>NW_024543081.1:14623125-15997500 GCF_018167655.1 Microtus oregoni
GAGTTTTTAAAGTGTTTTCTTCTCCCTTCACGGTGTAATGTCCTCCACTGTGTTCCCACACTGTTCCTTACGAGAGGCTCTTCCAGAAGGCTCCGGCTCCGTGTCTGCTTGAGGCTCAGAACAGAGGGTGAGAGCTGGCAGAAGCTTCAAACATGAGCACGAGGCGCCAACTCTGGGGCCCAGTGAAGAGTCGCCCCGGCGGGTTGTTTGACTGATGCGGCAGACGTCAGTGAAGCAGTTCCTCCTTCTGAGGCAGGTTAGCATCTCAGCACCGTCTCCTGTTTGCTGCCCGGAGAGGAAAGGGTTGGCTACCAGCCTTCCTGCAGCCATCAGGGGAAGGGTGCCCGCAGGCTCTGTTCACTCACTCCTGACAGCTGCTCTGGTTACAGTCCACACAAGCTGACCACTTTTTGGAGCTCTCATTTCAGAGACTCACCAAGTGCTCCTCCTGATTTCCAGGACCTCTCCCCACCCCCGGGAGTTATAGGGGTGGGTTATTCAAGGTAAACGGATCACTTCAAGGTGAAGTCCAAGGATAGAACTCATTTTTAATTTATTCTTTTTTTTTAAAAAAAAACTTTATTTAATTTTATGTATGAGTGTTCTGCATGTACACCTGTGTGCTGGACGAGGGCATCAGATCCCGTTGTAGATGGTCGTGAGCCACCATGTGGGTGCTGGGAATTGAACTCAGGACCTCTGGAAGAGCAGCCATTGCTCTTAACCACTGAGCCATCTCTCCAGCCCTTATTTTATTCTTTTATATGATGATGGTAGTGGTGTTTTTTGTTTGTTTGTATTTTTCTTAGAAAGAATCTCTATGTATCCCTGGCTGTCCTGGAAATCATTATGTACATCAGACTGGCCTCAAACTCAGATACCTACCTGCCTCTGTGCCCTGGGTGCTGGGACTATAGAACCCATTTTTAAAATAGCTGCTTCCTGGTTCGCTTTAGCACGTGCCTTGGTTTTACATGTGGTCTGCCCCCACACGATCATGCTTCCCAATGTGGCCATGACGGGTGGTGGACGCTTTAAGGCTTGGATCTGGTAGGAGGTCACAAGGTCATCGGGGATACTGCCCTTGGACAGGATTGTTGAATTTCTTACAGAACTCAGGTTAGTTCCTGTGAAAGTGACTTATTATAAAAACGCAAGCCTGACCCTCACATCCTTCTCTGGCTTCTTATCAGGTGACCTTTCTCTCACATGATGCTTTCACTCACCAGAGCTGAGCAGATGCTCTTAGACATTCAAAACTTTAAGCAGAGTAAATCTCCTTTTATTGACAAAGTATCTAGCCTCCAGTGTTGTGTTACAGTAACAGAACACTGACTAATACATCCCTCAATGTGGAATAGGTTTGATAACCTCATTTTAAACATGATGCAAAGGAATTCAGTGGCTAGAAATCTCTCCCAGATCAGAAAGTTACAAAGAGATGGGATGGGACTCAAATTCAAGAACCTCCTACGTCCCAGACTGTGAGCTCAGCAGGCACACTGCAGTCCACACCGCTCCGCTGTGCTGGAACGACTGCAGAAGTTCACTCTATTACAGAATTACGTTAACTTGTGGTTAAAATCATCAGGATGGTGAGGTGACATGGCAGCCATAGGAGCAGCTGACAGAGATACTGATCCTTACCCAGAGGATAATAAAGAAAGAAAGAAACTATATTTCATTATTTGAAGATTCCACTTCTCTTACTATGCATGAGTTAGAACTGTGGTCGGTATGTGGAAGTTATAGGAGAACCCAGTAAATAGCTCAGTAAATGAAAAAGGCTAGCATGGTTTGGAGGGGAAAGGTCCCCCAGGCTCACATTCTGAATGCTTACACCCCAGGTTGCAGTGCTATTTTAGAAGGTAGGGCATCTTTTGGAGGTGGGGCCTCACTAGGATAGGGTCCTGGGGGAGGGGAGGTGTTATCCCTGCCTGCTTCCTGTTTTACTATTTGTTGGTAGTCATAGATTGAGCCTCCTCCACAGGTCTGCACTCTGCCAATCCGCCCTGCCATGCTTCCCCCCCTCCATGGCTGAATCCTCGGAAACCGTGAGCCAGAATAAAGGTCTTCTCCCATGAGATGGTTCTGGCAGGTCTCGTGGTTGTGGCAATACAACAGTACCACTTGTTAACTTACTAATATTAATGGAGTTCCATACGAGCTGTGCATTCCCGAGGAAATGGCAGGCTTCCTGCCATTCAGGGAGCTTGCTACTGATTCCCTGTCAGAGGCCATGCATCCGATGGTAGAAAAATATGTTCTTGATGAAATTTGGAGATTCTGGAGCCCACAGTGTATTTACTGGAGAACCAAGGAACTGTTTCAGAAACAGTATTTGGCAGGAGGAGTGGAAGGGCCAGAGGTGGCAGACGACTCCAGGAAACAGTGTCTCTGGACACATGGACAGCTTTGCAAATATGAACCCACAGTGGCTGTGCCAGCCCAAGTCAGACCAGACCCCAGTGTGGGGAGGGGAGCTGGCATGAAGTCCCACCCCCAAGGGTAATTCTTAACTGCTGGGAGAGGGAGAGTCAGTTTTCTCTAAGAGTGGAGACCAATAAGTCAACCATGCCCCAGTGGAGGGTCACACAACACATTCAAGAATATTTGGGCAGCATAAACTGCCCTTGAGGAGGGCGGGGGTAGGGAAGTACACAAAATTAGGTGGGAAGGAAAGGGGGACTTAAGGTGAATATGGGCAAAAAGGGACTAGGAGACTTGGAGCCTGCAGCATTTAGAAAGAAGGTGCTCAGAGGAAACCCCCAAGGAGCCGAGAGGAAAATGAACTCAGGAATCAACTATTAGTGTGGAGCCATCCCCACACTAGGACATGGGTAGGTGCACACATACAGGAGGCCACTAAAGCCCCTCCCCCATACTTAGCAACAACATTGGGGACTTGCTAGAGTGTGGGTCTTGGGCCTTCCCGGGACCTGGTGAACCAGAGGCAAGGCTGGGTCCAGAAAAGCTGAGCTTCCAGGTTATAGGTGTTTCTAAAGTAGGAACCAGAAAATCTTCCCCTGGCCACCCTCCTTTGGCTCTGTGCCACCACTGCTGAGTGACAGCGTGGTGTGGGCTCCAGCTCTGATCTGCAGGCTCAGCGCTGAGAAAAGCCACTCGGCACTAATTGCTGCGCGCCAATTTCCTTTTGTTTCCAAACACTGTGCAGCTGCGCTGCACCCTTCAATCTGCTCCGGGGGCATCCTGCACTGCCCTTCTCTTCCCCTGTGCTGGCTCCCCGCAGAAGCGATGTGGGCATCCTGTTGGCACCGAGCCCCTTGGTGCGGGTACTACCGCAGTAAGATAGAGGAAGTAGCTGTGTTTTAAATGCTCGTCGTGTGGTACAGGCCAGTTGTCAGCTGCTCAAGGACAGCACTGACAAACTCATTCCAAACGCTGATGAGTTATCTTTAACATTTCTACTGCAAACGCAGAAGGCCTGCTAATTAAGATACAATAGCTTTCTATTTAAATCGCATTTAGAACTATGTGGCAAAGATGAAAAAGGTACATTTCCAGGGATATTGCAATCTTTCTCTGGTGTCCATGTGTTTTATCTGGAGCAGCAGACCCCCGGACGGCTAAACACAGATTTCTCACTTTCTCTCCCTAATTCATCTCTTTCAATGCTCCCAGATGACATACAGTGACTTCCAAATGAGCAACACACACAAACTAAAGTACTGTCACCCCTCCAATGTATCGTTTTATCTAAATGGTTGTAAAGGGCTTATTTAGAATGTTAAAAGTAGAAACAGCTAAAATGTCCACTGATGGCTGTGTCAGCAGCCTGCGTCTGCACCACGGAACACCATTTGGTCACGAAGAGGGACAGACTGACGCATGGCACAACTCTGAGAGTACGCTGGGAGGACGAAGCTGACAAGGGGTCTCATCCGGGATGAAATGTCCAGGAAAGGCAGAACTCAGGCAGAGAGGCTTAGTGGCAGCCAGCAGCGATGGAGAGGTTGGGTCTAGGGCTTGCCCAAGCAATGAAAGTACTGTGGAACTCTGGGAGGACGTAAAATGCACTGTGCATGCGGCTCATGCGTCAGTGGACGCGCACACGCTCCTTCTCAGCCGCTCTGTCTTACATCTGAGACCGGATCTCTCACTGAGCCTGAAGGGCACCAGCCAGCCTAGACTGGCTGGTCAGGGAGCCCAGACATCCCTGTCTCTGCTGCTCCAGGGCTGGGGTTATAAATGAATGTGGCCACACCTAGCTGTTTACACAGGCATGAGGGACTTGAACTCAGGTCCTTATGCCTGTGTAGCAAGCTCTTACCCACAGAATCATCTCCCTAGATCCACATTTCCTAGGTTTTTAAAGGGAAAATTTCAAATTTTTTGTTGGCTCTGAGGGTTTTTCCAGTGTTCCTAGTGTTGTAACCATTTAACATAGTTCCTCTTGTGGCAAACCCCCCCAACCATAAAATTATTTTGTTGCTCATTCATAACTGTAATTTTGCTTCAGTTATGAATTGTAATGTAAATATCTGATATGCAGGATATCTGATATTCTTCCCTTGGAGGGGTGGAGACCCAGAGGTTGGGAACCACTGGCTTCTACAGTTCACCGTCTGCTGTGCTGGTCTTGGAGGGTGGAGACCCAGAAGTTGGGAACCACTGGCTTTTACAGTTCATGTCTTCTGTGCTCGTCTGGTTATTTCGCCAGCAGAGATGAAGCAGCAAAGAACTGCACAGAACAGTTGTGGACCAAGGACAGAAACAGGCAGGGGCCAGAGCATGCACCGCTGCTGTTTCTCAGCAGGCTGTTCAGCTCTAAAAAGACGACACAGCAGGCAGCTGGGACCTGAGAGCAGGAGTGAATACTGCCTGTGGGGTCCTGGCACCTACAGTTCTCCGTCTGTCCCGTGTGATGAGGAAACAGATAATGATGGGAAACAACAGTCTGAGCTACAGATGGTAACAAAATCAAGTGGAGGAGAGGCAATGGGCTGCCACAGGGTCATTCTTCAGTATCAAAGGTCATAAGGAGCTGGCATTCAGGAGGGCGTTGAAGCACGGAGGTGGCCCCTCCACCCCATTTGAGGTCACGGAGACACACAGTGCAAGTGCTTCTGAACTCGCTCAGCTCGTTACTCCAGGGAGTTCATGATGTCGGATGAGGACTCTTTGTGTAAACACTTCTTGAAAGCGGAAGCTGAGAGCGTATGCATTCTCCATCATCCCCAGTGTCGGGCTATGGAGATCAGATGCCCACTTCAGTCTTGCACCTGCAACAAGTAGGTGCTCAGGATGGCCCCACTCTCAAGCTCTGGTTCCCAAAGTGCTTTACTTCGCACTCACACCCAGCCGTCCCGTCACTCCTAGGCATCCGCAGGACCTGTTGAGACTACGAGACCAGCGGCCCTTCTCTGCTCCCTCCACTATCAGCTGTCTCCTTTCTCGTCAGATTCCCGCCACCTTGCCATTCCCATGCCACGCCACTGTGACTTCTGTCTCATCTGCTGAACTGCACTCCTCTGCTGTAAGGACCGGATGTTAAGTACTGTGGTCACCAGCGCTGTGTGGCCTGGGTTATTGTTGTTCTCCTTGACTGCCACTGGGGTACAAAGGTTTCTGAAATCTGCCCGTAAGGCAGCCAGGCGGGCTGTGTGCCAGGTACGCTCTTCCTGCCACAGGCAGTGGCCAGAGGCTGTCTCCTGTTGGTCTCATCTTGACTCCATAAGAGTTACATCTCCTTCCTTCTCGTCCTGCACCCACGCCTAAGTTCTTCATGTCTGGTCCCTGCAGACCCTCCAGGCTACTCAGGAGTCTTTAGTCACTTTTCTGGTGCTGAGACAGCTCAAGAAGAGAAGGGTTCGTCTTGGCCCACAGTTCAGTGGCACACCGTGGTGGGGCAGGAGTGTGAGGCAGCTGCTCAGGCTGCATTTCTAGTCAGGAAGTAGAACAGAAGCAAGCTTTCCCCTTTGTAGTCATTCAGGAGCCACACCCACAAAATGGCGCTACTCACAATTAGGGTGGGTCTTTGCACTTCAGTTAACCCATTCTGGAGACTCTCTCACAGATATGCCCAGAGCTTTGTCTCCTGGTGATCCTAGATCCTGTCCAGTTGTGAGTCACTAATAACCACCACAGGTGCCGTCCCCCTGCAAGAAGCAACCGAGGCTGTGACTTGGGATGAGAGGTGCAGAGGCTTGCTGCTTCAAGACGGCAAGCAGCCCTGTGAAACAGCCTTTCTCCTCCAAAAAGGTTCTTCCCTTTATTTCTGGGTTCCAGACTCAGGTCCACTTTCCCAGGGTCATGCCCCACGAGGACCTCTGGTTACCTCCCTGCACTTCTGTGACCTCTAGCCGCCCTGGATCTCTGAGTGGGTGTGGGGAACTGAGCCGAGGTCCTCTGTAATGGCAGTACAGACTCTGAACTGCTGAGCCATCTCTCCAGCCCTGAAGTTCAAACTTCTTAATCTGCTCCTCAGGCTCCACATCCTCCATCTGGCTCCATGCTCCAGCATCCCCCTTCTATGTTTCTCATGGACCTGCTCCATTTCTGCCACTTCTAAGCTGGCTTTAGTTCACTAACAAAACACTAACAACTACGACGTGCACGGTACTGTGCCTGGTGCGGGGAGACAATCATAAACAGGGCAGGCAGGGTTGCTACTAATAGTCGAGGAGGAATGCGCTCAGCTATTAAGTCTACGTGTAGCTATTGTTTAGCGAAAACAACAGACGGCCTCGTGGAAGGCGGAGGAAAGATGAGTGAGAGTTTCTACACCCCAAGTTCACTCTAGGAAGGGTGGAGGGGGGGGATGCGGCAGGGAGGGGCGGGAGAGTGCCAGTGAGATCCTGGGAACTGTACCAGAGTGATAAAAAGAACCTGGGCTGCTGAAAGGAAGAAGCCAGGCTGCTCGAGGCTTGGAAGGCTGTTTGTTCTTTACAAGAAAATGGCGATCAATCCACAGCTGAGTGGCTGCTTTCTGAGGGATGAGTTGGAGCTCTCCAGAACCTCTGTGTTCAGTGACAGTATTTCACAGTGGGAATGCCTTTTCTGCGAGGAAGGTGTTGTCCTGGCTAGTTTTATGTCAACTTGATACATGGGAGAGTTATCTGAAAGGAGGGACCCTCAAGAAAATGCCTCCATAAATTCTGGCTGTAAGACATTTTCTTAATTAGTGATTCACAGGGGAGAAGCCAGCCCATTGTGGGTAGTGTCATCCCTGGGTTGGTGGTCCTAGGTTCTGTAAGAAAGCAGGCTGAGGAAGCCAGTAAGCAGCACTTCTCCAAGGCTTCTGCATCAGCTCCTGCTCTATTTGAGTTCCTGCTCTGACTTCCCACAGTGATGGAGTGTTACCTGAAAGTATAAACTGAAATAAACCCTTTCTTCCTCAGCTTGTTTTTGGTCATGGCGTTTCATCACCGCAACAGTAACCCCCACAGGCGTGTACCTGTTGCTGAGAAGGCATGAGAAGGACGCTGACAGAGAGACTCCGAGGTTAGCGATGGGCTAACACTCATGCATCTAAGTAGTGCAGCAGTGACTGTATGTGCTGAGTCCCAAGTTCCACTCGGAGGGCTTTGCTTCTGTGACCCCCACGCGGCAGAGCCATCCTCATCTGCCTCACAAACCAGGCACCTACATGCAGAGGCCAGGTACCTCTCCCGTTGCCACGCTGTGAGTGGCAGAGGAGCTGGGATCCTAAAACCCGCCTTTCTGACTCTAGAGCCTGTGCTGTCACAGGAACGCTGTTCAGCCAATTACGGGGCCCTAAGAAGGCTTCATGATGAGGTCTCCAGTCTCTCTCCAGCACGGGGAACTCCGCCATCACGTTCTGTCAGATTCACAGTGTTGCTTCTATTGGGTTGATATTGAGATAGCTCAGTGGGTCAGGCAGTTGCTGCCAAGCCTGATGAGCTGAGAATCATTCCTGGGACCCACACAGTGCAAGAAGAGAACAGACTCCTGCCATTGGCCCTCTGACCTCCAGACTTGAGCTGTGGCACACACACCCCTATACACACACACACACACACACACACACACACACACACACACACCAAATAAGTAAATAGATAAATGTATGCAATAACTTGGAAGTAGTAACCCACACAAACGTAATTTAGTGCTTAGTAACAGAAGTTTTAACAATTTGCAATAAGTGTAAAATCTATCAATGTCACATAAATTTATTATCTATCTCTCCATCTATCATCTACCTACCTACCCATCTCTCCCTTCTATTAACAAAATTGGAAAGAGAAATTAAGATCCAAATGAATTTTTAAAGAAATCAAATATAGATTACAGCTAAGAATGGGGTAAGAAACGGAGTAGGCTGATTAAGTACTGCAGTGTCGACTGGAGGGAAAGATTAACCTCGTTATTCTGCCAGTCATCCTGACTGACAGCCCAGGGATTCCCACCCAGGGCCAGACTCCAACAGCTGGAAACGTTCCCCACTATAAAATCAAGGCTCTTGTTCTCTCGAATATATGCACTATGGTGTCTTGCTTTATGATGCATCTTGAATAGTTCTGCTTTCAAGATTTAGGCTGTTTTACATACTTTACATTTCCCGTGGAGATTAATGTAAGGCTCAACTTGTCAATTTCCTATGGCCCCCTTCTGGGGCCGCACTGAGTCAACGGAACGACAGGGGAAAGCATCCTGAGCCGCATCCTGAGCCGCATCTCTATACTGAAGCGGTAGAGCCTCTCCACTGTCAGGCCCTCGGTGGTTCTCAGAAACCGTTCATAGGTCTCAGGGCAGGCTGTTTTAGTTCTTCTGAGATATGGTCTCGTGTATTCCAGGGTAGCCTCCATCCTGAACGTCTGATCTGTCTACACCCCCCCAAGGGCTGGGCTTGCAGCTATGTGCCCCCACGCCTGGCTTATGCAGGCCTCAGGATGGCACCCAGGGCTTCAGCGTCCTATATGCTAGTTGAGCACGCTACCAGCGGAGCCACATCCCAGTCCTCAGTGTGAGATTTTTTTCCCCCAAAGACAGGGTTTCTCTGTGTAGTCTTGGTTGTCCTGGAACTTACTCTGTAGACCAGACCTCAAACTCACAGAGATCTGTCTGCCTCTCCTGAGTGCTCAGACTAAATCCATGCGCCACCACTGCCCAGTTTTTTTAAATTAATTTTTTTAAAGATTTTATGCCTGTGTATGTATGTGCAGTGTGTGTGCACCGTATGTGTGTGTGTGAATTTCCTACATAAAGAATCATGTTATCACTGAACAAAGGCAATACTATGTTTTCCTTTCCAGTATCCACGTCTTCGATCTCTTCCTATGGTCTATTTTGCCCGGCTGGGCCCTCTAACCCACTGCTGAAGAAAACCGATTCAGAAGACACGCGCCCTGCTCCTTGCCGACGCAGTCTGGACGGCCCTCGCTCTTTCATCATTAATTATGTCTGCGGTGCAATTTTAAAAGACACTCGTTATCAGCTTGAGGGAAGCTCCTTTTTATTCCTAATTTGCTTACATTTTTTATAATCATAATTGAATGTAGAATTGTATCAATTTTCTACATGAATCAAGATAATTATATCATTTTAAATCTTATTCTATTAATGTGGTGGATCGCAGAGATTCATTTTCAAACATCAAGCCAACGCTACAGCTCTGGGAAGAATCCCACTGGGTTGTGGGACATTGTCACTTCTTGATCTTGCTGGATGTGATTTGCTAACATCTTATTAAGACTTTCTGCATCTGATGTTAATCCATGTTGCTCTCTAATTTACTTTTCTTGCACTGTATGTCAGACACGGGTAGCAGATTAGCCATCTTCATGAGATGATGGGGTAATGCCCTGGGAGTATTCGGAAAGAACAAGGAAGCCTGATGCTTTGCCTTCCTTACAATGTGCCAGCAAAACTCCATGGGATCGAGGCATTGTTTGTAAGATGGTCCTGGTAATATACTCAGGTATATATGTTTGTAAATGTATGCACTCCCATATTATATATACACACGCCCTTAACATAGGTATATATGCACATATTATAACATATACCTTTAACATGGGAACACACACGCACACAGATCTATCTATGACCTATGACAAGCACAAAGGTTATCTCAGGTCAGTTTCAGTCATTTACTAGCTTACCCATTTCAATCGAGGGCCAAACCCACTGATCACATAATAGTCTCTTATACTACTTTGATGTTGGTATTTATAGTGTCCGTAGCTATCCCATCTTTCTCTTCCCTGGTGAGGCAGGGACTTGAACCTGGGGCTCATGCAGGCAGAGCAGCGCCCTCCCACTGTCTTTCTTACAATCAGTCACTGTTGGAAATATTTCCTTATTTAACTTGTGGTTTCATCTTTGTCTTATAGGTTATCTAGAAGGGTACCAGTAAGGGCCCCAAATTTAGGGTTCTTCTGAGTATTTTACTAGCATTTTCTAACTTGATCCTCATGTGGCTGGTGAACAGACACTTAGTTTAAAAATGTATTGCTAGTTTTTATATTTGCAGATTAGATTATTCCTGTTAATTTATCTTCAGATTCCCTTACTTATCCTTCCTTCGTCTCCAGTCCACTGCTAAATACCTCCAGGGAAGTTGCCATTCCCGTTAGTTTTCCCCTCTGCAGTGTCCATTTTGTTCCTTTGTGGTATTGTCTTCAGAGACTGTCCTCTCTGTTCACTCATTGTGAATAATGAGGTCCTGGGGTATATTTTTTGTTGTTTGCTGAGTAGTATCCTTCTGTGTAGCCAAGGCTAGCCTCAAACTCACTATGTAGTGTAGACTAGCCTTGAACTCATCATCCTCTTGCCCTAGCTTCATGAGTGCTGCATACACAAGTGTTCACCATGTCAGGCCAACTTCTTGAATACATTTTTAGGGGTTTCTTCATGAACTCACGTGCTAACCACAATATGTTTGTCATCTAGCTGTCAGCTTCTAGCAACTTCTTCCATGTCTTCACTATGGGTCACAGCTTCTTATTAATTTCAAAGTCTGGCAACTTATTTATTTCTTCTTAATTATGTGTCTGTATGGGTTTATGCATGTGAGTGAAGGTATCTGTGAGGCCAAAGGGAGCACAGGAGCTGGAGCTGCAGGCTACTATGAGGTACCCAGTGCGGTTGCTGGAAACTGGCCTTGGATCCTCTGCACTGAGCCATATCTCCAGCTCCATGTTGGACATTTAATAAATATCGTAGTACATGTTGGTAGAGCCCCTTGATTCTGTGACAGTCCCCTGCAAATGCTGTAGCATATGTTTGTGGAGCCCCTTGATCCTGGTAGTCCCCTGAAGACTGGTTTCCATTCCTGTGGGCCTGACTCTTCCAACTGTCACCCATTCAGTGCACAGAAGCTGAAGGCTTTTTCCTTTGGTTTCCAGCACGGATTAGGGGGTCTCCCTACAAGTTTAGTTAGTGATCAGTCAAGGATTTGGGTAGAATTTATACACAATTTATATTGTGCACCCTTCTCAGTCTCCCTTGAGACTTCTGCCATCCCCCCCCCCCCATGTCTCTGTACAACTGTTCTTTGTTGCTCAACTGGGGATGTAAGACATCTGATCTAAGCTGCATGTGACCACGCACAGTTAACAACATCTATGAATCCTGCCCAACATAAACCATAAACTTAACATGAGAGGTTTTGAGGGTTTTGTTTGTTTGGTCTTGGCTTTGGGAGCTCGACCTTGGCTTTTACATGTACACTTTGCAGACAGCAGTGTCGCTTGAATGCCTGCTAGGCTGTGTAGATCAGAGTAGCCACGGGTCTTCATTTCAGGACGGTATTTTTTTTTTTTGAGCTTTAAAATGCCTACTTGACCTTTTCACAACACAGAGGGTAGCAGTCTAATGAAAGTCTATCTTCTATTTGAAAGTCCCTGCCTTATATGCCTGGTGACTCTAGATTCTAGACATCTGTGACTCTGTTCCTGTGGGCTTTCTGTGTACTTGTTCATTCCATCTTATACCTAGAAATTTTTGGTTAAATGCCTAAGTTTTTCTGTGAGAAATCATAGTAGCTTTTGCAAAAGGTCTGTTTTCTGGGTGCCAAATGGAGCCCGAGGCAGGCACTCTGTCTAGACTCTACACGGATGTTCTGCATATAAGGATGCTGCTGTTTTTGTCATGTCCTTCCCGTAGTGTGGCTGAATGACAGAGCCTGTCAGGTCCCCTGGCCCAGCCGAATGAGAGGAGCATCTTCATGGAATGCTCCCTCTTTTTTGACATCTTACGGGTATCAGAGGCTCTGCTTAGCGTGCTGGTGTCTCAGAAGCTCCCTGCTTTAGCTTTCTTTCTGAGAACATTCAGCTTTGCAGCATGCAGCTGCAGACAAAAAACTGTCTCCCTGTGGCTCCTCATCCTCTCACTGGAACCCCCAAACTCAACCTCCAAAGCCCAGCGAGACTGGGAACCCACTTCTGATCCAAGAAGGAGATGACTGAGATCAACTGGGACTTGTCAAAATACTCTTCTCCCTGGGGTCCAGATCCACTGTGTTTCTCCCTTGGTGGTCTTCTGATAACTTAAACCAGCTTCTAGTAATTTTTCAGCTTTAATATTATTGGAGGTGTGTCAGAAAATGCTCCAAGAATGGAGTCGTATGAGGAGACTTCTGAATGCTTGTGAGAAAACACCAAGAAAGCAAGATAAGAGTCTTATGACCTCAGTTTCTTCAAAACACAGAATTGTCCTTGGAATGCTTTTTCGTGCTCCTCCCAGGTGTAGCAGGTAGTTTACTTAGGATTACTTATTATTGCTTGCTGTTGCTTTCAAGTAAATGCCTCTATGGAAAAACATGTTTTTGCCACATGCTGCTTGTCCTTGTGATTGCCTACTTTACACGTGTGATTCTCTTTAGCCCTCAGAATATAATTTGCCTGTGCTCTAAATAAAGTAGCTACTGCAGAGGTTTTAGTCCACTTTACTCATCAGCTCTGTTCTCCAGGTCCCACTGCTTCTAGATTGGTAAAAAGAGGTGGTATTAGATGGTTGTCAACTTCATTATAACCATAGCAACTTCCCAGAGCACAGCCATGCCTAGAGGCCACCACAGCACAGCAGGAGGTGTCTTCCTTGGCAGGTAGTCTCAGCAAGAAAGTTAATTTGATGACAAAAAGAAGATTCATTTAAAAATGTACATTTATTTATCTATTATCCGTCCGTCTGTCCGTCCGTCCGTCCGTGTGTGTGTGTGTGTGTGTGTGTGCGCATGCATACTTGTGTCACAGTGTGCCAGAAAGTCAAAAGAAAGCGCGTAGTAGTAGATGCTCTCTTTCCAGTGTGTGGGTCCTGGGGATTGAACTCAGGCCATCAGGTTTGGTAGAAAGTGTCTTTACCTGCTGAGCCACCTTGGCAACCCTAAGATTCAGTTCTACTACCTTCAGGCTATTCAATACCGAAATGTTTTAAACAGAGTTATCTTTGAAACCCCTTTTTAAAAGAGGCTCTCTTACTATTTACTGCCTGAGACCAAGGTCAGTTCATTTACACCCCCCCCCCAACTGCCCCATTGTTCTTAATTCTATGTATTTTTACATGCTGGCTTCCATTACTTTTGTTTATATGCAGTTTTGATTTGCATTTGAGGCAGTTTAAGAGATTTATGTTGAAATCTTTGAACTCATACAAGTTGGTGAGCATTATTACCCAGAAGCACCTACAAAGTCACCACTTAGTTTTTTAAAAATTCATGTGCAAGCAAACTAGTCTTTTACTAATTAACTTTGAAAAGGAAAGCCTAATTGCATAATGCAAGATTTACTAGGTGACAGTCAACAGCCAGACTTGATTCTCTGTCGCAGTCTAAATAATACCGCAGCTCATTTCATTCTGCTTCGTTTCACACAGGGACTCATTATACAGCCCTGCTCACCTTGCCCTCAATCCTCTTCCTCGGTTGCTGCTATAGACAGAGAAAGGACATGGTTCCTTAACCCTTTGGTGCACATACGTTAGAGCCTTAGAGAATGCATACACAGCTGTGTATGTATATGTGTCTGCACACAGTCTCTTCATGAGTTACCTACATGTTTAACTGGAAGCTTCAGTGAATGTCAGTAACATCTAATTTGGTTTGCATAACAGTTATTCAGAATTGATGTTAATATATTCGATCAAGTACTTGCTTGAAGTGTCTGCTACTCATTTAATAAAAGGACACATGACCTCCCAAGAAGCCCTTCAGTGGTGGCTACATCCTGATAGGATTGAGGAAGAGTGAGTGGAGGAGACAAGGAAAGGACAGAAGGCAGAGAGGTCACAGAAGGCCTCTGCAGAACATTTTCACTAGCATTTTTGGCTTGTTTGGGGGTACACTCACCCCGCATGGCTAAGGGCTTGAGGCTCACATCTTCTTCCATCCAGCAGATTTTGGACTGCACAGGGGTCTGGACGTCCTCGCTGGCTCTGGTCTCCTTCTCTGGGCTGACAGTTTTGAACGAGGGTGAGACGTAGAGTGTCTCCACAGAGGACTGGTTGTGGAACATGAACTCTGCCTTGGACATCCTCAGACCCAGGCTGACAAACTCATCTTTACCAGACGGCCTACATGCCTGTGAAGGTGCCAGTGTTTCAAAGCTTTCTACAGCCATCTGCTTTTCCTGAGGAGTTTGTGGGGTACTTCCTGTGGTAGTATTTGTGATGGTTTCCTCCAATCTCTTGACTAAACCCATATTTGTCTGCATTGATGGTCTTTTTTCTGAGGGAATAGACATGGCATCTGTAAAATAGCAAGTAGCCCCAAATTAAAACTGAAACGTTCCATTTAAAATCCACTTTAATAAACAGGATCTTTCTTATTTGGTCTTCTGCTTTCCTACAAGGCTGGTGTGTTCTATTTCAAGTACCCCTGAGCTATAACTGATGCCTTAGTCATTTGGGGGCTGCTTCTCCCTCTCTCAGCAGCACTGAAACTCAAGGCACAGATTTCCAATAACTTCCCTTTAAATCTTTCTCCCTTCACCCACTCATCTGTCTCTGAGCTACTATATTGTCAGTACCTTCAAGCCTTCATCCTTTACATGATAAACTAGACAAAATATACATCATTCTATCCTTATGGAGCCCTTCATCTCTCCTGGAATGAAGGTTGTCTCTTCCCAGGAGGCACATTCAGAAACTCCTCAGGGGCAGCATCATTTTATTGAATCTTTTGTCTATGCAGAAGACAACACATTCTTTTACAGAATTGTTTTGATTGTTACTACAATGTAAACTTTCTGTTCATCTTGTCACTAAATAGCCACAAATACATCGAAGCACCAGGAGAGCCTGGAACAGAAGGGGCTGATGCATTGTAAGAAACCAAAACCTCAGGTGAACCTGGGTTGGGACCACTGCCTGAAACCACACATCTTGACTGAATTTCTAGATGGACTGGATCCCAACCCTCAGTATGAGGGACTGTTCTCAGATAGTTTCATCCTAACCTGGAAATGGACAGAAAAAATGTTTCTTAAGAGATTGGGTTCTTACAATTAGAATCACAACACAGTGAGAGGGGGTATGCTTACTCCCCAGCACTTCCACCAGGGAGGAGGTCACTGCCAGGCGATTAAAAACATCCCAAAGTACACTGTATGATCCTTCAGAGTGCACACATGCAGGCTCTCAGCACCTCCAGAGGTTGCAGAAAACTTCTGGTGTTTGTTTACCCAGGAGTAGAAAGTTCAAGAAACTTATATGAGTCGCTTTAGTGTCGTGGTGCAGCTAGTCTCGGTTTGTGTGTAGTCACTTAGCAAAGATGCCTGAAGAAATTCAGATCCAAGACCAACCAGTGGAGGAGGAAGAGGTTAGGACTTTTGCCTTTAAGGCAAAAAATTTCCAATTAACGTCCTTGATCATCAATAGTTTCTATTTGAATGAAGAAATCTTCCTGAGGGCGCTCATTTCAAATTCATTAGACCTTCTGGGTAAGATCAGAGACGAGAGTTTGACAGATCCTAGTAAACTACTCAGGGAAGGAGCTGCACATTAATCTCTTTACCAACAAACAAGATCAAACCAGCACTAGAACTGGAATGGCCAAGACTGACTTGATCAACAGCCTTGGCACTGCTGCCCAGACTGGCACCAAAGCCTTCATGGAGACCTTGCAGACTGGTGCAGATATCTCTGCGACTGGCCAGTCTGGTGTTGCTTTCCACTCTGTGTATTTGGTTGCAGAGAAAGTGACTGTGGTCACCAAGAATGATGATGAGCAGCGTGCCTGAGTCCTCAGCAGGGGCGTCTTTCTAGTGAAGACTGACTCAGGGAACCAAAGGTTTTCATCTGAATGAAAGAAGGCCGAGCTGAGTATTCGGAGGAAATGAGAATAAAGGAAGTTGGGAAGAAACATTCTCAGCTTATTGGCTACTCCATCACTCTCTCTGTGGAGAAGGAGACATGATAAGGAAGCCCGTGATGATGAGGCTGAAGAAAAACGAGATAAAGAGGAGGAGAAAGAAAAAGAAGAACAGGAGTCTGATGACAAGCCTGAAACAGAAGATATTGGTTCCCATGACAAAGAGAAGGACAGTAACAAGAAGGAGGTTTTAATGGAGCGCAAGGGTCAGGAAGAATTAAACAGCAGAGCCACTTGGCCCAGAGATCCTGAAGACATTGCTAATGGAGACTGCGGAGGGTCCCAAGAGCCTAACCAACAAGTGGGAAGGGAACTGGCAGCAAAGCGGTTTTTTATGTTGAAGGACAATTGGAATTCTGAGCTCTTCTTTTTGTCCCAAGATTTGCTCCTTTTGATCTGTTTGGAAACAGAAAGAAAAAAAAAAGAAAAAGAAGATTGAGTTGTACATACACTGAGTTTTCAGTATGGGTAACTGTGAGGAGTTAATCTCTGAGTATCTGAAGTTCACTAGAGGGGCGGCGGAGTCCAAGGCTCTCCCTCTAAGTATTTGCCACGAAATGTCACAGCAAAGCAGAAACTTGAAAGTTATCAGAAAAAAAAATTGGTCAAAAAATGCTTGAGCCACCCGCTGACCTGGAAGAAGATGCAGCGAACTACAGAAAGTTTTATGAATGCTTCTCAAAAAATATAAAGCTCGGAATTCATGAAGCCTCTCAAAATTAGAAGCAGCTTCCAGAGTGGCTGTGCTTCTGCACACCTGCTTCTGGGGATGAGGTGGCTCCTCTCAGGGAGGACGGCCCAGAGTGAATGAGAACCAGGAGCACATCCATTTTATCCCAGCTGAGACCAACAACCAAGTAGCTAACTCGGAACATCTCTGACAGCATGACTGAGCAGCAATCTGTACAACTGAGCCCATAGATGATACAGTGAAGGACTTCACAGCTGAAGGACCTGAGGGCGAGACTGTAGTGTCCGTTATCAAAGAAGGACTGGGACTTCCAGAAGATGAAGAGGAGAAAAGGAAGACAGCAAGAGAAAAACAATGTTTGAAAACTTTTACAAAATTATAAAAGACATCTTAAAGGGAAAGGTTGAAAGGTCAAAGCGATTGGTGAAACCCTCATGGAATCGCCACAGAACATATGGGTGGACAGCCACCCATGGAGAGAGCCATGTGAGCCCAAGCCCTCAGGGACAACTCAATGACAGGTTACATGGCAGCAGAGAAACCCGGAGATAAACCCTGACCACTCCAGTACTGAAACCTGCAGGCGAAAGGTAGAGACTGACAAGAACGGCAAGTGTGTGAAGGGTCAGGTCATCCTGTCTTCCGGCTTCAGTCTGGAAGATCCCCAGACACATGTTAACAGGATCCAAGGGGTGATCAAGCTTGGTCTAGGAACTGATGAAGAGGATCCCACCTCAGATGACACCAGTGCTGCTCTAGCTGGAGTAATGCCCCCCCCCACGAAGGAGATGGTTAACACATGACCCACAGAAGGAGCAGACTAAGCTTCACCTGAAGAACCACGTGCTCAATGTTTCCTTTATTCCTTCTGATAATACAGTTTCAAGGAGTTGGGCAAGATTTAAAGTATCTGTGCGGCATGAAAACTAAGGGGAAGATAAAATTGCTTTCTGATTCTTAGACTGTGGCACTGCAGGCTTGTTTCAGCAGGTTGGAAGAACATTTGTTGAATGACATAAGGTAAGCAATCTGAACTGTTTAAGCTGTCGAGCTGGATTCCTTAGTAGACCAAATCACCTGTCACTGAAATGTCCTGAGATAGAGCTTCATGTCTAAATGGGGGAAAAAACTGTTAAGATGCCTTAAGTATCAACTTCTAGAATCTACTTTTGAAAATTTTTTATCCCTGTAGTGAATTCTGCATGTACTAACTAATCTTAGTTAAGGACTAATCTAAGAGGTAAGAACTCAAGCTGAAACAACTTAATAAGAAGTCCCCATGAAAACCCTAAGCTCCTAGCGGTCTTGTAACTCAGCGAGGCTTGCGAATGAAAGTACCCAGTCACATCTTGCTTTAAAAGGTAAATACAGAATGTGTGTGTGTGTGTGTGTGTGTGTGGAGAGAGAGAGAGAGAGAGAGAGAGAGAGAGAGAGAGAGGGAGAGAGAAGAGGGTGAGAAAGAGGGGAATTTATTTTGCTTTACACCAGAAATCATGCTTTTTCTAGTTGTCACATCTTTTCATTTTTAATTTTTTATTTTTTGGGGTTTTAAGACAATGTGTGACTCTGTAGTTGAGGTTAGCCTGGAATTCAGGTCCTGTGCCTTGCTCTTGAGTCCTGGGATTCCAGCTTTCTACTGTGCTATCTTTGGAAACTCAACTCACGTACTGCTTCCTCTTCAAAGCCTGCCCTGACCCTTCTGTCTATCCCTTCTGTCTTATTATGGCCTCCATGACCAAAGACTGGAGCCTGACGAGCAGCCATAACACTTCATTAGGTCAAGCCTTGTCCCAGGGTGATACAGCCACCCTGAGCTTTCTCTGTGTCCCAATGGTGCCAGTCCTGAAGGATGTACTCAATCAATGTCTTTTCAATGGAAGGAAAAATCCAGACACAAGAACCAAAGAGAAAGTAATGCTTTTGTTTTTCTAAATTTAACATAGTTTAACAACTTAATAACAATAAGAGGAAACAGAAAATTGGTAGATGAAAATAACCTCTTCTGAAATATTACTAATTTGCATATGACCCAGTTATATTTAGTTGGTAAAAGGCTTTGTTAGAAGCACTAATATATCCTAGTAGGAAACTGAAATCTTGGTATTTCAGAATTCATGTGTATGTTACTATATTTGCTTTAAAGCACTCCTTAAAGGGAATTTTAGTTAAATATTTCTCTTGATTCTCCATTATATTTGAGAGAAATGTTTTGCTTTTTATGTAACGAAATTTACTTTAAAATTCAGTGATATGTAAAATAGGACAGCCCAGGATGACCACGGCTTCGCCACGAAAATATCCTAACAACACTCAACCCAAATATCAGCATTGTCACGGGTGAAGACTTGAGATGCCATGTTAATACAAAAGCTTACAACTGAAGACAAGCTTAAGAGTTCAATGAGATGGCAGGGTCTAGTGAGAGGCATTCAGTGAGGGGCTCATGATGCAAGCTCTGCCATTATGGGAGGTGGAGGCAGGAAAACCAAGAGTTCAGGGCTTAGCTACAGGGAGAGTTCAAGGTCAGACTGAGCTATGTGAAACCCTACAGCAAAGAACCTAAATAAATAAGTAAATATCTTAAAATTTAACAAGACAAGTTTGACTAAAGTCCCTCTATTTCTATCAGTCCTTTCCTGACAACCTGACAGTCTAGGAAGAATAAACTGCAAACTGGTTGCCTGGACTTTTATTAAAACTAGGTTGTTTTTTTTTTTTTTTTAAACTGTGTCAGGGATTAAATCAACCTATCTCCAGTCCTGATGACAGAGGCTGAGGATACAGCTCAGATGGTAGAATGCTTGGGAAAAATGATTTCAAATGCATAGCACATTTTATCTTAAAAAGAAAAATCTTTACTTGAACAGAAAATGAAGGCGTTCTGAAGGTTCTGGAACAAAGCTGCCTTGGGCTTCTCTGCTGTCAGCCCAGTTCCACACACTCCCCATTCTGTACAACATGCCAAACTAACTCTCTGTAATCACTACTTTAGTTATTTATAGTTTGTATGTGGAAGTCCCCTCCTATGCCAGTGACCAACTCTGCACTCCATGGGTTCTGAAGGCTCTCCACAGCTTACTTGCTACTTACCAGGAAATGACCCACAGCCAGGCTGGGCTGCATTCTCAGGCAGACCCAGGGCTCCTGATACCTGCATCTTGTCCACCAGGCAACATCTTCCTGCTTCACTTGTATAAATCCTACCAACCCCATAAGATCCATATCAATCAATTATAGCTTCTAGAAGCTATTTCCAATAGATAACACTCCACCCGAATCCATGCCTTTTCTGAAATGATAAAACATACTTCCACATGAACTCATTATTTGACTTAATTAGATACAATATAACACTGATCATATATGAAGTCCCTGCACGCTGACCTTACAGCCTACAGGATGCTTTTGCATAGGGAAGGAATGCACGTGTCTGCTAAATTTAACGAGTCCCTAATGTGCCTCTCCCTGACATCAGCTTTCTCTGCTGGTCCTGGGCACTAAAGCATGCTGTATGTGAAACCTAAAATCAAGAATGCTCAATTCAGCAGCTGTTGGGGCTGGGCTTCAGCTCAGCAGTCGAGTGTTTGCCTAGTATAAGCAAAGTTCTGTGTTTGATACTGAGTACCATAAAAATAATAAGGAAGGAACAGAGGAAAGTTAGGAGTGAGCAATGAAGGAGAGAAAGGGCTGGCTAACTGATAACTACTATTTACTCTGGGCTGTGTAAAGGCTCTGGAGAGAGAGTAATTAGGCCAATCATCTAGTAGTACCACTACAGTAAAAAGTCAGAGCAGAGGAGAAAGATGGAAAGTGTCTAAGTAAATGGAACTTCAGCAAAGAAAGAAGGCTGGAACCGGCATCCGTGTTGCATCATCAGGGCAGGCATGAGCCAATCAGCATTATTAGTTTTTAGTGTGTGGCAGAGAGAGGAGGCGCTCTAGAAGAAAGAAAGGAAAAATCCAGGGCTGTGGACCTCTTGACTGACAGGCAGGAGTTGGGAGGAAGGAAACAGAGTGTAGGACACTTTTGGAAGATTGTTACTTTGTCACCTTGATGGAACTTTGCGCTCCTGTTCCCCTGACAACCACCTTGTCTTCTTCTCCAGCCTCTTTTTCTCTGAAAGGAAGGCAATATATCCTCAACACTTCACTTTTCTGATCTATAATAAAGTATCCTTTACTGCCAGACTTCAGCTAGAACTAGGATGGTCTGTGTGCAGTCCATTCACACATTTTTAACCCTGGTCTCTGCTGAGTTCTGCTGCTCCTTTGGGGAGATCTGACCTCCTATTCTTGACCTCTACTTTTCCTCTATTGACATGGCCTTCAACTTCCCCAGCACTTGGGGTATTTTGGAAGCCTCCACCACAGTCCCTGAATCTTCCCATTTGCCCCCTTGGTCCACTCCACACAGCCTGCCAGAATGACTGGTCCTCAAACTACCTAACACAGTTTACGGCTCTGCATGAATTTACCCCTCTTGCCGTATCTCCATCACTACCCTTGTGAAACTTTGACCCAGCAATGCTTTCCTGTCTTCACCTTCCACACTCCTCCCAGTGCTAAGCCTCCACTCAGCTGTTCCTTCTTCCTGAAATTTTCTTTCTCTCCTTACATCTGGCCAAGGACTGCCACCTTCCGGGTTGGCGCCCCTCAAATGGGGCTATGTTTTGCTCATGGACAAGCCACAGCTTGCAGAATCCTTTCCCACTCTGACAAAGATGATTTTATTCTTCAAGACCCAATCTAATTTCTTGATGAAAAAATTTTAACCTTCCAAGTTAAAATGAATCTGTTTTCCTTACTCATTATTGCATAATGAATTCCATATGAATACTGACTTTTCTTTAGCCAATCTCATTATTTCAAATGTATCCCTTTACTTGACAAACACGTATTAAGTATGAGAATGTGTCCAGCAGTATCTTAAGCTCTTGGATCACAGCACTAAACAAATGTGTTGTTTCTAACTCAGTCTAATTTCTTGTCACCTCTAGTATAGTGACATCCTGCAGAGCACAAATCCTACTGAAGCTGTTCAGCCCACAGGCAACGGGCAGAGTATCTGATAGTCATTGCTGTCCCAAAGAACTGGACACTAAAATAAAGTCATCTGTAGAGCCAGAAGAAGGAAGAGAGGATATCCTGATGCAATCCTTTGAGACACAGGGCACTGAGATACCCAGAGGTCCAGGGGCTTATTCAGGGATCACACAGGATTCAAGGGCAGAGGAATAGACGCCAGACTCATGAGTTCAACATTCTTCTGCCTTGGGGAACCGAAGAAGGGACTAAGGAAGCTGGCAGATCCAGATGTACCCATAGGGTTGTTCTTTACTAACAAACCTATGCCCGGGATGTGTGTTTGTGTCTGCAATTGCCAAGTGACGCAGTCTTATCTCAGGCTTATGTTGTTCATTTGTGGGATGCAGGGCACGTGAGCAGAATGAAACTGGTCCATGTGTGTGAGCCTGCTTATTATCTCCTTGAGGAGGTTTTTGGGAAGATGGCTCCTAAACACATGAGGAAAAGAAGCGTTCACGGACATTTTTCTAAAGCTCTCAGGAGTGTGAGGACTCTGATGGGGTGTAACACTGGCGCTGCCTTTCTGAGTTGGAAGATAAATACATCGTTGCATACACGGCAAACACCAATGTGATTGTTCCAGAAGGCTTCCCAACCTTTTCCAAGAAAGAATTTCTGTGAATTCCACTGAAAGAGCAGGGAGGAGTTCTGAGTGAATTAATTTGGTTGGCTAGCTTTATCTGATTTCTCATTTTCTTTCCATTTAAATCTGAATGTCAGAGCTTTCTCTCAAGCATCTATCCAGCCGACTCCTCAACAGGAGGCTCAGTATTAAATCATGAGACGGCACCAGCTCGCCTTAGTCACCTGCCAATATACCTGATTAATGCAAAATGGGACCCTGGAAGGTGGGTTGTCCTAGGCTTGATAGCT
The DNA here is from genome assembly GCF_018167655.1 of Microtus oregoni. Classification (NCBI taxonomy): domain Eukaryota; kingdom Metazoa; phylum Chordata; class Mammalia; order Rodentia; family Cricetidae; genus Microtus; species Microtus oregoni. The sequence continues at coordinate 14,646,068 of NW_024543081.1, forward strand.
ATCCTTCAGGAAGCAGCATATTCTCTGTGGAAGAAAGCAGGCTGAGATTTCCACACAGACCAACATGAACACACCCGAGGCCAGAAAACAGCAAACAACCTCCAGGCCAAAGAGACCAGCCCACTCAGTGGGTCAGGAGTGGCCCAGCTAGTGCACAAGGGAACATTCTGACAGAGACTTCAGTTGGGTTCGGAGTGAAGAGACTTTGTCGACAGACAGGAACACCCCACATGACTCCTCTTTCTCATTTTTCAGCAATTCTGTGGGCTTGTTCTAGGGACTATAATTGTTGCGTGTTATTATGTATTTGTTATTATAAATCTAATAATGGGCGTTCTAGTCCAACAGAGCCGACACTGTGCTCCATTCTCCTGTGGGTCTGATGCATAGGATCCAATTACGGCTACAAAGGAGAGAGCTGGCAGACATGGCTGAAGATGGATGCCAAGATACAGCTTTCTGTAGTTTAAAAAGGCGTAACTGGAGGTTTTTTCCCTTTCAGTAATTAAGCTAATCAGAGGAAATAGGATGTGAAGATTATAATGAGGTCATTTTGCTAAGAGGCCACAGTTACAAATTATTAACATAGGAATGATTTAAATTGCTTACTAATATATTGGTTTAAAACAGGCAGGTCATTAGCCTAAAATGGATATTGAATATAAAAGTTAAATCATATGCATGACACAAAAAAAAATCGAGGTTTTTTTTCTTGTGGTGCACACACAAAATCCTAAATAATTATAAGTCTGAACAGCTACCAGTCCTTTAGGGTCTGTGCTAGGGTGGAATAGGTGCGTGATTGCATCCACTGTGCTGCAAACAAGCCAAGTGTGGAGAAGAAACACATTCAGAACTGCAGCCCCAAGATCCACAAATATGTGGACTGCTTCCTTCAGAATGAGTTGGCATGGTTGTTCCATTCTAACAGGAGGACAAAAAGAGGCCTACAGAAAAGGACTTTGAAAAGGCATCTTCAATAGAGCAGCTAACAGCTTTCACGCCATGAAAATGGGTTGTAATGAATGGATTATGAAATCGACACGGAGAGCTCATTACTAAGTTTTATGTCATAGCTAAGGTTCCACCAGTAGTACAAATCACACTTTCCTTCACTAGGCTGCAGCTTTAGAAAGGGAGAATGAATGCCTGCCCATCTCAGAAGCTGTGTCTCTAAGGCTCTGGGAGCTGACATCTGCCATGTAAAGGCCATCCTGTACGGTGAGCACGCACCAGGCTCTGGGAGATAAGCAGGGGCTCAAAGGCGTAAGTGGTGGTGACCCGCGGGTGTACAAGGACAATGACTCCAGAAGAGGAAAAAGTTAAACTCAACCTGGGAGGGGTTTAATTCTAGCCAGAATTCAAATATTTTAAACTGCAAAATATCTCAAACTGTGCCGGGCCCATGGGTCTCACTATCGGGTATGGAGAACTGTCATTAGGAGCCAGCCAGGGCAGAGAACTACAGCAGCTCTGGCCACGGCTCTGCCTGAAGTGATCAGAACCTGAGCAAGCCCTACCCTTGTAGACCTCAGGCATGGTGCAAGCCCGTGCCCACTGGTCCTCAGCAGGTGGTATCTGAGACGCAGAGGTAGGATACAGAAGAATAGCTTCCCAATATTTTCTCAAGCATGCACACCAATAATTAATTTTTTTACTTCAACAGCAGATCTTGGGTAGGTCCACAGCACAACAACCAGCCTTTAAATACCATTTACATTGTGAATGAAGAAGAAATGCTACTTCTTATGAAGCATGGTTGTGTATTTATTAAAAATAAGCCAACAAGATTCCCAATAAAACCAGCAACATTATCCCTAGATCATGTCCTTCTATGATCACCAGAGACTTCCAGAGACAATGCAGACCGGTCCCTTCCCCTAGACAGGAACTGTCCTTGATCTTACAGCTCTCTGCTCTGTTTCCGTTTTGTTGCATGGTCTGCAGCACTAGTCTGTGACTTATTTGTGTTTTGCTTACTCTGTCTCATCCCAGCACCCTCTACATGTTTTCATTCACGGAATATCACTTTTCGGATAGACTCTGTAATGAGGAGGCAAAAGCCAGGAAAGACTTCAGTCACTGGAATTGTTAAGCATGGAAATAAAATGCCAGATACACTGGTTAAGAAGAAAAAAATTTTCTGAGAGATGAGTGAAAAGTGAGGGATTATAAAACCCAAGCTAAGCAGATTTCATTAAAAAAAAAAAAACAACCCAAATATAGTATCTAAAATTCGTTCAAAACTGGAAGAAATGTTAATGAATCTGTGGGTGGCAGGAAATAGAGAGCTGGAAGATGACTGGAGTCAACAGGAGAGAAATCTAGCAGCAAGTCTGAGTCTGAGAGAGATGGCAGGCCGAGTGTGACGCTGGCATCACGGATTGGTGCCTGACTCCTCCAGCCTCATGGGCCTGGCCACTGCAGGCTGGCCTCTCTGAGATCCCTACATGCACCTGGGCCCTCACCACTGTTCCCTCCCTTCCCTCCTCATCCTCAGGTCTGTCTTGATCTCTTCTTGTCCCTGAGTTCTGCCCTGTGGGTGTCAGAACATAGAGAAAGCACAGAAGAGATGGTGCCTGTCCTTTCTCGCCTGGTCACTGTTTTTGTCCCTCTGCTAGAGGTGGCTGCTTTGGCTTTCATGGCCCTTTGGGGGCTCCTCCCCAAGTCTCCCTCTATTGGAGTGAATCTGAGAGTTCTTTAAGGGTTCCTTGCGAGTCTGCTAATTTCATCAGGGAGGAAATGATGTATTTGGCTTACACTTCTGCATCACAGTCCATCCCTGAGGGAAGTCAAAGCAGGAATTCCAGCTGAAACCTGAAGCAGGACCCAGGGAGGAAGACTGCTGACTGGCTCACTGTAGAGTCCCGCTCAGGGGACTTTCTTATAGGATGATGTCTATCTGCCCATGGTGGGCAGGGCCCGTCTACATCAATTAACAGTCAAGACAAGACCCCACAGACATGCCCACAGGTCAGTCTGATCCTGGCAACTCCTTAACTAATAGTTTCTTCTTAGGTGGCTCCAGGCTGTGTCAAGTTGGCAGTTAAAGCTCATGAAGCCGCCCTCTGCTATGGTTCCATTGCATGGGACTCCAGGCCTGAGACCTCTTCCTCCAACTCTCTGCAGTGTAACCGTTGAACCCCGACTTGTGCCTGAGCCTGGCTGGAGGAAGCACAGCACTGTAAATTCCTGGTGGTCAGCTGTCTGGAGCCTCGGGAGAGGTCAGCTCTTTGACTGGTCTTTCAGCTCTCATCCTCTCCCACACAATTCCGAACCCTCACTGCTGTCTTCAGGCACCTCCCTCAACCCAGCCTTTCCCACTTGCTTTTTAGCAGTTGATCTTCTGCCCCAAGCACCAGGGAAAGACAGACTTTAAACTGAGCACCCCTCATGCTAAGCAGCTGAGCCACACGCTGGCTATACTCAGCCCTTCAGCTCAGCCTGAAGGGTCAGGAACAATGCTCCCAGCTCACTCCTTGTCGGTGTCTGTCACCGAGACTCATCCTAGCCAGCATGTCTTCCTGTCTTCAGTCTTGTCTTAGGTGCTCCCTGGCTCAGGGAGGTGCTCGGCCCTCTCCATATTTATTAAGCTATGCTCAACATATGAGAACTGTGTATGTCTATGGTATATGATGTAATGTTTTGGTTTAGAGACATAATGTGAAGTTAAAGGAAGCGAATTAACAAACCTACCACCTCACATTCTAATCATTTTGGAAACATTTAAGATTTCCTCCCTTAGAAATCCTCAAGTATAGCACTGTTATTTATCCCGCTCCTCACTGTACAGTGGCCCTTCAGAGCCTATTTCTGGCCAAGATGTTATAACTTTTGACCAACATCTCCACACCCCAGGAAGCATCATTCTATTCTGCTTCTGAGTTCTGTTTTGGAAGATTCCACATGTGTGTGGAATCACGTAAGGTTTATTATATGGTGTCTGCCCTATCCTATGTAACTCAATGCCCTTCAGGTTCGGCCACACTATTTCAGGGGACAAGAGTCCTCTCTTCTGTGAAGCTGAGAGGATTCCATTGTGCGCAGGGGCTACACTTTCTGTATTCATTCCTCCACTGATGGACACTTTGGCTTTAAATACCTCCTAGGAGGGCCCCTTCTGCTGGTGTGCCTTATCTTCCTCTTGTGCCACTCGCCCAAACAAGTGGTAACATACGCACTTGCACTGAGTTCATGTCTTTCTGTGTTGTTTGATTCCTCACAACATGGCCCATTCCTCTCTGATGGAGCTGCCCTGGGGCGACTGTCCTGGCCTGTTCATTGCTGAAGCCAGTGGAAAATTTTCAGTCCTGTCTCAGGACATTTCCGTGGCATTTAAGATTGACGAGCCCCCTCTTCTTTCTGCTCCTTTCATTTCATACACTCATTCATTCAAATGATATTTATTAGGTGGCATGTCACACACTATTCTACGTACTAAAAATACGACAGTGCACAAAAAGATGAAGTCTGTACCCCCTTAGAGCTTATATTACATGGTGGGGGAGGGGAAATGAATAATTAAACAAGGATTTATATTTAGCAGGTCAGACAGTGATAAATCCTATGGAGGAAAATAAAACCATTCAGGGGCAGAGGCAGAGCCAGGGAATGAGCAGGCTGATGGGGACGATCAGAAGGGCCTTGGTGCTGGGGTGACACATGAGTGGCAAAGCAAATGAGGTAAGGAAAGCAATCATGAGCTCTAGAGAAGTCTGGAACGTTCCAGTGAGAGGGAAGGCCCTACAGATGCTTGCCACATTCCAGGGATATCAGTGGTCTGAGATGGCTGTGGCAGAGTGACCAAGAAGGAAAGAGGATAGAAGAAAGGGCACAGGGGAAGCCAAGTCAAAAGGAAAGAGAGGCTTCCACAGTAACCACAGGGACCTTGGTGGGACAGGAGCAGATGCCAGTGTTGGTGTGACTCTAATACATTTTGCACTTTGGAAGCAAGGGTGATATGAGATAACAAGAGTCACAGCTGACTCACAGGCTTGGACTTGACAACTTAATTGTAGGTGGCACCTTCCTCTTTAACCTCTGGTGTCTTTCTCTGTCCTCCAAGACAAGACCCAAGGTAGTCATGATTCCCCGCCCTCCACCCCACAGCTCACATGCTCTGACTCACCCTGGGGCACAGAGCAGTCCCATTCACCATGCCACTGAGGCTCACCACCACAGCTACCAGCCACCTTGCCCCTCACCTGCAGCTGGAGCCTGACTATAACATCTAGCGTGAGTCAGATTCCTAGCACTGGGGCCACCAACCCAAAGAACATCCCTCAAAGCCTCTTATAAGGCTAGGTCAGCCTATGACCATCTGCCCGATGAAATGAGTCTGGGATTATAATGAGGCTTGTGGTAGATGCCACCATTCTAGGCATCTCTTGGAGGAATGTCCTCTGAGACTTCTGGCATCCTTCTGAGTTATCTGCTCTGCAAATAGACCCAACATGACGACAATGACCTAAGGGGGAAGATGAGATCCAGCACCTTCTCAGGAAATCTTACCATGGCCTCCTCATTGGATTCCTCCTCTTCCACCACATTGTACCCCCTGTTATCTCTTTCTCTCTCTCTCTCCATCCACCCTCCCTTCCTCCCTTTGTGTGAAATCTCCATATAAAGACTTGATACCTCGGTGTCTAGTTTATTATTAGATCCTCAAGCAAAATCAGATAGGCTGAAAGGGTCCTGCTTTAACATCCTAACATACATATTAGGGTGTCTAAAGTTTGAATATGAACCCACCTTCTGAGTCTTCAGGGTCCTGAAACAGTTGCATGCTATGGTTACCTGACAGATTGGTTCTCATTCTAAAACCACAAATTAGGTGTTATAATTATTTTTCAACTGATAAATTTTCTTTTTAATTACCTTAAGCCTTTTGATCATGTGATTTACAGATGTATGTTGAGTGTCTTTCTAGCCTTTCTTCTGAGTAGCAGAGACATCACTAGCAAGCTTACACACACAGTTATACAGCCTGTCTCTCTTCCTTCTTCCTAAAACCAGGCAAGATGGTTTCTGCTCCAGGGAGGTACTTCCCCGAGTCTCCAAATGCTCCAGCAGGGTCTCCCCTCCAGAAAGATGCCTTTGCTCTTGTTGGTGTCCATGCTGGAGAATTCAGGGGTCTGGTCCTGGAGATCAGGCCCTATCTTGTTGGCCTTCTTTTCCCACAGTGCTTAGCGAATCTCTCCTTGCCCTTCTCAACACTACTCATTTCTGAAGTCACTTCCAGGCACACAGTGACCTCCTTACTCTGCTCTCTCAAACTCTCATTATTGTAAACAGTGTCTACACTTACCAACTCCTTATCAACTCCTAAGTTCACCACTGCATCCTGCATCTCAGATCTTCCTTTTGGAGTAATCCCCTCCTTCCTGAAATTCGGGGTGACACTGTCCTGAGGTCAATAGGTAACACAGTTTTGTTCATTTCAAAGTCTTCTCTTCGATCCTTAACCTACCCCTCACCAATGACTGCACGTTCTAGGAGAGCAGGGGTCTTCCTCTGTGCCCGGAAGACACCTGTGTCCCAGCCTCTATGGTGCTGCCGAGAAGTCTGCTCCTGGTCTAGCTGATTTCCACAGCTTCCACTTGCCTGTTGGGTCTCCGTCTCTTGTCTCCTGCACCCTGACGTGTGAGTTAGTGGTTTTCCCAATTATTATCGTCCTTGCTGCATATTGCACTTCCTATGTCTTTCACCAATTCTGGAAACATTACCGGCTGCCATCTTACAGTGTAGCCTCTCTCTGGGATTCTCTCCTTGGCTCTGCTGAGAAAAACACGTTTTTCATTGTGTCTACTTTCTCCCACTTCCTCAGCCTCCGCTACATGCTGGCTTCTTCCTGGTCCACAGGTAAATCTGCAGTTCTCACTTGGGTTCCATGCTAACATTGCATAACCTTCGCCAGCCTACCGAGTTTTCCCTTTTCCTTTCTGGAAGTTTCCCTTGGCTACTTTCAAATCTCTCTAGACGGCTCTCACTTACTGACTCCATTCTTTGTGTACATGTGTGTGTGGTACATGCACGTGAGCCGGTGTGAGCTCACCAATGCAGGTGCAGATGGAGGTCAGAGTTGATGCCAGGTGTCCTTTGTATTTTTTATTTCTCAGTGACTCAGAAGTGGGCCACGTTGGGTTGACTAGCTGGCCAGCAAATCCCCAGAATTGTCCTGTCTTACCCATTGCCTTTACCGTTCTCTGCCAGCACTGGGATTGCAGGCATGTGCCACTCACCCTCCTGGCTTTTACATGAGTGCTGGGGCTTCAAAGGCAGGTCTCACTGCCCACACACAAACACTTCCCCGCTGAGCCATCTCCCTAGCCCTTTGCTTCTATCTTTAAAAAACAAACAAAACAAAAACATCCTACACTGAGCTGCTTAGCATCCTACAAGAGGTAACCCATGTCCAGAGAGTCCCTGGAGGTGAACCCTTGGTCTGCCTTTGAAGACTCTCACTTACGTAGTCCTACTCCATTTTCTGGCTGGTGGTCACTGACTATGACATCAGGTTGGGCTCAAGCTAGTCTGTAAGTTCAAAAGCCCTGAGTTATCTTGGGAACTAAGCATATGGATCTACGTCCCCTTGGGTGCTCCAGTGTAAGGTAATTTGAGGTCTGGTGTCTGCCTTTGTTCCCGGCCCAAGGTGTAGTTCTCTGCCTGTGATGCTGGCTTAGGGGAACCTGTCTTTTGATTTATATCCATTTGCAGTTAATGCTTCAACCATGGTTCAGCTCTCGGGTGTGTCTTTCTTCTGGTTTACCCTTAGAATTTTTTTCCTTTAGCCCCTAAATGTGCATGAAGAATCTTTTCTCATCCAGGATCTTGCCTCGCTTTGTTCACCTGCTTGAACAGTGGGAAGACCAGTGGTGTCTGGTCCTCACTGTGAGGAGCCAGGAAGGCTCTGAAGAGTAAGATGATAGGCAGATGAAGGCTCAGGGAGGGAGGGCATGAAAAGAGACATCACAACAGTTCAGGGAGTGGCCAGGCTCCCCAGAGACAGGAAGATGGCATCGAAGATGTGGTCAGCAGAGAACTGAGAATTTATGGATAACTAAGCTTTCCAAGGTTACGGGGGAGGGGACTGGCAACCGGCATTAACTGTGACATACTCCTCTCTGAGTTTCTCTTTTCTAAGTTAAATGACTTGATCGCCGCCGGCCTAGAAGCGAGGCACCTTTCTGATCTGCACTCGCTCAAAGCAGCTGACCTTGGCAAGAGCCACAGTCAAGCTCTGCTGTGGCACCACCTTTGCCTACCAAGGTTTGTAATTACTGCAGCCCTCTGCTTGTCGCTTTTCTACACCACGTGCCCATCCAGCAATGCACAGGAATCTGCTGCAGAACTCTCTGGGGTTATCTAGAGATGCTCTGGAGAGCCACAGCATGCCACTGTATTACTTACACACTTTAGAGAGGAACAAACAAACAAAGCCCACATTTGTGTGAGCCTAGTCAACACTCTAAAGACGAGCTATGTATGTGGCTTAGTTCTTGGCCACAGTGATATGCTAAGTGTCTCCCGAAGGCCCAGATGTTAAAGGCATGTCCTTAAAGTGGAATCTCTAGGAGGTGGAGCCTAGTAGGTGACCCTCATTCCCTGGGGGCATGCTCTTGAAGGGGTCTGTGGGACTCACCCTCCTCTTCCTCTCATTTGCTTCCTGACCAAGAGGGTAAGACATTTCACTCCTCCATGTGACCCCACCATAATGTGCCATCTCACCACAGGCCCTGAAGCCACAGAGCCAACTGACCATGGACTGAAACTGCAAAGTTGTGATCCTAAGTAGCCCTTTCTCTCTGTGAGATCTGCAGGGTCTGGTACAGTGACGGAAGGCTGATTGGACTCTCTGCTGTGATCTTACTCTGCTATGAAGAAGACAGCAATACCACTATGAATAAGCCAAGGATCACATTTGCTAAAACTGCCAGCCTGAAAAAATGAAGCAATAGCTTGAACACCAACTGTAATCAGCAAGGACAGGGTCAACTACTAGAGGTTTTTCTCCCAGAATTTTATTAAAAGGCTAGGCATGTCTGGCGAGGGCCTGCATTCGGTGTAATGGAATGATCAGACTTCTTAAACAAATAGCAGACAGCCATCCAGGGAGCGGACAGTCCCATCCAGGAAACAGAGTTAGAATAAAGAGAACCTGACGACTGCCTTCCTTCTGGTCTGGTTGTTCCAGTGCCTCAATTCTAGTCAGTCCTCCCAGAGAAGAGTGGCCTCTTAGGGCTCCTGGCACAGCTAACACACTGTCCGCAGTTACCCACTTCCCCTGCTGCCTCCTCCTCCACAGTAAAGGGCACCATCATACTCTCCCTTCGCAAAGGCCACAAGGCAAGCTCATTTGTCATCCTTCTGACACCTGCTCATCAGGAAGTCCTGACAGTGCTCAGAACACAGCTCCAGCCCGCCCCCTTCTCCCACAGCCACTGCCTCTGTCCTACCTCAACTGCCAGGGTAGGCACAGGTGCTCCCCTGCTCCCTCCCGCTCCTGCTCTCCCACTACCTCACTCTCCCTCTGCACTCAGCAGCTGGTCCAACCCCACACACCTCACGGGCTGAGGATTAAATCTTGCCACACCACCCGCTTCCTGTGCTACATTGCAGCCACGTGGCTTCTCAAGGAAAAATTAACCTTCTCCACCTGGGCGTCCGTGCTTCCTCAGACAGTGCCTCCCAGGCCTCTCCACCCTTCCACCTCAGCTCCTGAGCTAGCTCGCTCTTCAAGGAAGCGCTCCAGTGCAAGCCATCGCTGATTTCCAAAGCTCTGGTCTGTTTTCCCCATCCCTCGGGCCACAGCTCTAAGTACTTTATTTGTCTATTGCCTGCTACCTCAGCCAGAACAGAAAGTCCTAGAGGACAGACAGGCCCACCACAGCACCGACACAAACACGGCAGGGGCCCAGTAACTATTTGTTGAGTTAAAATACAATTTCTTAATCTTTCCTTCTGGAACTTTATATCTGTTTTGCAACTGGCATCTAGTTGATAGCTATTCTAGTTTATGTTTACAGAAAGGCAACGCTCTCTGGGCTTTGCCTTTAATTTAGTATATTAGCCCGAGGAGAGCTCTTACCATATTGCCCATCGATAAATAGTATCTCAATTAGTAAGTCATGCGGCTTCGCTGAGTAGGATTTAATGAGCCTGAACACTCCTCTCCGAGTCCCAGTCTGTCTTAACTATCGGGTCATCTCAAGCTTCCATTTCTCTCTCTTCTCATCAGCTCTGTACATACCAGACACCCCAACAACACCTGGGTGTGTGTGCTAGGAACTGGGGGTACAAAGGCAGGAGAAGAATGAGCACATGTTACAAGGTGGCCTCTACCCCACAGTGCTACATTCTGCTGAATCCCTAAAGCAGTGTTTCTCAACCTGTGCGTCACCACCCCTTTTGAGGAGGGGGTCAAATTTTCACAGTGGTCAAATATCAGATTCTTACATTACAATACGTAACAGTAATAAAATTACAGTTATGAAGTAGCAATGTAATAATTCATGGCTGGAGTCACCACAACATGAGAACTGTATTAAAGGGTGCAGCATTAGGAAGGTTAAGAAGCATTGGATTCACAGAGCCCTCCCCCACGCACAATCATTTGTATGACATCACACTGCCCAAACAGAAGCATGATGGTAGAAGTCTTCAACTAACAACAAACAGGCTGAAGATTGGCGCTCAGCGAAGGAACACTTGCCTCGCATGTGCAAGGCTCTAGGTTCAACCCCAGCACTGCCACAACAAATGAACAAAACAAACACAAGCCAGCTTAGTAACGGAGAAGGCTCCGAGGAAGCAGACTGACTTGGCTTCTGCCAAGTGTTCCTAACACTAAGCTCCTAACCTATCTTGAGCTGTCCAGAGAAGTCAGGCAGCCTCAGTAGGAGTGGGTGGGGTACGGTAAGCCTATCCAGGGCAAGCCCAGGGAAGCCTCAGAGACTTGAGGACCTGGTCAACCAGCACCTTTCAGTCCATTAGCTAGTTCTCGGCGGGGATCATTCAGCAGTGCACGTAACTGGGAAATTCCTTCCCACGCTGCTTCATTCTGAGGGCAAATAGGATTTCTGCCTGTTTTCCAGGGAATACCTGGACAGTGAGCTGTGCCCACCCTGCTCACCTGACAGCAGAACAGGGCAGGGCAGTAGGGAAGAAATGTCACTGGTGGAAGGGAAGGGAGATGAAGGGACGGTGATATCTGAACCACTCAGAGTCTGCCGTGTGAGATGTAGGAGCAGCTCCGGCAGCTTCTGGGGTTGACAAGTTAGCTGAGGGGGTGGCATAAGTGACAGAGCCTCACGATGGGGGAAAGGGGAAAATGGACCTGCACAGCCTGCCTACCTACACCAGGTCAGTGGATACAGGCAGAGAGAGGCAATACTAGGGCAATGTCAGGAGTTTTGGCTCACCAGAGGCCACACTGAAGAAATGCTCAAACACCAAGGAGCAGGTACCCCCCCTCCGCAAAGCCACAGTGTCAAGCCTCCTTGGGGAGGTAGAGGGAGGTAGGGAGCCCCTAAACTGATCTGAGTTCAACATGGCTATAGATAAACTCCCAGAGTCGAGAAACCAAGGAGATTTAAGGTTATCTTGAAATACAGACAAACACAGCTATCTCTCTTGCATATTAACAGTCCCGCGTGAAAATCCCGCATGAAAACACCATGCCTACCGCTCAAGCGTGAACAAGACATGAGGGCCCGCCTCTGAGGGGCCCCCTGCCTCTGCTAACTCGCTATGGGGACTGTCCTGTCCCTCTGGCTGCTAGAGTGATGTTGTCCCTCCCTCACCTGCAGTCCTTCCAGCCCCGTTGACTTGAGTGACTGCCCAGCATCTGGAAACTGGTATGCTGGGGGTCGTGGGAGAGAGGGACACTGATGAGACATCTCTGGGCACCTGCCACTCAGAGACAGTTCCTGGGTTGCGATGGGACTGGAAGGAAGAGCTCAGTGGATGCTACCTGAGTCTGGCCAAGGCCCAGCACATAACCTCGCTGTGCTCCAGACACTCTCTCCAGCTCACTGTGTTTGTGCATCCCCTCCTGTCACACAGAACCTTAGCTAGCATAACAATCAGGTGTCAGCTGGGGATGGGGGAATTCTCAGGAGCTTTAAAAGGCAACTCTGCAGGCAATGAACCCAGCCGTGAACTCCAAGCACTTCACTGTGCGGCGCAGGCCACCTTCCTTTTAAAGCTGTGACAGATGTTCTTTGAAGATGCTTTTAAAGCATATGCAGAAAGCACAGGATGAAAACCCCAAGGATGGCTGCATTCTACTTAGGGGCATTTCAATGCCACTTACTCACCAGGAAGCATTTAAGGAAGTACTCACTATATGCTAAGCAAAGGGCATAGGTACAGTGTCTTGCTAAGCACGATGTGACCTAGCTCCCAGAATTACAGTCTAGTGTGAGGAAGCAGGGCCTGGTCCCTGGAGCTTGGGGAGGAACAGTAGCAAGCCGTGCCTTCTGCATGCCTGGGAAGGCTTCCTGGGAGGAGGTGCATCCTAGCTGAACCCAGACAAGTAGGAATCAGACAAATGAAGGGGAGTGGCAGGTAGTGACAAGGCCAGAGATTATACTGTCTGGGAAGCAGTGTCCAAGTTGGACCTCCACATAGAACAAGGAGGAAGGCAGTGACAGGTGACTCTCCCAGATGAGCAGAGGCCAGTGCAGGATGCATCCAGGAGCCTATCCCACTGTCTGCCTAACTCACTTAGCTGGACCTTTGCTTTGTAACGCAGGAAGCCTTCTTCCAGCACAAGCTCCAGGCTGTATCCTATCCCAGACTGAAGAACCCGAAAGGCTCCAGAGTGTGGGAAGTCCTCAGTGTGGCTTATCAGGACACGGAGCGTCCAAGCCATGCTGCCCAGGAATATCCAGATTTATGATTATTCTGGCCAACACCAAGGCCAAGATGATTATTCATTGTGTTCTGTCACTGTCTAGAGTGTCCCAGTTTGAACACTAAATATACGGCTCCTTTTTCTAGGGCCCTGCTCAACTCTCTGGCTTTGCCTGGCACCCCTCCTGCCATGCACTTAATCTTTAGGCCTCCCTAAGCTGCTTCCAGTTTCTCAGAGCTGCCAGCTCTCCCTGACCCCTGCCCTTCTGCTCTGGTCTCTCACCTACTATTCCCCTGCCTGAGGCGCTTTCTCCACCAAATCTTCACCCTGACCTTGGTCAGGTTATTTAAATCTTTTGTATGGATTTTCCTCATTAATCTCAGAAAACTGTTGTGCAGAGGAAAAGTAAAGACATTTCAGAGCCTACAGTAAGGCAACGCCTTGGCTGGCCTGTCTTTCAGCCTTCGTCCACCCTTCTAGTTCTAGCCTGGACAGCACCTCCTCCAGAAAGCCTCCCTGATCTCCCATCACAAGACTGGATGCCCTCCTGGCTACTACATGTGTCCCCTCCCATTCTGATGCCCGTTTGTCCACTATGATGACTGTCATCTCCCATTAGCCCCAAAGCTCCTGAAAAGCAAAGACCTTGTTTGTTTTTATTTGATTCTTTGATTGAGACAGGAACCTAACATGTAACACTGGCTGGCCTAGAACTTGCTATGTAGATCAGACCACCCTCCTGTTTCTGCTCCTCAAAGCTAGCTCACAGGTACACAGTGCCATCCAGCAGGGCTTTTGCTAATCACAGGCTATTTAGCAGGTGTACAATACCTGACACACAGCAGGTATTTGTAACTTTTGTGAGGTGGGTAATGTCCTCACTCTTGATAATGAACAGTCACGTGTTTCACTCAAATAAAGTCAGCTTGGGACCTACACACCTGGGAAAACATGGTCAGTTTGATAAAAAGCCTGTCAACTTAGTTTATATTAAACTTGATTCTCCCAATTGGAACTGTTACCGGGGCTTGTATGACATTTTTCTAGTGTACACATTCATCAAAGTGATCTAGGTTGGATCACTTCTTGGCCTAAAAGTTCCTAAGCACTTCAGAAGTCAGCATCATCCAGTGCTTCTTTAGCGGCTGAACACTACATACACGGTAATGAAAACTGCCATTCTAAAATAAATTTGTATTCTACATTCTCTGGTGATTTCACACATGAATGCGGGGTATTTGGATCATATCCACCCCTGCCAGTCCTCTATTTGAAGCAGTTACTGCCTTATCTTGTACTCATGTGGTTGGGCTTTTGTTCTGCCTGTTCACTCATTTCAATGAGAGCCTTTAATCAATTTATATTCATTTTGCAATATAAGTCAACCATTCTCATATTTTTGAAGTAGAAAGGAAAGAAAAGGTAAGTATTAAATGGGTTTAATTGGATTTCTTAATACCAACCACATTGCACAGTTACTATGTCAATAACTTCCCATATTTCTACCTGCAATGGTTTGAATAAAAATGGCCCCCATGAGTCCATGGGGAGTGGCACTATTAGGAGGCATGGCCTTGCTGGAGTAGGTGTGGTGTTGTTGAAGGAAGTGTGTCACTGGGGGAGGGCTGTGAAGTCTCAGATGCTCAGGCCTGGCCAATGTTGCTGTCACTTCCTGCTGCCTTCAGATCCAGATGTAGAACTCTCAGCTCCCTCTCCAGCATCATGTCTGCCTGCATGGTGCTGTGCTTCCTGCCATGATGATAATGGACTAACCCTCTGAGCTGTAAGCCAGCCCCAATTAAATGCTTTCCTTTATAAGAGTTGCCATGGTCATAGAGACAGAAACCCTAACTTCAGGTCATAATCCCAGGATGCTTTACTAGGTTCTGACGATTGGCATAATGGCACTTTCAGGGACGAGATGAAGGAACATAATAACTGTCCTCAAATAAAAGGCAATGGGAAATGCACTGGGTCTTGAGAAACACATGCATGCAAATTTCTTACAGCTGTTTGGAAAAGCAGCATACATACTCAGAGTTGCCTAAGAGCAGAGTCCAAACCTGGTGCTGTACTAGTGGCAGGTTCACAATGATACCTGAGGCCATGTGCTTTTAGATGGGCTCAAAAGCAATCAGTGTGTCAGACATTGAGGTGTGCTACCAAGAACACTCATGGGAGAGAGAAAGGTGCCACTAATGATAGGGAGGTGACTTTTGATTTGTGATATACAGGAAGGCCTCTCTGCCTCTGTAACATTGCAGTGGGAAGAAAGTGTAAGACTATGCTGTGTGAGTAGGAGTAGGTACACACACACACACACACACACACACACACACACACAGCCTTCCCCAGAGACACCAGGAGTCATTTACAGCTGTCCTAAAATCTTATTGTATACTGTCTTTGAAGGGACACTGATTTCTGAAGCCCCAATAGTCTTTTGTACACAAGGGGATTTATGGGTAGCTTAGGAACCTTAGTCTGGGATCCACCTCACCACAAGATCTGTTGCGTGGTCTCAGAACGTAGAGGGAACACACATGCTTCATAATGGACAGACCTCTATGGTGGTCAGAGAGAACAAGAAGAACCTGTAATTACATCATCCATGTTTCTGGTACAGTTGGAGAAATTAGTGCAGACATCAAAGATGTGAAAGTTGTAGTAGCGAGTCTTACATATTACAGTACAATGAGCTTATGCTGGGAAGCCAGTGGACGGGGAAAGGCTGCTGCTCACTGATTGGGTCGTGCTGCCCATTGGAGCTCCAGCTCAGTTCACACCAGAGCAGACCAACCCAGCCTTAGTGTTCAACGCTCAGCTGCTAGCCTCCTATTAAACACAATTATCAGCCTTCATGTGACAGAGACAATGATCATACTATTACTGTTTTGCCTCAGAGCCATGCCAACTCTGCTACCTTCTTTTCTTTGTTTGTTCAACACAAGGTCTCACTCCATATTCCATGCTGGCCTCGATCTCACAGCCGTTTACCTTGTCAACCTCCTGGGAACTAGGGTTATGGGGGCAGAGACACCATGCCAGTTTCTGCTGAGTCTTCTAAGGGCTGCACTTCCTTCCTTCCAATTCATAAAGCATCATGTTGGCCACTCCATTGATAGCATGATGTTACTCAGTGTGATGTTATTCAGTGTGTGCAGCCAGTAGCAGGTACTCCCGGAGCTATACGCACAGGGCCTGTCATGCCTGTGAAAGGTTTAGCGTATTCAGTGGTCTGGACAATGAGAAGACTGCTCTCCCCGAGTGAGAGACAAACTGAGCACCCTCTGTTGCCCAACACAAAGAAAGAATCACACCATCCACAGGCTGTCTGGGTTGTGGGTGGCATGGTGCACTGTTCTGCTGGCCACTGCCTGCTCTGAGTGAAGACCACAGCAAGGCGAGGCTCTGCAGCAAGTCTGGGCTACTAGACAAGCCACACTGATTGCTGACCTGTGGAGCCCAGTGGAACCAGTGGGACTGCAAGTGCTATCTGGAAGCTCTTCCTTCCCCGGTAGGAAATCAGAGTGCTAGCCTGTCTTGCACTGGGCCAAGGACATGCCTTGTGCCTTGATTACAATACACTTGAAAAACAACTCTTGGCTTGTAATGGGGCTCTGATAAGAGACTGACTACAGAACAACAAACAGCTGTGTCCCCTCACATTAGACTTTCATCCAAACTGCAGAGCGTAGAGATGAACACATACAGCAGCACCCCATTGTCAAGTTAGATTGGTTCACAGGACACAAGGTGAAGTCAGGTACTGAAAGCACCACAGGCAGGTGGCAAAGGTGCCATGCTACAGCTTCCATTCCTTCAGCTTACACCCACAGATTCACGGCGAGCTCCTCGCTACAGCTAAGGGAGGGACAAGGACAGGTCTCTAAGTAAGCCTGCAAAGCGCTGCTCAGAAGTGAAGGGGCTAAATTATAGCCCCGCTCAGAGTGCCCTGAGCATCAGTAGAGAGTCCTCTCCTTAGACAGAGCTGCAGACAGTACATCTTCATATGCTACAAGGGGAAAGGTAAGATGCCTAAGAGAAATCAACAGGAACTCATGAGCAGTGACTGCAGGGTCCTCACCAGGGGCTTGGGAAGAAGAAGGGAAGATTAGTGATAAGAAGGTAGGTAGACAGAACTCTGAAGACATGTACTTGAGGCGAATACATCAGAACTCTATGATGCCTGCCAGAATGCATCACTCTGGAGGAGGTACTCAGACATCAGTGAGGAAATTCTCTATTTAGTCAGAGGCAGTGGTCATTCAGTGGGCTACGGATGAGAAACAGGGATGTTATGACCTTGAATTGCCCAGCCGGTAAAGCTTCAACAACAGGAGCTTCCCTCATTGGGGTGACCATGAATGCTGACTGCCCAAACTGTTCAGGGTAGAGGATAACACTGCACCTCAAGAGAGGAAAGCAGTTATCACCTGGTGCCAGGGCTGATTCACCTGGACCCCTCCCGCTCCTTGACTGCTCTCCCTGTCTGCAGTCTTGAGGACAAACCACACTGTCAGCGCGTTTACAGGTCTTTCCATGCCTCTCACAGCACCCCATCTGCAGACTGCACAGCTCCATCCAGGAGATAGAAAGGAGCAAACACCTCCCAAGTCCTGTGCAGCAAAGTTTCAGTATCAAAACATAACAACAAGGATTTGAGAGAAGATCATCAGAACATCATTTGAAACACAAATGTTAAACTCCTGAACAAAACACTGGTATACCAAATCCATAGATGAGCAAAAAAGAGAATATACCAGGCCAATTGAGGTTTTCCCAAGGAATTCAAGGTTGTTTAAATATTTATAAATCAATAAGTTATAGAATGAATAGTCTAGAGGAAAGAAATCTGTAGGTGTCAATACAGATGCTAAGTGTAGAAAATTTGAAATGTGGTCTTGATAAACTGGTAATAAACTAGTGAGGGGGAACTGCAAAAGCCTGCAGTGCATACCTCCTATGAGCTGGGGTTGACATCAACCTCTTGTAGATATGGACAAGGTCTTAGAAGCCCCTGGCCATGCTGTTACCAGTAGTGTGTGAAGGAGGTAGAGCCAAACACAAAGGATATAGAGCTTGCGAGTGAAAATCTAAATCTGCCATTTTTCATAGATGATGTGGTTTTTAATATGAGAAACTCAGAAGAATCCGTACACCATTCAGTAAGGGGCTGGTTATAACAATCAATATACAAAAAAATTAATTCCACTCATCTGTACCATCAACAAACAGAAAACGAAATCTATCAAATGCAGCTTCTTAGAATAACCATGAAAACAAAGGCACGTCTCAAGACTTGAGGCAATTCCTGAGGCGGTAGCCATTGTAAATTGAAACTACAGCAAACTGACAACTCATTAATATGCCTAGCAGACCTGACATCCTGACACATAGTAGAGCACCAGGGAAAGACCCCGCCCCGCCGTGAGATCACAGGGCTCCCTGGGGATGCGGGGTCCCACTGCTGACCAGCACCACCGCAAATAAGTGGCAGATTGCTATCCCAGAAAGACAATTCCACATTGGAAACAAAGTTTTACACTTTCTTAAGTTGAAAAATCATAATTGCATCACCTTACATGGACAACACACGCATGTCAAGCACACAGGACCAAATCTAGTCAAAATTACAAGACACCTGTATGTAAAAAATACAAATGCAGTAGGTAAGAACTAAGTGAATGGAATGATTTGCTGTTGTAAAGTCCTCATTTTTCCAACTTGATTTAAAAATTCAATACTGTGTCAGTTAAAACTACAGTGGGATTTTTAAGGGGCTCGTCAAGCTTTTGTGCAGGAGAGCAGAAGAGTGGGACCAGGGCGAAGGAAAGTCCATAAAGAGCTGCTATAAACATAGTGTCACAAAAGCCGGTCATTGTCAAAGTGCATCCCCACCCCCATGGCTCCTCATAGCCCACGAGCACATCTGTGTGCACATGAACGATGCCGTAGAGCGTGAGGGACACTGCAGGTCGCTGGGGGAAAGGACAGACTTTCCAACTAATGATTCTTGGGCAGCTGTCCATTTATGGAGAAAAGAAGCTGAATTCCTACTTCAATCACACACCAGTTAATGATTTAACTGTGGAAAAAATTTTTAAAAATATCCTTTATAGAGTTATCTTTGTGCTTTCAGGACAAGGAAGACATTTCCCAAATTAGAGGAGACACAAAAGCACAGATCATAAAGAATAAAGTTCTTCCTCATTAAGATTCAGAACTTCTGCTTTGCAAACCCTCCATCTGAAGTGTAAAGAGCACCCGTGAGCTACAAAACCACACATGAGATGGTAGGCTCGGCCTCCCGCCCGGATCCAGACTCCTACAGATCAATTAGGAAACAGACAAACAACCAAGCAGAAAAATGGCCAAGAGAGATGTGTAGATGCCTTACACAAGAAAACACGGGTGAGTCAGACTGTGGAATGTTTCTACACACAAAAATATGCTTAATTTCATTAAAAAAAAACAACTTAGAACAAATGAGAGACTGGCAACTTTTCAAACATGACAAGAGCAGGGGCTGCTGGGGACTTGTAGCAACTACATCTTTGGAAAATAATCTGGCATGCTAGGTGATCTCAAGGAGCTAATATCTTACTGACAAATAATTGGCTTGGAGAACTTGTCCATGAAGTCCAGGAGTCTTGGGGCAATTTATGTGAGTTCATACAAGCCCAGTGTGTAATTAAAAACAAAACAGAAAACAAACAAGCAAACATGACACACAGTGCCAGTGACGGAGTGTACCTGTAAGGGAACACTATGCAGCAATGAAGAGGACGATGACCACACATGCAGATGAATCCTGAGGGCTAATACGAGGCGACAAAAAAAGAAATACCCAGGACAAAAGGCAAGAAGGAAGGAACAGAATGGAAGGCCTGGCCAGAATAGCTTTCTTATTTTATTTTTGCCATGGGCTGAAGTTACCAAAATCAGAACATGGAAATCAGAACCATCTGTTGACAGGATAAGTAAGTGAACTGGACAGAAAGAAACTCAGAATAAAGTGTTTTGAAATCTGCATCAAATCACAGAAACAGAAATAAAAGTCTGCTTTGTTAAAGTGGGGAGAAATGGTGCCACTTCACCATCATTTATATAATAGTTAAGTGCTGATGTCACCCCAAGAACATTAAGGGATTATTAAGGTGACATTGGTTCAGTCTTAACCACTGCACAGAGAGGGGACCAGAAAGAGTGGTTTAACTCTTACAACTACTAAAGGTTACAGAACAATTTCAGAACAAGATCAAGGAGCTGAGAAGATGGATCAGTGAGTAAATGCTTGGTATGCAAGCATGAAGATATGAGTTTAGATCCCAGTACCCACATAAAAGCCAGGTGTCCCCACATCTGTCTGTGACCATAGCATTGTAGGGTAAGACAGGTGTACTGCAAGGGCTCACTGGCCAGCAAGACGAGCCAAAACAGCAAGCTCCAAGTTAAATGAGAGACTTTGTCTTAAAAAAAAAAATAAGGTAGAGAACATGGAGGAATACACCCAATGTGGACATCTGGACTCTTTGTGTGCATGCACAGACAAGTGCATACGAGCATGTTGAGTGTGTGTACACAGACACAGGATGAGTGAAACGGGCTAGTCCACAGCACTGCTAGATAATTGTCTGGACAAGCTGCTGTCTACAAACCGCTCACAAACCCTTGAAATGAAGACGGACTACATAACTCAAGCCATGAAAATATAATGGGGTGAACATATCCTATAAACATGGGGAAAACTGTCTTGTAGTGTGTATATTTAGTATTGTGTATGTGTGTAGTGTGTTGATGTTGAGCTCCTGTCCTCGTGTGTGGAGACTTAAGGTTGATATCTAGTCTTTCCTCAATCTCTTGCCTTCTTTACTTCTATGTTTTTGTGTAAATTTTTAAGTTTAAAAATACAAATGGATGTGAGCATCCTGGCATGTATGTGGAGCTCAGAGGACAACCTGTGTGAGTCTATTCTCTCCTTCTACCATATGGATTCCAGGATCAAACTCCAGGCTGTCAGGCTTGGCAGTAAGCACCTTTACCAGTCTAGGCTGGGTGCCCAATGAGCATTAAGGATCCATCTATCTAAACCCCCTTTCCCTAAGGCTAGGATTATAAGTAATCTATAAGTAATTTCTATTAAGTAATTTAATTTTTGAAATATAACTGTATTTCTTCCTTCCCTCCAAACTGCCGTGTACCATCACCCTACCCCTATTCTCTTTCTAACTCATGGCCTTTTTCTTTCATTGTTTCTCTCTCTCTCTCTCTCTCTCTCTCCCTCCCTCCCTCCCTCCCTCCCCCCCTCCTCCTCCCTCCCTCCCTCTCTCTCTCTCTCTCTCTCTCTCTCTCTCTCTCTCTCTCTGTGTGTGTGTGTGTTCCTAAATACACAATTACTACCTGCTCAGTCTGTATAACGTTACTTGGTATTGGATAGCCGGATAGCCAGTTGGTGTGCTCTTTAACTTTAGTGAAGACTGTGTCTCCTGCTCTAGGCATTCCTTAGTTACTTAGTCTAGGGCTGAGGCCTTATAAGCTTTCTGGCTTCCATATTAGCATGGCTATTGGTATTGTCCATGTTCGAGTCCTGTTTAGGCAGCCATGTTGGTGAGACTTCATTGGTGTAGTTTCTGACATTTTTAGGAGACATAATTTCCCAGCAAACCCCCTGCTCCTCTGTTGTTTTCTTTGTTTGTTTGTGTTTTTTGAGAAAGGGTTTCTCTGTGTAGCTTTGGAGCCTGTCTTGGCACTAGCTCTTGTAGACCAGGCTGGCCTCGAACTCGTGGATATCTGCCTGCCTCTGCCTCCTGAGTGCTGAGATTAAAGGCATGCGTCACCACCACCTGGCTGCTCCTCTGGCTCTTAACAATCTTTCTGACCCTTCTTCTGTTATGATCCCTGAGTCTTAGGTGCAGGAGTTATGTTGTAGTTAGTACTGGGCTTCACAACTCTGCATTTTGATTGGTTGTGGTTTTCTGCAATGGTCTCCCTCAGTTGCAAAGAGAAGTTTCCTTGATGAGGGGTGAGAACACACTTAACTGTAGGTATGAAGATAAATATTTCTAATTTAGTGAGGAATTATGCTGTTCTAGTAAAATGGCAGTTGTAGGTTCTCCTCCAAGATCCATGACTTCAGTAGCCTTAGGAAGTTGGCTAAGTTTCTAGATCCAGGCACAATTTTCTTTTGGTTGAGTGGGCCTTAAGCCCAGGAGGAGAGCAACTGGTTATTGGCAAGACACGCATGCCACTTCTACACCCTTAGTATTGTTCCATGCCGGCTGTTGATGGTTCACAGGCGTCATAGCTGGGCACACTGCTGATTATTTCTCTCCTTTGGAAGATGCACGGCACCTTCTGATGCCATGAAAGTCAGGGCAGAGGCTTTCGGATCAGATCCAGGTGAGGTTCTCTGGACCCTATGTCCAAAATGCATGGCAACTTCAGCAACAGGGATTTACCTTCTACCTCTGCGGGCAATCAAGGGCAGCAGCAATAGGTTGTATGTTTTGGGATTCTCTTGGACAGCCCTAACCAACAACTCGAAAGAGGGCTTCTCATGCCTTGTTGGAGTTCTTGTTAGATAATCTACTCTATGCCAGGCTCTGGGGATCTGAACTCAGGTCTTTGTGTGTGTGTGTGTGTGTGTGTGTGTGTGTGTGTGTGTGAAACACATACTGGCTATGAAAGAAAAAAATAAGATAGAAAACATAAAACTTCTTTGAACACATCACTGAGAGTTGAAAGACAAGCCACAGCCTTGCTGTGTAATTTGCAACACAAATTACAGACATAAATTTTATGTGCATATATATGTAATGCTACAAAATCAATTCAATGAACAACAAACAATACACATGACAAATGGGTTAATTATATAAATAGGCAAGCCACAGAGGAGGAAATAAAAACACCCAATCAATATGTGGAAGTATTCCAATTATACCAGCTATGTAATGCAACTTTCTTACAAGTGATAAAAATGTAAGGCTTGAAAATCTCAAGTGCTAGTGAGGGTGTGAAGGATGGGCTCGTGTGTACTGCAAGCTCGGATTGGCACTGATCTTTGAGGAGCTAACATAGCAATAATGAAAATGGGCAGACAATACAGCGTAGGAAAGCATCTCTAAAACCTCCCTGAAGAACACTCACATATGTATACAAGGTTATTCGCCAAAGCCATAATTATGAGTGAAAAATATAAAACAGCAAAATGCCCACTATCAGGGGAATAATATATATACCCAGATATTATAGAAGATTAAGAAAAACCTCTGGATAGTGACCAACATGGAAGGACAATCAAAGAGTATTCTTGTTTGTCTTTTTAAGATTTATTCTTATATATTTTAAGTGTGTGTGTATACTGAACTCTGATCTTCTAAAAGAATAGCAGTGCTCTGAACAATGAACATTTTTTTCACCACTCCCCCACCAAAAAGGTATTTTTTTTATTGATATTTATTGAGCTCTACATTTTTCTCTGCTCCCCTTCCTGCTTCTCCCCTCCCCACTTCAATCCTCCCCAAGGTCCCCACGCTCCCAATTTACTCAGGCGATCTTGTCTTTTTCTACTTTCTATTTCCCATGTAGATTAGATCTATGTAAGACTCCCTTAGTGTCCGTATTGTTGTCTAAGTTCTCTGGGATTGTGGTTTGTAGGCTGGCTTTCTTTGCTTTATGTTTAAAAACCACATATGAGTGAGTACATGTGATAATTGTCTTTTTGTGTCTGGGTTACCTCACTCAAAATATTATTTTCTAGTTCCATCCATTTTCCTGCAAAATTCAAGCTGTCATTATTTTTTCTGCTGTGTAGTACTCCATTGTGTAAATGTACCACATTTTTCTTATCCATTCTTCGATCAAGGGGCATTTGGGTTGTTTTCAGGTTCTGGCTATGACAAACAAAGCTTCTATGAATGTGGTTGAGCACATGCCCTTGTGGCATGATTGAGCATCCTATGGATATATACCCAAAAGTGGTGTTACTGGGTCTTGCCAAAGTGGTATTCTTACATGCCACATAGTTTCAGAAAAACTAAGAATAATGTTCTAAAACAAAATAAAGCTAGCTGCATATAATTCAAAATATATATGTATAAATACACAGAGAATGGTCTAGAAACATCCCACCAATTTGTTAACTGCTTACCCTTTGGAGCTAGATGACTATGCTGGATAAAGATGGTCAGGATGCAGAGTGGTTTTATTTCCAATGGTTAAATGTCTTTAATGAGTATATCAATTTATTAGCTAGGCAGTTATAAAGCAAGTATAATTTATACCATAAATTTAAACCACAAATTTAAGAATCCTATAATAGAGGTATTAGGAAAGTCATGTGAGACCATACTGAAAGGAGAAATTAGTTAGCACACAGAAGGATTTTATAACAGTCATGACATTTTCTCTGGGCCTTGCTATTTGAATAGGATTTTGTCAAATATTTATAATGTGATAGAAAGCTGACAGACATTTTCCAAACACGCAAACGGGCACATAAATGTATATGCCAACGTGCATTCTACCCAATTTTTTTTCTTTCAGTGTTGTATGAAATCCATGTATCCATGGAGAGGTAGAGGTCTTCTCTCCTGTCTGTTGAGCTTGGGCAGGATTTTGCAACTGCCCGGATGAACAGAACATAATGGTAGCACAATGGTGTGGCTTCTGGGATCGATTATTCAGCTTCTACTGGGCAGAATATGCTCACCCTGGGAACCCGGTCACCATGCTGTGAGGAAGCTCTCGCTAGCCCACGTGGAAAGACCACTTAAATGGGCTCATGTGGAGAGGAACTGAGGCCCCCAGTGGATAGCCAGCAGCAATGGCCAGACACATGAGGGAGCCAGCCTTCAGAAGATTCCTGTCCTGGCCTTTGAGCTCCTCAGCTGAGGCTCTGACATCTATCTATCATGGAAGAGGCAAGCCATTCCCACTGTGCCTTGTCCTAGTTCCTGACCCAGAGAATCCATGAACATAATAAATGGTATTTACACCACAGAACTTAGACCAGCATGTCACCCTGGAACAAAGATGGTCTAAAGAAAAGGGACTACACACGGAATGTCGCAGAGTCCTGAGAGTACTGACTGTTTGGAGTAAAGGGATCAGAAAGATAAGCTGGGATCAAACTATGGAAATTTCATATGACAATATGAAAAAATTAGATTTATCTCACTGGCAGCAGAGAGTTGTTGACAGTTGTGAAGCTGGGAAGTGAAATGCTAGGATCTGCATTTTAGCAAGCCAGGGAAAGGCTGGAGAAAAGAAAGGCTTAAAAATAGGAAAAGGATCTAGGGAGATGGCTCAGTAGATAAAGTGCTTGTTGCACAGAAAAGCAGAGTAGGCGTGGAGCCTGACCACAACCCTAGCACTCAGGAGACAAAGACAGGATTCCAGGACAAGCAGGCTAAAGAAACTAGTAGGAATTGGTGAGCTCTGGATTCAGTGAGAGAGCCTGACTCAGTAAACAAAGTGGAAAGCCACTGGGAATGACACCTGGCATTAACATCAAGTCTCTTCTATATATGGCATGTGCATACACTTGCACATACACATCCATACATGAACACACACACCCCACATACTCACATATTAAAAATAACAAGAAGAGCCCCTCTGGCTTAGATGGGTTCTGGCTAAGAAAAACAGTAGAGGCATTCCCTTGTGTAGCATGTTCTGTGGCTTCTCATCTTTAGGGTGGCCTCTGAAGCTATACTCAACTTCACTTGTGTTAAAGTGTTAGAGGGAAAAAATATATTCATACAAAACCCCATATCTGCAGAACCAAAAGCAACCAAAGTGTCTTATAGTGGCAAATCAATGATCTTATTCTATACTCAGGAGAAAGGAGGGATCCTGCCATGAGGAGAACTTTCCGTCAGGTAAGAACCTCAAAGAAGCCAATCTAAAGTAGGTGCTTATGCATGATTCCAGTGCTGCGGCATTCTAAGAAAGGAAACACTACGCAGACAGTAAAAAGGTCAGTGGCTGACAGGACTGAGGGAGGCAGGGGTGAACAGTGGAGCACAGAGGGAGCGTGGGGCAAGGCTACATTGTATGGTGATAGTGGATGTATGCCATGCTAGTTAAGCTCACAGAATGTCCCGCACCAAGAGTGAACTGGGACAAAGCTACAGACTTAGAATGACCATCGTATCAACGCAAGTCTGACTGTAAAAAACGTGGCGAGCGACAAGCTGGATGTGTTTTGCACAGGAGCAGAGACATGCTGCACTTTCCACTGAGTTCTGCTGTGAATCTAAAACTGCTCTCAAAAAGAAAGTCTATATTTGAAATGCTAGGAGGCAGAAATGTTAGACGATGTTAGAATACAAGAAAGTTTTCCTACTGCTCTGCCTTCAAGCTTTCAGACTTCGGCTGCCTGCTGTAAAGGATGTCACAGGAACACTAAGCAAGGCAGATGTGGTGGCATTCACCTTCAATCCCAGAACCCAGGCAGCAGAGACAGGTGGATCTGAGAGTTATTTCCATGACAGCCTGGTCTACGTGGTGAATTATAGGCCAGCCAAAGCTATACAATGAGACACTGTCTCAAAAATTAATTAATTAAAATTTAAATGTCAAGCAAACTGTCCCTGGATTATAGCCATTTATAGCAATTACCTGTGCAAATGCCATCCCACACACGTATTACCACAACCTCAAGTTTTGTTGCATTTATTATAATATTCCTTAACTTCTCATAAGCATTTAGAAGGAACCATTTATGAAGGTGCCCTTGTGCTTGTAAGGAAAGTGAGCCCACACTAACACACTGGGGGCCATGAGGAGCCACCTCTGTGAGACAGGACAGGACGATTGAGAGCCAGAAAAGCAGAGAGACAAGGTGAAGGGTACTGAGGACATCTAATGAAAGCTTTTGGGTCCAGTCCCAAGACACTCTAGCCCAAGGCCCTCTCAGGATTTACAGAGGAAGTAACAGCCAGCGAAGATCTGAGGGCAAATGAACAAACTCACACATGGTTTTGTTTTTTGTTTTAATCAGCCTTTTAATTCTTCTGCTTCTTTTCTAATACTCCTCTCCTACTTCTAACTTCTCCTCGATTCTTCCTCTAGATTTTTTTCCTCTGGCTTCAAAATTCTTTTCCCCCAGGAACCTTGATGCAATAAAGAAATTACAAGGGGGGGTTGGAGAGATGGCACAGAGGGTAAGAGCACTGATTGCTCTTCCAGAGGTTCTGAGTTCAATTCCCACCAACCACATGGTAGCTCACAACCATCTGTAATGGGATCTGGCATCGTCTCTGGTGCAAGTGTATATATAATAAATAAATAATTTTTTTTAAGAAAAGAAATTACAGGGGCTACTTCTCATTGGTCATAAGCACATTCCTAGGGTAAGTGATAAGGAGTTGAGCCATTGCCATGGCAACACAAGGGTTTCAAGGTTTCAGCAGTAAAACTGTAACCAGATTTGGGCTGGGGGGCACAGTGCCCAATAGCAAACTTTGAGACACGGGTCTACTGTTAGCAGACTGGCAAGTGAAGAACTGGCATGCTTTTCTTAGGGTGCTTTGTATAGCAACCTAGGTTGGACATCTGTGACTCCGACCTTGTGCACAGCTGTAAGGTTTTAAACTTATGATCTATTTACAAAAAGCCTCTAGTCTAGCTTGAACTTGCTTTGAGGTGAAAGTGAGCTGTGTACAGTTAGCCTAAGCAAAAGAACAAGGCAGGCTTTTAAATGTCCACAGCCCTTGTGGGACAAATAGATCTAGTTATAAAGCATGTCCCAGCATATATTCTATACACCAAAATTATGTAACTAAATGAAAAGCCATCTTCCTAAACATCCACAGATATATGTGCCCATAGATTGAGATGCAATCATGAGATTACATATACACATCACATGAAAATGCATGGTAGTAGGGAGATATCATAGCTGTTATTACACAAGGGAAATTACAGAAGAAAGCAACAGTTTTCAGAGTCAGTGGTCTGCAAGCCTTGCTGATAGGGTACCCATCAGGGAATACTTCCTCTGCTGGGTTGACATCTGAATTATCAATTGCTATATGATGTAATTGTGTCACAATAGCTCGTGATAAATGCTCCTGATAGATGTCTCATTCATATCTTGGTGAAGGATGGTCTACCCTACTTGCTGAGCAAACCTAGAGGAAAGCCTATTGCAGCCAGGATGCAGTGTGGTGTAGAGTGTGCACTTAGCATGTATGCCATGAGGCCTGGGCTCCATCTTCAGTCCAAACTGGGACTTCATGTAGAGCAGGGACTGGAGGGAACGGTTCAACCAGAGCCAGAACACAGGGTCCTGACAGCAGCAGAGCCTAGATGAGACCCAATATTGTCATTTATTGGAGGTGACTTTGGTGTCATTTTGTGTATTTATACTGTGCCCTTTCCTCCAGGTTTTTTGAGACAGGGTCTTACACTGCAGTCCAGGTTGGCATGGATGTGGCTGGCTTTAAGTTTGTGGCAATCCTTCTGTCTCACCATGCTGAGTGGCGGGATTGCAAATGTGAGCCACCACACCCAGATCTATACTGTGCCCTTTTCTAATGTCAATTATTCACAAGATGATTAAGTAAGCTGTGGCAATGAGGCTGGCTGTGCATTATGCTTATGCACATTTTCATTTAATGCCTGTTTTAGAAGGCGCTCCCTCATTAAACGTCATCAAAAATAAATTACACTAAAAACATACTAAAATTGGGCTGGAGAGATGGCTCAAGAGTTAAGAGCACTGGCTGCTCTTACAGAGGACACAGGCTCAATACCCAGCACCCACTTGGTGGCTCACAGCTGTCTATAATGCCAGTTCCAGAGGATTTGCTACCCTCTTCTGACCTCCATGGCACAAAGGCACACATGTGGAACACAGACAAATATGCATGCAAAATACTCATACATATTAAAAAGTAATAAAAATAAATCTTTTTTAAGAACAGAAAATTAGTTCTGCTCTCTAAAGCTTTCGAAAAAGTTCAAGGTTTACAGTTAATTTTTAGACAAAATGAAAAAGAAATGAAAGAAACAAAAGTCAGTGAAGCAAGTGACTGACAAACTGGGAGCCTAAGGCCATGGCTGGATAGATTTATCATACAGTCCTGTCCCGATTACCAGCAACAAACCAAGTCAATTGTTGCTATATTTCAAAATCAAATCTTATATTTGTGCAGACTTCCCTTCTAGCACATCTTACACGTGTTTCTGGAGAAACTTCTGTCCATAACCAAATTACCTGCATCCCAGAGGTTGCAGACTTCCGCTTCCCCTTCTGACATCCAGGAAGTAGGAGAGGTGATGGGAGGAGGTATTGCAGGCAAAAGTTGCTTAGGATACTCGTCATGCAATAATGTTAGGTCCTGACACAAACAAGAAAGAATACATGCATTGAAAACCACAACAAAGAGATGGTTCAGCCATTAAGGAAAGGCTGGAGCTGAGTTCCAGCATGTGCATCCAACAGTTTGCAACTGCCTGTCGCTCCAGCTCCAGGAGATCTGATGCCTCTGGCTTTGGAAGGCTCTGCACTCACGTGCACATACCCAGACATATGATCAAAAGAAAATCGGGTGTGTTGGCTAGTTTTATGTCAACTTGATACAAGTTATAGTCACTGGAGAGGAGGGAGCCTCAATTGAGAACATGCTTCCATAAGATCAGGCTGTAGGCAACTCTGTGGGGCATTTTTAAAATCAGTGATTGATGGGGGAGGGCCCAGCCCATTGTGTGTGGAGCCATCCCTGGGCTGGTGGGTCCTGTCATCTCCTCCCCCACTCCCCACCCCCGTTTATAAGAAAGCAGGCTGAGCAAGCCAGGTGGAGCAAGCCAATAAGTAGCATACCCCATAGCCTCTGCCTCAGCTCCTGCCTCCAGGTTCCTGCCCTCAGTGCTTTGGAGATAACTATTACATGGAACTGTGAGTGAAATAAACTCTTTCTTCCCCAAGTGGCTTTAGGTCATGGTGTTTCATCATAGCAACAGTAACCCTAACTGGGACTTGACGTGTTTGGGATCTGACATGATTTCAGCCAGAGACACAGCAAATCTGTTTGGCCTGTCTGTTCTTTTGACATTTAAAGTATGTTATATAAATGGGACCACACACTATGCAACCCTTTAGGACTGGCTCTTTTCATCTAGTGCAGTTCCCTGAGACTCACCCAAGCTGTTGTGTACACCAAAAGTTCCTTCCTCTTCCCTGCTGAGTGCACACCAGACACTTATGTTTAACCCATTCAAATACATCTGGTTCTTTTTAGATTTGGGCTGTTACAGACAAAATTTCTGGGTGCAGGTTTTTATATGCTATAAGTAAATTTCCATGTCTATGAGATATTATGGGTACCATTGTTGGGGTATATGGATGTGTATTCAGGTTTTGTTGTTTTTGAGACAAGATCTCACTATGTAGCCCTGGCGGGCCTAGAACTCACAGAGATCCATCTGCCTCTGCCTCCTGAGTTTGGGATTAACTGTACCCAGCACAGACACCTATTCAGTTGGTTTTAATTTTTTTAAAGATTTATTTATTGGGCTGGAGAGATGGCTCAGTGGTTAAGAGCATTGTCTGCTCTTCCAAAGGTCCTGAGTTCAATTCCCGGCAACCACATGGTGGCTCACAACCATCTGTAATGAGGTCTGGTGCCCTCTTCTGGCCTGCAGGCATACAGACAGACAGAACATTGTATACATAATAAATAAATATATTTTAAAAAGATTTATTTATTTATTGTGTATGAAAGCTTAGCCTGCATATGTATCTATGAACCATTGTATCTCTTGTGCTCAATGAGGCCACGAGAGGGTATTGAATCCCTTGGAACTGGACTTACAGGTGGTTGTGAACTGCCATTTGGGTGCTGAGAACCACACCTGGGTCCTCTACAAAAACAGGAAGTGTTTTTAACCACAAGCCCTATCTCCCCACAATGTATTCCATTTTATAAGATACTACCAGTTGTAGGGTGACTTCACCTTTTTAAATTCCTACCAGCAAAACAGGAGCAGTCTGATCCCTCCACATCCTAATCAGCATGTGGTACTGTCACTGTTTCTGATTCAGCCATTCTGAGAGTTCACTGTGTGTGCCTCCAGGCTAACAATGCTGGCCATCTCTCCCAGCATCCCTTTACTATCCATATTTGCTGAAATAATATTCATTTTATTTGCCCACCATCTGGCTTCGAGTTTGCTAAGTTCTTCCATAAATGGGCGCTGGACTCTATCAAATACATTACTCTATCAAGTGAAATTATCTTATGATTTTTCTTTAGCTTGCTAACAAGACAAATTACAAGAGCTCAGACTGACATGTCACCAGCTCAAGTCAAGCCTATCAGACTATGAGAATCTCTTCTGTTTTGTATCTGTATCTTCTTTTTTTCCATGCAAAGGCTATAAAAGATAATGCAAACAGAGTGTATCCATGGTTACCTGTTGGATTTTGCACACATTAAACTCATCATCATTTCAGAGCAAAAATACTAACATCACAGAAGAAAACCCCCAAATGAATGCAAGGTTCATTAATTTCATTTTATATTTTGGTAATTATGTTTTATAATGATACAGAGCTTTTCAGGTTCTCAACGGCAAAAATCTACACATAGGTTTTTTTTTGTGTGTGTGTGTGTGTGTGTGTGTGTGTGTGTGTTTAAATCTATGTCCTTCATTGATGAGAAAATGTGGTATCTGGTATCTGAATCTGGCTTATTTCACCATGATTTTCATGGCAGTTTTATTCATGATGAACAAAACTTGGAAGCAAGCTTTGGTAGATAAATGGGTGAATCAGTAGAATGTCATTTAGTGCTAAAAAGAAATGCAAACTTCTACATCGTTAACCATTTCCATTGAGGTGTGTGTGTGTGTGTGTGTGTGTGTGTGTGCAAGAACACATGTCTATGCACAAGCATTTGAAGGTTGGAGGATCACTTGGGATGCCCTCTTTTCCTCTATGCCTTATTCTCTTGAGACAAGGTCTCTTCACACTGAACCTTGAGCTCGCTGTGGTTTGTAGTAATAACTCCTGTCTCTGCCCTCCCTGCCCCCGTCCCTCCATTCAGCACTGCAGTCACAGTTGCTCATGGTCACACACACTTTCTTGATGTGGGTCCTCAGGCTCTGAACTCAGGTCCTCATGCCTGCACAGCAAGTGCTCTCACTGACTGGGCCATCTCTTCAGCCCCACAAATAAAATTCTTAGCAGAACAGAGCTTTCAAAAGTAGAGCAGGGCTCACCAGAGTATTACTTTCAAAACTAAGGAAACATTTTATGTTTATAATTGACACTGCTCTGTTTTCTTTCTTCAGACTCTCCATAGTTTTTATCATTAAATTTGATAATAAGGTTATTTGTAGCTTTTATTACCTCAAAAACTAAAACAAAAATAAAACAAAAGCAAAACAAAACCCCCCAAAAAACCTTCTTTGCTGCCCAAGGACACTGGATGAAAAAAAAAAAAAAAAAAAAAACAACCAAGGCTGCAATTGGGGGGGGGGGGTTGCAGCTGTTTCCATAGCAACTGATAGGGATGTTGTGAAGTGGTTCACACAAAATTAAAGCTGACCAAAACCTTCTATGTCGCTGTGAGTTGCTAAATCAATAGTGATGGACGATAAATGTCTGCTCTGCTGCTTCCACGAAGTATTTTGCAAAATGAAAAATATACAGATTTTGCCCTTTGGTTTATTTCTGTGCAATTTGTCCTATTTGCAGAAATTTGAACTTATCAGAGTTGTTAGAGAAGTGGAAATTATGCTTAATCTAATTATGTTTGTTCATCATTCCCATCTCTGCTACATCATTGCTTCTGCTTAAATGTCCATTTAATGGCTATATTTGTGCTTTTATTGTTAATTTTTAGAGAAAATACTCACTGCAAAACACCAAACAACATGAATGGTAAAGAACAGAGAACGAAGTTCCTGCCCATTCTTTCAAAGGCGGTGCCTCTCCTGGGGCAGCTAGTGGAAGCTAAATGGAGTCAATATATATATGTATGTATGTATGTATGTATGTATGTATTACTCTCTAGCCTGCCCAGGAGCAAGCAATCTACCTTGTCCATCTTTCTACATAACAAATATAATAATTCATCGTGTGCTGTCCCCACAAAGGCTTCTTTCATTGAAGTACATATTACAAATGTGCTTCTTTCAAGACAAGCTGAGCTGTGTTCCTGATGTGTAAATTAACTTAATCATCCCCTACTGGTAATCATTTCAAGATTTTTCTTGTTTCTATCTATTAAAATTGCTGCAATAAAAAGCTTAATACAGCCACCTTTTCAAGCTGTATGTTCATAGTGGCATCGCTGAGTACTCACATGGGCTTGTTTTGAGTGTGAACGGTGCCAAATTGTGCTCTCAGAAGTGGCACCTGCTTGGATCCAGCAGCGTGTTGGAGAGACTCTTCCTCTCAGTGCAAATACAGGTTGGTAGCAATTAAACATTTTTTCCATCAGTGGTAAAGGCATACAATTTTGTTTTACCTAATTGCATATGAGACTGAGTAAGATTTTGTGAGGTATTTCACCCTTTCAGGTGCATATGTTTGGTGCTGTAGATTGGATTCAGGGCCTTAAGTACATAAAGCACTCTCTGCCACTTAGCTGCAGCCCCAGCACCCCCCCCCCCGCTTATCAATTTCTTAAAGAAATTTAATGTATTAATTACTCATTTTTGGGGTGTAGGGGAGGGGACACACACGCCACAGTCCATACACAGACATCAGAGCACAACTTGCGGGAGTCGGTTTTCTCTTCTTCCACTACATGGGTCCCAGGGATTGGACTCAGGTCCACAGGATTGGCAGCAAGCACCTTCACCCGCAGAGCCATCCTGACTGTCGTCCTCTTTATCAATTTATAGACCGATGATGCATTTAAAAAGTATATCATTAACAGCTTAGTGTTCATTTTTAGTTTTTAACTTCTTAAGAATTTCTACCTTATCTTTTTACCTTATAGAAGTCTTCACTTTTGTGTAGCTCATCAGCTCACCAATTCCATTATTACTCCTGGAGCTTCATTATTCTCAGAAATACTTGTCTTACTTGAAGACTTTATAAAAAGTCTCCTCTAAGAAAGCAGAATACATTTCAGCGCTATTTTGGCTTTACAGACTAATTGAGCACAGGGTACTGGTTTTCGGTGCACACTGTCCATCTTACTTGCAGCGTTACTGTAGGCATGGTCCCTGAATGACTGCAGACACATGCTCACTCAGGTCTGTAGTTAGCACTGAACATACCCCTGCTGCCCTTCATGCTTTGGGTTCTGGCAAAGGTCTAATGACACATGCTGATCATTATTGTATAGAGAAGTTTCCCCCAAAGCCCTCCCTGAGCTGCCGAGACCCTTCCTGTACCCCAGAGACTCCAATCCTTATACTCTCCGAGTCTGCCCTTCCCAGGCCCCTCTTGCTGGATTCCTGGGGTACACACATTGGCAATGGCCTCTTGCACTTAGTAATGGCATTAAGGTTCCCTCCGCTCCTTTATGGACTACTGGCTCATTTCTTTTTATTTCATTTTAATTTTTTCCACTATTTTTATTAGAAGACTTAAGTTTACATAATGAAAACTAATGAAACATGAACAGAACCAAAAAAATGAAACTTGGGGCTGGAGCAGTGGCTCAGTCAGCAAGAGCACTTGTTGCACAGGTGTGAGGACCTGAGTTCAGATCCCCAGCACCCATGTTAAAAAAAAAAAAGTTGGGTGCGACCATGCGCATCAGCTGTTCTTCCACAGGATGGGAGTTCAGTTCCCAGGATCCACCTCTGTTGGCTTAACAACTGTCTGTAACTCCAGTTCCAGGGATCTAACACCTCTGACCTCCAAGGCACTGCACACAGGAGACATTCACTCATATAGGCATACACAGCCATATAAATAAATCTTTAAAAATAGATTCTAAAATAATTTTGTCTCTTAAGATAATTTACTCTTGACTGTGGAAAGAGAATGGTTAACGAGGTTTCTATTTGAGTTTTTTCAGAGATATTTCAAAGGCACCTCACTCTGCCTGAGCCCTGGACATGGCTCCCTTCTGCATGGGGAAACAAGGGGCTGGCTGGTCTTGTAGATGAGCCCCTCCAGGCAGTTCACCGCAACAGCTAGCTTTACTGTTCAGCGTGCTAGAGTTTGTTTTTTGCTACAGGAACATCTAGAGAAGACATATTGGACTGCACTGAATGTCCTGGTGTAACATGAGGCCATGCTTGTCAGGAAGCTGATGGGATATTGTTAACACACAATCGTGTATTAGAAAGTTAAAGCTCAGCTTCTAGAACACTTCCTGTGTAAACAGCTACCATCTTCTCACTGACACAAAATACGGTACTATATAAACCAGTGAGTGAGGGCACCTCTAAAAGCAGACAAAAGCGTCAGGACCTAAAGGCTGACATAAGAAATCAGGTGGCGTTTGATGTCTCTGGTCCTACTACACAGAGGGGTATTCAAGTCTGTTCTACTGAAAAGCTACCAGCGATCATGAAAGAGTAAAATTTAAAATCATTTCACCTCATGTCTTATCTTTTTAAATTATCTAGTTTTATTTTTTAAAAATCTGTAAGTTGTACATTAAAGGACAGTAAAATTGAACTATATAAATCCCTTTTCAAAGTTGTAGGAAAGCCATTAAATTCAGTACCTAAAAGGGCTGAGGAAAGAGTCAAGATTCCGAACCCCCTTCCCAGGAAATGCAGTAGATGGTCAAGGAGCTGCATTCGTAGGAAAAGAAGAGCAGGCAGCACACTGGATCTCTGTTCATACAGGAAGGAGGCAGGAGCCACCTGAGCAGACAAGGGGACACACACACTTCTCCAGCAGCTGGTCACATGATGGGACACACTGACCTGGCTCTACAGAACAGATGGGCAATATCTCTGACATCAGTGGAAGAGGGGAACCTCAACCTGCTAGTGTAAGTCCTGCAGCGAGCAGGCAAATGAGGACCTGTTAATCAGGGAGGCTAAGAGGGACTCTAGACCTACACACACACACACACACACACACACACACACGCACGCACGCACACATGACCCATGCGAGAAAAGCTTATTTTATAGTCTAAAATCAAAAAGTTCACTCTTGACAAAAGGAAAATAAACAGATCTAAAAACCATCTGAATAAAATACGTGCAGATGCCGCGAAAGGACAATGGAGAGGACAGTCAGTGACGGAGAAGCAGGGGCTGCTGCTGTGTCTGCTATCCCAGCCTTCCCCGCTCTAAATGCTGCATGTTTCTATAGGACTTTTTCACCCAACATCTGTCTCTGTGGTTCCATCAAGTCTGGGGAAACTCTTTAATACTAAAATTACCACTTAGAGAAAAGTGCACAAGAACAGAGCTAAGTAAGGGTGAGTGAACAGAAGTGATCCAAGGTCCTGGGAGAGAAGGCAGACGCTGAAATGGAAACAACTCCCAGGGCAGGGACAGTTCTAGGCACCAACAAATGAAAGGACACATGGACTGGGAGACAGCCTAAAATGCAGCAGGAACGATGGAAGACAAAAAATAATTGACAGATGAAATGGTCCAAATGCATTGTTAATAGATAATAAGCAGAAAGAATTCCAAAGCAATAGAAAAAATAAACAGCACAAACTAAAAAAAAACTCAACATGATTTTGCCTTGTTGATATTTAAAACCCCTAATAACATAAAACGCCGATGTCAAGATGCATCTTTCAGCACATAACCCGCAGAGCTGTAAAGGAACACACTCAGGTTTTAATGCACGTGCTTGGTTACCTAGCACAGTGGCAAAGGGAACTGGAGCATCTCACCTCTGTTGATTTCCATATCTTCATCCTGAGCAGAGGAGAGTCCTTGGACAGGGAGGGCTCAGCAGGTGAGGGGACATCCTGGCACTGCTCCAGCCTCAGTCTTGCCTTGGAGGTGTTTTCTGCCAACAACATAAACTGTCAACAAAGCTTTACTTTGGAAAAAATGTATTATTTTTGTATTTGTATATAACTTTAATTACTTTTGAAGATTAATTCCACCTATTAAATTCACATCACATACCAATATCCACCTCTGAGGATGCACTACTTCACAACACTGGCGAGCCTAGAGGAGTTCAAAATCTACAGTGTGAAGTATGGTCCTGTCTCATCTCAGCAATTATGTTATAGTTTTATTATCTCAAGTATTTTGAAAATAATGTAAAATGTAGTGGTAATTATAGTAGCACATAGTATCATACAACAAACCAGAACTTACAAAGTCTACTCAGTGGGAATCTTAGAATCGTAAGAATGATGACAATAAGTATTATAATATTTAAGTATTCTTAATCCTGAAAGGTGAATCTCATGTGTTTTGTGTAGGAGGAACAGATCATAAATGTATAGATTTTTTGAGGAGGCAAAAAACCTTTAATGTAAAACAAAAAATAAGCATAAAAGAGAAAATACACCAAAGAAGATAAACTGGTATGTCTGTTTATGTTTATTACATTTGGCATATTTTGTCTATGGCCATACCACCCTGAATGCGCCCCATCTCGTCTGATCTTGGAAGCTAAGCAGGGTCGGGCCTGGTTACTACTTGGATGGGAGACATTTGGCATATTTTTCAGTCTTAATATCCTTCATCTTCCTAGATTAGTTACTGTCTATCAGTACCAGCTCTAATGGTAAAACTTTAGGCCAGGACTCAGCTCAGTTGTATAGCATTTACTCAGCATACACGACCTCTAAAAAGTATTAGTCATACTCTATCTTGGGATGCTGTGGTAGACAATAAGAGGTATAAGACCACTGTCCTCATGTTGGTGTCTGTACACTTGTGGGGAATCTAAGTACTCCTGGGGCCTAAGATCACACTGACTTTTTTAAGGGAATCAATTCCCAGCTCTGCAACATCTTCAGACCTTTCTTCCAAAAGCTCATCTGCCTGAGAAGGCTTGGCCAGCTCTTTCCTTTTTGCCATTCATAATTTCCCCTACTCCACAAATCAAAGACTTATCATTTGTCCACTTTGTGAACGGGTCTTCTTCCCCAAACATAAGGTACCAATAGTAGGAACAGAAAACAAGCAAGCCACCTCAAGGAGACCTCATTTAGTCAAGGCAGGGAAGGCCCAGCATCTTGTCTCAGACATAGTCTTTTGAAAAGCAAAATCATGGCAATATGGGATACTTACACTGGTCCATACCAGGACACCTGATATTCAGAAAAACTGTATTACACACAGCATGGAGCAGCAGGACAGATGGCCAATTTCATTTAACATTCATGTGCTTTCCATCCTCAGCTATGATCAACAACACATCACTCCTAAGGAAGAGTCCCCTGAGAGCAGAGCAATGAAAGCCTGCGTATATGGGTGGGGGGCAAGAGGGACATCTTTATGTTATCAGTGCAACAATTCACAAGGCTCCAAGCCTGGGCTAGCCACCTTAGGACAGGGTTTAGGAGTCCTGTGGCAGCAGGGTGGTGCACACCTGAAATCCTAGCGTTGTGGAGGCACAGGCAGGAGGATCCTGAGTTCAGGGTCAGTGTCTGCTACACATAGATTCGAAGGCCAGATTGGGCTCCACAAGAAGCCCCCACTGCAAATAGATGGTAGGCAGGATGACTTAGCGGGGAAAGGCACCACACCTTGTTCTGACCTCACTCACGTGCTATGGCATGCACGGGCACACATACACATGTACTTATGCACCCAAAATAAGTAAATAAAAAAGTAATTGTAAAGGATATAGAGATTTGAATGTTGTCTTAGTTAGGGTTTCTATTGCTGTGTAGATATCATGACTACCGTAACTCTTAAAAGGAAAGCATTTAATTGGGGCTGGCTTACAATTCAGAGGTTTGGTCCATTTTCATCATGGCAGCATGCAGGCAGACATGGTGCTGGAGAAGCAACTGAGAGTTCTATGTCTTGATCCACAGGCAGCAGAAGGAGACGGTGTACCTCACTGGGCATAGCTTAAGCATAGGAGACTTTAAAGCCTTCCTCCACAGGGACATACTTCCTCCAACAGGGTCACACCTACTCTCTCACTCCCTAATAGTGTCATTCTCT
Organism: Microtus oregoni; assembly: GCF_018167655.1. NCBI lineage: Eukaryota > Metazoa > Chordata > Mammalia > Rodentia > Cricetidae > Microtus > Microtus oregoni. The sequence goes on from NW_024543081.1 coordinate 14,684,970, forward strand.
ATGGGCCAAGCATTCAAACACATGAGTCTATGGGGCACATTCCTATTCAAACTACCACAGAAGAAATTGGAGAAATGCTTATATTTATTAGAATAAATAAGGCATTTTATGGAGAAAAGGCCACTTGAAATCCCATTCAATTTATTGTTTTCACAATGAAGGCTGCATTTTTCAAGTAGATTATATGAGAGCTATTTTTAAAAATTGCATAAACCAAATCTGCTGTTCTGAAGAACTGAAAACACTTCAAGTATAAACTATAAAATCAGTTTCTGAAAAATACATCGTCAGTTTCATTTCCCTGCAATTTTTAATTAGGTTAGACAACAAGTATAATTAATAGTTGATACAATTTAGTACAGTGGATTTTTGTATTATTCACAGAAATTGAAAAAGTAAATTATTGCTAATGAGTGTTTAAAAAAATCTTTCCCCAAACAATGTGTGCCCAACTCTTTGCTTTCAATAGCATGGAAGTAAGACTCCATCAAGTTGCAGTTGACAAGAGATAGGAAATATTTCTATAGTAAGCCACTAGGTAATTGTTGGCACATTAGTTGAAAGGAAATCATAGGACTGATTGACAGTGCTACAATAAAATACCTCTAGTCCTGGCTATGATTTATGTGAACAAGTTTTTACAGCATTTCTATCTATAATAATCATGAAATAAGATGGATGCAGTGTCGTGCTTACAGTGAGCAATGAGTGGTATTCATGTGGGTGAATGGTCCCTCTTCACTCATAAAAGCATATGCTTCTAATTAAGTTGAATCTTTATGTGTGATAAGTACTTATAAGAATGTACTATGAATTCCGTGCTTTTGATAGATTGTGTAGTAGAAGGCAATCCAACCTGGCATGATGGCTGCATGTCTGTAAGCCCGCATGTGGGCAGAGACAGAACGACTAAGTTTGAAGTCAGCCTGGATATCCAGCCTGGGCTCTACGGTGAGATTCTGCTTCAAAACCACAATTTATTCATGTATTTAAAAAGATTTTCAAGCCTGAGAATACATATAAATACATATAAAGATAAGACTCCGTGAGGGTTATGAAATCAAATCTGACTTCCCCGAGAGAAAGGAATGACACAAAGCTTCCACAGTTAAGGACCCCGTGTTTTAAGTGAGTGCCTGCAGGTCTCACTCCTAACGGTGCTTACACTCCTTAAGATGTGGGAGGGAGTGGGAGAGCCAGTGGTAAGAGCACGCACTGTTGTTGCAGAACACTTGAGTTTGATTGTCAGCACTCAGCGCTACACATCAGCCTGTAACTCCAGCTCCAGGGGAACTAAAGCCCTCTTTGGTTTCCACTAGCACTCACTCATGTGCATAAACCTGCACAGAGATACACATACACATAATTAAAAATAAAAAAGTGACAACATACACGTGGTAAAATTTTCCTCTCTCTCTCTCTCTCTCTCTCTCTCTCTCTCTCTCTCTCTCTTTTGTACTTGACAATGAACTACTGGGTACTATGCATACCAGGCATGAGCTCTTTGTATTTTATTTTGAGATAGTCTCACTTATAGGTCAGGTTGCCTTGAATTCATGATGCCTCTGCTTCAGCCTCCTAAGTATAGCTGGGATTACAGGTGTCTCAGTTAGGATTTCTACTGCTGTAAAGAGGCACCTCTACCACAGCAACTCTTATGAAGGAAAACATTTAATTGGAACTAGCTTACAGTTTCAGAGGTTTAGTCCATTATCATCATGGTGGGACATGGCAACATGCAGGCAGACATGGTGCGGGAGAAGAAGCTAAGAGTTCTCCATGATCTCTTGATCTGCAGACAGCAAAAGGAGTCCATGTTCCACACCAGGCATAACATGAGCATCAGAGGCCTCAAAGTCCACCTCCACAGTAACAGACTTCGTCCAACAAGGCCACACCTACTCCAACAAAGCCAGACCTCCTAATAATGCCACTCCCTATGGGAGCGATTTTCTTTCGAACCTCAAGAGGTATATGCCATCATACCAGGTTTGGTTTTCTTTTCTTCTTTTATGTCTACATATAACATGCCAGACTTTAAAGTTATTTATCTTTAAATTTTTTCACATTCAAGCCCCCAAATTTGTGAGAGGTATATAAGTCTGGGATCATATAAGAAAAACACCTTAGAAGCAACAGGTCCGCATGAGACAGGCTCTACCTTCGTGAAGTCCACATCCTGACAGGAAGTTAAGCCTCGCACACAGACAGGCTTACAAGGAAAAACCGGCTTTCCTAAGTAACTACAGAACATCCTCAAGTAAATTTGAAGGGGTTTTGAGGGATGGTATGCATCCCAGAAAACACAGAAGTCAGAAATCCTGTCTGACAGAAGGAACCTCTTGGACAGAAGGCACAGGACAGTAGGTGCCAGATCCTGCAGGAACTATGTTTGTAGCTTTTCATTTTGTTGTAACCTTACGTGAAAATGAGTAATTAAAATGGACTTATTTTTACTTGGACATTTTCTAATTAATCTTGGCAAACAGTGGGACTCAGAGCACCCAAGAAACTATAATGATTTCTCCTTCAGTAGTCAGCAGCAGAATTATTTCTGAAATGACATGGGTCCTGGCTTTCACAGCAGAGCGGTCGGGTAATAAACAGCTCAGAGAGTTCTGAGCAAACTGAGAGAAGTCAAGCCTAGGACGACTCACACAGGGGAACCCTCATGCATGTTTTGAGAGGCACTGGCCCAGAGTCACCCCTCTCGTATCACTTACATCGCTGTAACCTTGAGGAAAAAAGAAGGAGAAAGGGTCATCTGGCTTACAATTCCAGATCACAGTCCGTCATTAAGAGGAAGTCAGGCAGCTAGTCACATCACAGCCAGGGCTGAGAGCGGAGAAATGAAAGCAAGTATTGCTTGCTTGTTGCTTGTACAGAGCACGTGTTCTTTACTCTTTCAGAGTTCAGAACCCAGTCTACTGCCCACACAAGGGTGGGTCTTTCCTCATCAATTAACAAGCAAGACAGCCCTGCACAGGCACGCCCACAGGCCTACCTGCTCTAGACAGTCCCTCACCGAGATTCTTCAGTGAGGCGACTCTGGGTTGTGTCAAGGTGACAGTTAAAACTAGGCAACACAATGGCTCAAGTGTGATGAATCTGTCTGCGGACAAGAAAAGCAGTCAGCTGCAGAGAGCCTGTGGACGTGCATGGTCCTCCCTCCTTGCTTGATATCAGACAGCACACACTGGAAGTGAGGTGTGCTCCATTAGATTAGGTGACTATACATGCACTTCTGGATTTCCACAAGTCAAGACTGAAAATGCCACAGGAAGTAGTGCCAGGGAGGCAGAGAAGATGAGCGGCTCAGGGCTGCAGCTGCAGAACGTGTGGAGACTATCTGGAGAGGCTGGAGATCCTGTTGAGCCTGCAACACTCAGATAATACCTCAAAGCAGAACTGGTGGGTCCCGTGACAGCTCTTAGGCTAGATATGGAACCAACAGGCTACAAGACATTATCAGCGCAACTGTAACCCTGGACTTGAGATGTCCCATAAACCAACAAATCCAGACTGTCTCCTGGTGTTAACAAACGCTGTCATGGTAGATCAATAGGGTCCTCTCAGTGAACTTTTATCAGTCACGCTGAGTCATCCTTCAGAACCAGAATGTGGTATGCACTGCAGTCTAAGGAGGCTGAAAGAGGAGAGCTATGGCCCAGCTCCAGAGGCCATTCTGGGCAATGCAGTAAGACTTGATTAAGAAAAAAAGTTTTCATAAAAGATAATATATTCTACCTTAGAAAACACCCAGGTGCTGAAGCGATGGCTCAGTTGGTAAAGTGCTTGCTATATCCACATGAAGACCTGAGTTGGGATCTCCAGAAGTCACATAAAAAGCCAGGTACAGCGGTGTGCACCTAGGAAGCCCAGCATTAGGGAGGCAGAGATGGGGAGGTCCCTGGAGTTCACGAGTCATCTAGCCTAACTGAATCAGCAAGGTCTACGCTCAGCGAGGACTGCATCTCAAAAACTAAGATAGAGAGTCATTGAGAAAGACACCCCAAATTGACCTCTGGCCTCTATACATGTACATCTTCAAACATATATGCATACACATGAACACACACAAGACAGAAAGAAGGTGAGGCAAAGGCAAGGCAAGCTCAGGGAACTACTGAAGAACCAGGAAGGTATAAAGGTATTATCATGCTGATGGAGTTTGTAATTTTTCAAACTCACACATTTTTGGAATCTTGACTCCAGTTTCTCTCATTGTGTGATCCAGGTTGGCTTCAAACTCACAGTGAATCTTCTGGATTACAGATGAGCCACCACACTGCTCCATTTCATCCTCCTGGAACATTATTATACTTGAGTATTCCCACGCAACTGAACTCGCTTCTACTTTTTAAAACTTCCATTTTCCTCACAATGTTAAACTCACAGAAAAGGCTCACAATGACATGTGCTCGGCCACTTCCCTCTGCTTGCACTCTGGCTTCCGGCTCCTCTTCCAGCAACTAGTTCCCTTCCTGATTGAGCAGACGGCTGTTGTCTGTGACAGTGATCTGTGAGTTTTTCCCCTTTAAATAAATAGCTTCTCTATTGTCCATAATTCCAAAAAAAAAAAAAGAATGACATGCGGCACACACGTGTTCATCACCCAAACTCAGCAGCCATCGCGCTTCTTGCATTTGTTTTCTCTTTTTTCTCTTTCACACCCACCTGCTATTACTGTCTTTTGTTTTCTATCTGGAGAGAAAGCTACTGCTGAGTTCCCTAGAAAACACCCTCTAAGATACATGAGGGGTGCGGGAGGCAGAACTGGACTAGAGCAAGAGAGGACGCAATAGATCCTTCTAGAAGCTGTCAAGCTAGGCTCTCCTCACAGTTACTGTCAAGAAGCAAGAGAGCTGGACCACAGCCCATCAGTACGCACATCCTCAGGAGGGACCATGACGCCAGACAAAGAGACTCTCTCCTGCTATAATGATTTCCCAGAGAAGAACAGGGGTAGGGACCTTAGACACCAACTTTCCAGCAACTGAGGAAATGAAGCACCATGACCTTGGAGGAAACGTTCTAGAAGCCCCACTCCAGAGACACCTCTCTTTTGCTCTGTTGTCCTGCTTCTGGCTATTTCTTGTTACCAGAGACAGGGTGTACAAATATATTTTTTTTCTTGAAAGGTGAATTTTTAGGGTTTGCTGAGGAAAGACAATTTTTAAGAGTGATAAGAATAAAAAAGAAAAACAGGCATTTAGAAAGATTTAAAAAAAAAAACTAAATGAAGCGGGTAGATAAGAAAGGAAGGAAGGGCCTACTTTATTACTGGGGGTCTTTGGAGAGGGAGTTAAGGCAATTTCATTTCAGCCTTTTGTCCATAAACACATGTGACCCAAGTAACAGCTACCAAGTGGTCTCAAGAATAATGGGAGAATTCACAAACTGTTAAGTGCTCAGTTCCAGAACAAAGAGACAGCTGAGTGAGACTGCAGTGGGGGTCCCCAGTACCCAAGCTGGGGAGTAGCTGAGGGGCTGGACGCTTACCTGACATGTGAGAAGCTCAATCCTCAGTAAGCACGTGGGAACACACACAGACATGCATACACATGCACATGCATGCATACACATAGAGACATGTATGTACACACACACACAAGATTTCCATAACTCAACATGCAACACTCAGTGAGATATTTTTAAGACAAAACTAACTTTTAAAAGAAACAAAAGAAAACCCACTGATGCCTAGCCTGTCATCAGAGAGGCTTCCCCCAGCAACTGATGGAAACAGAGGCAGAGACCCACTGCCCAACATTAGGTGAATCTTGAGGAATCATGTGGGAGAGGGGAAGGAAGGATTATAGGACCCAGTGGTATCAAGGACACCACAAGAAAACTCACAGAACCAACTAACCTGGGCTCACAGAGCCTGAACCGATAACCAAGGAGCCTGCATGGGACTGACCTAGGCCCTGTGCATATATATTACAGTTGTGTAACTAGGTGTATAACTCCTAAAAGTGAGAGCAGGGACTGTCACTGATTGTGCTGGCTGTAGTAATAAGGGCTGCGGGGCTGCATCCCCAGCACCCCGGCAGCCTGGCTAGCTTATGCTCCGAAATAACAACACACAAACTGTATTCATTTAAACACTGCTTGGCCCTTTAGCTCTAGCCCTTACTGGCTAATTCTGATATCCCGATCAACCCATCTCTAATAATCTGTGAGAACCGGTCTTACCAGGAAGATTCTAGCCTAGTCCATCCTGGGTCGGAGCTTCATCCCGGGAGCGGGGCATGGCGTCTCTCTCAGGCGTCTGCTCCCCAGAGGAGAGCTGTCGAGACTCTGAGCTCACTTCCTCTTCCTCCCAGTATCCTGTTCTGTTTACTCCTCCCACCTATCCTCTAACCAATAAAATGGGCCAAGGCAGTTCCTTTATTAGCCAATGACCTTCCTCCATCAGCTGGCAGCTTTTGGGGACCATTCCTCCTACCAGATTGCCTCATCCAGCCTTAGTAGAAGAGGAGGTGCCTAGTCTCACTGCAACTTGATATACCATGGCTTATATTTATGGGATGCCTGGTTATATCTGAAGAGAATCAGTGGAGGAGGAGTGGATGGGGATGGGGGACTGGGAAGAGGGCAGTGGGGTGAAACTTTGATTGGAATATAAAAACAAAAACAAGCAAACAAACAAAAAGTAAACAAGAACCTTATATGCAAGTAGACATAATTAAAAGTAACTAACCTTTAAAAGAAAATAAAATGATTGATGGTCAAGAAAAGAAACAAGGCCCAGAATGGCCCTCTTCCCCAAACCCTGTATGGGGAGATGCGGTGCTGGGGTCCTGCAGCATGTGGATGTCTGGAACCTGGAAATTGAAAGGACAGTGTTGCTTTTTCACATTGTCCACCCATTAGAGTGGAAATAGCTAGAGGTGTGTGCAGACGCTGCCACACCGGGAGTAGGAACAACCGGCTTCACGCTGAGGTGGCCAGATTATCTAAAGTATGAGGTTATGTTCCTGCCCTGCGGACCCAGGTCACAAATCCCAAGCTGATAGAATGGCAAAACCCTTCACAAGAGACCAAGAAACAAAGCGGAGTCTGATGTTCTACAGAAAACACATGGCCCCAGCTCAGTCTTCCATCCTTCTTTCTGTAAAAAAAAAGAAACACAGTAAGAAATACCCCAAACTCTAACTTGGTGGAGAAACCAAGCTGGTCTCAGATGTGACGGGAAGAATGAAAAAGATGACAGCCAAGTTCATTGTACTGTAGCCGTGTCAGTTTGTCTACCTCATGCGCCAACTCCTCAACAGTCTACGTCATCGTCACATCAGGAAGGCCAATTTGCAAGGGAAGGACTTAAACAATATAGCCAAGATCACACCAAAACCAGTTCACGTGGCTCCTGAACCATAACTCACAGCCATTAATGTCACTGTCTTCAATAAGCATGTAGCCTATGGGCCACGTGCATCCCAGAAGAGCTAGGAATGTGGGTTAATGCATTCGCAGACGACAGTAGCATGTCAAAATGTCAAGAGTCATCCCTAATGACTGTAGGTAAATAACCAGGCAGGTAAACAAATGCATCCTCACACAGCAGGAAATGAGAAGGAGGGATGGAGAAGAGAGTGGATAAGGACCCCAACTGGAGCCATGAAAGAGGAGTGGCTCCAGGGGTCCTGAAGCTGTCGGAAATTATATTTGCTTACAATTTCCTCTTATAGCTGCTGTTGCTATCATAACGCTGCCAGGCTGACATCATGAGCTCCTTGTTTCCTTACATGTTTCCTCCACTTCGCTACAAAAAGTCCTCCGTGCCTATTTTTCTGTCCATCTTGCCCCGCTTTACACCGATTCGTGGGAATTCTTTATGTACTCTGGACGCTAATCCCTCATCAGTTATATATGTTAGGAAATTTCTCACAGTCTTCTGATCTCTTTCTCCTCTCTATATGGTGGGTTTTGATCTCAAAATCTACGACAGAAAAATCCACAAAAACCGATCAGAACAGTTGGTGCTGGAACAAACCAGACATATAGACCCATGGATCAGAACAGACTGCTCAGAAATGAATCCACACGCTTACGGTCAGCTGAGCATCAACAGTGCCAAGAACACACGGCAGAAAGAGGACAGATGGGTGCTTCAGTAAGAGGAGCTGGGAAAACCAGATATTCACAGGCACAACGAAATAAGACCCTGACTTTACTACGGTGCAAAAATCAACACGAGTAAGACTTAAATACAAAAGCAGCAGGAAGAAAGCAAGGAGACACTTCCTCACACTGAACTGCTTCTGGGTCTGAGGCCAAAATCAAGGTGTCAGAATTCTTGTCTGAGGACTGAGGAAGAATTACTTCCAAGGTTTTGGTGGAATTAAGCTCCTCTTGGCTGAGGGTCCTATTTCCTTGGTCGCTGGTAACTAGGGCCTACTTGCAGCTACTAGAAGCCGCTTACCTTCCTCATCCTCATCTTCAGAACAGCAGCAGCAGTGTGCTATGTCCTGCTCTGACTTGGAACCTCTCACTTTGTCCTCTGAAAGTGGCTGGAGAAGGCGCTATGTTTCTGAGTGCTGCGATTAGATGAAGTCCACCTGAACGACCTGCCACCATGTAATGCAGCAATTACGGGTAATCATCCACAGCTTCTACCCCGGTGGAGGAGGTTAGACACAGGACACTGTGCTGGCAACAGAATATTGCCTACCACACGGCACACTCGCTAGCTCCTTTGTTGTTTATTTACAATCTGCGCTGTCTCCAGGGCTGAGAGCATAGTTCAGAGGTGAGTGCTGTGTAGTATGGATGAGGCCTGGAGTTCAAGGCCAAGAACCACAGAAGAAGAAAAAAAAATAGTTTCTGTCTATCTGGATTGCTCGGTGGGTTAGGGTATATGCCACCAAGCCAGAGAACCTGAGTTCAATCCCTGGGACTCATGTGGTAGAAGTAAGACCCTATTCCCACTTTCTCTATTATGTCTAAAAAGAGTATCTTTCTATCCTAATATTACAGAAAATACATTTTCCAAAATTTTCTTCTAAATACTTTTAAATTTTACTTTTATGCCTTTGTCCTTAATTTATCTATAATTTTTGTGTGCATGCAAGATTTGAGACAGAAACCCAATCTCATTTTTTTTTAGTGTGTGTGTAGGGGGGTGTTCTATTATTTATTGAGCAATTCCTCCTTCCCTCATAAATCCGAAATTATGTCACTGTCACTTTATTAGGATTGCAAAATGCACAGCTGTTTTCTGGGCACAGTATTCTATTGCATTCATACACGCACCTGCCTGCCTCAATAGCATGCTGTGATTGCCATGTTTCTAGCTTTAATTAGGAAAGAAGCCTTCACCTTTCTTGGGGAATGTTCAGTTTTTCTGTTTTGAGACAGGGACTCACTATGGGACTCAAGATCTTCATGCCTCAGTCTCCCAAGCATTGAAATTATAGATGCGATGTGAACTATTGTGGACCACAGTTTGTTTGGACTTTTCTTGGTGTGCATGCGTGTGTGTGTTTGTGTGTGGGTAAATGTGCTCATGTGGCATGTATTATTCTTGACTTTTTGATTTTTTCCAAACACATTTTATTATCAGTCCATCATGTTCAGTTTTAAAAATCCTTCTGGAAATTTTGATTGTAATTGCACTGAATCGGCAGTTCTCCACTGGAGGCAATTCTGTTTTTTTTTTAATTTATTTATTTATTAAGGATTTCTGCCTCCTCCCCACCACTGCCTCCCATTTCCCTCCTCCTCCCCCGATCAAGTCCCCCTCCCTCATCTGCTTGAAGAGCAAACAGGGTTCCCTGATCTGTGGGAAGTCCAAGGACCGCCCACCTCTATCCAGGTCTAGTAAGGCAATTCTGGTTCACAGGGAAATCTGGCCATGTCTGCAGGCTTCTTTGATTCATTCTCACAATGGTAAAGAATGTACCACCGTCACCAGGGGAGAGGGGGCAAAGAGAATACCCACAATGTATGGCAGTCATAAGAGAATCAACCTGGTCAAAACAACAGTGGTACCAAGAAAGAAAAACCCTCACCATCTCTTCAATTTGGAGACAACTGACATACTTGAATTATTCCAATAAACATGGACTATTTTCCCATCTACAGTTCTTCCTTAGTGTATTTCAATTATGCATCATAATCCACAATGTATTGATCTCATACATTCTAAGATTTGTTCCTCAGTAGTTATGATTTTTAAATTTATAAATGGTATCTTTAAAAATATGTGTATTGGGCCATCTATAAAGGCACCTGCCACCAAGACTGACTGTCTGAGTTTAATTCCTGAAACTCACACAGTGAAAGGACAAAAGCTGATCCCCCATAAGCTGTCCTCCCTCTGACCTCTCGATGTACCATGGCAGCTGCATGTCCACACATGCTGGGACTGGAGAGATGGCTGGGGTTTAAGAGTGCTAACTGCTCTACCAGAGGACTGGGGTTCAATTCCCAACACTAACATGGCAGCTCACAACTGACTGTAACAACAGTTCCAGGAGTCTGATGCCCTCCTCTGGCCTCTGTGAGAATTGAAAGGTATGTCTGGAAATTATCTACCATGACAGTAGCTCAGTCTCCTTCTGCAGTCCTACCAAAGCTTGCTTCCCACTCTTTGAAGTTACTTTACTGGGAATATTTATGCTTAAAAGCTTTTTATCTTCTTGGGGAATTGAATATTTTTAATTACCTTTCTTATTCTGTTCGGTCAGATCTTACTATAACTATACTGGTTTGAATTGTTTTACATTTATTTATTATGGCATCTGTGTGTGTGTGCGCGTGTGTGCGCTTGTGTCGGTTGGAGACAACTTTCACGAACTGGTTCTCTCCTTCTGTGTCACCAGATTTAGTGACAGGTACTTTTTCTCATTGAGCCATTATCGATGGCTCCTGCTTTTCGTTATCATTATTGTTTTAGTTAGGTTATGACATCTTTTCCTATCCCCCATTTTCACCCTCAGCATGAACTTAGACTTGCATCATGCATCTGGATCTCTTTGTCCTCATCTGATAAGTCTCTGCCTTCTCATAGGAGTTCCATCTGCTCATGTCTGTCTTGGTTAATAAATCTGGGATTAATCTCATCAGTTTACTTTTTAAATTTCTACTTGATTTAATGTATGCTTCTCATGTTTGTAAAAATTTTAATATTTTCTTATTACATTTTTTCCTTGTGGGAACTTGCTTCTGAAATAATTATTTTTGGGCATATATTCTAACTTGCTAAAGTAGTTTTCTCTATAAATTTTTCTAATTTCTATTTAAAAATTCATCCATTTAGTACTTAAAATTTCTTTAAAACTGGTTGTGTTGATTCCATGCTTTACTTATATACATGTTTAAACACGTGTCTGCACAGCCTTCTGTATCTGACCATTCTTATGGGATGGTGTGTCCCTCACCTATGTCCTCCTGCTGTGGTGATGCTGGCCTATGAACTTGCTGCTTGACTTCACCTGGTGAAAATCCCAGGGACTCACTGGTGACTTGAGGTGGTTTCTCTCTGCAGAGAACTGCAAGACTCACGTCAGCTCCTATTAAGGGTCTGCATTCAGCACTTCTCTCCTCCCTGAGAAGGCATTCAAAACTCCCCTTCCCTTGCTCGAGGCACAGAGAACTCACTGTTTTCACAAGTGATGCCCGTAAGTGAGTCAATCCCTAAAGCACCGCTGGTACCAAATGCCAGTCCTGCCGACTTCAGCTCACACATTCTCTTCTTACTTTATATTAACGTCTGGAAGAAGTAGTCCTTGGGGACAGTGACTTCTCACACATCCTCTATACGCACTGGTGATCATGCAACAGAAGAGCCCTAGGGTTATCACTAGAAGCAGACATTGAAAAAGTTTCATCATAAGTTAGCATATCATATATTGGGTTGGTGCACACCTGTAATTTCAGAACTTGGGGAGCTGAGACAGGAGGGCTGAGTTCAAAGTAAGCCTGAGCTGCACAGTGACACCCTGCTCCTCTCCTTCACAAAGGAAAAGACACTCCTTTAGGCTATCCATAGCTCTTGTTACTGACACCTCTGTGTGTATGTATGCTTAAAATTATGTTCATTATATAATTTAGGATTGTCACTTAGAAGAGACCAGATCTTTACAATGAGCCTGTATCATTTTACAGGAACAGAGTAACTTTTCCAAAACAAAAACCAAAGAAAGGCATACTTGAAGTCAGTACTCTTAAAATCCATTGGTTTGGGAAGGGCAGGGTATAGACTATAGGGTTTTATGCTTACTTTTAAAATGGCAAAGTTCAACGGTAGGCCTCACCAACCTAAGTGTTTCAGTGGCACCCAGTGTGTGTTATGAGCACCCTCATCTGTTGTTATGCGCGCAGAGGCAAGCAAGCCTGACTCTCCATCAAGGTTGCCAGTGCAGACAGTGGCACCCATGCTTCTGGGAGGACGGCGACAGCAGCGCAACTGCTTCCACAGCCGTCATGTATTGTTTGCACAGCAAGGCTCTCAGGGCACACAAAGCTATTGCTTTCCCCGCTGCCCAGAGGAATCCTCCTTGGGCACAGAGGAAACTACTACAAAGACCACACCTCCCTGAGAGAGCCAAGGTGTCAGCGTGGGTAAGCAATGCTTCTGGAGAGAGCCAGGCTGGGTTGCTACTCTCTGTAGCCTGCTGCTCGCCATCACACAGTAATTAGCCTTCAAAATCAAAACCTCCCAAACAAAAACCAGCCAAGCAATTGACGAGAATTAAAACTTAGGGAAACATCCAAGAGTAGGAATGAGAACCAAAGAAGTAGTGATGTACGAAGGCTTCTTCAGAGCGCTCCTTTCCCTTGCAAATTTACCTCGAAGCAGTCAAAGCAGCTGCTTCAGCTCCAGGCTTTCTAGTGATGCTCTCAATTTCACATCTCGCTGTAACTAAATAAGGCAGAGACATCTTTAAACTCCCATGGATGGAAATTTACCTGCACAATGTCATTGCCTACCTCTCTTTCCTCTAACCCAATGTGGAAGTCATTTTTAGTTCTTCCTTTCTTTTCCAGTAGGACATCCACTTAGCCTGTTGCCTCTTTATGTGGTGCTGTCTTCAAACATGACTGTCCCCTCATCTCTCCTGCCCAGAGCAAGTCCTGTGCCCAGACAGAAACAATTGCTCCTCACAGTCTCCCTACAACCCACGCCTCCTTCATTTCCACACAAAGCAGTAAGAATTATCTCCCCAAAACAGCTGTTTTCTGTAATAAGAGAGCGAAGTTCTGTGACTAAGCTAAACATCCCTCCTGTTCAAGTACTGAACTGCTTCCTAGGTGCAAGTTCTAGCAAATTGAAATTTCCAAATACCATTTATTATGCCTTTTGCTAATTGCTCAGGAAGCTTTCAAGCATCTGCCCACATTTCTCTGCATATTCAAAGTCCATTTCTATTCCATTTAGTACACAAGCAGGTCTTACACATTCAATCCGCCTTCTGCTTGTACACTTCCCCATGGTGGTTGAGATTATTCTACTGTCTCCTCTACTTACTCTCCCCTCCTTCTTCTGACTTCTTTCTAAATAAGTGCACACGCAGCTATCCAATCTTCCTTGCAACCAGGAGTGTCCATGTGGCGAAGTGATAAGCAATATGTAAGCCAAAATGTTAAGTGTGACTTAGCAGGATGGAGCATTCATATCTTCAATACCTCTCTCCTCCTTCTAGTTAGAATACAGCTGTGGTGGCTGGCACTCAGGTAGCTATGCATGAGTTTGGTATAGCAAAGAGACAGAACCTGAAGCTCCTGGCATCCCAGGAAACCACATCAGTCCCCAAACACCTACTCTGCATTACTACAGAAGGAAAGAACTGACCCCTACGTTTAAGGCACTAGGATTTCTGTGGCTACATCTATTGCTCAAGACTTGAGACCACCCACTTTAGATGCTTCTCTCCACCCCTGGGGCTTCCATTTGCTACTTCCTTTGTCCTACTGGGAGGCCCCTGCCCAATTAATTTTCCTTTTCTTATTCTTATCCCCAAATGTCTGCTTTACTTCTTCCTTTAAAGCGCAGCTGGAGATCCAACACCTTCGTGGAAATGTGACTATGGCGATGACACGACACTAAACCCACTCGACCCAGTGCTCCTTCTGAACATAAATGCATACATCTATGTATTTGGTACAGACATCTATGTATCTAGTACAGAAACAAAAATAATCTAACCGAGTTTCTATTACCAGGGCTCCAGCAGCGTCAGCATCTAAACACACACTTCAAGCAGTACTCAGCACAGTGTCACTCCTGGAGCCCGTTGTTGTGAAGCTGACTTGAGAGCACAGTATGTCTCTCAATGTCGCTCCCACTACAGCAGAGCACAGGAGTTGCCTACCATGTGCAGTGCAGGCCCTGGAAAATGGCAGGCCGTTCTAGATATGTGTCTACTGAGTGCATTCTAACAAAGCTCCAGGATTTTTTTCCTTTGAGGCCAGGTCACCTGTGTGGCACAGGCTAGCCCCAAACTCTCAGTTCTCCTCACTGGGCTCCTGATACTGGAGGCTCAGCTGTGGGTCGCTGTGCCTTGGGTTCATGATGGAAAAACAAGTCAGGCCATTGAGAGCTCTTCCTGGTGACTGAGATGTGCGGTAGCACCGGATGACTTGGATTTAAAAACAACTTACTCTATGAATATAAAGCAACAGACTGAAATTTCTTGTGTCCCTCAAAAATATGGCTCAGAGATGAGCTACTTTTGCAGTGACTTAGGGACTCACTTCGTTAGCTTGCTGTCACCCAAGCTGTGCCTGGCTCAGGGCAGGAACATGTGACCTTTCTGCTCCTTCCCCAGACCACCTGGTTCAGCACTGCAGCTAGGTCTCTATTTAAATTCCCCTCCTCCAAAACGTTGCCCCACCCCATATCTGTCCCCAAATAAAGTCATCCCTGTCATTCTGTCCCTGACTGCTTTCCCTTTGGGTAAAGGAAGAATTGCCGTCTAATATGGTCTATGCTATTCTGTGTAGGTGTGCCCCTGGGCTGGCCTCTGTTACAAGTTCCATGGTGAAGGGAATTGTGACTCCCACATCGTTGTTCCTCCAAATTTCTTCTGGCCATTCAAATTTCAAGTAAAAACCTCAAGAAGAAAGAAGTTAGGAAGTGGCCGAAAGAGCCTGGGAGATGGCTCCACGGTAAAGGGCCTGCCATGCAAGCATGAGACCTATGTATATATATATTACTTACAAGAATCCACCTCTGCTTCACAGAGCTGGACAGAGGGCCAAATACAAACAGCCCTGAAGCTGGACTCAGCAGTCAGTACCTGGCTACTGAGCGTGAGGAGCCCCAGAAGTCATGGGAAAAGCCAGTTGCCACAGCACAATCTGTAATCCCAACATTGTGGGGGTGGGGGAACAAGGTGACTCTGGGGCTCCCTGGCCAGCCACCCTCTCTGAATCGACAAGTTCCAGACTCAGTGAGCTACCCTGTCTCAAAAATACAAGATGGGATTTGATTCAGGAAGATATCAGTGTTCACCTTGAGCCTCCACATTCACATGTACCCCCAACATGCACACACCTACATACACCATACACACACACACACACACACACACACGCACGCAAGAAAGGTGATAGAAAACAGTAAAAGGGGTGAAGAAACTCTGAACATCAGTCACAGCTGAGTATTGTGCTCTTAGTGTCAGCTATGGAGTACTTCTTCCAAAACAAAAGGGTCCCCTGAAAAAGATGCTCCACTGCCTGTGGAAGCACTTGGGTTTGCTGTTATGTTACAAAGAGCCCTTCTAATGCCTGCCTTCAGCACAGGTACAAACTGAGCGAACATTTAAGACACTGGACAAAGACAGGGAAGGATGACTTAGGACCAGGTTGTGTTAATATTATTGCTGATACTTTAAGCTTTCTGCGTTTCATTGACAACTGAAATTAACTGGTCATGCTGAATTCCTGTAGCTCTTCTGGGGTCTTGTTAAACAGATGTCTTGGTGGGGTTCAGGCTACTGACACCCCACAGAACGGGTGACTCAGAAACAATAGAAATCATTTTCAAACAGCTCTGGAATATGGCAATTCCGTAATCAGGGTGTCTGCAAGGTCAGGTCCTAAAAAGCCACCTCTTCCCATAGTAGCAGGAAGGTAAAGAGAGCTCCTAGGATCTCTGGACTCAAATCCTATCTTGTGGGGGGTCCTACTTCTGTGACTGAATCATCTTTCAGAGGCAACACCTCCAGTTGTCAGCACACTGGGAAATTCCCATGGGGGTGGGTACAAGCCTTCAGTCCATGGCCATAGACACATGCTGTGATGGGGGGGCAAGCTCTGAAAATCCTCGGATGCACTTTCAGCCCTGAGTTTAGTTGCTTTCAAGAAGCAACTAAGTCAGATTGCATCTGTGGTTTTCTTCTCCTAACTGCCCATCTTCATGCACAGCTCATCAGTGGGTGCTGGAGAAGCTACAGAAGATATCATTCTTTGATGATTTAACAAGATTAATAGGAAAGATCGTTCCACTTCCCTGATAACCTTCTATCTCCGCCAACCCTTGTTTTAAAGATCAGTAATCCAGAGTCAAAGTTTTAGGCAAAGGAAAGCCTTACAAAGAATCATGCTAGGAGAATATTTAATTGTGTTAGAATCTCCAAACATTTAAATAAACATGCCCATGTACCCAGGCCCCTACTCTCAGAAAGTAAACCTCCTCATACTCCAGTTAGAAAAAAAATATTAAACTGAGTAAAGATGCCAAATAACATAGCCGCTAGGCTAACAGTTTTAGCTGAAAACCGGTTTATGTGAATATCCCCCTTCATCTTTGGTCCTTGCAGCATGGAGTCTAATAGTGGGTTAGTCCTGCTGACATGGTGTTGATAATTTGGCATGAGCCTAGTGTCTTATGTTTCGAGCTGTTCTCAGTGGACACCTGTCATGTTCTAGGCCACTGCTTATGTACATACTTTTATTACGTAGACTCGCAATCGTCAGGAGCGAATGTTTCTTCTTGGAGGGAAGGTTTTCTGGGATGAGGACAGAAGCGCATGCTGCAGGCGAGTTCCCCGGAGCAGGTAACCTGGTGGGAAACATCATGCAGTATGAGGTCCGCTGTCTTGTCCAGCTTGCCACTTCCCTCTCTTTAAAAAGCAGCTGCTCATCCATCAGCAGAGTTATGACTTGTTTAGACTTCTCCCGGATATAGCGACCTGAAAAACAGCCAAGAATTTGCTTTAAAATGGATTAAAACTGTAATTAATTTTATCCTAAATAAAATTAAGGCAAAGCTGAAATGTAGCAAAGGGGAAGACAAGTAGAGGACTGTTGATGAACACATTCCTCTCTGTGTCAGCTAAGCAAACAAATCATCAATACATGATGAAATTGCATCTTATCTGGCATTATGCTTTTCATTTTAAATGCATTATTGGATTTTTCTTTGGAAAGCCACCCATACTCTGCAATAAATCACTAGCACAGGCACAGAAGGAAGGTTTGAGCATGAGGTCAGGGGATGGCTCAGTGGGTAAAATGCTCGTTCTGGAAGCATGAGTTCCCAAGAGCCTAGGAGTGTCAGGTGTGCCTGCGACCATAGTGCTGGGGACCTAGAAAAGGAGGGCCAGAGACTCACTTGTCAGTCAATCTAACCAAACTAGCAAGCACCAGGTTTAATAAGAGGTGCTATCTCAAGAAAAGTAAAGTGGAGAAGCAAGTGAGGAAGGCCTCCTGACATCAGCCCTGGCCTCCACAAGCACCTACACAGATGAGCAAGAAGCATGTACACAAAGGTTAGTTTCTCTACTCTCATCTTTTTGCCATTTCTTCCTTTCAAATTTCTTTTGTAATACTTCAAACTCTGTTCTAAACACCCTTAATTTATGGTATATACTTAGGCCCTAACTGAAGAGGCCCACTATGTGTTGGACCCATTCAGTGTCATATGAAAGGCAAAAGTGGCTGGAACTTTAATCCTAGGGGTGATGTCAGGCACTATCTTTTCCTGGGAACAGGGCACAGATTTGAAGATGTGGAAATCCCATGTCTTCTTCCCATTGGCATCTTCAGGAGCTAGCCCCTCTCCTTCTCCTCCACCAATACCTCACCCTGCTGTCCCAAGCCTCTTGCCAACAACACCAAACTCGAGGCAGCTGTTGGTTCTTCCAGGAACTCTGCATGGCTGGATCCCTGACTCATTTGGTCTCTCCTCAGACACCACCTCCTCAGAGCGGCTCTCCTCCTGCTGTCCTCTGAAGAAGCCCCACCCCATCAGTCTATTCCTCATCCTGCTTTGCTTCTTCTGTGGCATCTGTCACTACCTACTATCACCGGTGTGTTGCTTGTTTGTTTTGTCACCTAGAATATAAACCCCGTGAGAGAAGTCTCATTGCACACACTGATGGCACATAGCATATATTCAATAAATATTTACTGAGTGAATGAATCAAGAAGGAAACATCATCAAAAAGTTTCAAATGTTCTCCTTGCTATGGTGTAAATGAAGCAGATTGCTGGAAGATGCTGGGAGCCAATTTACAACTTAGCTGCCTCAGAAAGTTGCTTGGCTTAAAATAGCCTCCTGCAATACCCCCAATTAGAAACTAGAAATTATGGGCTAGATTTGGAACATTCTACTTGGAGTCTGTGGGGATTGGTGGGATGTGGGGGCAGCTAACTGGCTCCAAGTGGCACGCAGGCAGAACAAGCAGACAAGCTAGTTGCACTGGTGCAGGCCTCCTCCTCAGAGCATCACACTCCCCCAGGGAACAGAAGTAGCTTCAGGTAGGCCAGGCCACTGAATTTTGGCCAAAATAAGGAAGAAATCACCCAGAAGTGGGCATTTCACTTAACGCTGCCTACTTCCCCCGGCTCCCATTCCTCTGTCTGGCCACTCTACAGCACTTGCAGGGAAAAGAGAGAAAAGCAGGAAGGAGTCTGTTTCAAGGCAGAGACAAACAAACAACAATAGCAGGGCAGCATCCATTCGCTTATAAGCAATATGTTCCCAAGACGACGTGGAGAAGGGCACAACATAAAACCAGAACAGTACAGGAAGGACAAACGGAGGCAGCAACAGCTTCATGTATGAACTATGAAAGGAATGGGCAGGGTAGAAAACATGGGTTTTCTGAAGTAAGATTCACTCCATGCTCTGCAATCAGAGGGCTCCCTCTTCTTCCTCTGTACCAATAGGATCCATGAGAATGACTGATTGATCGAGTTTGAAACAGTCACATGTGTTGTTATGACAGGGTAGCAATGCATATTGTAGTCTCCCCGCCAGCTGGAAAGCACAGCACAGGGCTTAGGAGATTGTTCAGTGGTTAGAAATACTGGTTGTTCTTGTAGAGGACCGGGTTCAGTTCCCAGCATTCAAAACCATGATTAACTCTTGGTCTAGGAATCCGGCCCTCCCACACTGGTCTCTGTGAGCACCAGGCTTGCACATGGTACACATACATACATGCATGTAGCCAAAACACACACTAAAGTAAATAAATATTTTTGAAAATAAAAGTACAACATGTGACAAAAATATTAATAAGTAAACACACAAAGATTTTTTTAAAAAGACTTAGAATGAGGGCAGAATTAATGTGGCAGAAGGAGGATCAAGTAGAAGGTCACCTTGGGGCATCCTCTCAAACACAAGGTAAAAGACAGGAGACAAGATCACTAGGGCAGCCATGCAAGAGACTAGAGTCCAAACCAATGCTTCCTGCAGTCACTTAACCTCTCTCAGACAGGTCAGAAAACATTCTACGAACCGAGGGCAAACAAGGAAAAGAGACAAGTGCACACATGCACTAGGGTTCTCCTGGGTGAAACCTGGGCCTCAGACTTGGCCAAGCCCTCCTTCCGGCCACGCCAAGAGCACCTTACAGGTGTCATTTAGTGTTCTGTCACAGTTTGGAGCTGCTCATTTGACATATGTCCTTTCCTCTGTCAGACTCCAACATCCACAAAGGCCAGAAGGACACTTAAGAAGTGTGTGAGATGGATGAGCATGGCAGGGAAATGTTCCCCAAATGCCAGGGAAGGAGAGACTCAGAGGTCTTGGGCACTAAGGTCTGTTACTAGAAGAATGTGTGATAAGAGCTATAGAAAGACTTGTCAGCCTTAACACCACTTAGAAAACATGCTAGCACTCCTGTCTCCTTCCTGAGCCACTTTCCTACCTAAATTCACACTTCTTCCTGTGAATTTTACTTCCATTCTAAGTGGGGAATATAAACATACAATGCCACACCCCCATGCAGTAATCAGGTCTACCAACCAAATCCACTAAGTCTATCCTTCCTCTCTCTTGGTTCAGATCGTTTGTTGCTTATAGTAGCTTAAATTATGTACCTAGTCATCTTCCTTCCAATTTACCTTCTAACAGGCCTCAAGCAAGCAGGGACAGGAAGGAAATAAGAAGCATCTAAACTTTAGTTTATGACCAAGTTGTTTCTATTAAAAACAAAATCCCCTAGCCGGGCGGTGGTGGCGCACGCCTTTAATCCCAGCACTCGGGAGGCAGAGGCAGGCGGATCTCTGTGAGTTCAAGGCCAGCCTGGTCTACAAGAGCTAGTTCCAGGACAGGAACCAAAAAGCTACGGAGAAACCCTGTCTCGAAAATCAAAAAAAAAAAAAATCCCCTTCAGTCAGGGGCTAGGAGGGTATCTTGAGGAAAGCACCCGCCTAGCATCCTCAAGGTACTGACTTCTGTCCACAGCATTGCAAAAGCAAATAGACAAAACAAAACCCCACCTGTGATGTTGGCACAGTAAGGTCATGCTTCAAAGCATTGTTCTGCTCTGCTCAAAACAGCCAGCAGTAACAGGCACTGCCAGTCTCAAAAATAAAAAAATGAAATAAATAAATAAACTCCACAGAGAACTCCAAGTGAGAAAGCCACATGTGTGGCTCAAGTCACAAGGCTGCAGGGCTCTTGATCTGGCAGATGGGATTTCAGCATTCTTGGGTGAGAGATCTAGACCTGATCTCCCTTTGATAAGAGAGGTCCGTGTTTGCAAAAAGAAAGTGAGAAAAGGACAGATCTCCCTGCTCTCCGGGATACAGCCATTCCTAACTATTTATTTGGACCTAGAAGCAGTCTTAACACATGGAAATAAGGTAAGTTACCTACAGGCTCAAGTTTGGATCTGCAACACATTAATTTTAACTGCAGGGCTCAAACTCCAAGTCACTTCGATAAGGTCTGTACTGGAGGC
Organism: Microtus oregoni; assembly: GCF_018167655.1. Taxonomy (NCBI): domain Eukaryota; kingdom Metazoa; phylum Chordata; class Mammalia; order Rodentia; family Cricetidae; genus Microtus; species Microtus oregoni. The sequence goes on from NW_024543081.1 coordinate 14,706,119, forward strand.
CAGAAAGGAACACGGTGGATGATATGAGCAGCTAAGATGAAGGCAATATGAGCATGCATAGCTGTAGGAAGAGCCTCCTACTCAATGAGCCGGAAGCCTTCCCTCTACAACACATTAGACAGTCAACAGGACTAATTCTACTCCAGACAAAATATGTCTATAAGATCTTTTACAAAAATCAATATCCTATAGGATTTTAAATTTTTCCTTAAAAGATTTTTAAATAAACCATTGAGAAATTAACACAGGGCAGAGAAGATGATCAGCATGTAAAAGTGTTTTGTCTTATTTTTTTGCCCAAGCCTGACACCTGAGTTTGATCCCTGCAACCCACACAAAAAGCGAATATGGTGGTTCACATCTGTAATCCCAGCACTCCCACAGTGAGATGGGAGGAAGAGTCAGGAGAATCAACGAGAAGCTCATGGTCCAGCTAGCACAGAGTGGCAGAGCGACTGAAACAAGAGAAACCAGCCTCAAACAAGGTAGGAAGAAGGAACTGAATCCCAAAAGTGGTCCTGGCCTCCATACACATGCATGTGCACATACACACATACGCACACACATTAAAAACATGCAAGACTCACAAATATACATAAGAATATGGAGTTATGAAACAAAATAAAAACGAGCATAAATGAGAGCAGGTGATATGATGGAATCAAATAATAAACATCTCAGCTACGAAACTACAATCAAAATTGGGATTAAAAATAAAAACAAAATGCCTTTAACATCTTAGACTCAGACAGCTGAAGAAAGACTTGATGGAGGTAAGCAGCAAAGTATTCAAGGCACAGCAGAGGTCACAAGATAAGAGTAATTAAAAATCACAAAGGACAGATAGAAAGACCCCAATATTCATACAGAAGTTTCAAAGAAGACAGTTTTAGAAAAACCATGTTCAAAAAGACAAGTAAGTGCTGGGATTTACAGGACAGTCCTGATCTGCAAGCCTGGCCAGAACCCCTGACTGGGAGTCACAGGCCCCAGGGGAAGAAACTACTCCTACTATTTTACTAAACTGACAACAGTATCTAAATGCCTTCTCAGTTTGCCTGTGCCATAGACCAGAACAGTTCTCGGGCCTCATCAGAGAAGCTTCTCCGTGCAGAGATGAACAACTCATCAAAGAGCAGAGAATAAGAGACTTTGGAGGGCTCGGCCATAAATGGAACATCTGCATCATACTCTCTCCTCCCAAGGACCATCATAGGAGAGAGGACCCGGAGAACAAAACACTGCCTTCTGGACACAAAAGGTGAACTTTCGAATTCACAATAGTGTGATTGCCTAAACAAGATCTTTGCAAGATCAAGCCAGTCATTCCCGCACGGAGGCAGAAGGAGGGCGTGAAGCCACACCCCTAACTGAGGAGCTAAGCACAGCTGATGGCTTCTCGGGGAAGGAGAGTCAGTTTGCTTTGAGGGTGTGGTCTCTTGTAGGTAGACATTCTAGTGGAAGACCAACATCTAGCACAAACTGGAATCAGTGGACTAGTAAAGAGAAAGAAAAGGAGCTGAGGTTGGGAGGGAAGGAAGGAAGTAACTGGAGGGGATCTAGAAGGAGTTAAGGGAAGGGGAAAGGGTGAATATGATAGAAATAAGTTGTATGTATGTATGAAGGATTCAAAAAATAATAAAATAGTACATTAAAAATTGTTTTCTGCTGGGTAGTGGTGGTGCACTCCTTTAATCCCAGCGCCCGGGAGGTAGAGACAGGTGGATCTCTGTGAGTTCAAGACCAGCCTGGCCTACAAAGCAAGTTCCAGGACAGGTTTCAAAGCTACTGGGAAACCGTGTCTCTAAAAACAAAACAAAAAAAATTGTCTTCTTCTAGGCATATTTGTGTATATCTGGAATCCCAACATGATCAAAAGTTCAGACCAGCCAGGGCGACACAGGAGACTTAGAGCAAATCTGAAAGTGGATTGGTGAGAAGGCTCAATAGGTAAAAGAGTTTGTTGCCAGCCTGATAACCTGAGTTCTAGCCTCAGGATTCACATGGTGGAATAACAAAAATAACAAATTTATTATATGTATTTGGTGTGTGTATGTGCATGCCCAAAGGTAGGAGTCAGTTTGCTCCTTCCACCATGTGGGATCTGGGAGGTGGACCCAGGTGATCAGGCTTGGCAGCAAGTGCTTTAGCTACTCTACTGCCACCACCCAAAATCTTTTTAATTAAAAAATTCCAAGGCTGGAGAGATGGCTCAGCGGTTAAGAGTATTGCCTGCTCTTCCAAAAAGGTCCTGAGTTCAATTCCCAGCAACCACATGGTGGCTCACAACCATCTGAAATGAGGTCTGGTGCCCTCTTCTGGCCTTCAGGCATACACGCAGAAAGAATATTGTATACATAATAAATAAATAAATAAATATTCCAGCCCTGTGGTGGTGGCATGCGCCTTTAATCCCAGCACTCAGGAGGCAGAGGCAGGTGAATCTCTGTAAATTCAAGGCCAGTCTGGTCTACAAAAGCTAGTTCCAGGACAGGTGCCAAAGCTACAGAGAAACCCTGTCTCAAAAAACAAACAAACAAACAAACACCAAAAAACAAAAAAAAAAAAAAAGAGGAAAAAGAAAACTCCAAAGGCTTAGTGATAGTGCTTGCAGCAGGCTTGAAGTCTCGGCTTCCACTCCCTGCACTACAGAAGGAGAGTGGGGGAATTAACCACCATGCAAAGCTTGTAAGAAGAAATCTATACCTATAGCCACTGCACGAAAATAGGAGAAGCACAATGTGAGGTCCCAGATGGTATCGAGAGATCGAGAAAGAAGAAATGATTGAATTAAGCCAAGGTCATTGATGTCCTATATCTGGGCAGCATTTTTCTTATTAAGGAAACTATAAATTACGGGGATGGAAAGATGTCTCCAAAGGTCCAGGCTCGAGTTCTAGCATTCACATGGCGTTCACAACTGTTTATAACTGCAGTTCAAGAGGATCTGATGCCCTCTTCTGGCCTCTGCAGACACTGAACACACATAGTGCACAGATATAATGCAGGCTACACACCCATACACGTTTTCTTAAAAAGGAAAATTACTAGTGACGAATAGTTGTCTAAATAAGATATTTCATAGTTAAACCTACTGTCTGTGGAGTGAGATCCCTTGGACTGTTAAACCAATTACTATAATCCTTAGCTATAGTTTCCTGTTGGTTGACTAAGTCCACGTAGATGACCAAAATTAACCTTTTCGTTCTCTTGTCAAGGCAATTTGAGAACCTGGTGTTTGGGGTCACTTGACTTGGGAAGAGCTTCTGGCTCCTCCAGTCTCTTTCACAACTAGTCAGAGATTTATTTATTATATAGTGTTCTGCCTGCATGTATGCCAGGCCAGAAGAGGGCGCCAGATCTCACTACAGATGGTTGTGAGCCACCATGTGGCTGTTAGGAATTGAACTCAGGACCTCTGGAAGAGCAGCCAGTGCTCTTAACCTCTGAGCCATTCTCCCAGTCAAGGCCTTGCTTCACTGTGGCTTTGTCTGGAAACATGGACAAAGTTATTCCTCTGTGTTGAGCCTCCTTTTTAGAGTGGACACTGGTGAGTAGAGTCTCCATATTTAAGATAAAGATTAGCGTAGAAGCTAACAATCCAGTCACTTCTAGACATGAGGCTTTGGATTTGGCTGTGGGCTAAGAGATGGGATGCCTTCTGCCTCCCCGACTCATCACCCCTTTTGTTGAGTTATAGAAACACCTAGCTCCAATGACACATGAACATTTTCAGAGCTGATCTTCTGGGGTCCAGCGGATGGATACAAAAAATCAAACATGACCTTGTATTGTGTTTTTGTAGAATTAAGAAGGCTCTCCATGAATAGGGAATTAGAATAACATCTCTGGACAACATATCCAGATAATTCTGTGAAGGGATAATAGAAGCATTGTGAATCAGACAACAGCTAGCTCAAAACTATTATCAACCATCAAAACTGTGCTTCTGGGTACAGCAATGGGAGTCCATTAGAACATGTCTTCTTGCTGAGAAAGTACCAAGGCCTCTTCTATAAATGAGGACAGGGAATTATAGGTGACAGATTATAATTCTGTTAATATTGTCTTATAAAAAGAGAGTTGAGGTAAAAAAAAATAAAAATAAAAAAGTAGGCCAAGCCCTGAACTGGCTGATCCTTTATTTACCTGATGGAAACACAACCGAGTAGAACTGAAGACCACAGTGTCTTCTTCATCTTAACCACTCCCTGGCTGTGAGCGAGGGTTAAGAGCAGAGTCAGTGTGGTCTGGCTAACTCCACCTTGAAGAAGGTTCTGGGGAGGAGTTATGCAGGATGCTTCTTGGAGAAGGAAGCAATGAAGGTAAGGAACTGGACTCCTAAAGAGGGGTTCGCTGAGGTCTGCAGGTTCCAATTGTGGAGTTACATATCCATGTGTCCTCATGTGCCCTGTTTGTCCTCCCTCCTGGGCCCAGCTCACCAGTAAGGAGTCAGGGCCTGGGAAACTGCAAAAATTCCCTTCCAAGTCCTTTAGTACCTTGGCTCAAGGTCTTCATGCAGTGCTATGCTAGTAAGCTGGCCTCCCTACCTCTCTAGTGGCCTGGCCTTGGGCCTTCCGCAGCACATGGGAGCACCTAGTGTCAGGAGTATGTCTGAGCCTGCCTACAGAATGCAGGGGACAGGAATGAAGGCACTGAAGGCTCTGAGGTCTCCTGGTTCTCTCTTAGCCATTATGCCCTTTAATTTTTAATGTCAGCCTTCCAAGAGTACTTGGTTTTTGTTGTTTTATTTTTGAGACAGGGTTTCATATAGCCTAGACAGACTTGAAACTTGCTATGTAGCTGAGGCTAGCTTTAAGCTCCTGATCCTTCTGCTTCCACATCTCAATACCTTAGCTTTACAGTGTGTTCTCTGTACCAAGTATATGACTCATGACTATCATTCCTGTACTCTCCACCTCCCCATTTTTTGAGATAAGGTCTTTTACTGAACTTAGAGCTCACTGACTAGGCTAGACTGATTGGCCAGTGAGCCCAGGAATTGTCCTCCTGTCTCTTCAGTGCTAGGATGTACAAGCAGATATCACAGTGTCTGACTTTTTTATGTGGCTACTAAGGACTGAACTCAGGTTCTGATGCTTGCACAACAAATATTCTCTGCAAAACACTATTTGACATTTTTACTGGGACACATACTCATGCTTATTTACTTAAACTTCGGAGAGTGACTTTACTTGATAAATCTTAGCCGTTTAATCTCTAAATCCCAAGAATCTGTCTATGGCATCAATTGACCATGTAAGTATAGGGGAGATGGTTTTATTAGCATTTCTTTCTGTGTACTAGGATCAAATTCAGGGCCTCACGCACACTGACAAATAGTCTACTACCACTGAACCAAATCCCCAGCCCTAGATGCACTTACTAAAGTCCCATACTCTTTCTTTGATTTGTAAGGTCCTTTCTAATTAGAACATTTAAATGTTGACTGCTTGCCACTTAGCTCTTTGTTTTTTATACAATGCTGTTTGTTTTTATATACTAGATCATTTCTCACTATGTATGAGTGAGGTTTTTTTATAAAATTTGCAACTGCTAATTAAATTAGATAAATCTGAATTAAGTGAACCCCTAATATTCTTGGCAGAAACAAAGAGAAAATAATTAAGCAAATTTTTAGAATAAAAGAAAAATTGCCAAACAATAAAATGGCCTCGGTCACTGGCATTAACTGATTGGCAAATGTGGAAAAAAGTCACCATCACCATCAGCTTCTGCCACCCTCTGCTGCAGTTAATACCTGACTGGAGTTGTTCCCTGGGCACTAGTGTGTTGTCTTGGCTTCTTCAGTCTGGCACTACAGATGTGGTGGGATCTCTGAGAGGTATGCCAAGTGGAGGACTCAGGTTAACTTGGGAACGTGTCCTTGTAAGGAACCCAGCAATCTCTGGCTTCCTGCTTTAAGATGGATTTCTCCTTCCCAGTCTTGTGATTCCGGCTTCCATAAAGTTGTCTCTAGGAGTGTTAGTACCTTACTTCCGTATCTCTAGAACTGTGAGAACAATTTTCTTTATAAAATTGCTTGCTCTTGGTATTTCATTGTAATAATAAAAGTGGGATTAATACTCCCCTGTATTTTCCTTTTATTCTTTTTCATATCATCATTTACAATGGTAATTTTAGATTATTATAAATAAGGAAATAATTTTTAAAAGGTAACTTCTCCTGCCCACCCACCATACACACTCTTGTGAGCTACCAGTCCCTTCTTTGGGCCTATAATAAAGAGTATATGGACATGGAGACAGGGCTAGGGCTGGCAGAGGAGAACCTCATCCCTCCAGGACTAGTGCAGGCCTGGAGAACCTCATCCCTCCAGGACCAGTGCAGGCCTGGAGAACCTCATCCCTCCAGGACCAGTGCAGGCCTGGAGAACCGCATCTCTCCAGGACCACAGGCAGGCCTTCCTAGTCAATACATGCACTGAGCTGTTGCAGTGACAGCACAAATCCCAGGGAATGAAATAATAAAAGACTCAGCCCTAACGATATTAGACTGACGGTTTGTCATGTGGCTGGCCCTCAAACACGTCTCTGATCCTAACTACCACTCTCTGAGCTCATTATGAAGTTCACTTTACAAAAGGGAACAGCACGGTTTAAGGTGATTAAGAAAGTTTGCCCAAAGTCAAAGCATCAGCGAGTCAGCAAGTGGAGACAGGCTCTGAAAAATGACAAGCACACACCTCAATTTCTTTGACTGCCCTTGGCATATGATCCACCGCTATTTTACTTGATGAGAACCTAAAGTGAGTAACTCTGTTGACACAGCACTGGCAACATGCGCCTGCTCACTCTCTCTTTTCTGTTTGTTTTCTCTGTCTTTGCTGGGCACAATAAATAAGGAGTACAATAAATATGAGAAGACTAATAAGCAGTTAGGCGAAGGTCACATTTACCTTTAAATGAATTCAAGTCTTGCTTCTTGTTCTTACAATTAGCAATCCAACTATATTGTTGAAAGAAAACAAAGGGCTAAAACATAACACAGTGTTAGGTAAAGGTACTTTGTTTAAGTGCACAGTGATAAACTTAAAGTCACAGATTCATGATGACCTAAAACCTATAATGTGTTTGTTAAGGGAAACTATTTGTTCATAAAAAATTCCTGTTATAGAAACTTGCATAACTGACCTATATATAGTATGAATGTACTCAGGGAGCTTGTGTTAATTAGCGCACTGCACATCTGCAGTGTTAGCCCACCGCACATCTACAGTGTTAGCCCACCGCACATCTGCAGTGTTAATTAGCCCACTGCACATCTGTAGTGTTAATTAGCCCACTGCACATTTACAGTGTTAATTAGCCTACTGCACATCTGTAGTGTTAATTAGCCCACCGCACATCTGCAGTGTTAGCCCACCGCACATCTGCAGTGTTAGCCCACCACACATCTGCAGTGTTAGCCCACCACACATCTGCAGTGTTAATTAGCCCACTGCACATCTGTAGTGTTAATTAGCCCACTGCACATTTACAGTGTTAATTAGCCCACTGCACATCTGTAGTGTTAATTAGTCCACTGCACATCTACAGTGTTAATTATATCACTGCACATCTACAGTGTTAGCCCACCGCACATCTGCAGTGTTAATTATATCACTGCACATCTACAGTGTTAATTAGCCCACCGCACATCTATAGTGTTAATTATATCACTGCACATCTACAGTGTTAATTATATCACTGCACATCTACAGTGTTAATTATATCACTGCACATCTACAGTGTTAATTAGTCCACTGTACATCTACAGTGTTAATTATATAACTGCACATCTACAGCGTTAATTAGCCCATCGCACATCTACAGTGTTAATTAGCCCACTGTACATCTGCAGTGTTAATTACCCACTGCACATCTACAGCCACATTTATTGGTCCACAGCCTCAGGCTGTCAGGTGTACTCTGAGTGAAGTTTTGACTACTGCTGTCTGACAGGGGAAAAAGAAGACATGGAGTCCAATCCACTCTGAAATTAGATAGTCCCCCTCGACTCACACAGTGTTTAGCTGTTGCTTCAAACTGGCTGGGAGCCACACAGGAGCCGTCAGCCTCCTGTAACCCCAAGTCTAGACTCCTCTATACTAGGAGCAACACTCCCAAATTGCAGTTGTTTGATTTTATAGCCTTGATTTGACTAATCACATTTAAAGAAAATATTCCTGCATTTGAAAGGTATTTTTCTTGCCTTTTTGGTAGTGGGCCTAGCCTTTAACAGTCAGGCCAGCTTCCTGCTGTGCATGGCAACACACTCCCTTAATCCCAGCACTCAGGAGGCAGAGGTGAAGGAATCTCTGTGAGTTCAAAACCAGCTGGTTATACACTGTAAGTTCCAGTGAAGTCAGGGCTATGTAGAGAGACCCTGTCTTAAAAGAAAAAAGGGGGCCAGGCAGTGGGTGCAAGCCTTAATTCCTGCACTCAGAAGTCAGTGACAGGTGGATCTCTGTGAATTCACAGCCAGTCTGGTCTACAGAGCCAGTTCCAGGACATTCAGAGCTACACAGAGAAATCCTGTCTCAAATAAACAAACAAAACAACAAAAAACAATAAAAACAACAACAACAAAAATCTTTCCTTGAACCTTGTTGTAAACAGGCCAGGTCTTCTGAGTTACTTAGAGTTGCTCGGAAAGGATGTAATCTTAGCGACGGCTTTCCCTCCTGCCCACGCTGGGTTTCCTCTCTGTTCAAACCCATCAGGAATCAAATACCTGTGTCTTCTTTCTTTCTATGGAATTCTTAAGCCAACCCCACCACAAGATATTTTAGTCACTTATAGCCTATGTGAATATAAATAAATGCATTGTGCTTCTAGAATATTTGCTTCTACATTTTAATACACAGCTGTGATTTGGGGCTTAAAAGGCTTAGTTTGTTTAAAATCTGGTGGGCAAGTAAGTGATTGGTGTGGCCTCATCATTCTGTTAGATGACAGGACAGAGAGGCAGAAGCACCCTGTGCAGAAGCCTGCCATAAATATGGATGTGAGATGCCCTGGAAAGCCAAAATGGCAACGCTACCAAAGGATGCTACTTCCAGGAAAATGGTTTAACATAGTTTTCTAATGACATTGAAATTTTGTTCTTTTAAAATGTATCCCTTTTTGAAAATATGCCTTTTATTTAAATATGTGGACACATGCACAAAATGGCCTATGTAAATAAAAGCAACTGCAATTTCACAATTTACTTAATCCAGAATTAAAAGGCACTTATCAGCCTATAATGAGCACATTTCCTAAAATCTAGCTTTAGAAGAATACCATATTTGTTTAAATATATGTTTAATAATATGACAGTTTCACATTTCATTCAGCATTTTCCAAACAATTTTAATTAAGCTCATTGTAGAAGTTCAGTAACATTTTGTTAAGGTCTTTTACAGGCTCACTTATGAGAGGATGATTAGTGTATTAACAGAATATGACTAAATAGTATCAGGACATATGAGTTCCAATTGTATTCAACTATTTAATTGGTGTGCGGCCTTCCCTAGGTAACTTACATCCCACTGGGTTGAGCTTATTGTCTCTGTAAGAGATAATATTCCCAGCAGCCCCCTTCCCCGTGGAACATCTCTAAGGCGCCCAGAAGCACCTTACTATGGGAGTCCAAACACTGCAGATCCTATGCTTTTCCTACAGACATGCATTACGGTGATGTTCAGTTATAAATCAGGAACAGGAAATCCAGCCCTTTCTGATGGAGAAAGGATGGGGTTAGAACTAGTTTTTTAAATATACCACAGCATCCTACATTTCTTAACAAGCTCTGCCTTCAGAGAAATGTGTTAACTAGAGCTAATCTGATGGGATATGCTGAGTCTCACCACCAATCAGGGAGAAGAGAAGCACCCAGCCTCGATCTACTCTAACCATCCACGCCACTGAAGAGAGGCCAGGGGGGCAAATGAAAAGCACATGCAAAGTTCCCAGAGGCACAGGCTCACTAAAACAGTGAGACCTACCACAAGACTAGTACATTCTGTCTCCTCTCCTTACCTTGACAGCACTGGAGAAAAGCCTATTTTCCACAGTCCTGCCTACCTGTTCCTCAAGCCCAGTGATTGGAGGAAAATTACAAGACAGACTAAAAGGCAACAGGCATGGTCTGAAGGGACAGAGCAGGCATGAAAGGCACAGGCAGATCTGGCAGGGATGTGAGACAGAGATGATTGAGATGCTGAGGGTGCTAATGGCTAACACAGACAGCATGCAAATAATAGATAAGCAACATAGGCAGAGGGATAGAAAAGCTGAGAATACCGACAAGAAAACATGAATATGAAAAACACCAAAGAGAGTCTTTAGTGGGCTGACTTTAGACAGGCCATGGCTGAGAAAACCTTCGAGTTTGGCAACATCTCAGTATAAACCTAAACAGAAATGCATGAAAAACAAATGGGACAGAATATCTGTACCTGAAGGACAGCCATGAGCTAATATGTCCGTGGGATTAAAGGCGAGAGAAAGAAATTAACAGGACAAACACGTGAAGCAATAGGTACTGAGAATTTCCCCTAGGCATATCATTTTAAAACCCCAGAAAGTTAAAGAAAGAGGCCAGAAAGGAAAAGCCTTTCCCTATAAAGGAATAAAGACAAAAATATATTCACCATCTCCTCACAGACCATGCAAGCAAGAAGAGACTGGGGAGAAATAACAAAATTGTTAGAAGAAAAACGACCAGCCTAGAATTTTGTACTCTGTGAAATTGTCCTTCAAATGAGAAGGAGAAATACTTTCTTCATCCAAAACTAAGAGATCTGCTATCAGAATTTCTGCCTTGCAAGGAATGGACAAAGAAATTCTTTAATAAGAGCAAAACAGCAAAGGCCAGAAACAGATATTTGTGGAAGAAGAAAGCACTGGAACTGGTGTAAGGAAAGGTAAAACAAAAAATTTTCTTTCCTTTATTCTTTACAAATAGCATAGCAGTTTGTTCAAAATAGTAACAGTAGGGCTGGGATGTAGCTCAGTAGGTAGAGGGCTTGCCTAGCATGAAGAAACTCTGGGTATGATCCCTAGCACTTGGGAAACCAGGCCTGGTGGCTCATGACTGTAATCCCAGCACTTGGGAGGTGGGGGCAGGAGGATCAGAAGTATGAAGTCATTCTTGGCTACCTGGTGAGTTCAGTGCAGCCGAAGCTATGTGAGGCCCTATTGTAATGATGGTGATAACCAGTGATGTCTTTGGAATGCGTATATTCCAAATGTGTGGCTGCAAGATGAATGATGGCAATAATATAAGGGATGGGAAGTATAAATTAGAATGATTTTGTTATCATAAGATACCAGCACTAGCCATGAGGTTGTGTAGCAGGCATTAGACGGCTCTCCTGAGCTGCAACAGATACCAACTTACAAAGTGGACAGGTTCATTTTGGGTCTCGCTATTAGAAGTTTCAGGCATGATGAATGACTGGCCCTGTTGCTCTGGGGCCTAGAATAAGGCAGTATGAGGACCTCATGGCTAGGACATGAAAGAGATGATGGGACTGGGATCCAATAATATTTATTAAAGTTGTGCCATCAATGACCAGAGACTTACCACTAGGCTCTACCTCTTGAGCGGTCTACTACCTACTCCCCAATAGTGTCACCATTAAGGGACCAAATCATAGCATAGTTGTATTTAATAATGGGCCCAGACTGGCTATAAACATACACTGAAAACCCAAAGATGCACAAAAATGAGGAAAATGATGTATAACTGATATATAACTGATGCATAACTGCAGAAAAGAACAAAAAAATGAGGTCATATAAAACTACCAATTAAACCACAAAGAAACAAGTAGTTGGTGTACATGATGTCATATGTTTAAAGTAGCACCAGTGAAAGAGACAGAGAGGGGGGAGGGAGGGAGAGAGGGAGGAATGAACGAACGAATGAACGAACAAGGCCAACAAATTAAAAACAATGAGAAATATGGCAGCTATTAATCCAACTATCAGAAATCAATCTGAGTAACAGTGAGCTAAATGCATCTATTAAAATATGGAAATAGTTCCAAGAAACCAGACCCAACTAAATGCTGTCTGCAAGAAGTTCATTTTAAATATGAAAATACACTGAGAATTAAAAGTAAACAGAGGGCTGGGCCGTAGTGGCGCATGCCTTTAATCCCAGCACTTGGATCTCTGTAAATCTGAGGACAGCCTGGTCTACAGAGCGAGTTCCAGGACAGCCAGGATATACAGAGAAACCCTGTCTCAAAAGAACAAACAAACAAAAAAGTAAACAGAGAAGCTGGGTAAGGTGGCATGCACTTGTAATTATAGATACTGGGTAGACTAAGACAGGAGGACAAGTTTGAGGCTAGTCTGAGTACCAAAGTGAGACACACCCCTTAGTGTGGGAGGGATGAGCTAGGCTTGATATGGCTGTTCCTGAAGAAATAGCTAGAGAGATGACTCAGTATTTGAAGACCAATTACTGCACAACCATGATGACCTGAGCTTAGATCTCAGTGTCCACAGAACAAGCTGAATGTGGTCTTTCAAGTTATAGTCCAACACTGTGGAGAACAGAGACTAGCTGAAAAAACAAGAACTCCAGGTTCAGAGAGCCATTGCCTCAAAGGAATAAAGCAGAGACTGAGAGAGGAGGTCACTTGACACTGTCCTCAATCCCACCCCTCACCCCGCCTCAGTGTACACACACACACACACACACACACACACACGGGAGGAGGTTAAAAAAAACTATTTTATCTATGAATAGCCTCTTCAAAGACTCATGCCCCATGATTAGAAAAAAAGAGCAAACATATAAATTGTGCCACACTAACACTAATCAAAAGCATGAGTAGCAGCTTTAGAAAGCATAATTAATTAATTATTAATTACACATGAGATCAGACCAAGGAAATTTATCCAAGGTTAAGAAGGGTGCTACATAACAGTATAGGTGGCAGTTCTCCCAGGAGACCAAACAGTCCTTAGTGTCTACACACCAAATAAGAGCGCCAAAATCCACATAGTAAACGCTAATGTAACAGACATTTATAGACGACTTCATTTTCATCAAGCTCACCCAGAACATTACCAGGACAGGCCACATTCCAAGACAGGGCACAGGTCAATAAATTTAGAAGAATATAAAAATCATACAGAATCTATTTTCAGACTACAGCAGAATTAAACTAGACATCAGTAAAACTATAGCTAGAAAGCCCAAAAATATCTTGGAAATTGAACAGCACACCTCTAAATAATACATGGGTTAAGGAATAAAGAGTGAGGAAAGGTCAATTCATTTAATTGAGTGAAATGAAAATATATCTTATTAAACTTTGTGGGGTGCAGCCAAGGTGGTGCTTGGAGGAAGTGAGAGGTTTTCTGAGGAGAGCTGAAGGACGGAGGAGACCTCAAGAAACTACTAGCACCCTACCTTCACCACTGAGCAAAGAGAACAGCAAATTTTAGGGCTAATCAAGGAAGCTAGATGTCTTTGTTTTTTCCCAGCAGAATTCGTGTGTAGGACAAGCTTCCAGTGCAAATGACGTGGATCACTAAAGTGTGTTCTAGTACTTTCTCAGCGAATTTACACTATAGCTCCTTTCTTCTCTAATCGTCTTTATCAGCAGTTTTTTGTGATCACACAGCTTTTTTCAGGTCTCTCTCTCTCTTTCTTCTTTAATATTCCAAGGTCTGACTGTAAAAAGATGACTAACACATCAAAATCTGGCTAAGTAAATTATATATACATGTATATCACATATATACACACACAATATATCATAAAAGGCACCACACTGATATGAATAAAACAGTACAGCAATTACTATTTCTCAGTGAGGGAAAGAAGAGTGGGCACACACAGGAAAAGGTCTCAGAGCTGGGCATTGAAGACTACAGCAAGAAACAAATATTCTAGAGGGGAAAAGAACTTTTTAAGTACAATACAAAGCAATACATTAGCAGTGCTAGTTGAGAGAGCAGCCTACACTGAAGGCTAATGAGATAAAAGTACAAAGACAGGTTGGGAGCCAAACTCTCAGCTAGACATCCCACCATTGACACCCAGAGGCGCATTTCAATAAAACTGAACTGGGCCAAGAGCTACTCTTCCACATTACAACATTCATTGGGAAATAAACATAAAAAGAGAGATATGTAAAAGATAGTAATGCCCACAAGGTAATTATTTTCATTCATTGGTAAATATTCAATTAATAAATGTGACGTGCACCAATGCTATCAATCAATGGCTGGTGCCCCTTCCAAAATGAACAGATCAACGCACTGTGTGGGCATGAGCGCTCTGGTCTGTGCTTTGTTTGCTGTCTTAGTGATAGCCAGTCACTGGGAGAACTCATATTGTTGTGTACGTGGTTTACATATTTGGTCCTGAGCTCAAGTGTTAGAGAATCTGAAAAGCTTTATAAAGGTGGATTTAAACACACTCATACCTTGCTCATGGAAAGGCTATAATGAATGCATAAACAGATCTGTCTGAATATTTGTAATTCTATTCTTTTCAGTTCCCTTCTTCAGGACAGCTCATGAGCGCTTAGAGCAGGGACCAGCCTCTCTCTGCTTTATGGAGTCATGCAAGTTCTTAAGCCAGTGATAAAACAGCTGCTCTGAATTTTCAAGGGAAAACCTGCAAATTTTAATTGTTACCTTGTAACAATAAGTTTATATCAGGACTCAGGAAGCAAAGGCAAGTCGGTTGTAGGGTGGAGGGCAGCCCAGACTACACAATGAGATAGCAAGGCCTCGTCTAATAAACAAATAAGAACTTAATCTTCTTAAAAGTTGATTTATATAAAAATTTCTGAATGAATCAGCACAGCAGGATGAAAACTCATGAAGAGTTTTCCAATTTCATCATTAAGCCTAAAACCTAATCTAAAATAAACACTTAAGAAGTAAGATATGCACCATGATTAAATCTGACTTCTGCAAGCAATGCAGAAAATCAAGGTCTTAGACCATATTCACAAAATGAAAAGATTTTAAAAACACTTAATCATCTCAAAAGATGCATAAAAAGCATTTGACAAAAGTCAACACATTTCTTAGTTACTCAAGGGTGGCTGGTGGGGTGGATGAGAAGGTAATGGAGCCGTCCACCAAGCCTCATGACCTGAGTTTGACCTCCAGAACCTACATGGTGGAAGGGGAGAACTGACTCCTGAGAACTGTCCTCAGACCTCCACATATATGCTGTGGCACACAAGTACCTGTGTTTATGTGAGTGAGCACACACACACATACACACACTATAGTAGTATTAATAATAATAAATTTGAAATACACTTAACACATCAGAATAACAGAATAAAGCCTCTTCGACCTAAGCAAATATAAAAAGCCCACAGTTAACCATTACATTGTCACAAGCCTGTAATCCTAGCATTTGGGAGGCTGAGGCAGGAGGACTGTGAGCTCCAGGTCAGCCTGAGCTACATAGTGAGATCCTGACTCAAAACAAAAAAGAAAGTAAGAAAATTCATACCTAACATCATTTTAATGGCTGAAAACTTTCCTCCTAGAAGCAAGAACAAGGGAGGGCTGCCTACTCTCACCACTATCGCTGGAGAAAATGTCATGACCAAGACAACTTGCAGAAGGAAGGGCTTGTTTGTCTTATGGTTCCAGAGGGTAAGAGTCCACCATGATGGGGAAACATGGCAGCAAGCAGGCACAGTGGTCGGAGCAGGAAGCTGGGAGCTCGCATCCTCAACCACAAGCAGGAAACAGAGTCAATTGGACAAAGAATGAGGCCTTAAGCTCTTAAAGCCTTCCCTCAGTCCTCCAGCAAGGCCACACCTCCTAAGCTCCCCCCACCAACAGCACCACCACCCAGTACTCCGTCTCCTCTTGCTGCCTGTGGATCAAGATGTAGAACTCTCAGCCCCTTCTCCAGCACCATGATGTCTGCATGATGTCTGTCTGCATGCCACCATGATGATAATGGACTAAACTTCTGAAACAGTAAGCCAGACCCAGTTAAATGTTTCCTTTTATATGAGTTGCCATGGTCAGCTCTTATTGCTGTGGTGTCTGTCCAAAGCAACAGAAACCCTAAGACAGCTCCTATTTCATATACAGAAATATTAACTAAACAAAAATCTAAGATTTGAATAAGAGAATTTTTGGCTAGTTTTATGTCAATCTGACACAAGCTAGAGTTATCTGAAAGAGGGACCCTAAATTGAGAAAAGAGTTCCAGAAGATCCAGGTGTAGGGCAGTTTCTTAATTAGTGACTGATGGAGAACGCCCAGTCCATTGTGGGTGGTGCCATCCCTGGGCTGGTGGCCCTGGGTTCTATAAGAAAGCAGACTGAGCAAGCCAGTAAGCAGCATTCCTCCATGGCCTCTGCATCAGTTCCCACCTCCAGGTTCCTGCCCTGTTTGAGTTCCTGTCCTGATTCCCTTCAATGATGAGCAGTGAGATGGAAGCATAAGCGAAATAAACCCTTCCTTCACCAACTTGCTTTTTGGTCATGGTGTTTAATTGCAGCAATAGAAACCCTAACTAAGACAGAGAGTTAAAACTACAAACTTGTAGAAGAAAATATAGGTATAAACCTTCATGGCCTTGTATTTGACAATAATGTGTTTTATATATGATATGTAAAGCAAAGCAGGCAAATATAAATCAGAAGCACAGCAAGGTCCAACTTTATATCCAGCAGGATTAACCATAATTTTAAGATGGACAAAGTAACAAGTGTTAACAAAGATACAGGAAAAATGAAGCCCTCTTGCATTGCTGATGGGAATGTACGACGGAGGGTTCAGTCCTTCTAGAAGGTTCAGCAGTTCCTCAAAGGGCTAAACACTGGCATTAGCACATGCTGTAGTGATTCCCCTGTTCTGTACACGCCCCAGAGAACTGAAAGCAGAGACCCAGCCTGACACACACTGATGTTCACTGCAGCGTTATGCACAAGAGCTCACAGGCGGAATATTCCACAACTCTATCAACAGATGAATAGATGTGTTTAAATGTGGTGAGCATGGAAAAGAAAATGGTATCCAGCCACCAAAGAATGGAGTTCTGATTCCCCCTACCACCTGGATGAGCCTCAAGGATCGTAAGGTGAGAGAAATAAGCCTGATGAAAAAGAACAGTAAAATTCCACTTACACATAGTGGACTTAAAGGCCAAGTTCATCCAAACAGAAAGCAGAAGCTTAATGGAATGGGAATGAGGAGTTATTACTTAATGTTGACAGTGTGACTTTTAAAAAAGGTTTAAGCTGGGCGATGGTGGCGCACGCCTTTAATCTCAGCACTCGGGAGGCAGAGGCAGGCGGATCTCTGTGAGTTCGAGAACAGCCTGGTCTACAGAGCTGGTTCCAGGACAGGCTCCAAAGCCACAGAGAAACCCTGTCTCGAAAAACCAAAAAAAAATAAAAAAATAAAATAAATAAATAAATAAGGTTTAAACAAGAGTGGTGGTGGCTTCACAACACAGTAAATGTAATTAACGCCACCAAACTTCACACTTACAAATGTAAATATGAGCTGGCATGGTAGCACACACCACTATTCCCAGTGCCTGTGAGGTGGAGGGAAGAAGACCAGGAGTTCAAGGTCAGCTCAACTCAGTTACTTCATGAACTCAAGTCCACATGAGGTTCTGACTCAAAAATCAATACAAATGAACATAAAAGCCAAATGACATAAATATGCATATATCTTTTAAGCAATCTTTATAATGTTCTAAAACAACTTTTATTTTAAAATAATCTAATAAACAACCTTATAATTATGTATTATATATACCTATATAAAACATTTATTATACATATATGTATATATCCAAGTGTGCAATTTGTATGGTATGTGATTTATATTCCAAAAAAATTTTATAAAGAAGAAAGGAAAAGGAACAAGTTCTCAAGGTATGGAAGGATATGGAGGAACTTTGGAGTATATTGCCCATGAAAGAAACCAACCTAAAGAAGCTTTATGGGTCTAAGCTCGTGACATCTAGAGAAGGAAGAATTATAAAGCCCAGTGGTACCCAGGACCAAGAGGGTGAGGGTGGGTGGTAAGACACACTTAAGTAAGTGGAAGGACCCTGTTTAATATTGAGTGGTAGACACGGGACATTATGTCTTTCCAAAATCTACAGAACTGTGTGACACATATGATCTATGAACATTATCAACACTGGCTGCCACCTGCAGCAAATGAACTTTCACTGATGTTAGTAATAGAAAGACTGTGTAGATGCAGAAGGATTCAGAGAAATTTTTTGTATAATTTTTGTACTTTAAAAAATGTAGTTTTAGGACAGGTAGTGGTAGTGCATGCCTTTACTCCCAGCACTTGGGAGGAAGAGGCAGGCAGATCTCTGTGAGTTTGAGAGTTTGAGGCCAGCCTGGTCTACAGACCAAGTTCCAGGACAGGCTCAAAAAAATGTAGTTTTAAAATGCAGTAACCATAGAGTACAGTGAACTTTATTCTCTCTTCATGATTTAAAGTCTATCACTTTAAACACAAATTATAGCTTCGCATTTCTAATGCAAAGGAAAGGCATGCTGGCTCGTCACCTTTGCAAATACTTTGGTGCCAATCTACTTCAATATCCTGTATAGCCCTTTGTCATCTCCTCTCCACACCCTGAATTATTTCATGACCTGAATTTCTGCACGTTTGTTAAGTATGTCCACCTCAGTAGCCTTTGAAGATTCCAAATCCCCTAGAAACACTTCTCTAAATTATGAATAAATTCCAATCTAATTATAATTATGAGTTATAGTGCCATCATTATACAAACCGTCATGCTACCTCCTTTCATTTGCTGTGTCTGCTTTTCTATGAGGTGCCACTGGATCGGGGTGTTACTGCTCTCCCAGTGCCACATTCAACACAGAGGATGGAAATGAGGGCTAGACTATCAAGAAAAGAGGTGGCAAGGACATTTAAGAACAACTGTTCAAGCCCAATGTCATGGTGTGCACCCGTTATCCTAGCACGTGGGAGGTTAGAGGTTAAGACAGGAGAAGCTCAGGACAACCTAGACTACATAGCAAGACACTGTGAAAATCAAGAATCACCTTGCTCCAGTTCAGGGTTTAAAACCGTATGCCCTGCACTCATGTCTTCATGGCGCCCTGTCTAATTTTTTACAAACTGTTGGTTACCTTGGTCTTTTCCAGCTTCGTCTATGTGTTGGAAATCTTTTAGCATTTGAAGGTTGCACAACCCCTCTCTGCAACACTGAATAACTTTCTTGGAGCCATTCTTGATGAGGTAGTCCATCAGGGAGAGGCATTTGTACACATGGCGCCAGTTCTTCCCATGATCACCCAGTCGTTGCCACATCATGTGCATGATCTCAGAGAGGGAGGCCGTGTTGAAAGTCATGTCACTGATGGCTAGCATTAGCGAGCTGGAGGGACCCCAGGGGTCATTGGAAGTCGCTTCCCTGACTTTTATTTCAGCCTCTGAGTAATTTTTCACGAAGTTTTTCACTTGCCTCCTGAAAGCCATAGCTAGAGTTGAGTCTGAAGGTAAAGCGGGGTGAGAGGGATGGGACCAGAATGAGTGGTTTACAGGGCTCCTGACAGGACATCTGTCCCGGGTCCTAAGGCTCTCAAGCACAAATGATTCATCTCCAAGCGATACAGTATCGATTTCCTGCAAGGGAAGTGCGAAAAAATATGTAAGTTCCTTTTAAAAAAAAATCTACAGGAGACCAAGTCAGTCTTAAAAAATAATCTAGATTTAGTTTTCAAGTCAGCCTGTCCAGGAGGAGGGGACTATATAAGGGTTCTTAGGGTGAGCACGGCAAAATCCCTCACAGGGTTGACCTCCTTTATCCAAAGAATTGTAGGTAGTCTATCTGTTTCCAAAAGTCCCTGCAGAAATAAACATACAGTGAGTATAAAGGCTTACATGGAGAGTAGGCAAGCTAGTATTGAAGGGGACTTCGCACTCTGGCATCTTCACATATTCTGCCATGATACCAACACTGTGTCCTGAAATCATTTAAATGGGGATGACAACACTGTGAGATGCTCCTAGTGCCCTAATCATGCTCCCTCTAAAAGGCACTAAATCAAACCTACACAGATTCTACTTTCTTGTCCATCTAGGGAGCGAGCACTAAGACAAACACTTCTACCTCCTCAGATCTACAACTAATGCACAGTACTGAAAGCCAGTATATTAGCCTAGACAAGTCTAGCAAACTAGAGAGAAAGGTTCGATTACTTTCTTTACTCACTTTCAGGAAAAAAAATAAGGGACTTAAATTCAACAGTGTCAAAGTGATGGAATTTCCTAAAACCTGGAGTGATTACCATGTCTGACAGCTTTCCAAATACACAGAAAAGGAAGGTATTTAGGTTACACATTAAAACTTAAAAGGGGTATGCACCCCAAGAATCCGCAGGATGCTTGTGAATTAGCAGTTTATAATTTACATGAAGCTGTTCCCTTCCTCTTTTTCATTACTCTGCAGGAAGGTGAGTCACTTTTTTGCAGTTTCTCTGGTGATTCACCTCCTACAGCGATCAAGGCACTGTGCCAAATTGATTTCAAGCCCTGATGAGCATCCAGACCAACTGAAGCCTAGATGAACGATAATCAGATTTTACTATCGAAGCTGCACACACACAAAAGAAAAAAATCAAATTCATAACGACTGTTTGTTATTTTTAGTTTTGTTTTCTTGACCTCCTCGGCTTCTAGCTCATGCCTGATTAATTGGTGTGTTGAAAGAAAACATAATTTTGAGATGCATAGTAAATGAACTATAACCTTTAAAAAAAAACAGATCATTAGCCCTTCTGTTCTGTCTCTTTTTGATAAAAACCCATGCACTCTAAAATAAATGAGATAGGAAATATAATCAATTTAATTAATATTTCTCAGAAAGAGACCATATCTATGAAGAAAAAGAGAAGTGTGTGTCTCTGACTTTCTGATTATCTCCTTTGCACCCTGAAGACAAGCATTTTGTCTGACTTCCTCCTGCAGCAAAAACATGATTTATAAGCTTCCAATAACCTATTAAAACTTTCGGTTTCTACTGTCCTTTTTTTCTCCTCTACTGAACTCACTCAGTGCAGAGCTGCACTGTACACCAGCATAGAAAAACAAATATTGATCTGGGTCTTCATAAATCTGTTTTTAAAAAAACTATTTTAGAATCATAACTTGCTGGAATTGAACAGTTGTTAAATCTTTTGTTCTTATAGCTATCTATCTATATTTTGCAAAGATTGTGCTCATTATTCAGATTTTTATATTCTCTAAGCTGCATCCTTAAATTTTTGAAATGTTTTTTTAGACATTTTCTGGCCCAGAAAAAAAAATTAAGAGCCTTCTAACCCAAAATAGTTTAAAATGGATGTGCCCAGCACCATGCCAAAACTCTCCCAACTGCTACAGTGCCACAAAGAAAAAAGTCTAGATAGGTAAATTAATATCACTTACTCAAATACAGTGACATGAACACACAATGAGTTACCATTCTACCATAAGGAATTCAGTAATTGGTGTCGGTTGTAAGTGATGTGACCTTGTTATGTTTTAGACACTCGACCACAGAGAAATGCTGTCTGCTCATACCCTGACGTAACCTAGAGATTTGTAACTAAAGTCATATGCTGCAGGTGCTTCAGTCAAGGATGACTGTGGTCACATAACATTACATCACCGAGTGACGTCATGGCCATCTTAGTTTGGGTAAGTACATCCTATGTTTGTGTAGACCTTTTAGTGCTTATCTCGGAATGTGCCTGTCATTAAGCACCTCATGACTATACTGCATCTGAGGCAAAATCAGCAGCAAGGAGGAAAGTTTCCACACTTGACTCTCAGTTGTCTGACTACCCACGTCACCATCACATTGAGAAATAAGAGGGAAAAAGGCAATTCATGCCCTAGATTCATTACCCCTCTGACTCCATTTCACTATAAAGGTCATCCTATCATACTCTTTCCAACGCACAATTGAGCTCCTTCTTGGCACTTAGATTTCTTTCATGACATTTAAAATAATATGTACTTAACTACTTGTTGTTTGGCTATGGCAAATAACACCAGACTAGAAGCTCCCCAAGGGCTTTGACCTGACTGTCTGACCACTGCGATCCTACACCTAAGGACTACCTTGCCATAGTGGGAACCCAGGACACATGTGAGGGATGAATGACCAAATGACTGAGTGTTCCTGCTCTGGGACAGGATTTCAAACATGACATTTTAAAAGAATCTAGCTTCTGGAATTGTCATGTATGCAAAAGCCTAGAATTTGAGCAAATATTTTTGAAGAAATCAGCAAATATCTCATGAGAACCATTTTATTGGTTTTGTGAAGAAGCGTGAATCAAGTTCCCTAAGGTTGAAAACTTTAGCTGAGGAACCTTCTTGATTAAACATTTCTGAAGCAAACACACAATGAAGTCAAATCTCTCCCTCCGTCTCTGCATGTGTGTGTGCACATAAGTGAGCACCTGGTCTAGAAGACGTCTCTTGGTTTTCTTTTTGGATCTGCTTTCCCCAACATTGTTCCTTCCCTGCCATTTTGTCAGAATTGTGACAGGAAAGCACTTTTCAGGTTATGTTAAGCTCGTGATCCACAATCCCACACAATTTCCTCAAGGCCAGTTGAACTGTGGAGTTTTGCCGTTGTTTTGAAAGGTATTGCAGTGCCCGTACCATACATTCCAGAACACGCAGTGAGGGGTGGAGATGCTCGGTGCAACAAACCCCACCAACAAAAACATGTAGATATTTGGAAGAGGTTCTAAATGGCCTCATGTCAGTTCAGATTTCATTACTAAGTTAAAAGGGGAAATTAGTCTTCGAAACTCCAGATTTCGCAATCGAAAATAAAGGATTGAAGAACTAGACAGGGGGTGGAGAGCTGATTCAGCGGGTAAGGACACTGACTGCTTTCAGAAGACCAGGGTAATAGTCTCAGCACTCAAATGGAGGCTAACACTATCTGTAACTCCCGTTCCAAGGGATCCAAAACCTCTTCCGGCCTCTACAGGCACTGTACATATGAGACGTACAGACTTCCATGCAGGAAAAAAAAACCCATACACATAAAATAAAAGGGAATATAAAATAAACAAACCAACCAACCAGAGGAACTACCCAAACACTTGGGACAATAACAACAATAACATCTAAGAAACTGAGCACCTGAGGCGGGCAGTGGTGGTGCATGCCTTTAATCCCAGTACTCGGGAGGTAGAGGCAGGCGGATCTCTGTGAGTTTGAGGTCAGCCTGGTCTACAAAAGCTAGTTTCCAGGACAGGCTCCAAAGCTACAGAGAAACCCTGTCTCAGAAAAACAAACAAACATACAAAAACAAACAACAACAAAAGAAGGAAGGAAGAAAGATAGGAAGGAAGGAAGGAAGGAAGGAAGGAAGAAAGTAGGAAGGAAGGAAGGAAGGAAGGAAGGAGGAAGGAAGGAGGAAGGAAGGAGGAAGGAAGGAAGGAAGAAAGGAAGGAAGGAAGGAAGAAAAAGAAAGAAAGGAAACTGAGCACCCAATAGCATCTCTGGGAGGACACATTTGAGACTGCGCTAGAAGAAAAGCACATTCTTGTTTGTTCCGGTTCTATCTACAGACTTGAGTTTGGCTTGGAGGAAATGGGCTCTGGCCTGTACTGTTAACAAAACCCTTACAGAGAATACAGCAGCACTGAAGAAGGTTACTGTTTTGATGGCGAGAACTCCACACTGAAAGAGGCAGAGAAGCTTTTCTGAGCCACTTATTTACCGAAGCTTATTACATGACAACCTCCGTACTAGGCAAGGAAGAGGTAAGGGAATCAGGCACACAAGGCACAATCCCCACTCTGCCTCCCCAAAGAAATGGCTACCACAGCTTTGGCAGGTGTCGCCTCAGTGCATGTAAGATCCAACGGCAAGGATTTGGGGTCCATTCCCTCAATCATGGCATCTCTGAACCTTGTTTCCCTCATTTACAGCATAAAGAACAACAACACATAGGGCTATGGAAAGGAAGAAAGACAAAGGTTTGGAGAGAATTCCAATGGAGGATAGAGACTGAGAGAATCAACTTCCACTAGACAGGGTCTTTCCTGGCACCCCTTTTTTGTTTTTTCAATAGGAAGTTCAGAATAATGAGCCAGGTCACTGGGTCACACAGGAGACCCAGTCTGATGACCATGCAAAAATGGACAGGGATTCCTCAGGTGGGCAACTTCACTGAGGAAATTTCTGGAAGGTGAGCGGAGCCGCATGGCATCCGGTAGCGGGAGCCTCAGAACCCTCGGCCTGCCTGTCCTGGGCTTAGGCTGAATGGTAGCAACAGGAAAGTTAGGCAGGAAGGCAGCTGGTGACTTCCTCCATCTACTCTCTGCGTCACACTAGAGATTACCGCCCAGCGGGCCCTTCCAATCACCTACCTGGGAACCTCTTCCCCGTCAAAATCAAACCCCCAGGCCCTTCGGCCTCCTCAAAGAGACCCAGGAGCCCGTGCCGTTGCCCACTTCCGCTTCCGCCTCCTCACTTCCGGCCCCTTAGCGCCCACCACGTGCAGAGCCTCTGGCTGGGGGTCTCCAGTAGGTTCATTCGTCCTGGCCCGAGAGGATCAAAGAGGAAGGCAAATATTCTTGTTATACAATCTCAGTCAGTTGGCACTCTTCTAATTTTGCTTTCTACATTTTCGCAATTTGTGTTACTATTGTAAATGGACCAGAAATGCCATCCTACAAGCCCTGACTGTCACCTCCGAGGTTAAAGCGGCTAATAGCCTGGAGGTGTAAAGCAGTGTATCTAACGGTCAGCGATGAAGCAGCTCCAAGGACAGCTCCAGGTCTCACCGAGGGCTAGTCTTTGATATATTTAGCCCATCAGCAGTGAGCACACGCTTTGTACCGGGCGGGAAGGACCCAGATAAAGCACAGCCCTCTGCTGCATGCGTTTACAGATTAGTGGAGGTGACAGGCACAGTCGCCGAAGATTGTGACAAGATATGTGTCGCATAATGAGAGAGGAAAGAGCATCTAATTCTGCCAAGGTGTATTTAAGGGCAGATTTCACAGAACACTTTACATCTGAATTAAATCATAAAGGGAGTTCGCAGGGCAGACGAAGAAGAGGACATCAGAGACAAAGGACATATCATGTATAAAGACACAAAAGCAGCGAGCACCTATTATCTCAGAAAAACTCCTAGTCCTCTAGTCACCGTGACTGTGGAAAAAGCTATTAGAGGAACAACAGTAGAAGATAAGTGACAGGCAAGTCCCGAAGAGTCTTGTCCCTATGGACATTGGCAGTATAATTGAGCCCATGTTTTAAAGCTTGTTGATAACTGAATGAAATCTTGACTAGGGTGGAAAGACTTGGAGGGTAGGAAAATACTTCATGGTAAAAAGTAAGGTTTTGGTTTTTTTTTTTACCCACCACGGCTTCAATTACTGTAATAATCAATGTTATTGATACTGACATGTTGATAAGGAAATAAAATAAAAATCATGGGAGGCATGAAAGAAGTTGGTGTGTTCGAAATATTATTTAACTGGAAATAATATAATTAAGGCATAGCCAGAAGCAGCCTGGAAAAACAGCCTGAAAAGGCAGCCTGGGAAACAGATTGTCTGGGGCCTTGAATGTCATTCAAAGATATTTAGGTTTTATTCAATGAAGTAGTGAGGGAACGAGCGAGTATTTTATACATTACGTTATAATTTACATAATGTATATCTTATGTATATTTCAGAGATCTGTTAAAATTGGTCATTATCATCCTATTTTACAGAAGAGGAGAACTGCATTCGCTCTCTTCCATTAAGAATCTGCTGGATGCTAGGCACCATGCTACACCATGAGAATGCAAGGAGATTGTAGTCGGAGCAAAGTCCCCAGCATAGAGGACTGCCGTGACAAAGGCAGCCATAGAGTACAACAGGAGCAAAGAAAAGACTTCCTGGAGGAGGTGAGCTTGTAGGAAGATGTGGGTGATAAGGATTGCTTAGGATATCCAATAAGCGAAAGCTTTCACGGGGCCCTCAGCCCTAATCACCGGTGTCCAGCTCTGTCCTCATTCCCCCAATCTAAAGACAATCTTCTGTCTTTGATTGTGAGCTCCACTGATATTTTCTTTCTTTTTTATTTAAATTTTTATTGATATTTATTGAGCTCTACATTTTTCTCTGCTCCCCTCCCTGCCTCTCCCCTCCCCCCTTCAACCTTCCCCCAAGGTCCCCATGCATTCCAATTTACTCAGGAGATCTTGTCTTTTTCTACTTTTTATTCCCATTTAGATTAGATCTATGTAACTCTCTCTTAGTATCCTCATTGTTGTCTAAATTCTCTGGGATTGTGGTTTGTAGTTTGCTTTATGTTTAAAAACCACCTATGAGTGAGTACATGTGATAATTGTCTTTCTGTGTCTGGGTTACCTCACTCAAAATGTTTTCTAACTCCACCCATTTTTCTGCAAAATTCAAGATGTTGTTATTTCTTTTTGCTGTGTAGTACTCCATTGTGTAAATGTGCCACATTTTCCTTATCCATTCTTCAGTCGAGGGACATTTAGGTTGTTTCCGGGTTCTGGCTGTGACAAACAATGCTGCTATGAACATAGTTGAGCACATGTCCTTGTGGCACGATTGAGCACCCTTTGGATATACATCCAAAAGTAGTATTACTGGGTCTCAAGGAAGGTTGTTTCCTAATTTTCTGAGAAATCGCCACACTGACATCCAAAGGGGTTGTACCAGCTTGCATTACCACCAGAAGTGCAGAAGTGTTCCCTTTTCCCCATGACCTCTCCAGCGTAAGTTGTCATCAGTGTTTTTGATCTTGGCCATTCTTACAGGTGTAAGATGGAATCTCATAGTTGTTTTGATTTGCATTTCTCTGATGACTAAGGATGTTGAGCATTTCCTTAAGTGTCTTTCAGCCATTTTAGATTCCTCTGTTGAGAGTTCTCTGTTTAGGTCTGCACTCCATTTTTTTTTTACTGGATTATGTGTCCAATTTACTGGATTTGGTGTCCAATTTCTTGAGTTCTTTGCATATTTTGGAGATCAGACCTCTGTCTGATGTGGAGTTAGTGAAGATTTTTTCCCATTCTTTAGGCTGTCATTTTGTTTTGTAGACCATGTCTTTTGCTTTACAGAAGCTTTTCAGTTTTAGAAGGTCCCATTTATTAATTGTTTCTCTCAGTGTCTGTGCTGCTGGGGTTCTATTTAGGAAGGGGTTCCCTGTGCCAATGCGTTCAAGTATACTTCCCACTTTCTCTTCTATAAGTTTCGGTGTGGCTGGCTTTATGTTGAGGTCTTAGATCCATTTGGACTTGCGTTTTGTGCATGGTGATAGATATGGGTCTATTTTCACTTTTTTACATGTTGATATCCAGTTATGCCAGTACCACTTGTTAAATATGCTTTCTTTTTTTCCATTTGATATATTTTGCTTCCTTGTCAAAAATCGGGTGTTCAAAGATGTGTGGATTGATATCCGGGTCTTCTATTTGGTTCCATTGGTCCTCCTGTCTGTTCTTATGCCAATACCAGGCTGTTTTCAGTACTGTAGCTCTGTAGTAGAATTTGAAGTCAGGGACTGTGATGCCTCCAGAAGTTCTTTCATTGTACAGGATTGTCTTGGCTATCCTGGGTTTTTTGCTTTTCCATATGAAGTTAAGCACCATTCTTTCGAGGTCTTTGAAGAATTTTGCTGGGATTTTGATGGGCATTGCATTGAATCTGTTGCACTGATATTTTTACTCACCATTCTACATGCTGTACTGTGAGGCCAGAGATTGTAATTTTGGGAGGGGGAAGGGGAAAATTCCAAGACAGGGCTTTTTCTGTGTAGCCCTAGCTATTATGGAACACTTTCTGTAGACCAGGCTGGCCTCAAACTTAGAGATCTTCCTGCCTCTGCCTCCTGAGTGCTGGGATTAAAGGCATGTGCCACCACCACCAGGCTGAGATTGTGATTTTTAAAAACTATTCAAATTTCTCTTTCTAGAATGAGATTTTTTTTTCTGACCGTGTTCAGAAGGGACAGAATGCTGTGGCAGTTCTGGGGATGCATGGAGAAGGCTCTGAGACAGAAACACAGTGCCTCCTTCACCACTACTCCAAACTCAGTTTAGTCATCCACAATCAACTTTACCCCTGAAATAGTACGTGGATAATTTAAAAAGCCCCAAAATCATGAAGTTTAAATTTGATGCCATTTTGATAGCATAATGCTCTGGACATCCCATCCACTCCACCTGGGACCTGTAATATATGCATGTTGTATGCACTTGCTCTGTTCAAGTAACCCGCTAAGGCAGCCCAAATCTGCTTAACCGTGTCTGCTCCCCTAAGGCTACTCCGCAATTCCTGCTCATCTCTTCCTGCAGTCAATCAGGCCTGGTATTTTTTTTTTTTAATGAACAGAGTAAGATACTTTTGAGAAACCACGTCACCGAGTGCTTTACCTACATGTATGTCTATGCACCAAAGTGTGCCTGGTGCCCAAGGAGGTCACAAGGGATTGAATCCCTCATAACTGGAGTTCCAAAGGGTAGTGAGCCACCATGTGGGTGCTGGGAACCAAGCCTGGGTCCTCTGCAAGAACAGCAAGTGCTCTTAACTGCTGAGTGGTCTGTCTCCTGAGTGCTGGTATTAAACAGGATGTGCCTGTTTAATCCATATAACATTTATTCAGTATATTATCACTGTTCTTTCTCATTATTCATCTCTCATTGTACCTAATGTGTAAGTTAAACAGTATCATAAATATGCTTGTGCAGGAAAAAGAAACACAGTATATAAAGGGTCGGGAACAAGCACAGTGTGAGGCATCCCCTAAAGTCTGAGAATGTTTCCTCCAGATAAAGGGCAGTGGCTGCAATGGTCGTGTTGTATATACTGTTTGGATTGTGTTGAAGCTATGAGGTCCTGGGCTTGACTCCAAAGCCATGTAGGCGTGAGAGAAAAGAGGAAGGGGTCTATGGTAATTCTCAAGTTTCTTTTGGGGGTGACTGTAAATGTCAGTCATTCATCGAGATCAGGAAGATGATCTGTGATGGTCTAACAAGAAGAAAAGATAAATTCTGGCTTGGAAATGTTTAATATGAGGATCGTGTGAGTCAAAGACCACCGGGAGGCAGGCTAGTGGAAAGTAGTGGAACAAGGAAGGTTTGCAGCCAGTTGTGGAGCCTTGTGGGTTGCCAACACAGGGAAAGTGGTTGGCAAGGCACATAGAAATAGATAAGGCTCGCTCAAATACTGTAGCCCCTATAAGCTGCAGAGGACTTGTCTAGTCTCAACAGAAGTGTGGGGTGGGCCCACACTGGTGGAATTAGCTCACCTGATGTAATATTAGGGAATGGGATCGTTTTTATCTGTATCCCTCCATTTGGGGTAACAAGTTAGTTGCGTTATTGTACTATCTCCCTCCCAGTACAAATGCCATACTTTGATAATGAGTTCGTTGATGGAATGTTTTGTTGTTATTATTGTTTTAATTTTCTGAACTCAGAGTTTTACAAAAAGTCAACAAATTTTACTCTGCTTGGCGTCCAGAGTACCCAGGGTGCCACTTCTTCTGACCTCAGACCATTGCTCCTGGCTCCCCAGTCTCTCAACTCTGGAGGCGTCCTTTCTCCAGAAAGTTGTCTTCTTTGGCTAGACTCACGGCCCAGGAGGCAGTGAGTAGTCACACAGCTTTGAACCCTTTCTACAGCCACAACGCTCTAAGTTTCATTGGCAGCCTTGGTCTCTCTTGACCTTCAGACTCGTCTGTGAAGAGCTCTGACCTCTCTGTTGAGATGTCTCACTACCATTTCAAAATCAGTGTGTCCGAACCCTGATCCACCCCTCCATACAGGCTCTCTCACCGTCTCCTGGCCCAGTGACACTGCCTTGTTCTCCTTTCTCAGGCTGGGAGCTGTGGGGTCCTTTTGGATGCTTATCTTTCACTTTATGTCATAATTATCAGATCCCATTTTAAATACAGGATGGCTACTGAATAAACCGATTATTGATGCTACTCTCCAGTAGATGTTACAATCATGTTGCCAGGCTGGCCTTGAATGGAGACAGAAATCTGCCTGCCTCTGCTTCCAGAGTGCTAGGATTAAAGGCTACCACACCTGGCCTTTGTTGTTGTTGTTGTTATTGTCTTCTTTTGGGGGGCAAGGGCATTAGCTCATATTGTAACCCAGGCTGACCTAGAACTTACAATTTACCTTAACCTCATGGCAATCCTTCTCCTTGGGCTTCTGAATAGTGGGATTACAGCCACAAGTGCCGGTTGTTAAACGTGATGATCACCCTCTGGATGTGGAGTCTAGCCATTCCCAGACACCTCTGCTTCACTAAGCCGCCATTGCTCCCACCTGGACTGCTACAGTAACATCCTGGGCAATGTCAGAATTCTCTTCTTGGTCCCTTACAGTGATGGTTCTCAACCTGTGGGCCATGACATCTTCAGCAAACCTCCATCTCCAAAAATGTTTTACATTATAATTCATAACAGTAACAAGGTTACAGTTATGAAATAGCAATTAAAATAATTTTATAGTTAGGGGTCACCACAACACAAGGAACTGTATTAAAGGTTCACAACATTGGAAAGTTGCGAACCACTGCCTTACGGTATAGTGTTTGTTGTATGAACCTTTCCTGGAAAACATAAATATCTACTAGCCCACATGGGGACCAACAACAGACCATATTAACTCTCCTGCCCAGGAGGAGCTTAGTGAATCAGTGAGTTAATTTGGTTTACTTAGAGCAGGGATTCTCAACCCTCCTAATGCTGTGACCCTTTAATACAGTTCCTCATGTTGCAGTAATCCCCAGCCATAAAATTATTTTGTTGCTGCTTCATAACTATAATTTTGCTACTGTTATGAATCATAATGTAAATATCTGTGTTTTTTGATGGTCTTAGGCGACCCCTGTGAAAGGGTTGTTTGACCCTCCCAAAGGGTCACGATCCACAGGTTGAGAACCGCTGACTTATAGACCCATGAGTGAGGGGTTACTGACAGGAACATGATCACCCACCTCAACCCCTCTACCCCGCCCCCCGAAACAGTCGCATCACCGTCATTTCCCCATAGCTGCATGGATGGAGTTCCCCTTGATTAACCTCTCGTCTTCTGAGACCACGTGCAGCTGAGGCAGGGTTACACACAGCTCAGGGGAAGGGTACCAGAAGGAATGATGGAATCCCAGTCTGAGGGTCCACCCCTGCCCTCATTAATGCTGTGGAGAAACACCAGTAAGCCAGATTTTGAGGATTGCTCGCAGCTGCTGTGTTCAAGATGGAAATGGCCGTGAGGCTCAGAAGACAGTGTTCACAGGACAGTCAGGAGACTCCTTGAAAGATTTCAAACCCAAGGCAGCTCACAACACTCTCAGTTCAGATTCTCCCACTGGCTCCCATTGCCACAGCTAGCCAGACTCCACCGCCTGGCAGTCTGCCCTCTTTGACCTCTGTACACACTTCTCTGCCTCACTCACTGTGGCAGTTTCGTTCTCATCCTAAGGTTCTGTAGCTGTGAGTTCTTACTACCCCAGGTCTCCACCCGGCTGACTTCCTCCGTCTGTGGTATTGTTTCTCCCTTGACCAGAAGGAAGTGCCCAGCAAGGCAGAGGCTGCATCATGCTCACCAGTACCTTCCTAGCCCAATCCTAGAGCCTTGCATGGAGAATATCCAAACTGTATGGACTGACTGAACGTCTAAATGCACTCTGTGGAATCAGAAGTAGACATTTTACTCAAAAAATTAAATGAAGCCCATTAGCACATAAACTCTGTTATGAAAGATGACCCTTCCAAAGGAGTCGCTGGATTTTTTTTTCATCTTTTGAGCAAGTGTGGTTTTTAAGGAAATTCTCTCTATTGAGGATAAGTGGGACTTCACACAATCCTGACTCCTCCCAGGGACTTGCTGTTTTCCTGAGTATCTCCTGATGGCGAAAGCTGAAATGCAGATGTGCTCACATCAGGGTCTTTATCCCTAAGCTGCGACTTTGTCCTCCGTCAGTCACAGAGCTGTCTTGAAGTAAACCACCGCTGTGGCTTCGTCCCCAACCCGTGTGCTATCATGTCTGCCCGTCAGCCAGTAGATGCTAGCAAAATTAATTCTCTTTGAGGTTCTTCAGCTCTGTGCTCTGCCCTTTACTTGGAAGGGGAGGGATTCTGTTCCCTGGGGAACAGGACCCTGTGGGAAAGTAGCTCCCACGTTAGGGTGCACACTGAAAGTACCCACAGAGAGGTTCTGGATAGAACCGTTCACCATTTTCCCTTTCCCGCCCACGCCCCAGCTGTGCACACGTGGTTAACCATCACAAGCCACTGACCTGGTAACCACTGCTGAGAAGGATGCTGGCCAGAGGCTCTCGGAGATCAGAAACTTGGCAGTGAAGCTGTTAAATGTAATGATGGGACCCAAGAAGGTCATTAGATCACAGAGGCAGGGCCCTGAAGCCTTAAAGTCAGAGACGTGTTACCTTTAGAATTCTTTGTAATGTGAAAATAGCAGGGATCCCGTTCACAATGAGTTCAGTTTTAAGAAACTTGTGCAGGCTTCCATTAATAAGAAAAGGGCTGGAGAGATGGCCCAGTAGAGAGGGCCATACACTGCTCTTGCAGAGAACCAAGTCTGGCAGCTCACTGTGGCCTCATTACCTGAATTTCAGGGGCCCCAGCATTCTTCTGATCTCCATGGGCACTGCATTCACGTGCATGTGCCCACACACATATGCACATACCTACACACATATGCACATAATTAACACTAAAATAAAAAAATTAAATTCCATTACTAAAGAGTCGGGGACAACAAATTACTTCTTCTAGTTCATTTGATGAATGTTTACTGAGCACCTACTATGACCAAGGTAGCTTGCTTGCCACATCTATACCCGGCTTCTTCTTTCCTTTTTCAATTAGAATTCTTAAGTAAGCAGCTGTGATGTATGTACATATCTATAACCCCAGCACTTGAGCAGGCTGGACCCAGGTCTTGAGGCTTTGGCAAGAAGTTGGAGAGTTCTAGGTATAGCCTGACTACATTACATAACAAAACCTGTCTCAAAAAAAAAGTAAATGACTATAGTTAGAAAAAGGGTTTTAAAAAGTAAATCTTCAGCAAAATTCATCCTTTAAATAAGCAATGAGACACCACCTCAGAAGGCAGGAATGAAAAACAAGTTAAAATTTTAGAACTTTGAATTGAGTCAAATAGAGGAAACGATCCAAGGATTAATGCCAGCAAAATCACAATATTTCCCTCTTCACCTTGGGTCCAGCCTCCAAACTCTAACGGTGTTACTCACCCCATTGACATATGTCTCGCTTTTATGCAGAAGATACAAGAACATAGAGAAAGGAAGAAGCCTGCCCAGGCTGCAGTTGGTGTGGGGGAAGGGCAGGTTAGAACTGCAAAGGTAAGAGCTAGGGAAGCTGAGGGAGAAGAATCTGAAACTGCTTTGGCTCCACCTTGCTCAATGTGAAGTCCTATGGGTCTAAGGAAAGACCCTTGCCAATGACAGTGGCAAGCTCTGGCTTAGAGCTTCTAATTCACAGGCTGGTTAACTCAGTTGGTTAGTGCATGTTGCTAATAGAACTCCTGGCTCTGAACTCCCTCCCCCTTTCTTTCTTCTTTCTTGGGTCAATATTTTTATCACAAGCTAAGAGTTATATGACAGACTGCATACATTTAGCAAGCGATTTCTCTGAGGTTTTAGCATTGCCACTGACCAGGGTGACTTTAACTTTTTCCCAGTGGCCTTTGTGTTTCTCTGGATGGAGGGATGTCAAACTAGGGCTTTCTGTGAAGTGAGCGGCAGCCTGCTAAGGGGCCATATCCAGGATGAGAAGTTTTCGTATGTGAATATGAGCGTTGGGGGCAGACGGGTATTGTTAAAACCGAAACATAAGAGGAGCAGGCGTGTTTCGGTGAACCACTTGCGTTTTGGTGCGACTCTAGCAGCAAGAAAACAAAACCACATAATCTAAGGCTCACGCCCAACTCTGTGCAGCTGGGTGTCTGCTAGTTCCTGTGTGGTTTGCCTACAGACTGGCTGGGGGTAGCTTGGAGGGAGAACAAGAGGTCGGGAGGAGGAAGCTGTACTGATGGATCTGGGGCTTGCACCCTGCTTCAGTGTGGTGCTCAGGAGCCAGCACAAGGCAAACCTGTACCCTGACGTACAGTAATCCTGACATTTGACTGCATCTCCCCACTGGCACAAGGCGATTCTAATAACTCGTTGTCAAAGCCAGGAAGATATATACACCCAACCTCTTCGCTTCCAAAAGGTATGTCCTGCAGCGCGGGTGTACACCCTCTTTCTTGAGCGCTTTTAAGGTTCTGTTCTCTTTGAGCCAAAGGAATCAAGGGAGAGCTGGTCTCACTGGTTTTCTAAACTTTGCTGTTAATACTTCAGTCGGTCAGCCCAGGTCTCGTCCAGGTGGCTATGTTGCTAGTGATAGGATTCAGCTTCTGGCAAATGAACTAGAGAAGACTCGATCTTTACTCGGCTTGTAGCAATTATAAACAAGTCTGGAAAAAACTTTGGATGTTGGAGTCACAGAAGTAAACTCGCCCTCCAATGGTAAAGGGTCAGAGTTTAATCCAAATTGAGGTGTGGGAGTTGGCAGAGGAGTGAGCATCAGTGGCTGGAGCCCAGAGTTGGAGGTCATGAGCTGCCTCTTGGTCAGTTTCTCCACCAGTTCCAACCGCTAGTTCTGGTGGCGTTCGCTCTCTTTATGAAGAACACTGGTTTGGATTCCTTTAATGAAAGAAAACTTCCCATGGGAAGATATAAGGACAGGGTGTTGTCTATCTTTGTCTCTTTATTAATAGTTTTGTGGCATCTTTAAGGCCATCTCTAATTTCTGCTGCTGTCCCCATCTGTTCCAGAATATGAGGAAGGGATGCAAAGACCAGGTTTTCACTAACCTAAAAAATGACCGCATCTACTTACCTCAAATGTGGCCTCATTAATAAAGCATATGTAACAATTTGCTTATTATTAAAAGTCCATATCCATAGTCAAATTAAAGGGGGCTGCTGAGGCTCTAAAACACACAGGGATAAAGCAATCGTGAGCCCACAGTGTCAAAAGGTAGGAAACATCAATGGAAGAGTCTCACATCTAGGTACATTTATCATAAACTGCTGGTTCTCTAGTGAGTCCCTTTGCTTTATTTTTCTCTTCGTGTTTGATTTCAGAAAGAGAATTTAGTTTAATGCAGTCTCCTTCAGTGACTCAACATGGCCTGCAAAGCTTGATATTCACGGGATACTCTTAGAAAGGCCCTCTTAAACGGAGCAGTCACTATGAAATTGCATCTTTTCCATGCCAAGCTTTTACACTTCTGACTTGAGGCATTTTTGAGAACTTTTGTTATGGTTTTCTGTAAAAAGGAGGCAGCCCCCACATCACTGAAGAAAGCCGCCCTGTGAGACTCAACTCGGACAGTCTCCCACACAGTAAGCTGTAATCTTATTCTCCCTAGATTGTAATAGCTTTCGTCTTTATAAATGACTTTACTGAAGCTGAGCGGAAGGAGGTGATTGATCTACTCAATATGAAGAAGTGTTCTTGGGTGCTAACAATAGCTTCCCTGTCTGAGACCTTCGGTTGTTTTATATCTACCACATAGGGGCACCATAAAAATAAAAGAGTTAGCGTAAATACCATGTACCTCAGGGAAAGGCACTATGAAAATGCATAATGGGAGCATTATTATTTCTCTAAATCTTGGTCACTTTTCTTCCTCTCTCTTGTACAAAACGCATCTCTCTTGCTGCCTGGAGCCATCTCTTTTGGAACCATTGGCTTCTGGAAAAGCTGCTGGTGACCCTGATTTCCATGTATTTATTGATTCCCAGAGAGTAACACCCGCTGGCGCTGGGAGCTTAAAGGGCTCATGCCTGAACTTGAGCCAAACTCGCTCCTTTTCCTGGCTCTAGAAACAAATATGTCATTAAGTGTGATCCCATTGGGGTTTCTTAACTAAGTCACAGTTGCTGCTGGGTCAATTCGAGGGACAGAATCTTCAAGCTCCCATGAAGCAAGCTCAAACTTTGTTGAAGGGAGGCTCAGCAAGCGAAGGTGTTTGCCATCAAATCTAACACTCTGAGTTCAGACACCCATGGTGGAAGAAGAGAGCCCGTTCCACAAATTGTCTTCCAACGCTACACTCATACCATGGCACATGGTGCAAGTGTAAAGAATAGAATAAAATAATAATAAACAGATATTTTTAAAGTCAAGAGGAGTCACTTAGTGTAATTATTTGAATCAAAAGGTAAAATAGTCTAGCCCCATTTTGTATCACTAAAATCTTTGCTCCTCATATCTCCTTATATAGAGGCATCTCAATCTCGTGTGTCTCTTTTTTTCATTATTGTATTTTTATACTGTTTGAGAATTTTCAGGAAATCACAGCTTCATTCAGCAAACATTTCGCTAGCATTTAGTGAGGAGTTGTTTCGTGTCAGTACTAGTACTGCACTCTGGTGCCAAGATATCTAAAAAGTTCACATTGGGTTTCAATACTCTTGACCCAATAAGGATTCAGTAAATAATTTTTAAAAGTAGTTTTCTTTTTTAAGTATATAAGCATAGTCCAAAGTTTTAGAGAATTTAGTGAAACCACAACAACATACACGATGATGGAAACCTCCTTTGCACTCCAAAGACGTTAGGCACATGACTCATGAGGCAAGTGAATTTCCGTACAGAGTTAAGCTGGGCATGGTGGCACGTGCCTACAGTTCCAGCACTTGGGAAGCAGAGGCAGGAGGCTTGGTGCAAGTTCAAGGCCAGCTAGAGCTACACAAGACCCTATCAAGAAAATTTACAAATTTTAACGAGAAGCTAAAATGCTAAACTCGTCCCACTTAGGTTTACTAATATAACTTTTTCCACACTCGTTCTGTCCGCTGTGATGCTCTCTGAATTTCTGGTAAGCTGCAGATGAATGACAGTTCACTACTGAATAATTTAGTTTACATCCAAAATAAGAACATTCTCCTATATAACCACAACGCTATGGTTCTTAATATCTGCTGCCTAAAGACTGGTCAATATTAACCCTCCCATTTTGCCCCCAGCTGTCACCTATAACATTATTTCAAAAGACCAGAATCCAACCTTCATATCTCTCAGCTCCGCACTGGACTCTGCTTTCTGAGTTAGGCCAGCGATCATGCAGAAATGCCCCACATTCTGAGCTGGCTCTTGCCTCGTGGCTCGTCTGTCATGGTACTCCTTGGCCTCTTGCCTTTCACATAATCTCCATCTTAGGACTAAAAGCACAGTGAGACCGGTGTTTACATGTACTCTGTGTGTACATGTGCGGATGCGTGTGTAACAGCACACAGGTGGAAGCCGGAGGCTAACTTGCCAGAGCCAGATCTCGTTTCCTAGCAAGTGGGATTTGGGGATCGAACTCAGATTGTCAGGTCTGGCAACAAGCGTCTTTACTCACTCTAGCCGGCTCATGTCGGGATTCTGGTTGGACATTTTTCATAAGATGCCACGGGGTGCTCCGTATTGCATCGTATCAGGAGGCACATAATTCTGGATTGTTTCACCATTTACAATGCCAAATCTGATCCTGGCTCTGGGCATTGATTTTGCTCTAGGGATCTCTCTCTCTCATTATAAAAGTGCCTGTTCCATCTGACAATTAACAAGGAATCAAGAGGGGTTGACACTCTGGCGCTGTGCTGACATTCTAGTCCCAACTGCTTCCTTCTGATGATTTAGGTCCTAGTCTTTGCCTAAATCAATATTCCATCAGTGCTCTTATCAATTTTTAATATACTTTGAACATGCATAAGACATGAGCAGTTAACACTCGTGACAGAGGCTGTAGATATGCTGTGTGCATAAATTCACACAGCAGTAATAATAATAAGTTACACTGGCCGAGTGCTTGCTGCAGAGCCAAACAGCCTAAACCTGAGCCAGGCTTCCACGTGCTGAGTGAACTGAGCAAAATTCAGTCTCTCTGTTTTGGTTTCTCGAGCTGTAATGAGGGTGCTAGTGGGGTTGTCTGAGGATTGGATAATTTAGACATGTTTCCAAACAGTGTGTCGTTGGTGCTGTTGCCGCTACTGCCCCGTGGTTGATCTGCTACCCCACCTCTCACATTGCTTGTGAACTCCATCTCAGGACCCCATGTGCCAGTCTAGCCCTTCACAGGCATGGAATCGCTTACCTCTCCTGTGGCGGTCAAGACAGCCCTAGCAATATCACATCTTCACATATAAGATAGTGAAGGTGCAAAGAGGTAAAAGTACCTCACAGAGACCACTCTCAGCAGAGCCAGGGTTTGATCCCAAGCCATCTGATTCCAGAGCATTCTCTGCGAAGCATGGCATGTGGAAAGAGGAATGACAGGACAGAATTAAATGGAAATCAGCCAAAGGGCCGCCCGTACTCAGGGTTGAAGTTGAAAATCTAGCGTGGCTACCTAAGTACATTGCAGGTTTTGGGTTTTTTTGAATAAGAATAGCATTCTAGGAAGCATAGATTTGTATGCTTCCATCACTTAGGAACTTCTTCAAGAAACTTGAGAACCATGGAAGAGTTGGAGGTGAGGAAGGGAGAACTCAAAGGCAGGGGCAGGGATAGAAAAGACTAATACAGCTGAGGAGTTATGAAACCTTGGAGCCGCAGGGCAGAACATGATATTTTTATAGAGTCAGGAGGGAGGAGTCCTTCTCACTTTTCACATTGCTGTACTGTAAACGATTTTACCCCTGAAACACTGATGTAGAAGCCTTGTCCAATTCATAAAGGCCACACTGGGTTTTCTCGAAGGAAGATGGATGTTTGCTGTTGGTAGTAGTGCCAGCGGTTGGTTATCTCAGGCACTCAGACTTTGCCTAAGTCAGTCTGTGACTTCAGAAACACGCAGTTTTATCCAGAAAAACTTCCCTGGCTAGGGAATGGTCCCAGCCTTCATTAGCATATGAGCGGCTTCAGGGCTGTGTCGGTCTTATCTGCCCCTTAATTGCTGTTATGGAAGGCTCTCAAGTGTAATTTTCTAAAGAGAACTAAAAAAAGTGAGTAGACGGAATCCAGCATTGTTAAAGCCTTTCTGCGTTCCTAGGACCATCATTGCTAAGCCGCTTCTGCATTTTCATGTTTTTTTAATGAAAAGCAGCCTAATTGATCAATTGGTCACAAAGAATACTTTTCCATTTGTTTTGGGCTTTGTAATCCCCACCCCCAACCCTCAGCCTTCCAGAACCGCGGGTTTAATGTGTCAGCGTAGAAATGGTTTATGATTTGAGTCTTTTTGTCTAGTGCTTTATGGGAAAATCCTAGACACAAGTGCTGAGAACTCTGTGGGAACTCAGTCAATAATGAGGAGATCGTTCTCTTCTTAAATCTGAATTTCAGGAAGAGCCTCAATAACCAAGATGTATTATCAGGGGAGAGCACGAATGGGGGGAGAACCTGCTTGATTTGTAGCTGGAGACTTCTGCTCATTATTTTATAAGTTGGAGATTTAGTCCTCGGTAAAGGAGTAAAGTGTGAAGTGTGAGGGAGATGGCTTGGTGGGTAAACTGCTTGAAAGAGAAGCATAAGGCCCTGAGTTTGGATTCCCAGCATGCCTGGTTAGGGTGGCAAGGCAGGAAAATCCTTGGGGCTTGCTGGTCAGCCAGCCTATCAGAATCAAACTTCAGGTTCAGTGAGAGACCCCTGTCTCAAAATAAATAATATAAAAAGGATAAAGAAAAGCAGTTGATTAAAAAAAGGCACCTGATATTAACCTCTGTAAACCACATGTTTGTATACACACACACACACACACACACGCTCAACTGAAAAGCCTCTCTCCCCCTGCATAGAACTGTTACCAAAAGGTGTTTTATTTAACCAATAAGTGGTTGCAGCAGAGTTCAAACATACATTAACACAGCGCACAACGCCTTTCTGCGCTCTAGGTGCTACCATACAGTTCTCAAGCTTCGGGCAAGGGGCTGGAGGTTGAAACATACAAACACACACAGACAGGGACAGAGAGACAGGAACACGGACCTCTAGTCACTGGTAAGAGGCCACTTATTCAGTAGCACCATGGAGGCTTATATACCCAACAGTCAGGTGAGCCAACAGGTGAAAACCTTATCCTCTGGTCCTCAAGGTCAAGGCAACCCGTGCTGGCGAAGCAGAGCTGGTAAACAACTTTGACACAGCTTTCAGTGACTCAAATCAGAAGGAAAGTAAAGATCTCTAGCAGGGAAGAGCAGCTGGAGGCCAGGACTCCAAATGGTCCCAACACATTAAGATTAGGAAAACTGGCAAATTTCAACACCTTATGTATCAACGTTTTAATTGCACGTAAATAACACTGATACCCACAGCACCAGCTTCTCAGTGGTGGGAGAGGCAGGGAAGCAACATGTCATGGGGGGGGGGGGGGGGGTCCGTGTTCCACTCAGCCTCTTGCTGGCTCACACAGATTTTTCCCTAGTGTCCATCCGTAGAAGCCCAACAAGAAAACTCTAGATTTATTTTACTCTGAGCCCAACAGGATTTTAAAAACAGGTTTCCAAACACTATCTCACTTGATCTAGGTGAGGTCTTCAAGGCAGATAAACCACATATCTTACCTCTAACTTTGCAGAGACAGAAAAGCAAAGTTTAAACGTCTCACTGGAGGTGATTTGGCTGATATATGCTGGGACTTACACTCTCCCCGTGTTCTGGTCATGTCCTTCTGTGGCGGGAGGCCTCGCTCAGCTTCTGCAGATCTGAATTGGCTCTACCTAAGAGAACCAGCTATTTGACCTTCAACAGGTCACACCCCTCTCTGGGCCTCAATTTCCCCTCTAGTCAAGGGAGAGATCATAGCGTGTGGTCTCTGGCACCCTCTGGCTTTCCACAAAGAATCAAGGATCACTGGGAACAGATAGTAAATGATTCTTTCTGCTCTACATGGTAAGATCCCTCAACCCTTCCCTGTGAGTCCTGAGAGCTGTCGTCTGTTTCTGTCTTGATGGATTCCTTTGCAAGATCTGGATCTTATTAGGAACAATAAATATCAGTAGTGCCTTTGCAGGCCACTGTGTGTCATTCTGCCGGGCACCTCATTTGCTACAGGGCTATTTTCCAGCAATTATCTTCTGACCCCATGCTCTGTAGCACACTATTTTGTTATCCCTCATGGGCGGTTCAGAGTGCAACATGGACATAAGTAATGCTGATGGACTTATTTAGAGCCGATAGACCCTGTCCTGCTAAAGAGGTTGTTCCTGTAGAAGGACACAATGCCTTCCACATGATTTTTCATTAAGATATATACTTGGGGCTGTGACGATGACTCAAGTTGGTAAAGTACTCAC
Organism: Microtus oregoni; assembly: GCF_018167655.1. Taxonomy (NCBI): domain Eukaryota; kingdom Metazoa; phylum Chordata; class Mammalia; order Rodentia; family Cricetidae; genus Microtus; species Microtus oregoni. The sequence continues at coordinate 14,747,444 of NW_024543081.1, forward strand.
CACTCAAGCCTCTGGACCTGAGCTCGGATCCGTAGGACCCACGGAAAAAGGTTAAGTGTAGATGTGTGTGCCTATAATCCTGGTTCTGGGAAAGGAGAGATAAAGAAGCCATGGAGCTCACTGGTTAGCTGGTTTTGCTGAATTAATGATCTCTAGGCACACTGAGAGACCCTGCCTCAAAAAGTAAGGTGGAGAGCAATTGAGGAAGACACTGACATTGACCTCTGGCCTACACACACACACACGCTCAGACCTGGACATGTTCATGCCCTCCCCCCAACACACATACATCCTTTAATATCTCTGAAATGTTCTAGGCAGTTGGAGAATCATGAACTCTCATCTTAAAAGCCCCGAGACAAGAAAGGACATAGAGATCCCTAGGGATCCCTTCCCCAAGGAAGGGCCGTTGGCCCAGACAGGATGATTGGCCACAGAGGTGACTGCCTATATTTGTGATTTGCCATTGATGGTGAGAAGTCGAGGTTGTGTTTCTCAGTCGTCCTTCTCTTCAAAGTTTCTAACTTGGCTTTAGGCCGTGGGGTCATGTCCACACCTTCCAAATAAATAGGTGTGTGATTTGTTCCGCGCCAGACCCTTGGCCTATTGGAGAGACACTGCACCCTACAATGAGAGTGGCAGAGCAGGAATGAAGCACCTGCACGTTGTGCTCTATTCTCAGCCTCTCAGATGACTCAGGGTGCCTCATCCATTGCTCTCAGTCTGGACAAAGTGACACTGTTCTTTAACCCAATACACAGGAGATTCTGGAAGATTCAGATTCATGCATGGCCTCCCAAAAGTTTTTGTGTATCTTTTCTAGACTGCAAAACAAGAAACATCTCATTGGGAAAATGTCTCAGATATTACTTTCTTATTTAAACAAACTCATTTCTGTGGCATTTTGATTTCTTAGATCAATAGTTATAAATAGACCACAATACATTTTATGAACCAAGAATCATATGGCACTTTAACACTCAGTACCCCACAAATATCCAAATAAATAAAGGGCAACCGTGACTTGAAGGAGCCTCCTGGCTAGAGAGAAGTCCCTGGTGCCTGGAAGAAGAGAGAGGCAACTTTTAGACAGACTAGTTCTCTGCAGCATGGATGGGCAACTTCTATCTGAAAATGAAGATGTAAGGGAGTAATATGTACCCCACAGCCGACTTTGTCAGCTCACATTATACCATAAACTGAAGGGCTGGTTTGGTTATTAGCATCAAGAGAGTAGCTGCGATGCTTTGTCATGTAGATGTCATCAAAGGTGCCTGTCCAGGTACTTCAATTCATCTTTTGGCTGCTGTCTGCAGAAATTCCCTCAGTCTCTTGTTGCTCAGGACGCAGGTGAACTGAGACCATTTAGGAGGATAAAAATCAAAACCATGAAAGAGTCCTCTTCACTGGAGAACGAATAATCCCCGGGAAGGCAGAAGTGGAAGAAACCGCTATCGTTGTGCGAAGTCCATGACTAGGAGACCAGAGAAAATGGCTGAAGTGGGGACTTTTAGGGAAGGTTTCTAGGAGGCATACCTGAGGGCAGAAGGAGGCACTGATGTATCCAGAAGTGTGTGTGTGCCTGTGTGTGCACACATGCGTGTGGTCTGCGTGTGTGCATGTGTGTAACTGTGTGTGCACGTGTGCGTGTCTGTGTGTGTGCGTTTGTATGTGTCTGTGTGTGCGTGTGTGTGCACGTGTCTTGTGTGCACGTGTGTGTGCGCACCTGTGTGTCCACGTGTGTGTATGTATGTGTGCACACAGGTCAGGGGTTGACATTGGATGTCTTCCTCAGTTATTAATTATTTACATAGGTGTGTGTATCTCCAGGTGTGCACACATGTATATAGTGCTCACAGAAACCAGAAGAGGAGCCCCGGAGTTGGAGTTACAGGCACTTGTGAGCCACCCAACATGGGTGCAGGGAACAGAACCCCAGGCCTCTGCAAGAGCAACAAGGCCCCCTTAGCCACTGAGTCATCATCTCTATGACCCACTTTACCTTATTTCTTGAAATAAAATCCCTGGAGCTCACTGACTAGCCAGGCTGGTTGTCCACCTAGCTCCAGGCATCCCCCTGCCTCTGCTCCACCCCGTGCTGGGATTACAGACTCCATGCCTGGCTTTTATGTGGATCTGAACTCAGGTCCTCATGCTTGAGAGACAAGCACTTTACTGCCTGAGCCATTGCCCTGGCCCCAGCCGGAACTTTTTACACATCAGGGGAATTATGAGGAAAATGAGGTGCAATTTGCTGAAAATGTTTGTTTTGCAAGCAAAATATGAGAAGGCCTTCATGAGGTGTTTTGCATTGGGGATCCAGAAATTAAGTTTCTGTGCCTGTAAACAACCCGGAGCTCTTTCACGCAGAAGCCTCTCTCTCCCGCTCCATCGTGTCCCTTGGAGCCTTCTTTTTCAGACAGAAATGTCCTTGGTTCTTCTAACGCCTGGGATGCAGTTTTGCATGCTGCCGTCATTTGAAGTGGTCCTCTCCGCAAGGATTCCAATTTAGAACCCTCCTTTAGCCAAGGTGCCCAAAATGGAATGGAGCTCAGACAGTACAAATAGCCCAGGGTGATCCTTCCCTGAACCTTCCCCCTCTACTTCTATTAATACAGCCCATGACGGCATTGGCCTCGCTGGCAGTTATGTCACACAGCTGACTCATACTGAAACTGTGGTCAGTTAGAAGCCCTGAGTTCTCGTGTGCTGCTGCTATGATCTTCCTTGTCCCCGCTTCCCCCTCTCCCTTTGAGTGTGTGTGTGAGAGAGAGACAGAGACAAAGAGAATGAGCACTAGGCACAGAGGTTTAAAAGTGACACTTATCCTTATTACATTTGATCATAGTGATAGCAGCCTGTCAGAACATTCCAGAATGGGCAGATTAGCCCTCCCTCCCTCAAGGGAGGAGAATACTCACCCGCTAGTCTAGCAGCACGGTTAATCTCATACTGGTCCCTGGCCTCAAAGGCGTTAGAACTGAATTCTCTTTCCTCTCCTTAAATGGTCTGCAGCCCTGGAGAAATCTCTACCTTTTGACATGCTGGGACCTCACTGTAAAACAGTACAAAATGTGAGGGACCATTTCCTTCCTGAGGTTACACAAAGACTTAGTCAATGTTAACTCAGGCAGTGTGGTGTGAGAGGAGGAAAAATCGTGTACTCTTATCATGACATATTACAGCTAGTGAGCACTGATTTGTGTGACCATTTTAAAGATATGACTGGGTGATCCAACTTGGTGTTGTAATAAGATTATGTGGGGTTAATACAGTTTCTGAGTAAAATCACCTGCTGTCTGACTAAAGGCCATAAGGCCTTTTTTCTTTACCAGATCAATTGGAGGTGACTCTTGAATAGTTGAAAGAACACGTGAATCAGGAATGACTTTCGTCGAACCAGGGCCAAAAGCACAATCTCTCTATTCTTTAATTTCCATGATTTCTTTGTCAGGTTCCTGGGGACTCTCTCCAACATTACTGAGGATTCTAGACTTACAAGAAAATGGGCAGCAGTCGGAAGGTAGAGGCATGATGGTCCACACAGCAAGTTCACACCAGCCAGGGCTACACAGTGAGGCCCTGTATTTAAGGAAAGAAAGATGGGGTTGGATTTATGTGAAAAGTAAGAGAACTGCAATCTTTCTCCTATGTGTGCATACATGGGTGTCCAGGTGTGTGCAGATCACCTGTTCTCCACAACCCAGCCCCAGGAGGGATGCTTGACAATGACAGGAAATACTTCCGGTTGTCATCCCGGACATGGGATACTGCTGGTGGGTGGAAGCTGGAGATTTTGTGAAGTTGCACTGTACAAAATTGTCCCCCACCCCAGTTGCTGGCTTAGATGTCAATGGAAACAAGGTTGACAAACCCTTCTGTAGAGGTGTGTGGTTTCTAGGGCACTCCTGCGTGCATGCTGTGGGAGGATAGAGCCATGCATATGACCAGGCAAAGAAAAACAAACTGGCAGTGGCCAGAGTAATGTTGGGGGCCTGGGGAGGGGGCAGAGAGTGGAGAATCCTACTCCAGGTAAGAGGCAGCTAGGACAGGTGGTACCCAGTGTTCTATGCACAATCAGTTTAGGACGCAGGGCTGGGGTTCATGGACTTAGATGTCAGGGGATTGCTACAGAAGGGCTTGGGTGGAGTGAGCTGGAGAGATGGAGACCATGGCAGAGAGTAGAGTGGATACTTTCTTATGATCCCAGCATCCTGTAAGGCCTGGAAGACAAGAGAGTATGTTGAGCATTAGCAGGGAACAGCAGGAGGGATTTCAGGTAAATCCTGCATGAGGAGACAAGGAGGAGGCAGGATCCACTGGCTAAAACTGGGCTACCTCAAAGCCACGCCAGCTGCAGAGAGTGACCTGTGGCAGGGTCAATGCGTTCAGCTCCAGTGAGCTTCTTAAATCCTTCCCCATCAAGGAGAGGCTTCTGCTGAGTCCACAGTACTGTTGACTGGCAGGAAGGGGTCGAGTGTTTCAGCTATGGAGAAAGGCAGCAAGGAAGTAAGCTGAATCCTGACCCTGGCTACTGGAAAACCATGGGATAAGAGCCCAGAGAGAACTGGAGAGGTCACCAGGTCATTTCCCTCCAACAGGGAAGCAAAGACATTTCACAAAGATGGTCTCCCCTTCAGCCTTTAACTTTGCAGAGAAAGATTTCTCAAGGACCCGTGGGTTCCTTAGAATCCATCCAAGTCACCACAATGTTCCCATTTCCAACCCCCACATTCCCCTCATCAGAACAGCTTTCTTTCATCTTTGCCAACACCACCTCCACTACGCCCCACCCGACAGCCCCTAGCCCCTTCATCATGTTACAGAATCAGGGTGCCATTTCCTTGCTGCCCGGAGCGTCTCCCGCCCACCTTTGCACCCCTTCGTGACCCTCTGGGCCCCCTCGGAGTTTTGCCTGCCTACGAATGTTACCACCAAAACATACTTAATAAATGCGTTCTGCGTGCCGCCTGCCCCTTTGGCCGTGGAAAGTGAAGAGAGAATGGAAAAGAGCATTCACGGTTTTGCTGGATTTTATTCTGCAGTCTTCCTCAGGGAGTTGTGGCTCCTGGCTGAGTTTAAAGTCTAGCCAGTGCAGTCATCCTTAGGCTAAATTCCACTGCCGCATCTCAATTGTCCTGCAGATGTTTCCCTGTGACCCTCCTCTAAGGATGGAAGAGTTCACTGTCCTCAACAAAGGCTCTGATGTGAATTTTGCTGTAAATAAACCGGAGATCAATGCATTTGCTCAGGCTCTGGAGACAGCACTCCGCTCACTACCATGTGGGTTTTGATTCAGATAAGTTGCAGAGGGATTTGTTCGGCTGAATTCACTCTACGGCAACTGGATTAATCTCATTTCATACCATGTCTCTAAGTGGGAAAGTAAACTGATTTCAGCCGTCTAAATGGTATGTTGATGCTGCCAGCATCCATCAGATTTATCCTGGCTAAATCGCAACTCTAACAGTGTCCTGATTGTCTTCCCTTCCACAAGGCAGTTGCCAAAGTGCACCACTTTAGGATGGGCTTTTTATGACAGATGAAATGTTCTGAAATAAGACAGAAGGCAGATACATCAAACAGATGAGCACACCTCTCAGGGCAGTTCCTGAGGTCCAGTCCTCGGGCCCCTAACAGGATTAAAAAAAAAGTTGTTCTTTTTTTTAGAGTTTTTTAGTGGTGGTACGCGCCTGTAATCTCAGCACTTGGGAGGTACAGGCAAGGCAAGGAGGATCAGGAGTTCAAGTCCAGCCTGAGCTAGCAAGCTCACAGTCAGCTCGGGGGGACTCGCAGTGTCTGTGTTGGGTCCTCTCCTTCCATTTCTCCTGAATTGCTGACTCCACCGGCTCATGCTTCTAGCACAACGCGACTGCTGCTTTCTCTGGTGGGTGCGTTTATAACCAGCAGTGCTGTGGAAGGGTAGAGCTTGTGAGCGTGCGCCTGGGACGGCGCGGCACTGTTAGATGGAGCAAATGTAATAATGGGTATAAAAAAGCAATTTGTAAAACTGCAACATGCGCTCCAAAAAAAAATTATTGCTGTATTATACAACTTTATGGTTTACAAGGGCACTGGATGATATATAAAATTCAGCAAGGCTCCCTCCATAGCCCAATTGAAATAGAAAATTACGGAATTGGGGACACTGACCTTTCCATCCATAAGCTGCACGCTTCTCAACAGTTTGTACAGTGAAAGCACACCCACAGAGCTGAGGACACACGGTCCCGAGGAACTCTGCTCCTGCTTGAACTCCCCCAGGAGCCCCCACAATCCTCGTCAGTCTTCCAGGGCTAGCTAGCCTCAAGCCCTCTTCCCAATCCTCTCCAAGATGGAAAGATTCTCTCTGTCTTGATGGTCTTGTCAGTCTTAGGTGACAGGTGAGCATATGTGTGCCGCTTCTGAATCAGCTGTGATCTACTGATGCTCACAGAGGTCTCTGCGTCTGCCACAGCCCTTAAAGCCCCCACCCCCCCCAGTGCTGTTGTTCCATCCTGAATGGAGGTAAATAGAGACAACAGCCCAAATCAATGAAAGAATAAAACTGTGTGACCAAAAAGGTCCTACTAAAGGGCTTGTCCCCAAGAGCTGGTTCTAGATTTGAAAGCCTTTACCTTTACCCCACCTCTGAAACAAACTGGGTCTACGAATAGATTCCTACAACCCTATGAATAGTGGGGTATGGTGGTGTATCCCTTAATCCAAGCACTAGGGAAGGAGAGGCAGGCCAATCCAAGCTATACAGCAAGACTGTTTGGAAAAAAAAAAAAAAAAAAACAAGCTAGATGCGGTGGTGTGCATACCTGTAATCCTAGCATTTGAGAGACAGAAACAAAGATCTCAGCAATTCAAGGTCAACCTGTGCTACATAGTGAGTTCCAAGCCAGCCTAGGTTATATAGCAAGACCCTGTCTCAAAACCAAACAAAAATATTATTTTTAAAAAATGTATCTTTGTGCTTGTCTGTACATTTTCTATTTTTGGACTAAGCATAAAAAGACCATATCATATCTAAAAGTTAAAGCTGTGCAAGGTTTTCTTGTTTGTTTATTTTGTTGTTGTTTTTCTTTTTTTGTTGTTACTTGATTCTCGGCTTTAAAATTCCCCAAGTTTGAATTGTGAATGTCATTCTTTGCCTCCTAGCTTGGCTGTGGTTTAGCTAACTGAACATGGCACCCCATAGGATCATGGGCTCTGAGGCTGCACTGCGGCCTTATTGAAAGGCACTTGTGCAGAATGTGGGGGGAAAAAAACAATACTTTTAGCACATAAAAAATCCTGTTGCTAGAGAAACGACTTAACAGTTAAAAGCAGATGAGGGAGGGGGACTTGATCGGGGGAGGGGGAGGGAAATGGGAAGCGGTTGTGGGGACGAGGCAGAAATCCTTAATAAATAAATAAATTAAAAAAAATAGAAAAAAAAAAAAGAAGGTGAAACCAAAGACAAACATGGACTGCTCTTTGAGAGGAGCCAAGTTCAGTTCCCAGCACCCTCGTCAGACAACTCACAGTCACTTAAGTCCAACTCTAGGGGGTCTGACAGCTCTGGCCTCTGAGGGGACCCATACTGTCTGTCTCCGTGTCTCACTGTATCTCACTCTCGCACACACTACACCACACACGCACATACATACACACCACACCACACCACACACACCACATACATACACACCACACCACACACACACACCACACACACGCACATACATACACACCACACCACACCACACACACGCACACACGCACATACATACACACCACACCACACACACACACCACACACACGCACATACATACACACCACACCACACACACACACCACACACACGCACATACATACACACCACACACACGCACACACACAACACACACACACAACACACACAGCACACCATACCATACACACACACACAACCACACCACACACCACACACCCACACATGCACACACACACACACCCCTTACCTGGGTGTGATAGTACACTCCTGTAGTCTCAGCACTTGAGAGGCAGAGGCAGGAGGATCACAAATCCAGGCCAGCCTGGACTAAATAACAAGATCTTCTCCACGCACACATGAGAGTAAATCCCTGAGCTGGTCGTCAGTGTGTATATGCTGGTGTAAGTAGAGGCCAGGGGAAGACGGTGAGAGTCTTACTCGGTGGCTCTTCACCTTATTTTTGAGGCAGAGTCCTTAACTAAGCCTGGCACTCATTAACTGAGCTAGCCTGAGGGTCAGTGAGACATAAGGAGCCTCCTGTCTCTACCTCCCCAGCTGGTGGATCACAGGCACACTTGGATTTAACATGGGTGCTGGGCATTGTGTTTATGTAGCTTTAGGGACTAAGCCGCGTCCCCGGTCCCTATTTTGTTATTTTAATGCATTGATAAAGCAGATGTTTTATTTTGGCCAGGTGACTTTTGAAGGAACCCTCTTTTAAAAGATAAAACCAATAGAATGACTGCCAAGTACCTGATGCGTACTCCATGCCTGCATACTCCCAAACAAAGGATAACCTCAGTCACTTAAAACAGCCATCGGCAAAAATGGCTTCTGATTGCTTCTCTTTTGCTGCACATTAGAAATCATTTTTAGAAATGGGAAGTTGGAGAAAAGATCCAGAAGTGTCATCGCACCGGCATTGTTGAGAGCAGATTGTCATTGTGTTGGTAGTGATGGGGTGCACACTCACGTGAGGAATTTATCGTTATACTGGATTAGAACTGTGTCACTACTGTAATTAAGGATTGGCCCAGAGCCCTCATCCAGAGCCAGCTTCTGAAGCACAGCTCCTGCCCTTTCAGCAGCATCCCCAGCCCTCAATAATTCCATGTAATACAGTCCTGGCATGCACCCCTAACCGCAAACCCCAGCCAATTTTCCTAACAACACACCTTCTCCCCACCATCTGCCATCAGCTTCTTGTTCTCTGACACTCCCCCAAACTCCTCAAATCAGGGAGCTTTTAGTGAGTTAAAAAGGGAAATGCAGAATTACCTAGTTCTCTCAGTATTTTCCATAGTTTTGTTGACTTGAATCAGAACTCTTGAAAAGGAATTTGCTCCCTGTGACATGCAAACCACTGGAATTCGCTTGTGGAGATGAGCTAATTATTTCTCCACTGTTCACCTCTAGGTGGGTTTGGAGCTGTTCTTGCCCTAGACAGTCTAAGCTCTCATCATTGCCCTGTGGCTGTAGAGCTCACCACCTGGGGTTGTGGTCTCATAGGAAGGCACAAATCAGGCAGAATTGTGAATGCCCTGCCCAAAAAAGAACAGAGAACTCACAGGAACACCCTTGGCTTTGAGGGAGAAGCTCAGACGGGTAGATTGCTGGGCTCTCCGCCCCTCCCTTGCTCACAGGCTTGATGCTTATATGGGTTTCAGACATAGAGGGGTTTGTGGTTCTCTTCAAAACTGAAAGCAATTCTGTTTTCTCAGAATTGCATGTGCGGCATAGCTGCTGTCCCAGCTCTCAGCCAACCAAACCCCAAGAATCTCCTTTCTGTCTTGGGCTCCCACAGCAGTGAAGCTGTCCATTTATCCACACTACAGCAAGCACTACAAAGAATGAATTTTCTCTAGGAGGTACTTAACAAATAAGGGGGAACCGGAGTCCAGGAGAGGTGCTGCATATCACTCATGGGTTGTTCAGCCTTCCTTGACTAGCCCACATCTCTTAGACTACCCCTGGAGCTGAGAACTGGAGTTAGGGCCTCACACATACTAACAAGCATACTACTGCTGAGACATTCACTGTGTATTCCCAATACACCCCCATTTTTTTGAGACAGGTTTCTCTGCGTAGCCCTGGCTATCCTGGAACTCGCTCATTAGACCAGGCTGTCCTCAAACTCAGAGATCCACCTGCCTCTGCCTCCCAAGTGTTGGGATTAAAGGTATGCACCACTAGCGCCCAGCCCACCCCTGCTTTTTAAGACTAGGTCTCATGTAGCCTAGGCTAGCCTGGAACTCACTATATAGCTGAAGATAACCTTGAACTCCTGATCCTTCTGCACCATCACACAGTCTATATGGTGTTAGGGGTCAAACCTAAGGCTTCATGCCTGCCAGACAAGCACTCTACCCACTGAGTTACATTCCCCAGCCCCTGGGGCGGTTCATTTCGTGAGTGAAAAATGAATCCATGCTATCACTTCAGTTATCTCAGAATTTTCTGCTAAGTTTGCAATCAACCACAACTCTTATGAAACCTTCTGTGAATAATAACAGATGATAATAATGAAGTACTTCTGAGATGCCCAAAAGTTATCTTTCTGGGTTCACTGCCAGGCACGTTGATGCTCCAACTGGGCTCTGAGTAATTGGCGCCTTTGGGAAAGAGCTTTCCTGGTCGCCATTCACCTTGTCTGTTAGTCTATAATGTGTCTTAATATGCAGAGTTGTGTTATATATACAATAATTTTTCATTATTATAATAACATTTTCCCATAATTGCAAAAATATTTCTGACCTGAATTTATTCTTGTCATGGCTATGTGAGCAAGCAGAGTCTTGTTTGCCTGTAAAATATATTAATAATATATTAATTAGCTTCCCAGAGCTGCCCAAACAAGGAACAGGAAAGATTTTTCTAAATCATGGAAACTGAAATGAAGCCAACGCTTTATTAATTATAGTTTAGGGACAGTCTCGGAATTTAAGTAGCACAGCATAATTTAGACTTAGCTTTTGAGAGGAGATAACGGAAAATATCACGCAATTAACAAAACACTTATTTAGCATCTAGCATGGAAAAATTCTGGAAGGTCAAAGAGGCTAAGACATAAAATTGGCCAATTTAATTTTATGGTCATAGTTAAAAGGCAATAAAAGATGAGGTCGTATAAGTGTTTTGATTTAGTGTCAATTAAGTTCAATGTATTGGGTTGAACTCTATGAAATTGATAAAATCTGACTAATTTTTAACCCCCCCCAAGTAGCTATTTGCTAGGATTCGACCTTATACAAAGATATTTTCGACACACTGTCCCCAGTGCCTAAAGCATTAAGCTCTTTTTATTTTCCTTATATATCTTTATACTAAATGGTTCATTCTTGGTTGAAGCCACCATTGTAAGAACAGCCATGGCTAGAAGGTGATCACAGGTCAGGGATTTGGCTCATGTCTTTTTATATTTATTCAGTACTGAGTCACTAATAGCTTACATTATGTAGTTTTAAAGTTTCTGATTACATTAGACCCATCTCTTGATTCTATTTAAGAGTTGTTGCTCCTGCTACCTGCCTTCTGGGTGGCACTCTCCAACCTGACTCTCCAGTGACATTGTTATTGCTGCTGTCACACATAACCTTCATCCCCCTTCCACCACTGTGCGGAGATGCTCTTCCCGAAAGGCCTCTCTTCAGAGATTAAACCATGTATTCCGCTAAGTGCACCCTCTCAGCTCCTTCAAGGGTTACTGGAGACTTTAGTGCCAAGCATCCATTTTTAGTAGGTTTGGGGATGTTCCCCCTAGCAAATATTAGATTATCTCATTAAAAATGTATCCAGACAGCTGATGGCAACTACTACAGCAACTAGGGAAGAATTGTATAGTAGTGAATCAAAACTCTGTTGAGTGCTCTGAAAGGGTCAGGTTATAGGAAACGGATTATGTTAAAACAGGGTAGTGGGCCATGGAATCTCCATGTGAGAAAAGCCCTTTAAGTCAGGGTCTCTTTGGCATCGTTCCCTGGCATTCAGTCTGTGCCATGTGAAAGAAAACACCCCCCATTGGCTGGTGACAGTCCTAGAAGGTTAGATGAGCTGTGCTCCTAATTTCTTGTTACATAATCTCTGGCATGCAAGTCAGATCCATGCCAATAAGGGCAGTCTTGGCTGATTAAAGGTAAGCTCTGTTTGCGGACTTGGATCACTAGTTTTGTAGTGTCAGGTTATGAATTTCCTGGCTGTCAATTTGGGATTGTTTAGGACCATGATTATGAAAATACCCTACTGGAGAACCAGCTCTTTTTTTCCCCAGGCTCTTATCAACTGCCTTCCCTTCATAGCGTGCACATTAACATAAACACTAGTTTAATGCTGACCACCAAATTCCACCCAGGCCCTTCCCATGCATTGACCTCTTTAATCTTTCCCACAGAATAGTGTCGCTCTTACAGCCATTTTAAAGAGGAGAAAACAACCGCGCAGTGCGGCACACACCTTTAATCCCAGCTCTCCGGAGGCAAAGGCAGGCGGATTTCTGTGAACTGAGGCCAGCATAGACTACATATTGAGAATCTGGAGAGAAAGCAAGAGAGAAACTGAGGCCACAGAAATTATGTGAATTCCTAAAACTCAAGGCTTTAAACAAGGTGTTAGTAATTCATCTGATTAGCCTAGGAACTCAGTGTGTAAAGAGCAAGTGCTTTCCCAGAACGTAAGGTCAAAGTGTGACAAGTTAGTGTGGCCTTCTGATGTACCAGTGCGGCTGTCAAAGGACACTTGCTCCAGGAACACTGCTTGCTCCCGAGGAGACCTACTTGCTACTGCACCTGGAGCACACACAAGGGACCCATGCACTGCTTCAGCTATTTTTGCAAAGTCACATCTAACCCTACATCCTATCACCACCCTGCTGAGGTCCAGACACTGTCAAGAAGGCGATCCCCTCCACCACACCACTTCTTCCCGTTAAGCCCAATTGGCAAGTGCTGATGAGGAGACTTGATTCAAGGAAAATCGACAGAAGTTGTGTCAGTCAACCTGAGAAGTCAGGTGACTCATTCACACCCTTCTTGAGGGGCTCCTGTGGGCTGTTGCAGTTCTCCAGAACTGGCCCCAGGCCTCTGCAGCTTAGTGCAGCTCAGTGCTCCATCTCTCTGGCTTCCACCCAGCTGATAAATGCTTACTTTTTTGGCATAGACTTTCGGAGTTGCCTTTGAGTTATGTGACAAACTGCCCTGTTCTGTACTGACTGTGACCCCATGTGTATCCCCAAGGCAGGATAAACAAGGCTGCCTTACAAATAAAAAAACAGATAACAGGGAAGAAGATGCTGGCTCTTTGGCCCCTGCAATAAGTACTCTAACTCTGGAGGGAAAGTCAGAATAACGAAATAGGACCCGATCGATGTCAAGTCTTATAAACACATGCATGCATGTGGATGCTGAAACACATCGGTCCTGACAGCCCAAAGCAAAACAGAAAGCAACTTCTGTCTTATTAGAGAAATGAGAATTGGCAAGCCAGCTCTCCAGGATAAAGAATGGGAAAGGGAGCAGGGCGATATGGAGTCCCATGAAGAGAGCATACATGCATCTGTAGGCGTGGCTACTCGGAAGACCGAGGCACTGAAGCAGGAGGACCACTGGAGTCCAGGAGTTTGAGTCAAACTATGGAGAATCCAACAAAAAGTAGAAGAATGCATATTCTTATTTTTACACACACACACACATACAATGAATACCAGAAAAGAGATTATTACTCTAGCAATGATAGACCCTTGAATAACCTTGTTTAATTTAAGCTAAGCCAGCTGCTGTGGTACATGCTCCCAATCCCATCATTCAAGAGTCCAAGGCTAACCTGAGCTTCGCTGCAGGTTTGAGGCCAGCCTGGGCTACATGGTGAGAGATCATAAATCTAAACAAGAACAAGGAGATAAAGAGAGGGAAGGAAGGCAGACTTAAAATAGCCACGTGGGCTTGCTGAGTTTTCTGGAGCTTACCTTCAGGTTCCCATCAGTGGAAACTTGACCTCCATCTCAGCCTCTAGCAAGACAGTAAAGAAAAACACAGAGACAAGCTGCAATACCCACCTTACTCACTGTGACCCAGGTGAGCTACTTTGCCATCCTGGGCTTGCATTCCCGCCCCTAGGAAATGGGAATAATAAAAGAAGAGCTGTAGTTGGTCCACTGACAGATCAGATGATGTCACGGGGAAGCGGTCAGCGCCAGTGTCTGGTCTGCGCCTGCAGTGTAGTGAGGATTGATTTATTTTTTAGTCATCTGTTTTTGTGTGTGTTTATGTTTCTTTGTATATACGTGTCACAGGACACATGTGGAGGGCAGACAGCAGCTTGCAGGAATTTGTTTTCTCCTACTGTGTAGGTCTCGGGAATTGAACTTAGGGCATCAGGTCTGGCAGCAAGTGCTTTCCTTCACCGACCTATCTCACTAGCCCTATTTACTTATTCTTATTTCATTTAAAATGGTATTTTGTGTGTGTGTGTGTGTTATGTGCTTGCATATAAACAGAGGACAGCTTAAGAGAATTGGTTCTCTCCTTCTACCATGTGGGTCCCAAGGATCAAATTCAGGTTATTAGGCTTGGTAGCAAGTAGTTTTACCTACCAGGCCATCTTGCTGGCCCTATGGGAGTAATTTATAATAGTAAGCTGAAATGGGCTACATAACCCAACAGAAAACCAATGAGGGTTTATATATATATATTATACATATATATAAATTTATTTTTATTTTATGTTTATGGATGTTTTGCTCACATATATGTCTGTCTAAGGGTGTCACAAGCCTTGAGACTGGAGTTACAGACAGGTGTGGACTGCCATGTGGTTTCTGGGACTTGAACTCAGGACCTCTGGAAGAGCAGTCAGTGCTCTTAACTGCTGAGCCATCTCTACAACCTTCTGGGTTTTTTTGGGGGGGGGTGCTTGTTTGTTATTGTTGTTGTTGCTGCTGTTTTGACTTATTTTGTTTAAGCTTTAATTTGCGTCTTGCAAGCACTCAGTCTTGGCCTTCCCTTGTCTCCATGGGGAGACTCAGCTGTCCTCAGCGCACATCTTTTCCTTTCCTTGAGAACCGTTGCTAAGTTTCTTCAAGTTTCTCTCCTGCAGGAAATGATCCAGATTTCTTAATGGATCTGTTTTACAAGCTCTAATCATTTATTTGAACTTCCCAACCGTCTCCAAGATGCAGAACACACAAAAACATTGTCAAGGAAAACGTGGTCTTAAAATATCTGCAGCCCATTAGCTCAGATGTTTAAAACTTACAGTTCTTAAAGACAAAGTTGCATTCTCTGTCGTGCTGGCCATGGTTTGCCAAACGTGTAGATCCACAGCCAAACCAGAAGAGACTGGGTGGTTTATTTATTCACTGTTTATCGAGTGCCTACTATGTGCCAGGCTCTGTACTTACGCTCTTAGGCCACAAATCAGTTACTCTCTACTCAGAGGCACTCACAAGGGAGCCCCTTGTCAGGGAGACACACAAGAAAGCATAACATTACACTGCCTGTCCATTAGCCTGCTCATGAGGTAGGAAGGTAAGGCCAGGATCCTCTCAGGGCAAAGGGGATGTGGATTAAGCACTCTTAAGCAGGGAATTGACAGCTGACTTGCCTAAAGGATGGAAAGAATTAAGGAGAATGAAGAAAGTAAGGGAGGGAGAAAAGCCTAGGGTTGATTTGTATGACCTATGGCCTTGATGTGTTCTGTGACTGGGTCTGGTATGATTGGGGCCCTGTGACTGGATCTGGTATGATTGGGGCCTCGGGTCTAGGAAAGGAGCAGATGCATGCAGCTGTCCATCTCAGCTGACTCTGAGCCAAGAAGCATAAGCTTCATCCTGCAAGTGTGGAGCTACAGAAACATGGGAAAGCAGAAGCATGGCAGAACCATGGCTTGACGTGATACACACCTTACACAAGTCACTCTGGAAGTGATGACAGGCAAGATGGGAAATGTCACAGAGGAGAAACGGAAGATCAGGGAGTGGAATCGGGGACTTGGAGAGAGAGAGAGAGAGAGAGAGAGAGAGAGAGAGAGAGAGAGAGAACAGAAAACAATCAATTTAAAGTAGAATAAAGCCAGGCATGATGACGTACGCCTTTAATCCCAGCACTTGGGAGGCAGAGACAGGTAGATCTCTAGAAAACAAGCCCAGGCCAGCCAGGGGTACACCGTGAGACAAATACCTAGCCTAAAAGTGTTAAGTCTGGGGATACAGTCAGTGGCACAGTGCTTGCCCAGAATGTACAAGGCTTTTGGTTCAGGGGTAGGGGACAGTGACATCATAATATTTAGCCACTAGTTGCTACAGACCTAGGAAAACATAGTTTAGTAACAATCTGGATGACTAAGTAACTTCTAAGCTAGCTTAGTGGCATAGAAATTCCCAACTGGGGAGACAGTTAACATAACCTACTCAGTGAGTTCCAAGTCAATGAGAGACCCTGTCTCAAAATACAAGGTGAATGACACCTGAGAAATGACACCTAAGGTTGACCTCAGCCTAAAAGCAACACACACACACAGAGACAAAATAAATACATACGACAGTGTCTAGGAACTTATTAGAGTTGAGTGCCAGATCTGGGTGACAGAAAGAAAAGACAGACAAATCCAGAAGGAATTTCAGACTTCTAAGGTCGGTGATTCTGCCATATAGTGTCACACAGGTAAATAAACACGAGTTGGCAAAAGCCCATCTTCTTAGAGAGGCTCTCAAAGACACTGCTCATGCTGGCAGTCAGGGAGCACGCTGTATCAGGCTGTGTCTCTATTCCTTTTAAACACCCTTCACTATTTGTAGCATGCATGAGCTCAGATAATCGCACGCAGGCATTTTGATTTCTTGGAGTTACGTTTTCAAATACAGTAAGATGTTAGCAGTACCTGGGTTGTCGATGCCCAGCATGGGATTTCCCATATAGCCATGGATATGCCTATACATTCTTGATGTCAGTGACTTTGTCTCTCTTGCCTCAATTTGTATTCCTAATATATACAACCATAGAGGTGTTAGTGGGGGTGTTGTTTTTGGCTTTTTAAGACAATATCTCAAGGTGAGAATGTGGCTCAATTGATAGAATGCTTGCCTAGCATACACAAAGTCTTAGGTTTGATCCCCTGCACCACATAAAACCTGGCATGATGGTAATATCCGTAATCCCACTCAGGAGGTGGGGACAAGAAGCTTAGAGGTTCAAGGTCATTCTTGTCTATATAGCAAATTTGAGGCCAACCTGAGCTACGCTACCACACCTCACAAAAAGAAAAAAAAAGACAAGATCTTGCTTGGTAGCCCACGATTGCCTCAAACTCATAACCCTGCTTCTACCGAAGTGCTAGAATCACAGGCATGGTGCCATACCTGGGTGTGAACCCACGTTTGACTTCTGATGGATAATCAGTAACGTCTATTGGTAGATTTCCACGTAGTTGAAAAGAAACAGTCATTTGTTTTGACCATGAGGGAAGGCAATAGAAAACAAACAGCAGCAAACATGAAAACAGCTTTTACACACACACACACACACACACACACACCCCACAAATGGAAACAATGAGCTATTTCCACCCTCACCCGCACCCCAAGTTCTTCTGAGAAAATCCCAGCTGCCACCTTAGATGGTGGTTTTAACTGCCCAGTTACAAATTCCAGAGAGTTATGCGCCTTGGCAGAGCTGGCTTCCTTAAACACCCTCAGATCTGTAAAGAAATGTTGCTTCTCTGTATCGATTTCATGCCAGTTCCCCCTTGTGAAAACCCGGTGTGCCGCCTGCTCACCAGCACATGTGCCCCGAGACCAGGGATTAAGTCGCTCATGTTTCTCTCTAGCCACGTGCTACGAAGCCATTTCTACTCTCAGGCTGGCATGTTCAATCATTCTCCCTTCAAACATAGCAGCGTGATTATCCCCCATGGCGGGCTGCGCATATGCTCCTTTTGATCTGTGAAATAGCTCATTCCTGAGGGGACTTGAAGCTCCCCAGAAACACGTGTGAAATAATGTTTATGATTCGTGGGAGGGATGTCTCATATTGTCATTATGCCAAAATGGTTGCACCCAGCCACACTCTCCCCAAACCTCCTTTTTCTCCAAGAAGAGAAAAAAGAGAACTCTGAGCTGCAACTCTATGATACTAAGAAAATGATGATTATCACATTATAAAGGAGCTCAGTGTCAACCATTTACCTCGAATGGGATGCTGTGTGGGGCCATGACTATGGGGAGGGGTGTGCCTTGCTTTCTGTTCTCTTACAAATTAGTGGAAGAAACAAAACAAACTCCAAAGTAAAATGAACAAGCTATTCATAAACAGCATGGTCAATAAATGCAACACAGGGCTCAGAAGGAGGCAGGCTGGCTGGACGGCAGTCCTAAGGGAGATGCCTTGAATCTGAGTCGGCTCTTAGTGGAGGCACCTAGCGAGACAAGGCGGGACAGGGGGATCGTTCATGTACATTGTCCCAACCGACAAGGGTTATGCCAGGCAGGGTTGGAGTAGACTGGGTGTGACCCACAATGCCACCATGAGGACATTGGATGTAAGTCTACATGTAAATTGACATTTTTAGCAGAATGGGTGTAAGCTGAGCAATGCTTTATAGAATGTAAATCTAACAGGATGTAGGAGTTGACTGTGGAGGGGTGTTCTATAACTGAGACCCTTACCTTACCTGGGCTGGGACAGTGGGGCATTGCCATCATCTGTATATCCTTGGGAATACACCTTAAGGATTCACGTAGAGTTGTGCCTTGAAGTACTTATCTGAGCTAGGGAGATGGCTCAGTCAGTAGGATCTGAGTTTCAAATCTAAAACCCCATAGGAATGCTGGGCATGGAACTGCTGTGTCCTGGAGACAAGAGGATCTCTGGGGCTCTCTGGTCTGATGAGCTCAAGGCCAGTGAGGGAACCTGTCTCAAAAAAAAAAAAAAAGCAAGGTGAACTGCTTCCAAGAAACAACACTCACGGTTGCCCTCTGTATGTAGGTACACATGTACCCAACAAGCACACACACACACACACACACACACACACACACACGCAGGCAAGAGCACATACACATATGCACATACAGGTATCTCTCTGCCTCTTCCCTGTCAAGCTGGGATACTGTGTGCTGCTGGGGACAAGCCTCATTTTTTTGAGCTTTGGACATAGCAAAGGCCCCAGGATGAGCTATCCACAGACCTCAGAAAATCCAAGCAACTGAGGTTGTAGAAGCTTCAAGCCACCTTGGAGCCCTGAACTCCACCTTCTTTTACTGATAGAGAAGCCAGCCCATGCTCAGATGCGTGGAGTTAGACTGACCCAAGTAGGGGCTCGGACCTCCTATCTACAATGCACATCCATCCCAGCAGCTTCCCAGTGGTCTGTCCAAATCCTCCTTTGAGTACAAACCCAGGGTCACTTTGGACAAGGTAAGTAGCTGTCCATCCTCCTGACCTAACAGAGGTAACTAAAGCTCCTCCCCTTTCTGCCACCCTGGACATCCCTGATGATGCTTTGGCCCGAATCTCCCCTCCCAGCTTGCCAGTTCCTTTCCTAACAGCTTTTTCAAAACACTCTTTGATTTTTTTTTTTTATGTCCTGCTCTTGATTGTGTTGTCCTCCTGGGAAGTCTTCACGTCCCTCCTCTAAGCCTCACTGCCTCTAGAAGACCCTCCATCGTCTCAGCCTCCTTCCCCCTTAGGTAAGCAAACTGAGGCCTCCCTTGTTGGCATCCAAAGTACCCGCACAGGGTGCTGCCACTGTGTCCCTATGATGGCTTTTACTGATGTTTTGTTTGTTTGGGGCAAGGTCTCATTATGTAGCCCAGGCTTTTAACTTACTATGTAGTTGAGGCTGCTCCTGGAGAGTGAGGCTGAGGCTGGCTTTGAGCTCCTGATTCTCCTGCCTCCACTTCCCAAAAAGTGTGTAATTATTTTATTTTGTCTTTTTTTTAAAGATAGCGTCTTACTGTGTAGCCCAAGCTAGCCCTAAGTGCTACAAGTCCAAGTGTGCCCCTGTGTCTGGATCGATGTGTAACAATAAAATAACAATTGCCAACGTATGTGTCTGCCTGCCAGGCCTCGGTGATGAACCAACTCCCTGAGGGGTAGGACCCTGGGCATGCATGATTAAATTCTCGGTGTCTACCACAGTGCTTGGTGCCTATTAGTGTCCGGTGAATGAACGAATGATGCTTGGCTGGCTGTGACTCCTTGGCGTTTCATTCATTTCACGACTCTGTATTGCATCGTTACCTATGATGGGCGCTGCGAAGTCCCTCAAATGTCAAAGTAAACCTAGGCACTCACGTTCCAAATGATATCTGCATAAATTATACATGTGGCACAGTAACAGACGCATGGAGCATGGCGCACAGAGCTGCAGACACCATAGCTAGCAAACAGTAAAGCCTGCGCCAGATGTCCCTGAAATCTGCAAAGACCCAAGAACCAAAAATGACAGTTAGCTCCAGAAGCCCAGTAAAAGGGGGAGAAAAAATGAAAAAGACAAAGAACAAAAGAACCTCCAGCAAAGGAAGTTGTTCTGGGTTTGTTTTTCTATCCTAAGTGCACCAGCGGAGGTGGTGGGAAGTGGGGGGTAGGGGTGGGGAGGCAGGTAAAGGGGGGTTGAGGGGGTGCCGTGGGGAGGGGGGAGAGGTGGAGTGAGGAGAGATGGGGAGTCCGTGTGATTCAAGTCCCTCACAGGCTGACTCTTAGGAGCTGCTTGGAAAATGCATTGCCATGCATGAGTCCGAGATTGCTTCTCGTGCCGCGGGAAATCGTTAATGGGAACTGCGTTAGTGGCCCCTTAGTGCTCTGCCTGATAGAGTGACAGCAGGTTCACCCCAGCAATTCTGGAACCCTGATCACTGCCAATTAGGGTAGCATTGTCTGGCTGACATAATCAAGTGAGTATAAATATATTTATTGTGATTGGAATGGAAAAGGGGGGGTGCAGAAAGATTAAAGCAGAAGCTGCCACCCCGTCCATGCCTGGCCCCAGTCAGAATCAAGCCCAGTGTGTCACCCGTGGTTCAGCAAAGGCAGGCACTGGCTTCCAGAGGTGGACGGCACAGGGAGAATTAAGGACAAATATTCCTCTTTTCTCCTTGTCATTTCTTTTTTCCTCCTTACACCTCCCCCCCCCCATGAAAGCTGGAAGGAGATGAGAAAGCAGATGACAAGTTGAGCACATTTTCATTCTGCCCTGTTGACCATGCGGCTTATTTAGCTTCTCTGCAGTTCAAAGGGAGGGCAGGGGAACGTGGCCATGCAGAAAGCCCCACCCTCTTAGCCACCAAGTGGCCTTGGGCTTCTGGCATTGCTGAAGACTTTCAGTGCTGGGAGACTTCTGTGGGGATACCTCTGATGTGTCTCAGAGTTGGGGGTTGACTGACCCTGGTAAAAATAGTCCCCCCTGCAGTAGTCTAAATTCAAGAGGGGTTTCCAGAATTTAAATGGCTCATGAAAGAAGGTTCATTTTTGCCACATCTGGTGGCATTCCTGTCAGCCTGGAAGGTGGGTTCTGGATAGACCACTACACACACTTCCAAGTTCAGGCTGTGTCTCTCCCTCCCCCAACCAATGGCTGGGGTCGGATGCAAATGCCGCAGTTGCATTGCTGGGAAGGACAGCAGGGACAGAGCCCTGGTACAGCAATGCAGTCAACCAAAGGCGTGACTTTTTTTTCCTCACCCTTTGGTTTCAGCTATTTTCTTTACCTTTGTCACAAGTGCACTGTTCTTTCTCGCCCTTTGGTGGCTGATGTCCCTCTGCAGTGGTGCCACCAGCGTAAGGAGACCCCACATCTCAGACCTGTCACGTTTGGCCTGGAGTTTGTCCTTATAATTGCTCTCGGGCTTGCCTTCCTGAATTTTGTGTCCTCTGTGTGAGGACATCAGTGGGAAGGTGTAGGCACACCAAGTAAATTGGTCCAGTTGGCAGGGTGCTTGCCTACTTGGATGCAAAAACTACAGCTTTTGCTTTAAGGAAACAAGAGACAGTTTATTCTGGAACCATTTGGAGCAAGCATGCCTGGGGACACAGATTTAGATTACCCCAAATCCAAGTTCTAACAAGGAAGCAGTTTCATGAAGTCTTACTGTTTTACAGAACAGAGAAAATCACAAATCAAGGCAAATAAATATAAAATGAATTGGTGGGTACATCAGATAGAGGTGGGCACACAGACATGGGGGAAACTTTTCTATTGACCCACGATGCTAGCTGAGCTTTTGGACTGGCAAAAACTAGTGATGTGCTAAATTAATAGAGTCTAAGAAGTTTTTATCTACTAGTCACAAGGTGTTAGTTCCAACAGAGGGATGGGCAAGGAATGGTTATTGAAGAGGGCTAGAATTAGCCAAGATGAAGGAATTGGTCTCTGGGCCCGCGACATTCCAATGTCTCCACAGTACTGCAGTTCAAACAGCCATTCAGCTTCTGCAGACACAGCTTCTTTCCAGGAGTTCCCTAGCACCACCTTACCAGGCATGGCGGTGCATGCCTGTGATCCTAACATTTGAGAAGTGGAGGCAGGAGGATCAGAAGTTCAAGATCATCCTCAGCTACATATTAAGTCTGAGGCCAACCTGGACTCCATGAACTACCGTCTCAAAAAACAAAAACAAACAAACCCTTATTTAGGGGCTGGGCAGGTGACTCAGCAGTTAGGAACTCTTGCTATTCTTGACATGGACCCAGGGTTTATTCCTGATGCCCACATCAGGACTACCTGTGACTTCAGCTCTAGGGGGTCCAACACCTTCTTCTGGCTTCTGGAGCACTGCACACATGTGGCGCACATACAGACAAACAGACACACACACACACACAAATTGCATAAAATAAGTAAATAAAAACTTAAAATCCATATTCAATCAATCAACCAATTAGGAGCTTGAGTAGCAGAGATTTCACTTATAGGGTTCACTCTACCTAAAAACATCTTGCTGCCCATGTCCAGCCTCCTCCTTTGGCAGCTCAGAAATTGCCCAAGCCAACCCTTCTCTCCAACTTGTCCAAAATAAAGGTTCCCTTTTCTTAGCAAATCTTAATAAGTGAAACACCTAGTTTGTTTGTTTCTTATCTTCTTGACAGATGTGTTGGTTCTTGAGAACCAGAACTCATTTGTCTCCAAGGGAGAAAGAAAGTCATTCTATATTTACCCGTTAGCAAATTGCCACTTAAAGGTGAAACACAGGGAACTCTCCCTCTCCCTCCTTAACAGTGGGTTATTTTCCTTGGTTGAACCCTGGTGAATGGACAGCCGCTGTTACCAACAAGTTGGCGTCAATTTCTATCTGGCATTTGTTTCCTAGAAGCAAAGAGTCTTCTGGGTACCAGCTTTGTGTGATTATGCTTTTGAGAAATGTACCTGGCTGGGAATTGGTTTGATTCCATCCCTGGCATTTATGGAGGATCTACTGTGTTGGGGGTTCTCCATCCCTCTGAAATGCTCTCTACTTCCAAGTTAGATGGAGTCGTCAATGGGAATGCCAATTCCTTCCTAACCTGTTGACCTTCTATTGTGTAGCCGATGGCAGGAAACTACCTACCACAAACGTAATGTCCTAACAGGAGCTTGGGTTTGAAGTCAGCAAGACATGGGATGGTAGGCAGTGTGACCAATAATATATTGCCTTCTTTTTCTGCTCCTTGCCTCCTAACCATGACACTGATGGGAACAGTAGAGCAGCCTGCACACCTTCACCATTCTCCCTGACAAGAAGAAAACCAAGTGAACAGTGAAGAGCTTGCTCTGATCCAGAATGTTGGTGCAGATTAGATGTGGTCAGAAAAGATTTTTGGCCTAAGGGTTTAAGAAACAGAAAACCTTCCAAATACACACCAAACTCTTGACACTTGAACCTTACAGGTTACAGCATTTTGGATCTTGTTAGTCATGATACTCTGGCTATCGAGGAATAAATGAGCAGGTGGAGGTACAGAGATGATGAGTACCCAGGGCAGTTTCCTAGTTTTGATACTACACTGTTGGGGCAAGAAGTCACCATTGGAAGAAGCTGGAAAAAGACAGGTGTGCTCATTCGTCTCTCCTTGCCTGGCGAGAAGCAGCTCAGGAAGGGGAGTTTGTTTTGGACTACAGTTACGGGGAATAGAGTCCTCCATGGCAGAGAAAGTACGGTAACGAAACCCCACTTACTCAGAGTTTTAAGAACACTCATCTATTTTGGGATAGTTCCCAAATTTCCACCTCTATACAGTTGTGATTCCTAGCACCACCTAAAGTAAGGTATGGAGGCACACAGGCCTGAAATCCCAGACACTCCAGAGTTGGACTTGGTGATGCCTATAATTCAGACACTCAGGAAGCAGTAGAATAGCAAGTTCGAGGCCAGCCTGAGCTAGAGTGTGTGCTGGGTGGGAGAGGGTGACTATGTGAGACTTTGTATCAAACTTTCCCAAAAACAAAACCAAAATTAATAATAATAATAACAATAACAATAAGGATGCCCTAGAGAGACAGAAAGTGAGTGAGAGTTCAGTGAAGCCAAGACACTGAAAACAACCTGGGAAGAAAAGGTCACTTCCTCAATTGAAGGGAGAAGTCTGGGCAGGGGTCAGTGACAGGAGATTTGAAATGAGAGGATATAAAAAGAATATCTTGGGGAGCGGGGCCAAGAGAGGTGGGGCGGGAGGGAGAACGAGAGACTGAGAGAGAGACCAAGACCCAGACAAAGGGAGAGACCGTCTGCACATTTGGGACTGCTGGTGGTTTTGTAACTTCCTCTGAGATGGTTCCAGGAAGAAGCGAGGTTCTAGGAAGGCACAAATCATGTACAGAAAGGATGCGGTATCATCAGCCATTCAAGGGGTCTCTGTCACCAGGACTACATTCATGGTGGCTGTGATGCAAATGCCGAACGGGAAACCGTGCGACAAGTTATAGGTGTGAAAGAGCGGGATCCTGAAATGACGACATGAAATGCCAGAATAATCACAAGGAAGCATCGGAAGACTGAAGAGGGCCTGGAGGATCCCTGCTCTGCCCACGATGGGTTACGAGAGGAGTCACTAAAAAGCAGGAATTGGAATAGAGGAAACCTACCAAGAATGGCTAACGCTCAACTTTGACCCACAAGTATTAAAAGTAGCAAATCACTAAAGGGGACATTAGGACCTTCTGTGGCTCACAGAATGCATGAATGAGGATCTAGACCTCTGCATACAACCCTCCCTACGCACCTGAAGATGTGACTCAGTGACAGACCATGTGCCTAGCGTACACAAGACCCTGAGTTCTGTCCCAAGGATGCAGAATATTTTATAATAAGAGCGGACAATGAGGAATACTGAGAATTCAAGAACAATTGCAGTGGGTTTTTGATCCTACTGCACGTACTGGCTTTGTGGGAGCCTAGGCAGTTTGAATGCTCACCTTACGAGACCTGGATAGAGGTGGGCAGTCCTTGGGCTTCCCACAGGTCAGGGAACCCTGATTGCTCTTCGAGCAGATGGGGGGGGGGGGACTTGATCGGGGGAGGGGGAGGGAAATGGGAAGCGGTTGTGGGGACGAGGCAGAAATCCTTAATAAATAAATAAATTTAAAAAATAAAAAATAAAAATAAATTAAAAAAAAAGAATTCCAGAGACTTCCCTCCACAGCTGCCGCTCTGATTGCTGGCATTTTCCCGGGGCTTCAGGGGCAGACTCTGTATTTGGGGAGAAAAGCAGGCAAGTGGAGCTGAGAGGGAGACAGGAGCAAAGGGCTCCTGGCCATTATTCCCAGCGGGACTCCAGTCTACCACTTAAGAGATTCCTGTGGTGAAGGTAAACATTTGCTATGTGTGCTCGTACTAACAACTTATTTATCTGAAATGGGAGTTTAATTGGGCACTTTGTGTCTTACATGGAAACCTGGCTGAAGGAGGTACATTTCACACTCTTACCTCCTTATTAGCTGCTGAGAAAAATGAATATGTTAATGTTTTCAGAGTCCCGTAACTAAGGTTTGCTGCTTTCCTATTCTGTACCAGGCACTTCTCTAAATGGTTGAGAAGAACGTTTTATGTTTTATCAACCAAAACACCATGAAGATGGCACTGTTATTCCTGTTTTGTTTTTCTTTCCTTTCCTTTCCTTCCTTTTTTTTTTTTTAAGAGTCTTACACTGTAATCCAGACTGGCCTAGAACTCACTATGTAGCCCATTCTGACTCAATCTCGTGGCAATCTTTCTACTAAATATTCTCAAATGCTGGTATTACAGATGTGAGCCACCATGTCGGACTTTAGGCACACCTTTAAGACCAAGAAACCTCTAGGCTCCATGGCACACACGGGTAACCCACGTGTTGAGTTGAGAAGCAAAGTCAGGACTGTTGTGAACTTGGAGTCAGCTTGTATGACCCAGCACGGCTCTGACAGGAAGGAGCTGAGGCTCACTGCACTCAGATAACTATCTTGGGGTCATATCACTCAGAGAGCTACTGGAAGAGCCCAGGTTTGCATAGCATCCGGCAAAGGATAGACACACCAAGCCTCACCGAAGAATCAGAGAGAATAAGGACACTCGATGTGACAGGGACAGGCCCCAAGTAAGACAGCTGATCTTGGACTAGGAGCCTTGATATCCTTAAGAAAATGCACTTCTTTGTTTGGTTTGTTTTATTTTTTTAAGACGGGGCTTCTCTGTATAGCCCAGGCTGTCCTAAAACTTACTCCACACACCAAATTGGCCTTGAACTCAGAGACCCACCTGCCCTTGCCTCAGAGTGCTGGAATTAAAGGCATGTGCCACCACGCCCAGCTAGAGAAAACACTGTTAACTTTAGACAGGCACATCCATGCCAGAACTTCCAGCTTACTTAAAAGAGGGAGCCTTGGGCCATCGTGCACAGCCTGCACAGCCTTACATAGTGGTGTGCGCTAAACTGCAGAAGAATGATGGGGCAGAGGCTTCTGGGTAGATAGGGTGCCTGGAGAATGGAAGCCACTTGCCAAGACATGTCTGCTTCAGTCAGTTGGAATTATGAAGTCAATTTTGAAAGATAAGATGGGGAGAGAGGGCTGAAGGCCTGACATGATGGCGAGAGACGCTTGAGTGTCCAGGAGAGGTCACATGACAGTGTGACATTGACAGGATCTGAATGGGAAAATGATCCTCAGAGAGCTCACGTCAGAAAGTGTCAGCACACAGAGGTCTTTGGACCCTCTGGCCAGAAGAATGGAATGTAGGGGGACGGAAGGCTGCAGCTGCCCTCTCAGACCCCCAAAAAGTAAACATGCAGTTTGCAAAGAAGCACAAGGACAGGGAAACGAAATGGCCCAATGAGAAGACAGATGAGAAAGCAGATGAGCATCTGCCACTTGGTATCTGCCCCCAGTGTGACCATGTACTTCTTCCCAGGGGCATATACTGGTCATAGGCATGGTCTGCTTGGGCTTTGATATTAGATTGCACCTGTCACAAGATTCTAGAGGACAAAATGAAGATAAGCTTGTAGCTGCTTTCATCTAAGGAAGGATGAAAAAGTAGAGGGTAGAGCTTGGTTGGCAGAGGGCTTATCTAGCATGTGCCCTGGGTTTGGTTCTCAGTGCCACATAAAATTGGGTGTGGTCCACAAGCACACGACCCACAGAATCAGCTAAGCAGGGCTCATAGGGGCTCCCAGAGAATGAAGCGACAATCGGAGAGCCTCTATGGGTGTGAGCTAGGTCCTCTGCATATATGTTGTGGTTGTGTAGCTTGGTGTTCTTGAGGGAATCCTCACAGTGGCAGTGAAGCTGTCTCTGACTCTTTTGCTCTTCGGACCCTTTTCCTCCTGTTGGGTTGCCTTGTCCAGCCTTGAGATGAGGGTTTGTACCTGGTCTTGTCCAGCCTTGAGATGAGGGTTTGTACCTAGTCTTATTTCAACTTGTTGTGCTGCGTTTCGTTGCTGTCCCCAGGAAGCCTGCTCTTTTCTTAAGGGAAACAGAGGAGGAGTGGGTCTGGGGGAGAAGTAAGGTGGGAGGTACCAGAGGAGGGAAGGGAAGGGAAACTGTGGTTGGGATGGAATGTATGAGAGGAGAATAAACTTTAAAAAATGATGATAAAAAATTGGGTGTGGTAGTGCATGCCTCTATTGCCAGCACTCAAGTGAAAGAGCCAGAGGATGAGAAGTTCAGGGTTATCCTTGGCTACATCATGGCTTTGAGGTCATCCTTGGCTACCTGGGATCCTGTTAAGAGAGGAACACACACACACACACACACACACACAGAGAGAGAGAGAGAGAGAGAGAGAGAGAGAGAGAGAGACAGAGACAGAGACAGAGACAGAGAGAGAGAGCTTTTTCTAGTGTGTTTGTCCCTGATACTCAGATAATCTCAATTACTGGGTTCCTATCAACAGAAAGCTGTTTTAGGTGAGGAAACTGAGCTCGGGGATGGCCAGTTGGCTGAGGTCACACAGCTGGTAAAGGAAGGACCGGGGACTTGAACCCCACTGTGCCTAGCTCCAAAGTCCACATCCATTTATTATGGATCATATCAATTTATTACAGAATAAAGACCCAAAGTCATGCAGTTCACTAAGAAGAAAGAGTTGGGCCTGGGGGCAGTAGGTAAAGTGCTTGCCTTGCAAGTACAAGGGTGTGAATTTGAGCCCCAGAATCTGCATTAAAAAGCCAAAAGTCAAGTGTGGTGTGTGCCTGCGGTCACAATATACTGGAATTGGAGATAGGCACTCCTTGGCTTGCTGGTTAACCAGCCTACTTAATTGGTGTCCTCCAACTCTGCAAAAGGCTGTGTCGTGAAATGAGGCACAGGGAAGAGGAGAGAGAGGAGGAGGAAGAAAAACTTGAAGGAAGCAACTCGAAAGAAATCAAACCACCTGCATGCCAAATGGGCTGGCAGTTAGCCAAAGGAACTGAGAGAAACAAAATAGAGTTTCAGGGGCCATGTGAAGCCCAGTGTTCTGGTTCACAACCCCCACAAAAGAGATGGAGAGGCCTAGCTCCGCCACCTTCCTGTTAAAACACCTGAGTTCTTAGAGGGTTTTACCTCCGGAACAGCAAGCAGCAACAGATAACACAATTACCAAACGCCGGCAGGCAGAGAAAGTAATTTGATCATCCTATTCCACACAGCCCGCTCAGGCCCTGTCCTGAATACTGAGCGTGGGTTGAGAGGGCTAGTCTGAAGCTAGACGGTGACTGAGATGCGGCCTTTGGAGATCAAGGACGGGTGATGAAGGACCCTGGGAACAGTCGAGTTTAGGAACAAGAATTCGGGATTTATGGTGGTTTGGCTTTTTTCTTCTTTGAGCAATATTTGGAATGAGGAGAGACACTTTCTTTCAGTTTAACAGACTTGCCTAGCCTAGCGCTTCACTTACTCTTTCCAACCAGGCCACTATCTTTATACCCACAGGCTCTCCGAGGAAAAACCCAATAGCTTTGTGAATGCTTCCAACTCGGTGGGCCCAGGGTTGAGGGGCTCTCCTTGATCAAAACCGGAAAGAGAACTGGCTGCAGACGGTGGTGCTCACCGGTAATCTCACCACTGGGGAGTTCAGGACAGCCTTGATTATGTATCCAGTTCAAGGCAGTGTGGGCTACAAGACAAATGCAGGCGTGGCTTTCTTTAACCAAACTCACTTTAGAAAGACCTACTGTAATGGTCTGTGTTTTCCTAAATGAGAAAATTTTAATTATTTACTTGACAAGCAAAATTCAAAATATCATCCCTTAGTCTGGGGTTTTGCTTGATTTTTGCTTGTTCTGTTTTCAGATTTTTTTTTTTTGAGGCAGAGACTCACTATGTATTCCAAAGTAATATCAAACTGTTATCCCCTGCCTCAGACTCCAAAGTGTTGAATTACAGGCATGTGCCACCACCATGCCCCATTAATATCCCTTTGATTGATGACTTTTAATATTTTTCCTGGGTAACTTGTTGCATGAAGCTGTCAGTTCCTCTAGATTTCCAGGGATAGACTTATGGACAGAAGGCAGGTAAGCGACCGTCCGTCTGAGTTAATGTTCACTTTTGCACGCTTAGAAACCAGCGAGCTGAACAATGGCCAGCGTTCTGATGATAAATGGGGATTTGATGACACATGTAAAAGTGACAAAAAAGATTAAGGTGGCTATGATCACGGAGTCTTCTGAGCCACGCGTGTGTGTGTGTGTGTGTGTGTGTGTGTGTGTGTTTATGTGTGAGTGTGTTGGTCAAATAAGGTTGACAAGCGCTTCAGGCACAGAGAGTGAGGGAAAAGAGAGGGGACAACAGGG
Organism: Microtus oregoni; assembly: GCF_018167655.1. Lineage (NCBI taxonomy): Eukaryota > Metazoa > Chordata > Mammalia > Rodentia > Cricetidae > Microtus > Microtus oregoni. The sequence continues at coordinate 14,777,373 of NW_024543081.1, forward strand.
AATGTGTTTGTTATGTGTGCCAGCATTGTTACCGCCCAGGTGACCACAGAGCAAGGAGATGGAGGCTTTCAAATACATGATAAATATGGCGAACTTTCAGAGCCCAGATCAATAAAAGCAAATATGAAGTGAACAGAAGGGAAGAAGAGAAAAGAGCATGAAGGCCCCATAAAATCCTAGTGATGAATTAGAAGGGAAATCGTGATGTGAATAGGGAATGGGAGGGGAAGGATAAAAATGCCTGCCTTTTGTAAAAATCCATCTGTCCCTTTCTTGCCCTTTACTCTCATCTATGCAGGTGCTCCCCATGCCCTTCTGACAGGGTTCACAAAATGGCTTCTGAGTCAGGGTGGCGTTTGACATGCTTCATTCCCATGTGGATTTGCGCGCGGCATTCATGGTGTCCGTAGACAATTGCTATGACTTTAGGAAACACTAAGGATAAAATGAATGGTTGGTCGGAGATGCAGCGGCCTTTCCCTCCCATTCCTGCAGTTGTCTGGAAGCACAGGATTGCTGGATCTGAAGTCTGCTTCACAGTGGAGCTGTCAGGGACCTCTCTAGTGGAGTCGGTGGGCTCTTGGCATTCTGATGTTGTTTCAAGGTGTTCGTGGTGTTGTTTTAAGAAAACAATAGCATAAATTAAAAACATACATTCTAAGTATAGCCATGGTAAGTGGCTAGTGTTCAAAGGAGAAAGTGAATTTGGAAACCCTTGAATATATTGCAGAGAGAGAATATATTGTAGGGGGTTGGAGGGGAAAGGCAGGAGGAGAAGGAACAAAAGGGAGAGGACGGGGAGGGAGAGCGGGGGGACCGACGGGGAAGGAACTGCCATTTGTGAGTATGTGAGGTGATATGGTTCTCATTTCCAAAATTGCCTTCGAGCCCACAATTGCCCATTCTGAGGTCAGCCCAGTTTATTGCAGTCATTGCCTCTTTGACCAAGAAGTAATGGGCTTGAATTTCCATGGCGTGTGAGAATTGCTGCTGTCAATTTCTTGGCTGACAGACAGTCCCCCAGGAAGGTTCGACAGGCCTAAGCTAGTTAGCAATTACCCTGATCTGGTAGTCGGAGGGCCTGTGGTATTTGCTAGTACCAGTGAAGACCCAGAAACCAAGCAGAGAGCACATAGATTCCTAGGAATTACCAGACACAGACTCTGACATCTTGCTTCCTTCTCCCAGTCTGGCCACTAACAACAATTATAAATGTTGACCTGGGGATGTAGCTCAGTGGTTGCGAGCTTGCCTCGCATGCCTGAAAGCAGTAGGTTCAGTTCCAAGCACAGCCCCTTCCCCCAAGATTACAATGGTAAAGGCCCTGGCACATCACAGACCACAGCATGCAAAGGTAGCTTAGTCTTGACAGTCTAGGCAGTGGTGAAACTTGGGAGGTGTTTTCCCTCCCTGACTGTCCTGGGGCCTCCTGTTTTAAGACAACCACACCATAATCTCACTCTGGGTGGTTGAGCAGAGTGTAGAAGTCAAATCGGTTTCCCCCTTTCTGCTTGGTTATTCGGCCTTTTCTTCTTCCCTCCTGAGTGGTCTCCATCCCACGCCACGGCTGTATCTTTGGCTAACACCACAGCTGGGGCTCATGGCCAGGAGAAAGAAGCTAGCACCTGCCCAGGGGAAATGAGGGGAAATGGAGGCTTCAAACGAGAGGGGAAAAAAGGAGCATATGTTTGGTGGATTTACACCTTTAAAAGCAGTTTTGACATTTGTTTTTCTCTACAAGAAATGTTGGTAGCTTACTCAGATGCCAAAACGCTTTGGGGAAAGACAGTGCGCAAGCAAATGCCAGGGCTGAGCGGAGCTCTCTGCACTTGCTCTCGCTGGAAGGGGATAGAGTGAGGACTGTCGTCTGAATTCTCGGAGGGGAAACTGAGGCATAGAGAGCTAACATTCCTTGACCATCAAGTAAGTAAACAGGGGTTTGAAGGCAGGTTTGTCCGAACCCCAGCCCGTAACCCTCCGTGAGTCCCCATTCCACTGAGGCAGCTTCGCCTGACAGTTTGACAGGGTAGAAAAACGGGGTGGGAGTCATCTGAGTTTAATAGAGCACGTGTGCTACAGTTAAAGAGAGAAGAAAAGGGTAGTTTTCTTCGATAAAGTTTGGGGGTGTGTGAGATTTTATGTGATAAGCATAAAAAAATAGTTGATTATGTAAGACAGGCTGAACAGATTAAAGAGATGGAACGATGAAACTGGGATTTGGGAAGAAGAGGGGAGGGACCTGCCTGGGGACAGTGTCCTCACACTTCTCTCCTTTTACTTCCTGCTCTTCCCACTCCTTCCTCTAAAACCAAAAAAAAAAAAAAAAAAGCTTGAGGAGTGAGGTGGGGAGAGCTAATCTAAAAAACAGAAATGAAAGGAATGCAGCATCCCTGAGAGTAATGCAGCTGCCATAATCTGCAGTGACAGGGACCTACCTGCAGAGCAGCAATTTGATTAAATAAGGATATCGGGGATTTTAGGGACTCTCCCCTTGTCTAAGTCTGAAGAAAAAAAAAAAACCTACTTATATGTTTCCCACAAACCTGAACATGAACCAGAGAAGCTTCCCACTTGAAAATTAGGAAACCACAAGAGAGGTCAGCAAATCCAGAGAGACTCCCAGATTTCAGGTTGGAAAGAGTCTCCAGGAGGGGCCCACCCTGGTAATAGAGAGCAGCGAAATGTAGGGTAATGATTGCCAGGACCGTGATGGGCAAAGAGCCCCAGGCTTCTCCAGATGAGGAGGAGAGCAACAACTTCCCTGCCTGCCCGTTCAGCACCTCGCTGCCAAACCAGCTGCCCCTTTGTCGCCTGTCATTCGAGACAGCTCTGTTGGTGACTTCCTGTAGAAGAGAAGCAATGAGAAGATGAACTGTTATTCGGGGAACACACCTGCGCACAGGACAGAAATGGATGGGAGGTGGGGGCAGGGTCAGGAGGCTTCTATTTCATAAGCCACTTCCACTGGGTCTCCAAGTCTTGCAGCAGCTGCTCGGGGCTGATAAATTATTGTTCTCAGATAAGCTGCAGAGGGCCCCCTTGAGTTCCATGTGTTCACCCTTGCCAGTCGTGATGGGGGATTTGTGCTTTCCTGGGGCATAGGAGAGAGAAAATAAACAAGTCACCTGAGGGCAGGAGAAAATAAGAATGTTCCAATGTTCCCGTGTGCCCAGAGTCACTTTAGAAGGAAGGGAAATGACAGCCTCCTAGACAGAAGTGGTTTTGCGGGGATGGCCTTTGCTAGTCTTTGCTTTCTTTGGTTGCAGTAAACTCAGAAATGTTTATCTAGTCCCTGGAGAGAGATCACCTGTCTCCACTGTGTATTTCGTTTAGGTTGTTTATTCACCTAAAATCCCGAGCCAAAAAGAAATGATGGAGAATCTCACTTAGGAGTACCAATATCTAGAGGAGCCATTGGCTGCAAATCTAATAAAGGAGGGCCACCCCTAGGTGCAGGGCCACTGCAGCCCGGATCTGATGATGACAGATGGGGCAGGGGAGGAGTACTAGGGAGCACTCCACGAACTGATTATAGCTGCTCCTATTCTACTTCCCACTCCACGCTCTGGACCTGGCCTTAGATGCAGATCTTCGACGAAACAGAAGTGGAATCTTACTTGAAAGGGATTCGCGGGTCACTGCTTTAAAGGCTGCAGAGGATGTGTTAGAGACAATCCGAGAGCAGGCACAGTAAAGAAACGTATATGTCTTGTTAGACATTTGGCAAGCGGGTTAACATTTCTGTTATCTGAGAGCCCAAATGTAGAGAAGCCTTCCACATCCTACATGTTCTTTCAGAATAAATTGGTTTGTGCCTCAAGAAGAATATCGAAACAGAAGCTGACAGGCGAGCGGAGCGGCCACTGTCCAGCCAATGATTACAGATGTTCAGGAACCATTTATCTTTGCCTTTTTGTTCTCTCCTGATACGCCCAATGCCCACAAAGGCAGAAGGGTCCCAGGCACAGCTGTAGCAGTCAGAGTAAAGAAATTCACTCAGAAGGAACTGGGGAGATAGCTCATAGGAGAATCCCCCGAACCCACAGAAATGCCAGGCAGGCAGTGTTGCTGCCACTAATTCTAGGAAAAGATATATGCTCCTTGGGGCAGGCTTGCTGGCCCACAAGATTGGCCAGAATTGGTGAGCTCTGGGCTTTGCAAGAGAGTCGGCCTCAATACATAGTGATATCCAGGGTTGTTTTCAAACCTTCACATGCACGTAAATGTGCCTAAATACATATCAACATGCGCATGCATATACGTGCACACTCCCCCCTACCCACACATGTGTGAACACATGGAAAAGAGGGGGAAATGACACAGGGTAGATGTCAACAAAAGATCCTTACCTTGTCCTCAAAAGCAGAGTGAATCCCAGAATTCCCGAGGCTGCAGCAGGAGGACTGTGCAAGTGTGAGGCCAGCTTGGGCTACAAAGTAAGACGCTGTCTCTGAAGGGCAGAAAAAAAAAAGACAGAGAAAGGAGGCCCAGAGATGAAAGGGACCATCTTGCCAGGGTGTTCAGAAGAAATTTAAAGCCCAGAAAGTGTGGGAGAAGATGGCATCTAATTCTCTTCCATCTAAGCAAGCCTGTGTTGTATAGGTGCTAGATTCTGAAAGGTTTATACTTGAATGCTTATAAGGCTCACAGCTCACAAGGGACAATGAGGACAGTTACCAAACCTGCCTGGATAAAGATTATAAGGCCTCGGGAGACAAAAAAGAAGGAAGGGAGGGAGGGAAAATGAAGGAAGGGAAGAAGGAAAGAAGGAAGAAAAAGGAAAAAAAGAAAAAGAAAAATTTAAAATTCCCAAGAACAAGCCACAGTTTGGGGTGCACCATTGCCCTCTGTTGGATTAAATAAGGCGGACTTTTTTTTTTCTGTCTCTGGCTAGGTTTGCTGAAAAGTCATGGCACCTTGGAGTGGGAAATTAATTAGGCCTTGTAAACTTAGATACTTAGGTCCCTTACCTCTATGGAATCAAATGTAGTTGTAACTCTGGTGGCAGGTCATTTGTTATACTTTTGTGCATGCCACAAACATTTATAAAATATCTGCTAAGCATTGCCTGGGGATTGTGGAGACTCTAAGAATAACACTCATGTTGGTTAGGGTCTACACACAAAGGACCTGTGGTTGCTGAGACAACAGGACACCCAGGAGGCAAAAGGCAGCACGTTTCAGATTCCAGTTCACATCTGTGAATCCTAATCCTCATTCCCTTAGCTAATCCTCCCTTCAGGAAGTCTACAACCAAGCCCGTTGTGAGGCACAAGCCTGTACCGTCAGCACTCGCGCGACGTCCGTGCTGGAGAATCAGGAGTTCAAGGTCACCTTAATCTACCTAGCCAGTTTGAGACCAGCTTAGGATACAGGAGACCCGGTCTCAAAAACACAACAAAGAAAAAGGAATGCCAGTGTGCATGAGTAAAGTGTGAGTGGACCCTTTCATTTGTCCTCTGTGGCTGTCCTAGAGGCCACAATGGTACAGTACAGGGGCCCTGCCACCCCCAAAGCCAAAGGTAATTACGACAGGGCCCTCTCCAGAAAGGGCCTCCTGACCCTGGTCTACACACCCAGACAGAATGGTCTGGCTTTTTAAATTAGTGGCTTTTTAAAACACTTTCAGAGTTGAGCACAGTGGAGAGCAGTATTTACTTGGCCCCCAGTGTGGGAGCTAGAGGTGATATACAGGTGTGTTCTTTTTAAGATTGCAGGCCTACAAACGCAGACTTGAAAATGGATCAATTAAAAGGTAGTTATTTGCATAACAAAGTTTCCTTTTCACTTCCTAAGGGCTTCACCGCAGGGCTCCTTTGTGGAGCAGCTCTCTATAAAACACGCTAACAGATTCCATTTACAAATACTCTTTTCAGAATAACTTTCTAAGAACCTTCCTATTGTGTATGGTGCGAATTAGCTGTAATCACCCCATGCCCCACAGCAACAGAAGGTTTTCTCCTTCTGGAAAGTAACTGAGCTGACCTTTGAGTGTCTCCAGGAGGGGCTTTGACGTGTAGTCCCAGCCTTCAGAAGGCTGTGGCAGGAGCACTGCTTGAGCCCCGGTGTTCCAGACTGGGCTGATGATCTCAGCAAGACTTCAGGGTCCGTACGGCAACATAATAATAGCAACAACAGTGTGAAGGCTGTGGCCTCCAAGTGTCTGTAGTATGGGACATTGGGGATATAATTTTACAGTTTTTCAAGTGTCTATATTATGCGGTATTGGGGGTATAATTTTATAATTTTTCAAGTGTCTGTATTACGTGGAATTGAGGGGTATAATTTTACAGTTTTTCTAGTTTTTTTTTAACCTGAACACAAAGTTCAAAATGGCAAACTTTTCACTGTTCTCTTTTCCTACATAAACAAATAAAATTATATTTGTGGCTATTGTTCTGATAAATGTGTAGTCAGCAATATTCATAAAAGCAATCTCTCTCTCTCTCTCTCTCTCTCTCTCTCTCTAATTGCAAGACATTATGCTGTCTGAATTACAACACAAACTGGGACAGGCATTCAGATTAGAGCTGTCCCCAGCAAAATAGGAAGTGGTGTGGCTGATTCAATTTAGGACCCGGCTTCCTCTTTCGTTAGGTCCTGAGCCTGAGTCTCGCTTAGTTGTGTGCTGTTATGCAATTGCTCCTTTTAAGAGAGACATAAAATGGAAGCCTTGGCTATTCATAGCCAACTTGGGAGGAGCTGAAATTGTTCAAGAAGTTTCTTGCCTGCTGCCATTTTGATGATAACTAGTTTTCTATTTCAACCGACTTCTACGCGGGATTATGTTAAAGAACTGCCTCGTGCCTTTTGTTTTTATCTTATGGTGATGATGTTTTAAAAGTAGGCAAACGTTCCTTGTATATAACTTGACTATTTTCCAGGGTGATTTTTTCCCCCCTAGTAAAAGCAGCTTACAAGGAAAATCAAGGACAGAGAAGATCAGCCCAGGCATTCCTGTGTGGCGTCCCCCTGTGGTGAGGCTTATCTGTGTCTCAGGGCTGCTAATGGATTATGCGTGAGAGAGCTGCAAAGGGCTGTGGGAAGCAGACTGGCATTAGACCCCCACAAATGGCATCATCCGTGGGGTACAGCTTAGGGGGAAGGCTGCTGGAGGCAGCTGGCTGCCCCTGGAGGCTGCAGCTTCTCATGCTGTGTGGCAGGTGGCACTTCAGCCATTTCTAAAGCCGGTCCCTGGCAGGGAAGGCACACCGAGTCCATCTGTGAAGAGGGAGGAGTCTGGAAGGGGGTCCCAGAGGTCAGGAGCACAGAAATGACAACAGCCTGAAGGCATGTTCAGGCCCGCGATCTCCCCTCCCCCTTCCCTTCCTTTTTCCCTCATTCCCTTCATTGTTGCTACCCCATTTTCAATCCCCAGCATATATATTTGTTTCCCAGATGTAACATGTAGTGGTGACAGGTGCAGATGCTTCAACAAAAAAGTAAATAAATAAAAAAAAATCAATATTTACTGAATAAACTATATTGATAGTTCAATTTTCTTCTTCCCTAATGGTCCCCTATTAAACTTTTCCAAACCAACACTGACAAATATAGAAGAACCAAGATCTATGTCTGAAGATGACATATTACTGTCCCCTTCTTCAAGAGGGATGAGAGGGTGTGCAGGACCCTTTGACCCCAACCAAAGCACCGCCTCCCCACTTTGAACACCTCCCTCCTACCAAACAGCAGCCAAACAGACTCTGTTTCACAAAAGGCAGTGGATCTCCTGGGGAGCAGGCTTGTTTAATTGGGTTTTCAGAGCCAGAATTAATATTACAAACTGGGGAGCTGTGTGATCTGCTTGTGCCTCTGGCTCCACCACACTGCCAGCCTTCCCGGGGGAGGGCAGAAAAGTGACACCATTCAGTAGCAATTTTACTTCTGTCTGGGCCTTCTCACCCAAGTGATTTGCAGCTGTCAGGAACCAAGCATGCAGGCTTGATCTTCACAAGCTCAAGGTCACACTTAGAGCAGGCTTTTCTCACCACCATCTACGTGACTTTCTAATATATTTAGTATTTGCCTCCACACCCCCCCCCCCCGTTTTCATTCTGCTTATTAAGATAAATTTTCATGGAAATGGGATCATGGTTTTCAGGACCATTCACTCGACACCTGATCTCTTAAGGTGACCAGTGTCTACTGCGGATACCATGAGGATGACCCAGAAAAGTCCCGTCGCCCTGCATACCAGAGGCAAGGCTTTAATTAGGAAAGGCTCGAGTGGTGCTGTAATGGGACAAATCAATTCAGCAAACAGCATTTGTCTTAAGGAAGAAGGGCAGAATGCTCCTCCCTGTTCAATGGGTTGACCTAGGCCACCAGCATGTTAATTTGCCTCCGATGGACGGATGCTGAAGAGAGTGTAAGGAAAGGAATGTTTCTGTGTTGTCGCTGTGTGGAGATAAGTTGTGACAGAAGGGAGTCGTTTTATTTGGCTCCTGAGCAATGCTTCCCTCGCTCTGTGTCTTTGGAGATTGGGAATAGTCGACTCACAAATTGTTTTTTTTTTGGGGGGGGGGGGACAAAGCAGACTAGGAAGTCACCATCCTGGGCCCCTCCCTATCACCCTGCCAGTGGCTCTAATCCACTAAGGACTCCCTGCTGCACCCTGCTACCTGCCGCCACCTTCCTGATGTCCCCAGATCTTGAGAGGGACAGAGTTTCCGAGAAAACTATTTGCAGTCCCAGTTTCCTGATTACTGAGAGCCCACTGGGTCTGAGGGCTGGCTCGTTCGCTCCCCCAAAGGGCTCAGTGAAATTAGTGAAAACGTGTAAAGCACAAATGCCAAACCACAGCTTTCCAGAGCTGCCCCGACAGGAAGCTGTCTTAGCGGAGGATCAGAGGATGTGCCGGTCTGCTGATTAAGTGTCACCGTCAGTGAGAAGATTTTATAGGAGACAGGTCGCACTTCAGACTGCCTTAGCTGGGAAGAGATTTGTCCCCTAAAATTAGGGTTTTCATTATCTTGCTACAAGATGCCATTTAGCCCAGGCTGGCCTCCAACTCTCTAGTAGCTAAGGATGACCTTGAACTTCTCATCCTCCTGCCTCTGCCTTTAGAGCACTGGGATTGCAGGGGTATAGTGCCATGGCTGGTTTATGTAATGCTGGGAGTTGAATTTCTCATGCATGCCTGACAAGTAGTCCATCAAGAGAACCACCTCTCTAGCCAATAAAATCATTTTAAAACATGCTCATGGGTCTGGAGAGATGGCTCAGTGGTTAAGAGCACTGACTGCTCTTCCAAAGGACCCTAGTTCAATTCCCAGCACCCACGTGGCAGTTTACAGTTGTCTGTAACTCCAGTTCCAGGGGATCCAACACCCGAACATGGACATACATGCCGGTAAAACACCAATGAACATAAAATAGGAATAAATAAATCATTTAAAAACATAAATATTCTCTAGCTGTACTGTGTATAGTATCTGCAACTATCATTTAACTCCATTTCACAACTTGATCCACTGAATATTAAGGTTTTTCATTCTAAAGATGAAGAAATCGATTTCCAGAGATTTAGTTGCTTAGCCAAGATCACACGCGCGCGCACGTGCACATACATACACACATACACACACCCCACTAGTATTCCACTCTGTTCTTTGTGACATTCCCTACAGCTCCTTCAGGTTTTTTCCATATTTAATGTAGTATATAGGTGGGCACAGTGATCAGTACATGGGTGTTACTGGGAGGAAAGTTAACTTGATATTATCAAAATTGAATTTTCTGAAATGCACTGAGTCCCATCATGATGTTAAGATAAGCTACTGGACAGACTGAGTTTCCCAGCTCAAAAACCAAAATGCTTCCTACTGTCAAACCGGGCAGAAGGACGCTGAGTTCCCCGTTGGCCAATCCTGTCTAATTCTCTTAAATGATTCAGATGTAAAAGAGAAAATGGCATCTGTCTAATTAACACTGCCTGGTTAAATATAGCTGCCAAGGGACAGCCGAGGGACAGAGTTTACTAAGCAGCCTTTCTAGCCCCCTGGGCCTCAAGGTCCAGTTGATAGCAAGCCTTCTGTCCTTATCAGCGAGAAACAGAGATGCCCCCCAGAAGCAGCCGCAGCCACAGCAGGCCAAGGGAGCTGGAGGGAGAGGGGCTGGGCTGTGGCTGGCTGTAGTTCCCACTCCTGGTGTCTAGAGGTTCAGAGAATGAGTCTGGAAGGCTGCAGCAGCTCTTGTTGCAAACATGAGCTCTGGCCCTGCACGGCCCTCTCGGCTGCCTGAGCCTAGCTCTCCAGCCTGCAGACATTCACTGGGCCACCCTCCTGCCCACTGCTGAGCCTGCCAGGCAGTGCCATCTGCTTTGCAACCCGTCCCTGGTGGAAAGACACAATGACCACATTGTTTCTCTTCCAGCTTCTTGTCAAGACATGGAAGCTATTGCCAAGTTTGATTTCATGGCCTCTGGTGAAGATGAACTGAGCTTCCACACTGGAGATATTCTGAAGGTAGGTGATGCGGGGTCCCAGGGGACTGGGAAGGGGCTGAGGTTCTCTAACAACCTATGCCTTTGTCTCTGAAAGAATGTGCACAGTTCTTGTTCTTTTTCTTTTTTTCTCTTAATGGTTTTTTAAAAAGAGTTTCAAAACCGGATATGAGAGCGTGCCTGTAATCCTAGCACTCAGCATGTGGAGGCAGGAGGATTAGGAGTTCAATGTAGCTTTGACTACATTGGGAGTTTGAGGTCAGTCTGAGCTACATGAGACCCTATCTCAAAACAAAAACAAAATAGAGAAAGGAGAGAAGGAGAGAGAAAGCAGAAGAAGAGGAAGTCTCAAAGTTTATTTCTAGGGTCATCTACTGACCACCCATACATAGACAAATGCTACCGCTCTTTAGCCGATAGCAAGCCTTAGCCCCTGGAAGACATTCAGAGGAACAGGAGAGACACGTACGTGTAGTGCCTTCGCTATAGAGGACACAAGTGTTATGTCCCTCATCTCAATAGCATCCCAGATTCCCTTTGGGCAAACGAAAGAGTCGTTGTGTATATGTGCGTGTGTATATGCATATGCACGTATGCACACAGGTGTGCATGCATATGTGTACATGTGCACATGTATGTGTTTGCCCATGTACATGTATGCACGTAAGTGTAGAGTCCAGGAGTTGACATCGGGTGTCTTTCTCCTTTGCTCTGGCACGGTGAACTATTTACTGCCTGAACCCTCTGCCAGCCCTGGAGTAGCCTGACTTTGAGCACAGCATGATGCAGTTCCATACAAAGAGAAGTGCACATCCCCACCAAGCACTCCTTCAAGGAACCTACGTGCTAGACACCGGGTTAGGTGACAGAAATTCAGAGCTGGTATAAGTCACACTCCTTCTCCCACCATACTTGTGGCATGGAGTGGGCAACACAAGCCTCTGACAGGCTATCCTAGACACCATCAGCTCAGCGCTTGGGAACATGGGTGGGGAGCATGAGATTCTGCCTTGAAAGGAAGAGAGTGGAAAAGAACAGCAATGTGAACGCCACTAAGCTCATAGAAAGCTGGGCTTCAAATGAAAAGGGTGCAGGTGGAGGTAGCAGGAGAGAGGCAGCAGACTTGAGGCAACCTGACAGCGGCTGTGCACACCGCGCCACTAAGAGGCTCCATAAAAAAATTGTTTCCAAGCCCTGCTTGGGGTGTAATGGCTGATTGCGGAGCTGAAGTAACCTTGGACTTTTTCAGCGTTTCGGGCGTCCATATGCACACTCCCCTGTGATTCGTAAAAGAATATGAACCTCTCCATAGGATATTCAGGAGCCCATGGTGATGGTGTACCCCTGTCTGACTTCGGGCACCCTCCAAGAGCATCCCTCTGCTCTTGTCCTCAGCTGCCCCGGTGACCCTCTCACATGACCGCTGTCACCAAGGCCACTGTTGTATCTCGCTGTAGAGAATTATGGGCTATACAAAGGCCCTCGTTGGGGTGTTAGAGGACAACTTGGAAAGTGTCCCCAGAGCACATGCGTGTAGAATAGAATGGCTTCATTTGTCCCTTAACGCCCCCCACACCTCCCGCACACAGTGTGCAACCTCCTAACTGCTTTCAGCTTGAAAGATTCAGCGACGTGGTGGACCCCGCAGTGTCCCAAGATTGAGGTTTTATAAGCTAAAATATGTCTGGGCTACTCATTGAAGAAAAGGTGGCTTTTACTGGGGTCACAGAGACATTTGTCATGTGATGAAAAGTTCCTCCCTCTCTCTTCTGTGGGGCATTGTGACTATTCAGATGCCCACCAGGTCCCGGCCTTATGCTGATCATGCCTAGAACCCGAAGCCTTGCTCAGGCTCCCCTGTTACCTTCTGTCATACAGAAGAGTGGAAGGAAAACCAAGCAAATGGCCATTCCCTCAGCTCTGCTTCCCAGTCCGGCTCCTTAGGTATCTCCTCTCCTCTGTTGCTCAGAGGGAACTGGTTCGCTGCCCTGGATGCCCCCCACTTCTCTCTTTGCTCAGGGCCCCTTGAAGTCTGCCCTTACTTCTGTCCTGGCTTCCAGTTGCTGTAATAAACACCAGGACCAAAAGGCACTTGGGGAGGAAAGGCTTTGTTTGGCTCACACTTCCATACCAAAGTCCATCACCGAGGGAAACCAGGGAAAGAACTCAAGGCAGGAACTGAAACAGAGATCATGGAGGAATGCCGCTTTCTGATTCATGGTTTACTCAGCTACCGTTGTAATACAACCCACCTGCTCAGGGATGGCACTGCCCACACTGGGCTGGATACCGCCCCCCCCCCCAATCAATCATTAGTCAAGAAAATGCCCCCACAGACTTGCCTATGGGCCAGTCTGATGGAGACATTCCCAGATGATCTAACTTGTGTCAAGTTAACAAAATGCCACCCAGCACATGCTGCAACCTCCTTCATGTGACTAGAATGTTCTCCCAAGACACCTATGGAAAGAGACTCTACTGACTGCCCCTCTCCTGGAGCTCTTTCCCCTTGCTCAGAGGCACTCCTCTCTCTCAATCCCTCTCCCACTTCCTCTCCCTCTCCTGAGTTCTCTTATGGGTCTTGTTCCTGAGCACTCCCGTCCCCTCTCTAAGCTGATATATTCAGCTCCCTGAAGCTCAGCCCTTGACCTTCTGATTCTTCTTGCTTTGAAGCACCTCACCCCTTCTCTGGCTCTCTGCTAAGGATCCTCCAGTTTGTACCTTGCTCCCTCACTAACCTCTGCTTTGAACCTCAGAACCAGTGATCTGCTGGCTGTTACCTGGTGGACTCCAGCCCCTGGCACCAGGCTCATACAACCCCTATACCAACCTCACCCCAACTTCCATCCAGGCTATCCCTCTGCCTGTGATCAAAGTATCATGACAGGTCAGTCAATACACGATCCCCTTGCCAAATCTGGGCAGTCAGGGCTGTCACCAGCTAAGTTCCTGCTGCAAGCCAGGACTGGCACAGGGGCTGCATGTACCCTGCAGCACCTCAACAAACCTAGGAGGTGGCTTTCTCCACTCTGTAGGTGTGAAACCAAGGCTGAGGGATTAAACCATGTGTCAAGATGACACAGGCAGACAGCAGCTGGGTGGGACTCTCTGTTCCCAATGCACAACCTCTGTTCTAAATACATTTCTTTCTCCATGTCCCCCAAGGAAGGCTCTTCTCCATTAGGGGAAAAAAAGAAGGTGTGATGCTGGAAAAAAGAAACACAGGTTTTGTAACCATATAAATATGAATTCAATTTCAAGCCTGTGAGCTGTATGGCTTGGGCCTAGGCACCTGCTGATTTGAGCATCAGCGTCTGCCTCTATCTATGGAGGCATTACGTATCCTGCAGAGTCCAGGAAAGTAATTAAAGGTAATGGCCCTGGCCCAAAACAGATACTAAGCAAGTGATGGCCATATTATCACCAGACCCTGTCTTCCTTCTCTCTCTGCCTGCACAGATGATCGCACAGCCCCTTGCCTGACCTCATTGCCTCCTGTCTCTTCCTTGTTCAGTCCTTCTGCATACTGGTCCCAGAAGGACTTTCCTAGAAGATGAATCAAATTGTGTCATTTCCTGGCTCAAAAGTACCCAGGGGGGGCTGGAGAGATGGCTCAGAGGGTAAGAGCACTGACTGTTCTTCCAGAGGTCCTGAGTTCAGTTCCCAGCAACCACATGGTGGCTCACAACCATCTGTAATGAGATCTGGTGCCCTCTTCTGGCCAGCAAGCATACATACAGACAGAACACTGTATACATAATAAATAAATATTTAAAAAAAAAAAAAAAAGTACCCAGGGGTTCCTATTAACAATGGATTGAAATCTAAACCATTTGACTCCAACACACTTACTTTCTAGTCTCGTCACCCTCACGCCCAAGTACATGTGCACGCGCGCGCGCGCGCGCACACACACACACACACACATACACACACACACATATTTGAGGACACACTGCCCCTGCCCCGCTCATAGTATACATCGGCCTGTCTCAGGCTCCTCCTCATTCTCCAAGTGTCCTTTTATATATGACCATCTTTCAAGAGACCCCCTCACTGATCCTCTCCCTTCCTTACCACCCCTGTCCCAAGCAAAACTAAGCCCTCTTCTTGCCCCCAGGCAGGCTGTACGTCCAGGGCCTTCTCGCACTGCCACATGCAATCTAGTTGTCCATTTCCCTGTTAGCTACCCCACTAGCCAAAGTTTTATAGGAATGAGGGCCACACATGCTTCTGCATCTCTAGGAGCAGAAAGCTACTTCTTACTAATGTTGGATGGATGGATGGATGGATGGATGGATGGATGGATGGATGGATGGTGGATTCTTCCATTGGTGAGCTCCCTGAGAGCAGACAGACTCCAGCTCAACTTTGTGGCTTCTCCGCATCTAGCACAAGTCACATCCCCAAACAGGGACCCAGTATATATGTCTTGACCTGGGAAATGGCATCTATGTGACCATTTAGAATTCCATCAGAAAGCCAACCCTGCCCACCCTTTCTGTTTCCGCCCATCGCCGCTATAGTGGTAAAGAACAAAGAAAGCACAGAGAGCCTGGGACAGAGCTCTCATTTTGAATGGTGGCCCTTAGTGACCAAGGCAGTCACTCCCATCCTGAGGCAAAAAAACACGCCCAGGGATTACTGCACACCATTTCAAGGCCTGCTCTTGAGTGCCTTGAAATTCACTTTGAGGTGCTCAGGTTTCTTGATTGGCCTTTGGTGCTTAAGATTAAACAGACTTGCTCATTAGAGAAGGACAAAGAGGTACCTGGGTAGGTTCCCAGCGAGTCTCTCCACTTCTTCTCTGCCCCCATGTTAATACAGCAGGCACTTACTAGATGCTCAGCTTCATGGAGTGGCAGACAAGATGGTGGGTGAGGGAGCTCTGCCGAGTGGCTTGATCTATGTCCTTCAGGAAAATAAACAGTTGGAAAGGACATTGGGAGTCACACTTTTCATGCTCACACCAGTTTGTCCCTACCTGTTTCTGTAGTGTGTCCAAGTCGACCCCATTTCTTCTGACTGAGAGGCCTGAAAGCGCCAGCCTAATCCCACACAATTAACTTCCGCAATGCTTCAGCTTCCCACTGTGCCTCTGAGAGCTCCACTTCCTTCCAATTTTACCTTTGTTCCCAGCTGGTCTTTTGGCCTTTCTCTTCCCATATCTAGCTTATGCTCAGGCCATGTAACCTAGAAAATTACTCTCTTAGGGAACATTTTAAGAAAGACGATACAGCAATTTAAGTGCAGAACTTCGTGTATTTGGGCTGAACTCCTTGCTCGGGTTTACATGATGGGTACAAGAGATAGGGGGTACTGAATCGATGGAGAGATGAGAACAGGAAGCTTTGGGGCTCAGGGCCCGCAGCAGCAGGAGGAAGTCACCACCCCTCAAAAAAAAAAACAACCCACTTTTCTTTGCAGAAAAAGTGAGAATAAGAAAAAAAACTTATATATACCATAAAATGCCTGTAAATCGCCTCTCTGGAAACACAGTCTCTGGCAGATCAAGCCCCGGGTGGTGGAGACTAATGGCTGACTGGCTGTCAGGGACGATTTTTAGTTTCTAGAGGGGGTAGATGAGCACCAGGCCTGATTACTCAGATTGCGGCTTGTTTCGGGTCAGAGAGCGAAGTACGGGGTGTGATTCGCACCGTGATAAGCCAATTTCCAAATGGCGTCTTTCACCTCACCTCTGCTCACTTTGGATCTGACATTGGTTATCCTGGCCAAGCCACCTCTCTTCTCCCCCCTTCCCCACCTCCCGCCTCCCCTATCCCTGTGATAACAGAAACAAATTCCAAAGTTGTCAATTCGGGAGCAGTGTACGGAGGGAAGCGTTCTTGTGCTGTTTAAGTGGATAGAAGACGCCACTGCTGTGCCTCCTCGCCTTCCCCTGACCTAGATTGTGTTTCCCCTCCCCCTCACTCCCCTCAGCACACACAGACCCACACCCATCCTCGGCAAAGCCCAGCGCCATTTGATGTTAGAAAGTTCTCTGTTCTCAGCAATTCTCGAGCTCAAATAGGGGCCATGCTTTTACTGCTACAGAACAAATGATTGTAGCCCAAACATGCGAGTACAGTGTTTGCAAGAATTACAAACCCTTCCATGTCGTTCAGAACTGGAATCCTCCCTCATAAAGATACTGCGCTGAGCAGAATAATAAGTGTATGTGTGTGTATGTATATATGCATGTAGATATATATTTTTTTAAAAAAATATATACCAGCCAGGTGGTGGTGGCACTTGCCTTTAATCCCAGCACTCAGGAGGCAGATGCAGGCAGATTCCTGAGTCCAAGGCCAGCCAGGCCTACAGAGCCAATTCCAAGACAGTCAGAGCCACACAGAAAAACCCTGTCTGTCTTGAAACAAACAAACGAAAACAACAACATCAAAAGAATAGATACCTTCAGAAGGATGTTCTTGTGCTAGAACTCTGTCAGCTCACCTCAGCTCTGTGAGGCTTAAGTGGGTTGCTATTACCCCCGCTTTTCAAATGGCTAATTGTTTTTGTCTTGTGTCACACAGCTAGTGGCAGAATTGGCGCTAGAAACCAGGTTTGGGTTTTTTGTTTTGTTTTGCTTTTCAAGACAGGCTTTCTCTATGTAACAGTCCTAGCTATCCTGGAACTAGCTCTTGTAGACCAGGCAGGCCTCAAACTCACAGAGATCCACCTGCCTCTGCCTCCCAAGTGGTGGGATTAAAGGTGTACGCCCCCACTACCTGGCGAAACCAGGTTTTCTTGTTCCAAACCTGATGGCACGGTCCTTTTCTTCCACTTTAGCAGTAATGCAATGCCAGGCATGATGGTGCACACTTTTAATGCCAGCTCTTGGGAGGCAAAGGCAAGATGATCTCTGTGAGGTCAAGACCTGTCTGGTCTGCACAGTGAATTCCAGGGCATCCAGGGCTACATAGTAAGCCCCTGTTTCAAAAGAGAAAAATAAAATAAAATAAGTAGAGCCTAGGCCTGGGGTGTGGCTCAACTGGTAGAGAGCTTACCTAGCATGCAGGGAGCCCTGGAGACTATTCCCAGCAAGCTGGGTGTGGTGATGTTTGCCTATAATCTCAGAATGCTGAGGATAGAGGCAGAAAGATTAGAAATTCAGGACCACCATCAACTGCATAGGGATCAGGAGGCCAGCTTAGGGTATATGAAACCCTGTCAACAGAAGGAAGGAAAGAAGGAAGGAAGGAAAAATTGGCTTTTGCTATGGGAGAGAGAAATCCAAGAGTCTCAGGACTTCCCGTCCTGCCCCTTCTAGAAGACTCTCAGAAACCCCAGGCACCAGCCCCCGGCTCTCCTACGTCCAGTAAATACATCCACAGCTCACTGAGTTTTTCTTCTCAGTTGAAGAATTCAGCTGGAATTCACCCACTACAAGCTGAAGCCCACAAGTCCCTCCTGCTCCTCCTTCTCCTCTCTATTTCAGTAAAGACATCACCACCCACTCAGTCTCCCAAGCTAGAAATCCAAAGTTTTCCCAGAATCCCCTTCTCTCTCAGCTACCCCAAATGGTTACAAAACCCTGCCTGATTTTACTTCCTCGAATCCTCCGAACTAGGTCCTTGCCTCTTCTTAGCTCAGACCCCATTATCCCTTACCTGGTGGGCGACACCCATCTTCCTTCTGTTCCTCCCCTGGTTTTACCCCACCCCCAGCTCTTCTCCAACAGTCCTCCCTCGCTCTCATTCTTACTGTCATTTCCTGGCTTAAAATCGTTTGGGGGTTCTCTATGAAATCTGAAGATGAAAATCCAGAAACTTCAACCATGAGCCGCAAGGCCCTGTACTTCTAACTTCCCCCAGCTAAACCCCAGCTCGAATGAAGACACTGGACTCCAAGAAGCGGTTCCTCAGTCATCACATTTGATCTCATCAGCTCATTGCATTGTCTGGAGAGGCCTGTCCCATCTTCCCTCTGCTCTCCCCTGACCCCCACCCTGGCATCTCCACCCATGAAAAAGAACACGTTCGACTACAAGAACAGGACTATGACTTAAGCCATAACAGAGTTAATATTCCTTCAGGTCAGGAACGGAAGAGGGACTGTCAGAGACTCCAGCGACTTGGTGGCACTGCCACAGGTTTCCTAGTCTCTTACGTGGCCACCCTTGGGTAGAGCCACTGTTTCAGTCTAGGCCCACATCCTTTAGAAACATTCCCAGTGGAGATAGCAAATACTTTCAAGGTGTCTCGTGTTCTGAAATCAATGAACACCCAGACAGTCACATCTGCTGAGTAATCTGAGTGAGCAAGGCAGGTGACCACATGTGGGTAGCGGTCGAGGAGGGTCCTGCAGTAAGGAGACAGAACTCTTGACTTTGTTCAGGATCTGATTCTGAGTTTATAGAAAGCATCCCAAAAGTGTCTCAGTGGAGAACCCCCCCACCTCCCAAGTTCTCACTCTGTGACCTGGAACACACTATTACATAGCTCAGGCTTGCCTCCAACTGACAGGAATCCTCCTGCCTCACCTTCCTGAGTGTTGAGACGACAGGCACAAGACACCACACCTGTACTGTCATTCCAAGTATGGTGAGTCCTATCCCAACCATTTTCAAAATTCAAAATGGGAATATAAACATTATAGTTTAGAAAGCTGGTCTTGTTTAGATATCTAAGTTTTAATCTCCTTGTTAAAAATAAATCTTTGGTCGGGTATGGTGGTCTACCTCTATAATCCTAGTACTTGGAAGGTAGAAGCAGGATGATCAAGAGTTCAAAGCCATTCTCTACAGTGAGTGCCAGGCCAGCTTGGGCTACGTGAAAATCAACTGATGAAGTAGAGGCTGATGAGACAGCTCAGGAAGTGACTTCGACCCCTGGGACCCACAAGGAAGGAGAAGGCCACCAAAGGCTGTCTTCTGACTCCAATAGACATGCTGTGGACACACACACACACAGATATGTGCACGCACATAAATAAATAAATGCAAAAACACTAAAATTGTAATAAAGGATTCAGGGCATGGTCTGAGTGCTTGGTCTGAGCTATGATGGGGTGACCTGAGTAAGCAGCCTTGAATGGAGAAAAATAACAGAGTTAAAAAAGCCAAATAACCAGAGAGTTAACCCGTGGTGCTCCCTCCTTCCCCACTAAGCCCTAGAGCGGATGTCCTATCCGGTCCCTTAGGCTCATTCCTCTTTGCCCTACAGTCCCTTGTGTCCTCTCATCATCATTGTTCTTTGCCCCCCCCCCCCCCAGATACTAAGCAACCAAGAGGAGTGGCTCAAGGCGGAGCTCGGAAGCCAAGAAGGATATGTGCCTAAGAATTTTATAGATATCCAGTTTCCTGAGTAAGTATTTCCAGCCTGCCAGGCTGGGTCTACCCACACATGCTCCCCTTACTTTTTCAGTCGTCACTAAAATTATCCATGCATACCCAAGGAACTGTCAGAAATGGCTGCCTCTGGAGATCTCCCTCCCCAGCCTCCAGAACCTCACAGCGGAAGGCCAGGGTGGGAGGAAGATTTATCTGCATGGCATCACAGTCCCTTCTGAGGTTTACACCGCGTGCATAGATCGCCTACTTAAAAAAAATTATATAAAAAATGAACTTCTAACTTAAAAATCACCTATAATGAACGCAGTGACAGAACCGCCAAGAATTCCACAGGGGGCGCTGTTGGACATCCCATTTCAAAAGCCATTCCTGCATAGCTCTTCTCTATGATTGCCTAAGGTTGTGTTCCACCCTAAGCAGGGATCCCAAACAGTCTCTGCTTGTTCACCCCAGTCAGAGAGAGAGGGGAGGGGGAAGGGAGATTCCCTCCAGAAAGAGGAAGTGAAACACTGAGATTGGGCTGTGTTTGTCTCAAGAATTGACCACAAGGGTTAGATAGAAATCTAATCTTGTCTTAGAGCCAGGGTCTAGCCTCAAGAGTATAGCCTTTATAAAACATCATAGTAGTATTGATGACTCTAACTGGGTGTCACTTTCC
Source organism: Microtus oregoni (assembly GCF_018167655.1). Taxonomy (NCBI): domain Eukaryota; kingdom Metazoa; phylum Chordata; class Mammalia; order Rodentia; family Cricetidae; genus Microtus; species Microtus oregoni. The sequence goes on from NW_024543081.1 coordinate 14,797,773, forward strand.
ATGACCCAGGAGAGACGGTTGAACCAAAAGTTTGACCACTGACCTTCAATGGTCCCTTAGTGCCTCTATAATCTGCTAGGTGGCCACTACACGCCAGTGACTCTCCCCCACCTCTCAGCTCTGCCACCTTCCTCCCAGGTGTGTGTGTAGGAGGGAGGAGCACCAAAAGAGAAGCTCCTTGGGTCCCTCCCCCTCCCTCGGGACCTCTTGCCCTGGACCAGCACCTCCTGCAGCCACATTCGGATGCAGCTGCCCTGCCTCCAGCAGAGACATCCTCTTTCCTCCCTTCTATTTTCTGTCCCTCTGCTGGAGCGTTCCTGTCAACCAACAGGCTTGCAGGAATCGTGCCCGTCTTCAGTGAGATATACAAATGAGGAACAAAACCAAGAAACTGCTGGTTCCAACCCCTTCCAGTTTTCCTTTCGTTTCTTCAAAAGCTTTTGCGTTCCCTGTTTCCAACTCCACCCGCCCATCCCCATGGCTCCCCCAGGACTCCTGTCAGCAAGGTCCCAGCCAGCTGCACATTGCTGCAGTCCTTTCTCAGCCGTCCTCTCGGCATGATAGGACCTCCTTCCCACCGGTGCATCTTCTGTGACGTCCACAGTGCCCCTTGGTCTGGCCCCCTCCTCTTAGTCCTCCAGTACCCTAGCTGCTTCTCTTCAGTCTCCTTTGCTAGGTCCTCCTCACCCCCAACCTTTCTCCAGTAAGCCTTTCTTATTACCATTTTTTCCCAATGTGTGTGTGTGTGTGTGTGTGTGTGTGTGTGTGTGTGTGTGTGTGATTATGGATGCATGTGGAGGCCAGAGGACAACCTTATGTGTCACCTGTAGGAATATCATTGACTTCTTTTGAGACAGGACAGTTAGGTTAGGCTGCCTAGCCAGTGAGCCCCAGGGACCTTCCCATATCAGCCTCCCCAGTCCTGGAATGACAGGGGTACATCACGACACTGGGCTTTTACATGGGTGCTGGAGATCAGAGTCAAGTTGTCGCACTTTCAAAGCAAGTACTTTGCTGATGGGGCCATTTCCCCTGACCATTTTAAATGACTTCCCACCCCAGCGTCCTGTCCACTTCGTTTTCTCTCCTCGCTCACAATCCCCGGGCCTGCCATTTTGATTATTCTGTTTTTATCCTGTGTCTCCGGAGCCACCTAGAATGTCAGTTCCCTGAGAGTGAAGTCCCTTGTCTGTTCTGTTCACCACTGTTTTCCTAGCTCCAAGAAAATGGTCCCATGAGTTCCAAGATGGTCAATAAAAGCTGTCAGACTGCGGGGCTGTGGTGGCGCACACCTTTAATCCCAGCAATCTAGGAAGCAGAGGCAGGTGGATCTCTAAATTCAAGCCAGCCTAGTTTATTCCAGAATATCCAGGGTTGTATAGAGATACTCTATTTCAAAGTAATTAATTAACCAATTCAAACCAGAAGAAAAACACAAAACAAATAATAAGAAATATCAAATAAGTGAGAGAGTAGCTTTTGAGTAACAAGGACGCTTGAAAGCCTGGCCTCCTGTGTCTGATACAAAATGTATGTCAATTTTTGGAAATCTTAAAAAAAAATCCCATGCTAATTCTAGTCAGAGAATGTAGCTTTCCTAAACATTCCTACCTGCCTGTTGCCTCTGCTGAAATCTTTCCTGCCGCGGAGCGCACTGGCCTCCGCCTCCTGTCAGTATGTGTTTTCTACATGTGGCAGTCAGCCATTCAGCCCTGAAGAGGCAGAAGACACCAGCAAACCCAGGCTTCAGGCCCTCTGAGCACCACCCACCATCTGCCATTGCTCAGGTCTGGAAGAAGAGTGACCCTCCTGCTAGCTGGGTCCGGAGTCAAGGATCTCAAATTTTATAACACACAAAGGAGTTGGAAGCTGAGGCCTGCCGTGCATTTGTCCTGAAGGGACGTGGGCATTAATTAGCTTTCTGATAGCAGCAATTAGAGTAGAAGCAGTTTGATGGGGTCCCACCTCTGCCAGCTGGGATGGAAACCCTCGTTCTAGCGTGGAGAGGAGTTTGTGATCTCCCACCAGCAACTGCAGCTGCTGTTCCCCTTACCTGGTGTGTTTGATTTTTTTTTTTTTTAACATACCAACCACTGCCACCCTGACTGTGCTCTGGGAAATTTGGTTTCTCTTCCATTTCTGTTTCCCCAGTAAAGATGTTTCCAGCCTGGATTTTTGTAGGGGATGATCTCAGAGCACAGGGATTGGCTCACCAAAGAGTCGAAGAAGCTGTCTGGAGCCGCTGTTAGACTTTCTTATCTCCAAGTGTAGGCAAGATTTCCTGGATGCTTGGCAGTTTCTGCTGGACACAGCAGTCAAAGCCCCTGAAGCTCCCATGTTAGCCCAAAGAGCCTGAACCCCTGAGCTGGAACTGTACTGAATGCACCTGGGGGAAAGTGCCCTGCCCCTGACATCTCCGGAAGGGAGTGGGTGCTCAGGTCTTGTCTATAGCTTGGCCTGGAGCCCGGCCTCCACGCCTGCAGCGGCCCTTTTCTTTCCCACATATCCACTCCTCTGCTGTCATTTCCTCCTGGCAGGTGGCTGCATCCCGCAGGGAGTCACTCCCACATGGCCCCATTTTGCTCTGCAGCAGCAGACTTCCAGGATTCAAGTTTTGCAAGCTAGAAAGAAATTTCTGGAGGGAAGGAAGGAGGAGAGCAAGTCCAGTGGAGTGGCCCATTGCTTCCCCGAGAGCTGAGGAGTGCCTTCGCTAGGTTTTAGACCAAGTGCTGCAAACTCTGAGTCAAGGCCCCCGGCCTCCTCCCTTGAGTCACCTCTTTTCCATGTCCCTTCTTCTTCCCCGCCACCAGCATGTGTCTCAGAGAACTCTTTTGCCCTCTTGCTACAGGTGGTTCCATGAAGGCCTCTCTCGACACCAAGCAGAGAACTTACTCATGAGCAAGGAAATTGGGTTCTTCATCATCAGGGCCAGCCAGAGCTCCCCAGGAGACTTCTCCATCTCTGTCAGGTACTGGCTACTCTGAAGCCCACCTTGACCCTTCTCAGTCTGCTCCTGCTGAAGCTGGGAGGTTACCCGGTGATCAGAAGCCTGGTGGCATCCCTTTAACTATGTTACTATTTCCTCCCCAGAACATGTGTCCTCAACTCCTCCATACACTGATTTCTGTTCAGAGTGATATACTAGTGTAGTAGTGAGGGGGCACATGCCTTTAATCCCAGCACTCAGGAGGCAGAGGCAGGCGGATCTCTGTGAGTTCAAGACCAGCCTGGTCTACAGAGTGAGTTCCAGAACAGCCAGAGCTACATTAAGAACCATTTGGAGAAGGAAAAAAAAAATATCTTGTCTGGCCCAGATATTTCCAGAAAGCAAGTTGTTCTGCTTTATATGTGTGCTCTGAAGAGAGCACAGTCTACAGATGTCAAGGAGTGTCTGTGGAAGGAGGGGAGGGAACGAATGCCCACTTAACTGTCTGTCTGCAAGTCCAAACCTTGACCTTTCCCGTTTCTGTCACTAGAAGGCTGAAGAGAGGTGAGAGAAAGGCAGAAATCCCCAGTCACTGCTGTGGGAAGCCGCTGGGCAGAGCCAGGCTGCTTTCACACAGCAAGGCCCTAGCAAAGCAAAACTGAGAAGAGCAGGGCCAAGTTGAGGGAGGCCCCTGGTGAGGGGATCAGAAAGAACTGTGACACTGTAACTCTTATAGGAAGTGACTCAGTCCAGGCAAGGACATGACACAGACCTACACTGAGAAACCCCAGATCTGAACCCAGTGAGTGTTGTCAGCGTGTCAAAGGCTGCAGGTCAGACAGACTTGATGACCGCCTGACTAAAGGGCATGAACTGCAGCTCCTAGCAGAGGAGAAGGCTGGAGCCTGCGCAGGACACACCTCCTGCCTGGTGACTTGAAAGACAGCGCTGCCCTGCATTTGCTGATGAGTTTCAAAAAGTGTGAGGCTTTATTGCTTCCTGTGCAGAAATCTTATCTCTTGTGATAAACCGTAGCTGCTTTGTTATGTAGAGAGGAAGGATCTTTAACAAGTAGGTAAGAGGGACTAATAAATGATGGGCCAGCCATCTATAGGCATGTGCACCTCAAGCATGCTTGCAAATATCACCAACCTTGACTCCTTACTAAAATGTAAAGAACATATTTATTTATCGTATGTGCATAGGTATATATGTGGTGGCTGAGGGCTATCTATGCATATGTGAAGGTCAGAACTCCTTCTAACATGTGGGTCCCAGGGACTGAACTTAGGACATCAAGTCCGAGGGCAGGCACCTTTACCTGCTGTCTTAGTCACTGTTCTATTGCTATGACCTAGGCAACTCTTAGAAAGAAGGCATTTAGTAGGGGGTTGTTTACAGTTTCAGAGGTTTAGTCCTTTACTGTCATGGCAGGAAGCATGGCAGCAGACAGGCAGATGGTGCTGAAGAAGTACTTGAGAGCTGCATCCTGGTCTGCAGGCAGAGAGAGACACTGGGCTTAGGATGGGCTTTTGAACCCTCAAAGCCCACCTCAAGTGACACACTTCCTTCAACATGGCCACACCTCCTAATCCTATCAAATAGTGCCACTCACTGGTGACTAAGTATTTAAATATATGAGCCTCTGGGGGCCATTCCTATTCAAACACCACATCCACAGAGCCATGTCACTAGCCCTATACTCCTAGTTTTTCTGAACTAAAACTTCATAACTTGGGCAATCACAAATTGGCTCAAGCCAATATTATTTAATATCAAATTCTAAACTCATTGGATCTTCATTAGTGGAATTTTGTCCTATTAATAAACCTTATCAATCAAACCTATTTTATTTTGATTTTTTTTACTTTTTCTATAAAGTTATGTGTATACGGATAGGTATTTTGTCAAGCAGCAACATGATGTTTGTTGTGATTGCTGAGAGGGAGTGAGTGAAAACTTATTACACACAAGCAATACTTCCTTCTCTATGAGTGGTGACACTATGTCTTAAAGAAAAGCCATGATTAGTGCCTAAACTCCTGGGGAAGACCAGCAGTAATGGCCATGTGTCAGTTTCCACCCCAAATCAGTTGGGCAAAAAGTGACTGGACTACCTTTGACTTTCCTTGGCTAGGAGCAGAACCCAAATAAAAGATGAGAATAAAGGCCCAGAATTCCTGTTCCCTACAACCCAGACCCCTAAATCCATCCCTAAGAAGCCTCCACTAACCTTCAGATGAATTTCTGCTCTCCAAAGCCCTTGTCAACTCTTTTTCTGCTGGAACCAGCCTTTGACAACACTAATACTCATGCACCTGCAACATGCAAATGCAGGCCTGTTTGGGGGAAAAATCCTTTATTTTATTTGATTTTTTGTTTTGTTTTTCAAGAAAGGGTCTCTCTGTATAACCTGGCTGTCTTGGAACTCACTCTGTAGACCAGGCTGGCCTTGAACTCACAGAGATCTACCTGCCTCTGCCACTTGGGTGCTAGGCTTAAAGGCATGTGCCACCCCTGAAACCAAAGCTTTATAACCAAGAAAGATGACTTGGCTGTGGAGTGAGTCCAGAGCTGATGGTAAAACCTCCCCCACCCCTTGTTTTCAGATGGCTAAAATCTGATTTCTGCAAACCCAGCACAGATGTGCCTGGCCACCTAATCCACAGTGGTAGTGGAGGCATTGTTCTAGAAGCAGTCAGCACACTCACCCAGTCTTCTGCTGATAATCCCTCCCACAGGCCTGCTATAGAGCTTGGTTCAGGTTGCCCGTATCTGTTACTCCTGCTGCTGCAGAATGAGCAGCCATTGTATAGCATGCCATGGCCATGGCCATCTTGAGCTTCCAACAGTTGTGATTACCCACGTGAGACCCTAACAAGATGGGCCCAGTAATGTTTCATTATGGAATAGGGAGGAGATCACAAGGCCCGCTCCCCGCCACCACCCCAAGATGTGGAGGCAGTTAACAGTGACTGGGGAAAAGAAACACTTTCCGTACCGGAGCTGCTTGAACGTTATCCGTGGTACCATAAGTTGCCACAGTTAAACTCACTTGTTCATCGCTTGCGTGAAATCTTTACTTTCTTCCGTCATTGGTTCCCTACCTGGGTAGGACAGGTGTATGTTTATGTCTCCCCCTGTCCCCCCACCCCAAATGTTCATACAATGCCTGCTCAAACGAACTTCATCTCTGGCTCCAAACAACCACCCAGCAGGGACATGGTCACCAATGAGTTTGCTTGATCCCCAGGCACGAGGATGATGTTCAGCACTTCAAAGTCATGCGAGACAACAAGGGCAATTACTTCCTGTGGACTGAGAAGTTCCCATCCCTAAATAAGCTGGTGGACTACTACAGGACGACCTCCATCTCCAAACAGAAGCAGATCTTCCTTCGGGATGGAACCAAAGAAGATCAGGTATGCCTCAGGTCCACACAGACTCCAGGCCAGGGATTTCAGGCAGCCCGGATTCCTGTGTAAGTCACTCCCTCCCAAAAGAATGATATCCTGATCTGAAGTCAGATCTCATGTTTGATACAGCCGATCACTTCCTAGCTGGGTGGCTTTGGAGGACTCTCAGATCGTGCTTCCTCATCCCGTGAGACAGCATAAAGAGGGGGTTGTGAGTGTAGGATAATCTAATGTCCCCCATCTCTTCCCTCACTCCTAATCAAGCTACAAATGTACTATATATGTTAGCTTACATTGGAGGGCTGTTGATCAGGAATTCATGGATCTTACATCACTGCTTTCAGCCCAGCCCAGGAGCTGCTCAAGGGTCAGGGCGACAGACAGCAGTACTAGAGAGTAGCCTAGAGGCCAAGACTAAAGCACCAGGCAGTTTCCTGATGACCTCCGGGAGCCCAGGCATGCACAAGTTTAATCCCACTTCATTCCTAACTACCTGTGTCACCTAAGCAAGTACAGAACACTTTCTGAGGCCTGGAGAGGTGGCTCAGGGGTTGAGCACACTTACTGCTCTTCCGGAGGACCTGAGTCTCATGTCAGGGGCCTCCCAACCACCACTAATTCTAGGTTCAGTGGATCTGATGCCCTCTTCAGGCCTCTTTGAGCCCCTGAACACACATGACATACATATATACAGACAGATACCCCAAATAAAACACCCTTTTCCCCCACAAAGAGCATTTCTTTAAGCTGGGTATGGTAGCACATAACAGTACCCAGCACTTAGGAGGTAGAAGCAGGAGGATTGCAAGTTCAAGGCCAGCCTGGACTACATAGTAAATGCTAGGACAGCTTAGGGCAAGCAAGATACTGTCCCCCACCCCCACCCCCGCCAAATCAAACATACAAACAAACAAACAAACAAACAAAAGGATGCTTTTTAAAATGTGTTTTCTCATCTTGGCATGGAAAGTACAGTAGTCGCTCCCTCACTGGACCCTTGTGACGACTGAGTGGCATAATCATAGCCCCTGCCGCAGAGTCTGGGGCATGGCAGGCAGGCACCAAAGACGCGATAATCAGCTTCCCACAAGGGAACCCACACAACACGCGTGCACATGGGCACACCTACAAAGTACAAACTGCTTCTCAAGGGAAAAGAGCATGGCTGTAAGAGACAGGTGTAATAAGCAGGGCGGTGGTGGCACAGTCTCTTAATCCCAGCACTCAGGAGGCAGAGGCAGGCGGATCTTTGTGAGTTTGACGCCAACCTGGTCTATGAAGGGAGTTCCAGGACAGCCAGGGCTGTCTTGAAACCCTGTCTTGAGAGAGAGAGAGAGAGAGAGAGAGAGAGAGAGAGAGAGGTGTAATAAAGGAAGAAGCATGCACTAGCATAGCTGGAACCCCGGGGAAAGGTGATTGGAAAGGACCCGAGTGCTTTGGGGAAGTCAACCTGCCCTTCTAAGCCACCAGCTGTTTTCAAGGCTGGGATGCAACAATCATCAGAGAAGAGGGTGTTCCCATCAGAGCACACAGAAGTTCAGCAAACAAAGGTCAGCGGAGCTCTTGTGGCTTGTTTTAACCAGGAAATGGAAAGAAGTATTCACTCTCTAGGATTCGGGGCTCAGAGATAAGAGAGACAGTATAAAGTTTTCTTTAAACCGGATTAAATGAGTTAATATTTGTACAGTGCGAGCACATACAGAGCCCAAGTTTCTATGTAATTGTTTGTTAAATAAAAATAACAATAAAGTATTTCTGGTTCACGAGCTGTTACAATATGAGCAGCGAGGCCTTGTTCCTTCCTGGTTCATGGGACATCAGGCCTGTTTTTCATGGCTCTGCCAGAATGTTGCTGTCTTGAGTCCGTGTCACCAGGCTGTAAATGACAGCTCCAGACTATGCAAAATCAAGAGTAGGGCTATCCGGAGGGCAGGGTATCCAGCAGTTTGGCAACTTGCGGGTTGTTTATCTTGTAAGATAAATAATCCACAGGATCTCAGGATCTCAGTTGACCTTTGGGGTTTTTTTTCTTCGGCACTTTTGTGTGCTCTGGGTGGGAACACACTCTGTTCTGATGATTGCAGAATCCAGCCTTCAAATCAGCTGGTGGCTCAGAAGGGAGCATTGACTTCCCCAAAGCACACGGGTCCTTTTCAAGTCACCTCTCCCTTTCTGCCTGTGAAGTAGAATATTTAAACTTAATTACAGAGAGAAAAACAAACCCAGTAGGGATGGATTGAGTGGAGACCACACGGAAATGGTTAGACCAAATGGAAATTGTCAGCCAGAGGCCCGAACTCATGAACTAGGGAAGGCTTGAGAATGCAGAGACCCCCTTTGATAATGTGGAGGTTCAAACCTTAGGTTTCCTTCAAGGCTTACCACCACCACACAGTTCCTGCCAGAACAGGGACAGGGACGGGAAGTCTAGGGGAAGGATCAATCTGGAGCCCCTATTCTCTTCTCCAGGGTCACCGGAGCAACAGCCTGGACAGGAGGTCCCAGGGAGGCCCTCACCCAAGTGGAAATGTAGGAGAAGAAATCCGACCTTTGATGAACCGGAAGCTGTCAGACAACCCTCCTCCCCGTCCCCAGCAGTACCCCCAGCATCAGCAGCCACCTCCTCCGTTCCCACCGGGGTCACAGCCTCCTCCACAGCAGCGGTATCTGCAGCACCACCATTTCCACCAGGTATCTGAAGAGAAGAGAGAGGCAGGGCAAGGAGTGAAGGCAGACCTGCCCACCCCATGGCCCAGGCCAGACCAACCTCCTGAAAGATTCTGGGCCCCACAATGGAAACTACCCACAAACCATCAGTGAGAGTGTGCGCGCCTGCGCGCGTGTGCACACACACACACACACACACACACACACACACACAATTCTGTCAGCAGAATTCCAATTCCTTCTCCGTAACCCATGAAAAGAAAGCTGGATTAAAATGTGCGGAGCCTTGTTTATCTACCTTTGCCTGTTCCAGACGGGATGGCAGCTGGCTTATGGAGATGGACAATGCAGGGTTCTGTGTGAGCTGCCTGTATCTACTTCCCCAGGCCCATATTCTGCTATCAGCCCCCACTACCATGCAAACATAATCCAGCAACTAGCACCACATTTTGTCATTGGCATGGTCCGGTGCATTTTCTCTCTTTTTGACTTTTTATAAGCTGTTCTGTCTGCCTGATGGATCTTTCCTGGTCAGTCCCACTCCTCCTTCAAGCTGGAGCCCAGGCGTCACCTCTTCCCGGACTCCTTCCCTGACCTACCCAGGCATGCCTGGACACTTTCCTGTCTGTTCACTTAGCACATTACTGTATATGGTTCTTCCTCTAAACTAGTAAATGTTCCTGATTTTTGTTTTTAACTAAGAAAAGAACCATACAAGCTATCTTTGGTGGTGCCTGCCTATAACCCCAACATTTAGGAGGCTAAGACAGGTGGATTAAGAGCCCAGCTCTAGCCTGGGCTACATAGTGAATCCAAAGTTAGCTTGAGCTACAAATCAAGACCCTGCCTCAAAATCAAAGAAAAGAAGGGGGTGGGAGTAAAGTGTTTGCTAGGCAAACAAGAGGGCCTGAAGTCAGATTCCCATCACCCACATAAATGCCAGCATAGGGGAACACATCTTTTGTTTGCTTGTTTGTTTTTCAAGACAGAGTTTCTCTGTGTAGCTTTGGAGCCTGTCCTGAAACTCACTTTGTAACCCAGGCTGGTCTCAAACTCACAGAGATCCGCCTGCTTCTGCCTCTGCCTCCCAAGGGCTGGAATTAAAGGTGTGTACCTCCACCACCCAGCAGGGAAAGACATCTTTAACCTCACTGCTGAAGTGAGCAGTTAGAAACAGCAGATCTCAGCAGCTCATTGGCCTGCCAGTCTAGCTGAATCAGTGAGTCCCAGGTCCAGTAACGTCCCTTCAGGTGGATGGAGAGTGACAGAGGAGGATGCCCAATGTCAACCTCGGGCCTCTACCCTCACACTCACACATATGTACACAAATGATGGTGGTGACAATTGACTGCACTCCTGAAGTGTGGGTGCACAACGCCCCAAATAACTGCTATTTGATTGGGTAAATGAAATCCATCATTCTTGCCTTTAAAATCTAAGATCCCTTCAGATTCCTTCCTGTCCATTTTCCAAGATGAAGGGTGATGGTCAGCGAGTTAGTTCTTGGGTGTGAGTTCTGTAGACAGCACCCAAGCAAGGCCCAAGGGTGGGGCAGGCTGTGAGAGACGCCCCTGCTGGCAATTTAACCACCCTCTGTTACCTGTGTCTAGGACCGCCGTGGAGGCAGCCTGGACATAAATGACGGACATTGTAGCATCGGCAGTGAGATGAATGCCACCCTGATGCACCGGAGACATACGGACCCCGTGCAACTCCAGGTGGCAGGGGTGAGTGAGCGGAGAGCACGCGCGAGCGAGGTGGCCTCTCAGGAGAGGGATCAGCCTGGCTCATTCAGGCTGCCGTTTTCAGTCTGACTGTTGAACTTTGTTCCTGTTCTTGCTCTTGTGGCCGCGGGAGATGGGTGAGCTTTGTCCCTGTGACCCAGTGCACTTGGCCTCAGGACAGGCTCAGTATTAGGGCACTTGCCTGACATATGTGAGGGCCCAGCTTCCACAAAAGCAGAGCAAGACCATATCAAGAACAAAGCTGGTGAGTGTCCCAGCGCCTTAGGGCCCAGGGCTGTGCATATCAACTCTGCTTTAGATTCTTCAAGGTCAGCTTTTTGGGAAGGACCCAGGGGACTCAGGATAGAGCCATGATTCCACTGTGTGACAGTCGCTCCAGAGACCAGCCTACTGAGCTCATCAGCTTGTCTCTTGCTCCCCTCTAGCGAGTGCGCTGGGCCCGGGCACTGTATGACTTCGAGGCTCTGGAAGAAGATGAGCTGGGATTCCGAAGTGGGGAGGTGGTTGAAGTCCTGGATAGCTCCAACCCATCTTGGTGGACCGGCCGTCTACACAGCAAACTGGGTCTCTTCCCTGCCAACTATGTGGCTCCCATGATGCGATGAGTCCCACTGGGCGACTAGAAGCTTTTTGTCTGAAGCTGCCTGCAAGATACGGACAAGGAAAAAAAAAGTTGGACTTTATAACTACATATGCATGCATATAATGTACACGTGTGCCCGTGTGTACACAAAACATGTATATGCATGCCTATGGCTACACACAACATTTTCTAATAGTAATTTATTGGCAGCTGGGTTGGTTCATTGACTGGCATGAGAAGGAACTTGAGGGAAGAATGGGGTGCTTTTCCAGCTCTTCTCTGTGCAAGAGGGCAGCAGGGAGCTGAGAGCAGGGCAGGAAAATGGACTTCTCCCAACCCTTGAACTTTCACAGCTTCTTTCCTGGCTTGGGAACTTTCCAAGAGAGCAAGCAGCTAAGCAGAGGTCACACCCCAGCAATGGACCCACAGGACGGGGCTGGGCTTGGCGAGGCATGTTAGGTAGCTTACCTGGCCCCGTCCATCTACAGGGTAGCTTCCCCTCTGTTCTCCACAGGGCAGGCACAGCACCCTGAGAACTAAAGTTTAGCAGATCCAGGGCCACAGGCACCAAGCAAGTCTGAGCAGGTAGCTGGCAAGGGCGTGGTCAGTCTTCTCAGCTTGGTGTGGGAGAGCCTTGCAAGCCTCAGGCCTAGTCAATGCCTGACAGAAACTTTTACTTTTCTACCAGTGACTGCCCATTGGGTGATCCCCTTCCCCTGTAGCTGATGAGAGAGAGTGTCTCTAACATGGAGACACCACAGAGACAAGTGCTAGGGAACACAGGGCTTCTCCACAGACCCTTGTGGCTTGCTTGAATGTAACTTCTGCTTTCCTGGCTGCAAAGAAAGCTGTAGCCTAGATTCTAGGAAGTGCAGGGAGAAGGCCTGGCTGAGAATGCGGGATGTGTCAGCAGCCTCGTTTTGTGGTTAGAAGGGTTGTGTCTGTGCAGTGCTCTTGCTTTTTCCTCCTGATTTTCTGTGGTTGAGGGGTGTCTTTGCCAGAGGGAAGCCAAGACTGCAGATCAATAAACAGATTGACATATTTGACTCTAACCCTGGACAGGAGCTTCATGAATATGAGTTTCCTCTTCCGTCTTCATGTTCAGCCTCTGGGGGCCTCCCTTCACCTAGAAGGAGGAACCCCACTGACACTGTCCTTCTTTGTCTCCTCAAACTCGAATTGTGTGTCCTGGTGCCCACCCTGGAGAAGAAAGAGCAGAGAAGGCGGGCTGAGGGGAGGGACACTGGAGAAGAAGAAGCTCGGTGCCCGTTGTGGAGCCTGGAAGCAAACATGTCACAACAGAAGGCACTTACAAGGGTGTTGGTGTAGTCACGTGTGGATGTGTGTTCTGAGACAGGAAAAGAAGCACTGGGGTGCAAGTGACGGCGGGGCATATGTGGCAAGGGGCCCTCTCCCCTGTGTCCCCTCCTGCTTTAGGGACGGACTGGAGGGCATCTGCTACTGAAGCGATAAAAGAACAGTGTGACTCACAAGTCACTGCAGTGTGGCATACACTCGGTCCCTTGTGACTCTGATTCAACAATTCTCTGATCCCCGGGTTCCCTTTAGAGAAAGAGAGGAAGAAAGAGCTAAGAGGGAAAAGAAAATAGCCGGGAAGGGCAGGGAAACAGAGCATGCCTGAGGAGCATCTGCAGCCTCGGGAAAGGAAGGCAGGGGAGGGGTCAGAAGATGGAGAGCAGATGAGCGGCAGAGGGGAGGGGGGGTGTCAAGTGGGACTCAGAGCAGAGAGGGGCCAAGGAGGTCTTCCTCCTGCCTTCTGCATGAGAACGGAAGCTGAGGCCAAGTGGGCCCGATCAGCAAGCTTGGTAGTGGGAGATGTGAAACATTACAGTAAATAAAAGCCAAAAGTGATGTTTGGTTTTACAGTATTTGCAAACCATATGCTTTAAACAGCCCACAAACTTCATCCATTTGGCTGATTCCGTGGGAGGAGCAGCCCCGGCTGAGGCAGAGATGACTAGTTTGGTTCTGGTCTAGATGCTATGCCTTGAAGCTCTGTACACTACTGTCTACTAGACAGTCATAGTCTTGCCGGTCTATATCTGGTGTCTGTGTGGCCGGCCCTAGGAGGAGTGGGTACTCCCTCCCTCCCTGGAGGTGGCAGGGATGCTAGGCCCAAAACACCTGGAATGGGCATCCTGTTGTAGCAGCCATTGTGAGGGATTTTTATTGAGGGGCATTGCTGTGCCCATTAACGGGGCTCAATTCAGAAGAGAACAGGGGAGTCACCTAAAACACTAAGGGAGAACAGGGTCTCATGGGGACTAGACCAGGAAGATTAAGACCAAACTGTTCACTCGGGGCTCAAATCTCTTTGGCCTCTGCTGCTGCCGCCTGGGAGGTGGGAGAAGGGCATGAGGATCCCTATCTATCCTATCCCTTATCTATGTTCTACATGCCAGCTTCTTAGAGCCAAGGCAGTGTGTCTACCTCGTGTTTCTCACCAGCAGAACAGCCAGCAGCCAACACACTGTCCCTGATTTTGGCCGCCACACCCTAGGTGACTTGGTGACATCTGAACAGAGAACTTCCAGAGAAAAGCCAGTTCCTGTCGAACCAGTTGTGGTTTCCTCCCCCACTTACTGGAAATGACGTCATTTCTAATATCCAGAAGCTGCTCTGGGTGATTGAAGGAAACCCTTCTCGAAGTCTTAAGAATCCGAGAGCGCTGTCTAGGGACCGTGTTAAATTGCGGGGTTCTGACTCAGCCTTCCATCTCTAACAAGCTCCCAGATGCTTTCATCCGCAAGGGCATCAGGCACACAGATCTAACTGGATTCTCTTCGTGGGGCTCTTCAGTCAGGGCTCTTTGATGCTGGCTTTGGGACAGGCGCGACTTGTTACTGTCATTATGACATCCTTTCTGTTTGATGGCCAGGTGACATATTTTTGCATCTTCATCGGGACTCAGAAAATGTCCAAGTGATAGGCACTTAGCTGAGACACGAACAGGAACCCCCTAATAGAAACCACTTGAAACAAGAGCAGAAGTTGTGGAAGGTGCAGAAGATTTCTCAGAAAATCCTTAAAGAGAAAAATCAATGTCCATCACTTTGGGCTATGGGCAAGGCACTGTCGTCACCAGATCTCAGCTAACAGCCCACACAGGGGACAGACTGGCCTGGTCAAAATAATTGCAGGACTCTTTGTCTAGTTGTGTGTCTCTCTGTAAGACAGGAGTGTGATTAAAATCTACCATGGCAATATTTTAAAACAAATTTATTTTTGTTATTGTTTTTCAAGTCTTTTCTGCTTCATCTCCCTCCATGGTCCTCCTGTCTCCCATAGCAACTGCACCATCCTCTGTACTTGTGGCCCTGCATTCCCTCCTATCCCTGGTACACACTCTATGCTGATACCAAGGCAATCTTTGGACAGACAAATCCAGTCACACCACTTTTCTCTGCACTGGATCCTGCAAGATCTGACCCTGCAGCATCTTCTCTCTAACCGCCTCTTGTTTTCATGCCCCTTCTCCACTGTCCTTCTTTCAGCCTCCAACTGGCTAAGAACTATTCCCAGGGTTTTCATAATTGTGGGTACCCTGCAGAATGCACATTCTTTTCTTTTTTTGTGGATGACTGCTGTTCAGATATGGGTTTACATATCGCTTCCTCTCAGACTCCCCCATATGAAATAACATATCCCTCTAGATTACCTCATGAGTCCCATGTTTTTCCTGAACAGCGTGCACAGAGATGGGGACACTAGAATATGGTGTGGCTGTTAGGCTGTATGTTCCTCGGGGGCAGGGATCACTGTGTTTTGTGGCTCCTTGTATGCCTAGCATCTCACACTATTCATGGTACATGGAGGAGTGCCAGAAATACGTGTCTAATGAATGATGTGTTCCTCCAAGCTTAAAACCTTCGTCTTGGAGGGAAGCTCTTTCAGGTATAGGACGAGAAGAGAGGGGTGAAACATGAGTGTTCTCTCTTCCTAGAACACTCATTAAGATGGGAAGTAAACAACTCAAAATAGCTTCAGGAAGTTCCTGAAATTGACTAGATTAATGGGGCCCCTTTCTCCTCGATAGTATATAGGCAGTAAAGACTGCCAAGATTCTTAGAAGAGACTCAAACAGAGAAGCCTGGAAAAAGCAGAGACCTGCTGAACTGCCAGGAAGAGACTCAGACCAATCAAGCCAGCAGTAAGGACACTCCCCGACCTGGTGAGCTGCCTTCCAGTTGTTCAGTGAGCAGTGAGCTCCAGGTTTCTAGTTTCTCATGAGCTGTCACCCATACTGGGGAGGGCGCTGGTGATACAGCTATCTTTGAGTCATTTGCTCCTGTAAGTTACCCCTACCCAAACCCTTGTAAGTAACCTCAGTAAACTCACTGATTTGCCGCATGGGACTTCAGTGGCATCCGTACTTTGGTCTGCCACTGGTTCCCTGCCCGGGGTGAGTAGACATTTCTTCATGTCTTCCCAGGAATAGTCACACAGCAATGAACAAGTACCAGCTGCCCCATCTTGTCTATTCATTCATCCCAAATGCCTCAAGCATTCCAGACCTACGGGTGTAAGCTTGGGGATTTTCTCTGTGATGTTCATGTGACTGAAGCTTTTGCCTCTGCCCTCAGATACTCCACTGGGTGTTTCTGGGAAACTCTGTCTACTCATGCCCATTGTGCCCAACATCCTCCGCTCACTGTGTTTTGGATTGCTCTAAATCACGTGTGTCAACTGGTGAAACGGTCTTGACTCTTCAAGCTATGGAATCTGCCCCATGATCCATGTGGCGAGGAGAATGGGGAGGGAGTGGGCTGAAGTATGGCCAGTGCCCAGTGCTAAAAATACACCACAGTTGGGCCCAGGATCCCTCACAGTCTCCCACGAACTCTGCTCGTACCTTCTCACCTGAGCCCTCTCTCCATCAGACAAAATGGGAATGACAGCCTTCCCCTCCCCCCATGTTGCTCCTCTCTCCTTGGTGCATGTTTCTTCTTTGAGCGAAGAGAACCACGCCACACTGCTTTATTTGTGCAGCAAATAACACATAGGGACCAATGCGTGGCACACGGTTCTATGTTGGAGCTTGGCTACAATTAGGTCATTAAATCAGCAAGTGTTTGCATAGCAGCTCTTATGGGTCTGGTAAGATCAGTCACGAGGTTCCTCACTCACATCTCCCCGCTCTGCCCAATCCATGCCCACACCACAGCTACTGTCTCGTTGTCACTTCTTTGCCAGTGACAGCACTGGCCTCTGCACAGTTCCCTTGCTTCCTATCCGACGTAGGCTCCCTTTGATCTAGCCCCGAATGGCTGCCAGACAGATCTTATAAACATGTAAAGCAGATGACATTAGGCTCTTATTCAAATCCTTCAGGGGCTCCCAGAGCTCTCAGTTCCAAGTCCTTAGCATTCCACTCCAGGCATTGGTGATCTGCCTGCTGCGTGTTTGTTCAGTCACGTCCCCAGCTTTCCTCTCCTGAGCCATCTCAGTCAGCACCACTGTGGTCCCAGAGTGACTCATACTGTCTTCAACCTCCAGCTTTCCTACCTTTGGTTCCTTTTGCTTGGAATGCCTTTCTCCCAACATTGTTGTTATTGTTTTTTAGACTAGAGTGATGCCGGAATAGTTCTGCAGCTCTTTTGTTCAGTGTGGCGGCCATTCACCATGTGTAGCTATTAAATACTTGGTTATTACTTTTTTTTTTCAGAGACAGGGTTTCTTTGTGTAGGCCTGGCTATCCTGGAACTCACTCTGTAGATCAAGCTGGCCTTGAACTCAGAGATCCTCTGCCTCCCAAGTGCTGGGATTAAAGGTATGCAACACCACTACCTGCTTACATTTTAATTTTTTTATTTAATTGTCTGAAGAGGGTCTCATGTAGCCCTGGTAGGCACTGAATTGGATGTGTAGCAGAGGATGACCTTGAAATTCTTGTCCTCCACCTCTCAGCTGCTGGGATTATATTCATGTGCCACCACACCCAGCTTGCAACTGGATACTTGAAATATGGCTAAAACAAGTGATTTGTATGTCGCTAGTGGTTACCTTACTTGGTAGCATGGATCCAGACACGAATTCTTAGCTCCAAATTCAAGTTTCTCACTGGGAACTGCCTCATGTACAAGCCTAAAGCATTATCGCTCTGATTCTGTTCCAACACAGAAAACACTGTACGGTACCGAGTGATTTGTTGCTCTGCTCCATACCTAGATTGGATAGCTCAAGGCAAACAGCTCACTCAGCGAGCGGTTGATACACGAAGGCAGGCTGTGCTGGTGCGGGCTTAACAAGAGGCTCAGAGAGAAAAGCCCTGATTAGCGTTCTTTTCCCATTCTGTGATGTAGACTCTGCATGCTAAAGGAATGAGAAGACGAGCCCCAGCCTTCAAGAAAACCTTTGCCAAAGACAAATCTTAGGGGAGTGAGGAACAAGAAAAGGCAGTTAATAAACTTATAATTTTATATAAAATGTCTTATATAAATTTCAATATTATGTTTATATATACTATGAAGGCTAAAGGGGAACTATGTGTGGGGAGGCAGGATGACCAGCAAGAGGGGCAGAGAGGGAAAAGGGGAGGGGTGTGAAGAAGGAACTAAGAGCAAAGGATAGTATCTATGTATGAAGGTGTCACAGTAAAACCAATTTCTTTGTAAGTTAAGCAAAAATTATGTTATAAAGGGGGCAAGTCTAGGCTGGGACTGAGGTTAAGTTGTTAGAGGGCTTGCCTAGCATGCTTGAGCCTTGGGTTCAATCCCCAGCACCACATAAACAGGTGTGTTGATACGTGACCGTAATCGCAGCACTTGGGAAGTGGATGGCAGGAGAATGGACCATTCAAGGTTATCTTCAACTATGGTCAGTTTGAGGATAGCCTGGGACTATATGAGGTCCAGTCTTGAAAGAGAGAGAGAGAGAGAGAGAGAGAGAGAGAGACTGAGAGAGAGAAAGAAAGATCTGATATGGCATTACTACACAAATTTTACCTAAGAGAGTTCAGTGCAGAGAGAATTGCCACTTTTTAAATATAATTTTTAAAAACTATTATGCTATGTTTTTGTCTGTATGAGTTTTTGCCTGCATGGATGTCTATGTAGCGTGTGGGTGCCTGGTGTCCATGGAGACCAGAAGAGGCCATTGGATCCCCTGGAACTGGTGTTGTAGGCAGTCGAGAGTCACAACATGAGCACTCAGACTAGGGTCCTCTGGAAGAGCAGCCAGTGCTCTTAACCACTGAGTCATCTCTCCAGTCCCCAGGACTGTTACTCTTGAAACTTAATTAGAAGAAATGAGCAACCTAGTTAAAAATTAGTCAAAAGACCTGAACAGACCTCACTGAAGATGACGTCCAGACGGCAACAAGCATCCTTTTGAGATGCCTGAGATCATATGCCTTTAGGGAGTTACAGAATGAAACAGCAGTGAACTAACACTACCCAGTTCAAAACACTGCAGACCGGCGACCGCTGGTAAAGATGTGAAATCATGGGAGCACTTGGCCACTCACTGCATATGCAAGGTCACATTCAAAGACAGACTGGTGGCATTGCTTGTGGTTGCTGAAACTTATGAACTCAAAATCCTATACATTTTAGCAGCTGTATTCAGAATTTCCAAAATGGAAGTGATCACAAAGCCCTTCAGTAAGTAAATGGGTTAGTACAGAAAAGAAACCTTATTTCAGTGCTTTTTTTTTTTAAGGGAGCAATTGCTAGGTGAGGGGCTTATACTTGTAAGCCCAGTCCTCAGGAGTGAGTTTCAGGCCAGACTGGACAGGGTAAAAACCTGGCTTAAAAAAAAAAAAAAAAAAACAAATCACATGCATATTACCACGGGGGAGCAAAAAACAAAAAACAAACAAACAAAAACCCTCTCTGTAAGGCTGCCTACTGTCTGATTGCACCCTTAACTCTTCACAAAGCTAAGATGATGGAGAGACTATAAAGATGAGGGTCACAGCCAGGTATGGTGCTGTGCACATGTAAGTCCAGAACCTGGGAGGTAGGAGGATCATGAATTCAAGGCTAGCCAGAGCTGCAAAGTATGACTACATCTCAAAAGCACATTTTTATTGTTTCATTCGAGACAGGGTCTTACGCCTTTTGGCTTTGCTTCCAACTTAGAGTGTAGTGGAGGATGACTTGAATTTCTGGTCCTTCTGTTTCTACCTCCCAAGCGCTGGGATTGCAGGGTTTAACTACTGTGTTCCATTTATGGCACACTGGGGTTAGGATCCAAGGCCTTGGGCCCACTATAAGCACTTTGCCAATTTAGCCACATCTTCATTCTCCTGGACAGCCTTCATTGTGTTTTGTTTTAAATAAAATAAAATGACTTAGGAGGCAGAGGTTAGTAGATTGCCACAGGCTTGAGGCCCAGCCTGGTCTACATAGTGAGTTCCAGTCCTTCTTGAGCTACATAGAAAGACTTAGTCTCATAACAAACAAAAGCCCAAACTTTTAAAATAGTAAAGTAAAAATGTCCGAGGGATGGAGGAATGGATAGACCAAGCGTGGAGAATGTTTAGGACAGGCCAGCTACTCCATGTGCTGCACAGGGCGGGTACATGTCTGTCTGCTGAGACCATGGAAAGTGCAGCAGTCAGGATGAGTGTGGACGTCGGGTGACAACGCTTCGGTATAGATTCATCAACTGTAGCATATACACCACTCTGTCGCTGGATGTTGACAGTAGGAGAGGCTTCACATGCCTCTGGGGAGTTCTGGATCTTCTGTTTTGCTGTGAGCCTAAAATCGCTGAAAAGAAAGTTCCAGTTAGAAATAATAATAACAACAACCTGACTGCCACCATGTCTGACTTCACTGAACTTGCAGTGGGGGAGAGACTTATGTGGTTGGCTCTAGGGAACAGATGGAACCCCACTTCAGAATGACCTCATTCCTGTACGAATGGAGCATTCTGGGCGTGGGAAGGCGTGGAAGGGTAGTCAGACCTGCAAGAGGCCGGGCATGTAACTACAGGTAGATCATGGTTGTAGCCTGGAGTTAAAAGATTGGGGAGTCTGGCATATCTTAGATTTATTCAGAAAGAAATATGTTTGGTTTTTTGTTTGTTTTGTTTGTTTGTATCAAGAATTGCCCCGGACATCTCCTGAGTTGCCCAATCAGCCTGAACCTGAGATGTGAAGATGGGGGCTTGACCAGACGTACCTTAACAGGGTATCATGGTCTACCAGAGACAGAAGTGCAAAAGTGGGCAGTGCCTAGCTTGCGTGCCTCATGGATGCAACAATGTCATCCCCTACCCCCTGAGCAACATCAGTGCCTCCGGCCGGGCGGTGGTGGCGCACGTCTTTAATCCCAGCACTCGGGAGGCAGAGGCAGGCGGATCTCTGTGAGTTCGAGACCAGCCTGGTCTACAAGAGCTAGTTCCAGGACAGGCTCCAAAACCACAGAGAAACCCTGTCTCGAAAAACCAAAAAAAAAAAAAAAAAAATCAGTGCCTCCTCTCAGTGGTTGTTGCCATTCCCATCATGACATACAGACATGGCACTGTCTGAGGAAGAAGAGGCACCCCCCTCCCAAGTTTAACTAGTGAAACAAACTTACCCAGGAATTCTCAGCAGTCACCCCCTTCCCCATGACCAAGATAGGATCATATATCACTCCTCAACCCGCCACATCCAAAAGAATAAGCCAACCATCATTGGGTAAACCCTTGAGAAGGAATCCTATAGGAAGCAGAACCAGGACGGGCAGGTGGGGCTCTGCCCACAGGAAGGAGGAGATGTGGGTGAGTGTTAAGACCAGGTCTACAGGAAATATTAGAGGAAGAACCAGCTTGTTTATGACCAACAGGTCATTCCATAAACTTGTCTTGGCTTAATAAAGGGACAAGAAGGAGGCTGAATGAATAATCCTCAGCTCCCTCCACAAATGAAATGTCTGCATAGATGTATATATGTAGCCTTCCACCAGCCTTTGTTGGTGAACTCCCTCATCCACAGTAGACCAGCAAGTCAATGGAGGTGGGCTCCATGCTATGCAAAAGAATCAGCGCTGTACTCAGGGAGACAGCTTTATGTTTGCACTGTGGACGAAGCCCAGGCTAGCCCTGGGCTGTGCCGTAGTCCCAGCATTTTGCTGATCCTGATGTGAAATTCATATACCTAGGTGCTCCCAGTTAGGCCTCTGTGCAGGTCATTTGTGGCCATCCCATTTCTCTACATCTGAATTCCCCAGGGGAGGCAGCAAGTGGTGTCTCATTCCTCAGCTCTGACCTGGTTATGGGGAGTTGCTAGGTAACTGCTTCCCACGCTGGAGGAGGCTTAGTTACCATGGCAAGTCCAGATGGGTTGTTGGGGGGGGGGTGTGCAAAAGAAAGGGAGGGGAAGGAACAGCAGCCTTGACTGTCTTTGCTCTCTCCAGAGGTACTGGAGCTCAGGGCAGTGCTTCAGTCTCTCGGAACCTCAGTGTCTTCATCAGTAAACAAAAGGCAAGACTCTTCTTGCTCTAAACACTTAGTGCATGCAGACAGCATATGCTCAGTGAACAACTGGTGCACTGTCCCTCTTAGGCAGGGTTCAACTCAGGGTAGATGCAGACGGGATGAAGTGTGTCCTTTTAAAAAGCAAATAGAGGACTTAGTAAGTATGTATCTCCATTAAGACAAATAGAGCTTGTGGAAATTCTGCCTTCTATTGGTAACTTAATTTTTTGAATGTTTTTATTGGTTTGCTTATTTGGAGGCAGAATCTCATCACGTAGCCCTGACTGTCCTAGAACTCTTTATGTAGATGTAGACCAGACTGCCTTCAAACTCTCAAAGAGATCCACACTCTGCCTCTTGTGATCCTTGATTAAAGGAGTGCACCACTGTGCTCTGCTAACTTCAAGGATTTATATTCATAAGACCTTGGGGGCTCTGTGGCTCTATTTCTGAGCCTAGACTTCCTTTCTCTTTATTTTCTTTCTTTATGTCTTTTATTCTGTCTCTTCATGCTGGGTATGGAACTCAGGGCCTCGTGCACACCAGGTATGTGCTCTACCACTGAGCCACATCCTCAGCTGCTTCACTGACTCTTTTGTTTGTTTGTTTGTTTTGCTTTGCTTCTCTGTGTAGCCATGACTGTCCTGGAACTCACGCTGTAGACCAGGCTGGCCTCGAACTCACAGAAATCCACCTGCCTCTGCCTCTTGAGTTCTAGGATTAAAAGTGTGTGCCACCACCGTCCGGCTGCTTTGTTGACTTTTATACTCCCAGGACACCTTTCTCCACCCCACACCAGTGTTTCAGGGTGAGGCTCCTTCAGATATTCCATGGATATCTGCAGTATCCAGTATTGCATGCTCTAGAGGGATCTCCTGACCAATTTCCTGGTCCTCCTCGGTTTCCTACATCCAAAATGACATAAGCATCTCCTTTCTGCCATGTTTTCCTCCTCACAGTCACTGGACCAAAAAAGACTTTGTCTTGTTCCCCAGGGGAGGCAGCAAGTGATGTCTCATTCCATATCCATTGGAACAGTCCTATCCATTCCTGCTGTCACCACCCTCTCCTGTCAACCTAGGGGACTGGGATGTGGTACCAGAGTGCATGCTCATCATTATGAGGACGTGGAAGGCAAACAACTCAACTGAATATGTGTTTTCAGCTATTTGGGTGAACAGTGAAACTGTGTATCTGTTTTTCATTGTTCTTTGGTTTTGGTTTGTTTTAAAGACAGAGTTTCTCTGTGTATCAGCCCTGACTGTCCTGGACCTTGCTCTGTAGACCAGGTTTGCCTTGAACTAGCAGAGATCCACTGGCCTCTGCCTTTCAAGTGTTGGGATTAAAGGTGTGTGCCACCACTGCCTGGCAGTTCTTACAGGGCTTGGAGATTTGGAAAATAAGTGGAGGTCTTTCTAGAGGTAACTGATGTGAGGAAGCAGGAAACTTCTGCTCAGTTCCAAAACAGACAGGCTACTAAGAGGGTGTCGAATAGGTGAATGAGTGAATAAATGGAACTCCACACCATCTAGTACAGTTCATGACATGTGTGTGTAAAAGTAAATTGATGTGTTCATGTGCACATGTGTCTACATAGGTACATTGTGTGTCTCGGGGATGGGGAATGACAGAGAGAAGACATGGTCGAGAAAATTGTTTGGCCTCGTGGAAGTTTCTGCATTTAAATTGCAGGCTGTTTGAATACTATTGGCAGTTGAGGGCTAGGAACCGAATGGCAGGATAAAGATGTTGCTTGGAGGTGCTGGAGAAGTGACTCAGCAGTTAGGAGTACTTGCTGCTCTTCCAGAAGACCTGAGTTCAGTTCCCAGCACCCATGTCCAGTGACTCACAATTGCCTGTAACTCTAGCTCTGGAGAATTTGATGCCCTCTTCTGACCTCTTCAGGTACCTGCATGCACACATGTGCATGCAAGCACACACACACAGAGACAGAGAGAGAGACAGAGAGAAAGAGGGAGAGAGAGAGACAGAGACAGAGAGACAGAGACAGAGAGAGAAAGACAGAGAGAGAGAGAGAAAGAGAGAGAGAGAGAGAGAGAGAGAGAGAGAGAGGTAATTCTTTTTAAATGGTGCTTGGAACTGGGTGTAGTAACATTCATCTGTAATTCCAGAACTTGTGAGGCGAAGACAGGAGGCTCACTATAAGTTCAAGACCAGCCTAGTTTGCATAGTGAGATCTTAGGCCAAACAACAACAGGTGGTGCTTAGGAACAGAAGCAGGGGAGTCAAAGGTAGATCCTTGCAACTTTACTGGTACAAAAAGAGGGTGTCTCCCCTTCTGGGATTAGGGGGCAGTGGTTAGGAGGGAATCCCCAGGAGAGGATGGGTCTTCTCTTCCCTCCTGTAGGCAGGAACACAAAAACAAGAGGCTCAGGTGGAGACCAGCCTTTACCCTGCCCTGGCAGAGAGCTGCTATCCTGGAGTGTCTCCCTCCTGGAAAGCTGGTGGGCATGAGCACATCTGGAGACAATTTCTAAAACAGCTGTGGCTCCCAGCTGTATTAGTTACTTATCTTGTGGCTGTGACCAAACACCCAAGGAAAGCAACTTACGAAAGGAAGAATTTATTTTAACACACAGTTTAAGGGTATAGTCTGTCGCAGCAGGGAAGACATGGCAGCAGGAGCATGGGGCGGTTGGTCATTTTGTATCTACACTCAGGAAGCAGAGAGCAGGGAATACTGTTCTTTCTCCTTCCTTCCTTCCTTCCTTCCTTCCTTCCTTCTTTTCTTCCTTCCTTCCTTCCTTCCTTCCTTCCTTCTTTTTGGACACCAGCCCATTGAATGGTGGCACCCACATTGAGTTGTCTTCCTTTCTCAGTTAAACCTCTTTGGAAATGTCCTCACAGGCACGCCTAGAGATGTGACTCTTGGGTACACTGAAGATTAACCATTGCACCAAAGATCCTATGCCATAATGATTACTTCCTTAGTGCTTGTTGATCCCTGTCCTGGTGGCCTGGAACCTGGATGTCACACAGTAGAGGCCCTGAGCGCACAACCTGTAGGTTAGAACCAGCAGAGTACGCTCCGGAAGTCGGCTCAGATAAAAGGGCTGCTCTAGGGTGAGGATACAATCAAGGATGACTTTATGAAGCCTCGGGAGCTGGCTAGGATGCGGATGGAAGTAAGAAGAAAGGAATGCCCCCTCCAAGTGGGGGGGGGGACCTGTGTCAACACAGTCTCTAAAGAAGGGCAACACATAGCAAAGTTCAGGGGTCAAGAGTCATCCCGATGACCCACCTCGACCCAGCCCAGTCTCTAGAAAGTGGCCCAAGGGGGTAACAGGGGGAAAGCTGCTTAGACAAGAAGGTGCCTGGTCTGGATGGGGCGCTCTGTAAAATCATAGTGTTACCAGTGACCCAGCATGGTGCTTTCCCTTTGACAGCAATTCCTTCACTTGGCTGACATCTGCTGAAGAAAACATCATTCACAGATACTAGTTAAAGCATGCTAAGGGAGGCTATATGCACAGAGAAAAGTTCGGGAAGCAAAAGTAAGTACTGGGGTAGAGGGATTGGACCAAACTCCAAACAAACTAGGAAGGTGGGGAGGATGGGGAGTAGTGTGTGTGTGGTGGGGGTGAAAACAACTAAGAGGGAATGATTTAGTGGTGTGTGTGGAGGTTGTGGTGCCCTGGAGAAAATCAGCCTAACAGGATTGTTGCAGATCGAAGACCAAGGGCATCACCTGGGGGCTGGTGAAGGGGCAAGGAAGCTGATTGACATGGCGGGTAATGAGATAACTGGTAAATGGGATCCTGGCTCCATGGATTCATGTACAGCCATACACATAAAAACGTTCTTTTTCCAAATGGACAGCCAGAACTTTAGGGACAGGTGAGAGGGCTCTGTGTATTTGTTCCTTGGAGCCGCAGAGTGGGTGAGAGGAGAAGGCCCCTCCACGGGGTTCCTGGGATGTGTGCTACTCCAGATGCAAGTGGAACCTCTTCCCCTCCTTCTCTCACCTTCTGTGGGAATGCAGCAAGGAAAAATGTTAGCAAGGTGTGAGTGAGTCCCCAAAGTTTTATAACAGCCATTCGTGACACAAATTGCTACAGAGGAAAAAAGAGTCACCCCTGGGAAACTTATCTAAGAATATATCATGAGATGGGTTATTTTGGGACTCAAATTACACAGGAGGGCCTAGGAAAATAGGCAGGCATGGGGCTGAACACAGCTACAATTAATGTTAACTATAAGGTGTCATATCTTTACAAAATGCAGAAAGCACAGCCTGCAGCGAGTGCTGTGGAGGGTGAGAGGAAGGCGAAGTGGAGCCAAGTATCTAGGCAGGAGGGGGATAGTCCTTCAGAGGAAGGAGGAGGGAGTCAGCAGGAAGGGACTTGTTAGGGGGATACACAGTTCTCAGAAGGCAGCAGTCACCTTGGGCAAGGTGGCCTGTGGAGCTGGAAATGCAACCAGGGTGGGTGGATCCCAGCTAACTCAGGGAAACTCCAGACCCAGAACCAGGGGGACCAATAGAGAGTGAGGGGTTTTCCCAGGGTGTTCCTGGGCCTAGAGGAACCTAAATTATATAGCTTAATCTGCAGGTACCTAAAGGACAGCAAGGTGTATGTTTGTTGGTTTTATTTTATATATACAATAGCCTGCAGTGTTTAGCTATAGAGTAGGGTGGAAAGTCTAGGGGTGAGACCATATGAATAAGTTCCCAACATTTCCAGTTAGCAGCAATGACCTTGAAGGAAACATCTCACTCCTAGAAACCATTTTTTTTTGGGGGGGGGGGGATGGTTGTTGTTGTATTAGTTTTTTGAAACGGGGTTTCTCTGTATAGTCCTAGCTGTCCTGGAACTCACTCTTAAGACCAGGCTGGTTTCAAACTCAGAGATCTGCCTGCCTCTGCCTCCCGAGTGCTGGGACTAAAGTCATGCACCATGGCCACCCGGCCAGGAGCCTCGCTCTATTCACCAATACCCTCTCATAACAACTACATCCGGAACCAACTTTAACGAGGTCAGATGCAATTACATAATTGTACATTATGCCTCCCTACCCACAACTTCTCTGCCACTGTGTCCCCTTGTCACCCTGCCTTGTGAAGCCTGGCGCTGGGAATAGAACTTGAGGCCTCACACACCCCAGGCAAGCGACCTACCACTTAGCCTTCATTCAATGAACAATCTTCATTGTTGTGAATATTTGCCAACCGTCTGAACCATACACAGGAGCCACCAGAGAAGCCACCTGTGGTGTCCCACTCATCTTTCCTATTCCCAGTGGTAAGTATGCTTTCTAGTGCTTATAACCTCTCAAAAATGTTGACTGAATAAGCAAGTCTTTGTATGTAAAAGTGAGCATTACTAAATAACCAGTGTGTTTCCCGTCAGATGTTGAAAGATCTTTTCCAATGTGAGCTGTTTCTAGAATATTCTACTCTGCTCTAACCTTCTGTCTAATCCCGAGTCCTATACCATAATATTTGTACCTCCTGAACAGGAGTGGGAGGGGTGTTTTGATCATTCTACTTCAATGTAAGCCCCAAGTAAGCTTGGTTTGGCTCACAGCTGCTTCCCTGTTCTAGGTGGACAAGGGCTTGATGCTCAGTAAAGAGCTGGTAAATGGCTTCAAACTCTAAGCACATTTCTACCCGATAGGTAAATTGCCAAACAAGGCAAACACTTTCCCCTTCTTATCCTCTTCTCCTATCTTCAACCAGAGCAGTGTAGCAACCTGAGGAGGTGGGCAGGCTTTGAAGTCGAGCAGTCTGGGTTTGAATTCTGACTCTTCCTTACTAGGTGGATGGCCTGAAGTGAGCGTTGAACATCTATGTGTTCCATTAACTCACATGGAAAATGAGGATAGGAATTTTTCCAATAGGATTTGCAGTTCATTTGAAGTAAACATCAAATGCTTAGCATGGTGCCTGGCATAGCAATTACTGCTATATTGTTATAACCCTATCAATCTCAACTCTCGGTGGCTCCGCTGTAGCTATAGCATAGAGTCTACTAAACTCAAATCCCAAATGGATGATGTGGCTTACCTGTAACCTAATCAATCTAAAGGCTGAGTCAGGAGGACATTGGGTTCAAGGCCAGCTGGGGCCACTTAGCAAGTCCCTGTTTCAAATAAATGAATAAATAAAGCTTCTGTCTCCTCAGTTTGGGCCCAGTGGCCCTCTCTTTCTGGCCTCCTCTTGCTATGCTCTCATGCTAACTCCCTTCACCAGCTGCTCTGTACCCGGGCTCTTCTGCAAAGCGCTGCATCTCCGCTAACTCGTTTGCCTTCTCTAGGATTCCTGCAAGCTAGAACTTCTTGCCCAGATTTGCCTAATGATGAGACCAAGGCTCAGCAAGGAGAAAACACTTTCCCCGGGACACACAGGAAAGCTGGGTTACATCCATGTTCTTTTTCATCTTCCTCTGAAACCCTAACTGCAAAAGGCTCCACCGGTCAGGCAGCATGGGAGTTAGAAGTGCAGATCCAAGACCTATCTAATCTCAACTTGTATTCCAACCAGATGATCCTTGCCTCTGTGATCGTTGGACATGCTAAAGTCTTTGAGCATCACTGTAAATCACTTTCTGTCAGTCAAAGAATGACCTTGTTTAACCCCCAGGTCAAGAAAGGTCAGCACCATTACTCTGTTCCATGCAGGGCAGGCCTCTCTTCAATGCTGCAGCTCTCCTTAACAATTACAGCCTCTCTTCCAACACGTCCCTTGGTTGTAGCATGAAATTTCCTACTGCACTCTTTTCCCTCCAAACCGTACCTTTTTTATTTCTTTCCATCCTTTGCTTTTTGTCATTACAGACTTATATGAATGTTATTAGTAACAACCATTCCACAGACTCAACATTATGTTGTCATAAAATGTCTTCCATCCCCGGCCGGAGAGATGGCTCAGTGGTTAAGAGCACTGATTGTTCTTCCAGAGAACAGAGGACAGGCACTTGGCAGTTCACAACTATCTGTAACTCCAGTCGCAGGGGTCCAGTACCCTCTCCTGACCTCCATAGGCATGTGTGCCCATGGTACACAGAAATACAAGCAGGCAAAACACCCGTAGCCACAAAGTAATAAAATAATTTTACAAATATTTTTAAGAAATTTCCCATGACAAATAAATTAGCCGTTACTTTAAAGTTTAGGTTCAGACAAGTTCTTATGACGGGGCAGATGGTACTCAGATTCTCTGCCGAAGTATTACAGAAATGGGCTATAGCTTGTTGCTAATGTTACCATCTGAAATCTCTTGGGCTGGGCCTCTATCATCCGTATACCTCTCAGCCCTCTTGTCTTCCAGGCTCTTACTAGAACAGACCATTGAACTCTGCTTACAGCATTCAACTGCTTTTCTAGTCCAAAGTTGCCAAGTCTTCCACATTCCTCCAAAAATCAGCATGGCCAGGCTCTTTGCAGCCACAGCCTACTCTCCGTATTACATTACTTTCCTGTCTGTTTGACAAAAATGCCATAACACAGACAATTTACAGAAAAAAAAAGAGTTTATTTTCTGTTTCAGGTATTCAGTTAAAGGTCCCGAGGGACGAGAATCCACTGTGGCAGGGATATGGGGCAGCAACGAGCAGGTCTGGCAGCCTGAGCAGGAAGCTGAGCGGTCACATCTCAGCCACCACCACAGAGCAAAGAGAGCAAACTGGAGGTAGGGAGAGGCTCTGAGTTCTCAAAGTCCACCCCCAGGAATATACTTCCTCCAGCAAGGCTCTATGTGTGCTTAGACTGAGATGTCCCCCAGAGCCTTGGGCATTTGAAGACTTTGTCCTCAGTTAATAGGGAGGCTTAGGAGGTGTGGCCTTGCTGGAGGAAATATGCCACTGGGGCAAGCTTTGAGAGTTTAAAGACGCCACCATTTCTAGCTTGCTTTCTGTTTCGCATTTCCAGTTAAAGATATGAGCCCTCAGCAGCTTCCCGCTGCTGCTGCCACGCCTTTGCTCTGCCATCACGGACACTAACCTCTGGAACCACAAGTTTCAAGTAAACTCTTCTGTAAGTTGTCTTGGACATGGTGTCCTTTGTCAGAGCAATAGGAAAGTAACAATATATCATACCTCCTAAAGGTTCCATAGCTTCCCCAAACAGTGCCACCAACTGAGGACCAAGCATTTGAATATTTATATATAGGGGGCATTTCTCATTCAAACAATCACAGAAGTCCAAGATTTACCTTCAATTCATAGCAATCTTCCTGCCTCGGCCTCCCAAGTGCTGAGAATACAGACATGAGCCACCATGCCCAGATCTCTGGTTCATTCTCTTAGGAAATATACACTGAACTTGGCATGGTGGCATATGCCTAGAATCCTAGCATCTGGGAGGGAGAGGCAGGAGGATCGGGAATTTAAAGCATGTCTCTTCTACCCACTATGAATTGAGGCCCTGTGCTCTCTGAGGCTCTGTCTCAAGAAAGAAAAAAATGAAATAAAATGCTGAGTGTAAATTGTGCCAGGTGCACAGTAAGCACTGAGTAAATGTTTATTGAATCAGGTTTTTCTTCGAGCACGTGACTGCTTTTTGTAGGGTTGGTGGTTTGCTTTTTGAAACAGGGTCTTATTACGTTGCCCAGGCTGACTTCTACTCACCACCCTCCTGCCTCGACTTCTCCGGTGCTGGGATGGCAGGTGTATGGCACCACACCTGGCTTGACTGCGTTTATTAAAGCACATTTGGTACGCTCAGGGTAGTTGTATTATCCTTGACTGTCCGTCCCTTCCTTCCACTGCCTCAAGCTCCTCTGTATTCTCTAAGCATAGGGTCTGGCATCTCACCGGGCCTCCAAAGCAAAGCAAATGCTGTCCCAGCTAAAAGTAGACTATGCCTATAGTACTTTTAGAGTGGGGTGTTACCGGAAGTAAAGCCTTCTAATTGTCAAGAGTGGAGAGGAAGAAGTGAGGTGACAGCCACCTTTGCTGCTCACCATCCCCGATCTTAGACCATTGTCACATCTCTGCAATCTATTTTTTAATTAAAAAATTATCTTACATGTATGGGTGTTTTGCCTGCATTTTTATGTCTGTGCACCACCTGCATTCCTGGTGCCCGCAGAGGCCAGAAGAGAATGTCAGATCCCCTGGGACCTGGAGTTATTGACAGTTGTGTGCCACTGTGTAGGTGCTGGACATTAAACCCAGGTCCTCTGGAAGAGCATCCAGTGCACTTAACCATCTCTCTAGCCCATGAAGACAATCTAGTCACTCCTTTTTCCCTCAGACCATCAGTGGAGCTGTGGGGTGTAGATCAATGAAAGTCCTTGCCTAGCTTGGCAAAGTACTGAGTTTTATCCCAAGTACAGAGGAGGGAGTGAGGGGAAGAGAGAAGACAGAGTCAGAGACAGAAAGACACAGAGACACAGACAGAGAGAGATGGAGGGAGAGCAAGGGAGTCCTTGACCCCCTCACACACACACCCCACGTTAAAACCAGGACCCCAACAACCCATGTCCTTTCACAGGAACAGAAAGAGCAAGGGAGGCCACATGTAGGAGAGGGACCTCCTAGACTGCAGAGAGCCTAGTCATTCCCCCAGCATAGCCTCCCTTTTCTCTGGAGATATAGAAAAGTCTTTATTTCTAGGCCTCAATTTCCTCGTTTGTGAAATGAGGGGGTTGGACTCATTTCTAAAGCTCCTTCCAGCTCCGAGATGCTGTGCTACAAAATCAGAGAAATGTGAACCTTTGGTTGCTATGATCTGAAAATATTTTGAGTGTGGAGAATCAAAATTGTACAGCAGCACACGAACAAAATAATATGTTAATGACTAAGAAGATTGTATTTAATCCAATGGGAAACAGCAGAGCCTCTGGTGGTGCTGTGCACGCGTGTGTCTGTGCTCAGCTTCCTTCCTTGAGCTCAAACATATATTTTGAATCGCTAATATAGTAATCAGGCCTCTGGCAGCCTATCAGGCCCAAACACACGCACACACCACTTCAAATTAAAATGAGGGGCAAATTCACTGCTGCCTGCTTACATCTTTTTTTGTTTGGGTGATTTTTTTAGAAGAAAAATTTTGTAGTGACGGTATTGAATTGACAGCCCCTGGAGGCCTCTGGTCTCTGAACTGGGACGCATGGGCGGAGGAATAGGGATTTCATTAGCATCTTTCCTTTCCCACACCAACTGCCCCCTACACAGTCGACACGGTCTCACCCAATAGCATCCACACCCGGACCCTGAAGGCTGGAGGGGTCAGATTACTAAACCCCCGCAGGCATCCGGGCCAGAACGTGTGCTCTGGGCCCTGCCTGCGGAAAGATGAGCTTGAACCGGCTGAGCTGAGTCCTGGAGGGTGCCGGCTGCGTAAAGGGTCAAGTCGCCGACCTTTCTCGCACCAAGGTGTTGTGGCTGGGAGGTGGGCGTGGCTCGCACGTGGCTCCGACTACGGCCGGGCTCCAAGTTCACTTCCACTCCGGGGCTCGTGTCCCAACCAGGCTAGGTAGGCCAGAGTCGCACGGCGTCGACGGGGTTGCCCCGAGGACCCCACAAGCGTTGTAGAGGCGGCGGGCGTTCTCTACCCGACGGCCGCGCCCGCACCGGGGCCCGCGCCGATTGGCCGGCTGGCGGTCGCTGGGCGGGTCGAGGCGGACCTCGCGGCCAGGTGAGGCGCCCCGCCCCTCGACCGCTCCAGGTGCAGCGGTGGGGACGGTAGGGTCCAAAGCCCGGTGTCCCCGGACAGGGCTGGGGCGCCATGGCCGAGTCCCAGCTGAGCTGCCTGGACGAGGCGCACGTGAACGAGAAGGTGACCGAGGCGCAGGCCGCCTTCTACTACTGCGAGCGGCGGCGGGCCGCGCTGGAGGCGCTGCTGGGTGGAGGCGAGCAGGCCTACCGCGAGCGGGTCAAGAAGGAGCGGCTGCGGGACTTCCTCTCCAGCAAGGAGCGCCAGGCCCTCCGCGCCGCCTGGAGCCCCTACGAGGAAGCCGCTGTCTCCAAGGCCGGTGGCAAGGCCAAGTCCAAGGCCCCGGCCGAGCCTAGCGAGTCCCTTGCCTATTGGCCAGACCGCTCGGACACCGAAGTGCCCCCGCTGGACCTGGGATGGACGGACTCCAGCTTCTACCGCGGCGTGAGCCGTGTCACGCTCTTCACCCACCCGCCCAAAGAGGAGAAGGCGCCGCACCTGAAACAGGTGGTCAGACAGATGATCCAGCAGGCCCAGAAGGTAGGCCTCGGCCCTAATCCTGCACCAGTGGGACACCCGCACCCCTCAACCCCACATGTACACCTGCTCTCGCTTCCTGGCCGCTCTCACTATCCTCCGGGAAATGGTCCCCAGCTCACCCTCACCTCGTGGAGCTGGGCTGAGACCTTTTGAAAAATGGATGTGAACGTTTGTGGCAAATCACAAAGCGCTGGACGGATGTTAGTCATTCTTCCTACTGTGTCTGGAGGCGCCGGCGTTGTGTTCATGCGCCTCTGTCCCAGCTTTCCCTCTTGGGCAGTGAGGAGGTTGTGAGGCCCTGTGTTAAACTGGTCTCTCAAAGGGCTTGATGATGACCTGTGCCCAGGGATTTATTTACAAGATTTATCTTTGGCCATTTCCCTATTTGATCTTCCCAGCCTCACGAAGTGGTTGGTTGGTGTTGATCTCCCTTACCCTCCAACGTCAGGTGAACTTTTCTTGGGAGCTCCTCTCCCCAAAACGACCGCGTTCTCACATTCTCACCCCTTCCTGGGCTTGGTACTAGAGCCCAAGCAGGCTCGAATGAATGAGGAAAGTTATTTTGAGCTCGCTGTGGCTTGGCCCGGTGCTGGGAGCTCCCACAAGGCAGGCACTGGACTCAGCCGCTCAGGAAGAGGCTCCTCTTTAGGCCATCTGCTCTGCCTGGGTGTTAAAAGATGTTTCCCAGGAGCCTGGTTAGCATCCCAGTTGGACAGCTGCCTGTGGGGTAGGTGAAAGATTAGTCTTTTCCTCTGTGCCCTTGGGTACTTGGGTAGTTTCCAGGTAAAATGTGGGCTATTGCATTAAAACTGAACTTCAGTTCTTTAGTATCAGTTTATCCCAAATACTGCATGGGGATACATTGATGCCGAACGTGGCTCTTTGTTTGCCTGGATTCAGATTTAATGGGACAGCCTATGCTTTTACTTGCCAAACACTGCGCGGTGATATTCTTTGATCACGGGTGTTTATTGTGTTGGGGTATCCGGCACATAGGGATGTCAAAGGATATCTTTGGGAAGTTGGTTCTCTCCGTCTGCCATGTGGGGTCTAGAAGTTGGATTCAGGTAGTCAGGCTTGGTGGCAAGACCTTTCACCACCTGAGCTGCCTAGTCAACCCTTCACGGGGATTTCTTAAGCCACATCAACAGTCCTTGCTGTCCAGAGGCTTGGGTTCACTGTTCGTATTCAACTTCACGAGTGTAATTAGAGCCATCTTTTTCCTGGAGGCCAAACAGGACAAAAGATGCTAGAAGGGCAGTGAGGGGCTCTTCTTCCTGGGAGTGACCTAGGCTTGGGCTAAGGTGGGTTGCTGTTGCCGGAGGAGAAGCTAGCTCTTCACTGCCCGGACTTCCACTTTCCTTCTAGAATAATTGTTCCTTGCCCGACTACACTGTGCTGAAGAAAAAGGCAAGGCTGGATACAAAGGAAAAAAAAGAAAAGCAAAAGGAAGTGGGTGGCAGTGCTGGGCAGCAGGTTTTGCTGGGGTCAAAGGTCAGGACTCATGATGTATTATTACAGCTGGAGGGAGTTGTAATATTCACCAAACTTATTTACTTAGTGTTTGTGACACGTTACCCATTGTGTTAGTGACTTTCTCATTTGCTTAAGAAATATCTATTTATTATTTTTGTGTGTGTGTGTGTGAGAGAGAGAGAGAGGATAACTTTAAGGAATTTGTTTCTCCCTCTCTATGGGAGGTGAGTTGTAGGTTTGGAATGGCAGAGGGAAAAAAACCTGGGATGGGCAGTCTCTTGGTTGGAGCAGGAAGTGAGAGTGTTTTATTATTATTATTATTATTATTATTATTATTGTTATTATTATTTTGGCTTCAAAATACAAAGAAGTTTGACTGTTGGGAGCTGAGGAGTCTTCGAGGCTTAGTAGGCTTTTGTCAGCACTTTCTTTCACAGTAAGGAAACTGAGGCACAGAGCAAGGGTAGCACTGAGGTTGTCAGCAAACGCTGTTTCCTCCTAAGGCATCTCACACTCTGGGCCCTTGTTTTTCACTACCCCTAGATGGGACAGACGTTTCCCTTGACTTTGGAGAAAAAGAAATCAAGATGCAGGACAGTTAAGTTCGTTGCCTAACTTAGTAAACAGCGGAGCTAGAATCCATACACTAAAGCCCTTGCTCTGAACCAGTGTGCCTCCCTGACCTGCTGTCCTTTGTCACGCTGTGTCAGGATTCTGCAAGGAGTCTGAGTGGATCTAGTACGGTCACAAGCTATGGTATCCATCATGTGCCCTCTTAGAAGATGGCAGACACAAGGCCCTCCCTGCTCCACTGCAACTTCTATGGCAGGTCTGTCCAGTATTGTGGGGCTTTCTTAACTCTTTAAATAAATATTTAGCAGAATCTTTTGCCGTTGTGAACCAGTCCTATGTGTGCAGATTGACCTAATACTTATTTCCAGGATGTCTGCTGTGTGCCAGGCACTAGCCTTAAACAGCCAAGCTGTGGACTTTTTTGCCCTTCATGCATTTGCTTAAATGCCAAGGCTGTGCTCGAAAGAAAAGGGAGTTTTGAGGTTGTACTTAGGAAGGCGCCTGTGGGAGGTAGGTTGCAGGTTTAGAGGGGGTGACTGAGCCGGAAATGAGGGATTACTTTTGCTTTAATGCAAAGAAGTTTGATTGGAGGGAGCTGAAGTAGACTGTATGGCTTGATAGGGGTGTGTACAGTGCCCTCTTTTACAGATAAGGAAACTGAGGCACAGAGCAGAAAAGAAATTTAGTGATAGAAAGACCAAGATCTCTCTACCTTTTACTCATCCTGACCACTGCTTGGCCCGGCCTCTGGCTCATCCCACTGGTGAGCACATTTCCCTGGCAATCAAATGAGATTCTCCTCCCTGTTCACCCCGAGGGAGGGAGTTTCCCTGTTTTCCAGGGAGTGTCTGGTTGCCTTGAGGCTGGGTTAGACTGCTGAAATCCCATGGCCTTGGAGGGAAGGCAATCCACCTGGGTGCCAGGGTTTGGGGGTTTTATTTCATTTAATCTTTAGAATAATCTTATACGGTGCTATTATTTTTGTTCCCGAAGACAAATAGGAACAAGCGAGCTGCTGTAACTTTTCCTCAGGGAAAGAGAAGGAGCCTAATTAGGGAACACTTTGAAAACACAATTTTGGATTGGGGAGGTATGGAAGCCAGTGAGGACTTGGGTCAGTTTGGAGGTGGTACCCGGTCATAGAAGAAAAACCTCTGAGGAGTTACGTGTTAAGTAGTCACCCTCTGAGCTTCTGCAAACGGCAAAGTACCCAGCATTCAAAGATCCAACCATGCTTGCTTGTGGGGTGGGGTTTTCTGTTGTTGTCTTTCCACCCTGAGAGATCTGCTTATTTTAGGGTCATTAATGATTTTCTTTGTCTACTTGAAATCCAAGCCTTTTAGAAATCCTATCCTGTGCCACACTAACAAGGAAGACCAGGGCCAGCTGCTGGGCTTGGGCTCAGAACGGCCAGAGAGCATCTGTCAGCAAGACCCCTCTGGAAGCTGGGAAGCCAGAGGAAGAGGAACAAGCACCTTGGTCCTGCTGGGCTTGTATCCCTTTGATCATGGAGGGATGAGTGAGACACACTGCCACTCTTCAGTAGCCTGCTAATCCATCCTTATAATTCAGAGAAGGTGTGGCAGGAGAGACACTAGTCCCGCCCATAAGCCAGGTTAGGGAAGGCTCTTTGAAGCTGTCTGAACATCCGATCTAGCAGGAAGGGTGAGAAGGTACCAAGCCTCTGCCTGTCCTTATGACCAGTGGCTTCCGTTTGACTCCTGACTCCTGTATTCCTGGGTCCTGCATTCCAAACGCACCAGCTATGCAGCTCTTCCTCTTCTCCGTGAGCTGCTTGATTTCCTTGGCACTGGAAGGCTGGTCATTGTCCTCGTGTCACAGAGGAACCGTAAGGTCCCAAGAATGAAGTAACGTTTTTAGACCAAGGCCAAGAGGATTTGGAGAGAGGCTCTAAAGCACAAGATGTGGTAGATACAGCAGCTTTGACCAGACATCTGGGCAAGTGGTGGAAGGCAAAGTTAAACAACTGGGATGCAGTGCCCAAGAAATATAGTAAAGTCTTGGAGTCGCCAATTCATGTCACCAAGAGACCTGGTTATTCAGGTGGCAGTCTGTATTCTAAAGCTCCCTGTCTTTTCCCATGAACATCAGTCACCAGCCACATCCAGCAAATTGTACCAAGTCCAGTGCCTTCTCTGTCCAGGTCCTGTGCTAGCCATCGGCACACAGAGAAGGAGATGCTGTCACTCCCTCGGGAAGTTAGGACTGTGTTAAAGCACTTGCCAGGCAATTATGAAGACCAGAGTTCAGATGAACAGAACCCTGTAAAAGCTGGGTGACTGTGGTGGCCTACCTGTAATTTCAACCAAAGACAGTAGAGACAGGTGATCCCCAGAACAAGATGGTTAGCGAGACTAACATATTGACAAGCTCTGGGTTCACTTGAGAGACCTTGCCTCAATGAATAAGGTGGAAGAGCTGTCAAGAATGCTCCCCAACATCAACCTCCACATGCATGTGCACCCACACACGTGTCAGTATACATGCATATCACACCACATTCCTGAAAAGGGGAGAAAGGCTTACATAATGTTTTTAAATCTTACTGGCTGATAAAATTGTAGAGTCAGGTAATAATGCTCACTCATACCATAACCATCTTGCTGAAGAGCTGGTTCTATTTCTAGCTCCCTTTGTCTCATCCTGTTCCCTTTCCACCTCAGCGGGGCAGTTGTTAGGAGATTCTGACGTCCCCCTGCCCACCCTCAAGACAACCAGGTCTCCCTATGTAGCCCAGGTTGGCCTGGAGTTTACTACATAGTACAAACTGTCCTTGAGCCTGCAATGATCCTCCACATCAGCCTCCTAAGTACTAGGATTATAGGCATGTGCCCCAGCTTGAGCTGCTCTTAGAAGAAGCTAAGTTAAATACAAGAGTCAAAGACAGCCTCTGAAGAAGAGTCCAGGGATCTCCAGGTCTTACACATTGTCTCCTCTATCAACTCTCTTCCCTTTCACAAGTGACTATTCTATATGGTCTTTGTCTCGGACACCCTTGGGCAGTTCTGGGGTCCTTGTCTCCTGAGGACTGGTAGCTAGTGGCCCAACTGCAGTTCCAGTCCCAGCTCCACAGCCCTGCTGGTTCTTGCCCTGGCTTGTCTGGGCTTCTCCTGCAATCTCTGGGCAATATCTGCAATCTTAGCTGTGGAGTTCTAAATCTGTCTTTCTGCTCAATCATTGTTTTGTTTCTGAGAACTAGGATGTCTTTGAGTAATGAAAATCCAACTTCCATGACAGTGACAGAAGCCAGGCTTTGGGGTTGAAGGGTCTTAGCTTCTGTCTTGATCCACTCTTCTTCTTCCAAACTGGGATCTTTTGGACAAATGTCTTCCCACTTGAGTCTGCTGACCAGTAAGGACAGTGTGTATAGTATAGGTGCTTTAGAAATGGAGGGGCTGTCTGTGAAAGCTAAGGTCACCGGAAGCAGAAGCATTAATTGTCCTGGAAAATAACCTCTGCTTTCTCTGAGGGAGAGGGAAACTGCAGCTAGAGTTGGGAGACTTGGGGCCTGAGGCTTGTGGTGGCAGGTGTGCTTCCTGTTTCCCTGTAGAGAGCTACTCACATCCCCCCTTTTGTTCATCTGTTGGCCATGCTTTGGTGGAAGTGGGGGAAGCCAGCAGTTTGCCTGGCTCCAGCCTATGGCACTCAAACCCTTAAACTCTTAGGCTATGGGCAGAGAGGAATAAGAAGGAAAAACACCGAAATAACCCCACTCTCATCCCCCTTCCTAAACTGGGAAGGGAAGGCAGGCTTGAAGATGGTCCCTGGAAGGCCTGGCTACCTGCATGGACTAAGCCAGGGTCCCTGGACTGTCTAGAATTATTCCCCACATCCTTTGAGGAGAGACCTAAAGCTTCCTTGGGAGAGGAGTCACCAGCCAGGAGTGAGTTAGACTTCTGAGCTGAATGCAGCTGTGGACATTTCTTTCTTTGTTGGGGGTGGGAGGGGTGTCAAAAATCTTACACTATGGGTTCCTAAAAAACTGACAGAGATGTGTACCCCTCCACTAACCCGAGAGCAGAACATAGAAGGTGGGGCCTTGGTAAGCTTGTTCACGATTTTCTCTAGGATTTGTGTTTGGTTGTAAAGCTGGGTCTGTTGGGCAGAGATCTCAGATGATCCATGCCTCTACCAGAGAAAGGCATCCAAAGCTGGAAGCTGTATCGGGAGAGTCCTCATTCTTGCCTATTCTGGCTGTCTCTTTTCCTTGCTAACTGGTTGTCCCTGGGCGAGTTATTCGATTTAGCTTGGCCCCTATTTCTGCTTCTGTAACATGGGGGAGATTTTTACTGTGTTGTTTACAGTTACAAGATGGTGCTAAGAATCACAAGGACTGTGCCATAAAAAGAGGGAGTAATGCGGGCAGACAGAAGGATTTCTGTGAGGCGGCTTAAAACTGTTGAGAAAGGAGAGTGCCTGTTTCCTTTAACATCCTGAGGCTCATGGGAGGTACAAGGCTCTAGGACTTGAGCAAGACTGATTAAAATCCCACCCAGATCAAACTCTTTCGTGTCCTTGGGCAAGTGTATGTTATTCTTAGGAATTGTACTTTGGGGCCACCTCTTCCCTCTGAAACTTCCAGAAACATTCAGAATGTATTTGTCATCAGTATGCTTTGCCAGTCCAACCCTGGAGGCTTGTAAACTGGCTCTGGAGACAGACAAGTCCATGGCTGTTAACTGCCCTCATCAGTGTTGGGGCAGGCACCACAGACGTAGGGGTGTGGGTAGATCCCCTAGATTGTCCTCTTTGAGGCCATAGCCCCTAGACTTGTATTTTCCCTAGAAGGTGAGGACCCTTTTAGGGATTCCCATACTAACACCCCTCCCCCTCAATGTTCTCAGCCCTCAGGATGCTGCCTCCCTTTGGCGGCTGGCCAGCCCTGCCTCCCTCATAGAATATACAAAGCAGAGCCTGTTCTGGGGCCAGCCTCCAATCTGAACTAGGAGGAAGCAGGGCAGAAAACAGACGTCCTGCAGGGCTGACTGCCTGCCATGGCTCCTGGCACTAACTGGAACTTAGGTAACCCCCTCCCCTCTCCAGGTGCTCTGAGCAGCCAGCCTAAGCTGGAGCTCCTGCTTTCTCCAGCTTTCCCTTTCCTTCCTGAAATCCGTGGAGTCCGCTCTTGCTAATGATCCCAGAATCTTAGCCCTGGAAGAAAGCCGATGGCTTTCTAATGATTAGTCTCTGGCCCAGCTTCCTGATGATCTGTATTCATCCTGGGAACAGTTTGTAGGCTGGTCATCATTGTGCTGGGCACGTGGGAGGCTCCGGGAAAATGTTTCTTTTTTTCTCTCTCTCTCCCCCACCCTTTCTCTCTGTCTCTTCTTAATAAGTCAGAAGATGGTGGGTTGCAGGTAGGGCCTAGGGCTCTTCCTTTCTGTGGCTTCTGGATGGCACACTGTGAAAGACCTTAACTTCTCTTCCCAAGGGGTTTTCAAACTGTCCAGAGAATCCTTCATCTGTGTGGTCACTCAGCCTGTCTTATCAAGAATGTACTGTACACCAGCTACAAGAAATTAACAGGTGAATTAAATGTGAACCCTTCTTAGATCTAATGGCTGAGGCAAAAAGAAAACACATTTCAGTACAGTGATAACTGGGAAATGGTGTTGATAGCTATTGTATACTGGGTACTTAAGCTAGGTATTTGGCTTTCGTAGTGATGGAGATTCAACCAGGACCCTGTGTGTGCTGGAGATCCAATCCAGGTCTGTGTGTGCTGGAGATCCAACCAGGACCCTGTGTGTTCTGGAGATCCAACCCAGGACTGTGTGTGCTGGAGATCCAACCAGGACTGTGTGTGCTGGAGATCCAACCAGGACCCTGTGTGTGCTGGAGATCCAACCCAGGTCTGTGTATGCTGGAGATCCAACCAGGACCCTGTGTGTTCTGGAGATCCAACCAGGTCTGTGTGTGTGCTGGAGATCCAACCCAGGTCTGTGTGTGTGCTGGAGATCCAACCAGGACTGTGTGTGTGCTGGAGATCCAACCAGGACTGTGTGTGCTGGAGATCCAACCAGGACCCTGTGTGTGCTGGAG
Organism: Microtus oregoni; assembly: GCF_018167655.1. Taxonomy (NCBI): domain Eukaryota; kingdom Metazoa; phylum Chordata; class Mammalia; order Rodentia; family Cricetidae; genus Microtus; species Microtus oregoni. The sequence goes on from NW_024543081.1 coordinate 14,838,807, forward strand.
ATCCAACCAGGTCTGTGTGTTCTGGAGATCCAACCAGGACTGTGTGTGCTGGAGATCCAACCAGGACTGTGTGTGCTGGAGATCCAACCCAGGACTGTGTGTGCTGGAGATCCAACCAGGACTGTGTGTGCTGGAGATCCAACCAGGTCTGTGTGTTCTGGAGATCCAACCAGGACTGTGTGTGCTGGAGATCCAACCAGGACTGTGTGTGCTGGAGATCCAACCAGGACTGTGTGTGCTGGAGATCCAACCAGGACTGTGTGTGCTGGAGATCCAACCAGGACCCTGTGTGTTCTGAAGATCCAACCAGGACTGTGTGTGCTGGAGATCCAGCCAGGACCCTGTGTGTGCTGGAGATCCAACCAGGACCCTGTGTGTTCTGGAGATCCAACCAGGACCCTGTGTGTTCTGGAGATCCAACCAGGACTGTGTGTGCTGGAGATCCAACCAGGTCTGTGTGTGCTGGAGATCCAACCAGGACTGTGTGTGCTGGAGATCCAACCCAGGTCTGTGTGTGCTGGAGATCCAACCAGGACTGTGTGTGCTGGAGATCCAACCCAGGACTGTGTGTGCTGGAGATCCAACCAGGACTGTGTGTGCTGGAGATCCAACCAGGTCTGTGTGTTCTGGAGATCCAACCAGGACTGTGTGTGCTGGAGATCCAACCAGGACTGTGTGTGCTGGAGATCCAACCAGGACTGTGTGTGCTGGAGATCCAACCAGGACTGTGTGTGCTGGAGATCCAACCAGGACCCTGTGTGTTCTGGAGATCCAACCAGGACTGTGTGTGCTGGAGATCCAGCCAGGACCCTGTGTGTGCTGGAGATCCAACCAGGACCCTGTGTGTTCTGGAGATCCAACCAGGACCCTGTGTGTTCTGGAGATCCAACCAGGACTGTGTGTGCTGGAGATCCAACCAGGTCTGTGTGTGCTGGAGATCCAACCAGGACTGTGTGTGCTGGAGATCCAACCCAGGTCTGTGTGTGCTGGAGATCCAACCAGGACCCTGTGTGTGCTGGAGATCCAACCAGGACCCTGTGTGTTCTGGAGATCCAACCAGGACCCTGTGTGTTCTGGAGATCCAACCAGGACTGTGTGTGCTGGAGATCCAACCCAGGTCTGTGTGTGTTGGAGATCCAACCAGGACTGTGTGTGCTGGAGATCCAACCAGGACTGTGTGTGCTGGAGATCCAACCAGGACCCTGTGTGTGCTGGAGATCCAACCAGGACCCTGTGTGTGCTGGAGATCCAACCAGGACTGTGTATGCTGGAGATCCAACCCAGGACTGTGTGTGTGCTGGAGATCCAACCAGGACTGTGTGTGCTGGAGATCCAACCAGGACCCTGTGTGTTCTGGAGATCCAACCAGGACTGTGTGTGCTGGAGATCCAACCAGGTCTGTGTGTGCTGGAGATCCAACCAGGACTGTGTGTGCTGGAGATCCAACCCAGGTCTGTGTGTGCTGGAGATCCAACCAGGACCCTGTGTGTGCTGGAGATCCAACCAGGACCCTGTGTGTTCTGGAGATCCAACCAGGACCCTGTGTGTTCTGGAGATCCAACCAGGACTGTGTGTGCTGGAGATCCAACCCAGGTCTGTGTGTGTTGGAGATCCAACCAGGACTGTGTGTGCTGGAGATCCAACCAGGACTGTGTGTGCTGGAGATCCAACCAGGACCCTGTGTGTGCTGGAGATCCAACCAGGACCCTGTGTGTGCTGGAGATCCAACCAGGACTGTGTATGCTGGAGATCCAACCCAGGACTGTGTGTGTGCTGGAGATCCAACCAGGACTGTGTGTGCTGGAGATCCAACCAGGACTGTGTGTGCTGGAGATCCAACCAGGACTGTGTGTGCTGGAGATCCAACCAGGACTGTGTGTGCTGGAGATCCAACCAGGTCTGTGTGTGCTGGAGATCCAACCCAGGTCTGTGTGTGCTGGAGATCCAACCAGGACCCTGTGTGTTCTGGAGATCCAACCAGGTCTGTGTGTTCTGGAGATTCAACCAGGACCCTGTGTGTTCTGGAGATCCAACCAGGTCTGTGTGTGCTGGAGATCCAACCAGGACCCCGTGTGTTCTGGAGATCCAACCCAGGACTGTGTGTGCTGGAGATCCAACCCAGGTCTGTGTGTATGTGCTATAGAAGTGATTAACTCACCAAACTACATCTCCAGCCCCAACAGCTCTTTAGACTCTAATACCACAACAATTTATCATTTTATAGATGAGGGAACTGCGGGTCAGAGAGGATGAAGTCACACTGCTGGTCAGTGGTGGAACTGGATGGAGCTGAGATGAGCCTGAGACCTACACTTGCCCGTGTATGCTGAGCTCCCAAGAAGCCTAAGGCAGGGCAGACAGTGGGTGGGCTGTGTGTAAGGCTGAAGGCCTGAGCTCTGTGAGTTCATAGTTCCCCTCCCCCAAATGTATAGCCTGACTGCCTTCAGCCACCAGCCCCTCCCTAACCTAACCCCCTTAGTCAGACACCTACACACACACACACACACACACACACACACACACACACACAACCCTCTGGGGAAGCCCTCCCAAGGCCATATCAACTCTCAATGGCCTCAATCACTCCTGCTGCTTCTCAGAACCTTCTAGGCAAGCTGCCAACCTGTTGTCCCACTCAAGCTGGTCCGTCAGCAAACACCTCGTCCAGCATTTCTTGAGACCTGTGTTACTCTGTAGTGCCTCGCTCTGCCCAAACTAGTGGATGATCCAAAAACTCGTTTGTGTATCTTCATTGGATTTTTTTTTAAGTAGCTGATTTATCTTCCTAATTATGTTTGGCTTTAAGCTAATGTTAAAATGAGCTTGCATTAGATAATTTTCACTAATTAACACCAACTTAGTGCAGGGAAAGTCATCCCAAAAGCCTGTCTTGGGGCAGAGAAAAGCTGGCCTAGGATCTTAAAAAGAATTGTTGTGCTGCATGGTAGTGGCACATGCCTTTAATTCCAGCCCTCATGAGGCAGAGACACGCAGATCTCTGTGAGTTCGAGGTCAGCCTACTCTACAGAGGAAGTTCCAAGACAACCAGAGTTACACAGAGAAATCCTGTCTCAAAAAACCAAAAAAAGAAAAGGAAATAAAAGAAAATTGCTGTGCTTATTCCCCAGCAGGTCACGTGTGCTTCTTGGTGGTTGAATGAGTTGATCTTGCTCTTTTGAGTTTGTATATCCTCTTTCTCTGGAGCAACAACTTGGGTCAGGTCTCCCTTGTATATCCCCTTCATTCAGCCTTGTGTCAGTACAGATGTTACAGGATCAGATCAATAGGAAGTGATCTCCGGCTTGCAGCAATGAGCCCCACCCTGCAGGTTCAGCGATAGGGCTCTGAACTGAAGCTGAGGTGTCTGGAGAGGAAGTGGCCTGCCTGGGCACAGTTGGCTTCCAGTGACTGCCAATGTAACCAGGGAGCCTTGCGTTTAATAATGTCTAATTAGCAAGTCCAAAACAATGAAACATGGCTCCAGGGAGCTGGGAAGCTAAGGCTCAACAAAGCTCAGATGTCCCACTGGTAGGGTGGGGACAGCCTGACAATCACACAAGGGAAGGGATCTTGTTGAAATCCTGGTTTTGGTTCTGTCTTCTTGGTGGGCAGAATTCAGGTCCAAACCACATCTCAGCTCCAGAGGGAATCCTGCTTAGGCACACGCTGTGTGCACAAAGAGAGACACCAACATGACCTAATGGGTAGATCTGAGCAGACATGCATCCTAGGGAGGGTGCATACTGCACTGGGGACAAGGGGCAGAGAATGATCCTGAAACAGCCTCTGTAAGGGTGAAACAAGGGCCTGAATGGAGATAGAACAGTCCCCCTCACCACATGGACAGGGTGCCAACAGTGTGAGTTGAGGTGTAGGGCCTCTAGCCTGCTCAGCTGTTTGGAAGGCAGATCATCTTGGTGAATTCATTGTTGGAGGGAAGTAGAAGAAGAAACTTTGGGAATGTGGAACATCTTCAGCCAGTCTGAGGGGCTATGGCTTGCTGCTGTAGGCAGTTGGGAGCTATGGAGTGTTTGGGTAGAGACAGCGTACTTTGGTTTGTGTCATGGGATCCATATGCAGGAGGGAAGAACGGCAGGGACAGGGTAAGCTAGTAACCTGTTAGTTAGTGCTGAGAACTGCATGTGCCATACTCCGCCATGGAGGGAGGGGCCCTCGGTAGCAGATCAGACACAGCTCTGTCCAGGTATCATTATATTTCTTTTCTAATGACCATGAAATAGCCACATTTCTAGGCAGACATCAGAGAAATTAAGCACCTTGTCTCTATCTCACAGCCAATGTAGAACTCCCAATTTCGAAGTCTGTTTTCCCTACTATGCTTTTGGACTATGGAGATTTAGGGCCAGGGTGGAAGGAAGCAAAGGCTGTGGTTCGGATCAGGGAGTGTTCTTGTGTGAGATCCTGCAACTTGAGTCCCTCCCTCCTGGGCTCTCTCAGTCTGCTTTACCTCTTTTACGCCAGGCTGCCCTGGGTTACATAAACTGGAAATTCGAAGTGTTATTCAGATGGGGCCTGTTGCAGCGTGGATGACAAAGGAAAGTCCCTGCTATGGACCCAGAGTGCTTTCCATGCCCAGGGAAATCATTTCCATACGTGGGAAGTCTCCTAAACTGTGTGGTGAGCTCGACAGGCTCTGGGCATGCACACACTCATCTGCATATGTCACGTACATACCATAAGAGCCCTGCAAAGATGTCCCCTTCCCCATTTAACAGTGAGTAAATGGCCCAAACCACACAAGCAAAAAGGTTTTCTGTCTCCAGGTTCTATATTATTTTCCAAACACTAGCTAGCCTTCACTCAAGGTGACCAACTCACTCTGCACTCAGACCGTATGGGGAGGACAGGAGTGCTGATCCTAGAACCCAAGTATCAGAATCTTTGGGGCATGGGATCCACATTCTGGACGCCCCCCCCCCCCCCCCCCCCGTCCCTGGTGTGTCTCTCAGTGATTCTTTACACACTAAAAGCTGATAACTGTGGGTGCTGCCCTGCTAACCTTGACCTCTCAGGGGATAGCACAGAATAGGATTCCACTGTCAGAGGTATCTGAGTATAGGCTGTTTGATCAGACCCAGCCAGCATGGCCCTCCGCAGTGGAAAGGGAAGGGCTGCTCTGTGAACCAAGGCAAACCAACCTTCCACCTTGTGTAGAATAACCAGATCGGTGGCTATTCTGGGAGGCAGCAGCTGGACCTGTTTGCCCAGCTTCTGCCTTCCTTAACCAGAAGGCTAAAGATATGGGGAGTTAGCTTGATAGCTAGTGAATTTAATGAGTCCTCATAACTACACAGGTGATCTTGAAATTTCACAGTCATGACCTTATCCAAACCTCTCAACAGCCCTGCAAGGCAGTTGTGTGGGCTGAAAGTTGGGCCCCAGGCTCAAATAGGGAGCTAGCAGCAAAGTACCCACGCCCCCAGCTCTTTTTCCTTCCTCCACCAAGAGCAGTGGCTTTCGCCAGCATACATCTGGGGTCAGCAGGCTGGTCCCATGCCTTTGGTTTTCCTTCCACAGAGAAGTGGTGCAGATTGTGATCTTACAGCCCCTGCAGCCATACCTGCCCACAGAGCCTTGGTTCCATGTCACGTGAACTGGGTAGGCTTGTGGGGAGAATTGTTGTCTGTCCCTACCCACAGTCTCCACTGGCATCCTGGTTTTGTGTGCCCTCAGGTGGCCTGGGGGTCTGTAGCTTGTTATGTCCATATTGCCTAGGAAACTGTACCACTCCTGATGCAGGAAAGTCCAGGCCTGGAGTTAGAACCCTGAGCTCTAGTCTCATCTGTCCAAGGACCCCACTGGATGACTTGAAGATCAGAATTGGGCTAATTGCTGTCTAAGTCTCTCTCTGACTGTGAGAGATTTCTTGAGTTTGAAATATTTCTGAACGTAGGGGCCGAATACAATAGCAGCCTGTGTGTGGATGCGGTCAAGCGGCTTTGTAGGGGCTGGCATGCAGATGCTCTCCGCTCCCCAGCTTTGCACTCTGTCATAGGGAGGAGGCTGCCTCTTTGTAGTTACACAAAGGCTCTTGCTGTGTGTGCTGGGGAAGGCCCTGCATTCTGGCCTGGGTTCCTTGGTGTAGGAGCTCTCCCCCTTGGTTAAGTATTGTTCTCAGTCAGAGCTGGCTGCTCCTTCAGGATCTTCAGTAAGCACAGTGAAAGCAGAGACACAGACTTGTGAGCTGTCGCTTAGGCAACAGCACCATTCTCTAGGTCCTTGAGGAAGAACTTCAACTCTGCCTTCTAGCAAAACCACCTCCCCAAAACTCTTACTCCATGTCTGTTTCCGCCCTTAACCCAATGCCTCGTCATCTCGTCATTAATGACATAAAGGAATCTGCAAGTTCATAGCCATATACAACACACACACACACACACACACACACACACACACACACACACATCTCCATTTAGATACGGAGAATGCCTGTCCTGAGCTCCCTGCCAAGGACAGATTCTGAAAGGAATCTGTCTGTGTCCGCCATTAGAAGCCCACAGCCTGGGGGAGGTGGAGATGGCACTGGAGTGCCCAGAGCCTCTGTTGTTTTGCTTAGAGTACAGACGGGCAGGAAGCAGAGTGTGGGTAACATTTCTCAGAGAAGGAACTCAGGAAGTTCTTCGAGTTTTAAAAGCTGCAGGGATGCTTCATCAGGTTATGGAAGGTTCATAAACAGAAGGATGAACCACATAATATTACATACTCGAGGAGACATTTTCTTGTTCATATATAGCAATACTTGGTTTTTATCCCTGGGGGTGATGCTGCTAGTATCCAGTGAGTAGAGACCCGGATGCTGTTAAATTCCCTACAGTGACAGAGGTCACTAGTGCTTCAACAGAGAAGCCCAGGGTTAAGGTTATTGTAGGTCATTCTGAATGACCCAAAACACGAGGCAGAGGTGAGGCTTGCCCCACTGATTGGCCCTGCCTATGCCAGATCTCTAAGAGTTTGGACATTTTGAGGGCCATGGGATCAACTGGTTCATCAGCCTTGTTTTAGGCTATGGAGAAGAAATCAGAGGGCAGAGGTGACAGGAGGGACCAACCACAAAGCTATACCAGAAGTTAGCCAAGAGACGGGGGGGGGGGGGGGGGGGGGCTGTGCTAGGGTGGTAGTATTTGTGAGAACAGCCAGGGGTAATGGCCCAGAGAGGATTCATGGGGTACAGTGAGAAGTGAGGACTGATAAAATTTCTTCAGTGAGAAGAAAAAAACCAACAGAATCTGGCTTTGCCTGTGATCGGAAGGATGTGATTTGGAAGTGCCTGTGGAGCAGGCTAGGGGAGCTGTCCCAGAAGCCAGCAGCTCTGTGGGTGTGGACATTTGTCAGAGCCTTCCGCAGTCTGGGTCATCTAAACATACGGGACTGCAGGGCAAGGCACAGCCCTCCTCATCTCTGTTCGCAAATGGCAATTAGGGAAAGAAGCTGGAAAGCTAGAAGAGTCATTAAAGTTGAATGGCAGATAGAAGGGCATTCTAGGGCTTCCCAGCACCTCCTCCTCACTCCCCCACCCCTGCTGCCTGGGCAGCCGCCCCTGCTGCCTGGGCAAGCTATCAAAGGAGAGATGATGAGCTAAGGAAACACCCATGAGGAGTCCTACAGCATCAGAGCCTCTTTGCCAGTGTGCCTGCGAGAGCTCCTAAACAACTGCCAGCTTGCATTAACCTCTCTCTCTGTGTCACGCCTCAGTAGGTAACCAGGTGAAGGGTGCTGGATGTGGAGCCAGCCAGAAGGGGCAGTGTTTTTCTCTCCTGATCAAATCTGTTTCCCTGGATTCTGAGCCTGTAAAGTCTTATTTTGTTTTTTATTATTTATTCATTTACTTATTTATTGGTAAGCTTCAAGCCTCCATCTTCACCAGGAGCCTTGAAGTCAGACTCGGCTTGGAGAATCATGGGCACGCTCAGTGCTGCAGCATGGGGAATGGAGCTGGTTTTCTTGGCCTGATGCTGAGGATGAATGTCAAGCAGGGATCCTCAGAGACCAAAGCACAGGGTGCTTATCACCTCTCCCCAACTAGATTACAAGAGCCAGTGTGCAATTGATTTTTCTCCCTACTACAGATATTTCCTTGTTTAATTGGTAGTGACACAGATGGCTGATTCTCACCAGGGTGTCTAGGCCTCCTATGAGATCATCCTGGGAACTTTCTGCCTCTCACAGTCTTAGGTGGGGGCCAGGGCAAGTCTTAACTTCTCTGCTTGCTTTTCCAGGTACAAAATTAGAAAAATGGGGATCCAAGAAGTCAGCTTGGAAACTGGCCAGGCTGTCCTAGGTGACGTGCGATGACGCTGAGCTGGACACTGGGAAGAGTTTAGAGATGAGAGAGGGCAGTGGACTGTGGTTTCCGTCAATGTGGGAGGAGAAAGTGCTTAGTTATGGCACAGATGTGGCGGTCAAATGTTCTCTCTGTCAACCTTTGAATGGGTGCATGGGAAGCTTGTATCCCCCTGTAATGAAGTATACCCTGTAGGACCATGTTACCATGTACCTCACCCCCCCAAAGGCCGCTGTACCCTCCATACCTAAGTGGACTGTGTCAGTCCTACTGGGGGACTCGAGCATGTGTTTTGTTTGATTAGTTGGCCTCAAGTACAAAAGATCTGACATTGTCCATAGTTCACAGTCCCCTGGTGTCATCAGTCTACCAAAAGACCCCTCATCTTCTCTTTTTCATGTCTTCCCATTCCCTTCTCCTACGCTCAATGTAAGTCCTTGGACATGTTTGTATTCTAGAAAAATATATAGTATCATAAGACTATTTTATGTAACTAGTATTAGACTATAGAGTTCACTATAACATTATATATATATATATATATATATATATAGAGAGAGAGAGAGAGAGAGAGAGCGCTCCTCTTCTTTCTTTCTTTCTTTCTTTCTTTCTTTCTTTTCACAAGGTTTCTCTTTGTAACAGCTCTGGCTGTCCTAGAACTAGCACTTTGTAGACCAGGCTGGCCTCAAACCCACAGAGATCTGCCTGCCTCTGCCTCCCAAGTGCTGAGATTAAAAGCATGCACCACCACCGCCCTGCTAAGATAGCTCCTCTTGTAGGCTAGGCTGGCCTGAACTTGGCTTTGTAGCCAAGGATAACCTTGAATTCCTGATCCTCCTTCTGTATATCCTAGTGCTGGAATTAAAGAAGTAATCCAACTATCTGAAAGGATGGCTCAGCAGGTAAGAGCACTTGCTGCTCTTGCAGAGGACCTAGATTTTGTTCTCTGCACCCACATCAGGCAACTCACAATCACCTGAAGAGACCGTGTCTTCTCTGGCCTCCTTGGCACTCACATGTATGTGACACACATTTAGATCCACACATATACAAATAAAATAAGTCTTGGAAAAGCTCTAAGAACTAAGAACTGGCATGAAAACTCATTCATTGCTTCCGTCAGCTATGGAGCATCCTCTCCTATACAGGCTTCCTTACCTTGTCTTCCAGAGAAAGATATTGAAATTGTTGCCAATTCTTTGTTTTCCCAAGGGAAGCTGTAGTGAGTGTCTCTTTCCCTTTTCTCTTATAGACTTGTGCCAAGATCCAAGTGGTTCCCTGGTGGTTGGCTAGGTGTGCTTTACTGTCTAGTAGCACACACTTGAATCACACTTACTCTAGTAAGTTCCACTACCACACCTAGCTCTTATTTTACTGTTCCTTAAATCTCTACTGTGTCTGTAATTAATTCTCCTTTCATTCTGCATTTTGTTTGTGTCTCCTCTTTCTGTCAGCCTTTCTAGATATTTGTCTGATTTTAATCCTTTCCAAGAATGGGCTTTTTAATTTGATGTCTCTAAACTATCATGCAGCAGTGAGATGTGCTCTTGGGTCAGGTGTACCTGTTTCTTGTTTTGCCGTGTACTAGCTGTGTGACCTCGGACCTATGTATTTACTTCCTCAATTGTGAAATGGGAATAATGGTCCTTCCCAATAGAGCAATTGTGAAGAATCAAATTAGAAAAGTTACCCAAAATGCATGAGTATTTGGGGACTATTTAGTGCATGTTCACGCCCATCCTCAGCCTGTGCTAGTCAGGGTTCCCCAGAGAAACAGAATCAGTCGTGTGTGTGTGTGTGTGTGTGTGTGTGTGTGTGTGTGTGAACAGTGATGGGAGAAAGGAAACAAAGGTTGATTTTCTTGGCTTTTGGTGGAATGATTGGATGCTGATGTTGATGATGATAATACCAGGTTGTCATAAACTTTCTGTACATACAAAGATGGCTGTGGACTCCTGCTTCTCTTGCCTCCACCTTCCAAATGCTAGGATTCCAGGTATGCGCTGCCACACCTGGCTAGAGAGATTTCTTTTTAGATGAAAGTCTCAAACCTCAGGGTAAACCAGCAAGCTAGAGACCTAGGGGGGAGCTGTAGTCCAAGTTCAAAAGCATATGGCCTGCAGAATTTCTTCTTATTCAGGAGAAGTCAGTCTTTGTCTATGAAGGCTTTTAATTGATTGGAGGAAAGTCAACACACACACCACACACACACAAGAGAGGGGAGTCTGCTTTATTTGAAGCCCAAAATATACCTTCACAGAAACATCCAGAATGGTATTTCACTAAATATCTGGATTCTATGGCCCAGCCAAGTTAATGTGAAATTAAAAACCATAGTGCCTCAGAGTGTCTTTGCTGGAGCTGTGCCTTTTGTCAGAAATGTTCACTTTGTAGGTCCCTCAAAGCAAGGAAGGCGCCAGGCAGTGGTGGCGCACACCTTTAATCCCAGCACTCGGGAGGCAGAGGCAGGCGGATCTCTGTGAGTTCTAGGCCAGCCTGGTCTACAAGAGCTAGTTCCAGGACAGGAACCAAAAACTACGGAGAAACCCTGTCTCGAAAATTAAAAAAAAAAGCAAGGAAGGCACAATCCCCCTGTCTCTGCCCAGTGCCCCTGGCCAGGGCACACTCACACATAGCAGCCCAGCCAAGTTCCCTGCTCAGTTCTTACCCTGCCCCTTTCTTTTCCTCATTTCCTTTCTCAGGCCCCAAAAGCACCCTATTCATTGTAAGGCTTGTTTTATTCTCCCCTTTCCTGGCTAAAAGCAGTGCTTGCCTATCTCTGCCACACATCACATGACACTTGTATAACTCTTAAGACATTTATCTCGTGTAAGTGGCTTATCATCCTGTGGCAATTGTAACTTATCTGTCTTTAGATCCTCACTGTGCCTCTGAGGGACCAGTAATCATCACGTGGATGTTAAGTTAATGGTTGGCAAATGGAAGCGCTAGAAAGCCAGGTGGTGGTGGTGCACAACTTTAATCCCAGCATGTAGGAGGCAGAGGTAGATCTCTGTGAGTTCCAGGCCAGCCCGGTCTACAGAGTGAGTTCCAGGACAGCCAAGGCTACACAAAGAACCCTGTCAAAGAAGAAGGAGGAGGAGGAGGAGGAGGAGGAGGAAGAGGGGGAGGAAGAGGAAGTAGGAAGAAGGAAGAAGAGAAGAACTAGAGAGAGCAATAAGTAATATTGTGGGAAGTGAGGAAGTAGAAGCCCACAGAGGCTGGATTGTGGTGGAGTGGAGTGTGAAGATGGTGATGGTGTCGTAGGTGACAGAGGCTTGCCAAACGTAACACTGCCCAGTACTGCTCTGTGTCAGTGTGTGCCACTGAATCCTCCACACACTGAGTTAGGTGCCATTATTAGCTCTGTGTTCCTGCCGAGGCATCCAGGGTGCTGGAGTTGGCTTGGCTGTAAAGTCTGTATTTTCAACTACTGTTAATTGAGGACTCACTGTGTACTGGGTATGTGTGGCCTTATCTCTAATCCTCGTGGCAAATGATAAAGTACAGGGCATCTCCACTTTGCAGTTGAGGAAGCAGGCTCCCTGAGGTCAAGTATCTTGCCTAAGGTCATATAAGTAGAAAGTGGTGGGTCTACAATGTTTGGGGCCCACAAGAAAACCCTTCAAAATGTGATGGTGGCTGTTTTGTGCAGGAAAATGGAAGCAACTCAATTTAGAAAACTGGGTCTTCACAGCTGAACATTTGGCGGAGTCAGGGGAACCCTGCAGAAGATAGTGAGGAAGGACTGTAGGAGCCAAGGGGCCAAGGACACCCCGAAAACATGACCCACGGAATCATGGCTCATAGGGGCTCACAGAGACCAAAGAGACAAACACGGACCCCATATGGGTCTGAGCTAGGTCATCTGCATATACCTTATGACCGTGTAGCTTGGTGTTCTTGTGGGACTCCCAACAATGAGAGGCAGGGTATTTCTGACTCTTTTACCTGCGCTTGGGACCCTCTTCTTCCTATTGGGTTGCCTTGTCTAGCCTTGATGTGAGGGCTTGTGCCCAGTCTTGTATCCTCTTGGGCCATGTTGTTTAATGGATATCCCTGGGAGGCATGCTCTTTTTGCTGGTTTTGTTTTGTTTTATTTTGAAACAGTAAAGGAGTGGATCTGGGGGAGAGGGGAGGTGAGGAAAGGACTGGGAGGAGTGGAAGGAGGGGAAACTGCGGTCTGGATGTAATATATGAGAGAAGCATAAATGTTTAAAAAAAGCAAAACTGGGGGACTGGAAAGATGACTCAGAGGTTAAGAGTACTAGATGCTTTTCCAGAGGTCCTGAGTTCAGTTCTCAGTAACCACATGGCGGCTCACAACCATCTCTAGCGGAATCTGATGTCCTTCTCTGGCATAAAGTTGTATATGCAGATAGAGCACTCTTATTCATAAAATAAATAAATAAGTCTTAAAAAAAAAGAAAAAAAACAGAACTGGGTCTTCCCTGGGGTGAAAAGGCCTCTGCTTCTAAGGGGATACAATCAGGACTGGTGAGGGCTCCTGAACACTGCTCTTAATTTGATGATGACATAGGGAAAAGGCTGAGCATCAGAGGTCAGAGGTACCTCACCAACTCTAGCTCTGTCAGCATCAGCATCAGAGCCTGCACCCTCGGACCCTTTGCCTGAATTCAGTGTGCTTTAAAATGTGGGTGCCTGAAGAACCCAAGAGTGGTGTCAGGTAGAGTTTTTGCCTCTTGGTCATCAGTTGCCCCAAGGCAAGGTGGACTTCTCTGGGCAGGTTGTCTCAGAACATGTATCAGTCACAACATGTCTCAGCAGCACCTTCTCTGTCCAGGTCATTGCTGTCGTCATGGATCTTTTCACTGATGGGGATATATTCCAAGACATCGTAGATGCTGCCTCTAAGCGCCGGGTCCCTGTATACATCATCCTGGATGAAGCAGGAGTGGAGTACTTTTTGGAGATGTGTCAGGGCCTGGAACTTGCTGACTTCCGCATTCGGGTGAGTTGCACCACTGGGACAGGTTATGGGCCTAAGATGAAATGGGAGACTCCTACCCTTTCCTCTGGCTCCTCCCACTTCCTCCTCCCAAGCCCAAGGGCTCAGATTGACTTCAAGATCCCAATATTTTTCCTTCTATGTAAAGTCATGACTCAGGAACTTGTAACCGCTTACTTATATATTGTTAATACTTTCTATTGTCCTAGAGCTGCTGAGGTGAAGGAGGCAGCTCTCACCCAGTCCTGGGGTGGTCAGTCTGTGGAACCACCGGCTTCACAGTCAGGTTCAGCATAGGGCTGTAGTTCTCTGGTTGGGAACTTTGAGCAAGTACTCTCCTGAACTTTTTGAAAGTAAAACATGTAAGGCTGAAGGAAGCAGAGAATTTTGGAAAGCCTTGGGCAGCAATCAGGATCTGTGGACCTCTCCCCAAGCAAGTCCTTGGTTCAGAGTCTCAAGGCCTCCCCAGACAGGGCAATGGTGTCTTTCTCTTCTCTACAGAATATCCGGGTCCGCTCTGTGACAGGAGTTGGCTTCTACATGCCCATGGGGAAGATCAAGGGGACTCTCTCATCGAGGTTCCTGATGGTGGATGGAGACAAAGTAGCCACTGGATCTTATAGGTATGTTGGACCAGGACAGGGGGAGAGCCCAGGAGACCTGTATTCATGGTAATTGATAATTGTTCAGGGGTGTGCTAGCCTGGAGCTTTCACAGTCATGGTTGTTGGTTTTTTGGGTTTTTTTTATGGTTTTTTTTTGTTTCATTTGGGGGGGGAGGGTATGAGTGCTCTGTCTGCATGTATACCTGCAGGCTAGAAGAAGGCATTGGAACCAACTATAGATGGTTGTGAGCCACCATGTGGTTGAGGGGAATTGAGCTCAGGACCTCTGAAAGAGCAGCCATTGCTCTTAACCACTAAGCCATCTTTCCAGGCCCAACAATCATGGTTTTGAGAGGCATGTTCTGTCCAGATCATAAACAGCCTCCTGCTCAGTTCCTTTCTTCAGACTTTCTGTTGACAGATGGAGTATTCCAGAGAGAAGATCAACCCTTCATAGGCATTAAGTGTTGTCTGCTTGTAATGGTCCTCAGCAGCTGGCTGTACCTTGAGGCTGGTTTTTGGGTGGAATAAGCAAGAAGTAAAAGGGAGAAGATCTGGGGAAGCTAATTAAAATATTGTCTAATTACTTTTTTATTCCTGTTACGAAAGAACCATGACCAAAGCAACTTATAAAAGAAAGCATTTCATTTGGGGGCTTGTGGTTCCAGAAGGTTCATGACCGTGGTGGTAGAAAGCATGGTGACAGCAAGCATGGTGCTGGAGCAGTAGCTGAGAGCTCACATCTTATCCCTAGCACAAGGCAAAGAGAACTACCTGGGAATGATATGGGTTTTGGAAACCTCAAAGCCCACCCCCAGCCCACCGCTAATCCATGCAAACAGTTCCACCAACTGGTGGCTAAGCATTCAGACATGGGAGTCTGTGGGGGCCGTTCTCACTCAAACCACCACAGATGTGCTCTCCAGAATTTGAGCTGAAGGCAAGGTACCAGATACATGAGAACCTCCTTTTCCTTTGAAAAAGTGGAAATCTAAGTGAGACTTGAGCAGATGTAACAATAAATAGATTATCGGAGTCCTCTTCTGCAGTTAAAGTATGGGTTTTTGCAGACCCTGTGCACTCTGGGAAGAATCAGCAGGGGTGGAACAATGCTGGAAATGGCACAACTTAGTTCCTACGTATTGTGTGTGTTTGTTCCGGGTACTGAGCTGGTTATTTCATTTGAACCTCAAAGCCTTGCATTAAGACTTGCTATCTCCATATGGAATGTTTTACCTTAGGCCCTGTAACCGCATTGTATGTACAAGGCACGCAGGAAGGGTAGACGTGGATCCAGGTTTGACTTCTCAAGCCCCATGGGAAGGAAATGGGGAGAGGGGGAATTTTACCTGGTTGAAAAGAGAGCAATCCAATGTGAGGGCACGAGGCATTTTTCGCCAGGCTTCAGGCAGTATGGCCATAGTGACAGAGCAGGTTGAAGCAGGTTGAAGGGTTTAAAGGAGCTACTGGTAGGACACTGGAGAGGTTTGGGCCCATTCATGTCTCTGCTTTCTATCCACAGCTTTACCTGGAGCTCCTCCTATGTGGACAGGAATCTTCTTTTGCTCCTGACAGGGCAGAACGTGGAGCCCTTTGACGTTGAGTTCCGGGAGCTGTATGCCATCTCTGAGGAGGTGAACTTATACAAGCACCTGGGTCTGGCAGGCAGGCTTGGCCTCAACTACTCCTCCACTGTAGCTCGAAAACTTATCAACCCCAAGTACTCCTTAGTGGCAGGCAGCCGCCCTCCTCCAGGAGAGATGATGCGCTGGGCGGTGCGACAGCAGCAGGAAACTGATGGCAACGCAGAGGGACAGGAGGGCAGTGGCGGTGGCGAATCTGCCCGGCGTCTGGAGAGCTTTCTCAATGATCTGGCTACAGTAGAACAGATATTGCCCACAGTAGATTCCATTTCCCCGAGATTGCCGAGAACAAAGGATGGCAGGACGGTCTCTCAGGTGCATGGAGACCTGAGGCACAAATCCCAGAATGGCAAGGGAGAAGCTGCCAATGGAGATGCCATCCCAGCCAAGGAGGGCAGACGCTTCGGCAGCAGGTTATTCAGCCGACGAGTGAAGAAGCCTGCCGGGCCGAACGTGGAGAACTCCTCCTCCCCAGACATTTTTGCTGATGGGGAGTTTCCTCTGGCGAAGAAGCCCAACGAGGGTTCCAGTGCCAACATATCAGGTGAGCTCCTGCTGCTGAACTGGTGACCCTGGGCAAGTCACTGCAGGTCCGAGTTTCAGATTCCTCATCTCTGAGGGATACACGCCTTGCTTGGTGTTTAGCACAACTGTAGGCATGGGATTGTCTGTAAGAATTCTCTTACTCCTCCATGGTGTTCAGGTCACCGTTATAGTAACTTGGTGTGTAGCTCAGCACGGGATGGCCTGTGAGGACTCCCTCTCCTCCATGGTGCTCAGGTCGCTGCTATAGTAACTCTAATCAAAGAAGGAAGTGTGACAAGTTCTGTTCTGTTTTTTTTTATTTTATGTGCACTGGTGTTTTGCCATGGGTGTCAGGTCTCCTGTGAGCTGCCATGTGGGTGGTGAGAATTGAACCCAGATCCTTTGGAAGAGCAGGTAGTGCTCTTTAACTGCTGAGCCATCTCTCTAGCCCCAAGTTTTCCTTTTATAAATGAACAGTGCACAGCACTGGCTGTGAGTCTAGGCCTCCTTCTGGCCATCCTGCTCCTTGCTGTCTTTCAGCGCTCACCTGGTCAAACATACCCTGTCCCACTGTTGCCCTGACCAGCTTCCTGGTTTCTATGATAACAATTACATTGTTTTCCCCATGTCTGTTTGTAGCCAGATTTGCCCTCTCGGAGATCTCCTTGAAGCCCCTTTTTCCCTTTTTTTGAAGTCTTTTTCCTCTTTCTCCAGAGCGGTCTCCGATATGACCTTTCATGAGTCTGGTAGTGACATGGAACAGCCTGCTGTGGGGCCATTCTCATCTCAGCTTCCCTACCTTGGAAGAACTTCTGTGCTGGGATTTTTCCTTCTGCGGTTGCAGGGCTTTGCAGTGATGAGAACTGAGCTTCCTGGCTGGCTCACTATATGAAAGCCGGTTGTGAAGTATCTGTCCCGAGCAGCACCAGGGCTCCAGGACCCTAGTATCCCATAATCAATGACCTAGGGCAAGGAAATCACCTGATCAGAAGCACTTCGTGTCCTGTTGAACCCAGGGCTGTAGCTCCCTCATAGAACAGGTCTGGGGGGTCTCTGCAGTGAGGCACCAGGACCACCCCCCAGCCCTGCTGCCTCCAGTGGGCCCACACTGCTTGAGCAGGCCAGGTTCCATACAGCCACTTTCTTTCCCTTCGTCCTCGTGATGACCCTCATGAGTCCAGGTGCGCGTGGAAAGTGCATTAAGTGACTGTAAGCCTGAGTCAGGGCCAGGCCTGGGCCTTGTCCTGGCAAGGGAGGAACTGGTCCCCATTTCCACTCCTTTTGGGCTTCCCTGGCTCCCCAGCACCAGATGCTGATGTGCTCTGTGCCTCTTGTTTGGAAGGAGGTTGCCATGGTGAACACCTGGCAGTGAAGAGGAGGGGGTGAGCCCAAGTACAAAGGGGCTGTTTCCCAACTCCTGACTAGAAGTGAGGTGGAAGCTTTCTCTTCCTGCCCCTTACCATTAGGTGCTGTTTCCATAGAAACGAAAAGACCATTGTCTTGTCCCTTCCTAGTGCCTCTGGTGTCAGATTCCCCTGCTTAGATGACTTGGACAGTTAGTGTTTGCCACTGCTCCTTATCTCGGAGCATTTGTACACTGCCCTGGAGCCAACAAGCCGACCCCATTGTGCCTTTGGGAGCTCCTGCTCCAGAGCACCCAGTCCCTGAGCAGAAGGACTAGGGTAAGAGTGGCTAACACACATAAAGTCTGAACTGTGTCGTCCCTTCCTCCATCCTGGGGAAGAATGTAGAGGTAGCACAAACAGACACACACACACACACACACACACACACACACCCTGCCACCCCACCAAGGCCCTGAAATCCTAGCTCTCTACTGAGACCTCTGGCCCCTGATTCTTTCTTGCTCAAAGGCAGAGCTGAGAAGCCGAGTTTTTTCTCCCAAAGACCCTTTTACACCTACACCTCCCAAGACCTAGGCAGCCACTGAGTTGCTGACTATACACCTAACAATGCAGATTGGGCCCCCACCCTGGGCCAGCTGGAGCTTGCGATGGGCTGGAACCATTTCAGCTTTCTCCTCAGAGAAGGAACCCATCCAGGGAAGGAATCCCCTTCCCACAGGGAGCACTCATGCTGTAACAGACAGTGGTGGCATGATCTTAGCTCCTGACACATTGCCCTTCCCTCTCCAGGGCTGTCTCCTCTTCTAGAGAAGGAGGGATAAACTAGGGAGGGCTTCTGAGGTCCCTTTGAGTTGATGCTGAATGTCCTATCTGTCTCTGCTCCGTCTTGTCAGAGAGAACGTGGGTGGATGACAGGGTGGGTGAGAGAGAGAAAGATAGGAAAAGCCGAGAGCTGACAGCCTGTAAAATTGCTTGATAAGAAGTATATAGTTGTCAAACAGCATGCAAAGTTTTGCAAACCCAGGTGTGGCCCTGGGGAGAATCTCACAGAATCGCCTCCTTTGGGGCTGGGGTGGGAGGGTGCACAATGGAATCAGCCTGGCAGTTTGAAGACCCAGAGCCCCCTCTAGTGGCTGAAGCTGGGTGTTCTTTGCCATTTTTTTTTTTTTTTTTTTTCCCTCTTAACTAAACCTAATCTGCACTGGGTTATGAGCTCCTGCCTTCTGGCCACTTGCCACCTGAGCCCATCTAGGTCCTCTGGGCAGGCTCTCTGGGAGCAGAGATGTCCCAGTCTCAGGAGAGCGCAGCTGGGGGCCGTTGTTTAAAATCCTGTGAATAGAGTCTGCGCTACTGGGCTGGGCTCAGAAATCTGCATTTTTTAAAAAACCACTATGAAACAGGATTTAGTCAACTAAATGTATCATTCTCTGGGTGGCATTCACCATATTGGTAAAGACTAAGGAATTGATGACGTTCAGCAAAATGTGGAATGCTAGTGGTGCTGACAGTAAAAAAAACAGTTCTGGAAACGAGAGCTTTTTATCACAGCTGTTGCCATGAAGATCCATTTCATCTTTTAACCAATCCCCACTGCCAAGAATTTAAAATTAAACACTAAATTAAATCAGAAGCATAACATAGGAATGCCAGTATCAAAGAAATTAGTGTAACAAAATAGTGAGTGGATTTCAGAATCTCCAACACATGAACACACTCTTGTGAGGTTAGAATATGGTGGCAGCAGCGGCACAGTGGAAGAAGAGCTGCCTTTCCCTGTTTGCTTCATACGACACATGGTAACCGATGCACTAGCGGGTCATGAAGTTCTGAATGTAGATAACTGCATTTTGAACAGGAGCATTGATTTGCCCGCAAAGCTCTCCAGTGCAGAGGTGTCTCCAGACCAGCACCAATACAGTTAGTTAACAGGAGACTCAGGCAAAGCCCTGCCCTCGGGGAGTCACTAGCCTAGAGGGGAGGTTCTAGGTGCTGTTTTTAAACTCCTGAGACATGCTTGGACAATTTCAAGTGTTAAAGAGGACATGGAGTGAAATGCTGTCACTCAGAACTCAGAAGGTTTTTGCAAGTGTTTGCCTGATGGTGGCAACCCACCTACAAGATCCTTGAACTCCAGAAGGGCCAACCCCATGTCCACAGACAGGCTAGGAAGAAAGGGGGTCTCTTCCTCCCAGGGCCGCCTCAAAGCGGCTGCAGCTGCCTCTAAAGGTTAGCGGTGGTATCATTTCCTGCTTCTGTGGAGACTGAAAGGCCTGTGATGCTGTCTCCGATTTTAGACCTGTGGCTGCAAGGCTCCTGAATACAGGGACTTCAGGCTCCTCTATGTTGCCTGTGGGGCAGGTGATCTTGGCTGGCTTACCTGGAAATCTGAGTCCTCACCAGGGGTGGACTAGTGGGGAATTGCTCTCAGGCTGTGGACCTGTGGCCTGCTCTTGGGACTATCAGGTGTTGCTCCTGAGGAGCATGGGTCAGGCCCCAGCTGGTGTGTGGACTCTGTAGTCAGATGTGATTATCCTGGATCCTGGGACCAACAGGGGGTTCTGGTTACATGGATGAGGTAGGCTACTCTGCTTCAAAGATTAGGCAGCTGTACAGTTCATATATGTATGATTTATTTTATTTTGTGGGTATGACCGTTGATCTGTGTGTATAGATGCATGTGTGCCTGGCACTTGCATAGGTCAAAGCGGGGCACTAGATCCTCTGGAACTAGATTTACAGATGTTTGTGACCCTTCATGTGGTGCTGGGAACCGAACTCAGGTTCTCTGAAAGAACAAATGTTTTTAGCTCCCCAGTCAGCTCTCTAACTGGGTTGTGCTGTTCTTAGAAGACCAAACAATTTGTCTGTCTTCCCAGTTCCTCTGAGGCTGTCTGGGCCTCTGGTTTCTCTCTTAGAATGGTACTAGGTGAGCATGCATCACCCAGTGTTGTTTGTATTGCTCTGAGCTCCAAAGAGCTAACCGCTGTCTGCTTACTTGTTTTGTCCAATAAGAATATGGTATTGAAATGTTGGCTCTGTGAGGCACTGTCCTAAATTAATCAGGGAATGGAATGAACGAAAGCCCTTGTGGCACCCATTACCCTGGAGACGGTTGAGGGCGGGAGTATCGTAACTGTGTGATACAGGGTGAACGGAGGAGGCCTCACTGATTGAGGAGCACTAGAGCAAAACTTCAAATGGACACATGGACGTCGGAGAAGGAATGTTCCAGTCAAAAAGAATGTGGAGCCCTAACAGCAACAAGAAGGGGGGGGGTTACTGTCATCACAGTCCTGTTGTGACTTTCCCCTTCTCTTGAAGCATCTTGCCTGCTCTCCACTGTGCCACCCACCCAGGCTGTCACATTCTAGTCCCTCCATTGTGCCACTCTCCTGCACACCATGACCCGTTCCTACCGCTCTTCATTCCTGTTCCGGTCTTCAGGGCTAATCCTCTTTGTAGGTGGCTTTCTCACATAAGTCTTCTTTGGGCCACTCACTTCCCTGCCACACATACTTCATAAAAAGAAATTGGGCATTTGGTGTAATTCTTCCACATTGATCTGAGTGGGTGCAAGGCATCTGCCTTTGGCAGTTTTCTGGTGAATGAGCATGGAAGGAAGGATGGAACACTAAGAATTTCCCTTTAAGCCTATTTCTCTGTCAGAGTCCTAGAAATGAATCCTGAAGACAAGGAGTAGCTCCAGACTGGCATCCAGCCCTACAAATGGAAGGGTCAGGGCCTGCTAAAGACCACCTTCTCTGGGAAGAACCTGGCAGGCACAGGCTCGGGGTGCTCCCGTACTTCTGCCCTGCTTCTGAATCCAGAGATTGATTTTACTTACCTGCCCTCAAGTGCTGCTGTCTCTGGGGAGACACTGGGTATCCACTTAGCAGGCCACGCAAACAGAAAAGGCCACTGAGGAGAGCAAGTGGGAGCCATGCACCCATTCTTGCTGCAGCAGCGAGGGTACTAGAATTTAATGACCTTCACAGACCCACACCAGACACAGCCCTCGGCACCACCACAGAAGGCCACTGGTTTCCTGTTCTACCTCATTCTAGGCATACCCAGGAAGGGCTCGGCTGGCTTTGCAGTAAGTCCTGAGGAGTGAGTTCATTGTAGCCCCAGTGAGGCAGTGACTAGTAGACCAGGGACAGCGTACCTGGGCTGTGTGGCCTTCAACAGGCATGGGGACTCACGGAGGGGCTGCTGCACCACAGTTCCGGGTCTATCCCTGCCCAGGGCCTCTCTGCTACTACAACACACAAGACGTAGTCGTTACCTTAATAAAGTTCACAGCTGAAGTGATAGGGACGGTGGTGTGAGCACCAGGGAAATTGTCTTTGTTGTCTAAGGGGATTGGGCAGGAAGTAACACAGTGCTTTCCACCTGGGAGAAAGCAGCCAGCGGCATTCTGAAGATGTGGACTTTACCTTCAACTGTCCAGTGCTCCAGGGCCAGTCAGAGGTGTCAGGCCGGCCTCACAGC
Organism: Microtus oregoni; assembly: GCF_018167655.1. NCBI lineage: Eukaryota > Metazoa > Chordata > Mammalia > Rodentia > Cricetidae > Microtus > Microtus oregoni. The sequence goes on from NW_024543081.1 coordinate 14,860,708, forward strand.
TCGCCTCCCCCCTGCCCCAGAGTCTAGAGCAGGATTCTGTCGTGAAAATGGTTGGCATCTTTTCCTGGAATCGCAAAGGAGGTAGAAGTAGTTGTAGAGGCCCGGGAGAGGAGGAAGGGGCAGCCTAGAGAAAGGCAGCCTTTGCAGCCCAGGACTGTGCTGTTCCATCCTCTGCCTTGGCCGCCCCCCAGCATGTGACCACACTGCCCACCAGGGCAGCTGGCCCTCCCCTGGCATAGCTTATTTTCTCTAACTCAGCTACCTGAGTGGCAGAAGGAGCTGACACTGGACAGGAAGGCCAGGGGCTGGCACTGGCACTGACCACTTCAGGGTCAGGGCTACTGCTTCAGCTCTCAGTAAGGCAAGTGGTTCCGGCTCTCATCATTGCTGCCCATGCCCTCTAGGACCCCTGCATGTGCCCTTGGTTTCACTTTGAGAGTCTGAAGCTGCCTACAGCATTCAGCTGCTAGTGATAGGACTCCAGAGTCCCTGTCATCATTGGTCAGAAGACACAGACCACTTAATGTCTCTAGTCACGGGACTCTTCCAGTTGTGGCAAGGCTGCTGAAACAGAGAGTACCTTTGCTTTCCTGGGTGCCTTGTTGACCTGAACCAGCAGCTTGGCAGAGAGGCATTAGTCCTTGGCTCCCAGCTTGCTTATTGGGGTGGCTCGAGGTTGGGCTTGTGGCAAACTCACTGAACTTGCTACTTATGCCTTCCACATCTGTGCCCTGTCTCCACAGGTAAAGTGACTCCTAGGATTACCAAGCCCAACAACTGTGTGATCGCCTGAGCTGCAGGATAGTGGTGGGTGGAACCTGCAGATGCCCACCCATCCTGTCCTATGCTGGGAGAGCATGGCCTATACCCTGCATTGGTTCACACATCAGAACCTAACCAGGTCTCCTACCCTGCAGTCTCCACCCTGGTCTTAAGATCTGAATCCCAGATGGCAGGATCTCAACCATCACCATCCTCAGCAGACTGCTATGGCCGGAAAAGGAACACTGCTACCTTGTTTATATGAAGTAGAAGCCTGGCTAGCATCTGTTCTCCTTTATGCCAACTTCCCCTCCACTGGGCCAGCCCTGCCCTACAGGACAACTGCCATTCTTCCTACCTTGGAGGACAGGATATCCAAAGCAGCCCCAGCCACTTGGCTTTTTGTTGGACTTCTGGTGCTGTCCAGTTCCCCATACCCCAGAGGTTGGCGGGAAAAGGGACGAAGATGGGACTCAGAGCCAGTTTTGCTCTAGCCGTGTTCCCAATGCAGCTGATATGGCCTTAGGGACACCTATTCCGGCTGGCACCTGAACTAGTCTCTGAGTGGAATGGGCTGGGGATGGTGCTACTTTGGCCTCCTTTGGTAGTAGCAGGATCTGACGGTGGTGAAGAGCCCCTTCCCTCCTGCACTGCTGTAGCCAGCCTGGCCCTGAGTGCCCTGGGCCTCCCTGGCTGGTGCCATGGAAAACTGGGGCTCCACAGAGCGCCTTTCCCCATGCCTGCGCCTTTCAGTAGGCTTTTGTTTACAGGCCCTGTGAAGGATGGGGGTGCAGGGGAGAAGGCTGGGCCCAGGAGACAAGAGCATTTGTGTTTCGTGACGGTTCCTCCCTGAGCATTTGTGTGGCCTTCACACACTAGGGCTTCCTCAGTGAAATTTCAGCCAAAGACTAGCCTTAGCCTCCTGCGAAATGTCAGGCTGTTCTTAGACACCTCGGTTTCTCTAAAACAGGGTGGCCTAATTTGCCACAGTACTAGGCCAGGACAACCAGCCCCACTGCCACCTCCCCACACAGTGAATTGTCCAGGCTGAGGGAGAGTGAACATTGACACAAAAGACACTATCTAACTGCAGACAGAATGACAGAGGGCAAAGGGCCACACAGAAGCCTTTCCATTCCTCTAAACCAAGCTTATGTCCCCTTTTCTTTCGGAAAAGCCCTTGGGTACCACTAGTACTGGGAGGGACACAGGCATCTGCAAAGGCAGCCAGTGAGAGGCAGGGAGGGGGCACTGTGGGCTGTAGAAGTGGGGCAATACATGGTGACCTATGCCTGTGTCTGGCTTCCTGGCTGGTGGGGAATAAAAGGGAAAATAAGGATGGTCTCAGCCCAGCGTCCACTCTGTTCATGAGGTTAGCTTCCGGGAGTGGGCAAGGAGCCCCACCATGGCTTCCCAACCTTTTGTGAGGATTAAACACTTCTGGTAAGTGCTTTCTGAAACAAGGCCGGCAGTGTGTCATGTGCTTATTCTAGAGGAAAGGGGAGGCAGGTGACATGGGAAGTGGCCTGTTACACCTCTGTTGCGCTTGTCACCTTGAAGACATGGAATGCAAGGCCCCTAAACTACATTGGAGATAAGAAATGACCGTGTAAAGAGTGGTCGCCTAAGACCAGGTAAGAGACCTGCTCTGTTCTGTTCTGTTCTCAAGCAATTCTGTTGAGGCCATCTTCTCTCTTCCCAGTGAGGGAAGCTAGCCTGTTTCACCCCGCCCCTGAGCCAGCCCTTCTGGACAGGCAGCCGGAGGGAGAATGCTCTTCCCTACCGTACTGCTTTGCTGTCGCTGAGCCACTCACCGCATGCTTTAGTCATGAGCCTTACAAAGGCTGGCTGAAGATAGAGTCTCTTGTGCAGGCTCACCACCATCCCCAAATCTGCATCACAAGCATACTCGAGGCCAACGCTGCAGAACCTGTTGGGAACATAGGATGTGGCCCAGGCTGGCCTCCAACAGCCGCTCAGTCCTCCTGAATGCTGGGTTACAGGTGTGCGACATCGCACCCAACTTTACCTCATGAGAATTTGGCATAGAGTTTTGACTCTGAGGTTGGCTGACTTGCCTAAGATTTTCCATTCTGCAACATCTTCCACCTTTGTCCTAGTTACCTTGTTTAACACTTCGCTGCCTTGTTCTCCCAAGAACAGGTGTGTTTAACACTTCACTGCCTTGTTCTCCCAAGAACAGGTGTTTGTGTACACACCTCTGCCTTCCATTCCGCCCTCTGTCAGATTTCCTCCCAATCTGTTCCCCTTCCTTCAGTCTCAGCCATGGTAAGCAACATGGGACATACCTACATGTGTTCAGGAGTGGCCCCCTCCAAAAAAGAGCTAGCGCTGACAGCAAAAGAACTTCCAAACTCGAGGGAGGCAGACAGTCTGAGTAGACATCACGAAGCCCCTGTCTGCAGCAAGTGGCCCCGCCTGTGCCATGGCTGCAGTGTATCACCTGGCACTTCCCTGCCCTCATGTCTTCTTCCCCACAGGGCCCAGTGGGTGTCACGAGTCATGTACTGCTTTTCCAAAGGCACGAGATTTGCTTCAGAGTAGGTTCAGTGGGTTGAACCTGACCAAGGTAGGAAGAATGCACGCCAGAGAAAAGCAAGAGGTGGCAGGTGCAGACGAGCAAGTGTTAACAGGCCAAGAAATCCCAGGGCAGACCCGGCGGCCTCATGGGGTTAGCCCCAGGCTTCCCAGCTTGCCCAGCTGTGGAGCAGGGAACGTGCTACATACTCTACCATCTGGTATGATAGGTGCCTATTCTTCCTTGGCCAGGCTTTAGGCACAAAGGCCACATCTGTCTGGCTCAATGTCATGACCATAGTATCTTCTTAATATCTGTTGGTTAAGTGGTTGAAAATTGGATGGCTTGTAAGATTGATCAGTGAGTGAAAACACTTACTGTACAAGGATGTGGCCTGGGTTCAATCCCTGGAACTAAAGGTAGAAGAAAAGAACCGACTCCCAAAAGTTGTTCTCAAACCTCCACATGTACAAGCTCTATGGTGACATGTGTATGGTCATCATTCACACTACATATCTGAGTCCTTTCCGAGAGAAACTGAGAAAGACCTTGACATTGGCAGGTTAGTCCAAATCTACCCCCACTCTGTGGGAAAGACTGGAGTCCAGTTATAGTGATGCCCTAGTGCACTGTCTCTCCACCTTTCCATGACACCCGTTCAGAAACAAGTTCTTGTCCAGGAAACTGGTTAGAAGCTGAGGCAGTCTGAAGACGCCCAAAAGCAGCTTCAGGAACAGATGCCTATGGCATAGGAAGTGAGCTAGGACCTGGCATGAAAGCTGGCAAGCATGTGGGAGCCTGCAGAAGGAAAAGCACAAAAGGCAGAAACAGGAGGCATGTCCACAGTACCCATGATCCTAAAGGAATCCATTGTATGCCAAAGATCTTGCTTTGTGGTTTACATTTCCCCACTGGCAGCTTGGTGGTTAGGCGACTGAATAGGGAAGGGCAACTCACTGCTTGTCTGCAGTGAGCTATTTAGCAAGTGGATAGTTACTGGGTGCCAGGCCTAGCGACACACAGTGACTGAGGAAGGCAAGGTTTGAAAGCAGAGTGGATGAAGTCAGGAGGTGGTGGCGCACACCTTTAATCCCAGCAATTGGGAGGCAGAGGCAAGTGGATCTCGGCAAGTTTGAGGGCCAGCCTGGTCTACAGAGCAAGTTCTAGGACAGCTAGAGCTACATAGTGAGAACCTGCCTTGAAAAACCAAACCAAACCAAAAACCAACAAGAAAAGAAAGCAGAGTGAATGCGTGCTGCTTGTGGTGACTTTCATGAGGGCGTGAAGTAGACTAGGCTGTCCCAGACAGAGTCCTGGCTCTTCCACTACATGGCTAGGTGCCCAACAGCCTTACTTCTAGAATTTGGATTTCCTTATATGTTGCGTGGAAGACACCCACCAAGATAAAACATCTAGCAGGAGAGCATTCAGGCTTGGAACTTCCAGAAGGATTTTGTGACGTCTTCCTGTTCCCGCACCCTGGCAAACAGTTAAGCTCGGGGTGCTTGGTTGACACACTGGGCTGAGTACTAGTTCACCTGGAGGAAGTCTCAAGGCCCAGGGGTGGAGAAAACTGTCAAAGCTTCTGTTTGTGCACTGTTGGACAAGGACTCGAGTGTACCACGTCCTCACCTCAGAAGGCAGCGGGTTCAAGAAAATCTCATTTCTCTTGACTAATAGTTGTGGGTGAAACGGACAATTTTAGCTTGTCTGGCGAATACTGTAAATATGCAAAATACAAATAAAGCTTGAACCAAAGACAGTATTCTGTACTCAAGAAGCTGGCCCACTCAGTACCACACAGCCCTGCATTCACCCCTCTCCCATAAACTCCAAATTCTCAGGCATCTACCTACTTGCCTAGCTTCTCTGCCAGTGACTGCCAGACTGCCCCACAGCTACTGTACAGGGAGGAGCCTCCAGCCTTCCCCAAGAGCCCTGGTGACTCCTGAGGAGCCCTGTGGATGGCAGCACTGGTGGAGGACGGCTGACACCTTGTGGCCAGCTGGCAGCTTGCATCCTGCCTCTCTAGCGCAGATGGCCAGGCTCTTTCTGTAAAGGGTCAGAGGAAATACTCTGGGCTTTGACTGAGCCTGATGGCACACATTTCTAATCCCAGCACTCATGAGGCCGAGGCTGAGAGGATCGCTGCAAGTCCTAAGCAAGCCGGACCTGCATAGTGAGACTGTGCCCCAACACACACATGCGCGCGCGCGCACACACACACACACACACACACACACACACACAAAGCTTTTAGGATCTTCAGACGTTGTGCCTGTCTTAGCTACAGAGTAGCACTAAAGTAGCTACACAAACAAATGGACACAACGGCTTCTGTACAACTAAGGGAACTGAAAATGTCACATTACCATGAAATAGATCGTTACAGTAATTTGTTTGGTTATTTAAAAATGTAGAAGCTCAGCGCTGGAGAGATGGCTGTTGGTTAAGAGCATTTGCTGCCCATCCAGAGGAGTCAAGATTGAGTTTCAGCTCCCACATCAGGCAGCTCACAATCACCTGTAACTAGAGTTTCAGGGGACTGGACTCCGTCTGCTGGCCTCTGCAGGCACCTGCACACACACATGTACAAACATACACATATATGTAATTAAAAATTAAAAGAATGTAATTAAAATGTAAAAACACAAGCTGAGGCTATAAAGCTAAACTGTAGACCATGAGCCTGGCATTCTACAGGTCCTGGGCCCAATTCCAGCACCAGAAATATAATAAAAATGTTCAAACCATCCTGATCTCATAGGCTGTGGTGGCAGGTGGCAGGCTGGATTGGGACCACAAACACTACTTTGCTGGCACCTAACCCAGGGCACTCCTTCACACTCATGTTCCCATTGACTCTCAGACACCACCTTTGAAGTCTGTGCCATTGTTCTCTTGAGAGGAATCCCCTCGTTTCCCCTCTAAAAGAAAACTCAAGAGCTGTTGTTGGTTTCTCTCCATTTCATATGTTTGCAGATATGCCCATTAGGTGCCTGCCCTGTGCTAAGGGGCATGCAAGAGTCCAGAGCTTTAATGTTCACTTTTGTTTAAAATAAAAACAATTCACCAAGAACTCATTGTATCTCAGGCACTGTTAAGACAGAGCTGGTCTGGACCCAAGGACAAAGGAGGACCAGTATTATGAAACTGAAGGAGTGTAGAAGACAGAGAAGGCGTTTGACCTGGGTGTGGAGTTCAGAGGAGAATCTGTGAAGGAGGAAGTGGTTCCTGAAATACTCCCGAGGGAACCATGAAAAGCCTAGAGAAAATCTTTTAGAATTGGAAGCACAGTTGAAGACTCAGACACAGTATATGTCCCCAAGACTTCTCTGTTCCTGACAGCAAGCTGCTTTGAGTGGAAGGGATATGAAGCCATTTCCCTTAAGCCTTCTGGGATTGCCTCAAGTGAGCAATGACGGCTGAGTGCTTTTGGGGTTTAACTAACCCTTATGGCCAGCCTGTGGGTAGGGTTGTTTCCACCCAGGGACACAAAGAATGTGCAGGGCAAAGCTGGAGTGAGTGTGTGTGGGCCTTTATAATGGTGGGGGTGGGGTGTTTAGACAGAGCTTTAAGAAAGTTCTCATTTACAAAAAAAAAGAAAAGAAAAAAAAGAAACAAGCCGGGAGGTGGTGGCACACGCCTTTAATTCCAGCACTTGGGAGGCAGAGGCAGGTGGATCTCTGAGTTTGCGGCCAGCCTGGTCTACAAGCACTAGTTCCAGGACAGGCTCCAAAGGTACAGAGAAATCATGTCTCAAAAAGCAAACAAAAAAGCAACAACAATAACAAAAGAAGTCCAGATTCACAGGACAAGGAGACTAGAACATGATGAACTACGGGAAAACACAGACAACACACTAGAGGAAAGGGTGCCAGCACCAGGCTGAGGGCTTCTGGGGCGGATGCTTTCTCAAGACTCTCACACAGCCTGGACAGGCAGACATGGTAAGTGTGTTTAGTTTTAGGGGTGGTGGTGTGGTGGTGGTGGTAGTAGTGATGGTTGTTTTCCACCTTCATTAATTAAAATCAACGTGGCCTTGGCAATTATTTAATCTCTCTCTGTTGTCTTCCTTTCTTCACATGGACAAATAAGCTCACGTGACCCATGCTTGTCATGATGGCCAGCTTCATGTCCCCCACAGCCCCACACTCAGAAAGTGATGTGTTCCTCTTTAATATCCTGCCATCGCTATCTTGAAAAAAACTTCAAAATTTTAAAAAATAAATCATTGAGTTTTCATTATAAATTATGGAATTATAATTATAAATTATGAAATTTCCTTATAAATTATGTATGTATTTATGTATGTATAAAAAGGCAGCCCTGTCTGGCAAAATCTTTGTTTGCAAATGCTATGTTTGGGATTAGAGATGGAGCTTGGTGAAGTGTTTGCCCAGCAAGCATGGAACCTTGGGATTCATCCCCAGCACTTTATACACCGGGCAATATGGCTTTCACCTGTAATCTCAGCATTCAGGAAATAAACAAGAACTCGAAAGTTCAAGGTCATTCTCAGTTACACGGGCAATCAAAGTGCAGCTTGGGATATATGAGACCCTGTATTTAAAAGTTTTAAAAGTTAGGTCATATCATTATCTTAGAGTCAAGAATAACAAATCGGATTTAATATATTCTTGCACAAGGAGGCTAGTGACCTGAGAGGGGAAGGTAGGATAAGGACCAAGCACTTGCTGACAGAAAGCCTGAAGAACATGCAGGTCCTTTGAAAGAGCCTACAGAAAGAGATGGCAGGAAAAAAAGAGCATGAACAGTTGTAGAGGTGGGAGGAAAGCTGGCTATTTTGGGAAGTGAAGAAAGAGCGAATTCTCAGAGTAAAACATAGTGGTGAAGCCATGGAAACGGGACTGGGAAAGTCTCTTGGATCTTGGCCACGGAACAGGTTATAGATGAGCTTAGAGAAACTGGCTTCAGCAAAGTTAGGGAAAGCCAGGGTTAGAGAAGAAAGGAACAGCAGTGGAGGTGGAGAGGGTCACAAGGTAGTATCTAAGAAGCTGGGACAAGGACACAGAGGAAGGAAGTCTTTGAAGAGGAAAGCTGGGTCCCAGTTGGAATGCAAGAAAAGGGCACCAGAGGGCGTAACTTAGCCAGGAAGCGGCAAGACTTTTACAGATAGGGAAACAACAGGTTGGCTGAGAGTCGGGGCAGGGTGTGTGTAGGGGGGGTGGGGGCTGGGGGGTAGGTAGTCAACTATTCCAGTAGGGACTTACCTCTCCAGCTGCAAGAGCGTACTATCTAAGTCAGACTGCCTGGCTTCAGTTACTGCCTGTGGTAAACTAGAACCAGTTAGCCCTCCAGTGCCTCTGTTTTCCTATCTGGAAAATGAGAACTATCGTGGGGGTTGATTAACTGCTGTAATCCAAGCAAAGCCCTTGGTACAATGACTAACTCGCAGCATGTGTCAATGGCAAGGGTGTTATGAATAACTATATCTTCAGGTTCTCTGTGAGCTACTCTGTGTCTAGAATTGGCCAACACACCCGAAGGGTTCACTGTCCACTTCTTGGCTGAGCAGCTTTTCAAGAAATGCAGCCATAAAACCTACAGGTGATTTGGAAGCTGCACGGCGTCTACCTTGAAGGCTTTTGTTGCATAATAGATGCTACCAGGCACGTAATAAATACCTCTGAACATGTCCTCTGTCATCCACACCCTCCAGCATGTTCCCCTCCCCCATTGCTCCTGCTTATTGGTTACCACACTCCCTGTGCTCTAGTAATCAGCCTCAGCTGTCAGCTGTCCCCTTGACTTTTGGATTAGGTTCCTTTACAGAGATCACCTCATTGTTATGAGCTTTGAGAATTGGGAATGCTTTGCAAACTTTGCCAAATGTCTCAGAGCATTGAAAGGCCAAAGTATTGGAGAGTGTTTGCCTGTGCCGCAGAAGTCAGAACTGGAGTACATCCAGCTGGCCATAACTGTCCCAAGCCTGCGGGTCATTGCAGAATCATTTGCAAAAGTTCCTATTGGTTTGGATCTTGTCCAGGTTAAGGGCAGAGACCACAGCACAGTCTCTCAAGGGACATAAAGGAAGTCTGTTGCTTGGGGTGGCTGGGAATACTTTTGGTAGCCATCCAAGGAAACTATCACTCATTAAATCTGCCTTCTCCTCCAGCAGAAAGCCAACTTATAGAACACCATATACAAAGCTCCCAGAATAGTACAGGGCTCTAAGAACACAGTGCACGTGGCCAGCATGCAAATATGCAGGGCTAAGGATTCTTTTTGCTTTCAAATCTGGGTGGGTTGGAACAAACAAAAATTATTTTTCTCCAAGTGGCATGCTGAGAGGAAATGAAGAGAACATAGAATATGCTAGCCTGGACTGCTTTTCTGAGCTCCAGTTGATTCCACAGCCACCAAAGCATGCTGGGAAGTCCTCTGGCAATAACAGTGAGCTCAGGAAACACCTTGGACCAATTCATTAACTCTACCTTCTCACCAGGCTCAGCAAGCCCAAAAATCCTGATATTGACTCCAGCAGGAATTTGAAACCTTCGTCTTCCATCATAAATATTTTATTGATTTACTGGCTTCCTTCCTCTCTGTATAGAAAGCGAGGACAAATTCTGGCCAAAGCTGTAGTTTGGAGAAATGAGGGGTCTCAGCATCCAGACTAGACTGCATCATATCCAGCTCTTTGCTCAAAGATAAATTATGTGTGCCTCTGTTCCTGAAAGACCACAGGAAGGCATGCTCCTCTGTGGGTGGGTGGTTATAGGATAGGATAGGATTATGGGAAGTGGTTTTTTTTCTTACTTTAAAACATTTCATATTGTGTAGAGCAAATGTTCCATTTATTCAGTGTTACTTTTCAGACCTTTTTTTTTTTGAGACAAGAGTCTTACTATGCAGTCTAGGCTGTCCTTGAACTCTCTACCCTCCTGCCTCAGCCTTCCAAATGCTGGGATTACAGGTATGTGCCTTTATATTCAGCTTTTCAACATTAGTTCTATAATCAGAAAAAATCCTATTTAGAAATGGCAAAGACAAAGATTATAGGAAGAACAGACTTGGGCCACTCCTGAATGTTCCAACAGTTCTCTTTACCCTCCCCCTCCCCAAGCAGATATAGTAGGTCACCACCTGTCACCAGTCTCTTCCTGGCTAAGCACATTTTTCCTGTATTTTTGTTCTGTTTTCTTTTTTCGAGACAGAGTTTTTCTGTAGTTTTGAAGCCTGTCCTGTAACTCGCTCTGTGGACCAGGCTGGCCTCAAACTCACAGGGATCTGCCTGCCTCTGCCTCCCAAATGCTGGGATTAACGGTGTGTGCCATCATTGCCTGACTGTCCTGTAGTTCTTATAGATGTCACTTCTATTCTTCCAAGATTGGGTCCCCAATCCCTCTAGTGTTCTTTCAGGACACTGTATCACAGCACTACACTGTGTTTTCGTTATTCATCCTACAACGTTGAGGTCCCTGACAGCAAGCAAGGTGTTTTTATCTGTGGAGCAATCCTTTGGCCTTAGGAAAGTTCTTAACAAACTCACTAAGTAATTTCTGAACAATCATTTATTGGGGAATCTTTTATAGACAGTTCAATATAAGGGACACAAAGATGAAAAATAAAACTATTTCAAGGAACTTGCAGCTGAGATTTGCCCAATAACTCATATAAAACCAAACATTATCTTGAAGGTTAAGACAGAGGTACAGGGGATGGCGAGAACAGCTCAGTGGTTAAAAACATTTGCGGCATTTGCAGAGGACCTGATTTTGACTCCCAGCACCAATGTTGGGAGCAGCTCATAGTGACCTCTAACTCCAGTACCAGGGGACCAGGAGTCCTCTTCTAAACTCCATGGGCAATGCACACATGATGGCATACTCTCACACAGATACAGATCTACATACATGTAAATGAATATTTTTATTTACGTGTCTTAGTGTTTTGCCTGTAAATATCTGTACCCCACATGCATAAGTTACAAACAGTTGTGAGCTGCCATATGAGTGCTGAGAATTGAACCTGGGTCCTCTGGAAGAGCAGTCGGTGATCACAACCACCAAGCCATCTCTCCAGTCCCTAGAAGTAAATATTTTATTTTTGGTTTCTTGAGACAGGGTTTCTCTGTGTAACAGTCCTAACTGTCCTGGAACTCGCTCTGTAGACCAGGCTGACCTCACAGAGACCCGCCTGCCTCTGCCTCCCCCCCCACCCCCACCCCCCCACCCCCCCCCCCCCCCGGGTAAGAAGTAAATATTTTCAAGTGATACAAAAACAATCAACTTGGAGGGCTTGGAAGGTTCTGAACCCTCGACATTTCTCATTCTGTTTTCTGGTTCCTAATCCCCATTTTGAATGCTAATATGAGCTTTGTGCATGGAGTTATCAGGTTCCTTGTCTTTAAGTTCTTTCTTAGAATTTGACTTATGATCTCCCTCCTGTCCTCGAATTATCCTAGGGAAACCTGCCATTTACTCTTAATTGATGTTTGTGAAATACCTTGTCTTCCTCTGCCGAAAGGCTGTAAGTGTTGAGTTTATTACTGTGTTACATGGCTGTTTTATTGCTAAATAGTGCCAATGAGATTACACAACTGCTTGGATAGGGAAGGGAAACAAGGCCTATGATCCCCCTTCAGCTACAAGGGACAGGGATTTGGGATGGTAAAATGTTAATTACCTGAGAAGAAATGTGGGCCAGAGTCCATCAGTGTGCTCCTGGAGATCATTACAGTCTCGGAGGCTTGGGGCTGGCACTCTGCTAGTGAGTGGGTCCTAAGCATCCTGCCCTCCCCTGCTCGAAATGTGGATTCACTTCCATAAAAGCTGTCACAGAGAAAGAATCCCGTGGCCAGAAGCCAGGAGTACACGCATGGCTTGCTGGACATCAGCAACTCTGGAAGCTCTCCAGGAGTCAGAAGACTGCTCCATTTGCATGCAATCAATTATTTCTAAAGGGATTTATTCTGTATCTCACTCTAGACTTGATTTCTCATCATTTCCAACTCTGGGATATTTTTTCCACAGGAACATGCTAAAGATGGTCAGCGATGGGTGTGAAGATTGCTTTGGCACATACGAATGGTAAAAATCGTCATTTACAAAGCCAAAGAAACTGAAAATAGATTTACATGTACTTCTTGTCGGCAAATATTTATTGTTTAACTGAGAAGGGGAAGAATGGATCCTAGGAGAAGATGTCACGGAGAAAATGACAATCTCTCCGAAGTTACAGTCTCCAATAATGTTTATGACAATCGTTCCATTGTTAGTCTCCATTAATGTTATTGTCAGAAACTGCATAAGGACCCTGGGTTCTGAAAGAAACAGTTTTATGATGTTGGGTTGACTATCAGGTACTATTCAGAGGCACTAACGCATAGCTAAACGAGTGAAGACTGTTGAGTCAGACAGGCCTAAGCATCAGTGTATGGCCAAACAACTCCTTTCTAAATGAGTGACCTTGGGTACGTTTTTAAACCTTCTTTGGCCTTGCTTTCTGTGAAAATTTGGGTGTAATCGGATAGTTTCTGTAAAGAATTCAGCACCGTTTTTGGCATAAAATACATCCACAATAAATGACAGTAGTTATTACTGTCAACTACCAAGGACCAAAGACACCCACACCCCCTCAGCTAAACAGCAGGGCGGCGAATACGGATCTGACGGACAACTCCGAAGTGCCCAATAAGATGCCAGGAAAAAAAAACCCAAACAAACAGTGGAATCAAACCAATGGCATGGGCCCTTGTTGCTGGCCGCTTTCTGGCTGTTCCACCAATAGTTTAAGGATGTGGCTTGGGAGCGACATCCTGACAGTCCAATGACGCACAACCAACCCACTTGAGCACTTCGGAGGGGATAAATCAAGGAGCCGGCACGTATAGATTCCGTTATTAGTGCAGTCTCGAATGGAGGAAGGAGCTTACGAGAAACAGTGCCCGAGAGAGGCACTCATGAGCTAAAAAACGGAAAAGATGATGTCTGCGCTGGGCGAGCACGGCCGCCATCATGCTCTAGTTTCCCCTTCGTCTCTCTGGGTCGGCGAGCGAGGAAGCGGCCTCTGGGATGCTGAGGGGGTGTGTCCCCTCATGATTGGCGCAGGCCGCTCAGCCAACCCCAGCTCGGCAAACGGGAAGCACTTAGCCAATGAGGGGAGGCGGCAGCGGCGAGGACTTAAGAGAGGCGGAACAGCAGTTTGACTGGCACGAAAGTTAGCCAGTGAACTGCAGAGGCATCCTGCCTGCGGCCAATGAGGTGTGGCTGTGGGCGGGCCCCCGAGTGTTTGTGTTGTGGTTTTGGGGGAGGGAGGCGGAGGGGAAAGTTTGTTTATTTTGTTTTTAGTTTCTGGGGTCCCCGAGCTTCGGGAAGGTGAAGCGAGCGACCGTGACACCCCTCGCCTTTCAGCCTCCCTGCGACATCGCCTCCACAGCTTGCGGAGAAGCGGAGACCGCGGTCACCGCTGGGCTTCACAGCGGAACGACGCACACTCAGAGCCGGCGCGGCTCAGCGGTGAGTGGGGACTGTGGGCCGCGCGGGCCTTCCTCTTCCTCGCGAGCCGCCGGGCCGCGCGGGGCCGCCCAGGGTGGGCGACCGAGAACGCCCTCGGGAGCGCGCGGCGCGGCGGAGCCCGGTGAGGCGCAGCGCGTGCGTGTCCTCGCGAACGCGCGCGACGGGAGCGAGCCGGGCTGCGGGAGGGGCTCGGGGAGGATGGGGCGGGAGCGAGCAGGGCCGGGGGGGGGGGCGCGGCGGGCCAGGGCGCTCGCCCCGGGCGCGCTGTGGGGGATCGCGACGTGTGTAGCGTAGACGCGAGGCGGGGGAGGGGTGTGTGAGGGACGCGCGGTCACGTCGGTCGCGGCGGCCCGGGAGTCCTGAGTAGCGGGGCAGGGACAGACCGGCGTCACGCGCCGGCAGGTGTGAGCCGAGGAAGGGCTTCCGGGTGGGCCAGCGGCTGTCCGACCGCTTCGCGTCGTCGCCTGGGCCCTCGGGACTGCGAGTCTCTTGGACCTGAGTCTGCCTGGCGGTGGGGCGCAAGCATCCGGTGTCCCCGCGCGGCGGGTGTGCAGGCTTGTGTGCGGGACCTGATGGCGGGGTCCCATGGCCATCCCGCGAGAGCTGCGGGAAGGTCTGCGGGACAAGGCGAAGCTCACTTTGGACGAAGAAATAAATGAGTGGCGGAGGGATGACAGGGTTGGAAACAGCCCTGGGGAAGGTTTGCCACCTTCCGCTGCTCCGGCGCCCTTTAATTTCAAACTAACGGATTTCTTAGTCCACAATGGCTAACTATCTGCTCCAGCGAAATTCACAGCAGTGGCTAAGTACACCCAGTAACAGCAGCGTTGGACACAGGTCACCCATCTGGGACTTTTAGCTTCATGCTTTCTCATGTGTCTTTTGACTCAATGAGTAGAGTACCAACCAAAACGCCGTGAATAAAACATCATGAGTCTGTTCTTAACAGTTAAACACAGCAGCAAGCAAAAGTCGCACATCCTCGCCCTTTGTCAAGGTTTAATACTGTTTCTCTCCGTGTGTGAGAGTTCAGTTCTTGACCTTAAAACTGTATGTGTTTATGGCGGGTCGTAAAGAGAGAGAGGACACGGAGAGTGGACGTTGTCTTGCACTGTGCAGTGCGAGGCATCGCTGTAGTAGGTGGGAGGGCTATCAGTGTAGTTGGCCCTCCAGGTAGGCACATTGACCAGTATCCAGAATACAGGTGAGATGGTTCTGTCCCACTCGGGGTGCAGCGGTGAGGGTTGGGATGCCTGCCAGTGTTTTCCTGTTTTGTTTATTTGGTTTCTTGAGACAAGGTTTCACTGTGTAGCCTTGGCTGGCCTGGAACTGCTACGTAGACCAGGCTAGCCTGGAACAGAGATCCCCGTGCCTCTGCCACCTGAGTGCTGGATTAAAGAGGCCCGGCTTAGATCTTTACCGTTTTTTAAGGGATGTCGTAACTTGATTATTTGAGCAGTAGTTTCTGATGGTACTTAAAAGAGTAAGGGAATGGTCTACGCTGAGTGTGTGTTAAACCATCATACCCTTGAAATCTTACCCTCAAATAGAAGTTCTTAAATGTTTTAAAATCAGAGCAATACTTTTGTTCGAATGTCAGAATTGGCTAACATTTGTTGCGTGCTTACAATGTTCCACCCTCTCTGTTACTTTTGAAATACTTACCTCAGGCGCAGGGGCAGACACTTTCATTGTTACAGGGATGAGGACATATGCAGCTAGGGTTAATCTTTGGTCTGTTTGGTTTTTATTTGTTTGTTTTTTGCTTGTTTTATTTTTGCCTCCTAAATTTTCCAGAGGGAGAAAGGCAAAAGGAGCACTGAGAAACAGAGAAAGATAGGAAAGGAGAATCCACTGGTAATATAAGGTTGCCTGTACCTGGCTTAAGAATTTAATGTTAAATTGAGACCATTCTTGTTTTAGAATTAAGCACCTTAAAAAAATCAGAAATACATCTAACTTTTGATTTTTAATTGACATATTCATTGCATGTAGTACTTCGAAGCTCTTTTTTCTTTGATTTTTTTTTTTTAGAATTTATTTCCTTAGGTCTTGCTATGTGGTCTTACTGGCCTCAGACTCGTGCTCCTTCTGCCTCAACTTCCCCAGTGCCTGAATTACAGACCTTTAGCACCATGTCTCAAGAGCCAGTTCATCATTCTCTCTCCCTTCTGCATGGTGTTGTTGGTTTGTTTGTTTGTTTTTTAAATTTCTCTATCTATATCCCAGGATGCCCTGGAGTTCACTGTGTTGGCCAGGCTGGTCTTGAACTCTTGGCCACCGTCCTGCCTTAGCCTTCTGAATGCTGGGATTTCAGGTGTAAGCCACCATGCCCAGCTTCTGAAGACCTTTTCTTCCAGTCTCTGTCCACTGATCCTTATTCCTGCTCAGGTCTCTGAGAGCTCCTGTTCATTTTTGTTGTTAGCAACTTGTGATTTAGGGCCATGTCTGTTTTGTTTGCCCCATCACCAGAGCCTGTCCAAGTGTCAGGCATACAGCAGAGTCCTGGAAATAGTTCTTGGTTATGTTATGAATTTGGCTTTTACTCTTAGTGTTTATTGTTATAGCCTTGTCTGCCTACCTCCTCCTGGAAGTGTCTAGGATTTGATACCACTCTTTTTTTTGAGATATGATTTCTCTTTTTAGCCCTGTAGACCTACTCACGCTGTAGACCAGGCTGGCCTCAAAGTCAGTGATCTGCCTGTCTCTTCTGCTTTAATCTGCTGGGATCAAAGGTGTGCACCACCACTGCCTGCTTAATGCCACTCTTAAGAGAGCTTGCCACATAAAGATAGATGTGAGAATCCTGTGTTCAGCTTGCTGAGTTAAGTGAGCATTGCATGCTGGAGGCTGGGTCAGTACTGCACCTGTTGAGTGAGCATTGCATCCTGGTCCTTCAGCCTGGGTCAGCACTGCACCTGTTACTCTTCCCTTGTCTTAGCTGCTTTTGATTTCTTTCTCTCTTCAGCATGTTGCTTCTAGAGACCTCGTGTAGGTTCCAGCCTGCTTGCCCTTTGACATTTGCTGCCTTTGACATTGACAGCTGCCTCTAGTGTTTCACCCCTACACGTTTCCCCCACACTAATCTTCCAGAAAGATTGCTCTATGTTTTCTGCTCCTTCCCAAATCCACCACAAACACTTAGATTGGAAATCCTCAATGGTGTTTGATTGCTTAAAGGGTTTAAGTGCTTTAGCCTGCTATTTACAGATCTTTGGACTAGTACTGTCCAATAGAAATAGAAAGCAAGCCACAGATATAGACCACATATGTAATTTAAATTTTTCTAGTAGCCACATTAAAAAGTAAAAAGAAAGGGTGAAATTGATTTTTGTAACATTTTATTCACTTTAATACATCCAAAATCTTAGTATTTAAATATGTAATTACAAAAAAGAAAAGTTCAAAAAACTAGTACTGGGATATTTTAACAGTCTTTTTCATGTTTAATGTTTGAAACCTAGAATGTATTTTTCACTTATTACATCTCAATTCACATTAATCACATTTCAGGTGCTCTGTAACCACTTGTTGTTAGTGGTTACCTCATTGAACAGAATAGATCTAAATTATGCCTTCAGCATTGCTATTCAGACCTAGGTAGTGCCAGCCACCGTACTTTGCATACCCAGTTCCCCTCACCTAGAAACAGCTTCATTATCTAAACATGCTAAATTTCCTTGCTGAGAAACACAGGGGAACATGAGAACTCTAGACTTTAATTCTTAACATCTCTAGTTGTGCACATGTGTACAGATGTGTATTTAAATGTATGTAGTATGTACCTACCTAGTCCAGAAGAGAGCACTGGAGCTGGGAGCTAGACACAGGTGGTTGTGAACTATCCATGTGGATGCTGGGATCTGAACTCTGGGAAGGCTGTAAGTGCCTTAATCTTTCAGCCATCTTTCCATCCCCTTATATGGAAGTTTTTAACATTATTGTTTTTCTTTTTTTGAGATGAGGTCTCTTTTGTTGTCCAGGTTGGCCTGGAACCCCTGGGCTCAAATGATTCTTCTTCCTCAGCCTGCAGCATAGCTAGTACTACACATAATACATCACCATATCCAATTTAATGTCTTCTTTTCATACTATTTTTTAGAATGCAACTGTTTATAACCAATTTGTGTTGTAATCACAGGTGATAAGGCACAAGCACTGACTCATGATTACTTGATGAATCAGAACCAGTGCCAGCAGCACATAGCCTCCCTCTTTTCATCCCTGTGTACCTGCTGAGTAACAGCATGATTGCCCTGGACGGTGTGTGTTGACATCTTCCCCCCTTACATGTCTTGAGAACCGAGCTTTGCCTTCCTCATTGTGGTGTGTGCTAGAAAATCTATTTATTTTGAACAAATACCACCTTATTAATTTATTATTATTTTTAGACAGAGTGTCTCTGTGTAGACCTGGATATTCTAGAACTCTCTATGTAGACCAGGCTGGCCTCAGACTTACAGAGATCCACCTGCTTCAACCTGAGTGCTGGAATTAAAGGTGTGCACCACTATACCTGGTCTACATGTACTTTTTAAGTCTCTCTAGCTAGGTAGTAGTTAATAGTGTGTCCTTTGAAGATAACAGATTATGAATTGTAAAAGATCATATGGATTTTGAGGGCGGAGCTAAGGATTGTTGAACCTAGGGCTTTGTAAATGCTGAGCGCTGGCATTCTACCATTAAGCTAAATCTCCAGCTCTCTGCCACGCTTTTATATTTCTCCTTCTTTAAGTGTATACTTGTGTCTCCCGCCCCACTGAAGTATTACTGACATTCTGAAAGCTAAGATATTTAATGTATACAACTTGGTATATTTGAAGTAGATTTGCTTTTTTTTTTTAAAAAAAAAGTAACTTTATATTGCGCATAGTAATGGATGCCTTTACTCCCATCACTCAGGAGACAGGCAAACAGATCTTCTGTGAGTTTGAGGCCAGCCTGGTCTAAATAGTGAGTTCTAGAACATTGGAATATACAGTACTCAAAAAAATTAAATTAAAAATAACTCAGCTGGGGATAGGGGCTCACACCTTTAATCCCAGCACTTTGGAGGCAGAAACAGGTGAATCTCTGAATTCACCAAGTCCAGGATAACCAGGGTTACATGGAGAAACCTTGTCTTGAAAAACCAAAAACCAAAACAAAACAAAAACTGTGCAGGACTGGGGAGATGGCTCATTTAGTAAGGTACCTGCTTTACAAACATAAGGACCTGAGTTTGGATCCCCAGAACCCATGTAAAAAATTGGGCTTGACTGTGCATGCTTGTAATGCCAGCCTTGGAGAGAGATTGAGAAGAGGGATCACTGGTTATTGGCCAACCAGCCAGGTTCACTGAATCAGTAAGCTTCAGGTTCAGCAGAGACCCTATCAGAAAAAACAAGGGTGGACAAGACAGGAAAGGTGCCTGACAGTGGCCTTAGGCTTACACATGTGCTCATATGCTGTGTATACTCGCACGGCTGCATACACACACGTCACATGTTGATGTAGACTTGCACATACTGTACATATATACCACACGAATACACAGTTCCCTCACACGAAATAATAAAACACACAAACAACTGTTTATAGATATTACAGTTTTCGTGTTGATCAGAAAGTTAGCAGCTGGGTGTGGTGTGTCTTAAATCCCAGCACTCATGAGGCAGAGGCAGGAGGATCTCTGAGTTCTAGGCTAGCTTAGTTTGCCTAGCAAGTTGCATTCCAGCCAGAGCAACATAGTGAAACCCTGTCTCAAAATGAATGAATGATAAAGTAGTAGTAGAAGTTATTTTCATTCTGGTGTGGTGGTCTACACCTATAATCCCAGCACTCTGAGATACAGGCGGGAGGGTTACAAGTTGCTCTGGGCTTTATAAGGAGGCCTTGTCTAAGTGCCCATCCTCCCCGCAAAAAAGATGTTTAACTTTCCTGAGACTTAGTTCCCTTGTGGTTTGTAAACTGGCTGTGAAAGCAATTTCAGAGACAGAGCTTCAGAGTAGTTCCGTGAGTATTGGCATCCGTGCACATGCCTGTCCAGAGCCACAGCCAAGATACAAAGTCTGAACTAGAAGTCAGAAGTCCTGGGTTTGTTTGTGGTGCTGATACTTGCTTGATGAGTGCCAGCTAGGTTCCAAGCACAGAAATGTCTGAGAATTCAAAAACTAGAGTGAACGAAGTATAGAAAGTCTTTTAGAAGCCCCTTTCACACAGAGGTGTGATTATTCTTCCGAGGAAGATTTAATTTCTCATTATGCTTTTATATTTTCTTTACCTGTTTATAACTTAGGGTATATCATACCATGTTTCTAGGTCTGTCTGTTCTACTAGAATGTAAGCTTTAAATTAAAAAAAGCTTATTGTGTGTTTTTGGGTGTTCCTTTGCCATAGCATTCGAGTGGAGGTCAGAGGACAACCTTGTAGAGTCAGTTCTTTCCTTCTGCCTTTATGTCTGTTCTAGGGATTGAACTCAGTTTGTTCAGCTTCTGCAGCATTTTTACCCACTGACTCATCATCCAGCCCAGTTTAAGCTTCCGAAGACCAAGACCATTTATCTCTATGTTTCCAAGTCCACATTGCACTCTGCCTGCCATGTTATAGGCATTCAGAGATCTAGGAATGCCTCAAACAAATGATTTAGTTTGGGGGCTAGATAGTTGGTAGGGTGCTTGCCTAGCATACACAGAACCCTGGGTTTGATTCTTAGCACTTCCTAGAACCAGGTGTGGGGGCTGAAGAGATGTCACAGTGGTTAAGAGCACTGGTTGCTCTCCTAAAGGATCTGAGTTCAGTTTCCAGCACAAACATGGTGGCTCACAGTTGTGTGTAACTCCAGTTTCATAGGATCAAACGTGACCTTCTTGCCTCTGCCGGCAATGCATATATATGTGCAACCCACACAGACATACACACAAATTTAAAAAAATTAAAAGTCTTGTGTAATGGTTTATACTTGTAACCCTAGCAGCACACACATACTCACCCCAGATAAAGATTCCACCACTGAACAAAGTGTGGCTACTACCCAAATCCAGCTTGGTGAACCAATGGGTTTTATTGGGTTTATAGGGGCAGAAATAACTCAGTAGCAACTGCATCACCAACACTCCCCGCCAGCATGGGTGACAGCTCACGAAAGGTGGAAAACCCGGAGCACACTGTACAGCCTGCAGGCGCTTCTTCGGGTTGGAGAGTTGGTCTAAACCTCTCCAGGCAGCTGAAAGTACTTTCCACTTTTCTCCCTCCCTCCTCCCCCCATTGTTACATGTATACCTTTTTGATATTGATGCATGTGGAAGTCAGAGGACAACCTATAGAAGTTGGTTTCTCGTCTTCCACCCTGTGGATCCCAGAGATGGACTCAGGTTGTGAGGTTTGGTGGCAAGGGCCTTCAGCTGTTGAGTCATCTCTAACTCCTCTTTGTTTTTATCAGGGTCTGACTACAAAGCCCAGGCCAGCTTCAGAGTGGTGACCTTCCTATTTTCACCTTTCATGTGCTGGGATTATGGGCATTTGCCACCACACCCAGGTCCTTTTATTATTACTGCTTTTAAAATTAAGTTTAAAGATTAATTTATGTGTATGAATGTTTTGCCTACATGAATGTTTGTGCATCACGTATGTTCCTGGTACTCACAGAGGTCAGCTGAAGGCATCAGGCCTCCCAGAACTGAAATTATAAATGGTTACAAGCCACCATGTGGGTTCTGGGTGCTGAACCTAAGTCCTTTGCAAAAGCAACAAGTGCTTTTAACCACTGAACCAGTACTTCATTACTTCTTTAATGTTGGGATCAAACTCAGCATTATACCAGCAAAGCAAGTATCTCTACCACTAAACTCTACCCCTAACCAATTTTTACCTTTTTTTTAAAAAAAACAAACAAACAAATATTTGATTGGGTAGTGGTGGTGGTGCACACTTTTAATCCCAGCACTCAAGAGGCAGAAACAGGTGGGTCGCTGAGAGGCCAGCCTGGTCTACAGAGTGAGATCCAAGATCCAGGACAGCCAGAGCTACACAGAGAAACCCTGTCTTGAAAAAACTATATATATATAGTTTTTAGTTGTGTGTGGGTATGTATGTGAATGTGGATTCCCTTGGAGGCCAGAAGGGGTGTTAGATCCCTTGGAGCTGGAATTATAGGCAGTTATGAGCCACTTGATGTGGATGCTGGGATGTGAGCTCAGTCCTCCATAGGAGCAGCAAGTGCCAACTGGTGATCCATTTCTCTAGCCCCCTTCCCCATATAAGAATTCTTAAAGACTTCCTGAAATCCTCTCCAGAGAAGATAATCATCACAAGGGAGAATGGTGCTGGTCTCTTCTTATTCCTGTACTTGTTGGCGTAGAGGACCTGTAAAGCATGCAGAGTGTCAGGTGGAATTAGAAAGTGGTGACTCACATCAGCCTATCTGTAGGAGCTGTGCACAGAAGTGACCTCTAGATTACCTGTTTGAGTGCTGATACCATCTCTGAAGGGCCAGCCACTGAACAGGGAAACGGTGAAAGGTTGAACAGGAAGGACTATCCAGAAGGGCCTCTGGGCACGTGTCTTGGGGAAAATGATTCCCAGCTTGAAGGTCCTTGCATATCTTCTAAGTCTCCCAAGCTGTTTTAGTCTGATTCCATTCCCAAGTAGAGTTGAAGAAATGGAGATAATACTAGAAAGTTAGTTTATTTTCTTTAATTACTCCTGTTTAATTTCAACAGCCTTTTTGCTAGTCCTCTTCTGTGTTCGTCAGCTTTAAATTATTGTAACAAATCATCTCTCAACAAGATCCAAAGATTGGAGATAAGTCAACTTTAAAAAAAAGGGAAAGGTTTGGAACGGGGGACACTTAACCTAGAATGTTTAAAGTCCTGGCTTAGATAAATAGTACTGAAGGTAAATAAAATGGTTATTTTATCTCACAGTCTCATAGTTTGGGTGGTTTTAGTCCTTGATCAGTTGGCCTTAGGCAAAACTGCACATTATGGAGGGAGCCTATGGTAGAAGGAGCCTTTACCAAATGAGGGCTGAAACTAGAAAGTAGAGGAAGAAGAGGGCCAGGACCACGGTGTACCCTTCCAGGGGACATTCCCCATGACCTGACTTACTGCTCACCTATTAATAGTGTTGTGGGTTAGAGACAGCCTTCGACAGTCCAATCTACAGTACATTCTGACTGTCTTACTCTTCTGCTGGGGGTAGGAACTGCTCCCACCCCGCTCACACCATCTTTTGCTTCTTTCATTTTATAATCACTACATTTTTTAAAGGAACAACCATGGTGTGGGATGTGGAGCACACATGTGTAATCTTAGCATTTGTGGGATAACAATTATTTTCAGAATGGTGGGTGACTAAGGTGGTGCTGATTACACTCAAAAGATGGTAGTTGGCTGACGTTAACGTAAATTTCTGTGTAGTCTGTGTACTCACGTAAATTTCTATGTAGTCTGTGTACTCACTTACTGACCCAGATTGGAGGATGGAGGAGATACTAGGTAAGGAGAATATTGGCAGTGAGTGTAGTTTATTCTGTAACACTGTTCTAGAGTGTCTTTATTTTAAAAAAATAGGTAATCTGGGAGCTTAAAAATTATAAGTGGAGGGCTGGAGATATGGCTCAGCTGTAAGAGCACTGACTGTCCTTCCAGAGGACCTGAATTCAATTCCCAGCACCCACATGGCAGCTCACAACTCTTTATAAGTCTAAGATCTGACACCCTCACACAACCATACATGCAGGCAAAACATCAATGTACATAAAATAAAATTAAATAAATAAATAAATTATAAAAAAAATAGAAGTGGGGGCCGGGTGGTAGTGGTGCATGCCTTTCATCTCAGCACTTGAGAGGCAGAGGCAGGCGGATCTCTGTGAGTTCGAGACCACCCTGGTCTATAAGAGCTAGTTCTAGGACAGACTCCAAAGCTACAGAGAAAACCTGTCTCGAAAAACCAAAAAAAAAAAAAAATTAGAATTGGGGCTAAAGAGATGGCTCAATAGGTCGAGTGCTTGCTGTGCAACCATGAGGACCTGAGTTCAGATCACCAAACCTATGTAAGAGCATGCCTGATATAATGTGCCTTTAACCCAGAACTGGGAGGAGGAAACAGGAGGGTCCTAGGACTCACTGCCTGCCAGTCTAACCAAAAGGTGAGTTCCCTTATCACAACGTAAAGTGGTGTGTGATGGAGAAGGATACCCATAGTTGACCTTTGGCTTCCACATACACGTGCACGCCTCACATGTACACATATGTATGCACCACTAGTGTACAAAGGAGAAAGTAACCCTGGCTAACATTCACAGCAGATCAGGAGAAAAATGTCTAAAGCAGCTGCTAGGCACATGGTTCTGATCTGGAAAAAGAAATCCAAGTAAGAAACGAGACTGCTGTTCTGAAGGAACTACCTTTTGCCTCCTGTACAAATCCTGCTGATGGTGCATCAGGCTCAGTGATATCCTTTCCATGAGATGTTTTACCCAGGAGTATGTCTCTGTCGAGTTTCTAAATATAGTTTCTGGTTAGATGAACCATGGATTACACACTTTAAAATACTTGTTCACCACCTACACTTTTGTGTTTCACTCCAAAAGTTTTGTATTTTTACAGCAATATGCTTAAGATTTATGATGTTTTATTTGCATTTTGGCTCAGTCACCTTAAAAAAACAGTACATTCATTATTATACTTAAACAGTGTGGGGAGCTTGGAGCCACAAGTCGCTACAGAGAGGTCTGTGTGTATTCTGTGCACCTAATACATGGCTGGCTGGCTGGCTGGCTGGCTGGCTGGTCAAGGGGAAATGCTACTTGTAAAACACACACACACACACACACACACACACACACACACACCACATTTCCTCTCTCTCTTTCTCTCTCTGTCTCTTCCCAAAACACAGTGTAAGGCTTTTTGTAGGACTAACAAAAACAAAACAAGAATGAAAATGAAAGACATTACATTTCAAACCAGTGAGGTCTGATTTGAAATGTTTAAACGGGACCCTGTGCTCCCTGCATGGCTTGTGACTCTGCCTCAGCACTTTGTGCTAGGGCCTGCACTGATGCCATGCTTGCTTTGGAAGTTGATGTGCTCAGCATGTTTACTGCACTGAGGAATGTGTATGGCACTTTCTTGTTTGCCTTTAACCTTTTTCCCATCCTTGAGTCTGAAGACTCATTAGGGTTGCTTCTCAGAAAGGTAACTCCAGAGACTAGGGTACATCCTCTGCCTTACATTCTTGTGAATTGTTGACTCTCTTAGGTCCCCTCACTGCTCATCGATCTTCTCAGTACCAGGATCCTGAAATCTGGTGATACTGATCTTGAAATGGTGTCCCGTCTTTTAGTTCGTTTTCCTGTGGCTTTGGGCTGTTTCTGTGTTTGTTTTGTTTTGTTTTTTGAGACTGGGTTTCACTGTGTTGCCAAGGTTGGCTTTGTACTTGAGGTCTTCCTGCCTTAGCCTCAAGGTGGCTAGGATTCCACCACTGCACTCTAGTAGCTTTGGTGTGGACCTCTAGTTTCTGTTTTCAAGCCATCATCTTCAGGCTATGTCTGGATTATTCAAGTAGCTGTCTGCCTCATGTCCCATTCCTTTTTGCTCAGAAAACATTTCCTACCCACTGTTTTCTTTTCTTTCATTCAAAACTGTGTACTTTCTCATTCTAGGAAATCAACACCTATCTGAGCCAGATGCCTTTACTTTTCCAAATATACCAATTCTCGTTCTCTAGTTTTCCATCCCTGACTTCTGGTACAGACTTTGCTCCATTTTCCATATGATATTTTTTTCCCTTTTGGCTCTCTTTCTTTTGAAGGCTTGATTTATGTAAAATATTATCACCATGTCTGCTACCAGTCTCTTTTTTTCCCTTACTCTCAAGTTTTCCGGGACTGAAGAGATGGCTCAGGGGGTAAAGTGCTTGCTGTGCAAGCATGAGGACCTGAGTTCAGCCGCATAGCACACATCTGTAACTGCAGGACTGAGCAGTCAGAGACAGGCAGGTCCCGGGCCTAATGAGCCAGCCAGTCTAGCAGAAATAGCAAGCTCTAGGTTCAATGGGAGAGTCTGTCTCAAAAAGGACAGTGGAGAGCAATGGAGGAAGATAGCCAGTATCAATCTCTGGCCTCTACATGTGCACATACGGGCTAGTGTAAGCATGCATACACGTACACAAAATTTTCTGTAAATTTTGTCTTCCTTGAAATATTTCTTTGGTTTTTCAAGACAGGGTTTCTCTGTGTAGCCCTGGCTGTCTTGAAACTCACTCTGTAGACCAGGCTGGTCTTGAACTCAGAGATCTGCCTGCCTCTGCCTCCTGAGTGCTAAGATTAAAGGCATGTGCTACTGCTTCTTAGCTTGAAATATTTCTTAACCAAAGGCCTTTTTCATTTTGCATCCAGAGGCACTTTTTTGGGGGGGCAAGATAATAGGTGCAGTTTATTATTCCATATATATGCAAAAGAAAAAATATGATTTTATAAGATCATACAAAGTGATAAATATCATATGTTGTCACTATTAGAGGTCACATTAGACTAATATGAAGAGCCTATTTGATGTCAGATGAGAAGACAGTTTAGGTACTCCAAAGAATAGTGAAAAAAGAAATGAGCATGTGACAAAACATAGTTTTGCTCAGAGCGGAGTTTTGAATTCTAATTCTTTTCTGTGATACTGAGGTTTGAACCCAAGGGTTACCACAACAAGGACTCTACGCTGAGCTGTATCCATAGGCTTTTAAAAAGACCGCGTGTGTGCGTGCCTGTGTGTGTGTGTGTGTGTGTGTGTGTGTGTGAGTGTATACATTGAATCATTGAATGCAATGCCTGGTGGAGACCAGAAGATGGTGTTGTGAGCTGCCCCAGGTGAGTACTTAAAACCAGACTTGGTTCTCTGCAAGAGTATTATGGGCTCTTAACTCCTGAGCCATTAATCCAGCTTTTTTGTCTGTTTTTTAATTGATATAATGAGAGTATAATTAACGAGGTAAACTTTGTTATTTTAATTCACTGATTCTAGTGACATTTTTATATAATATATATTTAAAAGATAGGTTTTATGTGTGTTTGTGAGTGCCTGCATGTATGTCTGTGTGCCATGTACAGGGTTACAAATGGTTGTGAGCTGCACCATATGGTGCTGGGAATCAAACACAGGTTGTCTGAAAGAGCAACCTGAGCTTTTAATCATGAAGCCATCTCCCCAGCCCCACAGATTTTATATTTATAAAAATATAGGTAATTCTTTTTTTTTTTTTGTGGATTTTCGAGACAGCGTTTCTCTGTAGCTTTGGAGCCTGTCCTGGATCTAGCTTTTGTAGACCAGGGTGGCCTCGAACTCATAGAGATCCGCCTGCCTCTTCCTCCCAAGTGCTGGGATTAAAGGTGTGTGCCACCACTAACTCTTACATCTTAAATTAACCCGTTTCTATTAATCTGTATCATCAGGAGGCTGTGATTTACCTTAAAGGTTCTGGCAGCGCCTTTCTTCTTCGACAACTACATGGTGTCTCTGAATCTGCAGGTTCTTTTCTTTATATCTCTGTTCAGATTTCCCGCCTGGCTTTACTCTGCTAAGCTGTTGGCCGAAACAACTTCTTTATTAACCAGTGGTAATAAAACATAGTCACAGCATACAGAGGGAATCCCACATCAAGAGAATATCTGATCCCGTGGAACTAGAGTTACAGGCAGTTGTGAGCCACCCACCCTTAATGCTAGAGACTGAACCTCAGGTCCTCTGCAAGCACGGTATGCATTTTTAACTGCAGAGCCATCTCTCCAGACTACCTTATCAGTCTTTTAATAGATAGTACAATTTGTATAGGCATAGCACTCTTTATTTAACTAGATGTGCATTAATTTTATTGCTTTTCACAAAGAACCAGATTTTGTTTTCATTGACTTAATTTATTAAATGTTTAGTTAGTTTTGGTTTTTTGAGACAGGTTCTTACTGTATAGTCCAGATGAACCTTGAACTCAGCATTCTCCTGCCTCTACCTCTGGTGTGCCCCCCGACACTTGGTTAAATTTTTTATTTGACCAAAGATTCACTATGAAAATCTACATGACCTGAGTTTTATATCATAGTAAAACAGATGCACTGAGGAGAGGACATGTGGAAGCAATTGATTTTTCTGCTGAACACAGACATTTATAGTCTCATTCCAAGATTTCTAACGTGCTACTATTTTCTCATTCCATTCCAGTAGTGTTCTGTGGCCATAGCTGTCATCTCCATGCAATCATACACAAAGAGTCCATAAAGAGCAGGTCTCTGTACTGTTCATTGAACGTGCCTGCCACTACTTAATTTCAGTGATAATTTTTTTGTCATCACTTGTTTTTATTTGTACTGGGGATTGAACCTGGAGCTGTGCATATTAGGCAAGTACTCTAAGTTAAATTTCCAGCCGTTTTTATTTTATTAAGATTTTTTACCAGGCAGTGGTGGTACACGCCTTTAATCCCAGCACTTGGGAGGCAGAGGCAGGTGGATCTCTGTGAGTTCAAGGCCAGCCTGGTCTACAGAGCTAGTTCCAGGACAGGCTCCAAAGCCACAGAGAAACCCTGTCTCGAAAATCCAAAAAAAAAAAAAAGTTTTTTTTGTTTTTGTTTTTGTTTTTTTATTGCTACATGGTGGTGGTGTACCTCTTTAATCCCAGAATGTGTTAGAGTGTGTGCTCTCTGAGTTTTAGGTCAGCCTGGTCTTCAGAGCAAGATCCAGGACAACCAGAGCTACACACAGAGAAACCCTGTCTTGAGACACAAACAAACAAAAGATTATTTTTATTAGTGTGTGTCTGTCTGTCTGTTTTTGTGAGTGGATACCATGTATGTGCAGGTGCCCAGGAATGCCAGAATTCAGTGTCCTGTTCTCTGAAGCTGGAGATAAGGTGTTTGTGAGCCACCCAGTGTGGGTTCTGGGATCTGAACTTTAGGTCTTGGAAAAGCAGCAAGTGCTCTTAATCACTTGAGTCATATCTTCGGCCCCTTCTTTGTATTTTGAGAAGATCTCATTAAGTAATCTAGTGTATCCTTTAACTCCCTTAGTAGGCAGCCTTGTATTTGTGATGTTCCTTCATAAGCCTCCCAAGTAGCTGGAATTGTACACTTGTAAAACCAGGCCAGCTTTAGTGTGACTTTTTTTTTTTAATTTTTTGAGACAGGATTTCTCTAGCTTTGGAGCCTATCTTGGAACTCATTCTGTAGATCAGGTTGACCTCAAACTCACAGAGATTCACCTTATCTCTGCCTCCCAAATGCTGGGATTAAAGGCGTGCACCTCCACTGCCCAGCGTTAGTGTGAACTTCTTATTCTAAGAGTATTTAACTCAGCAGTGTGACTTTGTTACACATGGCATCAGATTAGTGGACTTAGAACTTGGTTAACTTTTTCCTATTTTATTTCCACTCTGATATTTAATATCTTCATTTTGTGATTGGGTTGAGTTTTGTTTGTCTCTCATTTTTCTGGGTAGATGCTGAACTTAATTGAGAACTCACATTGGATGTGCTGTAAATCACTCTTAAATTTTGCTTTAGTTTCATTCCCAAAATTTTAATGAGTTTTGATTTTCATTAGTTTAAAATACTTCCTAGCCTTTTTCTCCCCAACGAGTTGTTTGATTTTGAGACTATATGGAGATTTCTACATATTTTCCTACTATTGATTTTTTGTTTGTTTTAGGGGGTTGTTTTGTTTGTTTCTTTGTTTGTTTTCGAAACAGGGTTTCTCTGTGCAACAGCTCTGGCTGTCTTGGAATAGTTGACTTTGTAGACCAGGCTGGCCTCAAACTCATAGATCCACCTGCCTCTGCCTTCCAAATGCTGGGATCAGAGGTGTATGCCACTGCGCCTGGCTCTACTGTTGACTTGTGTTTTAATTCTGTTGTGATTAGAAAACATTCTGTGTCTGTGTTCAGTCTTCCAAGTGTACCTCCAGATTTGGTGCCTTCTGGAAGAACTCACAAGACTAAGCCTGCATTTACATTTATTACTAAGATTTAATTAGGTCAAAGGTGGAAAGCACAATCAACAAAGGCTTCCAAGAGTGGATTCAGATACAGCATATATAGTTCTTCTAGGATCAGATTGTGTGAGGTATGGTCTACCTGGGGAGCTTGCCTTATGCTAAAAAATAAAAATAACCCACAGATTTTTATTAGCAATCTTGTCAGATAGGCATAATCTTCCTAATATGTATCAAAGTTTGAGGCCAACTTAGATTATAGAGTTGAGATCCCTGCCTCTTTTTTTTTTCCTTTTTTTTATTTTTTGGTTTTTCAAGACAGGGTTTCTCCATGTAGTCCCAGAACTCACTCTGTAGACCAGGCTGGCCTCAAACTCAGAGAGCTGCCTGCTTCTTCTTCCCAAGTGCTGGGATTAAAAGCATGCACTACCACTGCCGGTCAAGATCCTGTCTCAGTTTAAAAAAAAAAAGTAACTATGTATTCAGTTCTTACATATCAAGTCTGATATTTTCTCCCGCAGTCCAAATTCACAGTCTCTACATAGTAAGAAAGTGTTCTGCCTCTGGACTAAAGCTTTAGTGTGTTGCTTTTCTTTAAAATGAGGTACTGGGGGGCTGGATGTGGTGGTGTATGCTTTTAATCCCAGCCCCTGGAAGCAGAGGCAGGGGGATCTCTGAGTTTGAGGCCAATCTGGTCTGTAGAGCCAGTTCTGGGACAGGCAGGGCTACACAGAAATAACCCATCTCTAAAAAACATAAATTGATAATAATGTTAAAATAAAATGAGGTACCTGACATGACTCTATTCAGTGTTAGGCAAGTGCTGTGCCACTGGGCTGTATTACTAGTGCTATTTACTTTTTATTTCAAGTCCTGGTCTCAGTAAGTTACTAAGGCCTTTGGTCTTGAACTTGTTCCTTAGCCCAGGCAGACCTTGAACTTATGATCCTCCTGCCAGAACTTCTCAAGTAGCTAGGATTACATGTTGTTCCATGAGGCCTGGCTATGTTTTGAGTGTTTGTTTGTTTGGTTTGATAAATTTTGTTTTTGTTTGTTTGTTTGGTTTTTTTTTAAAAGATTTATTTATTTATTTACTATGTATACAGTATGTCTACAGACCAGAAGAGGACACCAGACCTCATTACAGATGATTGTGAGCCACCATGTGGTTGCTGGGAATTGAACTCAGGACCTTTGGAAGAACAGTCAGTTCTTAACCTCTAAGCCATCTCTCCAGCCTTAGTTGGTTGGTTTTTCAAGACAGGGTGTCTCTATGTAGCCCCCCCCCCCCCCGTTCTAGAACTCACTTTGTAGACTAGACTGGCCTTGAACTCAGAGGTCCACCTGCCTCTGCTTCCCAGGTACTGGGATTAAAGGCATGTGTCACCACTACCCATTCATCATGACTGCTTTTCTATTGTCTATCTGTCTGTCTGTCTCTATTTTGCTTGCATGTGTGCCTGCACACCAGAAGAGGGCACCAGATCTCATTATAGATGGTTATGAGCCACAATGTGGTTGCTGGGAATTGAACTCAGGACCTCTGGAAGAGCAGCCAGTGAGTGCTCTTCATCTCTGTGCCATCTCTCCAGCCCTTTTTTATTTGTTTGTTTATGACTGCTTTTAAACATAAGTAGTTTGGGTCTTTCTTCCATCCCAGAGATGTTCACTGTCCTCATGTTTGCTATGGTGACATGAGTCTCACATTTGGCTTTGTCATTTCTGGCATATTAGTATAGGGGCAGGAGAGGAGTCAGAGATAGTTTTAAAAATTAACCAATTATAGGCACAAAGGCTTAAAGATTTTAAAATTTTTGTGTGTGTGGGTGTGTGCCTGGATAAGTTTATGTGCACCATGTGCATGAAATACCATGGAGATTAGAGGTACTAAACACCCTGGTGTTTGCGGGCCCTCTGGCATTTGTGTTGGGAACTTAACTTGGTCCTCTGCAAGAGCAATACATGCTTCTAACCACTCATATCTCTAGCCCATTTTACTAAAACCTTATTCAGGTCAGTAGTCTCTTATTGGAAACTAAAATCTCTATGTATTTAGAATTCAGAACTTGTCTTCTTAACTTTGGAAAGCTAATAATCCTCCATTTAGGATTGGAGATGCTGCAGCCCCATGGTAGAGCACATGCCTACCATATGTAAGGCCCTGGGTTTGCTCCCCAGGAGAGGAAATCGAAAGCCTGTACCATATACTGTGTGTCCTACAGGGTCAGGTCAGGTCTTCCCACTCAAATACGTTAATATTTTGGCAGTCACAGTGTAGCTTTTCTTAATAAACTGGGTAGACTATAAATAGTCTCATGTCAGTTCAGGTCAGATTGTGCTGCCACTCAAATTCACATTGACTTTTGCCAACAAGTGAATTTACAGAAAACTTTTCGTTTCTACAGGTTTTTAGCTTTTGGGATTGTAAATGTAAGGGGGATTATGTGGACTGTGTTTATCTTCTTAGCTCTCATATTTGATTACTTTTGTTGCCTTTAGAAAGTGAAGCTTGCATCTCTTTTTTTCTTCAGTAGGATATGAGATTAAATCTGTTCGCTACAGTGCAGTTAATAGGAGTTAGGAAACCTCTTCACAAAGCTTGATACCTTAGGCATGCGACACCTTCCCGGCTCCTTCCTGTGCATGGCTGACTTGAGCAAGGACTCTCGGTTGGTTCACTCTCCTGCATACTTCTTTTAGAGGTGCTCTGCAATAATAAATAGTAGAAAATAAGATTTTAAGCACCCATGCATCACCTAATAGATTTTCTTTCTTGTGCAGGAGTGGCCGACTTTCTCTGGACTTACCTTTCCTATTGTCAGTCCATGTAGTAGCTTAAAAATAAATATTTATAGGCTCTGGGTATAGCACTGCAAATAAATGTTTGTAAAAGAAATCCATCCTGGAGTAAAATTCTAGTAAAATACTGTAGTGTAGAAGTACAATAAAAATCCCACATCTTTTTGTTGTTTTTCAAGACAGGGTTTCGCTATGTAGTCCTGGCTGTCTAGAAGCTGCGTGCTTCTGCCTCCTGAGTACTGAGAGTAAATCATGTATCACCATGTTTGGCTTTGCCCCATTCATTTTGGACCATTTGTTTTTTAACCAGTTAGGATATTTTTTTAACCAAATTCTTTCTTCTTTAGTTCAGACTTTGTAGGGGACAGTTTGAGGAAAAAAAACAATTTTAAGATTTATTTATCTTATGTGTTTAACCCTTTTGCCTGCATATATGTATGTGTACTTTTTGTGTGCCTAGGGCCTTTGGAAGTCAGAAGAGTATGTAAGATCTTCTGGAACTGGAGGTATAGATGATTGTTAGCCACCATGTGGGTGCTGGAGACCAAACCACCAAACCTGGGTCTACTGCATGAGCACCAAATATCTTAACTGGTAGGCCAGGTCTCCAGCCTTGAAGAATTTTTTTTTTACCTTTTCAAAATGGCGGTTCCTCTGTGTAACAGCCCTAGCTATACTGGAACTCACTTTGTAGACCAGGCTGATCTCGAACTCAGAGATCAGATTGTCTCTGCCTCCCAAGTGCTGGGATTAAAGGCATGCCACACCACTTCCTGGCCACGATATTTTTTCATTTCATTTCATTCATTCACTCATTCATTTTATGTGTGTGTGATAGAAAGAGAGAGAGAGACAGAGACAGGCAGAGAGGGAGAGAGGGGGAGGGAGAAAGAATGGGTACACACTTGCCACAGTGTACAGCTTGAGGAAGGGTGTCAGTTCTCTCTTTGTACTATGTGGATCTTGTGGATTGAACTCAGGTCCTCAGGCTTAGTAGCAAGTGTCTTTACCTGCTGAGCCATCTTCTCAGCCCAAAATAGTCTGGTTGGGGATTGTAATCCTCTTGATTGATTTTGTGTTCATTCTGTAGGTTAAACTATGGAGATAGCCTTTTCCAACACCAGAAAAAAAAAAACAACAAAAAACCTCTTCTTCATTGATGATGTAAAACTTGACCATAATCCTTTCATTTAATTAATTAATTAATTTATTCATTCATTCATTCATTCATTCATTTTTTGAAGACAGGGTTTCTCTGTGTACCCCTGCCTATTCTGAACTCATTCTGTAGACTAGGCTGGCCTCAAACTCACAGAGATCCGCCTGCCTCTGCCACCCAAGTGCTGGGATTAAGGGTGTGCGCCACCAGCACCCAGCTAGTTTTTATTTTTGGTGCTGTAGAACCCAGGACTTTATTGCGTGCTAAACATATGTTTTACCACTGAGCTACACCCTCAGCTAAAATTAATTTAGGAGAAATAAAACCGTGAAGTAAGACTGACACAGACATAGTGGATTTGTCTCCTTTCTGCTGGTCCATAACAGACCTTACGGAAGAGGGCAAGCATAGTGCAGTCTCTGCACACTTGGGTAGAGCTGCTGTGCAACAGAGTTCCAGGCTAGCCTGAGCTACACGAGGCTTCCCTTAAAAATATGGCGGGGGGGGGGGAGTGAGACAGGATTTCTCATCATAGCCTTGGCTGTCCTGGAACTTGCTTGACTAGGCTGGCCTTGAACTCACAGAAATCCGCCTGCCTCTGCCTCCAGAGTGCTGGTATTAAAGGTGCGCGCCACCACCACCTGGCATGTTTAGCACTTGACACTGTTATTTATCACTCAGTTTGGGGAACTTGAGGGTTGAGGCAGGGTCCCATGATGTAGCCCAGGTTTGCCTGGAACCCACATCAGTACTGCCTCAGGCTTTCCAGTGCTAGGATTACAGGAGTATACAGCCATGCTCACTTTTCAACACTTATGCTGAAGGACACGAGAGATAGCTCAGCAGTTCTTCTCTTCAAGACAACCCAGGTTTCATTCCCAACAGCCACATAGTAGCTCACAGCTGTCTGTAACTCTAGTTTCAGGGTATCTGGTGCCTTCTTCTGGCCTCCACAAGTGTCAGGCATGCAAGTGGTGCACAGATGTACGTGCAGGCAAAATACCCATATACATAAAATAATAAACTAAAATAAATTAGTCTGGAATAGTTCCACGTGCCTGGTTTCTTGATCCTCCTTCAGGGCCCGCATGCTGTTTTGCTCATCCTGTGTCCCTGCATTGACTTCTGAGGCTCAGCTCCAGGGTGTCCTGTGGAGAAGCCTTCTTTCCTTGTCTCCTCATTAGACTTCCCTGCTTCTTCCCTTTGTGTGTGTGCTCATGTTAGTGCAGTTTTTCATAGTGGTCTGCAGCGTAGTGTATAGCGAACTTCTGGAGGTACAGATATCTTATGGCATTCAAATTACATTACCTAAGTGTTCAACCTGGTTTTATTTCATCACACTTTGTGACCTGCAACCATTATTTAATATTTCTAAGCCTCAGTTTCTGTAGGTACAAAATGGAGGTAATAATTGTGGGTCCCTCTTTATAAGGTTGTTGTGAGAACCGAATAAGACAGGATCTCTGAAATTCTTAGCCCTCTTTCAACACACATGGGGCCCTCAGTAAGCACTGCATATTATGTCTGTCGCCACTAGACTTTGTATAAGACTTGCTTTTATTTATCTCTGAAACTTAATCCTTCACCCAGAGTCTGGCAGGGAGTAGACTGATGAATAAATTACCAGTTGTCCTCAAAACTCTCCCCTTCCTTTTTTCACTGTCTTGGTGGTACCGTCCATTTCAGTGCCATCCTTGACTTTTCTTCTCAGTCAAAACAAAAATTAACTGTTTATCATGAACCAGGCACTAAGCAAGGCCCTTGCTCTGTAAAGAGAAACATATAATCTCTACCCACTGGACCTTGCAGTAGAACAGGGAATGTCATTTAAAAGAAAGTAGGAACACTCATGGTTCTACTTCTGTGCATATTTGTAAGATCTCAAAATAAGTTAAGTAAGTACTTAGAAAATACTGTATATTGTGAAGAAAGTAAATAAAGTCTGTGTTTGGTGCTATCAGGGAGTCACCTAAGAGAGTGGTCAGGAAATCCCTGGGAGTTTACCTTAAGCTGAGACTGGAAATTGAGAAGCAGCAACCATAGGAGAGAGTGTTTCTGGCAGAGGTAGTAGCAAGTACTATGCCATGGGAGAGAGCCTTGGCTGAGTCAAGAAACTACAATGTGTGTTGCTAGTCTAGGAAGTAAAAAAGAGTGGAGAACTGATTCTGAAGAACAGGTAAGCGGCATCTGTGCCAACCAGGACCTGGAAGACAAGAGAAGGGTCTGACAGGGTGATTCAGTTTCAGGATGATGCAAGATTTCTTCTTCTTTCTTTTGGTCTTGGGAATGGACCCAGGACCTTGAGCATATTAAGAGCTCGGTGTACCATGGAATATACCCCAGTTCTGTTGAACTTTAAGCAGAAAGTAAACCAGTTTATATTTTGTAAAGTATGTATCAAAAAGACTGAAGGGATACAAAGGTGGAAATTGAGTGGCCAGTGAGAAAATCAGAGTAGTTTGGGGAAGAAATGATAATATTGAGAGAGATGAACATATTTTGGGAATAGACTCAGTGAGACTTACCGATAGATTAAAAATAAGATAAGAGGGGATAGGAATAAAGTATCTTTCCTGAAAGTCTTCTGTGGTGGTGTATGCCCATAATCACAGGTAAATATCAGAATTTCAAGGTCATCATTGATTACATAGCGGATTCAAGGCCAGTCTGTGCTATAGAAGACCCTGCTTCAAACCCAGAAACAAATAGTCAAGATTTCTGACTTGAAAAGCTACACATTGTATTATTTACTGAGATTAACCATGGGGAAAATCAGAGTTAAAATTTGATCATGTTAAGTCCGAGATGCTCTGAGGCACCTTGGGAAAATGTCAGATAAGTAATTGAGCATAGGAGAACTGGAGTTAAAAAGTTCCTAGCTACAGATACAAATGTGAAAGTTTTCACTGTGGAAGAGTCACAATTAAAACACAGGAGTGGATGGTGCCATTTTAATGAGGAAGTAAGTAAAAAAGGGGCTTGGAACTGAGTTTGAATTATTGTTAAAGTTTAGGGATAAAGTCAGAGGAGAGTGAAAGAGAAAAGAGAAAAAAAAACAACAAAAAATCAAGAGAATGGCCGGGCGGTGGTGATGCACGCCTTTAATCCCAGCACTCGGGAGGCAGAGGCAGGCGGATCTCTGTGAGTTCGAGACCAGCCTGGTCTACAAGAGCTAGTTCCAGGACAGGCTCCAAAGCCACAGAGAAACCCTGTCTCGAAAAACCAAAAAAAAAAAAAAAAATCAAGAGAATGAAGGATCATAGAGGCCACTGCATTCTCAGTCAGTGCGTGGCCAGGACTGTTGTTCATACTTTTTTTGGTTGAGTGAATTAAAGAATGATCGTTTAAAGAAGGGGGAACAATGCTTCTAGATGAGGGCATGAGCTAGTCATTGGATTGAATGTTGCCAGAGATAGAGGCAGAATTCTTGCTGTAGAATGTATTGAACAGAGTGTGCATGGGAGGTGAGAAAGTGCAGGTAGCAGCAGACTTCTGACGTGACAGTTTGGCTGTGATGGGAGCAGAGAAAGAGTTTTAGCTGAAGGTGATATAGAGTGACACAGGGCCAAAGAATTTTCCCCCAAGTAGGAATTCTCATTAATTCATATTCACCCTCTCTCTTCTTCCTTTCTCTTTCCTTTTATACTCCCTGCTTCTTTTTCTTGACAGGATCTAACTTTGTAGCCCAGTCTGACCTCAAATTCTCAGTCCTGCTTCTGCCTCCTGACTGCTTGGATTACAGGGTGTACTATGCCTGTATAGAGGAGACATTCTTGAACTTCAGAGTTGCAGAGGAGAGTGTTCTCTTGATTGCAAGATTGGAGTTCATGAGAGAGGGCCAGGAGTATCCGTGGTCTTCAGAAGGAGGAAGATAAAAATGGAAGGAAGTATGCCTGTTTGGTCAGGTCACAGAACTGGTCAGGAGTAGAAGACAGGCCACTAGTTGTGTTACAGCTTTTTAGTTCACAGTGAAGGATCAATATCAGCTGAAAGGCCAAGGAGAGTGGTGTGGTACAGGGGAAGGGATAGGAAATAAAGGAATTGGAAAGCCTCCTTGCTAGAGAAATCTTGTAAGACTACAGATTAAAATTGAGTATTCTTTTAGAAACCTTGAGTATATAGTAAACACTGAATTAGACAGTTAAGTATATAGTAAACTGAACTGAGTGCTTATCGCTGCCCTTGGCATAGAGGAAGCAGTTTCTAAGCCTGGGGTTGTAGGACTGGGAGTGTAGCAAAGCAGAGTACTTGCCAGCATGTTTGATCTCAGTATTGGGACAGAAAAGAAAAAGTAACCCTACTTTGCTGAGTCCAGAATTGTGATATTTGAGAGGAGGAACCTTGGAAGAGAGTTGGGAGTTTCTTTATAGGAATGGTTATTTGATTAACTGTGAAATACAAGTCTAAGAAAACTGTTAAGTGAAGGAAGAGAAAATGGGGCCAAGAAATAGCTAGTGTCATGGCAATTTGAAGGGACATTTGAGTAAGCAAGCTAGAAAGTCAAACAGCAGACTATGGAGGTAGAAACAGCTGCTTCGCTTTCATTCTTTTGTAGTGAATATAAGCTACAACTAAACTTCCTTTTATTGAGTTAAAATTTCCCAGCCACTGTTACTTAAAGAGTCTTTATAATATCACATTTGTAGGGGCTTGGAGTAAAGTGCTTGTTGTACAAGCTAAAGGACCCACACTCAGGTCCCTAGTACCCATATAAAAGCCAGGTGTGGCCACGTGCATCTGTAACTTCACTGTTGGGGTGCAGGGGAGAGACAGGTGGGTTCTGGAGAGGCTTGCTGTTCCGTCAGTCTGCCTAAGTCGGTGAGCTCCTGGATCAGTGACAGACATTGTCTCAGAAATACGGTGGAGAATCATAGAGGAAAGACACCCAATGGATCTCTGTCTTCCACCCCCTTTCATCCATACATACAACATTAAGAAAATGAAAAACAAAAATCCAAAACATCACATTAGAAAGCAGCTCATGCAAAGCCAGATGGTAAACATGGAACCCAGTTGACAAGACAGAAGTTTAATATGCAGTTTGAATAGCTGCTTTCTGCAGGTGCCTTCTGAAATGTTTCCCGTTTTCCTTCTCACTCAGTTTTGATTAACACTTCCATGTAGTTAAGAAATTTTTGCTAACTGTGTGAGCATAGATGTTGATCTGTTTTAGTTGATCTTATTGCTGATGATACTGATAGACGTTTTGGAGTGTTTATAAGCATAAATACTCTTTCCAAACATTTTGATTTGGTTTGAACATCTTAAATCATTGCTGAACTGCTAGCTAGAGTGTTGTCAGTTAATGATATCACATACTCCAGGAGTCCTTCCCTCTTTACTACCACAAAGGCAGATGACCACTGTGTTCTTAGTGAAAAAGAAATCTTCTGGGCTGGAGAGATGGCTCAGTGGTTAAGAGCATTGCCTGTTCTTCCAGAGGTCCTGAGTTCAATTCCCAGCAACCACATGGTGGCTCACAACCATCTGTAATGAGATCTGGCGCCCTCTTCTGGTCTGTAGGCATACAGACAGAACATTGTATACTAAATAAATAAATATTTTAAAAAAAAAAAGAAATCTTCTTTGGCTTATTACAGCAGGCTCAAACTCTTTTTTCCCCACTTCATGTGCTTTTACCAAGGAAGAATAAATTAGACAATTTATAATAGAAATGTAACTTTGCTTTAGCCTAATTAAGATTTATTTTCTCTTGCACATCAGAAAACTGAGAAGTAAGTAGTAAAGGAAAGGTAGATGTTGAAACTCCACAGCGCCTGTGTTCCTTTAATTCATTCTAGGTATACATCTCTTGATGGTGGCAAGGCAGTTTCTCTTCTTCAATCTCAACCCATCTCACCTTCTCAGTGTGGTTTATTAAATGTGCATCTCTCACTGGCCAGAGCTATGTCTTGTGGTCAACCCTATTCATAAGAAAGGTTGTGAAATGTGAAAGGTTCTGACTGAACACAAAGTTACCCTACCAGTTTTCCTTGTGCCCATTTATCATATGCACACACACACTTCCTTTTTTAAACAAACACTTACAGAGTGCTTTCTATAATGCCTTCTCTATCCCACTTGAAGGAGAAATGAAAATTAAAAACAAAGATTACAAGCTGGATCTGGTGACACATACCTGTACTACCTGCACTTGGGAGGCTGAGACTGGAGGATTGCAAATTTAAGACTGGCTGGGCTACATAGCAGATTCAAGGCCCACCTAGGCTATACACTGATTTTCTGAGTTACAAACAAACAAACAAACAACAAAACTACATACATACAGTAACAAAGGTTGCAAGAACTAACCTCTAACCCTCATCTTCCAGGCAGATGCCATTGATGACTTCAGGGGCTCATTCTTGTCATCTCTAGGTAACTCTAGCCAAGGCCTTCTGTACATGACAGCCCCCTTATACCCCTCTCATATTAAACTCTAAGTATTTATCTTTGATGACTTGTCTTAGAAATATATAAACATGACCATACTACTTTAAAATTTTTAAAATTTAATTGTTATTTTATGTGTACGAGTGTTTTGTCTCCATGTACCACCAGTACCATGTGTATGCCTGGTGCCTGAGGAGGCCAGTAGATGGCATCAGATACCATGAAACTGGAGTTACAGACTGTTGTGAGTCAGCATGTAGGTCCTGGGAATTGAACCCAGGCTCTCTGGAAGACCAGCTAGTGTTCTTAGCCACTGAACTATCTTCAGCCGTGAAAATAAATGTGTAGTTTTGGTAGATGTTATCATAATTGTGCTCTGGGAAAGCAGTAGAAGACATGTACCAAGATGAGAAAATTTGGGGGCCTGCTGAGAATTCCTTCCACTGTATCAATCACCTCAGCTCTAACCCTTTCTAAAGATACCTGTCAAACAAACAGAAAAACTCATGTCAGTGCTGGAGAGATGGCTCAGCAGTTAAAGAGCACTTACTGCTCTTGCAGAGGATCCAAGTTCAGTTCCAAGCATCCATGTTAGGTGGCTCAACTAACTCCGGCTCTAGGAGATCCAGTGCCCCCTATTCTTGCTTCTTCTCAGAAAAGAGACACAGAGACAGAGACAGACAGAGAATGATTACTAGTGGGCTTTTGATAGCTCAACAGTAAATAAGCAGCCCAAAGGCAGGAAACAGGCCAGGTTTTTTCTGAACATGAGAGAAATGAGATAACACTTTTTTTTTTTTTTTTTTTTGTTTTTTTGAGACAGGGTTTTTCTGTGGCTTTGAAGTCTGTCCAGCAAGATTACACTTCTTTTATGCTATTTCTGCTTTGAGAAATCTGAAATAAATCTGAAGTGAGATTTTTTTTTTTAAATAAAATATAAATGACAGTTGACACCAACCAGTATAGTTTCACATGTTTTGTCCAAGTCCAACTTCATAATGACAAATAACTTTCAAGTCCGTCTCTGCCTTACCAAACTCTTTGATGGCTTGGCAGATGACCTGCAATATCTAGTTTAGCAATTCCAGTTGAATGACTAATTGGATGGCATTGTAGAACTTGTAGAATTTAGTTGAAGTACTGTATATAGTACATTGTGTAAAGCAGTGGTTCTCAGCCTTCCTCATACTGTGACTCTAATACAGTTCCTCATGTTGTGGGGACCCCCAACCATAAATTGTTTTCCTTTCTACTTCATAACTGTCATTTTGCTACTGTTACAAATTGTAACTCTTAGGTGTAAATCTTAGGTGACCCTTGTGAAAGGGTTATTTGGTCACCCACAGGTTGAAAATTGCTGGTGTAAAAGACACTTTCTAAGGGTTATCTTGAGTCCTATTTAAAAATTCTGCTTATGGTATGTTTGTCATTGTTCTTTTATCTTGTTCTACATTGTGCTTTCTGTATTTACCTTTGTTTTGTTTTTTTAAAGACAGGGTTTCTCTGTGTAACAGCTCTGGCTGTTCTGGAACTCGCTCTGTAGACTAGGCCTTGAACTCACAGAGATCCACCTGCCTCTGCCTCCCTGAGTGCTGGGATTAAAGGCATGCGCCACCACTGCCCAGTTTATTTATCTTTTTTTAAAATTAAAATCTTTATTTATTTTATACATGTAAGTGTTTTGCTTGCGTGTCTGTATACCATTTGTATGCATGGTGCCCACAGAGGTCAGAAGGCATCAGATCCCTAGGAGCTGGGACTAGAACCCAGAACCTATGCAAAGGACTTTTTTTTTTCTGCTTTCTGTTTGGGAAAAACCCAAGAGAGGGGGCATTATGTAACATATATTTGAAATCATACCTTTAAAAACTTTTTCCACTCTTGCATTTATTTATAAATAAAGATGAAGCTAGAGTGTGTGTCTTTACAAGAGGATGAAATGAAGGACAATGAAAGCCTGTTTATCAACCTCGTTGTTAATTGCTAGGAGGAAATCTGAGGGTTTATATTTATTTTCACTTTCTGATTTTTGGTGCTGGGGCTCGAACCCTCAGGGCATATGATTCACCATTGAGTTACAGCCTCAGCTTCAGCTGGGGGTTGTTAAGGTATTTAATATGTGCCATTTTAACTTACTTTAAAAGCTGAGTTCTGGTACTTTATCCTTATGTGTTGGTGAGATTATGAGGATATCAGACTTAAGGGAGGTTTTGCAAGAATATCAAATATTTGCAGTTTCTAAAAGCTACTTCATTGAGATGTAATTTACATACTGTAAAATTCACCCATTTAGGTGTAATTATGAACAGTTTGGAAAGCATGATTTGTAAATCTGTCCCGGTAAAACATCAGGAATTGAGTGAGTACCATGCTCAGACTCGTGTAAAATAGGCAGGTGTGCGCCACCCATCTGTAATCCCAGGGCCAGGAAGGCTCAGATTGCTCTTAGGAGCTCTCAGGCCTGCTAGCCCCACCTCCTAATAAGAGACTGTGCTTCCAAAGATACAAAGTGGAAACTCCCGAAGAATGGCACTCAAGGTTGACTTCTGGCTTCCACACATGCACACCCTCACACTTGAACACCCCACCCCAAAAACTTTTTTCTTTTTAATTAGTAGATATTTTTTAAAAATTGTTTTTATTGAGCTATTGACTAGTATCATGGTACAAACCTATGATCCTAGGATGAAGGAGGCCGAGACAGATTGCCAAAAGTTCAGGGATATCTTGGTTACATAGTACCAAGCCAGCCATAACTACATAGCAAGATTCTGTCATAAACAAAAGAAAACAAATAAATAAAACCCCACCTTGATTTTTAGTAAATCTGCACAGCTGTGTAGTCATCACAGCTCAACTTTAGAACATTTATGTCTGCCCAAAATTGATCTCTTTTGCCCCATCATTGTCTATCCTAGTTCCTACTCCCTGCTCCAAGAAACTTCTAGTTCATGTTCTGATTTTATAGTCACATAAACGGAATTGTATAATATGTAATATTTCAAGCCTTTTACTCACCGTATTTTTGAGGTTTAGCCTCAAAAGTATGTGAGAGTTTGTGTCAGTAGGAACAGGGTTTGTCCTTTCACCAGCTGATGGATGTTTAAACTGACTACATTCCTAGACTATCATGAATAATAATGCTTGAACTTCAACGTATTTATAAGGATTTGCTTAACATTATATAAATCACTAATTAGCCAAATGAGAAATGTTTAAAGGTAAAAATTAGAAAGTTTCATGGTAAGACATTTTTAACCAATAATTGAGTGTCTTATTTTAGACCATACCAGACAGAAATTTTAGATTTATTTTCTTCTTAAAATTTTTTGAGATTTTATTTATTGTTATTTTATGTATTATGGGTATTTACATATATATGTAAATGCACCTTGTTCATGCAGTGCCCTGGAGGCCAGAAGGGCATGTCAGAATCTCTGAAACTGGAGTTAGAGAGTTGTGAGCCACATAGTGAGACCTATCTCAAAAACCAAAAATAAAATAAGGAGTCTACCGAAGTCTAGCTTAGTGAACAAGCTAGTTTATTGGGCTTGCTTATGAGAGCATGGATGGCTCTCCAGAATAACTCTATCACCAAAATGTCTCACCCTACCAAAGATGGCAGCTTCCCCACAATTGCATAGATGGAGCCTTTCCTCAGTTAAGCTTCAGCCCACTGTACTCTAGTACCTCCCAAGACTGGGTATAGCTGGGGTGGATCAGGGCACAGGAACTGGCCGCTGAGGTGATCACAGCTGCTCTGATTAAGACGGTGATGGCTGTTATACTTGGCGATAGGGTTCCACAATACCCAAGTGCTTCCTGTGACAGTTCCAGGACTTTACTTATATTTACCTGTTTAACCTTCACTCCTACTATTTGAGACAGGGAATACTTTTATCTCATTTCTTTCTTTGTTATTTTTTGAGATCTCAGCGTTTCTCTGTGTAGTTCAGGGACTTGATTTATAGACCATGGTGGCCTTGAACTCAGAGATCTTCTGCCTTCTGAGTGTTTGGACTAAAGGTATTCACCATCATGCCCCTTACCATAGTCACACAACTAGTAAAAGGGCAGATCTGGAGTTTGGACAGACAGTCTGATTCAGTCTTTCCTGGAAAGATTTCTCACAGGAAAGACACTGACCAGAGCATGATTGAAAGTGAGGAAGCACACGGGTGGGAGTGAGTGTGGCAGACTAGTTATGAAAAGGTGAGTGGAGACGGTCTGGTCACCTGAAGGAAGAGTTCAGCCAGCTGGTGGAGAATTTGGGTTCTGTGATTTCATTTTTAGAGTTTTACCACACATCCCACTTACCCTTCATTTGTTTATTGATTTCTGTTTTGAGGCAGAGTCTCACCAAATTGTCCAGGCAGTCCTTAAACTTGTCATCCGGCTGCCTCAGGCTTCAAGAAGTTTTGTTTTGATTTGTATCTTTTTTTTTCTTAAATTGTAAAGTATATCACACAATCAGAAATTGCAAAAGGGTTATGGGGTGTGGCTCAGTGGTAGAGGGCTTTCATGATCTGCAGGAGGCACCAGGTTAAATCCCTAGCACCCTATACCCAAAGTGTGTAAAATGCAAATGTAAAATTTAGTGAATTATTTTAAAATAATTATTGTTTTGACATTGTGGTAACCCAGCAGCTCCTTTGTAACCTTTGCTAATCACAGTGTCTGGGCTCCTGCCTACAGATTAAC
This sequence comes from Microtus oregoni, assembly GCF_018167655.1. Classification (NCBI taxonomy): domain Eukaryota; kingdom Metazoa; phylum Chordata; class Mammalia; order Rodentia; family Cricetidae; genus Microtus; species Microtus oregoni. The sequence goes on from NW_024543081.1 coordinate 14,905,503, forward strand.
TATTTTCTCCTGTTTTATTTTCCTTTCTACTTTCATCACCTATGTACCTCTAAACAAACACTTCTAATTTGAATGCATGGAGCCATATGCTGCATTCTTTTTTATCTAACCATTGTGCTTTCAAGATTTATATTCAAGCTGTGTGGTTGTTCATGGGGTAAACACTCCATGGTGTTTTTACTGTTCTGCTATTGGGAATATTTGGGATAGTCACAGCTGAGAGTGTCAAAGGGAAAAAAAATCATACCAATTTAATACAAAGATAATAATAAGCTTTATTGTATTTTGCCTTTTTAATTTCCCTTTAATGCTAAGAATGTAGCCCAGAGTTTCATGCATGCTAGGTAAGCTACACCCCCAGTACAACTGATCTATATTAACTGATCTATATTTCCAGGCCTTATCTGTTTTTAATACTCAATCAGTAGCTTTTATTTTGTTTTGAACATTTCTTTCTTGTCTCTAAATTTAAAAAGCATTTTTCCATAATATCTTCTGAAAACATTATTTATATTTTATATTTGAGTATGTAACTTATCTATTATTGGTTTTAAAAGATTTCTTTTTATTACTACTTTTAAATTACTTGTGTGTGTGTGTGTGTGTGTGTGCATGTGCTGTGAGTGCAGATGCCCATTGCGTCTAGAAGAGAGTGTTGGATCCCCTAGAGCTGGAGTTCAGACTGCTGTGAGCTGCCTGATGTGGGTGCTGGGAATCTAACTCGGGTTCTCTGCAAGAGTGGTATATTCTCATAATGATGGAGCCATCTCCAGCTCCTGGAACTGGCTACTGTAGTTGGTAATTCTTAACTGATTTATTAGTGCTTCTCTTATTTCAGGGCTTTTTATTTTATGTTTTATCCGGATTTTCTGGCTGTCCTTAGCAGGGCAGTTGGTCTGAATCATCTAGTTTACATTCTCAGTGTCAGAAATGTCTTTTGAAGTTTTAGTTTCATTTTGACTTAAAAATGATCTGTTTTGTGCAAGACACTGGGCTCACTCTGAAGCATATACAGAAAACAGCAACAGCAAAGCAAAACAAAACAAAAAATCTGCTCTGTCTTGTTAAGGAGCCTCACTGAATGTATTTACTAAAACAATTTAAAAGCCCGAAAAACTATTTTATAGATTGATACCAGTTCCTATTTTTGTATATTACTTTTTCATTTATGAGCTCAAAAGAGGCTTCTGTTTCTTCAGAACTTTTCCTGGGTTTAAAATTCTCTTAGCAGAGAACTTGCTACATTAACTGAGCAGGACTGTTTTTATAGTAGAATAATTTCAGAACTGTAATCATATGGAAATTTAAATACATACCCCCAAACATGGACTTGCTAGTACAGCAGTTTAACCTTTACAGTAGCCACAGTGGTCACCCCCCTTTCTCTGTTTATCTAGAATTTAAACCTTTATTTTGCCCAAAGATGGACTGTATGCAAACCACATCCAGAATGATTTTAGTTTGTACTGCAAAATGTGAAGAAAATATTTCGGTTGACGGCAGCTAGATCAGTGACATCCGATGCTCCAGGAACTGTTTTTTTTTTTTTACAGCATTCAAGATGCACAGGGACAGAATAGTAACTCACATGATTTTTTGGCAAGGAAAAGCTGGCTACGTGGCTGATGTTAAATTTGCTTTGAAGGCATTCAGATCAAGAGATGTCTGCAGCAGGGAGAGGATTGTGCAGTTAGTAAACAACTGCAGGAAGCTGTGGCAAGGCAGTTCGCTGGTAAGCCATTTGCAGCTCCGAGCAACAGAATAGAGAGACTCTAGAGAGGAAAACCTGACACGGCCTTCAGGGAGTGCTACTCAAGGCAGTGAAGGCAGAGAGGCTGCCATGCTAAAGACTTTTCTTGCTGGCCCATGGTGCTGTCAGTGTGACCCTGCTTTGCCCTGCTCTTCTTGGACTGTAAGATTTACCAGGGACAGAGTTAGCTTTATTGATGTTGAGCTGCCCTTAGAGTTAGGCTTTACCACGGCCACACACTCCCTTCTTGCTCAGCTGCTTAGATGATACTCATTACCTTTTACATTATTTTTAAAGTGTGGTCCAGGGATATCTCCTTGCTCACTGTCTCAGTTAGGGTTCTTGTTACTGTGGTAAATACTGCAACCAAAAGCAACCTTGAGGGGAAAGAGTTTTTCTCTACTTACAGCTTATAGTCCACCATCCAGAGGAGTTACGACCCCGAGCAGGGACTGAAGCAGAGGCCATGGAGGAGTGCTGTCACTGGCCTGCTCCTCATGGTGTTTGCAGCCTGCTTTCTTATACACCACATGACCAGGGTTGGCACATCCTACAATAGACTGGGCCCTCCCATATCAATCACTAAGTAAAGAGAGGACTGGCTTGCCCTTGGGCTTATCTAGTAAGTGCATTTTCTCATTTGACATTCCCTCTTCCCAAGTGACTCAGGCTTATATCAAGTTCACATATAACTAATCAGCATATTTAACATCAGAGTCTCTTAAGGGGTCTCCAGGACTCAACTAGTTTATTTTTTGAGTCATTCTTTCCTGGGAACACTGTAGAATTTTCTAGCAGATCCAGGACATTCGCTACCACCCGAGACAAAGAGTAAAAACACACATTAGTGTTCAGCTGTTGTCTCTTAAGCCAGTCTTTAAAGAACCTTGCCAAAATGTAAGACACTGGTTCTTCCTCATATTATTAATCTTTTGAATGATAATTTGAGTTTTGAAAACGTTATGACTTACTGTTTGTAGCTTTTTTCCTTCCTTTTTTTTTTTTAAGACAAGAATCTCAAAATGTAGCCCTGGTTGGACAAGAATTCACTGTATCGACCAGACTGACCTGGAATTCACAGAGATCTGTCTGCCTCTGTTGCCTGAGTGCTGGAATCAAAGATGTGGACTGCACGCCTAGCTTTGTAGTTGGTAACTTTTAATAAACTAACAGATATGTAAATGTTTCATACTTTTAACTGTTTAGACTGATATAGTAACACAAAACCACTCTTTGGAGTCCTCTGTGAATTTTTTCGATGAAATGAGATCCTTAGATGAATAGGTTTGATGACCGTTGTTTTAAATTCTGTCAACTTCAAATGGAATCACAGATGGAATCTTCCTGAAGGAGGCATAGATTTCTCATTGTGGTAGTTTGAATAGGTATGGCCTCCAGAGACTCTTTGTGTTTGAATGCTTGGCCCATAGGGAGTGGTACTATTAGGAGGTGTGGCCTTGTTGGAGTAGGTGTGGCCTTGTTGGAGGAAGTGTGTTACTGTGGAGGTGGGCCTTGAGGTCTCTTAAGCTTAAACTACACCCAGTGTAGCACTTAGCCTCCTTCTACTGCCTGCGGATCAAAATGTAAAACTCTCAGTTCTTTCTCCAGCACCATGTCTGCCTGCATGCCACCATGTTACTCTCCATGATGATAATGGGGTAAATCTCTGAAACTCTAAGTCAGACCCAATTAATTGTTTTCCTTAAAAGAATTGCTGTGGTCATGGTGTCTCTTCACAGCAATAGAAATCCTAGCTAAGACACACTTCCACTTTCTATACATTCTGTAAACTTCTGTGTTATACAGCTTAGTTCTTAGTTTTCTTTATATATGATGTGAGTGACAGGCTTTATATTAGGTAAGAGTTCTTTAAGACTTCCAGGGTAGGGCTGGAGAGATGGCTCAGTGGTTAAGAGCATTGCCTGTTCTTCTAAAGGTCCTGAGTTCGATTCCCAGCAACCAGATGGTGGCTCACAACCATCTGTAATGGGATCTGGTGCCCTCTTCTGGCCTGCAGGCATACACACAGACAGAATATTGTATACATAATAAGTAAATATTAAAAAAAAAAGACTTCCAGGGTATACTTTGCCCAGTGTAGTATGAACAGTTGTTCACAATTATTTGTATCATTGTTATCAGTATCAATGTCCAGATCACTGGTTTAGCTGAAAAGCAGTGTACATTTAAAAACTTGGCAACAGTTGGGCATGTTGGCATACACCTAAAATTCAAGTACTCTAAAGGCTGAGGCAGGAGAATCCCCATGAGTTAGAGGCTAGCCTGGACTGTGTGACTCTCAAAAAACAAACGGATCAGGATGTATCCCAGTTGGTAGAGTATTTATCTATCATGAACAAAGCCCTAGGTCTGATACATTGCACTAAAATGCCTGGTGTAATGGATCATGCCATAATCTCAGCATTGGAAAGCAATGGTAAGAGAATACTGTAACCTTGAAGGTCATCCTGGTTCACATAGCAAACCTTTTCTCAAGGTACTCAAGTAAACAGAATTAATGTGCCATGTGGAAGGAGAATAAAGACTTTTCTTAACTCATTATAAATGAATTATAGTCATTATAAATTGGTTACAAAAACGTTCTACTGAGCCAGATATGGGTGTAGACACCTGTAATCAGCACTTGGGAAACTAAGGCAAGAGGATTGCAGGTTCTAGGCCAGCCTGGGCTACACATTGTGAGGTGAAAGGTTAGGATATATAGTGAGACTATTCCTCTAAACAAAACAAAACAAAACATAAAATATGTCAGAGCTAGGGGAACAAACTGGCTTAGTAGCCCAAGGTGGGATACCTATGTTTCTCATCATTCCTTGTTTAGGCTGCCTTCTATACCAGTTAGCCTTCCCTGATTTCCCAGACAAAAGAGTGAATTTAACACTTTAAAGTCAAAATATTTTTAGGCAGGTGTGGGAGGCAGAAGCATTTGGCTCTCTATGAGTCTAGGACAGTTTGATCTACATAGTAGGTTCTAGATTTTTACCAAACGAGTCCCAAGGCTTGTACTGCTGCAAGTACCATGGAGAAATAGCATGCTTCCCTGCTGAAATGAGAGAGTAGAATCCTTATATGAGTAAGTTCATAATATTGTGTTGAGTTGACTTTATTTTTTCCTAAAAATGTGTGCTTATCCCACAAAAGGGTTCATTGAGAATGTCACTTGGGCTGGCATGGTATTTAATTATGCTGATGAAGTGTTAGGTGACCCCTTTGATGTAGACTGTCTTAGCATTCTGTTTCTGTGAAGAGATACCATGACCAGGGCAACTCATATAAAACAAAGCATTTAATTGGGGTATAGGTGTAATTTTCCTGTGTCTTGGCAGATACTTTCCAAATAACCATTCAGAGACTTAATATAAATTATAAATGTTCAGCCAATAGCTCAGGCTTTTTTGTAGATGGAAGTTTTTTGTCTTGCTTGCTTCCTCAGTGGTTCAATCAACAATAAAACACACTTAATTTTATATTAATTATAAGCAGTTTGGCTATTACCTCAGCTTATTATAGCTCTTATAACTTAAATTAACCCATGATTCTTATCTACGTTTAGCCATGTGGATTGGACCTTACTCAGTGAGGCATTCTCATCTTGCTTACTCTGCATCTGGGTAATGACTGCAGACTGAGCTTTTCCTCTTCCCAGAATTCTCCTAATCTGGTCTCCCTGCCTATACTTCTGGCCTGGCTACTGGCCAATCAGCATTTTATTAAACCAATACAAGTAACAGACCTTTACAGGGTACAAGAGCATTATCATACAGTACTTGTTAATATTGAACTCTTACATTTTAAATTAACACATTTTTTTTATCTACACTTTGTCAGGTAGCTTGGTACCTTTCCTCAGTACAGCATGCACATCTTGCTTTTCTCTGCATCTGTTTGTGACTCCTGACTCCTCCCTTCTTCTTCCCAGCATTCTCTGTTTGGCTCTCCCCCTAACCTTATTCTGTCCAGCTATTAACCAGTCAGCTTCTTTATTAAACCAGTCATAGTGAAATATATTCACCAGTATAAAGGAATATTTCACATTTCCCCCTTTTTGTCTAATTAAAAAGGAAGACTTTAACTTTAACATAGTAAAATTTATACAACAAAACAGTTATTAAGAATTACAGTTACAATATCCAGTCCACTTGTATCCAGTAAATTTGGCAAATTAAGAGAAAATACTCTATTATTTATCTTTGTGACTCTAAAGTTTTATATCTAATTTACTTTTTATCATAACTAAGGAAAACTTTAATTATGACCATCTAGTCTTCACTTCCATCAAAGACCCCAGAAGGGTGAAATGTTACCTAATGACAGGGACATTTGGTTGCCTAGACAGTCACCACAGGTTCTTCTGTAAAACTGAGGCATCTAACTTTGGCCTATAGGCAGGCCTAGTATTTCTGACAGACATTTCTGAGAAACAGGGGATTTTGATAAACTGTCCTATCTTGTCTTGGAAAAAATTTGCAGTCACCTTTTTGTGCTGCCCTGCTGGTCCAGTTTGGACAGTACGCTGTCAGCAATTGAGACAAGGGCAGTTTTTTTGTTTTGCCATAAAGAAAACAAACTCCATATGGCATTTCTTTGATGCCTATCATATTCTTTGAAGTAGATTGGTGCTGCAAGGAAAATATATGTCTTACTGTCATGAAAAGCCTTAGGTTATTAAACATATTAAATGTCATATTCTATAGGTTTTGAAGTGTTTGAAGACCATCTACCTCTCTAAATATATCTGTTTATGTCCCTGAAAACATACCTGACATGTCCATGGACAGTATAGACTGTCCATTGTACACAAGTCATCCAAATATGATTTTTTGTTTTATGTTTGAGTAGATAAAATATATATAATGAGTCTTATAGTTCTTCTAGGTTTATTGTTTGTAGCCAGAATTCTTAGAGGGTCTTCCTCGTTCAAACCTCATCATCCTTAAATCCATAGCCTTTCATTTCCTGTGGAAATAAAAACATAACCTCTTCCCCAAAGTAACACATCTTTTGACTTCCATTTTGAAGTCAAGACATTTATCAAATATATAGGTTGATTTAATCCAAAAGCTTTTATAATCCAGTGTCTCTTAGCAGCTATCTCTTCTTTCTCAGCAGTCAAAAAATTCAAAGACAACACAATAACATACAGTATCCAGACTGACTGTATATTTTTTATCTTTAAACATACCGTAACCCATTCAGAGGCTTTTTGGTGGGGGGAGGTCTGGATCTGTTTTTACACAGCATCTATATTGTTTTTTGATCGCATGAGACAAATCTTAAACAGCTACATTAGTTGCCACCAGTGCAGTTTAAGATAGTACATGGCAGCTGGTTCTTCCTGCAGGCAGCTGCCATAAGATAACCTCTCTGTATCTTGGCCCATGTGAGAGACTGCAGGAACCCATGATACAACTTAACTCTTGGTCTGCTGGCATGGCTCATGCTGGCAGCTCAAGCCCACACGCAGATACTGGCATCTCTGTACTGCAACTGGCATCAGAGGCACAAGACTAGAAAGCTGTGTTTGGCTTTATGTGCTTTTAGAACCTTCCCTTTTAGAACCTTTGTCAGGTTACACATGGAAATTCTGGCCTACACATTGGTCATCTTTCGTAGGCAGAATTTTCCTGTTTCTCGGCAGCAACTTCCCAAATAACTATTTACACTTAATATAAATTATAAATGAATGGTCAATAATTCAGGCTTATTAATAGCTAACTCTTACATTTTAAATTAACTCATATTTTTGATCTGCACTTTGCCATGTGGCTTGGTACCTTTCCTCAGTACAACTTGCCCATCTTGCTTCTCTCTGTGTCTGTTTGTGATTCCTGACTTCACCCTTCTTACCAGCATTCTCTGTTTGGGTCTCCCCCTAACCTTATTCTGTCCAACTGTTGACAAGTCAGCTTCTTTGTTAAACCAATCAGAGTGACATATATTCACATATTGTAAAGGAATTGCTTACAGTTTAGAGGTTTATTTCATTATCATCATGGCAGGGAGCATAATGGTACATACGTCCATAGGCAGATATAGTGCGGGAGAAGTAGCTGAGAGTTTTACATCTCTTTAGAGCTGCAGGCAGCAGGAGAGAACCACACTGTGGCTTGGGCCTTTGAAACTACAAAGGCCACCCCAGTGATTCACCTACAAGGCCACACCTACTCCAACAAGGTCACATTTCCTGATCCTTCTCAAATAGTGCCACTCCCTGATGACTAAGCATTTAAATATATGAGCCATGGGCCATTCTTATTCAAACCATCACACAGACCATACCTTCAGGAAGCTTTTAACCTTGTAGTCCACACATAAGCAAGCCTAGGGAGTATTGCCTGTATAGGTACTATTAGAGGAAAGGAGCATCCAGATTACTTAGGAGATGAGATGGTGTTAAAGATTGCCTAAGCTTGATTCTGTCTGTAAATGGAGAAGTTTGGCCTCAGGGTGCTTGTAAGAGGAAATACCTTTTACAAAGGCACTGAAACCATGGGTGCTCTGGAGAAACAGAATACAATGTAGCTTTGTAAGATGAAGCTAGAGAGGGGCAGAGGAGGGTCTTGGAAAGTCCTGGAGGGGACACCAGCGGCAAAGGAGAGGAGTAGTCTAGATAGGGTGAAGGTAGAGTTTGGGTCCAGTTGAGTCTGGTGATTATGAGACATTCAGATGGAGACATTGAAAAAACAATTTGGTATTTTTGAGGGAGATAGAACAAATAAAATAGGATATAGTAACGATTTGTGCATTGTGGCATGCCTGTAATCTTAGCACTAGAGAGACTGAAACAGGAGAGGAAGAGAATCAACAAAAGGCTTCAGCAGCAATTAGTTTGTGTGTGGTGGACAGATGCAAATTGGATTGCACAGTGGAGAAATGGATCTGGCCAGTTCATTTTAAAAATCTGTACTAAAGGTAATAGATACTTACTTACTCATTTTAAGCCACAGCATACACAAAGGTCAAATTATTTTTCATTCTTTGAAATTATAACACAATTCCCACCTTCTCTTTCCCCCCCTCAATCTCTATGCATGCCCCCTGCTCTCAAATTCATGACTTCTTTATCTTTAATTATTACTGCATGTGTGTATGTGTTCTTAAATATATAAATACAATCTGCTTAGTATATATAATGTTATCTGTATATGTATATGATCTCAGGGTGGTCCACTTGGTATTATATGGAGCTCTTCCTAGGGGAAGATCATTTCTCCTACGCTCAGCATTCCCCGGTTGCCCATAGCTCTTTGTCTAGAGTTGAGGCTCTCAAAGCTTTCCCCATTCCCTGTTAGTGTGACCATTGGTGTCATCATTGTGCAGATCTTTAGGCATTCATGTTGATGAGACTTAAGGGATGTAGCCTCTCTGACATTTCTAGGAGAAGCACTCTCAAAGCAAATTTCCTGTTCCTCTGGTTCTTATAATCTTTCCAGCCCCTCTTCTGAAATGAGCCCTGAGCCTTAGGTACAAGAATTGTGTTGTAACTGTATCAGTTGGGAATGGGCATCACTTGTCTTGTTCTCTACATTTTGATTAGTTGTGGGGTTTTTTTTATAATGGTTTCCATCAGTTGCAAAGAAAAGTTTCTTTGATGAGGAGTGAGAGGTATATTTACCTGTGAGTACAGGATAAATATTTAGAATGTAGAAGGGATTATGCTTGCTTAGTAAAATGGCAGGTGTAGATTCTCCAAGATCCATGACTTTAGCAGCTCCAGGTAGTTGGCTTCGTTTTCAGTACCGGGTATGACTTTTCCTTTTGTTGGCCAGGTCTTAAAATTAACAGGCTATTGGTTACTGCCAAGGTATGCATGCCACTATTGAACTATCAGGTTATTATGTCATGGTGGTCATTATTGTGGTTCATATGGGGAAATGCTATTAGTAAACAAACAAACCAAAAAAAGAGATGCTCAGCACATAAGGTGCTCACCTAACGAACTGAGTTTAATTGGAACCTACATCAAGGTAGAAGGAGAGAACTAACTGAAAATTATCCTCTTACCTCCACATGAGCACTTTTCTCATTCTTGTAAACATGCTTTTTCTCTTTGATGTAAACACATAATCAAAAACTCAGTTTGTTAAAAAAGAAAATAGTAAAGAGTGAACACAGATTGTAATGCCATTTCAGAAACTGTTCTGTTTCATATGTTGATATTATGGCACCAGAACCTCACACCTTAGGCAAGTGCACCAGGGAGATTCTCCCCAGCCTTTGCATTTCTGATCACAATTTGGCCTTTATTGAATGGATGTTCAGCACTTTGTGTTACAGTTTACTTTTTTTTTTTTTTTTTTTTTACTTTGAAAGAAGCCTTGAGGAAGACGTTTGCAAAGTTAGGCCACTGCCCACAAACTGTAAACGGAAGAGTGGATTCATAGGAAATTGCCTACTCTGCTACTTCTCTAGGCAGCTTAAGTTGTCTGTATGGTTCATTGCCAGTTTTTTCTTTTCAGGGTTTTGGCTCTTTGCACTGAATGTAACCTAGACTGATCGTCTCAGGCTTGTGTTGCCCCAGGATACTGTCAAAGGTAAGTTTTATCTTCAGTAATTCATTTCATTTTTTAAAAAAGGAAAGTATATAGGAAGACTTCTTTCTTGAATTCTTTTTTTAAAAGAAGATTTATTTAGGGGCTGAAGAGATGCTTCAGTGTTTTAAGAACCCTGGCTGCTCTTCCAGAGGACCTGGCTTCTGTTTCTTGCACCCACAGTCTGACTCATAACTGACTGTAACTCTAGTTGCAGGGACCTGATGCAATCTTCTCATCCCCTCTGGCACCAGGGACATATGTGGTATAGAGATGAACATGTAGGCAAACACTCTTACAGATTAGGGGGGGCGGGAAGAGATTAAAAAATAAATTTTATAATTCAGAATTTCTTTTGAAAATAGACTTAATTGTGTTTTGTGTTTTTGTTTTGTTTTCTTTTTTGAGACAATAGTCTCTCTACATAAACCTGGGTGTCCTGGAACTCACTATGTAGACTAGGCTGGCCTCGAACTCACAAGGACTTGTCTAGTGAGCCTCCTAAGTGCTCAGATTAAAGACATTTGCTACCATGCCTGACAATTCATTTTTATTTCTTGTATATGGGTGTTTTACCTGCATATGTGTCTGTTGTGCTAATGTATGTAGTGCTGGTGGAGGCTGTCTAATCCTCTGGAACTGGAGTTTGAGATGGCTATTAGCTGCCAGATGGGTTCTGGGAACCACACCTATGTCCTGCTATTAATACTGAGCCATCTCTGCAGCCCCGAATTTTCTACATCCTTTTAGAAATGCAAATATGTTCATAGTTTCAGCTTTTTGCATTCTTGTTTTAGCTGTTTCTTTTAAAATACACTAGTACTGAGACTGGGATGTAGCTCAGTTGTAGAGTGCTTGCCTACAATGCCTGATGCCCAAATTGGTCCCTAATACCACACACATAAACACAAAATGTACTGGCATTCAGATTGATACTGATATTTGATTCATTTTGTGTGAAGTTAGTTATTAGGATTAGCAACTGAAGATTTAAGTGGGCAGTCCTTACTGCTCCAGCCCACATTTGTCTACTAAAAGAGATTTAACAAGTCACTTTGCTGAATCTGCTCCTGTGGCCTATAGACCCCTTCAAAACTTAATTTCAGGGAGCTGGCTCAGAGGTTAAGAACACTGACTGTTCTTCCAGAGGACCTGAGTTCAATTTTTAGCAACCACATAGTGGCTCACAACCATCTATAATGACATCCCTGGTGCCCTCTTATGGCATGTGTATAATAAATAAATAGATAGATAAATGGATAAATAAAACAAAACTTAATTTCAGTCTTTCAGTCAGTATTGTTTAATACAGAATTCCTGTTGACAGAAGTTTCTGTCCTGCCTGGTTCAGCCATTCAGTCCCAAAGAAACACACATTAATTATTAACTGGTTGGCCTATTAACTCAGGCTTCTTACTCTTTTTTTTTTTCTTTTTTTTTAAATTTATTTATTTATTAAGGATTTCTGCCTCCTCTCTGCCACCGCCTCCCATTTCCCTTCCCCTCCCCCGATCAAGTCCCTCTCCCTCATCAGCTCGAAGAGCAGTCAGGGTTCAGGCTTCTTACTCTTATATCTTAAATTGACCCATAATTCTTGTCTGTGTTAGCCATGTGACTTGGTACCTTATATTAGTGAAGCATTCTCATCTTGCTTCCTCTGCATCTGGGTGATGACCATAGACTGAGTCTTTTCTCTTCCCAGAATTATCCTCTTCTGATTGCTCCAGCTATAATTCCTGCCTGGCTACTGGACAGTCATACGAGTAACAGATCTTTATAGGATACAAGATCATTGTCCTATAGTAAATCCCTGTGTAAGTCTTGTCTTGAGTTATCTTATTTGGTGGTGCTGGCATCAAACCCAAGGCAAACTAGGCACATACTAGGCAAACTGTGTATCAACTCTGGGCCTGCTCTTCTAGAAGACTGGTTGTTTTGTTTTTTGTCAAGACAGGGTTTCTCTGTAGCTTTTGGTTCCTGTCCTGGAACTAGCTCTTGTAGACCAGGCTGGCCTCGAATTGACAGAGATCCGCCTGCTTCTACCTCCGGAATGCTGGGATTAAAGGTGTGTGCCACCACTGTAGAAGACTGTTTTTGTTTCCTGGATAAACAGTGGTTTGTGATTTTATGTCTTGGTTTCTGCTTTTTTTCCTCTTCTTTCAGCATCTAGACGAGGAAGGAGACACAGATGCTTTACCTCCCCTGTTGTCCTTTCTCCTGTGTCCTCTGCAGGGTCTTTTCTAATCTGAGTTGAGAAAACCTGCTGTTAATGCACTAGTAGCCATCCGTTGTCTTACTGATGTCATTCAGCAGCTGCAGTCTTGTCTATAGACTTATTACAAACTTTGGATGTTTTTAAACAGATAATATAAAAATAGAAAAATCATACATACTTAAGGGGTACACATGCTGTTTTGATACGTATATGCATTGTACACTGTTTAAGTCTGGATAAATAAATCTACTTCCTCAAATAGTTCTCATCTTTATGGTGAAAACATTGGAAACCTTTCTCTTTAGCTTTTTCCTTTTAGATTTGTTTTTATTTTAATTATGAGTTGAAGGGTGTCTGGTGAGAGCAGGTACTCTTAGAGGTCTGAGTCAAGTGCTGGAGTTACAAGTGCTCATGAGCCCACGTGGGAGTTGGGAACTAACTCCTGTCTTCGGCAAGAGCAGTGTGCACTCTTAACTTCTGAGTCATCTTTGCAGCCCCCATCTAGCTTTTTAAAATATAGTGTATAATCATCATCTGCAATTACCCTGCTACACAATAGCACACCAGAGCTAGGAAATAACATTTTAAAACTTAATTTTTATTCTTTGTGTATGAGTGTCATGCTTGCAAATATGTCATGTGTGCGCCTTGCTTTCACAGAGCTCAGAAGAGAGCATTGGATCCTCTGAAACTAGATATTGCTGGTTGTGAATGTCCACGTGGTTGCTCTTAACTGTTGCCCTATATTTTAACATTTTAAATAAAAAGCACTTCAGTTGGTTAATTCATTTGTGCCTACATAGAAACTCACCGAATGTCTATCAAATGTACAGGATTTTTTGTTTTGTTTTGTTTTGAGACAGGGTTTCTCTATGTAGCCTTGGTTGGAACTCAATCTGTATAGACCAGGCTGACTTTGAATTTAGAGATTTGCCTGCCTTTGCCTCCCAAGTGCTGGGATAAAGGTGTGCACCACTTTGTCCAGCTGCAGTTGTACAGTTTTAAGTAAACTGAGTACAGAGATTAACAAGTTCTAATATTTGATTTCAAGGGTTTAGAAACATCGCTGTTACATAGAGAATCTCTATGAGCAAAAAAATCTAGAAAGTTATTAAAGGTTCATAATAGAATTCAGACAGGCTGGCCAGTGGTTTCGCATGCCTTTAATCGCAGCACTCAGGTGGCAGAGGCCAGCCTGGTCTACAGAGTGAGTTCCAGGACAGCCAAGGCTACACAGAGAAACCCTGTCTTGAAAAAACAAACAAACAAACAAAGAATTCAGACATGCCTCACTGAGGAAACCATCTTTTCCACTCAGAGATGGGTCAGGAAATACTTTACATAAGCTGACCTTTAGATGGTAAGTATTGGTGACAACATGGGTGAAAGAGACAGAGGAAAGAATATGAACAGAAATATGGAAGCCTAATGCAGCTGGCATATTGGTGATGCAGGATGTAGGTCACTCACTATGCCGGAACAAAGCGAGCAGGTAAGGCTAAAGAGAGTGGAGGCTGAAGCCTAGACAGCTTTGACAACTCCAACATACTTGCCTAGTTTTATAGAAGACATTCACAGGATGTGTATAACATTACTCACATGGTAATTATCAGTTACTAAGCTGCTGTCCTGTGAGTGCTGAGCATAGTGCCAGGTCAAGACTATCCATTATTTAAATGTATGATAAGATGATGGAATGTTAGCCGGGCAGTGGTGGCGCACGCCTTTAATCCCAGCACTCGGGAGGCAGAGACAGGTGGATCTCTGTGAGTTCGAGACCAGCCTGGTCTACAAGAGCTAGTTCCAGGACAGGCTCCAAAACCACAGAGAAACCCTGTCTCGAAAAACCAAAAAAAAAAAAAAAAAAAAAAAAAAAAAAAAAAAAAAAGATGATGGAATGTTCTGCTGAAGCAAGTTGAACAAATACCACACTTCTCAGGACAACTTTGCCACCTCTGGTTACTCCTTCCAGTGAATTTTTATATTGATTTTTCAACCACTGATACCTTACACACCCTTCAGTAGTTCCCAGATGACAGCCCTAGTTCACTATGTACTTTTAAGTATTGCATTCTGTTTTGTCAAAATGACAGTAAAACTGTCTTGGATCCTTAAGAATGATTTTAAGCTACATTTCGAAGCAAGAATGTCATTAAAGTTTGCAGGTAGATTTTTTTCTAAATATTTATTTTTTCTTTTTAATAATGAATGTGTGTGTGCATGCCTTTGTATGGGTGTGCATGTGTGTACAGAAACCAGAAGTGTAGAAGATGTGTAGGATTGCCAGCAGCTGCAGTTATAGGTGATTGTCAGCCACCCAATTCTGGTGCAGGGAGTCAAATTCAGGTTTTCTGAAATCATCAAGCCAAGTCTCAGTATATAGGATTTTTAGGGATGGGGTTTTGTTTGGGTTCTGCAGTTGAACTTAGACACTAGTGACTACTAAGCACACACTCTGCTTTTGAGTTGTACTCCTAACCTGTCAAGACTTAAAAGGAAACACATTTTTTTTTTGTTTAGTTTTGTTTTTTGAGGCAGGGTCTCATCATTTCTCCTAGGTGCTCTGGAACTAGCCATGTAGACCAGGCTGACCTAGAACTCATAGAGATTAGTATTCCTCTGCTTCCTGAACACCACACCTGACTAAAGGAAACATATTTAAAACTAGTAAGATTAATTCCAAAAGAACAACAAAAGGTGAGTGAAAATAAGGGACAAAGTGTAGCACAAATAATAAAATCCCAGAGACAGATACAGTGTTAATGCTAAAGATCAGAGAAACAAAACAGAGCAATTAGCCATTAAAGACCTTTTACCTCTACCAGTGCTCAGACCGAAGGGGTGATCCTTAGACTGTCTAGACTGCACTGTCTCCACCAAACCTCAGACTCCACACTTCAGTGAGTTTCTGTCTTTTTCCCCCTTTATATTCCTTTCTCTGCCCAGTCATATTGCTCATGTCTCCATGTTCCTAGTGCTGGGATTAAAGATGTGAGCCACCGCCACCTGGATCTGTTTCTGGATCAATCTTGTATAGCCCAGGGTAGCCTTGAACTCACAGAGAGCTGTCTGCCTGTCTCCCAAATCCTGGGATTAAAGGTGTGCCACCTTTCCCTGGCACTCTGATCTTCAGGCAAGGTTTATTTATTGAAATACAAATACAATGTCACTACAACAAAGAGGAAGACAGATTGTAGATGAGATACAATAAGTAAGTACACTAGTGGAAAAATCAGGAAAGAGTTTTAGAAATAAAAATTAAGGATGTTAGAAGAAAAGGATATGGTTAGTGCAAGGGTATTGTTAAATGTTGACGTCACCACGTTGGGTCTATCGAAGACAAGCCTTGGTGAAACTCATACATTCCAGGGTAGGAGTGTGAGGATTAGAATTATTTTTTTTAATATTTATTTATTTATTATGTATACAATGTTATGTCTGTGTGTATGCCCGCAGACCAGAAGAGGGCACCAGACCTCATTACAGATGGTTGTGAGCCACCATGTGGTTGCTGGGAATTGACTCAGGACCTTTGGAAGAGCAGGCAATGCTCTTCACCGCTGAGCCATCTCTCCAGTCCCGAGGATTAGAATTATTAAGCAAAAGGAACAGAGATATAATAGATATGGGAGGCAGAAACACAGAGCATCATCGGGAGGGAAAAGAAAGTAGTTACTGAATCCTGAATTTGTCCTCATTTATTCTCCACATGCTTATATACTTTACTTCTAAAGGGGAAGGGAAAGTAACAGACTTTATTAACATGATGTAAGGACTAGACTTGAATTTGGTCCAGGTAGAGCAGATCTACCTCTATACCCAGAATACTAATTAACCACAACCTAGGTCAGAATCTCTCATTTGTAGGGATATCTGTTGTCAACAACTTTGAAAGAGCAAAAATAACCCCAAACTCTCTGGCCTCTAGTCAAGGTGAAACAGGTTCACATCTGTGGGCCCTCATAGTTCGATTTCTGTCAGCATACAAATGCACAAGGTAATTAACACGGAAAGAAAAAAGTTTTGTCTTGATACAGGGTTTTTGAGGTTTTAGCCCATGACTTCTGAGTAAGGCAGTATATTGTGGCAATACCTCCTGTTAGGACAAAACTGTTTACTTTGTGTTAACAAAAGAAGAAACCAGTATTCCCCCATCCCACTCTAAGAGCATGCTCTCACAGACCCAAAGGTTTCTAGACCCAAACACCTTCCAAGTCTGTCACAGAACCAGACTCTTACTATATAGATACCTGGGGGCATGTGAGATCCAAACAGGCAGGTGTGACCTGGAAATGCACAGAGAGATAGTGTGTTATGTGGACAGAATAGGGACATTTCCCTGTGTGACTTGCAGAAAAGGGTATGTATGGGAAGAAAGGAGGTTAGTGAAGAGTTTGGGAAGGTAAAGATTGCTACCAGAATCATGGGAATGGGGATATGAGGAAGGAAAGGTTGATACAGAATAGTGAACTTAATTTGGAAAATAAGCTTACATAAGTTAGGAAAGAAGGGGACCCAATAAATAATACTCCCCCTACCAAGTCTTAAATTAACAGAGGCATAGGACCAAGGAGTGAGACAAGTAGGGAATCAAAATTTCCCTTCCATTATGAGTACAATTGGCTTTAGAGAGCTGGCTTCTATCTGAGGACAAGTAGGCCTCTTATTCTGAACTCTAGGACCTCACAGGTATATTGAGATGGCAGCCCTAGTCTGAGGTAAGCTTGCCTCTTAGAAGAGTGGGAACAGAGCAGAATGGATGTCTGCAAGGTAAAGGAGCAGCAAAGGAGCTGAATTGCGCAAGTTGAGGCTGAGTTTCTTCTAGACACAATAATCAGATAAGCACTTCACCCTGACAGCATGAGTCAGGAATTTACATCCCTAATAATAAAACATTGATATTGTATCATGAGGAAGGAAATATCAAGAGTATTGGTCGGGGATCTTTCTTTCTCTAGCATGCCCTTTGCCTCTCAGTCTTAACCAATAGTTCTGGGTCTGCCAAGGTATGCCCAGACCCTTCCTTCCCATCTCCCATGAATTATAGTCAGAAACCTCTTCATTTCCATTTCCTCTTTGAAACACCTATGCATGTCTATTGCTGGCTTTGTAATAATGCCTGTGTTGTTTGAAGTTCAGCTGTCTTGTAGCGTATAGGCACCAAATAATTGTCTCACTCTCTGATGTCTAAAGGGCATGTGTGAAGGAAGTCTCTTGTCCACCATATAATCTTTGCCTCAGCCCAGCCGGCTTAGGAAAAGCTGGGCAGGCATAATTCAAGGTCAGGCAGAAATCTCTGTGCGCTGAAGCCACCCAAGCCTGCTAATGCCCTGTTCTCTTTGCTGAGGCCAGCACAGCTGGCATTTGCTTGCTAGGCCAGAGTGGTCAGTGTATTCTGAGACTACCTGCACAGCTGACATTTAGTTTACATGAGCTTTTAGTGCCACCAACCACTGTGACAAGCTGTGGCTTATTTTTGGTGAGACCTAAAAACCCCTAAGCTTTTGCTAAGGCTCTGAGCGTAATGCATGCAGCCCTGTCTCTATAGAAACAGCCACTTACCTAACAACAAAGTTGCCATAACTACAGTCACTGCTGAGGTCAAAATGCTGGGTGGCCTATAGTTTATAATACTCAGTAGCTAAAAGTTAGTGTACAGCTGCAAACACTCACTTGGCCTAATGTAAAAGAAAACACTTTGTCCCTCCCTAAAGACCAGTTTAACAGAAAACTCAAAAATCCCACATGTAAAATGCCCTAAAATTTTAATCCATGTATTTTATGGAGATTTCAGTCTCAGGGCTGAGAAGTTGGCTCAGTGGTTCAGAACATTTGTTGCTCTTGCAGAGGACCCAGGTTTGACTCTCAGCACTCACATGGCAATTTATAACCCTTTGTAACTCCAGTCTCAGGGGATCTGATGCTTTGACCTCTGAGAACACCAGACAAAAAAATAAATTTTAGTTCAATACACCAGAGGTTAGGGTGGTTGGGGCACAGAAATGACACTGTCCTTTTGATGGAAAATGAAATAAAAGATGATGTCATCCAAGGGGCCTTGGTGATGCTTCTGTTACTAAACTTATATACAGAGCAGTGAGTTTCTTAGCGCAAAACCACAGAACTCAACAGACTTCGTAGGTGTGTTGGTGTATGCCTATAGTCATAATACTTTTAGAAGATGAAGGCAAGTTGATCAGGAGTTCAAGACCAACCTCAGCTACATAATTAAAACAAATAACTAGCCATCTGGTAGTGGCACATGCCTTTAGTCCTAGTACTCAGGAGGCAGAGGCAGGTGGATCTCTGTGAGTTCGAGGCCAGCCTGGTCTACAAAGCGAGTTCCAGGACAGGCTCCAATGCTACACAGAGAAAGCCTGTCTCAAAAACAAAACCAAAAGAAAAAGAAATAACTCAGTTGACTTGCCCTGAGAGGCATTGTAAAGGTGTCCGATATTTCTGGAGAATGCCTGCTTCCTGGGCAGCTATTAGTTGAAGAAAAAGGGTTGAGAGCCACATATCTTGTCTTTCTGAGCTCTCAGGCAGGCTTCTATGCCTGCTCTGGGACAGAGAGCAGCTAGAAGTGAAGGGTGCAGGAAGATGAGGAAGCCTTCCTCTCCAGGTGCACAGTCACAGGGAAAGGCCAAGAGATAATTGAGAGTGGAAGTCTGTTGGCAAGTGGGGATTTAGAGTAGAGGGGCTTCCTCAGTGGCTGTCCGTATTGTGTACTAGGTGCGAATGTTTTGCCACTAATTCTCAGAAAAAAATGTTTCTTCCCAAGTCTCCTTAGGGACATCAAGCTTGAGACAAGCAGTAATTTTCTCAAGGTCACACATAAATAAGTATTAGTGTTTGAGTCTGTACTTAAAGCCACAGCAATCTTTGCATGTTTGTCACTGCTTCTTGCTCCTGCATGCTTAGCAATGGTAAGGTTGTCTGCTGCCACCCCAGCTGCTGGATAGTTCAGTATCCTTTATTGGTCTGCTTTAGCCATTTCTACTCTTACAAGTTAGAAAATTGAGGTTTGGAATAGAACATGCATAGGTGTTTCAAAGAGGAAATGGAAATGAAGAGGTTTCTGACTATAATTCATGGGAGATAGGAAGGAAGGGTCTGGGCATACCTTGGCAGACCCAGAACTATTGGTTAAGACTGAGAGGCAAAGGGCATGCTAGAGAAAGAAAGATCCCCGACCAATACTCTTGATATTTCCTTCCTCATGATACAATATCAATGTTTTATTATTAGGGATGTAAATTCCTGACTCATGCTGTCAGGGTGAAGTGCTTATCTGATTATTGTGTCTAGAAGAAACTCAGCCTCAACTTGCGCAATCCAGCTCCTTTGCTGCTCCTTTACCTTGCAGACATCCATTCTGCTCTGTTCCCACTCTTCTAAGAGGCAAGCTTACCTCAGACTAGGGCTGCCATCTCAATATACCTGTGAGGTCCTAGAGTTCAGAATAAGAGGCCTACTTGTCCTCAGATAGAAGCCAGCTCTCTAAAGCCAATTGGACCATGATGACTGTGAAGAGATAATGGATTGAGGAGTGAGTAGAGGGACAAAAGTTGGGGTTAGAGCCTTAAAGGCAGAGGATGGGCTGAAGGCAGAGGATGGGCCGAAGACAGATGATTGTTTCTGGGGATGGGAAGAGGAATCATTGAAGGGGAGGAGCAATGGCTGACAGACCAGGAACTGATAAGAGTCAAGCTAGTCAGACTAGAACAAGATGCTTAAAAACAAAACAAAACAAACAAACAAACAAACAAAAAGGTAGATCTGAAGGATGAAGGAAGTAAAGTTGTAGTTGAAGTTCACCTGATAAGAGCGAGTGGTAATAGAACAGCTGCTCAGCAACTGCCAGTCTCTGTCTTCTGTCAGTGAGCATGAACCTAGTTCATGTCATGAACCTAGTCAGTGGCCAGAAGATATGAGGGGCCAGGGAGGGGCTAGAGAGAAGGCTCACTGGTTAAGAGCACTGCAAAGGACCTACACGGTCGTTCATAACTATCTATGACCTCATTTCCAGGGGCTACAACAGGCGCCCATGTGGTACATATACATGTATTCAGGCAAAGCATTTATACACATAAAGTAAAGTAATCTTTTTAAAAATGATGTGAAGAGCCAGGTGGTGGTGGCACATGCTGTTAATCCCAGCACTAGGGAGTCAGAGGCAAACGGATCTCTTGAGTTGGAGGCCAGCCTGGTCTACAGAAGGAGTTCTACACAGAGAAACCCTGTCTGGGTGGCGGGGGGGGGGGGACAAAAACAAAGAGAGGTGAGGATAATACTTCCTAGATGGGGCTGGAAAGATATCTCAGCAGTAAGAGCCTTTGCTATTCTTTCTGGAGGACCAGAGTTCAATTCTCAGCACCCACATGGCAGCTAACAAGCATCCGTGATTCTAATTCAAGGGAATCTGATACTGTTCTGGCTTCCTTGGACACCAGACACATGCATGGTACATAGACATATGGGAACAAAATACCCATACATGTAAAACTTTTGTTTTAAAAGAAAGGCCAGGGATAGAGCCCCTTGCCGAGGAAGCAAGGGTCTAGAGACTCTTGGGGAGAAATAGCATCAGCTGTGAGCCGCAGAGGCCTGGGAGTAGGAACAAGGGCTGAGTGTGCTTACACATGGTCTGACTGTGATCTTCCCTTTAACCAAGAGGAGACAGTTGTGAAGCACTGTGCATGCCACATCTTTCCGGATAGGTTATTGCATTTTTCCAGTGTTGACTTCTCTTCCTCCTTCCCTTTCTCTTTTGCTTTTGAGGCAGGGCTTCACTCTGTTTCTCAGGTTAACTTCAGATTTAAAGCATCCTCCTGTTCAATCTTTCAAGTGCTTGGATTTTATGGGTGTGCATACCACATCTAATTTTATAGGGTACTAGGGCTGAACTCGGGGCTTCAAACATGCTAGGTAAGCACCGTACCAACTGAACTGAATCCCCAGCTCCACCAACTTAATTTTATAGAAAAAACTATTCTATTTCTGCATAATTGCCATAAAAAGTGAAGGACATGATCAACTCCAAGAAGCTTGTTTCACTTGTGAGCACAGGGGGCCTGAGCAGTGGTGGCTCATCTGGACCTGAGTGAGAAGAGGGTGAGTGACAGCTATTACTATGTCAGTTTTACATTTTTCATTACATCAACATGTATTTTTCCTTTAAAAGTTTATTAGTGAGCACAGTAGATATTTTGATACCCCTTTGCTACATAACCAATGTGGAAATGTAGAAGTTCCTCGGGTCTTACGGCTTGGTTATAGAGATGCCTGCACCAGAGCAGATATTTAGGGCTGGGTACATTCCCAAAGAGTTTCCCTACATATAAGCATGCGTTGTAAGCATCTTTTTAGCTGTTATTTAGTGGTCACTGTGCTAATCAGTTGTGTCCACTTTCTTTGTCAGCCATAACGGTAATAGTCATGGGCACTTTGGTGGTCAGTTGTAATGTTCACTGGTAAGTCATAGTAGTCATTGTGCTGGTCATTGTGATAGTATCCTCTGTGGTGTTGGTCATAGTGGACACTGATGGTCCTTGATGTGGTCAATTGCAATTGGTCACTGCCATAATCACTGTGGTGGTCAGTTGTAGTGTTCACTGTGATGGTCAACCATGGTCACATGTGGTGGTAACTGTTATGGTCACTGTGGTGATCATTGGTGTGGTCAGCTGTGGTAGCCACTGACATCACTATGGTGGTCATTTGTATTTTTCACTGTGATGGACATCTTAGTGCTCACTGTGGTGGCTAGTTGCAGTGGTTGCTGTGGTGATCATTGATGTGGATAGTCATATTGGTTATAGCCATGGTCACTGTGATGATCAGTTGTAGTGTTTGTTCTGATTGTCAATTATAGTCACTGTTGTGGTCAATGTCGTGGTCACTTATAGTGTCCATTGTGGTGGTCAGTCATAGTGGTTCTTTTCAGTTGGTTTGACTAATTATTCCTAAATAAATACATATTTGAATTCATTAAAATATAAGCCAGATTTTAAGATAAATATTGCATATATTCTTTCATATGGGAAATCTAGATTTTAAAAAAATACTAAACTGGGCAGTGCTGGCACATGTCTTGGCAGAGGCAGGCAGATCTCTGTGAGCTTGAGGTCAGCCTGTTTTACAGAGTGAGATCCAGGATAGCCAGGGCTGTTACATAGAGAAATCGTGTCTGAAGAAGAAGAATGGGCTAGGATGAATGGCAGTTAGTTTTGAGGAAAATTGAAAAGTAAAAAATGTCAAAAGGAAACTTTAAAAGTTAGCTTTGAGGGTTGAGCTTATTCAGCAGTTATACTTATTGCTCTTACAGGGGACCCAGGTCTGTTCTCAGCACATGTATGACAGTTCATGTCACAGACCTTGGCTCTTACTATTAGAGGACATTGTTAAAGTACTTTAATTGTATTTGTAAAAAATGATATTGTATTGTAGGAAACAATAAACTACTTTTATTGTATTATTCTATAGATAACCAATTTGTGTAAAAATCAGTGAACTGACATTTAGTTTTTTAGGCATATTTTCTTTAAAAAGTATACTGAGCGATATAGTGCCTCAGCTACAAAAGCCTACGATGTTCAACATGGCTATAAATACAAGAAAGGTAGCATAGCCTAATATCCAGGAAGCAAGACCTAATACGGTTTCTCCTCTTTGCTCATCGGCATCCTTTCTGGCAGGTGTCTACTATAAGAGTCATTGAAGATTTCTGTATCACCTTTGCTAAAGGCCAAACAAATGGGTCAAGAAATGTAAAGCTATTAATACCCCAGTGTCTCAAACCTTTTCCAACTGTCCTTCAAGATAGGGAAGATTCCACTCCACCTCTTTCTCTTTTTTCTCTCAGATGCCTCGCCATACACACATATACACCAAGATGTTCACCTGATTAAAGCCGCTGCATCACAGCTTCCAGGATCTGTGCGACAGATTTTCATCTAAATATTTGAAAAAAAAAACTTTTGCCTTTACACATGTTTTTCTTTTTTACCTTCCAGGCAGTGTCTGTGTTTCTGCAGAGTTTTGCACAGAGTCTGTTCCCATGCAAACCAATGAGGGAGAAGTAGAGGAAGAAAGCAGTTCCAAGGTCAGTACCTCATTCAACAGAGGAGCAGCTGGAGTAGAAACTGAACAGTTAGTGGCAGTGGATGGATTGAGTGGGTGTTTTGTTGTGGGTGAATTTAGAAATTAGATTGATGAGATCTTTCTTCTCAGTATACTTCTTCATTATGCTACATGACAATTTAAAAACAAATTTTACCAGATTGATTGATTGATTGGTTGTACATGTGTGCATGTGTGTGTATGTAGTACTGTGGATTAAACCCAAGGCCTGGCTCATGTTAGGCAAATGCTCTGCCTTGAGCTATACTCCTTTTTAAATTTTTATTTTGAGACAGTGTTTGCCTTAGCCACCTAGGCTGGCCTTGGACTCGACAGTCTAGACAAGCCTTGAATTTGAGATCCTAAAACCTCAGCCTCCTGCAAGACTGGGTAATAGTTACGATTCATTCTTAGAATACTAGTATTGTAAATTCTGTTATGAAAGTTGTTTATACTTGTGAAATTTGAAACAAACCAGAAATATATGAAGCAAATATTGTTTTGTAGGATGGAAGGAAAGATTGGCTTTCTTGGTTTGTAGTTACTTAATGATGTGTTATTTCAAAATCAGACTAAAAATAAGGGGATAAAGGCGACACACATGCCTGTAATCTATTTGGGATGCTGAGACAGGAGGATTGCCTTGAATTTGAGTCCAGCCTGGGCTATCAAGTGACTAGCAAGCCATCCATGTCTACATAGCAAGTCCTTGCCTCAAACAAACAAAAAAAGAAATTGGATTTTAACTTCATCTTCATCAGTCTTTTTAATTAAAAAAATTATTTCCTTGTATTGCTTTTTTATATAAAATCTTACATTTGTAATGATTTTTTGTTAATGTAGGATTTTATTTATGTTAATTTAGGGATATCTGTGAATAGAAAGCTGGTTCTGGGGAGAAATGGAGCATTTTCTATATATGTGGTTTGAGCTAAATCTATTTTTTTTTCTTTTGGATATTTGAGACAGGGTTTCTCTGTGTAGTCTTGGAACTTACTCTGTAGACCAGGCTGGCCTCAAATTCACAGAGACCCAACTGCCTCTGCCTCCGGAGTGCTGAGATTAAAAGTGTGTGTCATCATCACCGGCTTCTGTTTCTTTTTTTAATAACTGTACTTTTGCTTGCATGCATGTATGTGCACCACTAATGTGCCTGGTACAGAAACAGGTCAGAAGAAGGTGTATGACATCCTGAAACTGGTTGTGAACCACCATGTGGGTGCTAGAAAACAGTCCTGAGTTCTCTGCAAGAGTAGTGAGTGCTCTTAACCACAGATCCATCTCTCCAGCTCTCAATAAATAATTTTAATTATATGTTAAATGGTGATGTAACAGGTTGAGATTATTCTCAAGATGGCCACATTCTAAAGAGAAACAAATAAATGTAAAGATAATCATTAGAACCACTGTAAGTACTATGAAGAATGGAAAATAAAGCATAGATAAAAATAGGACTAGGAAGAGGAGCTAGACTATCGAGGAAGGCCTCTGTGACAAGATCTTAGCCAAAGGACCAGGAGGCCAGCTATGGGAAAAGTGAGGGGAACAGTGTTCTAGACAGAAGAAAGGGCTGCGGAGGCCCCAGCCTGTTCTAGGAACTATCAGATGCCCAGGTGGCCGGGTGTGATCGCAGATTAGAAAAGGGTGTAGAGACTGTGCTCCTCAAAGGCACATTCTTTGTACTGGGCAGCCTAATGCAAGTGTTGCCTCTGGGAAGAGCAAGATCCAATGAGTGTTTAAGAGATCAATCTGATCATCTGGAGACTGCTGGAGAGCCATGATTCTCTGTTTTCCAAACCTTTTTTAAGTGTTGGAATCATAGGTACATTTGGTTTCTGTGGTACTGAAGCTTCATTCATGCTAGGCAAGCACCCTACAAATTGAGCTATATCCCCAGTCCTGGATAATTTTTTTAAGGAAGTTATTACTTTTTTATTAAAGCTAGTATGATGGCTTACACCCGTAATCCCAGTACTTGGGAGGGTGAGGTAGGATTGTGAGTTTGAGGTCAGCCTGACTACGTAGAAGTTCCTTGTCAGTCTCAGCTACATAGCAAGACCTTGTCTCAGAATACAAACAAAAATAATGTAGCCAGTGCTACACAGAGAAATCTTGTCTCAAAAAACAAAACAAAACAACCGCCCTCCCACTAAAGTAGTCATTGAATATAGTGACAGATGAGTTGAGGTATATATCAACAAAGAATGGCAGACTATGGACAGCTGTTGAAGCTTGAGGATGGCTATGTAGAGGTTCATTCATATTTACTTTATACTTATATAAAAATTACTGTAACAAAAACTTTAAAACTTAAAAAGCTTTAAAACTTTGTGTTTGCTTTTGTGCCCTCCTTCCCTCCCCTCTCCCTCTCTCTCCCCTGCCATCAGGAACTCCTGAGGGTCTTGTGCTCAGAGCAGCTGCAAGCTGTCTCAGAGCAGAGGAAAACAAGTTGTTTACAAGAAATTTAGGATCTGGGAGTTCACAGCTCCCAACATGGAAGAGATGGCAGAAATATTAAAGGACCATCAAATTTGCAAGCTTGATGGAAACTAGGAATTAGTGTGCTATCATATCTGAGCTCAGGCCAGATCCTGCTTCTACTTGCTGGGGGTGGGGCTTCAGATATTGAGAGGAAGGAAAGTGAGTTATGCTTTTCTTTGTATTGCCTTGGAAATGGAATCACTGATCCAGAGAGTGGAATACGTTAATTGAGGACTTGAAATGACAAGATTTCTTGAGGGGAAAGATTTGGAAATTATGGAGCAGATGTTAAGAGTATTTATATATGAGTATGCTGGCCAGATATATTTACAAGATACCAAGAGAATGTGCAAATGAAAACAAAGATGTTTTAGAGTGGGCCTAAGGAAGGACAGCTTCTTGGAGCATGGATATTCCTCATGAAGAAAGACTCTAGAATTGTGCTGTATCTTCTAGACTTTTTTCCTAGAGACAGATGCTTATGTTTAGAGATTATATATTTGTTGGGAACTGTGGATTTTGATTGTTTGAGATTAAGGAAGATTGTTTTTTTTTTCCTGCCAAAAAGATAAAACAGACAATAGTTTTAAAAAACCATGGGAGGGGCTGGAGAGATGGCTCAGAGGTTAAGAGCATTGCCTGCTCTTCCAAAGGTCCTGAGTTCAATTCCCAGCAACCACATGGTTACAACCATCTGTAATGAGGTCCGGTGCCCTCTTCTGGCCTTCAGGCATACACACAGACAGAATATTGTATACATAATAAATAAATAAATATTTAAAAAATAATAAAAAAATAAAAAACCATGGTAGGTAAATCATAGATAATTCTTAAATTATGAAAATGTATTTCTTCCATTATTGCTTGCTGTATTTTTGAATTTTTAAAAAATTATTATTTTTTCATCATAGGATGTGTATGTGGACACACACTACTTAGAGCACAATTTTATAGCGGCCACTGTGTTATGAGTTCCTGGGGTTTGAAATCAAGTCAGCAAGTCTACACAGAAATCACATTAACCTGCTGATCTCTCTCACCTACCCTTTCTTCTCTTTTCTCTTCTCTTCTTTTCTTGCTATTGTAGCCAGGCAATTTTAAACTCACTGTGCAGTCCAGTCTGGCCTTAAAATCAGTTCTCATTACTCAGCCTCTAAATGATTGAATATAGGCACATGCCACACCTGTCTCTTTTTTTAACTTCTTTTTTACTTTTACCTCTTTTCCTTGCTCCTCCTCTCTCATTCTCTCATTAATTCAGCAGATATTTCCTGATCAACTGTTGTGTGCCAGGAACTGTCTGGGTGCTGACAGATTATAAATAGTGATGTATATTTCTTTGTTTATTTTTGGTGTTTTGAGGCGGGGTTTCTCTGTGTTATAGCCCTGACTGTCCTGGAACTATCTCTGTAGACTAAGCTTGATGTGGGAGTGTCATATATCAATCTGTCGATTTCATTGGTTAATTAATAAAGAAACTGCTTGGCATGGTAGGAAAGAACATAGGTGGGTGGAATAAACAGAACAGAATGCTGGGAAGAAGGGAAGTTAGGCAGACGCCATGCTGCTCCTCTCCGGGTCAGACGCGATGAAGCTTCAGCCCAAGATGGACGTACACTAGAATCTTCCTGGTAAGACACCACCTCGTGGTGCTACACAGATTATTAGATATGGGTTAAAGCAAGATATGAGAGTTAGCCAGAAGAGGCTAGATATAATGGGCCAGGCAGTGTTTAAAAGAATACAGTTTCCGTGTTATTATTTCAGGGCATAAGTTAGCTAGGCAGCCGGGAGCTGGGTGGCAGGAACGCGGCCTGCAGCTCCTTCAACAAATGGCTCCCAGACATGGATAACTGAATTCACAGAAAGCCTGAGAAAGCTTGGGAAAGAATAGACTAAAGCATGTTTTCTTGGTAGCAACAATTTCTCGGGTCTGCTCTGCTTGCTAGAGGCAAGCAAGCTCTCTCATCTAAGAGAGGCTTCCTGATTCAGCTTTAGCTGCAAAACCCTGCAGCTCTTTTAAGAGGTCCTGCCATGAAACACTTAAATGGTATTGATGAAAAGCTGAACGCTTGCTTTTTGGTTTTCAGCCGTAGCAGAAAAAAAGCTGCACCGTTTAAAAATGCCGGCTTTTCTGGGCCATCCTGCCAGGGCAAACTCTGACTCTTTCAGGCAGGCTGACTGAGTGTGGTCTGTGAGCAGAATCCTGCAGCTTGATTGCTGGCAGGGACCTTGAACCGCCATAGAGTTGTGGCGATAAACATGGCTACAGCCAGTACCTCTGCCATGAGGCTGGAAAGCTAAGGAGTGGGCTGGATCTAGCCAACAAAGCTACAGCTTTAATCCTACCCATATTGCTCAGTAATTTAAAGGCTCACGTGGTCAGAAAAAGAGAGAGAGAAACAGTAAAGAGAGATTCAAAAATAAAACAAAAAAAACTTTAAATGGTTTACAGTATGTTAAAAATACATACAGGCTTGAAAAAAATTAAAGTTCTTAAAGTAAAGAAAGAGAGTAGTTGGGTGTGGTGGTACACACCTTTAATCCCACACTTGGGAGGCAGAGGTAGATTGACCTCTGTGACTTCAAGGTGTGGTAGTCCACACCTTTAATCCCAATGCCTAGGAGGCAGAGACAGATGGATCTCTTAGAGTTCAAGGACAGCCTGGTCTACAGAGTTATTCCAGGACAAAGATATACAGAGAACCTGTCTCAAAAAGTAAAAGTAAAAATAAAAGAAATAGAGGTTAAAATAAAGCCACACAAAGATGGAAAATACACAGAGAATATTGATACTGTATGTTATTACGCTCTCTTTGAATGAATTCTTCGAAAGCTGAGGATGGAGCAACAGATGCTAAAAGATATTTGTTTATAAATGCTGCTAAACTAATCCAATGTAGATATTTTGAAAATACCTTGACTTCAGAATTTGGATCTAAGGATATCATGCTTTGGAAAAGAGTTTCTTCTTTTGTTTTCACATAGGATAAGACCCTGTGGATTGCTTCTATTCCAATATGGTATGATAGACCACGCCTTCCTGAAAGGTTGCTGTGAACACCTTAAAAAAATTACTTAGCTCAAAATGCTGACTGAGGTGAATCTAGCACACAGATTATACCATCTAAATAACAGCGCTCCCATTCAGCAGGAAGCAATTTGGAGAGAAAAAACTGTGCCCATGTTCCCAAATGTTGTGTATAAATGTTCTTTTACATTTAAAGGGAGATATGATATAGATATGAATAATTTGCATTGGTATGAATCTTGGTTTATTGATACAAGTTTAAGGTCAATTTTGTTATATGTATATTTATTTCTGTTCTTGATTAAGGTATTGTGATTGTGTAGTTCATTTAGAAATGTAATGTATATAGCTTGTTAATGGATAATCATCAATAGTGAAGCTTGTAGTCATATTAGTTAGATTTTCTAGATGTGCATAGATATATTTCAGATAGGCATTCTTCATATCTTTCAGACTACAGAATATGGCATTATAAATGTTTTAATAACTTAGGGCTTTTCATGTCAATGAGACACGTCTGCTCCTGGCAGCACCAATCTACTTCAAGAGGAAGATGGGCATCGAAGAGGCTCCTTATGGAGTTGGTTAGCCATTTGGGCAAGAAACTGCTCTTACCTGGACTGTTGCATAAACTGAACACAAAGAACCCGCAGAGAGAGGACTGCTGAACTTGCCTAAAGGTGAGATGGTCTTTTGGAGTTCCTGATTCATGGAAGAGTCTGTGAGACATTCTTCAGGACACAGCAGATAGTGACTGAACTGCCTTTGAAATTTCCTGCTTCATGGAAATGTCTCTGGATACTATGGGCCTGAAGGCCGAAGATGGATGCCCCAACAGTACAGAGGAACTTTGGGTGACTGTCCAGGCAGCGAGATGTCTCTGTGATTTCTAGAGTTTTGTAAGTTGCTTACTTCTCATTTACTTAGGTAATATTATATCCTTCTAGAGTCTTTGATGGAGTTGAAGAATAGATAGTTATTGTTTTCCTTAGTTATGATAAAAGATAAAATATATATAAATATTGTAACTGTAATTCTTACTTGATAACTGTTATATGTAATTTTGCTGTGTTAAAGTTAAAGCCTTTTTTGTTTAAACAGAAAAAGGGGAAATGATGGAGTGTCATATATCAATCTGTCGATTTCATTGGTTAATTAATAAAGAAACTGCTTGGCATGATAGGAAAGAACATAGGTGGGTGGAGTAAACAGAACAGAATGCTGGGAAGAAGGAAAGTTAGGCAGACGCCATGCTGCTCCTCCGGGTCAGACGCGATGAAGCTTCAGCCCAAGATGGACGTACACTAGAATCTTCCTGGTAAGACACCACCTCGTGGTGCTACACAGATTATTAGATATGGGTTAAAGCAAGATATGAGAGTTAGCCAGAAGAGGCTAGATATAATGGGCCAGGCAGTGTTTAAAAGAATACAGTTTCCGTGTTATTATTTCGGGGCATAAGCTAGCCAGGCAGCCTGGAGCTGGGTGGCAGGAACACGGCCTGCAGCTCCTTCTACATAGGCTGGCCTTGAATTCATAAGAGATCTGGCCAACTCTGCCTCCCAAGTGCTGGAATATTAAAGACGTGCCACCACTGCCTGGCATGATTTGTTTTTTAGTGATGATACGGTAGTTTTTGAAGTGGAAACAAGAAGAATGTTAATTTCACATTAGTTTATGACTTGCTCATCTTTACCCTGACTGGTATGAAATTTTATATGGCAAACAACATTCTTGAAATTAATGCTTTTTTAGTGGAAGTGTCTATTATAAATGCTAAAAGCATATACATCAGCAGAGTTGTTATAGTAGAATTCTAGAAGCCCCTAAATATCTCTTTCAGATGCACAGTGATTATTCTTTATATTTTTCCCGAGGACCACTTCTTAGTGAATTTCCCTGCTGTATACAAGAGAGAATACTGAATACAGCTAACAGTTACCATGAGTCAGTCTTGTTCTACACTTGCAGAAGTTAAGCATGAGAATTATGAGGATTATGCTCTGTAAAGTCTTTAATAGCACTTCTGAAAATATTAAAGGTAGGAGGTTTGTGCTTGATTCCCTATTCCCTTGGAGGCACATTTGACCTACTTCATTTGACATTTATGTGTCTGTTGACTTATAATAAAAAAATATATTTTATCTGTCATATGTGGCTCTTACTCATGGAATGTAATGATCTTTTTTGTCATGCCTTATCTGGCTACAACAGAGTGGAACTGTGTATTAACAGAGGTTTAACTCTGTTGTAGATTTGCTTCCATATCTTGGACCTTACTTGTTTGGTGTTATCCTTCCTTTTATTAAGATACTATCAAAAATGATGCACTTTATAGGCATCTAGTTAATTAAGTTTAGAAGCACTTATTGGATACTCACTATTTGCTGTATCCTAGCTATAGGTACGTTGTAGTAATTGGGGCGGCAGGGCTGCGTTCCCAGCACCCCGGCCGCCTGCTCGGCTAGCTTCTGCCCGAAATAACAACACACAAACTGTATTCATTTAATCACTGCTTGGCCCATTTCTATCTAGCACTTACAGGCTAATTCTCACATCCCGATCAACCCATCTCTAATAATCTGTGAGAACCGGTCTTACCGGGAAGATTCTAGCCTAGTCCATCCTGGGTCGGAGCTTCATGGTGTGTGTCTACCCAGGAGCGGGGCATGGCGTCTCTTTCAGGTGTCTGCTCCCGAGAGGAGAGCTTTCGAGTCTGACCTCATTTCCTCTTCCTCCCAGCGTCCTGTTCTGCCTACTCCTCCCACCTATCTTCCAACCAATAAAATGGGCCAAGGCAGTTCCTTTATTAGCCAATGACCTTCCTCCATCAGTACGTCAAGTTGTATAAGACATGGTCTTTGTATGCTGAGAACTTTTAGTCTACTTGAGAGTCATACATGGACCATGGTACTGTTATTAAATGTGTATCTATCTTAAAGCATTGAATTCATCCTGGAAGGAAGTTCCACGCTGAAGAGGGAATACTTGGACTTGGCTTTTGATGAAGACTAAATGGATTTTGTTTTGCTGGTTTGTGTGTAGGTAGACAGATGCTGGTTTGTGTGTAGGTAGACAGAGATGGAGCAATGTTATAAGTAGACATAACTGTGTGGCATGTAAATAGTAAAATATGGCAGAAGGTGCCAAATAGAGTGTTTCAGATATCCTACTATGTGTTAAATCTGCACCAGAACATTTTAAATCAACTCAGTCTCCAGAACATAAGAATCCCATATGATTTATGTAGATACTCCATGCTGAAGTATGTGGATAGTAACCTCCCACTCATTTAATGTGGCTTCACCTACTGGAGAAACCTGGCAAACACCTTTCATCCAGAGGATCAAGTTCAACATCATTAGTGATGTCGTGTTTCCACTCTTCAAAGAGTGAAAAGTAGCACTTCCTTTAAACCTGTTACCCTACTCTACTCAAAAAATACAAGAGTGATCCCATTGCAACAGTGTTCTACAAAATACCTGGCTGCAGTTACCAAGGAAAATGAAAATGTCTAACAAACAACCGAGAGGAGCTTAAGGGGACACAATGACTACATACAGTGTGTTGTCCTAAGTGTGTTCCAGGGATGTGTGTAAATCCTAATGAGATCTCAGTGGAATATGCACTTTCGTAAATGATAATGTGTCATTAGTGTACTTCATCTGTAACAGATGGACCAGGTTAGGAGCAGGATAATGATGAGCATAGACTATGTTCAGGGTATTATAGGAATGCTCTGTCTTTGCAGTTTTCTTGAAGCTCTTAATTTGCTCTTAAAAACTCTGAAATTTCTTTGCATATTTTAAAACTCTAGCCCAACAACCTTGTGCTGTTTTTACTTACTTGGTGGTTGGCTGAGCTGAGTAGGGCAGTTCTTCTGCTCCAATATTGTATTGGCTGGCTCTGCAATCAGCTGGATGCCCAGTTGTCCAGAAATGTCCAGAACAACTCAACCCATGGCTGGCAGCCAGTGTCAGCTGCCAGCTGGGAACTCAGCTTGAAGCTGTTGACTGAGCTTTGAGGTGCATCTCCATGTGACCTCTCTACTTGCCTTAGGGTGGCTGGGATCCACCAGGGTATGATCCAAGAATGCAGGAGCCACAGATACCTTAAGGCCCAGCCTCAGAAGTTCTCCATGTTCTGTCAAATTAAACTAAGTTGCAGAACGACTCCAGATTTAAAGGGCAAGGGCAACATTTCTATCTCTCACTGAGAAGTTTGACAAAGTACTCAAGGCTGTGGTCAATCTACTACACAGTGATTAGAATGCTAGATGCCAGATTGAAGAAACGGGGTGACAAAAGACTGTATTTAGACTGCAGAGTTGAAAATGATCATCATAGTCCGTTCTTCAAATGAAACATAAGGAGGAGGCCCTCATGGTAGCACATACTTTTAATCCCAGCACTTAGCACAGACAGGTGTTCAAGGCCAGTCTGGTCTACGTAGTGAGTTCCAGACCAGCCAAAGCTACGTAATGAAGCCTTCTCTCAAAAACAAGACTATGATGATCATTTTCAACTCTGTGGGTATTTCTTTTTTTATAAATCATATCTTCCTTCATCTCTTATAGTAGGGACTGGAAGCCTGGGTCTCATGCATGCTAGACAAACACTTGACCACTGAGTTATGTCCCCAAACCTCTTCTTACTTTTTTTTTTAGACACAGTCTTATAGTTACCTAGGCAGATCTTGAATTTGCAATCCTCCTGCCTCAATGATTCTCCTTCGGTCTCCCAAGTGCATGGTCATAGGCCTATGCCACCAGGTCCAACTTTCATTTCTTAGTTAAGTTTAATATACTTTAGGTTAATATTCTAAATAAGTTGATGTTAGCTAGTGGTTATAAAAATATATGTGTGATTTGGAATGTTAGTTTTTTTGAGTGAAATCTAAAGTGAATATAGTAAAAAAAATCACTATAGCACTGAGTACTTATGTCTGTGATTTTTTTTGTTTAAACGTTTATAATAAAACAATGAAAATGAAACTAAAAGTTATAGCTATTGATTTAAATAGCTGCGCATCTCACTATTTACTACAAATAAAAGCATTTAGCCTCATGAATGGTGACTTAACCTTTAATCCCAGCATTTGAGAGGCAAGGCAGGTGAATCTCTGTGAGTTCAAGGCCAGCCTGGTCTACAGAGAGAGTTCCAATGTAAATTTAATCTTTTTCTACAGTGAGTACAGTGATCTATTGATTTGCTTATTATTAATGACAGTTAATCAAGATGATTTGGACATAAATACACATTATTAGTATCTTTAAAAAGTTCAGACACCCAAACTCTCACTGTTTGCTGATATGATAGTTTACATAAGTGATCCCAAAAATTCTACCACAGAACTTCTACAACGCATAAACACTTTCAGCAATGTAGCAGGATACAAGATTAATGCAAAAAAATCAGTAGCCCTCCTGATAGATGATAAAAGGGCTGGGGAAGAAATCAGAATCAACACCCTCCACAATAGTCACAAATAGCATAAAATATCTCAGAGTAACTCTAACCAAACAAGTGGAAGACTTGTATGACAAGAACTTTAAATCTTTGAAGAAAGAAATTGAAGAAGACACCAGAAAGTGGAAAGACCTCCCATGCCCTTGGGTAGGCAGAATTAATATAGTAAAAATGATCACATGCTCCTTCAGAACCAGTCCAGCTGGCCTTGGTGAGCTCCCATTAAAGCAGTCCTCACCCCTCACAGTCCTGACTTCCTTGCTCATGTTCTCCCTTCTGCTCTTCATCTGGGCTTTGGGAGCTCAGTCCAGTGCTCCAATGTGGGTCTCTGTCTCTGTCTCCATCCCTTGCCAGATGAAGTTTCTATGGTGATATGCAAGATATTCATCAGTGTGGCTATGGGAGAAGGCCAGTTCAGGCACCCTCTCCTCTGCTGCCCACTGACGTAGCTGGGGAAATCCCCCTTTTCACCTGGGAACCCCTCTAGAGCCAAGACTCTTGCAACCCTAAAATGGCTCCCTTATTAAGATATCTTCTTCCCTGCTCCCATATTGACCCTTCCTCCATCTCAACCATTCCAATCCCCCAAGCTTCAAAGACCTCGAAAGAGTGGTACTCAACTTCATATGGAAAAGCAAGAAATCCAGGATAACCAAAACAATCCTGTACAATAAAAGAACTTCTGGAGGCATCACAGTCCCTGACTTCAAACTCTAGTACAGAGCTGCAGTACTGAAAACAGCCTGGTATTGGCATAAGAACAGACAGGAGGACCAGTGGAACTGAATACAAGACCTGAATGTCAATCCACACATCTTCAAACACCTGATATTTGAAAAGGAAGCAAAAAATACCAAATGAAAAAAAGCATATTTAACAAGTGGTGCTGACATAACTGGATATCAACATGTAGAAAAATGAAAATAGACCCATATCTATCACCATGCACAAAACTCAAGTCCAAATGGATCAAAGACCTCAACATAAAGCCAGCCACACTGAACCTCATAGAAGAGAAAGTGGGAAGTACACTTGAACGCATTGGCACAGGGAACCACTTCCTAAATAGAACCCCAGCAACACAGACACTGAGAGAAACAATTAATAAATGGGGCCTCCTGAAACTGAAAACCTTCTGTAAAGCAAAGGACACAGTCAACAAGACAAAAAGGCAGCCTACAGAATGGGAAAAGATCTTCACTAACCCCACATCAGACAGAAGTCTGATCTCCAAAATATGCAAAGAACTCAAGAAATTGGACACCAAAAGAACACATAATCCAATTTAAAAAAATGGACAGACCTAAACAGAGAACTCTCAATAGAGGAATCTGAAATGGCTGAAAGACACTTAAGGTAATGTTCAACAACCTTAGTCATCAGAGAAATGCAAATCAAAACAACTCTTAGATTCCATCTTACACGTGTAAGAATGGCCAAGAGCAAAAACATTGATGACAACTTATGCTGGAGAGGTTGTGGGGAAAAGGGAACACTTCTGCATTGCTGGTGGGAATGCAAGCTGGTCCAACCCCTTTGGATGTTAGTGTGACAATTTCTCAGAAAATTAGGAAACAACCTTCCTCAAGACCCAGTAATACCACTTTTGAGTATATATCCAAAGGATGCTCAATCATGCCATAAGGACACGCTGCTCAACTATATTGATAGCAGCTTTGTTTGTCACAGCCAGAACCTGGAAACACCCTAAATGCCCCTCGACCAAAGAATGGATAGGAAAAATGTGGTACATTTACACAATGGAGTACTACACAGCAGAAAAAAAATAAAGACAGCTTGA
This sequence comes from Microtus oregoni, assembly GCF_018167655.1. Classification (NCBI taxonomy): domain Eukaryota; kingdom Metazoa; phylum Chordata; class Mammalia; order Rodentia; family Cricetidae; genus Microtus; species Microtus oregoni. Next base: position 14,941,922 of record NW_024543081.1, read on the forward strand.
AATTTGCAGGAAAATGGATGGAGCTAGAAAACATTATTTTGAGTGAGGTAACCCAGACACAGAAAGACAATTATCACATGTACTCACACATAGGTGGTTTTTAAACATAAATCAAAGAAAGCCAGCCTACAAACTACAATCCCAGAGAACTTAGACAACAATGAGGACACTAAGAGAGACTTACATAGATCTAATCTACATGTGAAATAGAAAGTAGAAAAAAACAAGATCTCATGAGTAAATTGGGAGCATGGGGACCTTGGGGGGGGGGATTGAAATGGGGAGGGGAGAGACAGGAAGGAGAACAGAGAAAAATGTAGAGTTCAATAAATATCAATTAAAAAAAAGTTCATACACCTAATAGAACTCCTCTTCTTTTTATAAGTTTGGGTGTCTCTGCATTAGGCTGAGTCCGTATTAATTAGCAAATTATAATAAAGCTTCATGGTCTTGAAATCAGGTGATAATTGTGGGTCTGAAGAGTGAGGGGACACAGAAACATGGTTAGGAGTAGGATGGGAGCAGCTGGGACACATGTGGAAAGGATGGCTTGCCTGGTAAGAAGTAATAGATGAAAGGATCGCATTGTTGTTACTCTTGTTACTGTGCTTTGGGTTGGTTGGTTTGTTCTTTTTGATTCTGGGCTTGAACCCAGGCCTTCTGTGTGCTAGTCAAGTGGCTGCCACTGAGCTGTAGCACCATCCAGTTGTTTGTTTTGTTTTCTTTTCTTTAAGTGTGTATGGGTGGGTTCTGAATTTGAGGTATTGGAGTGCTTGAAGGCCCCCCAGAGAAAATATTTGGTAGATATATGGGGCTTCAGTAGAGATAGAAACAGAGAGCAAAAAGGAAGGAGGGCAATTACGTGTGGTGTATTGGGCATTCTCAGCCTATAGGAACAGATGGGGATCAGGCTCCAAGTGTAGAACTATAGGAACTGTTTCAGACTGTGTCATTTGCAAGAACATGGGTGACTTGTTGGTCCCTGCATCACCAAAAACCAAGCCAGGTGACAGCTCACGAAACCGCATCCCTGGAGCCCTTGGCAACCTGCAGGCGGCTTCTATATAAGAGTATCTTCTTCTCCACTAGTTATTACTTACATGATCTTGGGAAATGAGCTTGTGGATAGTATACATTCCAGGAGCTTGCTGAGAAGCTCAGGGTTAATTTACTTTACTTCCTAAGTATTAGAAGTGCCTCTCCTCTCTCTAAGAAGAAATGTCAAAGTGATCTTAAATGGCTATTTCACTGAAATTTGTGGTTCTTGTCTAAATTTACTTCTTGGGCTGGAATATAGCTTGGTGATAGAACATGAGCTAAGCATTTACAAGACCCCCTGGGTTTATTCCCAGCACTGAGAAACACAAAAAGTAATTGTCTTTGTCAGTGTTCTAATGCTGTAAAGAGTACCATGAGAAAGACAGCTCAAACAAAAGAAAGCGTTTAGTTGGAGGCTTGCTTACAGTTTCAGAGGTTATTTCATCATCATCATGGTAAGAAATATGGTGGCACACACAGTGCTGAAGAATTAAGTGAGAGCTTCACATCCTGATCTGCAGGCAGAGAGAAAGGGGTGAGGGAGAATGGGAGGGAGGAGAGAGAGACAGACAGAAACAGGTAAAGTGTCAGACAGCTACTGGGCCTGGCATGAGCTACATAGTGAAACCATTTCTCAACAACAACAAAAACAGGAGAGGGAAGATTGCTAGAGCAAGTAGGTAACCATGTGTGAATGCATGGGTATTCATATTACATACCATACATTAAACCTAATTTGAGGTGATTCAGAGATCTGAGTTTGGCACCAGAAGCATAAAAGGCCTTTGGAAGACATGTAGAGCATGTCTTCATGGCCCTGTGAGGTTATGAAAGTTCCTCAGTAGGATGCAACAAGCAGCAGAACAATTATTAAATTGAATTTCATTAATTTTTCAACTTTCCTGGTGGCATATGCCTCTAATTCCAGCATTTAGGAGCGAGAGGTAGAACTTTGAGACCTTCTATTAAACTCTTGTCTCATGTCAGGACCCCAGAGATGCACTGGAGTTGGGTAAATCAGTTCACCAAACTTCTTTGCTTCTCTTTCCGTTACAACTGTATTCTCTAAATCTACTTTCTCTGCTTTTCACCATTATTTAACCTGTTTAATTGACTTATTGAGGACTGGTACCAGAGCCTCACTTATTAGGGCTGTTAAGGCCCCAGCTCTGACCCTAACCCCTCCAGTAACAATAAGACCCATAAGAAAATCAAGTTTGGAAATGAAGAGAATGTATGGGGTTTACATGGTATTTGAGATGTCTTATACTATTCTTATTGCTGGATCTGCCCTCCAGGTAAAACTACTTGGCTTAAAGACAGGATAGTTCAGGATACAAGACAGAATTAGGAATTGCCCAAATGTAATAGTTGAGCTTGTGAGATTACATTAAATTGCTGTGACGGAATGTGGAGAGAAAAGTTCAAGGGCAGATGTTGGGAGAAATGCATGCTTATGGAATAGGAAAACAAGAAACAGAATTCAGTCAGCATAGTTTTATTAGATATCTTATTTGTGTCGGGCTTACAATGAAGAAGATATTCAGAGTATCTGACTTAGGAATTTGCATTGTTGATGCAGAGCCAGACAGCAAAACACATGAACAAATAAGAGGTCCTTCTGAGTGTTACTCAAGAGAGTGACTGACTGTGGAAAGTACTTCAGCTTCAGTCAAAGAGATGTTACTGGAGTGGATGTCTAAATGATGGATAAAAAGCTTTCAGGTAACAATATTAGAGAAAAAAGCATTCTGAGTCTGAATAGTAAATTCACAGGCCCCAATATTGGATGAGGGAGAGAAAAGGAAATAGAGTGGAAGTCTATATGGGAGTACAGGGCAGAAAATAATTTCAAAAGGGTAGTGGCTCCTCTGTTAACTGTTAGGAGAGGTCAGGGAATAATAGGAGTAATAAAAATGCACTGGGGAGCCAGCTCAGTGAGTAAAGGTGCTTCCCACCATACCTGGCAACCCACAGAAAACTGACTCCACACGATAGTCTTTGACCTGTACATACACACCATAGTGTGCACATATGCACATAAATAAAAATAATCATTGTCTTATAAACTTATTGGGAATTGAAAAAAGGGATGCAAACAAATATTTGTCCACCTCTGTTTGTAACAGCATCATTCACAAGGTCCAAAAGATGGAACGCAATCAAAATGTTTATTAATAGGTGAATGGATAAAGATATGGCATATACATATGGGACACGATTTATCCTCAAAAAGGAAGAAAATCCCAACATGTGCTGCAATATAGGTGAGCTTGGTGATATGGTGAAATAAGGAATTCCAGAAAGACAAATGCATCATCCTACATAACCTGGAGTTTATTCGTAGAGACACAAAGCATAGTGAATGGCTGCTGCCACAGACCAAGAGTGGAGAATGAGACCCTGTTGATAAATAATACTGGGTTTCAAATGAGAAACATTTTTTTGGTGATGGTAGTGGTGGTTAACAGCAGTGTAAATATGCTTAATGCCAACTAGTTGTACAGTTCATGGTTATGAGGGCTGAGCGTGCACTGCTGTAGTACTAGAGTGCCTAACTAGCTTGTAGCAGATTCTGAGAAAAATACTCACGGATACTATGTGTTGGGAGATAAGGGTGGGAGAATTCCTCAGAAAGAAAGAAAGATGAAAAATACTGGCAAAGTATACATGGAGAAGTAAAAAGAAAGTGGATCAACCCCCAGAACTGAACACCAAATGACAGAATTTCTAAGAATAGAGAACAGAAATTGGAGGAGAGGAAATTGTTAAGTAGAGAAAACGTCCTGCACCTAATAGAGCTAGGTTCTAGATTGCAGTACCTGCACAGTACAAGTTCAACCAGTGAAAAGAGCTGTACTTACTGGTTTGCAGGCTAAGAAAACTAAGCATAATAGAAAATTGCAGAAGGCTTTAGAGAAACCTCAGTGTACCCCCAAACAGAATTTAGAATGACATGTAACTTCTGGGTAGCTACTATGGAATTATACAAGCTCTCTCTGTTGCTTTTGGGGGAGGGAGTCTTGTACAGAAAGAATTAAGTTATACTATTCTATGTGATTCAGCTCTGTGTGTTATTTACTTACTAGTAACAATGTTTGAAGTGAATACTGATTTAAAGAGAAACCATAACTTAACATTGATAGGACAAAAAAGGAAGGGAGGTAAAGATTGTGGAGAATTTTTTATTTGATACTTAAAAACATGTATATAAGTGTTAGAGTGTAGCAAAGTGGTAGAACACTTGCCTAGCATTGTAGAAATAAATTAATCAGGCAATCATGCAATCTTCATTGCAAATTTAAATGATTAAAAAAATCAGGTTACCAGTAAGAAATGGAAATACTGGCTGTAGTATGGGCATTTGGTTCCCAGCACTATGACAGTTCACAGCCGACTGACTAACTCAGGTTCCAGAGACACCCTCTTCTGGCTCTGCAGGCACTGCATACATGTGGTTTGCTTAGAAAAATGTGGTCAAAACAGTCATACACATAAAAAATTCTTTCTTAATATTTTGTCTTTCTGAGACAGATTTTTTTCTGAGTAACAGCTCTGGCTGTCCTAGACTCGCTTTGTAGACCAGGCTGGCCTTGAACTCACAGAGATCCTCCTGCCTTTGCCTCCCAAGTGCAGGGATTGAAGGTGTGTGTCACCATGGCTGACTAAAATAAATAAATCTTAAAAAGAAGAAAAACTGGCTGGGGTAACACACACCTATAATTCCAGCACTTGGGAGGCTGGAAGATTTTGAGTTGCAGGTGTTAAAAGTTGGGATAGGTTTTTGCTTTTAATCAACAGAGGGATATTTAAGGCATCTACAAAGGCCAAAATAAAATTTCAGGTTAAGAGAGATTGCAAAATATATGTCGAGTGAAGAGACAGACTTCCTGAAAATGGGGAATTGGTGCAAGAGAAAGAGTTCCTTAGATAGGAAGGAAGACCCAGAGAGAGTGGAGAAGTTAGTGTAGATCAAGGGTTTAGGATACAGTGAATGAAGTTGACCTGGCAGAGCAGTAGAGGAGGGGGAAGAGGATGAGTAAAAGACACAGGTTTACAGTTATGGTTGGAGGAATAAAAGAGGCTTTGTGTGGAATAAGTTCTCAAGAATAGCTGCCTAGTAGGTGGGAATTACAGAAAAGTGCTGACTGTGGAGGAGAGATGTGGTTGTATAGATGGGACATTCATTCATTCCTTCAACCCAGTGTCTACCTTTTGAAAAAAGGGCTTTGGAGAGTGTGTTGAATGAATGAATGAATGAATGCTCAAGTTGGAGAGAAGTGTTCTGTCCACAAAGATTACATTGTTTCTGTCCATCCCAGGCTCACCTAAAAGGGAATAGAATAAAGGGTCATAGAAGGCCCTCTAGGAGACTCTACTGGTAGAGGTACAGGAGTAGGTAGAGGACAGAGAAGGAAGTGTTAGATGTCAGCAGCCACTTCCTAGAAAATGAAAATGACAGCTGAGTAGGCTTCAGAGAGGGATAGTGGCTGTCTAGGCAGTACCGAAATGGGAAGAGGGAGAAGTAGCTTATATATTCCGGGTAAAGGACCAACTTTATCACTTTGCAGAGTGCCCAAAACACCTTGTGTTCATTTTACGTTTGACTTTGCATTAATTTTGTTTGATACATGTCCAGAAATCTTTTATTGTCAAACTTTCACAACCCTCACAGTCTCAACCTGTCTCAAAGAGGTTTATCACATCTGCAACCCAGGGGCAGATGTTGCAGATGAAACAAGGGGGTTCGCAAAACTGGAGTGTTCAAAGAGCAAGTCAACTGAGGAGCAAATTCGGGATATAGAGAAGGAAATATTTTGTGTTCCTGTGTGTAAAGATCCAAAGGGATTGTGGAAACAAGCACCCTGAAAACAGAAATTTTGGAGATATGCAGGTTTCAGCAGAAGGTGGGAGTAGGGAAATTTTTATGGGCACAGTCAAATTTTAGGATTTTTTTTTTTTCAACATGGATGTTGGGGTGAAGTAGTCTGGTTTGTTGGTGATGCCCAGAGCCCAGGCTACCTGTTACCTAGCTGAGGTAAAAGCGAGATCAGCTACCTCTTTGAGACAGGTTGAGACTGTGAGGGTTGTGAAAGTTTGACAGTAAAAGATTTCTGGACATGTATCAAACAAAATTAATGCAAAGTCAAACGTAAAATGAACACAAGGTGTTTTGGGCAGTCCTTGCCAGTGTTGGATTGCCCAGCTTCAGGGCAGCCTGGATTCTCACATACAGCGTGCATGCTTTGAATCGCAGATGCTGTCACAGCATGTAACACCTACAGGTACTTACTGAAACACTTTACCTGAGGTGGAAACTGTTGTTATGAATTGCAGTGTCTTGTTTTTGTATGTAAAGGTACATGCGTGTGGATATATATGAAGAACAAAGGAATAACTTCAGCTGTCATTCTTCAGATGAACTACTTTTTGTTGTTGTTTTGTGCATGTGTGTGGTGTGTGCATGTGCGTGTATTTCCTGTGTGAGTAGGTCAGCCTACCCACTGCTCAGCTGTCTTTTGTTCATCTTCAAGCATCTGGCTACTTGTGGCTTCTCAGCTCTGCATTCCAGCTGCTCTGCTATTGCTGTCCCTCTGCTGTCTCTGTCACTGCTTCACTGTGTTGTTTTTCTCATTTCCAACTGAGCCTGAAAAGGCAAAAGAAAAACTGCTTGAGAAAAGCCTTTTTTGAGTATAATATTACAGCCAAGCTTGCTTGCTTATATAACAGAGAAGGGGTATTTGTACCCATCATAGCAAACCTCTTGTGCAAATGAAGGTTTGTGTTTGCACTAGTCAGCAGTGTCCCTTTCCCACCAATCACACAGTTCCCTCTAGTAGGCCACTAAGGAAAGTGCACCTTCTCTGGCTGCAGAGCCATCTCCAGTTCACTGAGATTTCTGATAGCAAACATCTGGTGCAAACTGTTTGAAACACTCCTCGCCGGGCCTTTTACTTTCAGGAGCCAAAGCAAGCAGCTGGATCATCATGTGTTTGCCTGAATGTGTCAGAGGAGTGTTTAAAACAGCTGGTGCTAGAATAAGAGCAGGCATCTGGCTATTTGACTGACAGTCCTTTTGCGCAAAGAAGATGGGGCAGCAAGGGAGATTACAATAGCTCAACAATCGTGAGTCACACGACCCCCCCCATATTTGCTTATTATAAGAAAATGAACTTCAGATGGAGTGCTTTTCAGAAGAACTTGAAAGAACTTATCAACACTAATAGTGATTTTAGTCGTTTTAAAAGTGCTTTAACAATGCATAACACCTGCTCAGTGCCCCAGGGATAGGTAAGTCTTGGAGTCTCGTTGAATGTGAGATTAAGGAAGAGAAATTAAGGATCTTTTATAACTATAGGTTTCTTGTTAAGGGGTCATAGTACATTGTGATACTGTTCACATAAGAACTAGGAAATACAGAAGACTAGGGAGATGGTTCAGTGGCTGAAGTGCTTGCTGCACAAGCGTGAGAACAGGAGATTGGGTTCCCTGCACACACATACATGCCAGGTGGGCATTGTGCCCCGTTTGTGATTCCAGCCTTGGAAGGTAAAGACGGATCCTTGGCAGGCAGTGATGGCACACGCCTTTAATCCCAGCACTCGAGAGGCAGAGGACAGCAGATCTCTGTGAGTTCGAGGTCTACAAGAGCTAGTTCCACACGGTAGGCTCCAAAGCTTCAGAGAAATCCTGTCTCAAAAAAACAAAAAAGAAAGAAAAGACGTATCCTCATAGGAAGCTGGCTAGTGAGACGGGTCCTATCAACAGATTCTGGGGTTTGATTGAGAGAAACCCCACCGCAGTGAATTAGGTGGAAGAGCGACCAAGGAGAATTCCTGTCTTTGGTCTTGGGCCTTCACATGAATATACAGTGCTGCTTATGTACCCACATGTGCAGATACCACACTCCTGTGCACACCATACACATGAAAGCATGCAAAAATGGACAAAGAGAAAATTGAAGGATATACATAGAAGAAATTTAGAAACTAAGGTAGTGTTTCATTTTGGATTGGGCCAACGAGCTTGAACATGAGGGCTGGAAGTAAAGATCTGGATCTGATACACAGGGTTTGTGAGATTTTTTTTCATTATTGCTGCTTAGTATCATTGTGATATTATACTGTTAATTAGCAGTAAAACACCATTTTTCCACTTGACTAAAAGATGACATTTGAATGGTTAAATGCATAAAATATACAGCTTAGTACTTTTTGTTTATTTTTTGAGATAAGGTCTTACTCTATAACCATGGCTGTCCTGGAACTCATTGTGTAGACCAAGCTAGCCTCGAACTTGCATGACACTCCTGAGTTTGTATCATGATTACATCCATGAGCCACCATACCTGGCTAGTGATTTTTAAAAGAATTTGTATTTATTTGTTTTATGTAGTGTGTGGTGTGGTTATATGCATTCCACAATGTATATGTGAAAATCAGACAACTTGCTGGTAAGTTCTCTCCTACTGTGTAGGTTTTAGGGATTAAAGTCATATTGTCAGGCTTTGTGGCAAGGGCCTAACCCTGAGCACTCTATAATACTTTTCTGTCTTCCACATTACTAGATCCCTTAAGAAATGGATTCTTTTTTTTCCAAATCGGGAGTGATCCCATCTGTAGGAGACTGCTCTTTCATTTTCTGGCCTCCCAGGCATGAATAATCACACAGAAACTGTATTAATTACAACACGGTTTGGCCTGTTAGCTCACAATTCTTATAACTAACTTTTACAACTTAAATTAATCCATTTCCATTAATCTCTGTGTTGCCACAAGAATGTGGCTTACTGGGTAAAGTTCTGTTCTGGTGTCTTTCTCCTTCAGCAGCTACGTCGCATCTCTTTGACTCCACATACTCTCTCTCTATATATATATCTCTGTCCAAATTTCCTGCCTGGCTTTGCTTTGCTAAGCCATTGGCCAAAACAGCTTTATTCATTATCCAGTAAAAGAAACACATATACAGGACATCCCATATCCCCTATCTCTGGACATACCTATTTGTTTTCAAAGATTTACTAATTTTTATTTTGTATATGAATTTTTGCCTAGAGTTCTGTCTATGTTTGTACGATGTGAGTTCCTTGTGCTTGCAGAGGCCAGAAGAGGGTATCAGATACCCTGGAATGGTTGTGAGCCACCATGTGGGTACTTGGGAACAAACCCAGATCCTCTACGAAACAGCAAGTGTTCTAACCACTGAGAAATCACTCTACCCCTTAGTTTTGTTTCTGTTGTTTTTAAATTATGCCTTTGGGAGATAGTTTTCACAGGACTGCTAACCGTATTAATAAAGTATCTCTGTCTCTTTCTTTGTTTACCAGTAAACAAATAGAGCAGTAAAAATGCCTGATCCAGATGTTTACTGGAGGTAAAGAAATCCTTTGAAATTTATATAAACTATATCAAGTATATATAAATATATATAATTGAAAGAATATTTATGAAGAATCCCCCCATATCATAGCTCTCATCATCATTTATGCCCCTGTAAAGCTTAAGCAGGCATGGGCAGCCTGTTTCTGGTGGTTCTCCAGTTGTTCCAATCCTGGGCAGTCCTAGATACTTGTGTTATTGTCACCAAGGTTCCACAGTCTTCCTTTATGCTGTCTGTCCAGAGTCTTTAGGGCCTTCCTCTTTACCTTATCCTCCAAGCAATGCTATCTTTGGGTATTTGACATCGTTCATTTTCATAACATGGCCAAAGTATCTCAAGCACTGTTGCTGTATCCTGTAGTTTATTTCCTTCTGTAGATGGAGATGTTTCTTAATGTCATCATTGCTGCTTAGCCTGTCTCTTTGTGTGATGCCTAGAATTCTCCTGAGACTCTAGCTGGCCTCAAACTCAGTTCACTTGACTCTGATTCCTGAGTGCTGAAATTAAGCCAAGAAATAAAAGATACCTAGATACCCTAGATAACCCCATGTGTCTTTCTTGAATGAATCCCCTCCCTGATGATCTCTCCCTTGCTAAAATAACCACTGCCCTAGATTTTATATTAATCATTACCTTTCTTAATACTTATTTATGTAGATATATCTACAAATATAAAGGTTGAATTTTCTTTGTCTTTAAATGCTTAGGACCAGAAGTATTTGAGATTTTGAGCTTTTGGGTTTTGAGATATGTATATAGTTTACAGATCATGCATCCCTAATCTAGAAATCTGAAGTGCTTCCAACACTGAAACTTCAAGTTTCAGCATAATAAAATTTTCAGATTGGGGATGCTTAAGCTTTCAGTGTCTAAAACTGTATATAACAGGGCTGAAGAAATGTCTTAGAGGTTAAGATCACAGGCTACTCTTCCAGAGAACCCAGGTTTGATTCCCAGCACCCACATGGCAACTTACAACCATCTGTAACTCAGTTCCAGGAGATATAACACCAGGCACACACAGATACAAATGTAGGCACAACACCCATACACATAAAATATAAATAAATCTTTAAATAAATAGTTTGTGGCTGGAGAAATGGCTCAGTGGTTAAGAGCACCAACTGTTCTTCCAAAGGACCCAGGTTCAGTTCCTAACACCCACATGGCAGCTCATAACTGTCTGTAACTCCAGTTCCAGGGGATCCGGCACCCTTACACAGACATATGTGCAGGCAAAACACTAATGCTCATAAAATAAAAATAAATGAATTAAAAAATAGTTGTATATAAGCTGAGGAAGGAGGATTATGAGTTTGAAGCCAGCCTGAGCTACATATAATAAGAGTTTGTATATACATATGTGTTTGTATGTATTCATAAATAGTAATAGCATATGAATATAGACCATTCTTTCTGTATGAGTTCCTCATTCAAACACTCAGCCAATACAGTTAGAAAATACTTGGGGCCAGGCAGTGGTAGTGTATGCCTTTAATCTCAGCACTCAGGGGGCAGAGCCAGGCTGGTCTACAGAGTGAATTCCAGAATAGCCAAGGCTACACTGAGAAACCCTGTCTCGAAAAACCAAATTTAAAAAAAAAAAAATAAGAGAAAGGAAGAAAATACTTGGGGTCAGAGGAAATAGGTAGGGCTCTAACTTAGTCATAGAATTCTTGCCTGCCTACCATGCATCAGGCACTAGGTCCTACTCTCTGTGCTAAATATTGATGCATGCATGATTGCATCATGTTTCCCATCACTTGAGATTAGAGGCAGAGTTAGAAGTTCAAGGTCACTCTCAGGTTCATAGTATCTTCAGCTCCAACCAGGACTACATGAAAATCTATTCTAAACAAAAATATCTTGATCTGGTGAGAAGACTCGGTGTGTAAAATTTCTTGCTGCCAAGCCTGACCACCAAGTCCAATCCCCAGGATCCACATGGTAGAAGGAGATAACCAATTCTCACAGGTTGTCCTCTGACCTTCCCATATGTGTCTGTATGTACATAGATATACAAACAAATAAATAATAAAATTTTAAAATTAAAAAAAACTTTCTGGGCCAAGTGGTGTTTGTACGTGTGTATTTATATATGTATATACATACATACATATATAATTTTAGAATAGGTTGTATGCAAATTCTGTACCACTTTGTACTGAGCCTCCTTGGATTTTGGTTTCCTTGATAATTTTGGAGCCAGTCTTCTGCAGATACCAAGGGATGAAGGTACTCTTTTATGATTTGCTTCTCTCAACAAAGATTAGATATTTGTAACTTAGCTTGGTTGAGTATGTCGCTAAAAATGTCATAACCTATTTTATTGTCAGTGGATATTTATTTCTGCATTTTCTTCTGTTGAAAACATTACTGCATGCTGGGCATGCCTTTAATCCCAGCACGTGATCCTTTGTGAGTTCAAGGCCAGCCTGGTCTAGTAGAGGAAACCCTGTATAAGGGGGAGAGAGACTGAGACTGAAAGGGGGGGCAGAGACTATAATATCAAATAGATACTTTTGTATATGTATAAAAGATCCTTTAGAGCATACACCTAGAAATATGTACTTGAAGTTTGTATGATGAGTTTGTATTCAAATGTTCCAAGTAAGGGCAAACTTTCTTCAAGTCGTTGTACCAATTTTCTCTCCCACTATGAGTGGAGAGTTGCCATGCTTCTCGTCTCTGCTAACACTCCATGCTGCTGGGCTTTGCCATTTTACCCAATCTGGCAGTTGTGAAATGGTATCTTTTTGTGTTTTTAATTTGCATTTTTCTGACTGACATGAAATTAAGCAGTTTTTCATGTGTTTAAGGAAAATTCACGTCTTCTCTTCAGTGACACTCCCACCCAGTAGTTTTGCAGGGTTTTCATGGGCTGGTATTTTCTCATTGACTCTTAGATAATCTGTTATGTTCCTGATGCTAATCACTTGTCACAGTTGTGGGAGTTGCTTATCAACACTTTTCCTTTTTCATCCTGAGCACACCTGGAAAACAAAAGTCTCACTACTGTTCTAGACACCGTAGTGACATGGCCTTGTGGGTGTGCACAGAGCAGGGCCTGTAAGTCTCATCATAGTACTGACTACTGCTGACCCGTGGTGCTTGCCTTTGCAGGTGGAACAGGAGGATTTTGTAATGGAAGGGCATGGCAAGACTCCACCTCCTGGAGAAGAAAACAAACAGTGAGTCACAGTTTATTAAAAGGGTCCTATCACAGATCCTCAGAAGCCCTTGGTTCAGTGTGCCGAGAGCAAGTTTGCCGGGCTATGTATATGTCGGAGATACAGTAGAGCATACCAGTCGCTTTGTTGGTACATTGCTTCTATTTATAGACCAACTAGAGGGACGAGAAAGTTGGCTTTGTTGTTTTTCACACTTGGCTAATCAAAATTTATGTTATGCTTGAGTAAAAGCTTTAAGGCTCAGGATGTTCCAAATTGAACTAATTAAGTTTGGGTGTTTTCCAAAGAAAGTATGAAATGGTGCTTCCTTTCCTTAGCAATGTCTTCATGAAGGAGGCTCAATTAATGGGCTGCCTGCACACCAAGTGTGTGCATAGTACTTCCTGAAATTCAATTCCAGTGGTAATTGAAACATCTATCATTATTTAACATTATAACAAAGTTTTTATCTACTGGAACAGGGTCTGTAAATACCATAACTTAGCCAACATTCTCAGTAGTTCGGGATTTATCTCCTCAAACTTCTGAAAAGGTGACTGGTTTTAAACTTCCATTTGGCACCTTTGGTGTGGCTTTTTAGTGGGGATGAATAGATTTTATTTTCCCTCATCTGTTGTAGGATTTAGAAAATTGTGTTTCAAAGTAGACCAGTTCTTTTCATATGCCCTTTTAAAGGAAAAACTCTTAAGACAGGCTTGAAGCACTGACCTAACTCCAAGTTTTATTTAGACAGTAGTTTCCTAAATTGAATGGGAGGGTGATTCATAGGATTTACCAAAAGTCTCTAAAGAAAAACTCCTCTTCTTTGTCTTTCTCCCTCTTTTTTATTTCCTAGAAAATATTTTGGTGTATCTTGAGAAAATGATGTTTCCTAAACCCTTAGGAATGAATTATGCAGACTAGACTGTGCTCCAGGAGGCCAGACTCATTAGAGGAGAGTGCCTTGTCTTGTGTTTGTTGTGAATGGAAACCAGGAGATCTTCGCAGCCGTTTAATTTGCTAAGCTGGCAGTTTTAAAAATAGCTCACAGTATAAATCCTAACTTTACTCTGATCTGTCTAATGCACTTTCATTTTAGATGGGTTGATGGCATCCACTCCTCTCTAGGGAATTAGAATGCAGACATCTATTTGGTCTCAGTGAAAAGGCAGGAGAAGTACTTCAGGCAGTTTTCTCCATGACCTCCACCCACTCTCCTACCCCACAATCTTATACTATAAAAATCACAGTTGCATTTGTCAAGGGATTTCTGTATTTAAGGTAGGTACATGTCTAGGTCATGGGGTTGTGTTTTTTTTTAAGATTTACTTATTTTTATTTTATGTGTATGGATGTTTTGCCTGCATGTACATCTGTGCAATACATGCATACCAGTTTCCGATGGCTGCAGAAGAAGGCATCAGAGCCCTTGGAATTGGAGTTACAGATGGTTGTAAGCTGCTTTGTGAATGCTGGAGATCAAACCTTGATCTTTTTATCACTGAGCCATCTCCTCAGCCCCAGTGCCATGTCCACTTGTAGCATTTTGTCTCCATTACTCAGAGATCAGCCCATGCCCATACAACTTAAAGTAGAGTTTAAGATTTGATCCCTGGTCTTGCTGATTTTAAGGTGCTTATAGTGTTATTCTCTCCTTTCTTTTGCTCTCCCTGAAGCAGTGCTCCTGAAAGGAACTATGGTTTACACAGTAACAGAAGTCAAGAGTCTCTAGAATAATAGGAAGTTGGGGAAAACAATGAAAGGGCTTTAAGGATATTTCCTAGACACCAATGAAAGTTCTGCTCTTTAGAGGGCTCCCATTTCCTAAACAAACCTGTCTTTATCTTCAGAGGCCCTCTCTGGTAACACCTGCCCTGAGTTGGCTTCTTCCAGAACTCGGGAATCCTTCAGGGCCCTGAGGGAGGGGGAGGAAACGGGGGGGGGGGGGGCGGGGGGGGGGCGGGATGGACAGTTTCTACACAAGTGTGTTCTGCTTTTACAGAGTTTCATAAATTAGAGTATCTTGTGTGATAGCTTTACCATTCTCTAGAAGCCCCCTAAACCCTGAGGTTTTGTTGTAGTTTGATTTGGCACTAAGGATGAAATCAAGGCCCTTGCAACTTGCTAGATAAGCACTAACATATAGTCCCAGCCCTCTTTTGTTTTGTTTTTGTTCGTTCATTCATTAGTTGATTCATTCATTCTGGGTCTGCTCTGTTATCCTATATTGAAGTAATTAGGAAGAAATATATCTTTTCTTTCTGAAAATCTGTTTACTCTCTGTGAGAATCAGGAGCAAATAAGTTTTCATTTGTTTGTTTGTTTTATAGTCTCTGTCTTGTAGTCCCCTGTCATGTGTGTGTGTGTGTGTGTGTGTGTGTGTGTGTGTCTGTCCATCCCGTGATACTGGTGATTGGACCCAGATAAATGTTCTGCCACTGTGGTTTATACCCAGCTCCTAGACAGAATCTAACTTAATGTTTTCCCCTCATTTATTGGATAAAACACCTTTTGTTACTTATGGAAGAAGGGCAGATGAAGCACAAGAGTTATAAAATTTACTCAAGATTACAGAGAAAATGCTTGTAAGGATGAGGACTAAATTTACTGGTCTATTTGTTTCCCATTTAATTTATTGACAACAATTACTCAACACAGCATTATATTCTGTGATGCGTGTTTCAATACAGCTAGGATTTATTAACAGGAAGACTTAGGTTTCTGTACACTGTTAAGAAAAATGGACTCTGGTGCTGGGATTTTAGCTTAGTGGTAGGTTGCTTGCCTATTGTGTATAAGATCCTGGGTGTGAGTTCCCCATGGCTGCAAGAAAGGAAAAAAGATGGACTTTGTTGAATATGATGATTTATGTCTCTAATCCTAACACTTAGGAGATGGAGTCAGGATAATCATTCAGGGTTACCTTCAGCTACATAGTGAAGGTCTAGGTTAGCCTGGGTTATTTAAAATCTTGTCTGAAAACAACAACAAAACACCCCAAACACCTGCAAACAAACAAAACAAAATTAAGAAAAGACTTCTGGGGGCTGGAGAGATGGCTCAGTGGTTAAGAGCATTGCCTGCTCTTCCAAAGGTCCTGAGTTCAATTCCCAGCAACCACATGATGGTTCATAACCATCTGTAGTGAGGTCTGGTGCCCTCTTCAGGCCTTCAGGCATACACACAGACAGAACATTGTATACATAATAAATAAATATTTAAAAAAAAGAAAAGACTTCTGATATTGAGGAATTTCTGTGCTAAACTATTAATATTAGTTTATTAAATATCTATAAATTATTAGTTTATTGTTAAATATTTATAACTATATAAATATTTAGATTAATAAATACTATATATATTCCAATACTGCTTTTTAAAAGATTTGTTTCACTTTTATTTATATGTATATCTGCATGTTGGTATGCCACATGTCTGTGGATATTTAGAAGACAGGAAAGAATGTCATAGTCCCAGGAACCAGATTAGAGGTGGTTATGAGCTACCTAATGTAGGTGCTAGGAATCAAACTCAAGTCCTTTAGAAAAGCAGCAAATGTTCTTACCCACTGAGCTCTCTCTCTATCTCTTTTCAGTGGAGTTTTGTTATTAGTATGTCTAGTATGATAGTTTTTTTTAATAATATCCACTTTAAGCAAGTTACCATAGCAGATCAGATAAGCCAAGTTTATTGCTTTAATTGCTACATTGAAGTTACACAACTTTAGTTGCACAATATGTTTAATGGTTGAGTAAAAGTAAAAACCAAGGGGGCTGGAGAGATGGCTTAGTGGTTAAGAGCACTGGCTACTCTTCCAGAGATGCTGAGTTCAGTTCCCAGCAACCACATAGTGGCTCATAACCATCTATAGTGGCATTTGATTCTCTATTTTTGCATAAAGTTGTACATGTAGTTAAAGCACTCATATACCTAATAAAAATAGAAATAATAAATAAAAGCTGTGATGCTTTGTTTTTTGTTTTGTATTTTGTTTTAATTTTTGAGACAGGGTTTCTCTGTGTATCCTGGCTGTCCTGGAACTCACTCTGTAGACCAGGCTGGCCTCGAACTCAGGACCCCTCACACCCGCCCTGTCTCTGCTGGGATTAAAGACATGCACCACTATTCCTTGCGTGATGGCTTTTCAAAGTAGCAGATAGATACTTGTTTATATACTGTGCTGTACCATGTGTAGTAGTTACTTTTCCTACTATTGTGATCAAATACCTGTCAGAAGCAATTTAAGGAAGGAAGGGTTTATTTAGGCTCATAGTGTGAGGGAATCCGTCATGGTGTGTGTGTGTGGGGGGGGAGTGTGATCAGACTAAAGATCCCTAGGCTGGCCGTAAGCACACTAGTAGAGCACTTGTCTCGCACACACAGGGTCCTCAGCTCAGTCTCCAGTATGGCAAAGGGAGAAAAAAAATTTTTTTTTGCTGTGGTATTCCTTGTTTTATATTTGGCCACTATATTTAACACTTTGCCTTTTTGTTTTCTTTCTTTTGTTTGCTGCTGCTGCTTTTATTTTTTTTACCTTTTACCTACTGGGCTCCTTCACAGGACTCATAAATATGTTTTTATGAGTTGTTCTGTGTTATAAGATAAATCCATTCATAAGCTGATAAGATACTTTTTTGTTGTTAGAGACAGGACCATCTGTATCCCAGAATGGTTGTGAACACAGCATATACTTGAGGATGACCTAGAGATTGAACCTAGGGCCTCACACATGTTAGCGATGCACTCTGTCACTGAACATGTTACTGCAGTTTTTTACCTTTTAAATATTGAGTCAAGGACTCACTAAATTGCAAATGTGCCCATCTTCAGAACTAACTAACCATGTAGTCCAGGATGGCCTTGAATTTGTGATCCTCCAGCCTCAGTCTCTGGAGTAGCTTCAATCCAGGTCTGTGCAGACCCAGCAACACTGCCTTTTAGAATTACTGTTTTGATGGTTGTTTAAAAGCCTTGAACAACTCTATGGCATCTCCTAGATAAACAATGAAAATATTCCCAAATCACAAAATTAACAGTTAATTCATCTTCAGATGCTAAACTTGTTAGTTAGCCATAGGAAGTTCTTTTCTTTTTTTTTTTTAGTTGTTTGTTTGTTTGTTGTTGGTTATTTGTTTTGGTGACAAGGTCATACTTTGTAACTAACCCTGGCTGGCCTGGAACTCGCAGAGATCTACCTGCCTTTGCTGAGGTTAAATGTATATATTGTTAACAGAAATCTTTTTAAAAATAATTTATTTAACTTTATTTTAATGTGCATTGGTGTGAAGGTATCAGATCCTCTGGAACTGGATGAGTTACATTAACTGCCATGTGGGTGCTGGGAATTGAACCTGGGTCCTATGGAAGAGTAGCCAGGGCTCTTAACCGCTGCACCATCTTTCTAGCCCCTAACAGACAGCTTTTTAAAAATTTTATTTATTCTCATATGTATGCCTGTTTACTTACAGAAGAATTATGTATGTGTATGCATCATGTGTGCTTGGTGCCTGCAAAGGACAGAAGAAATTATTGGACTCCCCCCAAAACTGGAGTTATTGGCAGTTGAAAACCACTATGTGGATGTCGGGAAATGAATCCAAGTTCTCTAGCAACAAGTGCTCTTAACTGCTGAGCCAACTTTCCAGCCCAATAGGGACTTTTTTTTTTTTAAATTTTTCATTTTGTGTTTGTTGCTTGCTTGAGACAGGGTCTCATTGTACAGCCCTAGCTGACCTGGAACTATGTAAACTAGCCTGGCCTCCAACTCAGAGAGATCTGCCTGCTTCTGCCTCCCAAATGATGGGATTAAAGATGTGCACCACCAAGCCAAACCTGTTTTGTGTATTGTATAATCAGGTTTTCATAAACTGTTGCTTCTGTCTCTGCCTCTACCTCCTTTACCTCACTCTTCCCTTTCTTTGAGCCGTAAGAACATGAGAATGTTGAAATAACTGTATTAAGAAATACGAAGTTGGGACTGGAGAGATGGCTCAAAGGTTAAGAGCACTGACTGCTCTTCCAGAGATCCTGAGTTCAATTCCCAGCTACCACATGGTGGCTCACAACCATCTGTAATGATATCTGATGCCCTCTCCCACCCTTGCAGGCAAACATGCAAGCAAACACTATGTACATAATAAAGAAATAAAGAAATAAATAAATAAATCTTTTTTTTAAAAAAAAAAAGAAATACGAAGTTGAACTCTTCTGCAGACTCCGTAATTACCCAGGAAGCTAGACAATGGATTAGTGTGCTTTTCTAGATAATCTTTTCAGATTTGTGGGGAATTATGAATTTTGTTTTCAAGTTAATTGGTATTTTTAAGTGCCATAGTAGTTTAATAGCTATTTTATAATCATGAAAGTTTTGCTTTTAAAAATTTGACTGAAATCATCAATTCCTGTGTGCTATCTGTGGGAAACATTCTGATGCTAGTAAATTTTCTAATTTGCATTGAAATTGCTTTAAAAAGAAATGACTTCCCAGAAATCAGAAAAATGTCTTTTTGTCCAAGTTTCTCTTAATAATGAATAAGCTCTGGATTTTGTTTTTTAAGTTTCTCCTCGGATACCTGTGAAACTCAGGTAGTGGCATTAATTAACAGTAGATACAGTGACTCACATAGCTTACAGAGAATAGTGATTAATTTAACAGAAGTCGTACTTTATTTTGCTTTTTTGAGACAGGGTCTCACTATGTAGTCAGGGATAACCTTAAACTCGTTATGTGGACCAGGTTGGCCTCAAACTCATAGCGATAGATCCTCCTACCTCTGCCTCATAAGTGCTAGGATTAGAGGAGTACATGGTTTTGATCACTGTATAGGGTGGGTACCCACTTCTGCCCTCAGCACTTTTCTTGGATTCCTCTCCCCGCTAGGAATCTGTAGATGGTGTAGAGATGGAAAGAAGATACAGCCTGAGAATATGTAGCCAAAAGGTTCAGTACAGTGAGGCTTTATGCTAGACCTTAGCTCTGCAAGCAAGGATGGAGATTTGGTTGCTTTGGACTCTGCCTAAGAAGTACCTACCACACAAAAGCACCAGTAAACACATGCTGAATGGATGAAGTTGGCCCTGAGTTCCCACCCCTGTTCCACACACCCTCTTTGGAAATCTAAGGTGAGAAGTTGACAAGAACCCTGGAATTCTAACATGTTATTTGCTGATGGCTAAAGAAAAGTAGCAGATAACATGCTGTTTGACTTGATATCCAGATCTTGACCCCCTCCCTCCCTTTTGTTTTGTTTTCAAGATGTTGTTTCTCTGTGTTGTCATGTCTGTCCTAGAACTCACTCTGTAGACCAGGTAGCCTCTAACTCAGAGATCCACCTGCCTCTGCCTCCCAAGTGCTGGGATCAAGGACCAAAGGTGTATGTTACCACCTCCACCCTGGCATTTTATATCCAGAGCTTTCTTGACTGTTCCAGCAGATAGATTAGCTCAGTACTGCTATTTTCAAGTGTTCCTACTGGTAAGCCCATCATTGCTTATTGTTTACTTTGCAGAAAATGTTTGTCTAGCCTCTTGGCTGCTTTTTTTTTTTTTGGAATTGATTCCTTATTTCTTGGTTTCTAATGGCCTCTTTCAGACACATCTAGTCTGCCCACTGATCTGTACTGCTGTTTTAGGACCTGTGCTGCCCCTTGCACAGTTGGTCCACCTCCCAATGCCTCTGTTGAGGCAAAACCACGATGCTTTCTTGCCAGTAATAAGTCAGGTTTTATAAAGATGCTCTTTAAGAAAGGATAATTAGTTTCAAATAAATAACTGGGTTCAAAAGTTAAATGCTTAATTTAAAATTGGTATATTTATGGGTGCAGTATGATGTTTTGGTAAATGTATACATGTAGTGATCAAATCATGATAAATAGTATACTTATCGGGCTGGAGAGATGGCTCAGAGGTTAAGAGCATTGCCTGCTCTTCCAAAGGTCCTGAGTTCAATTCCCAGCAACCACATGGTGGCTCACAACCATCTGTAATGAGGTTTGGTGCCCTCTTCTGGCCTGCAGGCATACATACACACAGAGAGAATAGTGTATACATAATAAAAAAAATAAAAAAAAATAGTATACTTATCACCTTAAACATTTATAGTTGTTGTTATAAGACCATTAAATATTCTTTGTTTCAGATATTTGAAACATAAAGTACAGCTGGACATGACATATACCTATAATATCAGCACTCTAAAGGCTCAAACAGAAGGATCAAAAGTTCAAAGTTGCATGGCATGGTGGTGTATGTTTTTGATTCCAGCTCTAAAAAAAGGCAGAGTCAAGAGGATCTCTGATTTGAATTTAGCCTGGTTTACCGAGAGAGTTCCAGAACAGCTAGGGCTATTAAAGACAGAGAAACCCTGTCTTGAAATACCAAGGGGATGGAGAGTGAGTGTTTCTAAAAATCAAGGGCTGGGGATATTCAATGGTAGAGAACTTGTTGGATGTACAAGGCCCTAGGGTTTGATTGCCAGCACTGACATTACATATATTACTACTGAATCTCTAGGGAAACTACTATATAGTAGAACATCAGAAGTAGTCTTCTTGTGTAACTGGAAACACTACCTGTTGGCTAGCTTGTTCCATCTCCCACTCCTTGTAGTTCTTTTAGCCTCTAGTAACTGCTGTTCTACCCTAAACAGTCTTTTAGATTCTACCATTGAGTGTGTTTGGTATTTGTCCTTTCTGTGCCTGGCTGCTTAGTTACTTTTTATTGCCTGAAAAGTTGCCATGACCAAGAAAACTTATAGAAGACAGACCTTATCAGGGCTTAGAGCTTCAGAGAGTTTGGGTCCATTACCATTATGGTGATGACCATGTCAGCCCGCAGGCAGGAATGGTGCTAGAGCAGTAGCTGAGATTTCACATCCTTATCCTCAAGTAGGAAACAGAGTATGACTAACTAGGAGTCGTATAGGCTTTTGAAACATCAAAACTCACCCCAGTGGCACATCTCCTCCAACAAGGTCACATCTCCTAATCCTTACCAAATAGTTATGCCCACTTTGGGCCAACATTCAACTATATGATCTCACAGGGACCATTCTCATTCAGACCACCACACTGGCTTACTTAATTTAACATGTCTTCCAAGATTTACTCATGTTACAAATGACAGGATTTCTTTTATGGTTTGCATATCAATGAATATTTAAGTTGAGGATATAAATCAAGCAATGACAACTTAGTTAAAAGTTGACAAAGTGGGCTTCCTAGTATACTTCTGTAATCCCAGATCTTGATAGTTTAAGAGGATTGTGAATTTGGGACTCGCCTGGGCTTCATAACAAGACTCAGACTCAAAACAAAACCAAAAAAATTGACAAATACCACAATGTGGGTATGAAAATACTGCCATGGAGGTTTTTTTTTTTTTTTTTTTTTTTTGGTTTTTCGAGACAGGGTTTCTCTGTGGTTTTGGAGCCTGTCCTGGTGTCCTGGAACTAGCTCTTGTAGACCAGGCTGGTCTCGAACTCACAGAGATCCGCCTGCCTCTGCCTCCCAAGTGCTGGGATTAAAGGCGTGCGCCACCACCACCCGGCTGCCATGGAGGTTTTTATATGGTACCATGGAGATAGAGGAAAATATTGGAATTTAACTTTTGAAATTTGGATCTGAAGAATTTGGTTTTCTTAAAGTGGGGAGAGGGGTCCAGACACCGAAGAGATGGCTCAGCAGTTCAAAGCATTTGCTGTTCTTCCAGAGGACTCAGGTTTGATTTCCAGTAACCACTTTGCAGTTCATTATTACTGTTCATAACTTTTAGGTACGGGGGATATGACACCCTTTTCTGGCTTCTGAGGACATCAGGCTCAGACATGGTACACAGATATGCACAGAAGAAAAACATACATACACATAAAACTTTTTTTAAAAAGTGCACACAAATTTTAATTTTTTCTAAATTAACATTTGACTTGAGAAGATATCATAACCAATAAAATGCTTGGAATCTGAGTTAAGTTCCCAGAATCTATGTATAAAAAGCTAAGAGTTCTAGTTTTGAAGGTACCTTAATGTCAGGCTGGCTAGCCTGGCTGGCCTGACTTTAATGACCATAGATGCATTTTTATTTCTCTCTGTTGCAGGTGTATTCCATAGGTAATGGTTATTGTACCCAGGGTCTTCTGTATGGTAGGCTCTAGACTTTTTTGGAGACAGGGTTTCTCTTTGTAGCTTTAGAGCCTGTCCTGGAACTCGCTTTGTAGACTAGGCTGGCCTCAAACTCACAGAGATTCACCTGCCTCTACTTCCTGAGTGCTGGGATTAAAGGTATGCTCATCCCACATGACCCTAGTCCTTTAAAATTATTATTTTACTTTTTATAATTATTATTATGTTACTCCTGGAACTGGAGTTACACATGGTTGTGAGCTGTCATGTGGGTGATAGGAATCAAACCTAGGTCCTCTGGAAAAGTAGCAACTACCGGTAACTGCCAAGCCATTTCTTCAGTCCCAAGCCCTAGCTCCTTGAAACTGTGGGTTATGAGCCTATGTGGGATTGAAAAACTGAATGCTGCAGGGGTTGCAAAAATATTGGGCAGCAGTAAAACATTTCTGAATGCACAATGACTAAAAATTGATTCAAAAATGAAATGCATAATTAGTCTGAAGTATTTGCAGCAGTGCTCACCCATGTTACCTTGGGAACCTTCACTGTAGCCTTGCACTTTGCATCGCACTTGCTTTCTCAGTGCCAGAAGATGCTGCCCGAAACACCTTAGCCCAGATGCCAGACTATTGTGTGTTCTAGTTGCTGTGTCTTCCATTTTATACAAACTGTTCTTCTCTTACAGGAACATAATAGTTTTAATTATGGAAAATAAAGACTTAATATATTTCCTTATTGCTATTCTTCAGCATTAACTATACATTAGTGTATCTCTAGATTGTACTGTGTTAGAATGTTTGATTTTTAAAGATAGCTGTTTAAATTGCTGTAGATAATATGTATCTTTGGATAAATTTTGACTTGGGATTAGGAGAGAATTCTAAGAATTTCTGAAATGACCCTTAATATATTTCTGCCACTTTGTATTATCTCTTTATGTGAAATGATTTTCTCAGAGTTGATGATTATAAAATCAAAATATTGATCAGCTTAGAAAATGTTAGTGATTTGTCATGCCCTACAGCATCAAATATTTGGCCTAGATTTAATTTATGTAAAAATAAAATAAGCACGTCTACCTCATCAGTATAAATATTTCTTTTGGTCTTTAATAAATGGTGATATTACAAATATACCACAGAGTTATTTTTAAATATTTTTCATGATTTAGTATCAATAAATATTTTATTTGCATATCTATTTTATTTTCTATGTGTGCATTCACATATGTGCCCGTGAATGTTGAG
This sequence comes from Microtus oregoni, assembly GCF_018167655.1. Classification (NCBI taxonomy): domain Eukaryota; kingdom Metazoa; phylum Chordata; class Mammalia; order Rodentia; family Cricetidae; genus Microtus; species Microtus oregoni. Next base: position 14,965,874 of record NW_024543081.1, read on the forward strand.
GGGTGAAGTTATCCTCTGGTGCTCAAGTGCCTTTTTCCCATGGGTGCCTGAACTCACTTAGGCTTGCATGGCAAATGCTTTACTGCCAGAGCTCTCTTTGTAGCCCATTTTTGATTTTTTGAGACAGAGTCTCATGTAATTCAGGCTGGCCTCAAAGTTGCCTTGTTGCTTGATGCTGGCCTTGAACTCCTGAATATAGGAATTATAGGTGTTCACCACCACCACATTTTATGTAACTATATCTATAGACCTAGGTTGTATAGAAAATTGGTCAGGTGAAGAAAGGTTATAACTGGAGAAATGGTGTAAGAAGCTCTGTGTAGTCTCGAATAAGACAGGAAATAGATTTAAACATCTGTGCAGTAATACTGTGTCTTGGAGAACAGAGGCAGCAGAATAAAAATTTTCGACCATCACAAAGTGAAATAAGGCGACTGTGTAGTCAGTCTCCACATCTTCACATATTGAGCCTACTCCACATAAGGTTTCCGTAACTCATCTGGAAGGTATGGGAAGGATAAAAATAGATTAATGTTCAGAATTTCCAGCCTAGGAGTTTTCTACTTTTGCCTACATATCAATTGTCAGTTCAGGGGTTGGCCATTCTTGGTGCAGTGCAATGGATGCGTTTTATACCAGAGTATCAGAGCGGCCACATTGACAGGGCGGTGGCCTTTGCTGCCCCAAGCAGTTCCTTGCCTGTCCTTTTCTAAGTGGAAAATCAGAGGCAGACAGTGTAAAGGCCTAGAAAGCCAGAAAGACAAACACGTAGGCTTTAGACAGAATTAACAGGTTCTTCTGTAAAGAAAGCCTGGCCTGTAGAGTCCTTGGTTCTCTGCTGACTGACCAGTCAGCCTTGTTAATGTGGGAAAGCCACCTTGACCAGCCTACTTTTTCTTTATGTCCTTAGAGAATCCTTAAACACAGCCAGGGCTACACAGTGCAACCCTGTCTCAAAAAAAAAAAAAAAAAAAAAAAAAAAAAAAAAACACCTAGATAGAATGGATGGAGATCTGTGACATCCATTCCTTTAAATTACTTGTATCTGTTTGTAACCTTCTGTTGAGGCCTGCCGTTCTAAGCAGAGCTCCAGATGATTTGATTGATTCAGCTGCTGTTTGGAGTTCAGTATTGTGATACCTCACTGAAGATGAGGAAGATGGTGGTGTTTCTATAACAGTTGACAGTTAGTTATAGAGAAAGACCAACATTAAGCAGTTCTGTCATAAAACAAACAACTCTGAAGTAGTCAAGTGTGTCCTAGTTGTGCCTGGATTGGACTAGGAGGCTCAAGATGCTTGCTTTGGGTAGTGACTGACTTTTTGAGACAGGTCCCAGCTGCATCTCAGGCTGGCTTGGAACTTGCTATGGAGAGCAGGATCCACCACCACTCCTGGCCTGGGACTAACTTGATCAGGATAAAGTGAATAGAGCTAAGAGAAGGAAAACAGGTCTGGGAGAGATAGCTCTGTAGTTAAGAACAGTGACTACTTTTGCAGAGGACCTGATTCAGTTCCCAGCACCCACATGGGCAGCTTACAACTCCCTGTAACTAAAGTTCAAGGGGATCCGGCACCCTCACACCAAAAACAAATATAAATTCACATAAAATAAAAATAAATAAAAAGAAAGAGGAAGAGAATGAGGATAAGGAGGAAGAGGAGGAGAAGAAAAGGGAGGGAGGGAAGAAGGGAGGGGAGCAGAGAGAGAGAGAGGAGAAAGAGAGAGAGAGAGAGAGAGAGAGAGAGAGAGAGATCGAGATACCCTCACTTCCTGATCTCTACAAGGTGTGTCTGCCAAGGGTAGGTTTTCTAGGCAAGAGGAGTCAAGATGTCACAAAGAGGGACTGGGGCTGCAAGGAAGCTAAGTAGGTTTTAATTGAGTGCCTAGACTCAGAGCTACTTCCTGCAGTGGGTGGGTATTAAAGATGACTCAGTGCTGCCCAGCCTGGAGGAATCGGTTTGCGAAGCCCTTGCTTAGTTTTCTCTTAGTTTTGGGAAGAGGCTACTGAGTGCTGTACTCACACAATAGGTACCAAATTCAAGGGCAGAAAGCAGCCCGTTCTGCCCCCTGTTGAGCTGCGTGATTTGGGGTGCTGCTTAATCTCTCTGAATTGCCAGTCAGTTTAAGAGTGGTTACAGTAATTTTCGGTATTTTCGTGTGTTTCAGGGGTAGCTAGAAATCGGTCGTGTCCTGTGTATCATCTTAATCTAAAAAATAAATTCTCTTTTTGTTTAGGTAAAGCTTTGTTTAAGCCCCCTTTTAAAGAGCAGTTTGCCAGTCTGTTCTTGCCCAAACATCTAGAGAATAACTAGCAAAAGAGCCAAGATCAGATCCAGGATCTGCAAGCATCGTTAGCAACTGAGCATATTTCTATAAACCAATAAAGGTTTTTCTATTTTGTTCATCTGTTACCCTTATGGTGTTGCCACTTTCACATGCAGTGTCTCTAGGCGGGAGTATAAGATAACAGCATTGCACAAATGAAAGCCGGTGGAAAGGGGCTGCTTTTCCTTTAAGGCAGCTTCAACTTCAGCTCCCTCCCCTTTTCCTGATTGACAAACCTACCCGGAGTCACGTGATCCGCCTCTATTTGAAGGTCACAAAAAGCTGCTTCCTTTAGAGACTGAGGGGGAGAGAGAGAGCAGGAGGGAGAGTGAGTGAGAGAGTTAGTTCTAGCCAAAATGGCCGACAGAGTCTCTGCTGGTTTCTGAATATTTAAAATACAAAATACAGATAGACAAAAAGAATTCATTTTTTGGACCTTTTTTCATTTCCATTTCTACCTTGTATGCCTCAATTTGCTGGATTTAAGCACTGCTGCACTTTATGAGGTTGGTAAATATTTTCAATTTTTAAAAACCAATTGATTTATATGGATCGTGTCTAACCGTTTTCACTAGTCGTGTTGCAAATCGACATTTCTTTAGCATGGAGCCTGGCTTCAGACATTTCGCGAATCTGTAAATCAGACCCGTGATGTACTTTTGGCTCAGCATTTTAGAAATGGAAAAGACTTGGTAAAATATTTAAATTTTGAAGTGATTTAATTGCACTTTTAGTTTATATGTACCTTTTCATCATTTCTATCATACAAATAAACGACGCTGTGAGTAATTGGAATTCGATATTTAGGAAGAGGTTTTTTAAAAAAAAAAAACACAAACCTCTCCCTCCCCCCTTTAAATCTGCTGCAAAAATTTGCATAAATATAAATGGGTTTGCATTCTTTCGTCTGCTGAGGCCGACAAAGGATCCGGGAGGACTAGCCCTAGAATGGCAAAGCTTTTTCTCTCTTTCTCTGTCTCACACCGGGCTGTGCTTCTTGGAGATATGTAAGCCTAAAGTGAGACCAGATACATTTTAAACTAGGTGCATGGGGTGACCGAATTCACCAGATTTGGGGTTATAGATTCCCCTGCTTGCAAGCAAAATGTGGCTCACCCTCTCCTCTGCGCGCGCTCCTTTGCACTGGGTCCCAGTGTGTGTTCTCAAATGTGCAGCGCTTTTATTTTGATCGTGTCTTCAACCAAATGGTGGGTCTGTCTTGTAAACACGATTATTTTAAAGATATAAATGGCTCTTTACTCCGTTTAGAAATCGTTTCTTTTCCAGTTCTCAGTGTATATTGGTCTTCATTTCACATGAAATAAAATATCTTGTTTAATGATAGTATTCAGTGCCAGTTGAGTGTGTGTGATGTGTGTCTTTTTGGACATGTATTTGTTGTAAAGTGGTCATTTAGGATCATATAAACGAATGTCTGAGTTTGTTAGTAACCCTGAAAGTGCAGTGCCTCAAGTTAAATTCCTTTACTCCTAATGCAGGATTCTAGAAGCCTGAGGAGGCTGGAAAGAAAGCCGAAAACTTGCTTTCTCAGGGCCACCTCCCCCTATCATTGTGAGAGTGTGATGTAATGCCTCTCGGTCTGGTGTGCTGAAAGGACTGTAGTTTGTGATGTGGCGGGTAAATTACCTCCACCCCTGACAAAATCCCTCCCTCTCCCCCCAAGCATATCCTTGGCTCTAAGAAGCCTTGCTTTCTTACCTCTTTTCTCCTAATTTTGTGTCCTCTTGATTTGTGCTGTGGCATATTGGCAAGAGAAAAATACCATTCTTCTAAATCTGCTACATAGTTTAGAAAAGACATTTTAAATATGCAAATGATTGACTTGTCATACCCCATCATTAAATATATAGACTTGGATTAAAGCTAATTAAGCATAAATGGAATAATTTTGATCAAAAGGGAACAGGATTTTTTTGGTTTTGGGTTTTTGTTTTTTGTTGTTTCCTTTTTAATTAATCTAATTATGAGATGCTAACCAGCTGGGCCTTAAAGTGTTAAAAAATAAAATGGGGAAACTGCTGGACCATTTTGAAAATTTGACAATGTGGAAGAGGGTGTGTAGTGCTTTCAAAAGCTTTTTATTCACTGTTAAAATGGGTTGGCCTCTCGTGCTGAAAATGGCCTGTTTCTTTGGGCCAATTGTGTGTAGATGAAGGGACTTTTCACGCTAATTTAACAAAAGACTTTCCATTTGAATACGTAAGGATAATTAGTGTTCTGTCTCAGAAGAGCCATCATTTTATTATTTTTTAAAGTAATGTTGTTGTTAGATTAGTAATGGTTCTGAGCAGAGAAGTGCCTGAAGTGCTAAGGGTTTCCATGTAAATTTTATTGTGATATAAATTCCACTTTTGTGTGAGAGGAATTGAAAACACTACATTAAAGAGGGACACACATTTCACTTGGAATTATCTTTACGGTTTGGATTAATAGAAATCACCTCAATGATAGGAAGGGTTACATTGTCCTGGGTCTGAGGAGAATTAGAGCTGGTTTTTGTTGTTGTCTCTGAAAATGAAAGCAATTATTCGGAGCTTCACTTGTTGGGTGATTCATTTTACTCCTGTTTCCTAAGTTGTGGCTGAAGACGATGAGAGAGAAAAAATACCCAGCTTTTCATGTTTTGCCTCCAGCTTGTTTTTGTGGACTGTAAACATGTGAATGGCAGGTTTATTTCGCTTGCAGAGAGGAAGTAGAGCAGTGCCGATCTCCTGGACAGAAGGGAGAATGGTGCTAAGCACATTAGCAGAATGCCATCAGAGTCGCTGGCATGTTTTTAGAAGTACTCTTTCCGAGAGATAGTGGAGGCCTGAGATGAACAAGACCTGGTCTCGTGAGTGGAAGCATGATGGCTCTGCTGAGGTTTTGAAGCTCAGCTGCCATTTTGGGTCTAAGTTCCTGTAGAGCCAATCGTTATTCTCACCAAAGAAAGTGTAAGAATTCAGAGCAAATAAAAATGAGTAGCATATCAGTGTACAGATAATAGTATTTAACTGTGTCCTGCTTAAGGTTTTCTGCTCTAGTATGAATTGTTGGGTTAAAAACTGTAAAGATGTGGTTGGTGCTACAAGGAGCAAACCCCAGTCGTATTAGAACTGGAATGTTGTGGTTTTCTGTTTTAAAATGACACGATGTGCGCAGAGGAAGTGTCTTATTGCAGAGTAAACATAAGCCTGCAGCTGCAGCTGCAGCCCCCATTTCTTTTTCTGTGTGCTACTTGTTGCTTGTAGCTCTAAGTCATTATTCTCAGCACTGCTCTTCAGGAAGCAATGTCTTGGGTTCCCCACCGAACCATCACAGCATTTGATAATATTTATCTGAAGTTTCTCTGGCCTTCCATCTGGTCTGCACAAAGCGTTGGCATCTTTGATAGATGGTACAAATACACTGCTCTTGAGCTCTGAGAGGCCCTTTTCTCTTTGCTGTTACTGCTAGGACAGTCCTTTAAAAAGAAACTTCTGAAAATTGAAGCAGACTGAACCAAGCACTCTTGGACTTTTCCAGACTGAAATGTGAGCCACCGAGGGCTTACAGAGCAAACTGAATAGTAGTAACATAACTGAAAAGTTGAGGGAAATTTATTTTTTTTTAATAAGGGTTTAATTTGTTCTGGTTAAGTGACATGGGTGAATATAGAATAAACTTGGTCCGTCTCCACCAGTAAGATTATTAAACACATCATCTCAACTTGGTTATATACTTGCTGCATTCAGAACAAGTACGTGACAGCAAGAAGTATCTCGAGTATTTTTGTTGAAAGCCCTTATTTGGAGAACTTTAATTGTCCCTTTGGTAAAATTTAGTCATCATTTAGATATTAGACTTAAAGTGGAATTGGCTATTTCAACATGGGGGTCTTTGAGCATTGCCTGGAGAGGTAACACCATATGCTAATTGTTTCCTGGTATAGTATTGTTCCTGGATTTATTCTAATCCCCCTTGTCTCACCTGCTTCTTATGATTAAGACCACAGAGTGGCTGGAGTGAATTGAAGTCACTCGGCCTAAAGAAGGATTTAACCCAGGAGGTTAAATACACTTTTCCTTTCTTTATATATTTTTTCAGCAATCATTCATTGTATCATGATGTACATGCTAAAAGAATCTACAAATTTCAACCTGCCATTCACGCTGAACAGCCATCCTCTTGGTTACTGTGGAAATACTCAGTAGGGACTAATAACCTTGGGTTATGTGTAGAATAAAATTCTGTAATTTCTTTTACTTGATAATCTGGGAGTGAATGGTAATTTTTGTTTCTGGTAGTTCTATAATAATGCTTCCTAATGCTTTGAATTTTTAATACAGTTCCTCAAGTTGTGATGACCTCCAACCATAAAAGTATTTTTGTTCCTACTTCATAACTGTAATTTTGCTACTGTTGTGGATCGTAATAGAAGTATCTTTATTTTTCTAATGGTCTTAGGTGACCCCTGTGAGTGGGATGTTTTACACCACCACTCCCAGAGGGTTTTCAACCCAGAGGTTGAGAATCACTGTTTTAGAGATTTAAATTTAAGGTTTGCTATGGTAAGCTTTCCACTTCGTTTTGCAAAAGCTCTTCAAACTTATTTGAGAATCTGAGAACCTTCTGACCTCAGTTGCCTTCCTAGTTACTCTGTAACATCCCTTTTACTTTTTTAATCCCCTGTAATCATTACACTGTGTGAAATTATATACTATTTGTGTATGGAGTACTCTCTACACACAATAACCTTTGCCAGAACAGTAAGTAGAGATGTTACCTGTTTACTATTCTGTTCCCAGGACCTGGACCAAGAGGAAGTAAGTGCTCATGGTTAAACATATTTGAGTGTAGCCATAATGGCACGTGTTTATGATTTCAACACCCCAGGGGGAGGCAGGAGGATTAAAAACTTAGAGGGAGCTGTAGCTTCTTAGATAGACTGGTTTGGTTTGTATTTTTGTTGTTGTTGTTGTTTGTTTGTTGTAATTATTTGAGTTCAGTTTAACCTAGGACCCGAGTGTGCTTCCTTCTGTATAAAAATGGGGAGAAGAACCCAGTGGTGGTGGCACACACCTTTAATCCCAGCAGAGGCAGGGAAATGGGGATCTCTGTGAGTTGGAGGCCAGTCTAGTCTACAGATGAGTTCCAGGACAGGCTCCAAAGCTACAAAAAAGAAAAAAGAAAAAGAAAAGAAAAGGGCGGGAGGGAGGTTGTGAAGTACAAGAAAATGCTGTATGACAGCAGTTACCAAGTTTTGTTTCTTTCACCTTCACAGAAACATAGTTGTGAAACCAGAAAACCTTTTTCTTTTTTCTTTTCTTTTCTTTCTTTCTTTCTTTTTTTTTTTTAAATAAAGACAGGGTCACAATCTGTGGCCCAGGTTGGCTTGAAGCTTGTGGCTGTCTTCCTGCCATGGCCTCCACAGTGTGGGGATTACAAGTGTGAGATGCCATGCCCCCAGATAAACCAAGAAAACTCTTATGGCCTGGTGAAGGCTTCTTCTATTCTTTCTTGTGGCCACCAGGGTCATTGAGCTTGTTTAGGATGTGGATGAGGTAAAAAATGGGTTGGAGGCATTTCTCTTTAATAAAGTGTCCACAGTTTCGTGTTTTGATTTTTTTCCCCCTCCTTTCTCTTAAGGTAATCTGTTATTTTACTGATGGTTGAATTTATATATTTAGAGACACGGTCTCACTGATTACCACTGGCTAACCTGGAACTTGGCTATGTAGACCAGTCTGTCCTTGAACTCAGAGATCTGCCTTCCTCTCCGTGATTGCTGGGATTACGGGTGTGTGCCACCTTACTTGCCTGATTCACTCTCCATACTAGTTTTCTTCCAGCTCTGGCCTGCAAATATTTTTTGGCTTCTTTTCATATTTTTTTATCAAAAGTTTCTAGGTAATTTTACATGAATGATTAAAGTTAACAAGACAAAAGAGTGTAGCATACAGTATTTCCTCTCATTTTTAATGTTCTGGGCTCATACGTAGAAATTATGTTTAATCACATTATTAGCTTTTTTAACTCAAAGAATGTATTAAAAGATGTGTTAAATACAGGTCAATTGTCCACTATACAAAATACTGTTGAATTTATACAAATGACATAGAAATGGCCATCACTCTTTGATCTTTGATTTTTTTTTAAACTTAAGAATGTTATTGTCTGTTTTAATCATTAATACAGCAATAAAACAGCAAATTAGTACATGCCAAGTGTTAAATATTAGCATCATAAAACATATGGGATAACCAGATGCTTTCTGATTGATATGATGCCTGCTCTGGTCCACAGGGGAGAAATTCATATCTGATCCTGTAAACTTGGTCAAAAGAATGTGGTTGAGGAGGTCATCGCCACTGCTGTTACTTGCTAAGTGGACATGGTATGCCTAGCAAACCTGCCTTCTAATAACTGCCTATCCTTGTAGATGAATGCTGCTGTACAGCAGTCTGTAGTGATTGCAGAGACTCATGACGAGTGAGAGTCCTGAGAAGAAATGACTATTGAATGCAGAAACATAAATAGGATATCTATATCCCACCCCCCCCCAACATGTGAACATCTTGGAAAAATAGTCAAAAAGAGTTGAAGAAGAAGCAGGGAGAGTGCGGAATGCTGAACTCACAGAGTGTATGAACGTGTGATTACCCAAACACAATTGGATCTGGGGATACCTTTATATGGACTATGGAGAGACTTTTGGGGACCCCATCCCTCCCTGAAGACTTATGTGCACACACATATATTCAGTATATATATATGTGTACCTGTGTGAGTGTAGGGGGGTGGAGCCACTGATAAGCTGCCCATTGTCTGTAAACAAACCCTCACACTTGCTCCTGTGAGCAAGCAATCCAAATCAAATCAAATCCATTGAGTTTCAAAATAGAACAGCCCGTGAAAGTAAATGGAGAGATGGTTGAGAAGAAGGAAATTACATAGGTAGTAGGAGCAAGATGAGAGGGGGTGATGAGTATAAACTAAATACATCACGAATATGTGTGAAGTGTCATTATGAAACCCATTAGTTTATATAATAGTATGTACTAATAAAAGAAAACAACAAAAAAGAAAGTAATATGAGATTCTCCTCTAGGCACTATTGCTAAGTTAGAATATAAATGTGAGGAGGCTGGCAGGTTCAGGATGTTGTTTGATTACAAAGGAAGATCACCCAACTCAAATGGATGGAAGCTTGTACCTGCATACATGATACAAGAGGATGTAGGTTGAGGTCATGAGTTTAGTTTTGGAGTTATTAAACTTTGCAATTTTTAAATATTTTCAGAAGTTAGAGATCTAGTTTTTGAGATAAAAATTTAAGAATCTTTTGTATTTTCAAGATTCTTCTTAAATTGGTTTCCATGGTAAGCTACTCAAAGATGGCATAGCCTTAATAAGATGAGAAGCCAGCCGGGCGGTGGTGGCACACGCTCTTAATCCCAGCACTCGGGAATCAGGCAGGTGGATCTCTGTGAGTTTGAGGCTAGCCTGGTCTACAGCTAGGTTTTGTTTTGAAAAACCAAAAAGAAGAAGAGGAGGAAGAAGAAAGCCATAGTGGTAATAGTAATAGTAAGTTTTTTTGTTTGTGTGTTTGGTTTTGGTTTTTTATTTGTTTTGTTTTGTTTTTCAAGACTGGGTTTCTCTGTGTAGCCCTGGCTGTTCTGGAACTCACTTTGTAGAGCAAACTGGCCTTGAACTCAGATTTGCCTGCCTCTGCCTCCCAGTGCTGGGGATCAGATGCACACACCACATTTAGTGCCCAAGGACTTTCCAGAGAGGAGGAACATTGATTTGACCTGGATTGAACAAGGAAGGACTTTGTGAAGACTTTGCATATGAGCAGAGCCTTTAAATTAGGCAGAATTTTTCTCAGGGAACTCTGAAGGCAGGCCATTCTAACTTGAGGTAGCAGGAACAGGACTGTCCAGGAAGATGGATTGAAGGTTGTTGAGGTGAGGAGGAGTCCTCTGTACAGTGAATTCCTCCTCGCACATAGGGAATTGAAGAAGTGGGACTTCAGGTGGAACGGTTGAGCAGAAAACAGGCCCTGTGGAGCTGCAGCCTGGGAATGAGGTCAGAATGGAGATGAGTTGGATAGCTTCCGTGTTGAAGTGATAGTGGATGCCTAGGAGTAGATGAGGTCACCCTGGAGTCTTGAACAATAGAAAAGAAAATGAGAATGAGGACAGGAAGAGAAAGAGGACTTGGGAAGAATTAAAAGAAAGGTAGACAGTCAGTTACAGGCACCAAGGGATGAGGGAAGGACTTTTCAGTTCATTGCAGGTGTGTCCAGCAGTTTGAGATGCTGGCTCTGAAAGAAGGTATTCTCTGGCTGAAACACTTGGGGAACCATTAGATAATGCCAGCACATTTCAGGGGAAATAGAAAGCAAGCCATCTAAAAGTGAAATTAATTTGAATGGTGTTTTATTGAAAAAATATTATCAGTTTAATTGAGCTAAAGCTGGTGGAATGTTTTCCTTCCTTTCATCTGAGTCTGAAATCTGGTGTGTGCTTTACAGTTAGAACACATTACAGTTTGAACATAACGTTTTTATTGGAAATACTTGGTCTGTATTTAGATTCCATAAAATTCGCTACTCTCTCATGAGAAAGTAAATTCACATGCCCAAGACTTTTCCAAGCATATCAAGTTTTTCCAGTAATGTAGATAACTGTCCGTGTTTGAGTGGCACTAGCCACGTGTTACTACCACTGCCATGGATACCATAGTAGTTACTTCAAGGCTCTGCAGAGTAAAACCAGGTTGTTTGTGGTACTGTGCACTTTGAAAATACCCAAAATGGCTCCACCTGGCAGAGAGCCTTTCACAGGGTAAGGACTACCCTGAACACTTGTTGGCTTAACCTATCAGGAGACTTAGAATGGGGGGGAGGGAGGGGTCCAGTCTTAATTTTAGATGTAAAAAAGCAAACTTTTAATCAAAGTACACAAATTTCACATTTTAAAATGCTGCTTTAGTTAGGGTTAACACAGTTACATTGGTAGAAGTACCTAAAGACACCAGTTGTGTGGTAGTTCTGAAATCCTGTATAGAGGCCTACATTAAAACAAACTTGAGAAGGTGGGAACAGCCCCTTTCCTTAAGCTTCCTTTGAGCCTGGATGAGATGGCAGCTGCATGTGGGGAAAGAGACATGATCCAGTGTTTTTCAAAACTGTGAGCAGTTTATGCAAGCATGCTCATACTGTCTCTCTTTCTTCCCCCCCTCCACCCTTATGTGTATGAGGGAGGAAGGTATGACAGGCCTAATTTGTACTTGTGCCTCGCTTCTCTTTAGTATCATGCAGATTGTGTTTTGTGTTCTTTGCCCTCCTGTATCAGTAGATCTAATATTTACTGGAGATGGTGGTTCCTAAGAGTTTATACAAAGTAGGTTCAGAGACCAAGTTCATCGACGTCGGCTTAGTCTGCTTTGTAGCTGTTAACTATGGAAAGCTTCTAAATAACAATCAGTAAGGACAGAAATGGTCGTGAATTCTGCTTGGAACCTTATTTTGTTCACTCTGGAACGTTATTGTTCCTTGGTTACTCTTCACAATTCTCTCTGTGTGTCTGTCTCTTTGTCTCTGTGTGTTGTGTGTTGTTTGTTTGTTTCCTTGAGACACAGGGAGTGGGATGTCTCTATTTAGCACCAAATGTCCTATAACTTGGTGTGTGGATCAGGCCAGCCTTGAACTCACAGAGGTTCTCCAGCCTCCTCCTTCAGAGTGCTGGGTTTAAAGACTTAGGCCACCATGCCTAGCTATACAAAATTTTCTTACCAGTTGATACGAAAAACCTTACTTTTCTACCAAGTACCCTGTAAGAGTTTGGGATATTGGCTATTAGTTTTATTTTAATCTTTTTTTTTTTTTGAGACACGGATTTTCAGTAGCTATGGAGCCAGTCCTGAAACTCACTCTCATAGGCTGGCCTCGAACTCAGAGATCTCCCTGCCTCTGCCTCCCAAGTGCTGGGATTAAAGGCGTGCACTACCACCACCCAGCTTTTTTTTTTCTTTTATTTTTTATGAATTTCTTTTTACATTGATTTTACTGAGCTATACATTTTGCTCTGTTCCCCTCTCTTTCTTTCCCCTCCCCTTCAGCCCTCTCCCATGGTCCTCATGCTCCCAATTTACTCAGGAAATTTTGTCTTTTTTACTTTCCTTGTAGATTAGATTCATGTAAGTCTCTCTTAGGGTCCTCATTGTTGTCTAGGTTCTCTGGGATTGTGATTTGTAGGCTGGTTTTTTGTTTGTTTGTTTGTTTGTTTATGTCTAAAAACCGCTTATGAGTGAGTACATAAGATATTTGTCTTTCTGGGTCTGGGTTACCTCAGTCAATATGATGTCTTCTAGCATTATCCATTTGCCTTCAGATTTCAAGATGTCATTATTTTTTCCTGCTGTGTAGCACTCCGTTGTGTAAATGTACCACAGTTTCTTTATCCATTCTTCGGTCGAGGGGCATTTAGGTTGTTTCCAGGTTCTGGCTATGACAAACAATGCTGTTATGATAAAGGTCTTGGAGAAAGCAAGGATACAAGGAACATACCTAAACATAATAAAGGCAGTATACAGCAAGCTAATTTTTTTCTTAAAAGACAGAATCTTCTCCTGTTGTCCATGTTGGCCTTGAATTCCTTAGCGTGAGATACCCTGTTACCTTAGCCTTTAGGTGCCTGAATTACCAACAAGGGCTCTATGCCCAGTCATCCATTCATGCCTTTGTTAAGATTGTATAGTGGGGCGCTGGAGAGATGACTCAGCAGTTGGAAGCACTGACTGTTCTTCCAGAGGACTCAGGTTCTATTCCTAGTACCCAATTGGCAGCTCACAACTGTCTGTAATTCCAGTTCCAGGGGACCCAACACCCTCACACAGACATGCATTCAGATGAGACACCAATGCACATAAAATAAAAATAAATTTAAAAAGTAGATTGTATAGTGGTGGGCTTACATAAAGCCTTCTGCCGCCATAAGATCTGGAGAGCTAGCTCATGATTGCTACCTTCCAGGAGTCCAAAGCAGTGGACTTGTGCTTAATAGTTGCCTTTCCGTGTCATTGTTTCATCTACTGTTTTGCTTACAGAAGTAATTTCTATTCTTTTTATGCCATGGTGTACCTGTTTATAAGTTGAAGGTAGATAATTGGGCAGCTTAGAGTAGTGGCTTTTAAGCTTTTTGGTTGGATGCATTGTAAGATGACACAATTTACATACATTGAGATGTTAAAAATGAACACAAAAGTAGTTGTTCTCTTGTGCCTGGTGACACTTCTGGAATCCCAGGAGAGATAAAAAGGTTGCCACAAATTCAAGGCCAACCTTCTCTACATTGTGAGTTCCTGGATAGCCTGAGCCACATAGAAAGACCTGTCTGGCTGGTCACAGTGGAGCATACCTTTAATCCCGGCACTTGGGAACAGAGGCAGGTGGATCTCTGAGTTCAAAACTACCCTGGTCTACAGAGTAAGTTTTAAGGCAGCCAGGGCTATACAGAGAAACCCTGTCTCAAACAAACAAACAAACAAACAAACACAGAAAGAAAGACCCTGTCTGAAAAACACCCCTCTCCAAGACAGCAGGAGGTATTTGCTTTTAAATATAATATATGGGGCTGGAGAGATGGCCCAGAGGTTAAGAGCATTGCCTACTCTTCTAAAGGTCCTGAGTTCAATTCCTAGCAACCACATGGTGGCTCACAACCATCTGTAATGGGGTATGGTGTCCTCTTCTGGCCTGCAGGCATACAGACAGAATATTGTATACATAATAAATAAATAAATATTTAAAAAATATAATACATGATGTACTTAAATATATTATTATACAAGTACTACAGTTTGCAAAAACCAGAAACCCGTTTCTATCAAATTGACTATTAATAAATAATCATCACTGCAGTTTGAAAAAGGTTTTGTGGGAACCATTCTTAGGTACCATTTTCTGGGGTAGCTCCCTGTATTTGCTATTTCAGACAGTCAGATTGACTAGTTCGTTCAGTTACCGTACCAATCAAATTCATAGGTAACTTTTTAAAGGTGCTAATTTTTTACCTCAGCTTGTGAAAGAGGGATATATTTGATGGCCAGAATGTTGTCCATTGTGTCCAGGCCAGGGGCATCGAGTATTTTTTTTCTTTATTGAGATGGATCGTCACACGTACATGTTAACGTTAACAGATGCCCTGGTGGTTCTCACAAGCTAGATTTGATCACCTGTCCTCATAAGCCACTTGAAAGAGCCAAATTAATATTTGAAAGCCAACAAAAGTAGACATGTTCAATGTGCATACTTTGAAAAGAGGGACAAAGAGATCCGGAAACCTCTCCCATCCTCAGCCCCTTCCTCTTCCAGGGCTTGACTTGAGGTTTTAGGTCTGGGTAGAGGGACAGAGACATGCCTAGCTAAGCAGACTTGGCCAGGCCTTGACCATGCACAGCACCTCAGTGTCTGTTGTGAGGCTGTTTGTAAGTGTTGTGTGAAATCCTTTCTAGAGATAAATTCCTCATCTAGTGAGCACCAGACTTTAGCTTTCCCCTTCTCTCAACATGAGGTTTCTTAGAGTGCCTTATTCTGAAGGGATAGTTGAAGGGAAAGTCACAGTGTCTCTTTAAAATATTGTCATTCTTGCCAGGCAGGCCAGTTACACACATACACGAAAATACATGTAGATAGTCCTCTGGAGCTGTGGGCTCTTCGCCTTTGGATTGAGTGGGTTTGTAATTTAAAGGTGATTTACAGAAATGTGTGAGCATGTATGAGCATGCATCATTTTGTATGAGTTACAAGTAAGCATCCATGGTATCTGAAAGGGATCCTGTATCTCCCATCCTTTTTTTTTTTTTTTTAAAGAAATTTAGGTAGGAAACAGTTCTTAAATCCGTACTCATGTATCTTCTTGGAAAACCATGCAGAAAGCACTGGTTTTGGGAAAAGAGAAGACACTGTTGCTACCTTTCCCAGACTTTATGAGAACACATCTCTCAGAAGACAGTCTGTCTTCAGATCCATTCAGGGTGACTCTTCATTTTTCTTCACTAGGTTATTTTTGTTGTCATTGCTACTAATAGATCTGTTGAGCCTTCCCCAAGGAGGAGGCTCTCAATTAAGCTGAATTAAAGTAGCCTCTGGTTGCTGCAGTGTCCATGTTTAAAATGACAGTGTATAGGCAGTGTGTAAGTGAAGTGATATTTAAAGTGCTCACATTCTTTGCTTTTTTTGTGTCTGTGGGGTGACACTTAGTTGGGAAAAGGTGTGACTAGCATTCTATTAAGTTTTATTTAAATTTATGTGTATATGTGTGACTCTCACGAGTATATGTGCACCACATATATGCAGGAGCTCTTGGAGGCTGGAAAAAGGCATCAGATACCTTGGAACTGAAGTTACAAATGGTTGTGAGCTGCCCTAATGGTGCTCTGCAAGAGCAGTAGTGCTCTTAGCCACTGAACCTTCTCCAGCCCGGAACATTCCTTTTCTAGTACTCTTTTCTAAAATTACATTGTTCTGAAACAAGCTGTTTTTGGCAGTTTCTGAGCCACTCTAAATATTTTAATTTGATACTTCCCAGCTTTAGGTGTACTTGAACTGGAATTTTGTTTGTTGTTTGGTTTGGTCTGGTGTTTCAGACAGGGTTTCTCTGTGTAGCCCTGGCTATCCTGAAACTCACTCTGTAGACCACGCTGGCTTCAAACTCAAGAGGTCTGGGTTTAAAGGCACATGCCACCACTGTGAGGCGTTGGATTGGCATTTTAAATAAGGCAATTTTGGAGCCTTGTGTGGTGGCTAGTGTTTGAAATCCTAGCACTATGGAGGCTGAGACAGGAGTTTTGCTGCAAGAATATGACCTTGTCTCAAGCGAAGAAAAGAGGGGAGAGGAGGAACAACTATGCTAAACTGCAACATGAGTCACTGGTATTAAAGTTTCCAAATAAAACCACTATTACCATCATCTCAAAGTAAACAGTAATAATCACAACAACAAAAAAGTGTGGATAATCTCAGATTAAGAAGCATGTCATTAAGCTGAATATAACTTTGTGATGTAGCAATGTAAAGAAATCTTTATATTGTTTTCTTTTTTTTTATTCCTTCCCTCTATTGATCACAGGAGCTAAAGTATTTGGAAACTGCATCTTAGTCACTAATGATCTCAAGGGGTATCACAGTTAACTATATGCTTGATAGTTTTATTAGCCTCACTCATAGGAATACATCTTTTTTCAAGTTCTCTAGAACTACCTTCCTTCTCTCTTTGCTTCCTTAGTTTTGAAACAGAGTTTGTGATGATTTTTTTAATGCATTGCTCATGGGGAGTGACACTGTTAGGACGTGTGACCTTGTCGGAGGAAGTGTGTCGCTGTGGTGACTGACTTTGAGGTCACATGTGCTCAAGCTATACCCAGTGTGGGATTCAGTCTTCACTTCTGCTACCTGCAGATCAGGATATAGAACTATCAGCTTCTTCTCCAGCACCATGTGTGCCTGCATGCTGCCATGCTCCTGGCCATTATGATAATGGACTAAACCTCTGAAGCTGTAAGCCAGCCCCAATTAAATGCTTTCCTTTATTTTGTGTGTGTGCACACAGGCAAACATATACCAGTCATGGCATGTATGTGGGGTCAGAGGACAACTTGCAGGAGTGAATTCTTATCTTCCATCTTGTTGGCACTGGAATCTAACTCAGTGAAGTGTTACATCAAGTGCTTTTAACTACCGAGCCTTTTCACCGGCTTAAGTTTTTTTGTTTTGGGGACAGGGTCTCACTCTGTATCACAGGTTAGTCTCCCAAGTTCCTCCTGCTTCAGCTTCCTTAGTGCTAGCATGAAAGACTAACTGTACCTATGTATGGTTTAGCTAGCCTGCTTGTCAGCTCTGAATAAGTATGCATAATGGCACTACAGAGTTTTTAATATATTACATCTTAGTTGTAATTTTCATCCTCCACTGTTGCATTTTAAATGACAAAGACCTTACTTAATTCTGGCAACTCCACATCAATTGTCACTGTATCTCTCTGAAGGATAAGCTCTTTCTTAGATACACTTTACACCAGTAACTGAGGCCCTTGCCAGCAGCTCACTTGCCTGTGCTACCATGCTGATATTGCTAGCCATTTGTGGGGTTGCTTCTCAGCAAGGCTTTAAACTTAGAATCTTCCTGCCTCAGCCTTCCTAATAGATGAACAGAGATGAGTTCTGAAGTCAGGGCTGCTGTATGTGCAGGTCACGTTGCTGCCTGTCTCAGCTTTCTTAAGGTACTGGGGCAATAATACTTTCCTCAGGAAGTTGCTCCAGGAGCTGCATAAGAGCTTGTTTTAAAGTGCTTTGCACATTGTTGGCTCTCTTTTCTGTTTATTGGTAGCATATCAGGCAGAAAGGAAGTACTAAAAACAAGGAACAGAGTTAAGGAGGTGAGTGGGGAATAGTAAGCTTTGTGGGACAGCATTGGCTATCTGGAGGATAGCACAGTAGTTTAGAGTAGTGTTTCTCTCCCCTGCCCCCATTTATTTTTTGAGACAGGATCTTAACACTTTGGCTCAGACTGTCCTAGAACACACTGTAGCCCAAACTATCTAGAACTTGTGACTCCTGAGTGCTGAAATTGCAAGTATACACCACCCCATCCAGCTAACATTGTGTCTTGATGTGTTTTATCATTTTCAAAAACTAGATTTTGGGGCTGGAGAGAAGGCTCAGTGGTTAAGAGCACTGGCTGCTCTTCCAGAGGACCCTGGTTCAATTCCTAGCACCCACATGGCAGCTCACAACTGTCTGTAGTTCTAGGTCCAGGGGATCTGACACCCTCACACAGACATGTACATATACAAAACAACACATAGAAATATAAATAAATCAATTTTTTTAAAAATAGATTTTTAATGCAGATTTTTAGTTTTTTTTTTTTTTTTAATTAGCTTGCCTAAACTGATGTCCATGTTGAGAATTTGATGGGACTGTGGAAAGACAAGTGAGAAAGCTAGAGGAGTGACTGAGCAGCCACTAGAAAGATGGAAAGACCAGGTTCTAGAGACGCTTGGGAAGCGTAGTCTGTGGGGTAGAGTGGGGACAAGGGTGGGATCTGCATCCTCCAGGCCAAGGAAGGAATCAAGTTGTGATCTGGGGAAAGAGGTGAACATTGTGCTTTGGACATGGTTTACATTTGTTGGATGATGAATGTAGCCTAGGACTCAACAGAGATCTACCTGCCCCTGCTTCCCTGAGTGCTGAACACTGCCCAGCTGTTTTTATTTCTTAATCAGTTATTTTTGGTTTTTGAGATGGTTTATTACTCCGTAGCTCAAACTGACCTAAAACTTAATGTGTAGCCCATGCTTACCTCATACTTGAATTATACTGCCTGTCTTACAAGTGCTAAGATTATAGTCATGGGCCTCAATGTTTTATGGTTCTTGAATGGTCTGTGGTATGTTACATTCTTAATACCTTTGGTTTTTAAATTGCTTGCCTTTGGTGGGTTTTAAAAATGTGATCTCAGCCAGATGAAGAATACTAATATTTTCTTCACTAGAAGTTGAAAGAGTTAAGAGGTTAAAAATCATCCCTGAGATTGCATCAGGTGGTCTGGAGGCTCACGCTCTCAATGGGTCTCTGGGACCATTTGGCATCTCCATGTGAAAGTCAAGGTAGACAGTGTAACATGTTTATTGCTCTTTTCTTTCTCCCCCACAGTACTGATGCTGTCCTCTTGGTTCATTTTAGGTCATGGAGTCTTTCATGGTACTCTCTATAGTCTTCCCTTGCCTTCATCAGTGATGAGGGCTAATGCTGGTAGTTATGGGCTATTTCTCCACTTCTGAATCATGTTGTTTTCATGAAGTTCTGTTGGTGAAAGGACACTGAGTAATATGAATTATTCATTCATAGAGCAGGTCCTTTCCCTCACCTCTTAGTCCTCCTGAAAACCTTTCAGGGAGTGCTGAAGGAAAAATGGAGTGCTGAAGCCAAGTAATCAGGCTGAGGCCCCACAAACAAGGAATTGGGGAAACTTGGTGCTGTAACTCCAAGGTATGCACTTTTTATGAGCCTTTCTTAGTCAAAAATATATTGATTGAAGAAAATCCTGCTTTATAAAATGGAACATCTTAGATAAAATAAGGGTGCAGTGGTAGGAACCCATAAACCTTCTGGGTATTGATGCTTTATGAGTGCCCTCTTCACTGTGTGAACATATTGAAAGGAGGCTTGTGCTGCTGCCATGCAAGAGGTGTCAAGAGCGTGTTCATTGAAAGTTTTTGTTTCTAGCTGCATATCAGGTTAACAAAAAAAGAGAAATCGCTGGTGGGTAAAAACAAAACAAAACTTTATTTTAGAGGATTAATTATAAAATCAAACTGATTAGTGAACATTTTTAAAAGAATTTTAACAGTATTGAGCTTAAATTGCCTCTCTTAAGATGTAATCAAATAACAGATTCAACGCAATGCCCATCAAAATCCCAGCAAAATTCTTCAAAGACCTCGAAAAAGAATGCTACTCAACTTCATATGGAAAGCAAAAAACCCAGGATAGCCAAAACAATCCTGTACAATAAAAGAACTTCTGGAGGCATCACAATCCCTGACTTCAAACCCTACTACAGAGCTACAGTACTGAAAACAGTCTGTCTGGTATTGGCATAAGAACAGACAGGAGGACCAATGGAACCAAATAGAAGACCCGATTTCAATCCACACATCTTCGAACACCTGGTCTTTGAAAAGGAAGCAAAAAATACCAAATGAAAAAAAAAGAAAGCATATTTAACAAGTGGTGCTGACATAACTGGATATCAACATGTAGAAAAATGAAAATAGACCCATATCTATCACCATGCACAAAACTCAAGTCCAAATGGATCAAAGACCTTAACTTAAAGCCAGCCACACTGAACCTTATAGAAGAGAAAGTGGGAAGTACACTTGAACGCATTGGCACAGGGAACCACTTCCTAAATAGAACCCCAGCAGCACAGACACTGAGAGAAACAATTAATAAATGGGACCTCCTGAAACTGGAAACCTTCTGTAAAGCAAAGGTCACAGTCAACAAGACAAAAAGACAGCCTACAGAATGGGAAAAGATCTTCACTAACCCCACATCAGACAGAGGTCTGATCTCCAAAATATACAAATAATTCACGAAATTGGACACCAAAAGAACACATAATCCAATTTAAAAAAATGGACAGACCTAAACAGAGAACTCTCAATAGAGGAATCTGAAATGGCTGAAAGACACTTAAGGTAATGTTCAACATCCTTAGTCATCAGAGAAATGCAAATCAAAACAACCCTGAGATTCCATCTTACACCTGTAAGATGGCCAAGAGCCAAAACACTGATGACAACTTATGCTGGAGAGGTTGTGGGGGAAAGGGAACACTCCTGCATTGCTGGTGGGAGTGCAAGCTGGTACAACCCCGTTGGATGTCATTGTGGCGATTTCTCAGAAAATTAGGAAACAACCTTCCTCAAGACCCAGTAATACCACTTTTGGGTATATATCCAAAGGGTGCTCAATTGTGCCACAAGGACATGTGTCCAACTATGTTCATAGCAGCGTTGTTAGTCATAGCCAGAACCTGGAAACAACCTAAATGCCCCTCCACCAAAGAATGGATAAGGAAAATGTACATTTACACAATGGAGTACTACACAGCAGAAAAAAAGACATCTTGAAATTTGCGGGAAAATGGATGGAGCTAGGAAACATTATTTTAAGTGAGGTAACCCAGACACAGACAATTATCACATGTACTCACACATAAGTGGTTTTTAAACATAAAGAAAGCCAGCCTACAAACCACAATTCCAGAGAACTTAGACAACAGTGAGGACACTAAGAGAGACTTATATAGATCTAATCTACATGGGAAGTAGAAAGTAGAAAAAGACAAGATCTCCTGAGTCAATTGGGAGCATGGGGACCTTGGGGAGGTTTGAATGGGAAAGGAGAGAGGCGGGGAGGGGAGCAGAGAAAAATGTAGAGCCCAATAAATATCAATAAAAAAAATAAAGTTTCAGTGCTATAAGTAATTCTGGGATGTGGAAGAAAATGTTTCTAAGGAAAAGAAAAATTTAAAAAAATGTAATCAAATATGGTTTAGCAAAGAAGAAAATAGAAATCAATTGTAATTAGACAGTAATTAAAGGCCAGTATATGCCCAGTGATTTTTAAAGTACTTGAAAAACAATTAGTTTCCTTAAGTAGGTTAAACATCTGGGTTACAAGCTTGTTTATACTGTTAATTTACTTAGCAAACCTGTTCTTCATAGATGATGCAAATGTGAACTTCAGCTTGGCTCTCAACAATCACAAGTTTAATGGATGTTCTTTACTTTTTTTCTTTTGCGTTTTTAGTCAGTTTTTCTTTTAATTCTAAAAGTGGTCTTCTCTTCCCTTTTATTCCTTCCTAAATGCTAGTAAGAAAGAAGAGCAAGGTGTAGGAGGCCTGGTCAGAGCTCAGGCAGACTGAGGAAGCTTTCACATAGAAGAATGTGGTTTGGCATATCAGAACCCAAGAGAGGTGGAGGCAGTGAAAGACTGGTTAAATATAAGTTAACATGAGCCAGCAGCTTTCACTGTGGTGGAAGGGTATTACAGAAGCCACAAAAAGACAACTTGAATGGATCCTATAATGTTAAATAGCAATCAGAAATGCTTGTATGGGAGAATGGGGATGTTACTCAGAGGTAGAGCATTTGCCTTTCATACACAAGACCCTGAGTTAGATTCTTAGTAATGAGAAAAAAGAACTGGTGGGTCCATGGTTTTTTAATAAGCATCACTAAGGACATAATAATATTTGTGTGAACATGCATCTCTGTGATGGGTATCTGTGTGTGTGCACATATACACACCTCTATCTGTGCCCTGTCCCTGCCATCAGAGGGTAGGAATATTTCCTAAAAGCAGCAGTCACCTAGTAGCAATGAGAATCTTGACTTCTTTATACCACTTCCACCTAAAAGAACCTTGGCTTCTTGGAAAAATGGTTGGTTATGGCTTTGTGATTATATTTAAATTGAATCTGGGACATCCTATACTAAAAAGTAAGGTAAGTTTGTGAAGAGTCATAGGAACCTGGCAGGAGAATGTAGAATCCAGTTTGAAGGTGCTCTCAGTGATTGGCTTTGATATAACTTGCTTTTCAATTTAAGAAATGACAGTTATGAATTAAAACCTGTTGAATAAGAGAAAACTAAGAGTTCTCATACAATATCACATATACATTTACAAGAAATCTTATGTGTGAACTCAGGAATAAACTCGGTTTGAGGAATAGACTTCAAGTTGAAAGTACCTTTCCACTGAGTACCTCATCACCAACTGGATACATGTTAGAACTATGTAACCTGTTAGGATGCAAAGACAAACAACATTACATCTGATACTTCTGGAAGAAACCCTAGTTTGAGGGTTGTTGTGCAATAACTGAGTATAACCTTCAGAACTATTTCTAGAGTGTAAATGTCATAGCAAGTTTGCGGACTGTTTTGAACTAAATAGGTAATGAAATGTTGCACAGGAGTCTGACCCCAGGACTTTAGAATGAGGGCCACACTTGGAAAAAGTAGCAAAAATTGAATGGAGCTTGAAGAATAAATGGTAGAAGTGTGTGTTAATTTCTGAACCTGACAGATGTATTGCAGACATAGGACAGTGGAAAACATATACTAAAGTATTTGGAATGGAAAGGCATCAAACTGACAACTTGCCATAGCAATCTGAGAAAGTTTTTATTTGTTTGTTTTGTACTTTTCTTGCAACTTTTATATAAATTTGTGATTATTAAAGAACTTTAAAATAATTTTTAAAGTAGTGTTTTTTGTTTTTTAAGAAAGAGGGACTCTCATTATGTAGCAATGACTAGTCCAGAACTTTGACTTCTGATTGCTGAGGCTAGCGGTGTGTGCCAGTATATCCAACCCCCAAAAGTAACTAAAAGTTAAACCATAAGATGTACAGGGTAACCTGAAATGTTTACATGAGACCCTATCTCAAAATTGCAAATGACCAACTTTTTATTTTTGAGCTTTTAGCAAGAATCTTGTCTCTTATTACCTTTTACCTTAAAAAAATAAACTATTTTAGAGTATTATAATTGCAGATAGACTGCTTTGCCTGCGCCCAGTGGAGAGTTAGAAGTAAGCCATTGTATTGTGGCTATGTAAGACAGGTGCAATAGGAGATGTACCAGAAAATTATCGGGTGAAGAAGTCTGTCAAAGAAAGAAGCCGTTTTTTTGATTGAGTCTGATTGAGGTACTTCATCAAAGTAGTGACTGACATATCTTAGCCTAGTATAAAATAGTAACTCTTGTAAGCTTTGTAGAAGCCAAAATGTTTTCTTCATATCCTTGGTGCACATGACCCCTAATACTTAAAGACACCGACATGGTCCTTCTATCTAGGGGCAGGAGGCCTGAATAGAGAGGGTAATTGCAGTTCTAGGCTGTCTAATCACAGGTCTGAGAATCTAATGTGTGTCTCAAAAATCACAGCCTGTAACAAGCTTCCATCCCCCCTTCCCCCATGAGTTAGTCTTTTGATGAGGACTTCGAGTGTGATGAGGCCAAGTTATATGCTGAATGGGCTTCAGTTTTGAGGCTGTCACTAACCAGAACTCAGATGGTAGTAGATAGAGTGCTTGCCAAGCATGGATTAAGTAAGCCCTGGGTTTGATTCCTAGAACTGTATAAATGAGGCATGTTGGTTCATACCTGTTGTAGCCGTCGAGGAGTTAGAGGTAGGAAGATCAGAAATTTAAGGTCATCTCTGGTTGTATGTCAAGTTGAAGGGCAGTCTAGGATAAATGAGACCATATTTCAAAAACAAACAAAAAGCCAGTGAGATGTTTCATCGGTTAATAGCATTTGCCACCAAGCTTGACTGTTTTAGTTCAATCCCCAGTATTCATGTGGTAGATTGAGTTTCATAAATTATCCTCTGATCTCTACATGCACACATTTATCACACAATAAATATAATGTAAACTATATGAGTATAAAAACATTTTTTTTCTGGGTTGACAAGTAGCTCAAAACAAAATACATTTTTAGTCCTGGGCTATGCTCTTGAGCCAGGTGCCCAGGTACTCTAGCACATCACAAAGACCTCACATGTCACACAGCAGGCCAGGTTTCTCATCCACCCCGTGCCTGACCTGCCCCCTTAATGGATTCCCACCAGGGTCCTCTGAGCTGTATAACCCATCTTCCTCTTTGCGTCACCCATGTCTTACCATTTGTCATTCCAGGTATGTCATGGAAATGCAAACATGTACAATTGTTTGATAAAATAGAATTGGGAAGACAGTCTTTGATTACTTTGAGGAATGCCACTTATGGCGCCCCTTATAGCTCTAGCAGTTCTTTGCTCTTTCATTTTTGTTTTTCTTAGTTCTGGGAGTTAAGAATGAACCTGGCTGAAACATGCTAAGCAAATTACTGTACCAATTAGCCACGCCCCTGGTCTTCAGTTCCAGAAAGTTCCATATTTAAGAAAACTTGAGACTCGGTTTCTTCATTTTTTAGCCTTAGGTTCAGTCAGCAGATTAGTGTATGGTATGAAGTCTTCTGCTGCTGTTTTGTTTTGTTTTTATTTCTTTGCACGTGGCGGGGGCAACTGAGAAGTACTATTAGAAATTGTGAAAATTCCAGCCTCGTCTGTCTTCATGTGGGTTCAGTGATCTAGAATCCAGAAGGGCTATTAGTCACAGGGTAGGAGGACAGTGCTACATCACCTGCAGCCCCCACGCTTTTCTTTTACTGCTCTTTGTGTGTCTCGTTTTTCTCTTTTCCTTCCTCAGGCTTGCTTCTTTCTAGCTTTCTATCTAGAGTTCTTTCTCTGACATCTTCTCCTTCTTACCTCTATTTGTCTTTCTATAAATAAAGGAGAATCTAAAGGAAAAAAAGAAAGGAAATAACAGAAGAGAGAATATACTTTATTTACTTTTGGAGATGGGGCCTTGCTTTATATTTCTGGCTGGCCTCAAACTCAAGCAAGGTCCTCCCACATCATCCTCCCAGGTCCTAGTATAAAATAGGCGAGCACAGCCATTCCTGGCTGGAGAGACATTTTATCATGTAATGCTTTTAGCAAATACTTTGTTTTGTTTGAGACAAGGTCTTTTGAAAATTAATTTTGTGTGTGATCTGTGTGTGGGCATCCAGATAGAGGTTGGAGTTGGTCCTTTCACCTTTATGTGGGTTCTGAGTATCAACTCATTTTATTAGACTTGGATCTTTGGGTAATTGTTCTGTTTCTCCAGCCCAAGACAAGGTCTTGCTGTGTTATGTAGCCCAGCCCCAGGACCTTGAGTTCACTATCTTCCTGATTCAGGTTTAACCTAACTGTGTTGTTGTTTGGTTTGGTTTGGTTTTTGTTTGCTTTTGATGGTTTTGTTTGGTTTTGGGTTTTGAGAGCACTTGCCTATGCATGTGGAGACCAGAGATTGATCCAGGTGTCTTCTTCGCTGTCCACCTCTTGTTTTTTGAGACAAGGTCTCTCACTGAAGCCAGAGCTCACTGATTTCAGCTAGAATGGTTTGCAGCAAGTTCCTGTCTCTGCTTCCACAGCACTTGGATTATAGGCATGCAGTCAGTGCTGGTCTTTATGCTTACATGGAAAGCACTTGGCCAGTAGAACTATCTCTCTGGTACCTTAGCTGTCTTTATGTTGCCACATCTTTTTTAAAGTATCAGAATTCTTGGATACTTTTATATTTCATAAGCCATCGACTGTGGTGGCTTTGTTTTTTAATCATAAGAAGTAGATAAAGAGACAGGAACTTTTATATGCAAGCTTTACTTGCAAATCCAGTCAATCTTATGAAATGTTGCCGTCTACTATTTATTCATGGGTCAGTAGGCATACAAGTTGAAACCCCCCTACACACGTGCGCGCGCGCACACACACACACACACACATGAGGATGCTGTGGCCAGTAGCCAAGTCAGTCATTCCACAGCCACATTGCTTACCAGAGATTGGCAGAGCCCAAGCAGTGTGTTTTCCTGGCACAACCTGGTGTTTTGACTCCTGTATCTTACTGTATTCAGAAGGTGCTAAGAAGTGACTAGCTAGAGTAGATTTTCTGTGTTATAGAACTGTAGTTGGTTTTTGTACTCTTTGGGAGCCCACCACCTAGCTCCCAAAGAAATACATGGAATCTTATTCTTACTTATGAATGTCTGCCCTTGGCTTGTTTCTAGCCAGCTTTTCTAATTTAAATTATCCTGTTTCTTTTTAACTATGTTTTGCCTCTGGGCTTTTCACCTTTCTTTATTCTATATATTTTTCTTTTCTTCTTACTCTGTGACTGGCTGGGTGACTGGCCCCTGGCATCCTGCTCACCTTTTTCTCTTAGCCTAGATTTCTCCTATTTATTCTCTCTGCCTGGCAGCTCCCCCCACCCCCATCCCTCTCCAGCTTAGCTATTGGCTGGTCAGCTCTTTTTTTTAGACCAATCCGGTGTTTAGGCAGGCACAGTAACAACTTCACAGAGTTAAGCAAATGTTCCACAGCATAAACAAATGTAACACATCTTCAACTAATACTCCACAGCTCAGAGCTGTTTGTGGAATTTGGGTTTTAATGTTTGCAACAGTGTTTGTAAGTGTGTCTCTCTAGAGTAGTGGTTCTCAACCTTCCTAATACTACATACAACCCTTCAGGGCACTTCCTCATGTTGTGTGACTCCCAACCATAAAATTATTTTCATTGCTACTTTATAACTGTAATTTTGCTGTTATGAATTGTAATGTAAATATTTGTTTTCCAGTGGTCTTAGGTTACCTCTGTGAAAGGGATTGTGACCCACAGGTTGAGAAACATCTCTCTGGATGTATAATGGGGGGAGGGACTGCAGGGCCTCCTTGATACTCTGCTGTGAGAATAATTGACTTTGGTGACTGCCGGTTGCATGCGGCTATCAAGAAGCTCAGCCACACTGACACAACCTGCTATTGTACCTAGTCATTTGTGGCTGCTGCTGCTTTTTCTATTTTGCTAATTACTTGATTCCTATAGTGATGCAAGTAGTTCACTGAAATAGCACAGGAAAAAAAAATAATAATTGGTTCCTGACCTTTGTTCTCATTTACCAGAGCAATTAACACAAAAAATTTTCGACAATTATTATTTTGAAAATACAATGCATTTTTACATTACTAAACAGCAGTATTGGGTTTATTGCATTTTTTTTTTCATTTCTTTCAGCATCGTTTAAAATTTTTTAGTTATCATACAAAATAATGGGTTTTTTAAAAAATATCATTTATTTATGTATTTTATATATGAGTATTCTATCTTCATGTATGCTTGCATGCCAGAAATGGGCTTCAGACCCCACTATAGATGGTTGTGAGCCACCATGTGGTTGCTGGGAATTGAACTCAGGACCTGTGGAAGAGCTCTTAACCACTGAGCCATCTATCCAACCCAAAATAATGAGTTTCATTATGATATTTTCATATGTGTGCCATACCCTTTACTCTTACTACCCTTCTCTGTCTTCTCCGCCCCCCCAAGAGTACCCTTTCTCCTTTCATGTGTATATATGAAATATATATGCATATCATATTTATGTCTCTATATAATCAAATCTAAATTTCACATGTGAGATAGAACATGCAGTAATTTATGTTTTCCCCTTTCTTTCTCTTACTTTTACCTTCCTTTTAGAACAGCACTCTCCACTCAATCTCCATTTTACTTTTATGTCACATATATGTGTATATATGTAGATATATGTAATTATATTCATACTTAAATCTATGACAAAATTTTGTCTATTTTTTTCACATGATCTTCAGTTCCATTTTTATCACCAATTTGAAAGGATTGTGAAAATATGTAGTTTTGCTCTGCATGCAATTTTGTATGTGGTACATACACATGTTCTTTCAGGTGTGCACAGGTGTGCATGTAGAGGTCTGAGAGTTAGTATTGAATGTCTTACATAGTTGCTCTTCACCTTGTTTCTTGTGGCAGGGTCTCACTGAACCTGGAGCCCATTTGTTTGACTGGGCTGGCTGGTCAGTAAGCTCCAGGAAGCTGCCCTTCTCTCCCTTCTCCAGCATTTTGGGATTACAGACATGTGCCCGACTTTTACATGGGTGCTGAGGATCCAAATGCAGGTCTTCATGCTTACATGGCAAGTGCTTTACCAACTGAGCCAGCTTCCCAGCCCTCTTCATGTATTTTAACAGTAATGTTGATTTTAGGTATCCTCCTTGAATAGGCTGCCTGTTCTGACCACTGAGTGTTTTGTTATAGGACACACTGTTAGAATTTAACTATTTTGTTCACTCATATGGCCCATGTCCTTAATAATAGAGTGGGTTTATAATGTTGTAGCAAGAAAACAAATGTACTTAGTGTCTGTGAACAGTCCATAGTTTTGTACCAATTTGTACTAATTATGGAAGAGGGTTGCTTGATGGTGCTGATTAAAAGGCAGTTACTGGTACTCCAGAGTGCTGATTCTGACATACAAAGAATTGAGGTATAGTAATATAATCCCTGAAAGATGACAAGCACAACCAAGTGATGATAGTTCCTCATAAAAGAAGCAGCGTCATCAGCCCAGGAGCCTGAGAATTAGTGAGCTGTTGAAGAATCATTAGTCCAAGAATTAACAGCTAAGCATTGAGATTTTGTTTTGTTTTTGTCAAGACTGGCTGTTCTGGAACTCACTCTGTAGACCATACTGGCCTCAGACTCAGAGATCCACCTTCCTCTGCCTCTTGAGTACTGAGATTAAAGGGCACTCACCACCGCTACTCCGCAAGCATTGAGTAATTTTTAAAGATTAATTGTAGATGATTTGAAAACAATCACTTTTAGGAACAGAAATAAATGTTTTGTTTTGTTTTGTGGTACTTGTAGGCACATACTTTACCATGGAACTATACACCCATCTCAGAAATACTAGTCTTGAGACGATCTCCATTTACTATATTGTGTCATTTAAAAAAAAAATAATTATTGGGGTTGGAGAGATATCTCTGCAGTCCCTCTGGAGGTCAGTTTCTAGCACCCATATCAGGAGTCTGTGGATAGAAGTACTTATTACTCATTCAGAGGTAACTGGAGTTCAGATGCCAAAACCTCTTGGGTGGTTCAAAACTGCGTGAAAGTCAATCTCCAGGGGATCTAATTCTCCTTTGTATGTATGTATGTATGTATGTATGTATGTATTTATTTATTTTTGCTCCTTTGTATTTATATACAAGTGCACATACACATAAATAAAAATAATTTTTTAGCTCTGAATTTTAGAGGCTCAGCATGCTGGCACATACTTAAAATACCAGTACTTAGGTACTGGTAGAGTCAGAGGATCAGAAGCTTGAGGCCAGCCTGAGCTACATAGTGAGCCCTCATCTCAAAAAAGCAAAACTTCCATATAAGTTGCACACTCAGGAATGTATTGACCATGAACTATTTCTAAAGGTCAGCAAATTCATCTTTTTTAAACAATTTTCTGTTCAAGTATGCAGTGTGTGTGTGTTAGTGAGATGGCTCAGTAGGCAAAAGCATTTGCCACATAAGTCTAACAAATATCTGATTGTATGCTTAGAACTTATAGTGTGAGTTGTCCTCTGACACTGAGGAATCTGAGATATACATTTGGGATTAAACTTAAAAGAACATCCATGGAGAATGTGTAAAAAGATTAGAAAGTACTAAATTTCGACCTAAATAATAACAGAACAGAATAATAACTCTATCAGTTCATGAATAAAAAGAATCAATGATTTAATGGTGTCACTTTTCCTTGAAATGATGCATAAACTCAAACCCATTTCAGTAATTTCAATAACCTTTTTGAAACTTGATGAGGTGATTTAAAATTTAAATGGAAGAGAGAAAGGAAAGGAATAAAGGTAGGAGGACTGAGACCACTGTGTGTCAGAGCTCTAGTGAAGAAGGCAGAGGTAAATCAGTGTAGACTCTGGACCTCCATGTGTGTATGCAATCTTGCTCCATAACAGATCTACCCCTGCCTGCTGTTGCCTGGGGAAAGGTGACAGTTGACAACAAAGATTAGGGAGTAAGGAACAACAGACTTTCCCACAAATGGTGGAAATATGGCATATGGGTTGCATTAGTCCCTCAGAGCTGTCATACAATATATCACAAACTGGGTGGCTTAAAGCATCCCAAGTTTATACTCTCACAGTTCTGCAGGCTAGCAGTCCAGAATTCTGCTCCCTATGAAGTCCAGGGGGGAATTGGTTCTCTTCTCTTTCTGGCATCTAGTCTTTGCCTGGTGCTTCTGATGTCCTTGCCGTATAACTGGATCACTTCAATTTCTGCCCCCATTGGCAACAATGTCTTCCATATACAAAATAAATACCAACTAGATGGAGGTAAATAGGAATTTTTTTGTTAGTCCTAGGAAATGAATATGTATGGAAGGGATATTTATAATTTAAGGCAGGAATTATTTAAATATAATAAGCAAATAGTGAAAAAGTGATCCATTTATGCTCATTATAATTAAGACTTAGCAGTGGTGGCACATGGGAAGCAGAGGCAGGCAGATTTCTGTGAGTTCAAGGCCAGCCTGGTCTACATAACAAGTTCCAGGATGGGCTGCAAAGCAACATAGAAAAACCCTGTCTCACAAAAACAAAACAAAACATAACAAAAATAATAATAAATAAGACTTAGAGTCACTAAATAATCCTGATGAAAGTGATAGAGAAATTAGAAAATAATTTCAGCACATATGATTAACAAAGGATTTGTATCTGTGCAATCTATATACAGTAGTAAAGAACTCCATATTAATGATTAAAAAGAGCTAGTAGGAAACACAAAGTTAAACAAATAGTAATTTCAAAGTAAAGAAACTCCAAATGGCCAAATAAACTGGGGGTTAGGGGAAGTCAACTTAATTAGTAACCAAAGAATTGTAAATTAAACCACAATGAATGCATTTATGCCCACCAATCTCACAAAAATTAAAAAGTGTTAAAATAGTAAGTTTTTGTGGAGCAATGAAAATTTATACTCTCTAGCGGGAGTATAAAACATAACCTCTTTGAAAAACAGTATAGGCTATATTAGATAGGAAGCAAAGCAGGACAGTGTGGGTACCTTTTGTCCAGCATTTTCAGTTGTGGGCATATACCTGTCCCCCAAGAAATGAACTCCCTCCCCTGCATATATATATATATATATACAAAGGGCATGTACTAAGTTGTTCATGGCAGCATAGCTTGTAGCGGTAAAACCTGAAAACCTAGATGCCCTCAAGGGAATGAGACAGACAGGTGTATCATGTTGTACTGTAGCACATGGAGGTTTTGAGCTAGCTATGCAGCCGAGAATGACTTTGAACAGTTGATACTTCTGACTCCATCTGCCAAGTATTAGGATTACACCTCCATGTTCATCTTCACTGTGGTATCCTTATTGTGGCGTTTACATGAATGATCTAGAGCTGATTGAGAAGAGTTAATTGTAGAAGAATAAAGTAATATAATTCTATTTATAAAATGAAAATATTAGAATAAAATATAAAATGAAAATATAGAATATTATATGGTAAAGGGTATGCAACTTTAGTGGGATATGAAAAGGTAGATTAAAAGTTTATTTATGTATTTTTTAAGGTATGAGTGCTCCATCTGCATCTGTCCCTGCATGTCAGAAGAGGGCATCAGATCCCATTATAGATGGTTGTGAGCCATCACACGTAGTTGCTGGGATTTGAACTCAGGACCTCTAGAAGAACAGTCAGTGTTCAGTGTTCTTAACCATTGAGCCATCTCTCCAGCCTGAAAAGGTAGATTATGGGGCTTCTATGTACTGGAATCATTCTGTTCCTTAAGCTGAGTGGAAGGTGCACAAATTTCTTTTGTATATATTAAATATATAATAACAAAAATGTTTAGAAATTTTCAAAAATGGAAGAATAACAGAAATGTCCTTCTCAATCCAAAAATAATTCAAGTGCTGAATACTTAATTTAAAATATATTTTGCATTCTTTATAAATGAGAGAAACCTAACAGGAAGAAGAAAGGTCTGGTAATCACAGTTCGTCCCATCCTTCGTCATTGAAGTAGTTTCTGCCACTGTAGATCTGATACGTCCCAAAAGCTGGTTGTAGGGGGTTAGCTGAATTCAAAGCTTAGTCACATTTTCATCAGAGCAACAATATGCCCATCTCTTGTTCATTTTGTTTCCTTGGCATCTTAAGTATTTGAACCAGATGGAAAATGGTCCAACATTAGATTCTCTTGCAGCATGTCAGCCTTTTAATTTAAGACTTCAGAATTGAGTAGTTGACTAAAATTCCAATTTATTCTAGTCAAAGTTGATTATAGGCTATTCTCAGGGCAGCCTTGCTTTAGAACATTGACTTTCCATGAAATTCTCTTAATAATACCTTATACTTGCCCATTCCTATTAAAGTCACACAGTTAATAAAAAGATTGAAATAAATAAAACCAGTTTCTGTTTTGTCCAAGCCCATCTGAGGATGGTATTCATCTAGTTCATAGTTGAAAACCCCAAAACCTTTATCAAAGAAAACAGCATGGAAAAGTCACTGTGAGTCCTAGTTAAAACAAAATGGCCAAGCGTGAGGGTGGTTTGAGTCAATCCATGCCAGTCTTTCAGTGACCCAGAATCACTTCCAAATACAACTAAGAGAAAAAGCGTTTTGAGAACTGCTAGGAGTTTATGTTAGGCTGAAATGTAGTTTGGTTGATAAAAGGGCTTGTGTAACATGCATGAAGCCCTGGGTTCAGTCCCTTTCACTGAGTAAACTGGACACGACACCTGTATGTAGTCCTAACAATTAAGAAATGGAGGCAAGCTGGGTGGTGCTGGTGCATGCCTTTAGTCCCAGCACTTGGGAGACAAAGACACGTGGATCTCTTTGAGTTTGAGGATAGATACACAGAGAAACCTTGTCTCGAAAAACCAAAGAAAATAAAGGAATAGAGACAAGCCGGGTGCTAGTGGCACACGCCTTTAATCCCAGCACTCAGGAGGCAGAGACAGGTGGATCTCTCTGAGTTTGAGGTCAGCCTGGTCCAAAGAGTGAGTTCCAGAACAGCCAGGACTACACAGAGAAATCCTGTTTGCAAAACCAAAAAAGATAGAAAGAAATGGAGGCAAGAGGATCAGAAATTCAGGATCCACCATGTAGAAAGTTAGAGGCCAGCCTGGAATACATGAGACAATGTGTCTTCTCCATCCCAGGAAAAAAAAAAAAAAAGAGTTGATATGATTTTTAAAAAGGCAGGGGGAGTGCTATCAGAGACCAGAGAGATATTTCAGTGGTTAAGAGCACTGTCTTTTACAGGACCCAGGTTTAGCTCCCAGTATCCACATAGCTGCTTACAACTATCTGTAGTTCAGGTATCAGGGCATTCAACACCTTTTTCTGACTTCTGTGGGCACCAGGTACCCAGACATTCATGAAATCAAAACACTGATACACATAAAATAAATCTTAGAAAATAAAGGGGGAAAAAGTTTACAATTTTGTCTGGACATACTACACTAGCCACAAATGAGATATTAAGTTTCATTATCTATTGGATGTGAAAAACACCGTGACCAACAACTTAAGGGAGAAAGGGTCTGTTGTAGTTCACAGTTCTATGTGGTTACAGCCCATCATTGTGGGGATGAGAGCCTGTACAGCAGAAATGTGAAACAGCTAGTCATATTCACAGTCAAGAGCAGAATGAAAATGAATACATACCAGCTTGAGCCTTGGCTTGCTCCTTTTCATCAAAATCTAAGGATCAGCCCAAGAAATGGTACCAAATTAGAATAATTGTTCCCACCTCAACTTAGATGAGAAAATCCCTCACAAGCATGCCCACAGATCCACGTGATTCTAGATAATTAAAAGTAACCACCAGTACAACTGTCCATTACCACCTAGCCCTGTTCTTGGGATTAGTCAATCTACACACGAAGGCCTGATAAACTGTCTGCCCTCAGCAGACAAAGTTTTCAGAGCAAAAACCAAAACAAAACAGAAACACCAACAACAACAACAACAAAAAAAAACAGGACAAACAGGGAAGCATTATCAGTCTGTATGAGAGAATCACTACAGAGCTGTTCATTTAGAATACATAATAATGATCATTGTAATTCAGTGATCTACAGTAAGATTTTTGTCACTTTTATAAGTATTTGTCACATTGGGGGCCTAATGTGTTTACACATTTTAAGAAAGGAGGTGGGGAGCAGACATAGCGAGAAGATGAAACATAGTTCTTTAGACATTTAAAGGGTCTCTCTCCAGTTGGAACCTAAGGATGGCATGCTTTCATGTTTTTACATGGGCACTTCTTCATGGCTGTTGGATGGTATTATGTAAATTAGCACATTTTATTACCAAGCTCGTACTAACACCAAGTCTTAATTATTTGTGTTCAGGTATGTATTTTTACTGGTGAGTGCTCTAATAGCTACATACTTAAACTGCATATTCTCAAGTTGTAGTTTTCACTCTGAAGTTCCTGTGACCAATAATATCCCAGTTCTCTAAGCCAGATGTCCAAGGCTTCTCTTACCTAAGCAGGCAAGAAAAAGAAACAGCAAAGATAGAATCAAAATTCTTGGGAATTCTGAAAGGTTAGCTATATCTTGCTCCCTGCAGGGCTAACCCTAGGAATACCTTTTCAACGGTAGTCTCAATATTACTTTCCTTCAAGTCCCATCAGCACTGATTGCTCTGTCAGAACTATCAAAAGATAAGATTAAGCTTTGACAATAGAGATGATGGTGTGGCTGTACACCTGTAATTCCAGCCCTTGGAAAGCAGAAGTAGAAGGATAATGATTTTGAGACTAGCCTGGCCACTACACAACAAGACCCTAATCAGAAGAGAAGAGAAAGAGTAATTGCATCAGATTTAAACATCGTTGTTAATTTTATTTGTTTGTTTGTTTTTATTGAGCTATATATTTTTCTTCGCTCCCCTCCATTCCCACCACCCCTTCTGCCCTCTCCCATGGCCCCCATGCACTCAGTTTACTCGGGAGATCTTGTCTTTTTCTACTTCCCGTGTAGACTAGATACATGTATGTCTCTCTTAGGATCCTCTTTGTTATCTAGAGTCTTGGTTGTGAATTATAGGCTGACTTTTCTTTGCTTTATGTCTAAAAGCCAATTATGAGTTAACACATATTATATTTGTCTTTCTGGATCTGGGTTACCTCACTCAATATGATGTTTTCTAGATCCATCCATTTGCCTGCAAATTTCAAGACGTCATTATTTTTTTTTCTGTTGTGTAGTATTTCATTGTATAAATGTACCATATTTTCTGTATCCATTCTTTGATCAAGGGGCATTTAGGTTGTCTGGCTATTACAAATAATGCTGCTATGAACATAGTTGAGCACATGTCTGATTCTACAATCAACAATTGTTTGAGGAGGCTGCTTGTTGGTTCCCGGCCTCCTGGCTAGCTTGGACCTGAAATAATCACACAGAAACTGTATTAATTAAATCACTGCTTGGCCCTTTAGCTCTAGATTCTTATTGGCTAATTCTTACATATTAATTTAACCCATCTCCATTAATCTATGTATTGCCACGTGGCAGTGGTTTACTAGCTAAGGTTTTGGCAGGTCTATCTCTGGTGTCTGTTCCTTGGTGTCTCTCTGACTCCGCCCTCTTTCTCCCAGCATACAACCTAGCTTTTCCTGCCTAGTTCTGTTCTGCCCTTGCCATAGGCTCAAAGCAGTTCTTTATTCATTAACCAATAAAAGCAACACGTAAACAGAAGGACCTCCCACACCAAACAATACCTCATTCCAACAAGTAGAATGTGTCTGATGAGATGAGCAGAGTCGGCCATTCATAATCTGAAGGTAGAAGTAGAGCAAAGGGCATATTAGTTGTTTCAAAGTTACTTTCCCTGTAAAGGTTAAATTGGAAGGGCAGGAGGCTGAGGCATGAGGATTGTTGATTCTTAAGAGGCCAGTCTGGGCAACAATGAGGCCTTGTATCCCAAAAAGTAGAGGAAATTTCTTACCCTTCCAGCTAGTACTAGCCCATTTGGAGATTTGGCTACTAACCTCTTACTGTCTGGCTTCTCAGGTCCCAAAACGGACTAATTAGAGTTTTGAACTATGGCGAAACTAACTTGATGTTGGTGGTCAGGTGGGCTGAGAACAGACCTCAGGCCAAACCAGCAGCTTTGGTTTGTTGTAAAGTTTACTTAACAGAAGGTGTCTGAGTTCTTAAACCATATTTGGAGGTTGTGCTCAGTCTGTTTTGCTCCAAGCCGGCTTTTCCTTACCACTCCTCCATCCTAGAAAGGGACAAGAGGAGGATGCACCAGGACACAGCCAGATTTGCTTGGCCAAACTTTTATTACCAACAGAAAGAAATATTTGGCCACATACTTCATTTAACATGGAAGGAAACTAAGGCTCTTGGAGGGGGACCCTGTGCCCAGGTTTTATTAGAATGAATAGAGTAGATTCTGACTTCAAAGACATAAATTCTTTCCATTGCTCTCTTGCCTTTGAGTTTCCTCTTTTGCCACATAGCTTTCCTTCACTTTCTGAAGTGTAAATTGGATTGTGTAATTACTTTTTCAGTAGATTCTCTGTGTTTCCTACATAAGATAAAGTTCAGATTTAGCCTAAAAGAAATGACTCTTGATGGCTTTGAAGTATACACTGAAACAATTAAATGATAAAGTTTTTATCTTCTATTTTGTCCCAATGGGGGTGTGTGCATATGGTAAGGAAATGAAATCTGTGGTGAAAGGCCATCAGAGAGGCTTTTTCGGAGGAGGAGGCAGTATCCTAAGTCTGGTAGTAACCAGCAAATACCCAGGAAAACAGGTAGTTTATAGCTTCCTGGGTGGGCCTGAGGGGACCTGAGAGAGCAGGCCTGAAAGATCATGAAAAACCTGCTATTGCAAGCCAAATGTAGGCTTGGTTGGGAAAGCCATGAAAGGCCATAAAGGATCTTAAGTAAGCACATTACTTCATCTTATAAAGGTCACTGGCTACTCTGTGGAAAATCTGTCAGGCAGTGACTTCTCTGGAACAGGACAGACAGACAGGCTAATAAGTCACAGTGATAGCAGCAGCAGCAGCTACCATGCAGAGCTGTGGTCATTAGGAAATAGGGGTCCCCAAGAGGTTTTCTCATTTGGAGAATTCTTTCCATTGTGTTGCATTGCTACATAGAAATAGTTATCCCCAAAGCTGAGTAAGATACCTTGGTCATTAATCACTCTTTATATTGAGAAAAGGATGCTAGGATCATATGACAAATAATGGCAGAATAAGATAAACTTTTCCTGGGGGCGGGGGTGGGGTGGGCAAATCTTGGAAAGAGGTGACTGGTATGAACAGCAGAATGTGGTGACACTGTTGTGGGTGACTGCTTGTTTGAGTGTGAACAAGAGAACTTGTGCAGAATGTAGTTCAGAAGAACAGCACACCAATGAGTGTGTGTACATATGAAATCTGACCACTGCTAGATTTTGGTCTACTCTGGTATTCTGTCTGTGATACTGAACTCTAAGATGTAGCCTTTGGGAGAGAAACTAAGCAGTCATTCATGTGCTTTTTTTTTGGTATTTCTTAAAATTGTACATGTATATCAGGTTTTTTTTAAAAATAAAAAGGTAAACAAAGGAATTTTATTTGGAGCTCCTATTTTTAAATATTTTTCTCCTTTTTGTTTTTTCCTTTTCTACTGGGGGGTTGAACGTCAGACATGCTAATTAACTAGGACATGTTAATACTTTGGAGTGATACACTCATTTCAAGTATTTCTCTCCCACCTGTTTCTTTAATAGACTTTTACGTAGAAAGGGTGGTGGGTTTTGTTCATGAGCTTTAAGAAGGTCTTATATAAGATGGGCTGTCCTTTGAACTCACTAGAGAGCTGAGGATGGCCTTGAACCCCTGGTCTTCTGTCCTTCAACTGGAAGTTTATGTGGTAAAGGGGTAATGGGTATCCAACCTAGGCTGTGTGTATGCTAAGCATTCACTCTACAGACAGTTCCATCCCCAGCTCTAGAAATTATGTTTTCTTTGTTATTTTGTTGCAGAATATGTGGCTGTTTAGTCCTTTAACCTTTTAGCATTTTTGAAATAGGGATATACCTTATAGTTCATGAGGACATAGCATCAAGTCAGTGTGATTGGTATCTTTTTTTTTTTTCTCAGTGATGTGAAAAATACTGAGGTCTCACTATCTTTGGTTTCCCAGACTTGATCTTGCTGTGATACCTTTGGTTAGTGAGTTGTTAGTTCCGTTGGAAAAGAAGAGTAACTGGCAAAACGAGTGTTAGCAATGCTTTCTGGTTTGCCAGTTATCAGGAGTTGACTTATCAGCTCCAGACCCACCTCTCTACTCTTATCAGGTGAGCCAGTTTGTCACCTGGCTCTTGGCTGTGCAGTGCTGAGAAGGGGCATGGCCAGAGAAGAAAAAAGGCCCTCGCTGTTTCCTAAGCCCATGAGGGCTACTTGGGCAACATTTCTTTGCTCCAACAGCAGCATTCCTTCCCGTAGCATCAGCTGAATCAGTTTTTAGTTTCCTGGGCTTGCAGGATCAGTACCATGGCACCCTCTGCAGTGATGGCACTGAACCAAAATCTCCTACTGAAAGGCACATGGCCTTTCCTCATGTGCGCCCCCCATGTACCCCAGGAAGTTCTGACTTACCTCTCCCCATCCCTGTCAGTGACTAGTTAATAACTTTATACCTACTTATAAATTCTTTATATTATCCCTTATGTTAAATTTTCTCTGTTAAAATAATGAGTGCGGTTTCTGTCTCCTGGGTGGACCTTGACTGATAGCTGCTCCATGGGCCCACCAGTTTGAACATGCCCTACATTTGTGCATCTCTCACAGGTACTCTGTTCCCTGCAGCCAGTGACCTTTTGAAATGTAAACGTGAGAGTCACACAGTTAACCATCAGTAGACTCCTGTGCTGACAGCAAAAGAACATTCTTAATGAGGCCCACAGAGCCATGAGTTGTCTAGCCCTATCTGCTAGATCTACTGTACCTGTCTCATCTCACCATGAGAAAGAGACCACTTATTAAGGAAGTCATGGTATGTCAATTTGCTGCCTTCTGTAATAATTATGTGAAAAGAACTATAAAGCTCTGCACACCCTCTGAGGCTATATTACCACCTTCTTTAAATAATGGACACAGAATTGCCTGGCTTGCTTCTTGGGAGTTGCCATTAGTCCCAAATGTGACATTTTACTGCAGCGGAGCGTGAACACAGTGTACAAGTACTTCCTTGATCCTCCAGAACTTTTACTCCTGGAGCAGCTGCTGCTTCCCTTTTACGCTAAGTCCTTTCAGACTCTCATGTTGTGACCAAAAGCTCTGTCCCTTTTCTCTGAGTGGAGATAGCATAGATCTCAATTACCTTGGAGAAAGCTTGAATGAGAGCCAGTGAATGGCTTATCTGGGTAGCCTTATCCTGTGAGGGTGTCCAAGAAGAGCCAGAAGTGGCAACACCTCCCTTGTGTTTGTTGATGATTCTAAAGACCACAAACCCATCATGTGTGAGACAGTGCTAAGAGAGGATGCATGTGAGTGTGTAAATTACTTTCTAGATCTAAGTTCTAGAACTTGCCCCCACTTCCAGATTACTAAAAAAGGTATTCTAGCACCATGTAGTCTAAGGGGGTGCCAGGGAACGAGCCAGAAAAATGTTACAGGAATAAGTTTGCAAGACAACTCATAGAAAGAAACCAAACTCATCTCAATAAATTCTTCTATAGTTACTGTGGTCTGAACACTTAACAGAAGTCTACTCTCAGTCAGCATTTAGTATGCAGTGCAGATAACAGATCTCTAGAACTTATCTCCCCTGCGTTTCTACCCCAGTTTCTGACACCCACTGTCCCACTTTGGTGGTTGACATGGATTTGCCTGTGGCACTGGCGTCATGCCAGGTGTTCTGTGCTGAGCTTACTTCATTTAGCCTTATGTCTGCAAGTTTTACCCAAGTTATTGCCTGTTGCATATCTTAGTAGAATTATTTCTGTATATTAATGTACAGTAAAGAATACAGCTGTTTTGAGGCTGTTTGTAATATTCCAGAACAGTGACTTCACACTCTAGAACCACTTCTGCCTTCAACACCATCTGCACTGGGGATCAAACTCGGGACCTTGTGCATGGTAGGCAAGTTTTTTACTGTTGAGATACACCCCAATGCTAGAAATAATTTTTAGCTCCTGTAAATTTTTAGCACCTTATTTTTTGAGTGTTTTCTAAGTGGTAATGATGTAAAGAGGAAACATTGCTGGCTGAGTATTGTAGGTGAGAGAGTTCTACCCCAAGTATACCTGGATGAACAGTGCCCTTTTTCCTTTTCCTTTAAGAAGCAAAAGTATTTATTAAGTACCTTTCTTAGCCCAAACTTGAGTTTGTGACTGGAAGTAATATTAGTTGAAGGTTTTTTTTTTTTCAGGGAGACAGAGTAGAGGAGATGGCAGTAAGACGCCACACGAATGACGGGCTTTCAGGAGCTGGGCTTGGGAGTGAAGGCTTGGTTTAGATAGGGAAGACAGTGTTACCATCGACCCCTAGATATTTGGGGAGAGTTACAGGCATAAGTCTGATCTCGAAGGCTTTCTGGGAAGTAGTCTAGCCTGCCTTTTGAGTCTTTAGACTGGAGTGAAGTTGTTGTTTGTAGTGGCATTTCAATTGTATTTTAATAAATCAAGACTGCCTGAAGATCTTGAGAGTAGAAGAGTCCCACCGGGAGACAGGATTCCCATTTCAGACTGAGGTCGAGGTAAGAGCCAGTGGCTGGTTGTTTTACTTTTCAGATCTTCAAGTTGAACCCCAATTTCTGACCCTGAGTTTTTATTAATCATGCTTCAGTTGTCAAAGGCAGAAAAAACAGTGCACCTATGCTGTTAGGGTCCCCAGTTGTAGAGATGTGTTTGGACATCTGTCCTTCCAGGGAGACCAGGCTGAGCCTCTCAAAGACAGACTGTGTGTGGTTCACCTCTCTATCCCCAGACCCAGAGGATTAAACACAATGGTGCTCGGGTACACTTTTTGAAGAGAAGCAGGTTTGGATGGGAGGAACTCCAGCATAGAGGGCTGGGGAATGAAGATGAAGTAATCTAGCAGGAGGCCATAGACTTCTACTGTTGCTCCCAGGAAAGTGAAAATCCTCCAAATGACGACAGGAGGTTACTCTACCCATTTGTATTGTTGAGGCATGACTGTGACCTCCCACACCACTAACTTCTCTAACCAGCAACTTCTACTCCAGACTTATCTGGGGAAGCTGATGTCCTCAACAGCCACCCAGACTTACTCTTTGTGTCCTTGGTCTGATCCTTCCTTCTTTCTCAGCTGTTTTTCCTCAGAGGACTGTCCTTGTCTTTCCGCTCTCATATGAGCCTCCACCGAAGCCCTTTTCGCTGCTTACCTGAAAAGATTTCTGCCCCGCCTACATTCTGCCTTGCTGACCCCTAGTGTATTTCGCCACAATATCAATGCCTACTGAAACTGTCAGTTTTGCCTGTTTTCTTTTTCTGGAATGTAAGCCCAGTTTCTGTCATGTTCTACTCCATCTGTGTCAAGTTGTGGCCTGGGAGCTGCAGGAGGCCTGAGAGTGTCAGGGCGGAGATGGTGACGAAACAGTTACTACCTTTGTTTTGAGCACTCCAGGAACCTTCTGAGCAATAGATTAAGATCTTGTTCACAACTGATGTTCTTGTGGACAGCTGTACTGCTAAGGGGCCTTTCTAAACTGTGGGTCATGACCCCATATAGAATTCACAACATGGGTGTTGTGAAAAACTTGGCAACAGGAAGGTTTCTGAAGATACAGTGACCAAAAATTAGCTCAGAATCAAACATGTAACATATTTCAAGTATTTCTGGCAGTGTTCATCAGTGTTGCATTTATACACTTGACTGTGGACTGCGGCCTTGGTCCTGAACACACAACATGTTCACTTTGTACTGGGCATGCCATCAGACCTTCAGATGCTGCCTAAAACACCTCAGCTCCTATTTGAGACTGCTTATGTTATGAATTACAGTATTTTTGCTGTGTAGAGAGTCTCCTGTTCTTACAGAAACATAATGGCTTAATTGCAGAAAACAAAGACTTTTAGTGTTTTCCTTACCATCTTCTCTCAGTAACTGTCAAATTAGTATATATTTGAATTGCAATATTTTAAAATATTTTTTATTTTAAAAATTTGTTGTTTGAAAGCTGGGAAGAATAGAGTACAGCTGTAATCTCAGCACTCAGAAAGCTAAAACAAGAGGATTGTCATGAGTTCTGGGCAGCCTGGGATACAGAGTAAGCCATGTTTTAATCCCTCCCCTTCCCAAAATTACAGTTTGAGTCTCTGACTGGGGTTTTATAAGAACTTCTTAGCCGAGTGGTGGGTGGTAGCGCATGCCTATAATCCTAGTACTAGGGAGGCAAAGACAGGTGGATTTCTGTGAATTCAGGCCAGTCTGGTTTACAAAGTAAATTTCAGACAGCCAGATACAACACAGAGAAACCCTGTCTCGTAACCGCCCCCCCCCCAAAAAAAAAAAGCTGCTCAGTGATGAGTGCTTCTTGTGTAAGCGTGAGGACTTGTTTGAGTCCTAGCATCTGTGTAAAATGCAGGGCATAACCATGCATACTTGAGAATGCTGAGGACAAGGTGGTGGCACACGCCTTTAATCCCAGCCCTCTGGAGGCAGAGCAGGCAGATCTCTGTGAGTTCGAGGCGAGCCTGGTCTACCAGAACTAGTTCCAGGACAGGCTCCAAAGCTACAAAGAAGCCCTGTCTTCAAAAACAAAAAACCAAGAAATAAAATAAAATAAAATCTGAGGACAATCAGATTTGTTGTAGCTTGCTGGCCTGACAGTTTAGCTCCAGGCTCAGTGATAGATCCTGTCCCAATGGAAAAAGTTGGAGAGTGACAGATCAGGACACATGATGTGCTCATCTGACCTCTTGAGTGTGTAGGTGGACATGCATATTCACACATGTGTGCAATACATCATATACATAATACACCTCATTGATATACACAACTTGAATTTGCCAAGTGAATTTTGTCTTGTGACCAAGACCGCCTCCTACAATTTCTAAAATGACCCTAAATAGTCTTCTGCCATTTTGAATATGTATTTGTGCAAAGCAGCATTCTCAGCATTACTGGTTGTAAAGTCAAGATGTCAGTCAGGGCTGAAAAATATTGAAGATCAAATACAGCCAAGATTTAATTCATTTTTAAAAATAAATATGCACACCCATATCATAAGTATGCAATTTTGCTTTCTGTCTTTAAAAAGTATTACAAAGGGCCAGAAAGATTGTTCTTTGGATAAAGCTTCATGCCACCAAGCTTGATAACTTGAGTTTGATCCCTAGAACTCAGAGTAGGGGAAGAGAACAGAGTCATGCAAGCTGTCCTCTGACCACCACACACTTGCCATGGCTTGTGTGTCCCTATCCCAATAAAT
Source organism: Microtus oregoni (assembly GCF_018167655.1). Taxonomy (NCBI): domain Eukaryota; kingdom Metazoa; phylum Chordata; class Mammalia; order Rodentia; family Cricetidae; genus Microtus; species Microtus oregoni. The sequence goes on from NW_024543081.1 coordinate 15,009,705, forward strand.
TAAAAAAAAATGTTTGAAAAACGTTCAAAGAATTGCTTTTAAATACATTTTACTGTGATTTATTACTGGTAAATGTTTGATTAGTATGCCTATTTTATTTATTTATGTACCCAGGGTTGCTTGGTATGTCTCAGGCAGAAAGATACCACAAATGTAAAGGATTTTAAGAATTTGAATTTTTCTAATTGTGAGCGTTCCAGGGTTTTTAGTAGGGATGCTCATTGGAGGATCCCATTGCTGGTAGCTACTCACAGGTTGTCGTCTGAACCTATCAGATGCAGTTTTTACTTGGGGGTGAGGGACGTTATGTTCTTCTGGCTCTCTCCATCTCACCCTGAGTGAGAACCCTTTGTCACTGTCATCTTGAGATTAGTGGAAGGCTGGTGGGGCTGGGAGGAGGACAGCCTGATGCTGCTCAGTGTGTGAGCAAGCGCACTACATTCTTAGAAATTGCTTAGCCTTTTTGGCTGTCCCTTTATGGCTTGATTTTAGTGTTTTGTGCCAAATTTCTTGTTTCCCTTTTTTTTTTAAATTTAAAAATTTCTATAAATAGCAACAAATGCACACCCAGAAGTGGAAAGCAGTGTTGTGGAAGCCCTAAGTTGGCCAGAATTGGTAGGCCAAACACACCTTCTTTCTTCACTTTCCCTTCCCTTTTAAAGCCTTTGTTTTAGGCAAAAGGAAATTGGTGTATTTGGAGAGCAGTTGTTGGCTTTCATGACAAGACTTGTTAGTCTAATTGGTAAGGACCTAGAGCTGCGAGTGGAATGAATAGAAAAGTTAGTGCTGAAGCAGGCATGCTGGGAGGAAGCAAAGCCCTGGCTATTCCTCCCATCTTATGGATCTCCAGGGGAAGCTTTCTGGAAGGCCCTGGGTTCCCTGATGAGCAACCTCGAAGTGCCTGGGACCTTCCCATTCCCCATTCTACCAGAATGTAGGCCAGGCTAAACACATGGGCGACAGTAGTTCTTTTGCTGTTTTCTGTGATACAACATGATAATAGTTTTCCTTTCTGACAGAGGCCCTGCTTGCTTATTTGTCTAGTAAACACCTATTCTCCATCCTAAAATAAACCTCAAGTGTACAGTGTGAGGGTCCAGCTGGTGTTTCAGGAACAGTGTTGTGCCTTAGGAGAGCACTAAGAAGGCAGGTACATGCAGACTTAACTTGTTTTTCTTGACAGTGCTCTCTCTCTCTCTCTCTCTCTCTCTCTCTCTCTCTCTCTCTCTCTGCCTGTGCCTGTCCTTAGCCCAGGTGTACTGTGCTTGAGAATTAGATGTTGCCTAGTGAGCAGGATAGCCTTTTATGGGCTGGTTTAATTGAAGGATCTTAATAGTGTCCTGATGTGAAAGTGTCCTGGCCCAGCCAACTCTTTGCATTTTCAGGAGACAACCCCAGAGTCTTGCTCTTAAGAGATGCCTTCAACCTTTGTCTGCTTGTTTGTGATGTTCCATTCTTACACTTCCTCATACCCCTCCTGCAGGTGATTTAGGAGTCACTGGAACCTCTTTGTGTTCTACTGGCAGCTTGTTGCAGAAGAGAATTTCATTCTCTCCTGACTGATTGAGCGAACAGTCTGTATTTTCATGTTTGAAGAACTTTCATTTACCCCTGTGAATCACTCACTAGACAGTGCTGAGCTGTGGGTAGATGAATGGGAGCCTTCTTAGTTATCTGATACTTTGACTGTGGTGAGAATAAAGGAGGAATAAAGTTGCCTGGGTGGCGTCTGCATGAGCCAGGAAGAGTTCAAACGGTGTGGGTATTGAATAGGACCTAGACCTGTCTCTTCAGAAACCTTAACGTCTTCTGCTGTATAACCTCAGGGGGTCTTATGAACATGGAGTTTCTATCCTGACCACTCCTTTGACTTCCTTCCAGCTTTTGAGTTAATTTAACTTGAACGAAACAATTATCTTTGTCTACAGTTTTACTTTGAGAGAATTGTATGCTTGCATGCAGTGGTAAGAATCTTATATATCTTTTACCTAGTGTCTCTAGTGGTGCCTTCTTTTAATTAATCTTTTTTAAAACTTGAACTTAGGCTGAAAAGATTACTCAGTAGTAAAAACCTCCTGTTGCGGGCCCGACAACCTGAGTTCAGTTTACGGTATGGTGGAGGGAGTGAAGGGGAGCTCTGCAAGTTGTCCTCTGACCTCTGTCCTATGTATGGTATTTAATATTTAGGAGTCAGGAAAGCTGGCTCAGAGGTTATTTTTTTTCTGCTTCTGTTTTTTGTTTGTCTTTTCAAAACCGGGTTTCTCTGTAGCTTTGGAACCTGTCTTGGAACTAGCTCTTGTAGACCAGGCTGGCCTCAAACTCACAGAGATCCGCCTGCCTCTGCCTCTCAAGTGCTGGGATTAGAGGCATGTGCCACCATCGCCCACCGGCTCAGTGGTTAGTTAAGAACACTGGCTGCTCTTGCAGAGGACCTGGGTTCAATTCCCAGCACCCACATGGTGGCTTACAGCCATCTTTAAATTCAGTTCGAGGAAATCTAATATTCTCTTGTGACTCACAGGTTCTAGGCACATAAATGGTGCACATGCATACATGTAGACAAAGTGCACATAAAATAAAAATAAATATTTTGATCTTTTTGAGAAAAATATTTTTAAGAATAAAGTTTAAAAGTAAAAGTCAAACATACCAAGGTTGTACAGTTTGGCACTGGCAATATTTCTCATCTGGTAGAGGAACCTGAGCTGGGCCCCAGGATCTCTCAAGAAGACAGAAGAGAACTGACTCTGGAGACTTGATCTTTGATCTCCTCACATGTGCTATGATACACACATGCCTAAGCAGTCACACAAACTTTTTAAGACTGTATAATTGTCTACAGTGGTAGCGGTAGCTGTAGAAGTAGTAGTTTTGTTTCCTTCCAAAGTTATCTATCCCTATTTAAAGATCATGTATCAACTCCCTTTTACTTATATATACCACAGCATGAACTATGTTTTGGATCTTGCCTTTTAAATTGAGCAATATATCTTGGAGACCTAGCTTTGTTAGTGCAGAAAGAGCTTCTTTATTTATACAATGGCATAGTATTCCCTGAGTAGATAAGATATAATTTATTTAACTAGTCCCCTAATCTTTGCTATTACACACAATGTTGCAATGAATATTCTTTACATATACACTTCCCCACATGTATAATCATGAGTAATTATTTTCCTGTGATAAATTCCAAAAAATAAGATAGCTGGGTCAAAGTATGTACTTTAATTTTGATAAATAACTGCCAGGTTGTTTTACATAGAGATTTTACCAGGTTACATTCTCACCAACAGTGGTGTCTGTGGATGCTTGCTTTCACTGTTGACAGCACCATTATTCCTATATGTTTCCTTTTTTGGGTGTGCTTTCTTCATTTTCCCGCTGGGTTATCTACTCAGTGATGTGTAGGAATGTGGAATCTAGCTCTTAGCAATATAAAGTACTGGTGTTTTCTCAAAATACTGACTTTGTTCACAGAGAATTTTATAGCTAATAATTGTGGAAAGTTTTCCTGTAGTCAGATATGTTGTCATTTGTTATGGCTGCTGAGTTTGTATCATAGTTAGAAAGTTTATTTCCAAATTATATATTTTTTAAATTATGCACTGTTTCCTAATGTGATTTTCTTCCTCCTTTTTTTTTTTCTCTTCCCTCTTTACCCATCTGGAATTTGTTCTTTGGTGTAAAGAGGTAGATGTATAGATCTCATTCTATAGATACAAGTGCTTTCTTTGGTAGCGGAGTGCCTTTGATAGCTGTTTTTCATTGATTCCTGCAGGAGAGTTTGTGATGTGGGAGAGGCCTAGGGGCAACTCCTGTGCTGGGTGGGTGGTGGTAGCGTACCAGCTCAGCACAGCTGTTTTCACAGCCAGTACTTCGTAGATACAAAACTGATTTAAAAGGTGGATAACTTGCCAGAATTCTTGCCATTAATGTCCAAACAATGTAGTAGTCTTTTTATATCACATTTTATTTATCCATTTATTTGTGGTGAGTGTGTATGAGTGTACACACGCGTGTAATATCATAGGACAACTTGCAGGAGTTGGTTCTCCTTTCCATCAGTGTGGATCTTGGAGGTTAAATGCAGATCATCAGGCCATTTATCATCAGCACCATTTATCCACTGAGGCAAGTCTGTGATTTTTTTTAAGATTTATATGTATGTTTTGTTTGCATATATGTCTGTGTGCCACATGCATTCCTGGTGTCCTAGGAAATCAGAATAGGGAGTTGGATTCGCTGGAATTGGAATTATGGATAGCTGTAAGCCTGTGAGTGCTAGGAATCAACCCCAGGTCCTCTACAAGAATAAGTGCTCTTAAACCACCAAGCCATCTCTCCGGTGTCTATAATGTTATCTTAAACTGAGTTTCTCTTCCTCATCCCTGACTATGGTACTGAAAAGGGGAGGGCACCTGGGAGAAGAGATGCTTGACCTGATGGCTATATTTGGGTATAGGGTTATGAGACAAATTTAAGAGACTTTAGAAGACCCTTGGAGTCCTGAAACACTGCAGAATTAAAGAACTACTGTGTGTATTCATTAACAGAATCTTTAGATTCAAGTAATACATAGTGTGTCTTTATGTCAGCTTGACACAGGTTAGGGTCATCTAAGAAGAAGGGATCTCAATTAAGAAAATGCCTTTGAGGTATTTTTTTGATTGATGATTGGTGTGGAAAGGCCCAGCCCACTGTGGGCAGTACTGCCCTTGGGGCAGGTGATTCTGGGGTGTGCAAGTAAGCAGGCTGAGCAAGCCATGAGAAGCAAGCCAGTAAGAATCACTCCCCCATGGTCTTTACATCAGCTCCTGCCTCCAGGTACCCGCCTTAAGTTCTTGCTTTTGGTCTTGTGTTTATCATAGCAATAAAATGTAACTAATACTCGTAGAAAGAATATTTTTCTCAAAGGAGGGAAAAGTCCTTCTTAGTAGTATAAAAGTATCTCTCAGAAAAACAAAATTTACACATAGCTGTTACTGAGATTGTAGACAGTTAACAAGTTTCTCTCATTCATTTTAAACACAGTCCAGTTACCTAAGTAGAAATTAGGTGCTGTACTGTGTCTTTGTGGAGACTTGGGTGTCATTTTGAATGGGTTAGGCATCCTCTATCTGACCTCACAGCTTAAGTGTTGCTATGACTGTTAAAAAAGGCTATATTATACATATAATTTGTATTTTAGATTTTTAAGTCATTTTCCTGGTATGTAATTTTGGTTGAAGAACTGGGTCATATGAGTTCACAAGTCAGCCTTTTTCTGTAGTTCATTACTGATTACTACTAAACATGCTAATCTTTCAGAAATATACATTTCCTTCAAAGTAATTCAATTGTTCTGCTTTCTACATTTACATAACAACTACTGGCGCGCAAGAACATGACATTCCATTTTTACCATTCTGAAAATAGAGTACAAATTATAAGCATTGAGAAGTAGGGTACAACTGTCACCTGTGGAATCTTGAATTCAGGGTTGCTTTTCTTCTGTGCTAATTTTTTTTTTCATACCAAGATAAGTGTCACAAATAGCACCCTTTCTTGTAGCATTTCCCAAATTAGAATAGCAGGTATGAACTAAATGGGAATCGTGCAGTACCACCAGGAAATGAGCCATGGCTGAGATTGTCTTTGGAAGGTTACAAGGGTAGATCATTCACAAAGCACTCTCCAGGGTTACCAAAGAAGTCTGTGCTCTGTTGTGCGTCTGCCTAGCTCACTTGCCATGAACCTTCATAAATAAAGTCCAAATCTCTTCTGTTCAATTTCTGGCATAAAGTATATGTTTGTTTGCTTGTTTTTCCTTAAGGTACAAACCTAGAGGAATGTGTAAATTACTTAAAGACCAACTATAACTGGACTCTTCTGATCTTCCCTGTGTTTGTTCCATGGTACCTGTCAGGGCTGGATTTGAGAGTTTAGGGTTCCAAGAGGAGTGCAGTGTACTGTTTGAATCATTTTCTTCACATGGATTCCATAAACTTTAATGTTGCTTTAAAAGAATCTTATGACATCAGTACGCCTCATTTCTTCTGTGTGCAAGTGTAGCCCTTGGGAAATGTAGAGGAGGGCCAAGGCTCCTGATGCTGTTGGCAAGAAGTGCCCTAGAACCACAGACCTCCTTCCGCCTTGGGTGTGCTCAGCTTTTAACTTCCAGTCAGCACCTGAAGAGAAGAGGCCCTGTGTGTGTGTGGCCATGGTAAAGCACTCTTTTTCCAGGTCTTGACCACTGATGCTGCTGGGTACCATGAATTTAGTCAGACTCCACTCTTGGATTGCTTTACAGTTACCACAGAGGGGAGTTTCAACTTAATTTTGGTATGAATGAAATTGCTGACAGTCTTAATGTATGTCAAAAGTCAGTTATTATTGCTGGTGTTATGTGAAATGGGATCTTGCTCTGTGGCCCAGGCTGACTTTGAACTTGGGGCAGTCTTCCTTCATCAGCCTCTGAAGTACTGAGATTATGAGCATGAGTCACTACACCCAGCTATTTAGTCTTTTTTTAATTAATTTTTTTGTTATTATTGTGTTTGTGGGCATGTGGTTGCCCCAGAGTGGATTTGGAAGTCAGAAGACAGCTTTGGGAGCCTGCCTTTCCTTTCACTGTATGTAATGTAGGTTAATGACTTACTAGGTCACCTCATCAGCCCCGTTTAAAAAGTGCATCAGGCCATGCCCAGAGGCAACAAATAGCCCCAAACACCTGCGTGTTTGTGACAGCATTCCCCATCTACTGTTAATGTGTTCAGGTTCTTCTAGGTATGTGTGCCTTGGTGCTGTGGGTTTAAATGACAAGTTTATTTTCTTGCCTGGGTAGGAACATAGTTATCACTCTTGTAGTGTGTAGTTCTTTCCAAAGCTTCCTTTTTTCAGCTTCTTGCTGTCAAATATGGAGGGTAGAGTGTTTCTCTGAATTGTGGGGTTTTGTTTGTGAGTTTTTGTGGGTTTCTCTAGTCCCTGAGTGGTTCCATATTAGAAATATTGGAGTATGTGGTATAGCTCTTATCATAGTGCTGTTTGTTAGCCTACTTGGATATCAGTAGCATTGCTACTATTAGGCTGCCTTTAGGAGCCTGCCATATTCATTATATATGGGAAATAATTTTTGGGAGTATAATAGGCAGTAATGTTAGCAAAGTTTCGTTTATCAAATTTTACCTTAAAATCTAAGGTTAGATACCACCACTCCATGTCTGTCTCTCCCTCCATCCTGCCCTTATTTTCTTTCTCCCAATCCCCTTTTTCTGGCTAGCTCAGAACTTGCTGTGTCACTATGTATGTAGATCGGGCTGGCCTTTAACTCTTAGCAATCTGCCTGCCTCTGTCTCCCATGAGTGCTGGAATTAAAGACATGTGCTACAATGCCTGCCATAAGGGACCTTTTGAATATGAAGAACCTTTGTATTTTAAGAAGTCAAATTCACAAGGATGAAAATAAACAGCTTTGATAACTTCATGTAGGCATTGCTGATCAAATGAAAGTTAAGAATCCAGAGGGTTATAGCAATGACATAGGAAGGTAAAAATAGAGAAAGGGTTGAATTTGCATTGAAAGATGAGAGTGCCTACCCATCAGAGGGGTGCTGATGGTGCAGAAACTCCATGTTAAAAGTCTGATCTTGGCAAATAGCATGCACACTGAAGGTGGGATCTCACTTGTTAAAATGAGAACTTGTTCACAGGACTAAGGAGTATTGTGCTGCCATGAAAGCAGAAGCCATCTAGGATTTTCATCTAGAACTGTTTTGGTTTTTGAAGACAAGGTTTCTCTGTAGCTTTGTAGCCTGTCCTGGAAATTGCTCTGTAGACCATACTGGTCTCAAACTCACAGAGATACATCTGTCTCTGCCTCCCAAGTGCTGGGATTAAAGGTGTGCGCCACCACTGCCCATAGAACTTTTTAAAGAGACTTTTTATTTTTCTTGTATTTAAGATAAAATTGACATATAATATACTGCTTGTATTTAAACTATACAGTTTGATACATCTTGATATGTATACAAAAGATAATATGTTCTTTACCACCAAAGTCTCCTTTTGCCCACTTGCCACCCTCCTGTCCATCTTTTCCCACCTTTCCCCAAACCTGTCTGCCTTCTATTAATATAGATTAATTTGCATTTCCTGATATTTTTAGGCAAATGGAATAATTTAGCAGCTCCTCTAGTTTGCCTCTTTTACCTATCGTTATTATTTTGAGGTTTATTTGTGTTGTGTACATCAGTGCTTCATTCCTTTTATTGCTGAGCAACAGTTTGTTGTGTTCTGTATCCAATTTATCCATGCACTTCTGAAAGTATATTTGGGCATTTCTAGTTTCCAGCAATTACTAACTGTCATGAATGTTTATTTGAAAGTCTTTGTTGGAGGCACATGTTTTGTTAGTTCAGTGACTGGGTCATAGGCAAGTGTATGTTTGACTCTTTCAGAGCCAAAGTGCTTTGCAGAGTGATCTTACCGTTCCATAGCACCACGATGAGACAGTCCAGTTGCTAATGCTAAGTATGACCAGAGTGCATTAGTGGAGTGCTGCTGATGTTTGATACATGCAGTATTGTGCATTATTTTACGCCATTTCCAAAGGAAGCTTGAAGATACTGTATGTAACTGACATATTGCTTATCATGTCACAAGATGCAGCTGAAGGCAGGAGAAAATGTCTGTACCCTTCTGGAGTAAAGAAATGTATTACTAAAGTTTTGTAGTTGTAATGTTAATGTTTTCTTCCTGTGTGCCACTCAGTCTCAAAAATGATTTCTATCTCCAGTGTAGTGTTTGGCTGTGTCTTCTAATTTAATATCATGTACAAATTACATTAGCATTCCATTAAATTCTCTCAGTCAGATCCAACAAATGAAATAATGTTAAGAACAAATCCAACACAGATATTTGGAGTGCCCTACTATATAATTTCCTCTGTCTAAATTGGTGTATTCCAGCAGACTCCCTTTCTTATGCATTTGAAATGAAAAACACTTTCAATGAACAATGGAACATTCTGTTTAACTCTTTTCACTGCACCCTTTTGTTACTTTTTCTCTTCCCAAATATTCATGTGGTATCATTAATCCTTAATTGGTTTTGATTGGTAATGGTTTGTGCCTAGTTATTTTCCTTCTGTTTCATAAATTGCAAGGATTACCTTTTGTCTTTTAAGGACATACATACTTGACAAATCACAAGTATTAGGTGTGGTTTGGAAATTCTGTTTAAATCTGTTGAGGAGAGTTCTCAGTGGGCAGACAGTGAGTGGCATACACTTCTTTGATGGACAGAGATAATTAAACTGTGATGCCACCTCAGGGGTCCGTGAGGATCTGAGGGCCAGGCTCCTCTTGCACAGTCAGGAAACTGCTGTCACATTTGTAGGCTTCAGGACCACATCATCCCTGTCCTACTCTCTGACAGGATGAGAACCTTGTGTGTTCCCCACTGAAATAGCACATAGGTGCTCTTTATGGCAACATGAATGACTTTGTCCTTGGTCATAAGAAAGTCTGGGAAATAGGCCCGATGGGATTTGGAATTAGCATTGGTAATAACAGAGCTGAGGTACACTACCAGAAAATGGAGTAACAGCTAAAAGAATTACTGTGAACAGTGTGGTATAGAAGCATTCTAAATGACCTTGTGGCATCTGATCTACTTAGTTAATTAGCTAGAAAACCATAATGATTGAAATGTAGCAGGGTGAAGTGTAGATTCTAGAATATTTTGAAATTGTCTAGGACTGTCGACTAAAAATTTTCTAAAGTTCTGAGATATGACTTTTATAAATAGGTAGTTTCAAAATGGTTTAAAGTATGGGCTGGGGATGTAGCTCAGTAGTTAAGAGCACTTGTTGTTCATGCAGAGACAATTCCCAACAATCATATGATGGTTCTCAACCATCTGTGACTCCAGTTCCATGAGATCCAGTGCCCTCTTTGCAAGCACCAACGCACACTCCTGGAACACATACATACTTGCTTGCAAAACACTACACACGAAATAAAGTGAATAAAGATTTTAAAGTATGAGTCCCTGGAAATGTGTTAATTAGGAGACAAAAAGATGAGTCAGTATTTGAAGCTGTTTTTTTTTTAATTGAATTTTTTGTGGTGATAATTGTAGATTTCATGTGGAGTTGTAAGAAACAGTACAAAAGAATTCCGCATACTCTAACCCAGTTTTCCCCAATGGTAACTGCTTGTAAAACTGTAGTACAGAATCACAGCCAAGATTGTAACATTAATATAACCCATGGATTTACATCGTTTCTTTTTTACTTGTATTTATATATATGTGCATAAATAATTCTACACAGTTCTGTCGCATCTCCATCACTTTGGAGACAGAGCACCTCTATAACCTCATCTGTCGTGTCCTCACCTGCATCCTATGGTACCAACCACTTGTCCTGTCAGAAATGCCATCAGAGAGTACATAATTTGGCCCTTTTCACTTGGCAGGACTCCCTGGATACACATTAATAGCAGTTTGCCTCTGGTACATTTTCCGTGTTGGGTATGTGACTGTATCTGTTCAGGTCTGTCCTCTAGTCTGTGGAGTTGCTTGTAAATTCTGGGACTAGAAGAGCTGCTACTTAGACAGCCATGGTGTGGGTAGTCTTGGAAGCTACTGGTGAGCAATTATCCAGACCTTTAAGAAAGGGAAGATTCTCCTGAATATGTGCAGCCATTTCCTGTCCAACTGAGCCTTGGCCCTTCATTTAGACAGTTCATTTTACTGTACTAGCCAAGATACTGACAGTCCTTCCTCTCCTGTCCTTCATGGGTGATCTCTTAACTGGTTTAACACAGCATGCTACACTTGTACCATCATACAGTACACAGCCTTTGGCACTGGCTTTGTCACTCAGCATAACTCCCTGGCAATTTATCTAGGTGGTGGTTGTACTTTCTGCTCATACTTTGAAACACCAAAGGCACTACCAAGCTCTCCTCAGAGTACTCAGGAGTATCATTGGAGTAGGAGAACTGAACACAAAGGACAAAGGCTCCTCCCCTATGTTGCCTCTGTAGTTAATAAGTCTGGTCCAGAGCTCCAAGGCCAGAAGAAGCATGGCCACTTTGCTACTCAACTCTTGGACTCTCTGCATAAGACTCAACATCGAGCAGGTACTATGGGAATAAATGAATGAGGCAGAAGAGAGTATTTTTAATAGCAGTCAGGGACTTTTGACATGTTGCATAGTAAGCTCAGGAAAGTGTGAGAGTATCAACAGGATGCTGGCTCTGGCTCTCTGCCTCCCTCCAACAAAGTAAGCTCATAAACACCAGGCTCTTTACCAGTCTTGTCACTTCTTCTCCCTTCTCCTTTTCTTTCTTCCTTCTCTACTCCTCTTTTCCCTCCCCTCCTAAGCTCACAGTGTTGCCCAGGCTCTCCTCAAACTCCAGGAGCCCAATGTGCTCCTGCTCCTGCTCCCTAAACGGCTAGACTGTTGGCACGCCATTGTGCTCTCCAGAAAATTCTCCTTTTAGATCTCTGTTCAGATGCCACTGCCTCAGCAGTAGCAGCAAATGTCTCACACTGCCTGTCCCTTCACCAACTTTATTCGTGGCATTTGTCATGACTTCCTGGCATTGTGTTTCCTGTCCTTTGTCTAGGATGTCAGCACTCTAAAGACAGGGACTGTCTCTTTTGCTTACTGTTATGGGTCAGTAACTGTGCGTCACAGTCATGAAGTGTACTTATTAGATTTTATCCTGTACTTTTGAAGCTTCCCCCCGCCCCACCCCAAGACAGGGTTTCTTTGTAGCCCTGGCTGTCCTGGAATCTGTTCTGTAGACCAGGCTGGCCTCAAACACACAGAGATCTACCTGCCTCTGCTCTCTGAGTGCTGGAATTAAAGGTGTGTGCCACCACTGTTGGCTTTGAGACTTTCTTTAAACATGTCTCCCATCTAAAGGACAAAAAGCATTGTTCACTCTTTGTTGTTGTTGTTCTTTTTTTTTTTCAGCTTGAACCCAGGGTTTGCATGTGCCAGGCAAGTGCTCTATTACTGAATTACACACACACCCTATAGTGTTTATTCTTTCATTGATAGATACGTACATGGAACCCCTCCTGTGTTCTCAGTACCTGTATGAGGCAAGTGACAAGAAGAGTCAGGCTGATAGCTCCTCCATACCCATCCATGTACTGAAGTGTGCGGGATGCTCTGGATCAGGCCTGCTATAGGAGATCTCAGTATTGATACTCACTGGGAAAGGCAGCCTTTTGGTTGGAGGTGGGGATACTACAGGATTTTGTGAGCATGATTCTGTGTCCAGTGTAGGAAGATGTATATGCCATCTGATTTTACAATGCTTTCATTCTGAGAGCACTCCTTTCTTATCTTGCCCCTTGTTACTTGTTATTCCCTGTGTAGAGTGCTGCTCTCTTGCCGTCCACAGGGACCTTTCCCAACCATGCCATTCTCTATCAATTCACCCTGCCCTGTCACCACCTGAAACATTTCTTTTCGGCTCTTATTTTGTTGTAGACAATATTTATTCCCTCTTCCCTCAGCAAACTGAAGTTTGTCCCAGTGCTTGAGAAGGTGCCTGGCTCATGCTAGAGACACCTAGTGTTTGTTAAAGAACAAGATCCATTTCCTGGCCTCATGTGTAAAACACAGAGAGGAATTCCTAAGACACATCCCTAACAGGACCAGGTACCCTGCAGAAGGCTCTGTGTTGGCCCTGAGGCTAATGGTGATATAGTGTCTGCCTTAACACATGCAGGACAACAGTTGTATTGTGTACAGAAAAGAGCAAATTTCTTTGGAATTTGAGTTGGTAAGGAAGATTTCATTGAAGCACGTGGGTATGAGAGCTAGAATTTGACAGTGAACAATAAAAGAGAGGGGTTTTTGGTTGTTGTTTTTTGGTGGTGGTAAAGTGTGCAGAATGGATGAGTAGGGAAGTAGAGGTTGTATTTGCCCCCTGAGGGACAGCACTGGAGAGTTGTAGTCCAGATCAACTGTTGTTAGCTTTCTTCTGCTTGGTGTCAGGCTACAGGAGCCTTTGGGCAGGTTTTTAGGAATGTCTGCTCCATTGCTCTTCAGTATTGTGAACTTTCATGCAGAGCAATTCTTCCTGTGCTACAGCTCAGACATTAGTGGATGTTTTCATTTTTATTCAAGTACCGGCTTTTATGTGTGTGGGGGGGAGCATAGTGTATGTGTGTGCATGTGTGTGCATGTATCTAGAAGCCAGAGGTCAGCCTCAGGAGTCTTTCATTCCTCAGGAGCCATCCAGTTTGGTTTTGAGACAGTCTCCCTCTGAAACCTTGAGCTTGCCAATTAGGCTAGGCTGTTTCTAGCCAGTCCTAGGAACACACATGGAGATTTGAAGTACATGTCACCACAATTAGCATTTTTCTTCCTCCTCTCCTCCCCTCCAGTTCCCTTCCTCCTCCTCCTCTTCTTCTTTTTTCTTCCTAAGACAAGTTTTCTCTGTGTAGCCCTAACTGTCCTGGAACTTACATTGTAGACCAGTCTGCCCTCAAACTCAGAGATCTGCCTCCAAGTGCTGAGATTAAAGGCATGTACCACCATGCACGGCCTTGTATGTGTTTTTTAAAACAAATAATACATTTTATTTTGTGTGTTTGTGTGCAAAGGTGTGTAGGTTAGAGGACAGCTTGCAAGGGTGGGGTCTCTACTTTCACAGTGTGCTCCCAGGGATCAGCCTCAGCTTGTCACATTTGGCAGCTGTGCCTTTTAGACAATAAGACAGCTTACCGACCAGAATTACCACTCTCAAAAGTTTTCTTTCAACTGATAACTATTACAAAAATGATAAACAATGCTGGTTTTCCCTTTGGGGTCTCTTGTAGTTTGGGGCTATAGTTGTAACTCAGTGTAGAACCTGTGCTTGGCATGCAGGAGGCCTTGAATTCTATGCTCAGTGTGACAGAAGGGGCCAGAGGGAATATAGTTTGACTTCTTACCTTTCTAGATTTATTCTGGATTGTAATGTCTATTCCCTGTTGTATCTTCTTGTTTGCCTACATATACTTTAGTTCTTTCAGTACTAACAAATGAAAGCAGAAGTGACACAGATTAGCCTCCTACAGAGGCAAGTGCTGGTACCTAGTAGTAAAACCAGCTTCTAGACAATGGCCGTTCACCTTTTATGTCCAGACCCACACGAAAGAGAACATTGGGGTAAACAGATGAGAGTCCCTGGGGGCTGTGAGGGATTTGAAAAGCCCTCGATTCCATATATATTTGAAACTGAGTCACCTGTGGACACTATTGCCTAGCAAGTCATAGGAACTCAGTAAATACAGTGTGCTGAATTGATTTGGTAGCAGTTTGGAAGGAAGGAGGTAGGTACAAAAGAAACATCCACCTGTCCTTTATACTTAGAAACTGTGGATGGTTAAGGGGAACTCACCTCACCTGGCGTCTATCTCTCTCTCTCTGTTTCCTTCCTTCCTTTGTTAGTTTGCACGCTTGGTAAAGTTATTATTATTATTGTTATTATTATTATTATTATTATTATTATTTTGGTTTTTTGAGGCAGGGTTTCTCTGTGCAATACTCCTGGATGTTCTGGAGCTTACTATGTAGACCAGGCTGGCCTCGAACTCACAGAGATCCACCTGTCTCTGCCTCCCAAGTACTGGGATTAAAGGCATGTGCCACCACTGCCCAACTATTTTTTTTTTAATATGCCTGAGGGTTTTGCCTGCATGTGTGTCTGTGTGAGAGTGTCAGATCCCTTGGAACCGGAGTTACAGACAGTTGTGAACTGTTGTATAGGTGCCGAGACATAAATTTGAGTCCTGAGAAAGCAACCAGTGCTCTTAACTGCCCCAACATTTGGTAAAGTTTCAATATGTCGATTTTAATGAGTACATTTGTGTCAGCAGTTTTCAAGCCTGTTAGAACACTTGGGAGGGGGTGGTTTAAAGAAATCCCTAGCGATCCTATGTCACTGAGCTGGAATGCTGCCTGAGCAGTAGTTTTGTGTTTGTTGTTTAGGGTGACAGTCTTGAATTTAGAGTTCAAATCTGTATGGTTTTGAAAAGTCTTTTTCTTCTTTTTCCTGAGTTGTTTTGAGAATGAGCCACTGACCTGGTGCCCAGGCACACGCAGCTCTTCACCAGTGCTGTAAAGATTTTTAGGCAAACAGAACATTCTCCTGTACTCCTGCAGCATGACCGCCAGAAGCAAAGATCTCATCCTGCACAGTGCTTCACACCTGTAATTGCAGTTCTCCAGAGGTGGAGGCAGGAGAATTGCTTGAATTTGAGGCCAGTCTGGACTACATAGTGAGTCCAAGGCTGGGCTGCTATAGTGAGACTCTGCTTCAAAATAAACCAAAACAAAATGCAAAGTCAATATTGGTTCCTTGCTGCCATTGACTCTTCTGCCCTATTGAAGGCATATCCCTCCCATTATTGCCTCCTAACTGCATCTTTTTGAGCCTTTGTAGCAAAAGGACTGCCTGATAGTTTTGGTGTTAGCCCCTCAGTTTCCCTCTACTCACAGCAGTTTTCAAGTTTTCCATGACTTTGACCTGGGAAGCTTTCCAACCTTTTGCTTTGTAGTTTGCCTCTTAGCTTTCATGGTGCAGCTGTCTGATAGGTAAGTCCCATGGTGATAGATGATAATGGGTGATAAGAGTACTTGATTAAGGTTGTGTCTCCCAGCCTACTATTACTCTTCCCCTTCAAAACTGAAAAGTATTTTGTGGGTAGGTGCTTTTAAGCTCTTTGAAGGTTCCATTCCATTCACCTCTTATAATTTATTCATTTTTTATTTCTCCTTTGTTTTACAAATTTACATGATTTATAACCTCTTTTAGCAATACTTACAGTGATCTTATGTCATCCCATAGATTAGAATCCCCTTCAATCTGTCTTCTAATTTAAGGATTTCTACTTTGTGGCAGGCAGTTTGTTTTCATAGTACGCTTCCCTGGACCTAACCCCTCCAATTAGCACTTTGGTTCCTCCCCCCCAAATAACTGTGGTTCTTTTAGTAAAGAATGGTAATTAAAAGCTGCAAGTCTGTGTGCTAAGTAGGCTCATTACTATTTGAGTATTCATTGTTTTGTAGCCTCATAGTTACAGATACACAGAGGGAGGGTGTGAGAAGGGAGAGAATAGGCACATGTATATGTTATGTCTCTGTTTATTGAAAACAATGAGTACTTGCTGATAACCAATTTAGATCCAACTCCATGTGTTTGTTCTTCCCCCATTGTATTTTTGTAGCTCCTTTTTGTTGAGGCTGAAAAATCTGGCTGCTGTTGTCTTACTGCCCTTCTATATTGTCGCCCTTCTGCATGCAAGTGCCTTTCCATTGCCGCTAGATTGGGTGTCCTCCTCATGCTTGGGCTCTGAGTTAGCACAGGGATCTTTAGAGCTTCCAAAATGATAATTCTGTGCAGGTAACACCTGAACTAAGAGGCAAGTCCTACGCCGTTTGATTCAAGCAAGTCAGGTGGGCTTTTAAATACAATTTGGCAAAGTAAAAATTCCCTAAGAAGGTGAAAAGTAAGAAGACTTAAATTCTACCAAGATGCTGCTGAAAAACACAAAGAAAAGTAAAACGGAGAAAGCAAAGCTTGTGTCCTAGAAAGCTTTGAAAAGTATTTGCTTTGGAAAGAAGTATCCTTCTATTTGAGCATGAATTTCACTCTCTTCCCTGAATTACCTGTTTATAGGAAAGAATTCAAAAAGGTTAGTTGTTTTTTGAGAATGTATCTCATTAAGACCTTTTTATTTTAGTGTGGCATTTTAATGTAAATTTAATTTTGGAAATTTTATACTTAGGATAAATGGTAACTTGCTTTTTCAAAGCACCAAATATTTAAGCAGGAGATGTTCAGACTATGGCTTCCTTTTCTGTAGCTAGTTTCACTATAAAATGTGGGGACTCAGTTGTGGTGACAGGGAATCTCGTCCTCTCCTTCCGCTTGATGAGAGGCAGAGTGGCGTTGCTAGAGCCACTGTAACAGGGACTGGGCAACCCCTTTAGATGGCCACACCCATCCGTCCCAGTTTCTTTTTCAAAAATTTATTATAATTTGATGCATATAGATGTCTTGTCTGTGTATATATTTATGCACGGTATGAGTAGTACCTGGTGCCCAGGAAGGGCAGAAAAGGGCATTGGTTGTGAGTTGTCATATGGGTGCTGGGAATCAAACTCATGTCCTCTTCAAAAAAGCAGCTAGTGCTCTTAAGCCCTGAACCCTCTGTCCAGCACTGGCCGAACTGTACTGCTGCAGATTCACATACAGCACACAGAAAAGTTTGCCTTTGGTTGTATTTTCATATGAAAGTTGCATTTGGAGTTTGAGTTTTGCATATAAAACTTGTGTATTTATGCCCAGCAGTGTAGGAGAAAAAGTCTGATATTTGTGTATGTGGATTTAGTGATAGTTTACAGGAAAGTAAATAGTTTTTTTAAAATACTGTTTTGCTTTGTGGGTTGTCTCTTTTGATGAAGTGTCACTTATGTAGCCAATGGTAGCTTGTAACTCAACAATCCCTCTCACTCCACTTCCCAAAGTATCCCACATGGTGGGATTGCCTACTGCTATGTCTGATGTAGAAAATTCTTGTTTTCTATGGGTAAAAATACTGATTGCTACCGGACGGTGGTAGTGCATGCCTTTAATCCCAGCAGAGACAGGCAGATCTCTGTTAGTTTGAGGCCAGTCTGGTCTACAGAGTGAGTTCCAGGACAGGCTCCAAAGCTACAGAAAAAACCCTGTCTTGAAAAAACAAAAACAAAAAAACTGATTGCCTTTGCTTTGTGTAGTTGAATGCATTTGACTAGATCTGCCTTCTTCCCTAGACCGGAGTCCCTCTGGAACTCTTTTTTGTGGGTTTGCCATTTGCAAACTTGTTAGTTCCTTAGTTGCTTCTTTAATCTTTTTTTATCTTGGTTATTTTCTAGATGATGTCTGTGAAGCCATGAATTGATGTGTCATTACCTAAGATCCTAATTGCCATAGTTAGAATAAATAGTACATTTCAGAGTTACTTTGAATTTGTAATATAAATTGTATAATCTTAAGATTTAGCACAATTCCTCAACTGGAGCTCTATTAGTGTTATTGTTTTTTTTTTTGCTGAATGGAGCAGATTGATTGACCTGATTTGTATTTGTAGGGAAAAAAAATGCAGTTATGAATTCACCCAACAGAGACCACTTTGATTTCTAGAACTCTTAGTACCTTCCTTAAAAACACAAATAGTGGGGTTGAGGAGATAGCTGTTGAGTTCAAATGCCCAGCACTTGTGATTTCTTTTGTTGGAGTTGGGGGTGAGGCAGGGTCTGTCTGTATAGCTCTGGCTGTCCTGGAACTCACTCTGTAGACCAAACTGACCTCAAACTCACAGGGATCTACTTCCCAAGTGCTGGGATTAAAGGCATGCACCACTGCCACCACCATCTGGCTCACTTATGTTTTTGTTTTTTCAAAAAAAAAAAAAAAAGAAAAGAAAGAAAGAAAGAAAGAAAGAAGAGCCAGATTAGTGGTACACACCTATAATCCCAGCTCTAGGGCAGGGGGTTAGGGATCAGAGGCAGGTGGATCCCTGGGGCTTATCAACCACTCGGTCTACTATAAACAGCAAGCTATAGGTTCAGTCTCAAAAAAAAAAAATGAGGTGGAAGGGCTTAAAGGATGGCTCAGTAGTTAAGAGTGCTTGCTGTTCTTCCAAAGGACCCAAGTCAATTCCTAGCACTCAGTGATGGCTCATAGCCATCTATAACTCCTGTTCTTGAGATCCGACATCCTTTTCTGGCCTCCTCAGGTACCATTCACACAGATAGTATACAGACAAAATATCTATATCCCTAAAATAAAATGAAATTAAAAAAAGGAAAAGGCAGAGTGATGAAGGAAGAAACCCATGGCTCTATGGGGTATGGATGTGCTGTGTAACCTTTCTGGTGTTACTTCTTTTACAGAGAGAAGGAGCAAGAAAGGGAAGAACAGTTAATGGAAGACAAGAAAAGGAAGAAAGAGGATAAAAAGAAAAAAGAAGCCACTCAGAAGGTGAGTTAGGCATTTAGGTCTATCATTTGCTAGTGCTCCCTAATTAGTGACTGCCTTACTTGAATACCTACCCAAGATATTAGTTTATTTGAAAGTAGAAAAAGACATTTAGGTCTATCATTTGCCAGTGCTCCCTAGTTAGTGACTGCCTTACTTGAATACCTACCCAAGATATTAGTTTATTTGAAAGTAGAAAAATGTTTGAGGTTTATACATATTACTATACAGTGAATGATTAATAGTGCTTCAGCTTATTTTACGAAAACATTAGTAAACAATATTAAAGTCCCAACTGTGTTTCACTAGCTGAATCATAATTTAGTATCCATCTTCTCTCCAAGTTTATAGACAAACTTTCTCTCTCTCTCTCTCTCTCTCTCTCTCTCTCTCTCTGTCTGTCTCTCTGTCTCTGTCTCTCTCTCTCTCTCTCTCTCTCTCTCTCTCTCTCTCTCTCTCTCTCTCCAGAAGCTGTGTAGTTTTGGGGCATTTCCTGGAACTAACTTTGTAGGTCAGGCTGGCCTTGAACTCACAGAAATCTGCCTGCCTCTGCTTCCCAAGTGCTGGGACTAAAGGCATGTGCCACCACCATCCAACTAGACAAACTTTTTAAAACTTGCTTGAGTATGCCCTATTTTTTTTTAATTTATTTTTGCCTGTCCCTGGCACTATAGTTTAGGAAATTTTATTTTATAATGATCCCATCAGTGAACTGCCCTGGGGACACGTGTTGAGAGGCAGGAAGATGCTCAGTTTGAGGTTATCCTGGGCTACATAGTAAGTTTCAGACCAGTCAGAGCTGCATAGTGTGACCCTGTCTCAGAAACACTGAAAAGGAAATGGTATCTTGTACAGTCCCTTGGAGAATAGATTACATAGCTACGAGGAATGTGCTTGGAGAGCAAAGACACTAAAGAAAAGACAGAGCTGAAACCATTTGTCTGATGAAACTGTTGGAAGCTGAGAGTGGTGAGAACGTCCTGACAGGCGCAGCCTTTTACTTCAGAGCATTGCTCCTATCCCTGCCTGGCCGGGCTTTTCCCTTCTTAACTATTCCTGTAGTAACGTGGATCATGGGCTCTGGCTCTTCAGGGTTGCTGTGGTTCTTTTTCTGAAGACAAGATTTGCTGGCCAGGTCTTGTATGGTTACATGGAGATTTGGGAAGCAGGACCTCACTGAAGTCAGTCAGCATGAGGGTCCCTACTGGTTTTTGTAGAGGTATTATAAACTGTTAGAGGTTCAGAGAGAACTGTTCACAAAGAACAGTAAAGGCCATCAGACCTAATGGGAAGCAGAAGGGCCACATTGCAAGTTTTTCCAGCATCACTGAGGATGCATGCCCTAAAATTTCGTTATTTGAAGTCATATTTAAATAGAACATTTGTGAGGAACAGCATTTGAAAAATCTTGGAAAGACTTTCTGAATTGGGTTACAGATAACCTTGGTGTGTCAAGTGTATGAATGTAATTCATTCTTTATGACTTCATTAAAGGAACAGGCAGTTATTATTTAGAACTGTATCAGACTGCTGTGTGATTTAAAGTTTTGTCTGCTTTTAATGGTATTTCTGTCATGTTGATAGTGGTACATCTTTTATCCTATCTTCATGCTGTCAGAGTACTTGCTGCTAATCTTAGCCTATCAGAATTACCTGCAATTCCAGAATAAAGAGTATGAATTTTAAAAAGCAGATAATGAGCTTGGTGTGGTGATGTACACCTATAATCCCACTACTTCAAAGGTGGCGGCAAAATGATTAGAAACTGAAGGTGTTCCTCAGCTACATAAAGAGTTCTATGCCAAATGGGTTACATAAAAACTATCTCACAAAAGAGCGAGAGAGCACTTTGAATGTAGAGCCACCTTCCCTGTCAATGAGGCAGGTGCACTAGTGTTAGCATATTGGTTCTATTGCCCTGTGGTCTTTGAGCTCCTGCCCTGGACCTTTCTGACACACCACTACCACCCAAAATGGAAAAAAAAAAAGAAAACCAACAAACTCAAGTGTAATAATGAGATTGAACTTAGAGAGAACTTTCTCCCTCCAGGTCCACACTTTTTTTTTTTATTGAGCTATATATTTTTTTCTGCTCCCCTCCCCTTCTACCCTCTCCCATGATCCCCATGCTCACAATTTACTCAGGAGATCTTGTCTTTTTCACACATTTCATCTACTAAATTGGTCCTAAATTTCCCAGTTTGGGAACAGAGTTAATAGGCTGGACACCAAGGATCTGAATAGGGGTTGTTGTCTAGATGACAAGGAGACAGTGCTTGTTTCAAAAGGTATATATTCCATCTTCATTCTTAACATAGATGTTTGTTGCATTAAAAATATTAACATCTCATGTTTGTAAATCAAATACGCATATGTATTATGTATTATGTATTCTACAAATAGGAAATTTATTTGAAATAAAGGAGAATCTGGTTACATTGGAAACTGAATTGGGATTATTTACGCAAAGTGTGTAGTTTATACAGCTAGACAATCTTCCCCAAGTGCATGCATCTACGTTGAAGACCAATTGAGAAATACTGACAGGGGCTGGAGAGATGGCTCAGTGGTTAGGAGCACTGTCTACTCTTCCAGAGGAGCCAGATTCAATTCCCAGCACCCATATGGCAACTCCCAACTGTCTGTCACTCCTGTTCCAGGGATCCAATGCCCTCATACAGACTTACGTACCGGCAAAACACCAGTGTACATAAAATAAAAATAAATTAAAGAAATAATGACAAAGATAATAATAACCTTAAATTTGAAGGAATTAATCATGACTAATATAAAAATTTTTGTTGGCCATGGTGACGCCTGCCTGTAACCCCAATTCTTGGGTCTAAGCAAAAGTATTAGAAAGACGTTGAAGGTCAGCCAGGGCTGCCAAAAAGAAAGAAAAAACATTTCAGATCAGCTAACAAAGTCTAGGCTGACACTTTGTCTTTGACAACATTTTATTATGCTGAACCACTGTATAATTTTATAATTAAATTCCAATTTAGCAATTTTAAGGAAAGAGCACAAAGCTTACCATGTGATTGCTTTAGTGGTCCCAGCATTATTGTAAAGACAGCTAGAAGTCATAAAATGTGCTCTGGAAGAAAGAATTGTAGAGAATATGCCAGAAATTCTATTCTGTGGTTGTTAGTTGGCTTCCACATCTTTCTTTTTTTCCTCATAATTTTGTAACCACCACTTTGTGTCTGTCTTCCTCTTTAAACTAGGTATACATTTCTTAAAATTTATATTTATTTATTTTTAAAGATTTATTTATTTATTATATATACAGCATTTCTTCCATGTATGCTTGCATGCCAGCAGGGAGCACTAGATCTCATTACAGATGGCTGTGAGCCACCATGTGTTTGCTGGGAATTGAACTCGGGAACTCTGGAAAAGCAGTCAGTGCTCTTAACCATTGAACCATCTCTCCAGCCCCTAAAATTTATATTTATATCAGCAACATTCACGTGTCTGGGACCCAGTAGTTGCTCAGAATGTTTGTTGAGTGATGGAATGCTCAAGAATGGGTGGTAGTGGGCTGACTGTGTAACTTGGTAGAAGAGTGTTCTGGGTTCCATCCTCAGCACTCACTGCAGGGAGAAGAAGAATGAATGATGCCAGTGTAATGTTATTAAAACATTGACTTTCATTTAGGGCTAAAATTAAATTTCTTCCACACAGAAATTAAACATGAACCTCTTTCCACCGTGTTCAATGGCAGTTGGCTCTTTCCAGAACCATCCCTGAGTAAACCATGTTGAATTCCCATTCACGAGAGAGGTGTAAAGAAGGACTCCATTCATTCATTAGGCTGATGCTGCGAAAGAAGCATTGTGTAATGTTGGCAGGACATGGACTCTGACTGTCCAGATTTCCAACATCTGAGAATTGGCTGTTGTAACAGCACCCACATTATAAGACATATTCAACATGATTTAGATTTGTTGCTTAAAACTGGGGAAGTATTGACTTTTATTCAACTGATCTTCAAAGTGGCATTCCAAGAAATAGTTACAATGGAATAAAACCTAAATTGCCATCAGGAATTGGTGTGTGAATCAAACCATTCATTCTTGGATAATTGGGGACTGTAGAAAAATGTACAAGGGCTTTTCACTAGAATTGAGCCTGAGCAATTAGTAGTGGAGAGCAGGTTCATTTTAAGACACTTTCCCACAGATTTCCGTGTAGTACAATTAGCCTGTCCTTTAATGCAAAAATGTAAGAAGAGCTCCAGGGAGTCCTAAGATAGAGTGTTTAGGTCAGATTCAGAGTCTAAGTGTGCTAGGATCTATTTGCGGGCTGGTTAGCTACCGGACAAGCACTTCAAAGATGACCATGTTTTCATGAATAGCAGTAAACTGGAATGATTGCCAACCACACGTCTTTTAAAAGATGATTGTAACATTCATTTTTAAATTAATTAACCATTCACTTAATTACATTTTGGGTAATATTTGAAAGTATATAAAACAGTGCCTAAATGAAAATATACTTCCTTTTATATATGAGTTTATCTCTCACCATAATTTTGTTTAATATATTTTTGGTTTGGGGAATTTCAGACATGCATACAATATATATTTTAACTATATTTACTACTCCCATTCCTCTCCCAACTCCTCCCAGATCCACCCCATCAGCAACTCCCAATATCCTGTTGTCTTCATTTGTTTGTTTGTTTTGTTTTTCGAGACAGGGTTTCTCTGTACATTTTTTTTTAAATAGCCTACTGATTGTAATTTGTGCTGCTCATGTAGTCCAGGGTGTGGGGCCTTCTACTACTATGCCCAGTAAAGCTGGACCAGGGGCCTAACCCTTAAAGAAAGCTTTTTCTGCCTCAGAAGCCATCAGCTGTCAGTAGATCCTCAGTTAGAGGTGGGGCTTCAAGACCCCTCCCCGCTTCATGCAGGATTGTTAACTGGGTGGATTGTGTGCAGGTCTTTTCTAACTGCTGTGAATTCACAGTGTAATGGTCCAGACCTTTTTTGGTCCTACTTTCTTCTAGCTCATACTGTCTTCCTGCCCCCTCTTCCTCTGTGGCCCCTGAGTTTTGGAGCATAGCATTCATTTTTAATAACTTCTTTCAAAGTCAGATAGTGTGAAAGTCCTTTAGCAAATTGACAGTTTGGAAAAGTAGGTCAGATATGGTACTAACAATGTAATGTATCTGTGGCTAGGATTCTGGCTTACTTGCTTTGGGATGTTTTTCTTTTGTGGCCCTTCTGTGGTTTTGCTTTTATATTACAGGAAATATATGATGAATGTCACGGTGTCATTGTGCCCCCACTCCACACTGCTCTGTAGCAATATAAGAAGTAGTTTACCTCTGTCATATAAAGATTTCCAGCATGACCTCACAAGTCCATTGCTATATTTAACTACCCATCATTTTAGGCTTTTTCATAGACTCTTACTTATTGAAGTACTTTTTAAAAAGCACTCATACCTTTTTATCAAAATTTGCATAATTCAGTCTTATGTTCTGCTTTTATAACTTTGATGATGATAGCAGATACCAGTTGAACATTGGCATGGTTATCTGATGTAACCCTTACCAAAACCCTGCTAGGGGAAATGACTATTTCCACCAGGTAAATGAGTAATTGAGATCATACAGGCTTGGTTTCAAATCTTCCTTGCAACCATGATTCCTGACTTCAGGATGAGCCAGCCTCTCATGTTTAAGTTGGAGCTCAAAGGTATTTGAGTTCATACTCAGGTAGAATCTTTTTGTGGTAATTTAGTTTCTGGCCACATCTGTTGGATTTTCTGGAATTAGAGCAATCAGAATGGCTAACCAGTCCCAATACATCATTCAACAAGTAGAAAGTTTTTTAAAAAGTTGTTGTTTGGTTTTGGGTTTTGTTTGTTTTTTTTTTTTAATTTAGATTTTCTTCAAATTCTAGTTGTGTCAGTATGACTAAACATATGGACATAACTTCTAGAAAGATATCGAAATTGACTCACAGCTGTTTTGGATTTCAACTAAGCCTGGATACTGTGTTTTCTGACAACTTGAATTGCCTACGTTAAAAGTATTAAAATGTTCTTACAACACAGTACTGAATTTAAAAAGCAAATTTTATTTACTTATATCTGTTATTTATTTTGCAGGTCACGGAACAAAAAACCAAAGGTAAGATTTTTATTCTCTTTTTGTGTTTAGATTTCACGATGCTGCTGACTCAGCTTGCAATCCACTCAGCAGAGAGTGGGCACACTAATTAAGGTGGGTTGTTTGCAGTCACTGAAGAGCAGCAACGACAAACAAAAAGCACTTAGAATTGTGTTTCTAGTTGGCCTTACTTTTTAGGGAGCAAAAGAGTAAATACTTTGTTTTAAAAGTGTGTGAATCATGATTTTGAACTAAACTCTTTCAGAACTTTTAGTATACAGTGGCAAATTGCCAACTCCTAGTTTTTGATGACAGTTGCTGAGAGCACTTACCCATCTTGGTGCATGAAATATATTGCGTCTGAAACTGGAATGTCACATCTAGAATGTTCAACAGCCTTCTGAACTGGAGCCTGGACTGTGATTTTTAAGATACCAAATTTTGAATAAGTTAACTCTGCTTGAAAAAAATCTGATGTGTTGCAAACAGAAGCAAATGACCCTTAGGCCATTCTCAGTCTGATACTGCCCTTTTCTGTGGTTCTTTCTGCTCTCCTGATTCTAATTATGTAGTTTTGTTTAATAATGGTCATTGTTGGATAGCAGGCCTTAATAGTGGGAGGGAAAGTTCCTTGAGATAATGCTTATTTTGAGCACTTAAACATGTGGTTCTCATTTAAGTGTATATTAAAATAGTTGACCTAGTTGTCAAATTATATGCACCCAGGCTGCTGCTAGACCTTGTCTTACCTAGGCTGGAGTTCTTAGAGATGTACCTTGAAGTGTCCATGCAGCCTCAGAACATGAAAACCATTGACCTGGATTAAAAAAAAAGAGAAATCATATAAGGGTTGGAGACTTGGATTTGACAAGAGTCCCTTTAATGATGAGGTAGTTTGAGTTCAGTTTGGTTTGGTTGGTCAGTTTGGTCAGTTTGATGACTAACAGGCAAAAACATGCCATTTAATGATCAGTTTTCATAGATGCTTTATCTAAAGATAGCTTTCTTAAGAAACATAATTATGAGAAATTCTCAAGTAAATACATATTAATCTATTATATTTCTAATCAAAGGCATATCAAAGAAGACTATGTCCTGGGCCTTTGTTGTGATTTAGAAAGTAAATTGTGAGACTCTGCTATTATAATTATCTTAATTGGTTAGGAGAATAGTGTTCTTCCCCTTGTCCAGTTCAGCCATTTCCGAACCCACAAGTAGGCTTTCTTCTAGAAAAATCCATCAAATATGTATTTTTCCTAAGCCTATTTAGAAGTATACTTTGTGAACGGATTTGGGGAACAAAACATTTATCAGACTTTGTGGGGCGGGCAGGGAGTCTCACTGTGTAGCGATAGCTAAACTGGACCTCATGATGTTGACTAATCTGGCCTTGACCTTGCAATGATCCTCCTGCCTCTGCCTCCTGGGTGTTGGGATTACAGGCATGTGCTATTGGCTTTCTGAAAGGACTTTTGCAGTGGTTATCAGGTGAGAAAATTGGTGTTTTCCTGACAAGCTGGACTCAGTGTTAGTAGAACATAAAGAATATGGTAGAAGCCAGTTTCTGCTTCTATCCTATAGAAAAACAAAGTCCACTAGACATTCTTTCTCCAAATGGTAATAACAATACCAGGTCTGTTCGCACACACTATGGTCTCTCTTCTGCCAGAGCCTTAAAAATCAAGCTTTCCTTCCTATGCACCCTTCTACTTAGGTCTTTTTCATACCTACTGTAGATGAATCGTACTTCCCTGTCTCCTTACTCTTCCTGCTCCCCCAATCAGAAAATCAAGTCAGATAATCCCTAAAGGGAGATGAGGGCCTAGCTTGGGTCTCCAAGGGATTTAATTCTTTGAACCAGAGAGAAGACAGGAAGTTTAAAAATGCATATATATATATTCCTATTTCTTCTTGAGTTGTGTCAGACTCACTAGCCTTGCTAGGTTTGTTCCATTTCATGATCAAGTCTTTGTTGGGCATTCTCCACCTCATTCTTTTGCCTGAGCTGACATTTCTGGTTCCTGTTCCTCTCCCCAATGACAGTTATCGTCTTAAGCAATCTGCCCTTAACTCTGAATCTACTCTTTTCCCAGCAGAGAAAAAAGAAAAGACTGTGTTGGTGCCAAGTCTGGGTTGTACAAGGACTGAAGTAAGATTTTTCTGTATTTCAGAAAAACAGTGTATTGGTTGTATGGTCTTCCTTTATCTTCCACCATTAAAAATAGTATGGTGAGAATCCCAGAAAGGAGGGTAGGACATGGATTTCAGCTAGTCCTCTGAGGACATGGGCTAGCTATGCCTACTCAGCTAAAAAGAAGAAAAAGCACTTAGGCAAAAATTTAGATACTCTTTTGTGGATATTAAATAAACACAAAACTGTAAAATCAGCACCAGGTCAGATTTAACTAAGTGAAATTTCACAGGGAAAAGGGTAAGGCTAGGGTTAAAAGCCCAATTATACAAACTACATAATAGCAGAATTTGGCCGTAACAATTTAGCCTTGCTAAAGGTTGTTATAGGATGATGATTGCCTTAATGAGAGCTATCAGTATAGAATGAAATGACTAGTTTCTAAACACGAGCATGACCTTTAGCTGCTAGAAAATATCCAGAGTGGGAATTGCAGGTCTGTAGACATCGGTATGGAATGGGAAGCCTCCATGGACCACGCACAGTTTGGGTCAGGTTGGCCAGGAATTTATCACTTCAGGCAGATTTAAATAATGTGGGATTGTTTAGTTTCCATGTCTTTCTCACTGAGGACCCTCAGGTAGGGCTCTGGTTGCTAAGATTGAACATGTCCACAGTAAATATCTGCTTTTTTCTAGTGAGGCTTAGGGTAAGTCAAAAAAGTCGGAGAAAATGGATCAGTTTTTTAAATGCTGTGGTTCAAAGTACTAAATTATAACCTTGCCCCATACCCCATTGGCACACATCTGAAGGAAAGCATTTTCCATAACCATATCTGGGGTTGTTGGTCATTTTCTACATTGATTTCTGAGTTTATTCTAGGAAACATATTATAGTGAGTGCATGTCAGTGGCTCAGATAGACTACCAACAAGGCCCCCACATTGTAGAGGCACCTGTGTGCTCTAATAGGTGGTAGCATTTGTTTAGAAATGGAACTAGGGTCAGTGAGATGAATCCTTGGGTGAAATTGTTTGCTATTCAAGCCTGAAGATCAGGGTTCAATCCCTAGGTTTATAGTGGAAAAAGAAAAACACCCAGAAATTGTCCTCTGATCTCTAGACATTTTGTAGCATGTATACACCTGTATTGTCTCTCACACAAAAATATTATACACACATAAATAAATGAATAAAATAGGGAGATGGAGAGGGAATTAGCTGTCTCTAAGATGAGTGATTATGAGCTGTTACAAAACATGCACTCAGATAAGTGAGTGCCAAATTCTCATGTGGCGGGGAATGAGGGTGGACAGTACCTGGGTAAAACAATGGTGAAAAAGAGGAGTTCAGCATGGGGTTCCTAGGTAATGGTGTGTGTTTGGGATGAGGACAGACAGATTGAGTCTTAAACACCTCTAGGCTGGAGCGCAAGTTTGGTGATAACTCCACAATGCTAGGAAATAATGGAGCTTAGGGCTGAGGGTCAAGTTTGAGGGGAGCAGAGAGGATAAGAGACCTAAGTTGGAGATAAAAGAAATAAAGTTACACAGTGATAATTAAGGCCTCTGCAGAAGAGTTTAATTCTCAACAGCTCAGTGTGAGAAATAGGTAGCCCCACCTGTTTGTTATGGGTAGATGGAGACAATTGACCACTGCAAGTGTCCTCAGGTCACTCATACAGTGACCTGAATGTGCACACGCTTATGCACAAGCGCACGTGCACACACACAAATATATGTAATAAAAAAAAAAAACCTTAAAAGATGTAATCTCAGTGTTTGGTGTGGTGATTTATACCTGTAGTCTCATCTAGACTTGAGACTGAGGCAGGAAGATCGTCATGAGCTGGAGGCTAGTCTGAATAAAAGTGCAG
Organism: Microtus oregoni; assembly: GCF_018167655.1. Taxonomy (NCBI): domain Eukaryota; kingdom Metazoa; phylum Chordata; class Mammalia; order Rodentia; family Cricetidae; genus Microtus; species Microtus oregoni. The sequence goes on from NW_024543081.1 coordinate 15,038,853, forward strand.
AATTCCCAAGTGAGGGAGTAACTAAATGCCCTTTTGGAATTATAATTAAAAGGATGGTCAAAGGCAGGGGCTGCTCCTGTGTCCTACAAGCCAAATCTGACCTGCTTGTTTTTATACTGCCTGTGAGCAAAGAGAGTTCTTTAAATTCTTAAGTTGATTCAAAGAACACTGTGAGAATGTAAAATTCCTGACTCACTGTCCTTGAATAAATCCTTACTAAAGCACAGCCATAGTCTATGGCTGCTTTCACTCTTCTGTACACACTTGAGTTGCTGAAGCTAAAACCTTATGCCCAGTGAAACCTAAATATTTACTGTTTAACCCTTGCTCCACAGTATGGAGGACCCCAAAGGAAAATGAGGAAGAATTGAAGAGCTACCAGAGTAAATTCAAAAGAACCAGTAGTCAGGAGCTGCAGGCATGATGACAAGTGCCCAGTGCCCTCTAGACTGGCAGTGAAGACCCTGGTGACTGGAGGAGGAAGATGTTGGATGCAGAAGCCAGTGTGTGTTAGTGGAAAGTGAAGAAGTAGAGATAAAGGTGGAGGTCACTGAGAATCACATGGTGTGGGTTAAGTCACCTGTGCATGAGACAGTCTTCGAGATTTTAAATTGTTAACCTAAAGTAGAATATTTCCTATGACTTTAACTACTTTTGTTTAGTTTTAATTTTGTTTTTGTTTTATTGGGTATTGCATCTAGAGTCTCTTGCTCACCACAGAACTACATCCCTAGCCCTTTTACAAACATTTCTAGGTCAGGTCTGTGTGTGTTTGGTCCTGTTAAGATGAAGGAAGTGGGGCCGGGCGGTGGTGGCGCACGCCTGTAATCCCAGCACTCGGGAGGCAGAGGCAGGCGGATCTCTGTGAGTTCGAGACCAGCCTGGTCTACAAGAGCTAGTTCCAGGACAGGCTCCAAAACCACAGAGAAACCTTGTCTCGAAAAAACCAAAAAAAAAAAAAAAAAGATGAAGGAAGTGGTAGCTTGTATTGGTTCTGTGCACTTGCTGGGTCTGTTGTATAAATGTACAATTCAGAAGCTTGTCAAGTTCAAACATTTCTTAAAGAACTCTTCCTAGGAAAAAATGGCACCTTGCTGATACTTTCAAAAATGAGGCTACCTTTAATCCCAGCACTCGGGAGGCAGAGGCAGGCGGATCTCTGTGAGTTCGAGACCAGCCTGGTCTACAGAGCGAGTTCCAGGACAGGCTCCAAAGCCACAGAGAAACCCTGTCTCAAAAAAAAAAAAAAAAAAAAAAAAAAAAAAAAAAAAAATGAGGCTAATTAGAAGCTGAAACTGCAAACTAAGAATGTTGTAAGTTAAGAGAGTAGAAAGGGAGACGATTCAGCCAATAGGGTATGTAATTTCTAAAGTACACGATAGAAATGAGAAAATAGGACACAGTATTCTACAGTGTTTTCTTTTCTATGAGACAGAGTCTGTGTTTATTTGAAGCATAGACCTTTGGTTGTTGTTTTGGTGGGATTGAACCAACCAGAGTTGAGCTAGGCAGCCACATCAGCCCTAACGCATATGTAGGCTTTCTTTAGCAAAGAAACTGAGACCTTGAGGCTTTTGAATCCCAGCACCAAATAAACCTGGTTCAGAGGCTAGAGTAGATCATTTTAGAACTACTTATGCTTCAGCCTACAAATCATTGGCATTGAGAAGAGAGGCCTGGCAGGCACCTCTCTGAGACCTGACACTCCGGAGGTACACTAATTCTGATGTCTTAGCTTTGTACTTGAAGAATCTGTAAAAATGTTTGTGCTCCCGCCTAACAGTTCCTCCAGTAGATGTCATGGGTTTTGCTTGCCTTTCAAACTTAATTTATCATGTGTGTATGTGCGGTCAGAGGATAGCTTGCAGGAGTCATCTCATTCCAGTGTGTGGGCTCCATGTATTTTAGGCTTGGTTGCAAACACCGCTACCCACTAAGCTATCTTGCTGTCCGTTATTTATTTAAAGTTCATAAAGAAGTGTAATAAAGAAAAAAATCAGCTAGGCGGTGGTGGTGGTGCATGCCTTTAATCCCAGCACTAAGGAGGCAGAGTGTTGCTTTCTTTTTTAATTATTGCTGCCTTTTAAACTAAGGCTATCCTAGTCAGCAGCTGCAACCCCTCGCTACCACACAGGAGCCTCAGCCTGAGAAAATTCTGTTTTCTTGGGTACCGACTCTTTCAAAGCTACAAAAGGAACTTACCTAAATCTCTGTCCGAAAGAACTCAAGATTCAAAGGTTGAGGTAGAATTCTGCTCTCCAGAGAGGCTGAATAGCAAGCAGCTCACCTCCTTGTGTCTCCCCAGAAGTTCTCATGCTTCTCATCTTATAAACCCTTTTCCACCTGGCTCCTCCCTACAACTTCTAGTCAGCTGCAGGTGAATTTTATCTAATCAAACATATTTTTGCATCCTTAAACAAATGTTCCATAGCATAAACAAAAGTAACACACCTTAAAATAGTATTCTACAACAGCAGAGGCAGGCAGATCTCTGTGAGTTCCAGGACAGCCAGGGCTACACAGAGAAACCATGTCTTGAACAAAAAAAAAAAAAAAAAGAAAGAAAGAAAGAAAGAAAGAAAAAAAAGAAAGAAAAAGAAGAAAAATCTGGCCATGCCCTCCAACACAGTTAGCTTTTCTAGCTTAAGTCCTGGGATTTTCAGCAGCTGGGCTCCAGAGACAGCACCATGTCAGAGGAGAAATAATGGAGCTGTGTTCTCATCACATCTGTCCTATCTTTGGTATGACCAGGAGAAAATACCACAAAGGGGTTGTACAAGGACTTTTGTACAGTGTACAGCACCAGGGTTTTGGGTTCAAGCAACTGTGTATACTATAAAGTTAGTCAGACCCTTCTCAGCTGAGGCTGCTCTGTCATTGTCTTATTTAAGAGAACAAGTTAAGGCACGTGGGCAACCTGGTTAACTTAGAGTAGAGATCCTAACCCAATTATAGAAGAGCAGCCTCACAAACTAGCTGGGAAAATCCACCTAGCTTTATTCTCGTAAGAGCAATGAAGATTAGTACGGCATGTGGAATATTCCAGAAACAAATATTTTATTTAATAGTTTATTTGTCCAATGTCTCCTATAGGTTCTGCAGAGAGCACTATGTTAATATTAGACAATGACTGGTTTAGTTTTTTATTCTGCTCATCACATTACAGCCACCACCCTTTTACCAGGAGGCCAGTACTATCTTGTGATTGGCTAAGAATAGACATATGAGTTGCCTGGAACTTACTTTAGCCATCTATTCTTTTCTCCTGTCACTCACAGTATTCAGTAATGTCCAGTGGTGGCTAGTCTGGGCCCCTGCTTTCTGATGATGTATCTCTCTTCTTATAAAGGAGCCAGCTAAATGGCAACATGCTGGCCCAGCATCATTTCAGCAGTCAAAGCAATACTGCTACCAGAGATGGTTGGCAGGGGTTTGGACCTCAGATTAATTTCTGTAGTACTGTCAACCTCTGGGGGAGGGGGGGGCAGATTTTCTTGGGAGAAAGTGAATGATCTTTTTTTCAAGAAGGTGTTTGACACTATTGTTCAAGAATAAGCACTGGGTTTATAAAAAGAATAAGAAGAAATACAGAGTTGTAGTCTTTAGCTTGTATAAAGACAGGCATAGAGCTAGGAACCTCTGTAGGCAGGGTTGAGGTAGGAAGCAGCAGGTCCAGCAGGGGAGGTAATTTCATGGTTGCTGTGCATATTTCTGTGCTGTTTAACATTTTATATCAATGAAAAAGCTAAAACAGATTTTCTAAAATAAAAGCTAAGAGATTTCTAATGTTCCTGTTATATAAACAGTCACCAATAAGCTTTTGCATCCAGGTGGCTGTAGGAACCAAAGGCAAGTGGAATTTTGTGATTCTCTAGGTCTGTAGTTCTCTGTAGGTGCCTGTCCTACAAGGAGGAAAATGAATGATTGTTTCTATTCTTGAGGGACTTAAGGCCAGTGAGAGCGAGACCAGATGTAATCACTATATTGCAGGAGTATGAGTAAAGCGTGCTCCACTTGCCTAGTCAGGAGCTTCAGAAAAGTTCACAGAGGTCTTCAAAGAAGTGGGTTGATTGTCCTCAAGGTAGCCCAGGGAGTTGCTGCCAAGCCTGACAACCTAAGTTCCAGTCCTGGAACCCATATGATAGAAAGACCCACCTCCCTCTAATTGTCCTTTGGCTTCCACTTGCTTACCATACCATGTGTACACACAGAATAAGTAAATGGAAGTAATAAATTTCCTTTCCTTGAGAAATTGGAGGAAGGGAAGGTCTTGGGCTACTGAGACTTTGGCACAACCATTTCTACCTTCCAGGATTTGGTGATGTGAGTGATTCCCCACTTAATTGATAGAATGTACTGTTTTTGATTCTTTGTTACTATCACCTGCTTCCACCACTCCTACTTAGTAAAGTAAACATCCTGGCAGGAATTTGAAAAGGCAGTCCCTTCAGAACAGAGCGATAGATTTGCCTTCTTAGAATAGTCTTCTGTGAACTTTCTTAAAAACAGACTTTAGAAAAATAGATTTAATTTCAAAGACTTTCCCAACTCCTGTCTTTTCAGTGCCCGAAGTGACGAAACCAAGTTTAAGCCAACCAACGGCCGCCAGCCCAATTGGCAGCTCTCCATCGCCACCAGTCAATGGTGGCAACAATGCCAAAAGGGTGGCAGTGCCGAACGGACAACCGCCAAGCGCCGCCCGCTACATGCCTCGGGAGGTGCCGCCGCGATTCCGTTGCCAGCAGGACCACAAAGTGTTACTAAAACGTGGGCAGCCCCCTCCACCGTCCTGCATGCTCCTTGGGGGTGGAGCAGGGCCTCCTCCCTGCACAGCACCTGGAGCAAACCCAAACAACGCACAAGTGACAGGAACGCTGCTGCAGAACGAGAGTGGGACTGCACCAGGTAAGACGGACACTGGGGCCAGCTTCAGAGAGAGGGAAAGCATTTTCTGTGCTTAGTTCCTGATAACAATTCCATGAAAATCATTGTTGATGTAGACTGTATTATGCAAAAGATGGGAGAGGATCCCAGCATAAATGTACATAAGCAATTCTCTGAAATTGGGTTGTGGTGTCTTGGCATGAAAGAATAAGATCATGCTTGAACTCCTAGGGTATGTAGTTCCCCAGCTATGTTCAGGAAGTGAGACTTACATGGGGCTTCTTCTAAATCTTCCAGAATCTTATGCTTCCAGAATGATCACGTAGGTTGTTGTATAGAATCTGGAGAGAACACCAGATATACAATTACATAGTTTTTAAGTAGGGTTTTTTTTCCTGTTAAGTCAGTGTTTAGTTTTAGAACTCTGGATTTTGAGCTTTGTTAAGACTGTAATATAGATGTGAGAGATCTTTCCTTCAAGAGTTCCATTAGAAGTTTTGATGATCTCTGATATAGCCCAGGTTGGTGTCAGACTCATGATCCTCCTGTCTCAGCTTCATTAGAACATCTACCACCAAGAGTTTTTAATATGTATTATGTCAATAAATAGTAAAGAGTTTCCAGTCCCTTTAAAAAAAATTAATGTAGCCGGGCGGTGGTGGCTCACGCCTTTAATCCCAGCACTTGGGAGGCAGAGGCAGGCGGATCTCTGTGAGTTCGAAACCAGCCTGGTCTACAAGAGCTAGTTCCAGGACAGGCTCCAAAACCACAGAGAAACCCTGTCTCGAAAAACCAAAATTAGATTATTTTAAAATTTAGTGTTTGAGCTAGAGAGAGAGAACACAACAGGTAAAGATGGTTGCCACCAAGCTCAGTAGCCTGAGTTCCATCTTTAGGCTCTACCCACATAGTGAAAAGAACTGACTCCCAAAGATTGTCTTCTGACCTCCATATGTGCATCTTAGCACACATACAAATAAGTAAATAAAAGTAACTTTAAAAACAAATTTTGAAGAAAAAAAACTAAACTTTGAATATCATTAAGCATAGGCAAGACCAGCACAGTCTCAAGGTGTTAAGATTCTGTGTGTCCTCATTTTAGTATATATGTGTATATGATAATTATAATTATAGATAATTAAAATTATATATACATATAAATAATTTAAATTTTATGTACACATACACAGATCTACATGCAGACTTACACACACACAACACAGTGACAGGGTTTCTCTGTAGCCTTGGCTGTCCTAAAATTCGCTTTGTAGACCAAGCCGACCTCAAACCCAAAGATCTACCTGCCTCTGCCTCCTGAGTGCTAGGCTAAAAGGTGTGCAATACTGCCACTGGGCTAAAATGTTTTAGGTAGTGTTATTTTTAGTTCATAGTAATTGAAAACTGCTTGGCTAATGGAGAAATTAGTTTAGAAAAAATTCATTATAAACATTATTTCCCCCCACCCCACTAGATATGGTACATTCTACGGAAACATGAGGTGAGCAGTAATCTGATTCACCAGATTACTCTCCTTGGGAATCTGAACCTGTCTGATCCAGACTCCTATATCTCAGCGGCTAGCTTAGGGACAGTCATCATTCAGCACAGGCTTATAGAGTAGAACGCACAGGCCACTGTATAGAATCTCCACGTTAGCAACATAGGCTTTCATGGAAAGAGTAGTGTAGGAAAGCAAAGATGTAAACAGGGTTACCACACTGAGGAAAATGTCCCTTGCTGAAGAAAGATGATTTTTCAGGTGGCAAGCCTGGGAAGGGGCTCCACAGATGGAGTGGCACTTGGAGAATATCCATAAAGATGAATCAGTCTCACTGTGCAGATCTGGGAGGAGAAAACAGCAGGTCCAGCCTAGAGTGGTGCTGGGGTCAGAGGTGTGTTTATGCACTCACTGTAGGCATCTTTGTGGGGCGTTGTAAAGGATGTAACTGGGAGGACTGATTGGCCCTAGAACATCTATCTTGTTGAAGCCATCTGAGGGGTTTTACGTTTCTATGCATTAAGTAATTGTTGAAAGCTCTCAGAGAGCACTGAGAGAACCAAAAAGGTGTTTTAGAAAACCACTCCAGCCACAAGTGTTAGAATAGATTGAAGAAATACATCACGCTTAAGGTCTGTCGCATTTTCTTAGGATACAAGAAGGTCCTTCTGTGTTAGCAGGAGCGGCAAGTAGGTAACTTTGAGAGGTGGTATGGACTAGTACATACAGCAGTAGCCAGTGACAGGGGAAACTCCAGCATATTCTCATAGCTCAGCGCATAAAGACCGGATGACCTGAGTTCAGTCCCTAGAATCCACATGGTAAAAGGAGAAAACGAATCCCAGCTACTTTACCCTCTGACTTCCACACTGGCACCATGCCATGCTCACATATTATGCACACACCCATACTTACATAAAAAGGTGACTCTAGATGCTGTGTTAAAATCATATAGGAAGACTTACCAGGTGAACAAGCCAGTCTAGGAAAGATGCAGGGAGCTCTCTTGGGGCTGTCAGAACTCCAGGTATTGATGGTGATGTATGTACAGCTTATGGGTGACAGATGATCTCTTTCCCAGAGTCAACCCTTGGAGGTGCTGCTGCTTCAAATTATGCAAATTCCACTTGGGGTCCGGGAGCCTCCTCCAACAACAGCGCCTCCCCCAACCCAATTCACATCTGGGACAAGGTGATTGTAGACGGGTCTGATATGGAAGAGTGGCCTTGTATTGCCAGCAAAGACACTGAATCTTCTTCCGAAAACACCACCGATAACAACAGTGCCTCGAACCCTGGCTCTGAGAAGAGTGCTCTGCCAGGAAGCACCACTAGTAACAAAGGCAAAGGGAGCCAGTGCCAGGCTACAAGTTCCGGGAACGAATGTAATCTTGGGGTCTGGAAGTCTGACCCTAAGGCTAAATCTGCTCAATCTTCCAACTCTACTTCAGACAGCAACAATGGACTAGGAAACTGGAGGAATGTGAGTGGTCAAGATAGAATTGGACCTGGCTCTGGCTTCAGCAACTTTAACCCAAATAGCAACCCATCTGCCTGGCCAGCATTGGTCCAAGAAGGAACTTCTAGGAAAGGGGCGTTGGAAGCAGAAAATAGTAATTCCGGTGCACAAGTGAGCACAGTAAGTCAGGCATCCAGGGAACAGCAGTCAAAGATGGAAAATGCGGGTGTTAATTTTGTTGTCTCTGGCAGAGAACAGGCTCAGATTCATAACACTGATGGACCAAAAAATGGAAACACTAACTCCTTGAACTTAAGTTCACCAAACCCCATGGAAAATAAGGGAATGCCCTTTGGGATGGGCTTGGGGAACACCTCCAGGAGCACTGATGCCCCTTCACAAAGCACTGGAGATCGAAAGACTGGGAGTGTTGGGTCTTGGGGTGCAGCTAGGGGGCCTTCTGGAACTGACACAGTCTCTGGACAAAGCAATTCTGGAAATAATGGGAACAATGGAAAAGACAGAGAGGACTCCTGGAAAGGAGCTTCTGTTCCAAAATCAACTGGGTCAAAAAATGACTCTTGGGACAACAATAACAGGTCTACGGGTGGGTCCTGGAACTTTGGCCCTCAGGACTCTAATGACAACAAATGGGGTGAAGGGAACAAAATGACATCTGGGGTCTCTCAGGGAGAATGGAAACAGCCGACTGGGTCTGATGAGTTGAAAATTGGAGAATGGAGTGGTCCAAACCAACCAAATTCTAGCACTGGAGCATGGGACAATCAAAAGGGCCACCCCCTCCCTGAAAACCAAGGCAATGCCCAGGCTCCCTGTTGGGGAAGGTCTTCCAGCTCCGCAGGAAGTGAAGTTGGAGGTCAAAGCACTGGAAGCAACCACAAAGCAGGAAGTAGCGACAGTCATAATTCTGGCCGTCGGTCATACAGGCCCACACATCCTGATTGCCAGGCTGTCTTGCAGACTCTTTTGAGCCGAAATGATTTGGACCCTAGGGTGCTCTCAAACACTGGCTGGGGCCAGACTCAAATTAAGCAGGACACAGTGTGGGATATTGAAGAGGTGCCAAGGCCTGAGGGGAAATCTGACAAAGGAACTGAGGGGTGGGAGAGCGCTGCCACACAGACCAAGAACTCAGGGGGCTGGGGAGATGCACCCGGCCAAAGCAATCAAATGAAGTCTGGATGGGGGGAGCTCTCAGCCTCGACCGAGTGGAAGGACCCCAAGAGCACAGGAGGCTGGAATGACTATAAGAACAACAACTCTTCTAACTGGGGAGGAGGACGAGCAGATGAAAAGACACCTTCCTCTTGGAATGAGAGTTCCTGCAAGGATCAGGGGTGGGGAGGTGGGCGTCAGCCCAATCAAGGATGGACTTCTGGGAAGAATGGTTGGGGTGAGGAGGTTGATCAAGTGAAAAATAACAATTGGGAAAGTTCTACAAGTAAACCTGTGCCTGGATGGGGTGAAGGAGGGCAGAATGAAATTGGAACTTGGGGTAATGGCGGGAATGCAAACCTAGCTTCAAAAGGTGGGTGGGAAGATTGCAAAAGATCCCCTGCATGGAATGAAACAGGCAGACAGCCCAATTCCTGGAATAAACAACACCAACAGCAGCAGCAGCAGCCGCCACCACCACAACCAGAGGCTTCCAGTTCATGGGGAGGCCCACCCCCACCACCTCCAGGAAGTGTTCGACCTTCTAATTCCAACTGGAGCAGTGGGCCCCAGCCTGCAATCCCTAAGGATGATGAACCCAGTGGTTGGGAGGAGCCATCTCCACAGTCAATTAGTCGAAAAATGGACATTGATGATGGCACTTCAGCTTGGGGAGACCCTAACAGCTATAACTACAAGAATGTGAACCTATGGGATAAGAATTCCCAAGGGGGCCCACCGCCTCGAGAACCAAACTTGCCTACCCCGATGACCGGAAAATCAGCATCAGGTAGGCACCTACTCTTTTCTCAGAGGTGTTAGTAAAGAAAAGAAATCCTAGGGGCTGGAGAGATGGCTCAGTGGTTAAGAGCATTGCCTGCTCTTCCAAAGGTCCTGAGTTCAATTCCCAGCAACCACATGGTGGCTCACAACCATCTGTAATGAGGTCTGGTGCCCTCTTCTGGCCTGCAGGCATACACACAGGTAGAATATTGTATACATAATAAATAAATATTTAAAAAAAAAAAGAAAAGAAAAGAAAAGAAATCCTAGTCCACTATCTGTTAAGATACATCTATTTAACTTACTCTGAGGATTATTCCTTCAGTTCCAGCTTTGTTGTTCTGAGACTCTATTTCTGTAGGGCACTAGAGATGGCATCTACTCTAGTACATTACAGGGGTCTTTCTTGGTACAAGGAAAAGCAATTATTACTGGTTTTTTCAGACAGGGTTTTCTGTGTAGCCCTGACTGTCTGGGAACTAGCTCTATAGACCAGGCTGGCATCGAACTCACAGAGATCCACCTGCCTCTGCCTCATAAGTTCTAGGATTAAAAGCTTATGCCACCACCACCTGGCTAGGTCCCCATTTAAGAACTAATGAAGAAAGTGACCTTATTTCTTTCCTTCCTGACTCTACTTGAACCCACCCTGTGTGCTTCTTTTCCCCCAGCAAAGGAGAGTACTCTGTGGTGTTCTCCCAGGAGCCTTCACAGTGCTGTATTACAGCTGGTATTTAGACAGCTGGGGTCTCCAAATTTATTAATTTTTTATGGTGCTGGGGCTCAGAACCTGAGATTTGTGCATGCTAAGCAAGCACTCTATCCTAAGTGAAATTCTCACTTCCTTCCAGGTGACTTAATGGTTGGCTGTGGTATACTTAAAAGATGATCTCAGGACAGATATTAAACTGTTCCAATAACTCTTCACTCTGTTCTCAGTTTGGCCTGAATGTCCCTTTAAAAAACTTACCAATTTAGAAAATGCACCTTGTTTGTTTGTTTTTTTAGTTAAAATCAACCATAATGTTTAGTTTCCCAGTATTCAAAGTAAACCTAGTTTTTAAGTAAATGTCATTAGTAACACTAATTATCATTCAAAGTAACTGCTTTTAACTAGCTCTTTTTTTAAGTTAAAAATGAGGACAGAAATAAAAGATTACTCTTTAACTTCTCTACAATCACACTTGCTGTACAGAAAAGCAAAAGACACCATAAATGAGAGAATCTTAGCTTCTTGGGTTTCTCACTGTAATCTCTTAGAATTTGTTCCATTCATAAATCTTGCTCTTAACTATTACAAATATACCTAAGCTTTAATTTTTTTTTAAACAGGGAAGGAATTACATTTCTGTAGTATTCATGTTGCCTTTTTTTTTTTTTTTTTTTTTTTTTTTGATGTGGGCTTTTTGAGGGGAAGAGGCAGGAATCCTGAGATTGGATCCTGGGTAGGCAGGCAATATTCCTGTAGCTATGTCCTATATATAGCAATACAGTTCTTTCTCTTAATTGCTTTATATGTAGTGCTCATTTTATGAGCCCAGTATTTGTCTAACCTGTTTCCTCTGGTAGATATTTTAGTAACATACTACCCACATTTGATATAACCTATCTCCTTCTAATACTTATATTGCTTCCAATTTTTTTCTAGAGTTAATGCAGTGAGCACTGTTGCACATGTTATTTCATCACTTTAGTACATATATCTAGGGCAGATTTTTCTGGCAGTGGAGTTACTGGGTCAGGAGTCATCTACATTAGACCTTTGAAAAGAGTGACTTTGCCAGATGCCCTCCATGAAGTTTGAGTTTATCTCTGCCAAGATAATATAACTGACTTACCCACTTCACCTCTACTGGATGTTAAGTATTCAATGAATATTTAGAGATACATATTTTTATTTTTATTTTTTTTTCAGTCTGGAGCAAAAGCACACCACCAGCTCCAGACAATGGGACTTCAGCCTGGGGTGAGCCAAATGAAAGCAGTCCTGGGTGGGGAGAGATGGATGATGCAGGAGCATCGACCACAGGCTGGGGAAGCACCCCTGCCAGCGCTCCCAGTGCCACGAAACCCAGTAAGTATTTGAGGAGTTCCTTATTAATTAGGAAACAAGGCATTTTGGTGAGGGCTGTTTTATTTCAAGTACTGAGTCGATGAAATTCATAACCTGTAATATTAAATAGCAGCAAATAGTGAACGTTGCTGGCATGTGTTCAGATGTTTACAGTGAGCTAAAAGTCATTTATGTGGTTGACTTAAAAGCAAATGAATGCCAGCCTGGTCTACAAGAGCTAGTTCCAGGACAGGCTCCAAAACCACAGAGAAACCCTGTCTCGAAAAAAAAAAAAAAAAAAAAAAAAAGCAAATGAATGGCCAGGCATGGTGGTACACACCTTTAATGCTAGCACTCAGAAGGCAAAAGCAGGCAGGTTGATTTCTGTGAGTGAGTTCAAACCCAGCCTGGTCTACATTGTGAGTCCCAGGACAGCCGGGCTCATGGTGAGACCCTGTCTCAAAAAATAAAATGTAACACAATAAAAACAAATGCAGGCTCTTCAAGCACTTGTCCTCATGTGTAACTAGGTTTGTTCCCTAAACCCACATTGTAGAAGAAGAGACCAACTTAAGCAAGTTGTCCTTTGACAACATCTATGTGCACGTGACCCACAAACAGTAAGTGAATGGAAGGAAAAAGAAACAGAATAGATTTAGTATCTAGAACTATAATTTGTAATATTGCTTATTTTTACCCAGAAATGTAAATATGGTCATTTTAACTACTTTGTTTCTCCTCCTTTTTTTTTCCATATAATTAAGACATGATTTATCAGTCATCTGCTTACGTAAGAGAATTTTAGGTGGCAATTTGTAGTCACTGTAATCTGCATACTGTTCTTTGGTTAAATTGAGAATCTAGTATCAGGTGCACGACTGCAACTTTCTTAAACATGTTACAGCCAGGCAGTGGTGGCACATGCATTAATCATAGCCCTCAGGAGACAGAGAAATCTCTGTGAGTTTTGGGCCAGCCTGGTCTACAAAGAGTTCGAGGACAGCCAGGCTACAGAGAGAAACCTTGTCTCAAACGAAAAACAAAACAAAACACAAAAGTTCAGCATTAGTTCTGATCAAATAAATATGTAACAACATCTCTTTCCTATGTTATAACAGGCTTAAAGGTTAAGGTTTTTTGATTAAATACTGTAATTTTATGAAATGCTCAAGATAAGAAAAAGGATAAGTATATCCATGACACCCAGGACTCTGTGAGGAATATATTAGATTTAATCTAGAATTCACAACCATGCCTATGGGACTTTGTTATATTTTAAAAGTCTTGATCTACTCCACTTCATAGACTTCTGGAGTTTTCTGAAGACCTTGTTCTCAGATTTCCATTGTGAAGTCAGTTTTGTTATCATGGGACATAGGATCTAGTTAACTTGAAATAGATCCAGATTGCTTACCAGGCCTGACACAGATTGTTTAGCAGGAATGAAGGATTTTTATGGGCCTTTCTCAGTTTAAGAATCACTATCCTCTACCACAAATCTGTCGTTTTCCCTTCTGTGTTCTGTAATATGTTCTGTTGGTCAGGATCATTTGTAGCTTATGTCCTTTCTCTGGATGACTTGAATGTCTAATGCTCAGAGGAAGGAGTAAATCATTCAACTGACACTGGCAAGGTGTGATCTTCCACAGTCAAAAATGCCTTACACTTGGTACTGAGTCCCATAATTAAGAATCAGATGCTTAGCCAGATGGTGATGGCACACACCTTTAATCCCAGCACTCGGGAGGCAGAAGCAGGTGGCTATCTGAGAATCTGAGGCCAGACTGCTCTACAGAGTTGCAGGACAGCCAAGGCTACAGAAAAACCCTGAGCTAGGCAAGTGCCCTACCACTTGGCTATAGCCAGAGAGAGAGAGAGAGAGAGAGAAGAGGAGAGGAGAGGAGAGGAGAGGAGAGGAGAGGAGAGAGAGAGAGTGTGTGTGTGTGTGTGTGTGTGTGTGTGTGTGTGTGTGGTCAGAAGATAGTTTTGTGGAGTTGATTCTCTACTTTTAAAAAACATTGAGCCAGGCTGTGATGACTCATATCTTTATTTAATCGCAGCACTCGGGAGGCAGAAGCAGGCCTGGTCTGCAGAGCTAGTGCCAGGACAGGCTCCAAAGCTATACAGATAAACCCTGTTTTGAAGAAGAAAAAATGATTAAAAATCATTGAGATTCCAGGGAACAAATCAGATTGTCAGGCTTGGTGGCAAGTACCTTTACCATTGACCCTGCGTTTTTGGTTTTTTGAGACGGTTTCTTTGTATTGCTTTGGAGCCAGTCCTGGACCTAGCTCTTGTAGACCGGGTTGGCCTTGAACTCACAGAGATCCTCCTGCCTCTGCCTCCCCAGTGCTGGGATTAAAGCCTTGCACCACCATTGCCTGGCCCCAGTCCCTTTTTTTATGCAAAACATTTGTTAAATGTTCAGCTCTTCTCTGAAAAAAATCAATCACTTGGCTTCCCATTTTCTTAACTTTTATTATTTATTTATTTTATGTGTATGAGTGTTTTGCCTACATGTATATATGTGCTACACAGCATGCAGTGCCCTCAGAGGCATTGTATTCCCTGGGACTGGAGTTATAGACAGTTGTGAACTAGGAACTGAACCTGGGTCTGCTAAAATAGCAGTCAGTGCCATCTCTCACAACCCATTTTTATAAAGAGATCATCAATATGTTATATATATTTGGTTTTAAATTCCTATTGCTTTTCAGTAGGTGATATAAATCCTAAGTTTATTATATATATGTTATATAAAATTGTAACCCCTTATACCATCTGACTGTCAATACTTTGAGTAACAGTCCTACCAATTGCTCTTCTACCAGAAGGTCACTTTGTGTGGCTAGGATGAACTCCATGAGAGAGTTATAGCATTCACTTAGACCTGCTATAGCATGGCATGCAACAATTATAAGAGCCAGCGCCATGTGCTTTGCAAGTCGGAACTTACTTGACTCTCATAGGCCTGGTCTCAAGGATAGCAGCTATCTCTGGAAAAAGTACAAAAAAGATCCATTTCCCAACTCCCTACTTCACTTGAAGAAAGCAAATCCAGTTCTATACAGTAGTTTTGGAGGGAAATGAATGTTTTCTTGTAAGCTTCATATTAACAATATTTGGTTAATTAACAATTAACAAAAAAGGGTATGATAGTAGAACAGACTGGAGACTGGTGTCCAATGCCCTCCTCTCTGGCTATCCCATCTTTTTTTTTTTTTTCTTCTCCCGTTCTGTCTTCTACATTCTCTCATTTCTTACTGAAGCCACATCTAGGATCCTCCTCAGCTAATGCATTTCAGTTACAGTTGTGGACCTAATAAGCTTCAAGTTTTCATGGCCTTGTGTTTTTATTCCCATTCTTATTTTGGCCTCATCCCAAACAAAGTAGACAACTGTTTATTTGGCATGCCTATTTGAAATGCCTATGTTTGGTAGTGTAAACAAAGAAGTACTTGACTTCCACAGCTCATTCAGAGAGACCAGTTTCTTCTCAGTGAGGTATGAAATTCATGTTCATGTTCACTCTACACACACACCTTCTGCTGATTTGTTTAGGATAGTGTCTGAAGTAGTTCATGTTGGCCTCAAACTGCTAGTAACCTTCCTGCCTCAGTTTCCCAAGTGGTGGGATTGCAAGTATGCACCACCACCCAGTTCTGTAATTTCTTATAATGGTGATGAGTTCTTTTTAGTTTTGAAATTACTGTCTCCCTGGTTTCAGGAAGACAGTTTCTATAGAAGTAGTCAAAAGATCTTGATTGTAAGGTTTGTTGTCTACTTTAAGTATAATGCATTTGTCTTACCATGTAGATAGAGCAGACAGAACTGTGAGAATATTAAATTGCTGCGTTGCTAGGAATGGCTCTAGTTTTGTCACATGAACTTACTTCAAAGAATTGACTCACTCTTTCCTTAAGATTCCAAATCTATGCAAGACGGCTGGGGTGAGAGTGATGGTCCGGTCACAGGAACTCGCCATCCTAGCTGGGAAGAGGAGGATGATGGAGGAGTCTGGAACACCGCCGGCTCTCAGGGAAGCACTTCCTCCCACAACTCAGCAAGCTGGGGACAAGGAGGAAAGAAACAAATGAAGGTAGTGCTTCAGAAATGCTTCAGCTTGCTTATTCGTTTCTAGAATTGTTGATGGAGGGTACGAGACAGTTGGAGTCACTGAGATCCTAAATAAAGGGGAAAGTATTTCTTTATAAATTAATAACTACTTCCCCGGTATCCCTTATCTTCCTATCCCATGGCCTTGAAATCTTGAACTGTAGAGTTGGCACTGTGGGTAAAATTAACTTTGTAAAGTAAAGGTAATTGAGTTTTGGTTTCCATATTATAATAATTTATTTTAAGTTCCTGAGGCCTGTTTTAAAAATGCTTTGTGCTTTTGCAATTAACAACAAGGAAGTCCTATGGGTAAATCTCCATGGAAATGTAGAAAAGACACCAAAGGAAGATATAATAATGGCTTTCCCATGGTGATCAGTGGGTCTTGATTTTACCTGATTCATCCCAAGGCCCAGAGCCCTTCCTTCAGTAAAATGTAAGCCAGCCCAGTTTTTAGCACTGCCATAACTAAATGCTTTCCTCCTATTCTGTGCCTTCCAAACACCTCACTTTCCATATAACAACCAGTTTTCCTCTTGTATTATCATGATTTTATTATTATCTTACAGTCCTGGGACTGGAGCCCAGAGACCTGCTAGTGCTAGGCAAGCACTCTGCTGTTGCTTTTGTATAGGACGCTGGTATTGCATCTGCAGCCATGATCTCTGCACCTGAAAACAACTCTCTTTTCACTGTAACCTTCTCTTTTACACACACACACACACACACACACACACACTAGAAATAAGGAATACACACCCATGAAACCCCCTGCTACCCTGTGACTATGCTTCCTCTTGTCCTTCAGATCCTCCTACTCCCTTAGGTGTCCTTCAGGTAGCCTTCACCCCTTGGCCTGAAGCTGGGAATTTCAGTACCCTAACTTTCTTCTGTAGCATGGAACAGTTGGTTTCTGTTGGAGACATTAGTTGAAGCAGTTCTTCCTGTGTCTCCCTTCCCTGAGGACTTGACTTTCCTTACTCTAGTCACTAAAGAAATTGCACTATGCTGCTCAGCATCTTGGTACTCTCATGTTGTCTGGTCTGCCTTGTCAGTCTTTTTACAAATTAACAATGGATCCAGACTGAGTGAAAGATCCTGATTAAATCCTCCCACTCAGGTCACAACCAAGATTTACTTGGGAATTGAATGTTTCGGCTCCCATGCCAGTGATTCTTACGAAGGTGTAGTATGAGCTGCGGTCTGTGTTCCTGCTGCCCCAGCTCCTGGTCTCCTGGCTAGCTTTAAATCCGAAATAACAACATACAAACTGTATTCATTTAAACACTGCTTGGCCCACTAGCTCTAGCCTCTTACGGGCTAATTCTCATATTTTGCCTAACCCATTTTTAGTAATCTGTGTAGCATCAGTCTTACCAGGAAAGATTCAGCATGTCTGACCTGGCAGCTTGCTTCATCGCGTCTACCCGGGAGAGGGGAGCCTGGCCTCTGAGCTCACTTCCTCTTCCTCCCAGCATTCTGTTCTGTTTACTCCTCCCACCTATGTTTTAACCTATGAGGTCCAAGCAGTTTCTTTATTATAATTAACCAATGACCTTCCTCCATCATGAAGGATAGTTTTTAAGTGTAATAAAATAAACATAATATAAAATTGTCATCTTAACCATTTTTAAGTGTGCAGTTCGGTGACATTAAGTCTATTCTCACAGAATTATTTCCTTCTTAAAGCTGAAATCTCTGTACTAGTAAATTCACTGTCTCCTTCCTTCAGAGGGACTTTTTTTTTTAAAAGAAAAATATCTTGGCTAAATATAAGTATCTCATTACTTTAAAAATATATAGCTTGAACCCAATATGGTGGCACATATCTGCAATCAGAGCCCTGAAGACAGAGGATGTAGTTCAAGGTTATCCTAGGTTACATAGTAAGATTAAGGACATCCTGTTTCAAATAACAGCAACAATAATACAAATTATAATATACATAGCACATGTTTTACCTGTAGAATGCACAGCTACACAAAGCCCAAACCCACAAATGCCTGTCTCCATTCCCATGGAGCAGATGGAGAAACCAGAGCATCCTAAGAGTCATACAGGCTTACCATGCCTTCCATTGTGCCTGGAGCTCAAGGATAGTGTCTTTGTCCAGGCTTCTTTCCCACTGAGAACCTGTGACTCTTATGCTGTGAACCAGATAAAGAACTCCCTAGAACTTCCACACGGAGAGTGATGTCCAGCTGAAACAGACTTTCCAAACAGCATTCACCAGTAGCAGTTTTTCCCCAATAGAGTCCTGCTGGGGTTACAAGAGAGCATCTTCCTGGAAGTGGCCGTGGTGGCACGCAGAGGTTAACATTGTACACACTTTGATACTGACTCTTTCCATGTTAAGAATAAACTTCGTTTTCCAGTTCACTGATGAGTAGGAGTACAAGCTGAACTGAAAAGTAAAATGGCTGAACCTAGAGTAAGAGGTAAGATACCAAAATGACAAGCATTAGGTTCAGAAAGGTTGACTCTTGGCTCTGCATTTTCAGTGTAGGTGTATCTTGGGAGGCTGTGATAAGCTCTGTGACTGAGATTACGTTTCATTCCTGTAGTGCTCGCTAAAAGGAGGAAACAATGATTCCTGGATGAATCCTCTTGCCAAACAGTTTTCAAATATGGGATTGCTGGTAAGTTTCATTTTTCTCATGTGTAAACATATCCCAAATTTCAGGCTTAGTATAAATTTAAGGACCACTACAAAACTACAGATTTAAATATGGGGTAAGCAATTTATTATTATTTTCTATTTTATTAAGTGATAGATGACAACATTAAAAGTGAATTGTCTTTGTATCATCTTCCTTGGAAAGGTGGGGACAAAGGAGATACTTAAATGATATTTGTATCAGTCTTTGCATCATTATTTTCAAAAAGAAAACAACCAGAGAAATTCTGCTAGGGGTCTCTCTTTAGAGAATAATTCTGGTAGAATCTCTAATTTTCTTGTCTCGGGAACACTGTGGGGACAAATGATTTAGCATAGCTACACAGTTCATTGATGACTTGACAAGTCACAAGAAGAAGCTGTCATCATTTGGCTAGCACTTGTGGAATCTGGTCCTGTGTACTTAAGAATGAGTTTATTTCTCCAGGCAGTTGGTAAACTAGTCCTTTGTCCATAGTTGTACTGAGACTGATTGCATGTGGAATTAAATGCTAGACATTTAATTAAGCATGGATGGCCATCAAATTGTGATAGAAATGTTACCGTCTTTGGCTCCAGTTTTAATGTTTACTGCAGAAAGTCTTGTCAGGTGCTTGTGGTTAATGTGGCTTTCACATGAAAAATGGCTCCTCTTCTCTGATTGATAATTGTTTCTCACTTTGTGTGCTTTGTTTTATTCAGAGTCAAACAGAAGATAACCCAAGCAGCAAAATGGATTTGTCTGTAGGTGTGTATCAGACCACAAATAAGATTCGGTTTGTACTCATGGCTATGATAGGCCCTTAGGCTCTCCTGCCCTGCTTGAGTTGAGGCAACCAGATGGACAGATATTTACTAAATGCTTAACTCTGTATAAGATTTCATGCCAGACACAATATGAAGGTTGAAAATTTAGATAACTGGACAGCCAGGGAAAAATGTAAAGGAACCTTGTGTTCTAGGTGAACTGGTTAACTGTGAAGAAGGCCTGTATGCCTTAAAAGCCAACCTTGCTCTACTTGAAGCAATTGTTGCATGAAAAATAGAAGCTTGACTGGACTGTACCTTACTAGCATCCAGATTGTTTTTCACTGCTTTTGGTTTTGTTTGTTTGTTTTGTTCTTTTTCTGAGACAGGGTTTTTCTGTGTAGCTTTAGCTGTCCTGGAACTCCCTCTGTAGACCAGGCTGACCTTGAACTCAAGAAATCTGCCCGCCTCTGCCTCCTGAGTGCTGGGATTAAAGGTGTGCGCTATCACCACATGGCTCAGATTCTTTTTTAAGTACTGAAAACTAAATTCAGATTATTTTAATATGTCTGTGGTACTGCTAGTCCAGACCCTTAAGATGACTCTCTGTACCCCAGAATTTCATCATTGACATACTTCTCCATTGTGGCTGGAGCAAATGGAGGGACAGCCCTTCATCTGTGAAAATTTTCTCAGTAATGCTTTTGTTCACCCCCGAGAACATAAAAGAGTTAAACTAAGAGTAAGAAAATAATCATGGATAGCAGTGATAAATAGTGTTTGAGCTGTGACCTGATGATGTTGTCGTAGAACAGATTTCTAGAGCTGAGAAAGAGAGAAGGAAACAGTCATAGCACATGCAGACTTGGCTGAGCAGACATTGTTAACATGATCGACTGTGTTAAATTCTTAAACTTTGAATTTTGGGGGAACAGGTGTGCCTCTATGATCTTTCTATTTCCTATAACTACTTTAAAACTCCAGCCGTGTATCTAGCAGGTGCTAGCAAGCCAAACAGGCCGCTTCTCTCACTGAGAACACCTGACTTCATGATTAAGATGTATTCATCCAACACATCAGTCGTGATCTGAATATTGTTTAGTCACTTTTGCCTCAAGGCTCTTCTCGGGTCTTCCATGGCAGACAAGTGTAGCAGGTTTATATTTAATTTCTAAAAGTGGGCCCGTATGTGCTCCAGGGGCAGAATAAGCCTTGAACTAGTGAGAATTCTGGTCTCATTCCAAAGAATAGAGAGGATTTGTCCCCAGGACCCCAGAGAGCAAGTGGTCAGATCACATGTGGCTCTCGTGGGAGACATTGATTCTTTTTATTCAAGTTATTGTTTATGTCCTTTCAGATAAGAAATTTGATGTGGACAAACGAACAATGAATCTCGGGGATTTCAATGATATCATGAGGAAAGATCGACCTGGCTTCCGTCCACCTAATTCCAAAGACTTGGGAACTGCAGACAGTGGGCCTTACTTTGAGAAGGTGAGCTGCGTGCTTTGTTTAAGTTTATGAGAATTGCTATGTTCTTATTGTCTTCTGATAGCAAATTCTAGACAAATGAATATCACCTGCATTAATGTGGTGACATGAAAATAGCTGATGTCAACAGGGCAGGAACGAGAGCCATCTGTCCGTACTGTTGTTGTGACGAAGCTCTACGTTTTGAGATATTCATGGAGTTCCGAGGGAGGTTATGGGCACTTAGAGATAAGCTACTGTCCACTTTTGTTCCTGCTGCTGTGCCAGCGACAAATGAAAGCTGGGCTTTGTACAAGCACATGTATCTCCTACAAGCTTGGAGTCGGGTCTGGAAAAGCTCTCCATCTTTCCCACTTCCCTAGTGGCTTGTTTTTAGGTAAATGGTATATTCTTCAAATTCTCACTCCTGATTGAAACAAGTAAGTTTTACTCACTTGTTCTGATTTTTAATATTTCAAATGAAATTATTTCTTGATTCAGAATATGTTTTATAGTGTTCCTGGTCCCCTTAAGACATTTAAAACCAAAACATGGAGATCTAGGCCCATATTGTTGCCGGTCTAGGTGGCATAATATTCACAGGACGATTGCCTGACTTCTGCTTCAGGAGCCCTACCACCAGAGTAATCAGTATTAGACTCCTAAAAACAAAGTGGCAGCCCTTGTCCTGGTGCAATGGGCCGACTGGGTTACTAACTTAGGAAGAGGATGACAGGTGATGTCTGCTGGGCAAAAGTGCAATGGTTATTAT
This sequence comes from Microtus oregoni, assembly GCF_018167655.1. Taxonomy (NCBI): domain Eukaryota; kingdom Metazoa; phylum Chordata; class Mammalia; order Rodentia; family Cricetidae; genus Microtus; species Microtus oregoni. The sequence goes on from NW_024543081.1 coordinate 15,060,466, forward strand.
CAGATCCAAATTTCATCCTGAACTATTGCTAATGCACTCTACTTTGTTTATTCCTAGTGTGTCTCTCTTTCCCTTCTTGCATTCTGTTGCTTCACTAACCAACACTCATTGTGATTGGCTAACTCCTACTACCTTTCAGCTGACTTTGCCTTTCTCCAATCAAGATGGGTGCCTTGGGGATGAGGCTCCCTGCTCTCCCTTCTCCCCTTCTCCCAGCTACAAGCTGTCTCCCTCTGGTTCCACACTACCCAACGTCAGCCTTGGAGCAATCGGCACAGGGCTCAACCCCCAAAACTTCGCTGCTAGACAAGTAAGGAGGCCTCTCAGATTTGTAATTGCTTGGCTGTGGCCTCACCTTGGCCCTGGTCTTCAGTTTATTTCATCATTTGTCTGTCTTGGGAAACTTGTTGATTACTGAATGCACAGAATGATACTGAGTATAGGTTTTACATCTTCTAGCCCATAGAAACCATCTCTCTTCATGTTTCTCAACATGGATTTTACTTTAAATCTGTTTCTTTTATCTTTTTATTTTTGGTTATAACTGATTTAGGAAAATATGAATGAGATTCTATAGGGACCTTATATAATCTAGTGACACATTTACCACTTTTTAATATTAGATTATATGTTTGACCAGAGAGGTGGCACAGCAGTTAAGAGCACTTGCTGTTCTTGTAGAGGATCTGGGTTTTGTTCCCAGTACCTGTATGGCAGCTCCCAGCCTCCTATAATTTCTGTTCAGGGGATCAGATACCCTCTTCTAGCTTCTGCAGTCACCAGGCATGCACATGGTGCACAGACATTCATGCAGGCAGAATACTCACACAAATAAAATAAAAATAAATGTTTTAAAAGCCATTAGAATATATAAGTAGTATTCCTAGGGTCTCTAATTTAGTATATCTATTAACCAAAAATTAGTAGCAAAATTACTAAGATTAAGAGTAAACATTTGAGTATTACAGTATCTTAAGAAAATCTAGGTTCTTGTGGCTGGGAATTTGGCCATCTGTTGTCGTTAGGATTTAAACCACAGTACTCACATAGAGAAGGAGAGCCTTAGGAGTGAGACTTTGAAGAGTGGCTCGGCTCAAGCATTGGCAGTCACCAAAACTAGTCCTCCTAGCAAGGGCCGCGCATAAGCTTCGCTAGCAGGGCTCTGTTTCATGTGATGACTGTTACACGGGCGTTAAAGCAGGATCACTCACCATAGTCAAGTTGTGCGCAACCTGTCGTGCAGACTTAACGGAGATTATACTGTGCCCGTGTATTCAGATTAGTTATTTCTGGATTGGGGGACTCAGACTGTTTTTCTGTTTTCTTCCTTTAATTTCAGTGTTTTACCTGTTTGTTTGTTTTATAGTTTCCTAAAGGGGAATGTTGTATATTGCTTACATGAACAAAGAAATGTTTTGAGAATTTTTATTTTATATTGAGATATAGAAAATATAAAATGTGGTTTCAGGCTCACATAAATACTTAATGCTACTAGAAAGTAAACTCAAGTTTAATAGACAAGCCACAAGCCTGGCATTGGACTTTTAAAAAAGGGAATTCCTTGTCTTGGGTGGATTACTGCAAAGTCTACCAGTATTGGGTTGGTGCATATGTCCTACCCAAATACAGTTCTGTTTCAAACTGCGTCATGCGGAGTTCGTCACATTTACTTCATAATTAAAAGATAAAACTTAAGCCAGTCATGGTAACACGCTTTTAATCCCAGTCCTTGGGAGGCCAAGGTGGAAGGATCAGTAGACAGGAGTTTGAAGCCAGCTTGGGCTACAGTGTAAGATTCTGTCTCTAATAATAATAAATAGTAATATTTTCCTGAATCACAGAACATTTGACTCAGTTTGCTGGTTTTATTTTTAATTTATATACCTTTCTGAAATAAGCCTTGGGTTGAGGTAAATAACTCCAATTAAGGAGACATAGAAATAGGTCATCTTAGAGCTTCCCCATATACCTGAAAAGCTTGGACAATGGTCAGGTAAACCATCATTGCATGTATACAGCCTTTGAATTACTGTCTTCTTCATTCCTAGATTTAATGTTTTTGAAGGCCATGTATATTTGTTTGTCTTCAACACATCCATGAAAATCAGCAAAAGTGAACCAAGAAAATGAATTTAAGTGCCATAGTAAGATAGCAGAATTTTCATAGACTGCTATTGGCTTGCTTGTACCCACTTTAAAAACATTAGAATGTTGTGTGCAGCTTCAGATACCTTTCATTATTGAAGCTTCTCAGGAAGCCGAGAATCTTCTTATAAAAGGAAAGACTGAAATTTAAAATGACTCTAGCTGGGCACGATGCCTCTCATCTTTAATCCCAGCACTGAGGAGACAGAGGCAGGTGGATTTCTGAGTTCCAGATCAGCCTGGTCTACTGAGTGAGTTCCAGGACAGCCAGGGCAACACCGAGAAACCCTGTCTTAAAAAGCCAAAACAAAACAAAACTAAAACTAAATGACTCTGAACTAGGTGCAGTGATGTGAACTAAACACCCTTGGGAAAATAAAATTTGTGGTAGATCTTTGATCTTTTTATGATATATACAGATTTTAAATGCCATTTCTACTTTATGTTTGTAATCATTTTTTGTTTTAGTGCTTTTTAAGTTCATTTATTTGCCTGTAGCAGTCTCTTAATCTAATTTTGTATCATTAAAGCCATCATGATCTCTTTAGTGTTCCTGGAACTTAATGATGCTATTTAAATTCTTTAAGATTATCTTATCCCTATGTTAGACTGAAAGTAGCAACCTCAGTTTACAAATGCATTATTAGCTGTCTTTTCTGAAGATGCTCAGTGGGGTGTTCTCAAGTGAATGATTGGTGGGCCATGGATATTTGCAAATGATGTGTGCATCCTATAGACTAAGGCTTTATGAAATTCTGAGAATGCCAAAAGGAAGGCTTAAACTGGTACAGAAAAAAAAAACAGAACAAAACAGAAAACATAGTCACTTTATCATGGTTTCAGTGAACATCATTAGAGAGTTTTAGTGTTTTGTTAGCGTGGAAGGAAATTCAGTTAGTTTGTTCATGGAACGAGAAAGGAGGCTTTGCAGACAATACCCTTAATGGGCCCTTTAACTCTGGCCTTAAACAGGCTAAGAATACATAACATAGAGACTCTCAGGAGGCCAGATGTGATGGATGGTACCTTCCTCGATCCCAGTACTATGGAGACAAAAACAGTTCAAGATCAGCCTGAACTGCTTAGTGAAACACTGTTGGGATGCGGGAGTAGTCCTTAGGCAGCGGAAACAGCAGAAAGTCATCAAATGCAGTTCCTTTCCTGAAAACTTTTCCTTAGCTAAAAACAAATAAGAAAGGCAGGGCCCTGGGAGCCCAACTTCCTCTTGCTCTTGTTGGGAGATTAGAGATGAGCTCAGTGAAGTGTTTCATTGGGAATCGTGGAATTGAGCTTTTTTTTTCTTTAGACTAGGCGATATTTATGTTTTTTAATAAGTTACAAGCGAGTAATGTTTATTCCCATGACCTAGAATGATATTTCATATGTCGATGTAAGATTGATGAGCGTTTAGCATGTAGCAAAGAAAGCCAACAGATTCAGGACAGGAACATGTGCTCAGAACTAGGGCAGGGTCCCTGTGGATGGCTATGATTACTTACGCCAAATGATTGAGGGAAGTGATACCAGAGTGTTACTTTACAACTGATAGTTTGGTTAGAGTGTATATTTTTACCCAGGTGCCTTTTAAGATAGATCTCAGATTATGGAGTTTCAGAATTATATTTGATAAACCCAGATTTTTGTGATGGCACACACCTGTAATCCCAACACTTAGGAGACTCACCTTGACTTTGAGCCCAGGCTGACTACAGAGTGAGACCCTGTCTCAAAAAAGTAGTCTTGAAGTTTTACACAGTGTGTTCCTTTTAGCCACAAAAAATGTAGCACTACTTTTAAATGTTACTAAATTTAACCTTTTCAGTTTATAGAACTTATCTGACCACCTGTGGTGAATGATGTGCCTGTGACTCAGTTTGAGTAACTTTCCCCCAACATCCTAACGTGAAGAGCCCCTCAGTTCTAAAGCGAATGCTATCATTCCATGGACTAGAGATCTTGTTTCTTCTTATCAATAGAAACTAGAACTAGAACTGCTCTTTGACTGTTTTCTTGAATCGATAGAAACATCCTGACTGGTACCGTTCTCTCTGCAGGGCGGCAGTCACGGTTTGTTTGGAAACAGCACAGCACAATCGAGAGGCCTGCACACTCCAGTGCAGCCACTGAGTTCTTCTCCTGGTCTCCGGGCGCAAGTGCCTCCCCAGTTTATCTCCCCCCAGGTAAGTTTTGTGTTCTCACCTTTTGGAGTTAGAGAGGTCAAATAATTGTTTTAAGTTGGTTCGTAATACTCAACATCACCAGTGTCTCTTAGAGGATGGAGAGGAAGCAACCAACCTCACAGCAGAATTGGTTGGGTAACCGGATATGATTGAGATCGTGAAAAAAATGAGTTGAAGGACCGTATATATATATATATATATATATATATATATATATATATATAGCAAGTCTGAACTTGATCAGATATTTCTAGACTAGAGAGCATTAAAAAAATAGAAAAAAATCATTCTTGAGAATGTTCAGAGGTGGTGACTTGAAATTAATAGGGGACTGCCAGGCGTGATAATATGTGCTTTTAATCCTAGCACTTGGGAGGCAGAGACAGGTAGATCTACATAATGGTCTACAGGCCTGGTCTACATAGTGAGTTTCAATACAGCCAGGACTGTGAGGAGAAACCCGGTCTCAACTCAAAACAAAAAATAATAGGGAACTGAGCAATTTGACTTTGATCAAGATGCTGAGGAAAGGTAAGATCAGAACACTTAATAGAAAAGCAGTGGATGGGGAATAGAATGGGAGATGTAGTGAAGAAAGTCAGAGACACTAAGATTAGAACACAGGCTGAGGTTTGAGGGGAAAAGTAAGGATATACTAAAAAGGCCTTTTTTTCTTCCTTTTTTTTCATTTTTGTTTGTGACTTTTTTTGTCTGTTTGTATGTTTTGTTGTTTTTTGTCCTTTTTGTTTTTTTGAGACTGGGTTTCTCTGCGTAACTCTGACCATCCTAGAAATCCGTTGAGACCACGTTGATCTCAAACTCACAGAGATCCGCCTGCCTCTGCCTCCCAAGTGCTGAGATTAAAGATGTGCACCACCACCACTCAGCCATGACTTAGTTCTTAAACTAGTGTGTAGCACCCACTGGTGACTAAGTAGTGCTTCTTCTATTCTTTTGTCTTAAGTAAGATGTAGATGTGGGCCTGGAAAGATGGCTCAGCAGCACTGCACTCAAATGGTGGTTCACAGGTGCCTGTACTCGGCTTCCATGGATTCTGCCTCCTTCAAACCTCCTTGAGCTCCTGCATGCTCATAGTGCACATACATACACACACAGGTACACACACATACAAATGAAATAGCCTCCTGTGTGTTAGAATTAAAGGTATGCACTACCAGGACCAACCCAAAGAGCCTTCTTTTATTTATTTATTTATTTAAAAAAAAAAAAAACATAAAAAGGGCCATTCTGGTCTACATAACATTCAAGGACAGCCAAGTCAATAAAGTGAGTCCCTGTTTTAAAAAGAAGAAGAAGGAGTGAGAGGAGATAGAGTTCAGTGATAGTGTTTCATCCTTAGCACTGAGGTGGGATGGGAGGACAGCTAACAACTGGGAGCTTTAACAAATCTTGCAGCAGAGAATGAATTTATAAAAAGAAAGTTAAATGCTAAGACATTTGTTTAGCTTAGTAATTAAGGGGCTCTTCTCAGGCTGATCAGCTTCAGGCTGGGCAGAAGTTTTAGTTGCATCCTCCTAGATTCTCAGCTCTACCTAGCTAGTTCTGCATTTTCATCCATAGTCCCATAGGGCAGCAGAGTAGCAATAAGTAGACAAAAATTATTTGAAAATAACTTGGTAAATGACTCTTAAGTTAGAATAATAATGACAGTGTGTTCGTTTAATAAGCATTTATAGAATATCTGCATAATAAAAATTAGAGACCCATTCACATGGGTTCAATATTGTGGATGGAGCTAGGATTGTGACTCTGATAGAGTGCTTGCTTGCCTGTCACTGATTCAGGCTTTGGGTTTGTTCCTCGTCACTGCAAAGGTAAAGAGAACTCAGGGAAGCAAAACACTTAAAATACTGTTGGTTATAATTGATACTGAGCTGACGGTTAGATAGAGAGTTGGGATGTGAGCATTAGAGACCCGAGGCTTTGTTAAAGAAAGTATGACTTTGAGCAGAGTGCTTAGGGGTGGCCACATCCACTTGGTGTTAGACTGTACCTAGAACATGACTTTCTGTTCTTGGTTCTGCTTTGAGAAACAGGTAGAGGTGAAAGAAGCAGGGGTGTTAGCTTGAAGGCAAGGAACTAGGGAATTATGGTCTTGTTTCCTGAAGAACCATCCTGTGATATAAGAATGGACACTACGAAGCTCATTTCTAAGTCTTTGGCATAGGTTAACTCAAATGTCTCGAACAACACATGGAGGTTTTTATTGGCTGGTTTAGTTGGTTAATTACTTTCTAGTCCTGTTTTGGGGATAGGCAAACAAAATTCAAAAAGGTTAAAAAAGGTACTTGTTCTGAGTCACTTGGCGTAGAAATGATAGAGACTGGAATACATGCCAAGGTAGACTGTCTTAAACCCTAAAATCAGTTTTATTTTTTATTTATTTATTTTTTATTTATTTATTTTTGTTTTTCAAGACAGGATTTTTCTGTGTAGCCCTGGCGAAAAAATACAGATATTCTTATTTGTATAATTAAGTGCTTTCGGATAAGTATTATATTTTATTTGGTTTGGTTTGGTTTGGTTTTCGTGGGGGGAAGTATTGAGATAGGATTTCTCTGTGCAGCCTCGGCTCTTCTGGCACTCTACCAGGCTGGTCTTGAACTCAGAGAGATCCTCCTTCCTCTGTCTCCCAAGTGCTGGGATTGAAGGCGTGTGCCACCGCTTCTGGCTTCTGGTAAACATTTATTAGCTCTAAGCAGTTTATCATGTTTTGCTATATGGCATGTTTCCAATACTAATTTCTTAGTTAGAGAAAAGCCATATTGTCATCATTTTTTTCTCTAAAGATCTTTTTTTCTGACTTAAAATTTCATCATTTTTACTTCAGGAAGTTAGAAAGTCTTAGGAGAACTAAAAAATTAACGGACTCGCAGTCCAGTGATAGAAAACAATTGTTAGCACTGTGGAGTATCCTGCAGATAGTTTTTAAGAAGCTGACAATGCTTGCTTTAGAGATATCAGGTCTTTTTTTGGTTTTAATCCAAAAAAGAAAAGTTTTTATTTTGACAAATTCTAAGGATTTTCTCTCTGTCTTCTGGTTAGGTTTCTGCCTCAATGCTCAAGCAGTTCCCCAACAGTGGCCTGAATCCAGGTCTCTTTAATGTGGGGCCCCAGTTATCTCCTCAACAAATTGCCATGCTGAGCCAGCTTCCACAGATTCCCCAGTTTCAGTTGGTAAGTGGCATGTTTTGCTCCTGTTGCTAAAAAAGTTATTTGCTTTTCTTACTTCTTTTGCATTAACTTTCTTCTCTTTGTCACTTTGTGCTCAAACTTTTATACGGATGATTACAATTAAAATTGATATATCAGCTTACATGAAGGTGACCTTAACTATAGACTAGGAATTTAGTTATGGGTGCTTTGTATGCAGACACTCCATGTCAATCTCAGGAAGCTCTGGTTCCCTCCTCATTGTTTTGTAGGCATGTCAGCTTCTCCTGCAGCAACAGCAGCAACAGCAGCAGTTGCTACAGAACCAGAGAAAGATTTCTCAAGCAGTGCGCCAGCAGCAAGAACAACAGGTATGTGGGTGGAGAGGTCCTCTAGTGTTCTGGGCAAGGAACACCTTTGACTTAACAGCTGATTTGGGATACTGGCTTATCATCTGTCCATTTCTCTTGGGTCCTTCCTTAATGGATGCTGACCTGCAGCTGGCAAGAATGGTGAGTGCTCTCCAGCAGCAGCAGCAGCAGCAACAGCAGCAGCAGCGGCAGCCTAGCATGAAGCATTCACCATCTCATCCCGTTGGGCCTAAGCCACATTTGGACAACATGGTACCCAACGCGCTGAATGTGGGGCTCCCAGACCTTCAGACCAAAGGGCCAATCCCTGGATATGGTTCTGGTATGTTCTGTGTTGTGGAAAGTACTTAATATAAAATCTGCTAATCCAATCCTGTAGTAAGGGCTAGCTTTGCATTACCCTCCTTTGCTTTTTTTCTTTTAATGTTATTTATTCTTTTTTAAAAAAATTTATTTTGAAGATAGCTGGTAGCAGCAGTGCAAACCTTTAATCCCAGAACTCAGGGAACAGAGGCAGGCAGATCTTTGTGAGTTCAAGACCAGCCTGGTCTACAGAGCAAGTTCCAGGACAGCCAGGGCTGCAAATAGAAACCCTGTCTCAAAAAAACAAACAAACAAAAAAATGAGTATGTCCGGAGGAACATACCAGAGGTTGACCCCTGCCCCCCAGACATCAACATCTATATATTCATGCAGATGTGTACACATATAAGCCAATTAAGTATTTATATATCCTCTGAATGCTGCACATGACTGAAGTTGTATCTATGAAAGTATGTGTAAGTTTAAGTGTTTCACTTCACTGATAAGGCTACCTTCTCAAATTGTAAACTAAGATTTATGTGCATTGGTGTTTTGCCTGCATGTATGTCTGTGTAAAGGTGTCAGACTGGAGTTGTAAGCCACTGTGTGACTTCTGGGAATTGAACTCAGGACTTCTGGAAGAGCAGTCAGTGCTCTTAACCACTGAGCCATCATCTCTCCAGCCCCCATTAAGGTAGTTTTTTTTTAAAGGTGGGGTATGGCACCTTTTAAATTTTTGACATTAATTGAGACTTTTATCTATTTAGAAATGGAAAACATGCTGTAAGCAGAGTCCAGGCAGTGAGACAATACTGATTAAAAAATAAAATTAATGGCTATATACGGTGACACATGCCTGTTACTTCAGTGCTTGGGAAACTAAGCCATGAGCATTGCAAGTTCAAGGCCAGCCTGAGCTACAGGACAGGACGCTAGGTTTTTTGTTGGTTTGATTGTTTCTTTAATGGCATTTAGAATTTGTTTTGATAAAGAAGATACCAATCTGTGTTTTAAAAAAAAAAAAGAAAAAATGAGTGAGGATACCTGAAATCTCTCTTCCTGGACCAACCACTGATTGGACAGACGGCTGCTTTTTGCCCTGACCTACTAAGAATTCCAGCTAGAGCTAGGAAGTAGTAGGGTAGCTTTTGCCTGCTGTCTTCTTTTATTTATTTTTATTTTTTCCCCCTCTGAGACAGGATATCTCTGTGTAACAGTCCTAACTGTCCTGGAACTCACTTTGTAGACCAGGCTAACCTCAAACTCACAGAGATCCGCCTGCTTCTGCCTCCCATGTGCTGGGATTAAAGGTGTGCGCCACCGTGTCCCAGCCCTAGCTGTCTTCTACATGTGATCTGAGAACTGACTTAAACTCTCTGGGGCTTTAAGTAGTAGAGCAAATTCTTAATAAGTGTAAAGCCTGGCTTTTGTTCTCGGTGCTGGGAGGAAAAAATACCTTTTTTCTACTTGACATATGACAGACCCTTTCCTGTGCTTGCCTGTATTTGCCTTCTTCTCTTGGCTATGGAAGGTCAGCGTGGCCTGTCAAGTACAGTGGTAACTTTGTTACCTTCTCAGTCTTGTTTTCTATGAAGGGTGAGCTTGAGGGAAGAGGCTAGTTACATAGATGTGGAGGTGCTTCTGACTTTAGACTTTAAACACAGCATATGAACACAAAACAGGAATTCTTTGGGCTACCAGCTCACAAATAATGACATAGAGACTCAATATTAATTATGAAGGCTTGGCCTTTAGCTTAGGTTTTTTTCCCAACTAGCTCTTATAACTTAATTAACGTGATATATATATATATATATATATATATATATATATATATATAGCAGGTTAATTAAGTTATAATTTTTTTATTTTTTTATTTTTGGTTTTTCGAGACAGGGTTTCTCTGTGGTTTTGGAGCCTGTCCTGGAACTAGCTCTTGTAGACCAGGCTGGTCTCGAACTCACAGAGATCCGCCTGCCTCTGCCTCCCAAGTGCTGGGATTAAAGGCGTGCGCCACCACCACCTGGCTTAAGTTATAATTTATATATATATATATATATATATAATTTATTTATTTATTACGTATACAATATTCTGTCTGTGTGTATGTCTGGAGGCCAGAAGAGGGAACCAGACCTCATTACAGATGGTTGTGAGCCACCATGTGGTTGCCAGAAATTGAACTCAGGACCTTTGGAAGAGCAGGCAATGCTCTTAACCTCTGAGCCATCTCTCCAGCCCCTTAACCTGCTTTTAATAATCTACATTTTGCTTCATGGCTCAATTACCTTTCCTCTGTATCATATGTCTGACTTGCTCCATATCTTAGTGGCTCTCCACATACCTACATTTCTTCTCCTCTTCCTCTCTTTCCGTGGAAGTTCCACCTATCCTCTCCTGCCTAGCTGTTGACCATTCCGCTCTTTATTAAACCAATCAGAAGGTGCCTTGGCAAAGACACAGGCATAGTCACAGTGTACAAAAAGATTATCCTTTAGCATTTCCCCCATTTTGTCTAAGCAAAAAGGAAAGGTATTAGCTCAAACATAGTAAAACTATATACAGTGAGAACAATTGTCAGGTATTATGACAATTATAAAAAAGAAAGGTTTTAACTTGAACAGTAAAACTGTATACAATAAGGATAATTATCAGGTAATAATTGCACTCACAACGTCTAGTTCATATGTATTTTGCAAATTCAGAGAAAGTCCTGTATTATCTGTCCTATCTTAGTGAGTCCAAAGTTTTATATCTCTGCCACTTTCTATCATAACTTGTATTACCATCCTAAAAATTTATTTATTTATTTATTTATTATGTGTGCAACATTCTGCCTCCATGTATGCCCGCATGCCAGAAGAGGGCACCAGATCTCATTACAGATGGTTGTGAGCCATCATATGGTTGCTGGGAATTGAACTCAGAACACCTCTGGAAGAGCAGCCAGTGCTCTTAACCACTGAGCCATCTCTCCAGCCCCAATATTTTTTTAGACCTTAAAATATCTTCTTAGATAAGCAACTTAAACTTTTATGTTTCTTATAAACTTTACATCTCTTACATAAGTTCCTTTTCTGAACTCTGTAACAAGGAAAACTGTAAAACTATAACTATTCTTCAACCCCATCAGAGGCTGGAGAAGGATATAATGCTACCAGAATAAACAGGAAATGAAGAGCAAGCAACTTTCAAATCTATAGAAATGACAGAAGCAGCTGGCTGCCTGGACAGTCGCTCAAGGTTCCTCTACAACATTGGGGCATCTGTCTTTGACCTATAGGCCTAGAATATCTGACAGACTTTTCTGTGAAGCAGTTTTAAAGGACTATCCTACCTTGTCTTTGCAGAAAGCTCAGCAGTCACCTTCTTTTGTGTCCTGCTTGTCCAGTTTGTACAGCATACTGTCAGCAGTCAAAGCAAGGACAGTTTCTTGCCCAGTGGCTTGCTTTGCCACACTGAAAACAAATTCCATATGAAGGTTCTTTGATACCCATCACCCCCCTCCTATTTATTTATTTATTGAAGTAGATTGTTGCTGCCAGAAACATATCTATCTCACTATCATGAAAAACCTTGTTATTAAAACATCTTAAATGAATGCCATATTCTGTAGATCTCTGAAGTGTTTGAAGACCACCTATCTAAAATATTTTTAGCCTTGAAAACATATCTAATATGACTACAAGTTTGATTGTTATAAATGACTAACTACTAACCTGCATTTCTTAATTAGCCTAAATAGTTTGTAATAATAATTTTCAAGGACTAGAACTACTTATTACATTTTTAAATACACTGCATAGGTACAGTACCTTAAATAAGAGTAGAAACACATGTATAGTATGTTCTAACAAAAATAACCTTTAAATTTGTAACAATATACAAAAATTCATACTGATGTAAAATATTTGAGAGTAATAGTTCTTTTTTAGTTTAAAAGTAGATTGAATAATCCACCCTTTTATCTTATCATTCCTATATCCCCCTTTTTCTTTTCAGACAGAGATCCTTGAATCTAGCCTCCCTTGCTTAGTTTTCCCCTTTAATATGACCAGCAACAATTTGCAACCAACCCCCCTAAATGATGATAAACATCCATATCCCACCAAATAACCAAAAAGTACCCATCATCCCACCTCTTGAGAATGTGGGTGTCATATTCTTAAAATTACTTCCTGCTGTCTTGGGGGCAACAGTATCTTTAGGGAACCCTGAGAAAATTGAGATAATGATCAAATCCTTGGAAAACTAGCTGTATCATTTGTTGTCCAGTCTCTGTGTATTGGGAAAGTACAGTGTCTTGTGTGAAGTCCTGGCTAGAGTAGTCTGTGGTGCTGAACTTATTCTAATACCTCCTTGTCAAAAAGTACAGTAGTGTTGAGTATGTAGCTTAGTAGTAGAGTGCAGTCTTACATGTGGGATTAAAAGTCTGCACTACCACACCTGACCTATTTCTGTTTTTTTTTTTTTCTTTTTTTTTTTTTTTTTTTTTTGGTTTTTTGAGACAGGGTTTCTCTGTGGCTTTGGAGCTTGTCCTAGAACTAGCTCTGTAGACCAGGCTGGTCTCGAACTCCACCTGCCTCTGCCTCCCGACTGCTGGGATTAAAGGCGTGAGCCACCATCGCCCGGCCCTATTTCTGCTTTTTAAATAATGAATGTGTTTTATGACAAGCCTTGCTACTTAACCTGGAACTTTTCTATAACTAACTGGCCTTGAACTTGATTCTGCCTTGGCGCCACAAATGTTGGCGTGTTATCTCTATGTTTGGGTACCTGTTCTGAGTAATGTACTAAGCCTACAACAGTAAGATTTTGCTAAAAAATATTTCTTTAAAACATAATAGAGGGTTTGAGTTTTTGCTAAAATATTAAGTATCAGCCGGGCAGTGGTAGCACATGCCTTTAATTCCAGCATTCAGAAGACAGAGGCAGGTGGATCTCTGTGAGTTTGAGGCCAGCCTGGTCTACAAAGCAAGTTCCAGGATGGCCCTATTTCTAGACCTGACCCCCCCCCCCAAAAAAAAAAGTACCGAAGGTAAGATAGCAAAAATGCTGGCATGGTGGTACATGCCTTTAATGTCTGCCTGGTCTACATAGGGAATTCCAGGACTACATAAAGAACAAACCAAAAAATAATAACAAATGTTTCGGGTTTTTCTAAGGCTGAATACATCAAATAATATACAAAATACTTCAGGTTGAAAGGGTAACAAGAATAATGTTTCTTAGAATCCTTCATACTATTTTTCTGGTTTTTTGTTATTTTTGTTTTGTTGGTTGTGGATTGTTTGTTTGAAATTGGGTCCTGGAACTTGTTACATAGATCAGACTGTCCTTGAACTCACAGAGATCTGCCTGCATCTGTCCAGTTTTGTTCTAAAACAGTGCTCTAGTGCATACGCTCTCTCTCTTTCTCTCTCTGTGTCTCTCTTTCTGGGGCATACTCTCCTCTTTTTCTTCCTCCTCCTTTTCTGTCATCATCGTCTTCCTTCTTCTTCCTCCTCCTTTATTTCTCTTCTCTTTCCCCCCTTTCTCCCAAAATTCTTTTCTGTTTTAGAGGAAGAAATTAAGAGACTCTAGCTGCTTGGCAGACCAGAACACATTGCATTGGGCTTCTTGCCATTCTCTAAGCGTACCTGAAGTCTTGAGTCAGACCTTGTACCAGTTTCCTAAACCCTAGATTGTGCAGCTCCTCTCCTCCCCTGGCAACCTTAAGCTTAAGACAAGTTGCTCTTCCATGTTGGTATCAGATATGACTGGAGAGTGGTTGAATCTGGCCAGCTGTCAGGCACAAATGTTTGTTTGCTCAGTAAAAATGCGGGTGTAGGTAGGCATTGACATGTACCTAATGAGATGACAGTGACACCCATTTTCATACAATGAAAACGAGACAGCAGAGTTCTTATCAAGCAGGACTGAAGAATTCACTCTGTTGGCTAGGCTAGCCTCCAACTCAGAGATCCACCTGCCTCTGCCTCCCAAGTGCTGGGATTAAAGGTGTGCACCACCACCTCCTGGCTTTGGGCACTCGATTTGTGGCTCAAGAAACATATAGACATAACTGTGATCTCTTTCCAGGCTTCAGCTCTGGCGGCATGGACTATGGCATGGTTGGTGGCAAGGAGGCTGGGACTGAGTCTCGCTTCAAACAGTGGACCTCCATGATGGAAGGGCTGCCTTCTGTGGCCACACAAGAAGCCACCATGCACAAAAACGGTGAGAGAGCAAACAGCCCCATGTTGCTAGCAGAATCTTCTGATGTTACTCAGTCCTTGACCAAGTATCCTGCATGTTTTGTTGGCTTCATATGTGTATGTTTGTGTTTTTTTTAAGACTGGGTCTTTGTATCCCAGGCTGACCTAAAACTCCCAGAAATCTGTCTGCCTCAGCCTTCACAGTGTTGACATTGAAGATATGTCCACCCATACTTTAAGGCAGTATCTCAGGGGGCTTTAGTATGTAATCCCATCACTCAGGAGGCAGAACCAGGTGGATCTCTGTGAGTTCTAGTCAAGCAAGTACCAGGCTGACTTATATAAAATTATATAAGACCTTGTTTCAAAAAGAATTCTTTAGTTAAATAAATGAATAATTGCAATGTCTTTCTTGTAGGCCATGCTGGTCTTAAACTCATACAAGTCCTGCTGCCTTTTTGTTTGTTTGTTTGGTTGGTTTGGGTTTTGTTTTTGTTTTTTTTCCAACACAGGCTTTCTCTGTGTGACAGCCTGACTATCCTGGAACTCACTTTGTAGACCATGCTGGCCTCAAATTCACGGTAATCCTGCTTCTGCCTCCCAAGTGCTGGGAGGTACCACCACCACCCAGATGTGATTTATTTAAAAAAAAAAAAAACAATTTTTTTAAACTTTATTTTATGCACATTGGTCTTTTGCCATGGATGCTGGGTTGCCCAGCACTGGAATTAATAGGCAGTTGTGAGCGCCGTGTGGGTACTGGGAATTAAGCCCAGGTCTTCTGGAAGAACAACCAGGGCTCTTAATCACTGAGCCATCT
Source organism: Microtus oregoni (assembly GCF_018167655.1). Lineage (NCBI taxonomy): Eukaryota > Metazoa > Chordata > Mammalia > Rodentia > Cricetidae > Microtus > Microtus oregoni. The sequence continues at coordinate 15,075,656 of NW_024543081.1, forward strand.
CTCCAACCCTTTTTTAAGCTCTTGTATATGTATATTTTGGCTGCATGTATTTCTATGCACCACATGTATGCAGTGACCTCAGAGACCAAGAGAGGGCATTGGATTGCTGGGGACTGGAGTTAAGATGGTCTTCAGGCTGTGATGGCATTTGCCTTTAATTCTAGCACTCAGGAGGCAGAGGCCCGTGGTTCTCTGTGATTTTGAGGCCAGCCTGGTCTACAGAATGGGTTCCAAGACAGCCAAGATTACATAGAGAAACCCTGTCTTGGGGGAGGGGCTGGCTGTAAACTACCATATGGATGCTAGGAATCAAAACGATGTCCTATAGAAGAGCAGCCAGTGCTCTTAACTACTGAGCCATCTCTCTAGCCTTCCTTTGGTAATTTTTTGAAGTACAGATCTTTAGTTTTTGTTAATGAATCTTGTTATTTTTCCAAGGTTTATTACCATCTGTCAGAGGGAGATTAGGCATAATGTCCCACTTGTCATGGGATTGAGATAATATTTATGAACTTGGGCATCCATAAGATTAAAATCCATTAAAGTGGGTGAGAGAACAGAATCCTCTTGTTGAGGTTTTGGTTGGTTGGTTGGTTGGTTTGGTTTTCTGAGACAAGATCTTGCTAAGAATTTGTAGTCCATGCCTCTCTCAAACTCCTGCCCTAACTTGGTATAGTTGTATGCGTAAATTAAAGACTAGCTTGATCTACATAGTTCAAGGCTATACTAGAACACATAGTGAAACCCTGTCTCAGAAAAAGAAGAAAATGTCCCTAAACTCCAAAAGATAACTAGTAGAAGAGAATTCATAAGGATTGGACTTTTTCCAGATCCTCTTGTTCTTTATGAATTAGTGTCCCGCCAGGACAGCATTGACATTGTATTTTGATTGTGGATTAGCATTGCCTGTCCATAATTTTCTTTAAGTGTTTTCTATTTCCCTAGAAGAAAGATAAGAGGTCTGGATCTTCTTTCGGCCTTCAATGAATTGTTTGTTTAATTTGTCAGTATTTTTCTTGGACTCAGAGTTGTCTTTATGAGAGTCAATATAAATAAGTATCTGGTCGTTCTTGTGGCAGAGCCCTGGCAGGCTTAACCCAGTCAACTAATTCAGCCTGCAGCCTTCCAGGTTCCCATTATAAATCCTCTTTATTAAGCCCATTATAAAACCTCTTTAGTAATCCCATCCAGAGACTGGGGAAGGAGCCACCCAGGTCTCCTACCCTGCTAAGTAGGATCAAAATCAAGAATAATTTACTGAAATTTTAAAATCTGTTTTATGGACTGAGCAACCCTAGTCTTGTAGCTCTGAGCACTTTCACAGCTCCCTTAGGCCAGTGATTTACCAGGTTTGGGTAATAAATGTAAAATGGCATGTGAGAGGAAAGCTCAGAGTTACAGTGTCCTCTCTCCTCATCAGCTAATATAGATAATGTTTTCCCCATGTCTTAGCAATCCCCAAGATAATTGTTCCTTTCATTTTCCACTACCTCACTGTGCTGTGCCTCTGAACCAGATTAGTGTCATTGTCCTTAGAAAGGTAAATGTCCTCTTAGCAGAAAATGGAGACAGTTTTAATCATACTCCTTTCATTCCAAACCAAACAGATTGCTTTATTGGATATTTATCCAAGCATTTTAATACATTATCCTGCAGATCATTTTATGTGCTCATGACCACCACTCTAAGACTATGTCAGATGAGTGACAGACTATATGAACTTTATGTGGGAAATAAGGAAATAATATCCTGTATGCTCCTGAATTTTTATTTAAAGTAAAAATTTATTGTTGTTAACTTAGTGAATTTAAACTCTCAACTTTTCCGGCATAAAAATGCTTGAAGGAAGCACTAACAAAGCCCCAAGAATATCTCTGGAAATACAGGGACAAAGGATTTGCTGTTCTCTGTATGTGAGGCGGCCCTGGGCTTAGAAATGTAGAGTTCATTGCTGGTGTGTTGGCAAAGACCTTGGGCAGGAATTCTACCTCACTGCCTTGGAATTTAAAGCAATTGCAGATGGCTTTTTCTCCAATGGACTCTGAATATTGCAGATTCCAGATAACCCAAGCTTAACCAGCCCTTAAGAGCAGAGGTAGAAAGCATTAATAAAAAGATCACTTAATACTCTCCAAGGTGCTAAAGTTGTCCAGTTTTTCCCATTTGGTACTTTTGAGCAGTTAGTGTAGCAGCCATGTAGATACTGTGTTTCATAGTGTGTATGATTCTCTGACATATAACATCTGGGGTTTCCAGATTGAAAGGACTGTTGTAGAATGAGAAGACTCCTGTGGATTTAGTTGAAAAATGGAGAGACTCAGAGAAGTGAGATGACTCATTATGGTCATACTGCTAGTAGTAGCAGCCCAAAGTCTTTATTCTATAAGCTTTAAAAACCTGTCTTTGAGCTGGGCTATAGTGGTGCACACCTTTAATCCCAGCTGTCAGGAGACAGAGCCTGGCAAATCTGTGTGAGTTCGAGGTCAGCGTGGTCTACAAAGTGAGTTCCAGGACAGCCAAGGCTACACAGAGAAACCCTGTCTGAAAAACAAAACAAAACAAACAAAAAAAACCTTTGAGGGTGGGGGAGGCTAGAAAGTTCTGTTTATTAGGTTTATTAGAGATCTTTTTATTATTTTATGTGTGTGAATGTTTGGTCTGCTTTTATGTCTGTGCACTGTGTGCATGCCTATTCCCCACAGAGGTCATAGGAGTGTGTTAGAGTCCCTGGAATTGGAGTTACAGACAGTTGCAGGCTGCACTGTGGGTTCTGGGAATCAAACCTGGACCCTCTGAAAAACAGCCAGTGCTCTTAACCTCTGAGCCATCTCTCCAGCCCCCTAGAGCTCTTTCTTAAACAGTTATTTCTCTCTTTTCTCAGGCGCTATAGTGGCCCCTGGTAAGACCCGAGGAGGGTCACCATACAACCAGTTTGATATAATCCCAGGTGACACGCTGGGTGGCCATACGGGTCCTGCTGGTGATAGCTGGTTACCTGCCAAATCTCCACCGACTAATAAAATCGGAAGTAAATCCAGCAATGCCAGTTGGCCTCCAGGTATTGTTCATAAAATGCCTTTTCTAGAATAGTACTTCTGTTGAATTTAGGTTCTGCACAAGCTTGTGTAGCTTGCTTTACTGAGGAAGCCCCATGCTTCATTGTCTGATAAAGGCAAGGCATACACCCTGAAATATGTGCCGTGGGAAAATAAAAGATCTTCAAGAAATGCGTAGTTAGTGATAATAAGTGGCCTTAAAGCTGGGACTTGGCATTTGTTCTGTATGTCGGATGCCATATAACATAACCTATTTTAAAGTATGTGTTGAATCGATTGATAGATTTATTAGTCAGATATGTCATTAATATGCCCCAGGTACATGGTGATGAGTTCAGTAAGACTTGTGTCTCTCTCTTCCTTCCTCCTTCCTTTTGTCTTTATATTCTGTTTTCATTGTAGTTTAATAAAGGAAAAGCACAAATTAATAATTGTCCTTCTATCCTTATGTAATGCAGACATAAATGTATATAATTACATTTTATTAGAGTGAGATGAAATAATGCCGCCTCTTCATATACAATACATATTGCTCTTCTCAACACAATTAGGGGAATATCAGTTTGTTAATGATATCACATATCTTTAAATATAGCTTAAGTGGGTCAATACAAACATGATAAGCTTCCATATATTGTCTAGGTTTTCTCACAATCAGTTAAATTATTTACACCTATTCCTGAACCGTCTGTGAAGCAATGATCACTTATATTTCATTTTATTATGTTCATTTTGGCCAGTACCTAATTAAGAAAAATGGGAAAGGTCACTGGTCTCAAGCCCAGATTTTTCTCCCAGTTCTTGGCCTCACTTCATTATCACAGGTTCTTACTTTCCTTTAAGATTGTAATTCCTCTAGTAGCTGTAAAAATCATATATGGATCCAGGCCTTTATGAATATGATCCAGTTCACCACCTGACAGGTGAATGGACAGACACTATACTAATAGACTTGCTGCCGGCAAAAGCATTTGCTCAGAGTGTTTTTATCTCATGATGACAATACGATGTACAGTAGATTCATTATTTAGACTTTTCACGGGATCATGTTTTTTCTACTAAACAGTTATTTTAGCATAATAATAACAAATAAAGGTCAGGCATAGTGGCCTTTACTTTAATCCCAGCACTCAGAAGGCAGAGGCAGGCAGATCTCTGTGAGTTCCAGGACAGCCGGAGTTACATAGTAAGACTAAAAACAATAGTAATAAATAAAGTAGGAACTGTGTAAATTAAACTTTTTTTTAACTATCTCTCATCCCTAACATTTCTTCATGTCTCAGAATTCCAACCAGGAGTGCCATGGAAAGGTATCCAAAATATTGACCCTGAATCTGACCCCTATGTGACTCCAGGAAGTGTGCTGGGGGGTACAGCTACATCTCCCATTGTAGATACTGACCACCAACTGCTGCGGGATAACACCACAGGTAAGTGAGAGCTGCAGACACCAGCATTTTCATAGTTGTTCACCATGGCTTTAATTCCGTTTGTTGTAGTACCTGATAATTTTTTTTAAATATTTATTTATTTATTATGCATACAATATTCTGTCTGTGTGTATGTCTGCAGGCCAGAAGAGGGCACCAGACCTCATTACAGATGGTTGTGAGCCACCATGTGGTTGCTGGGAATTGAACTCAGGACCTTTGGAAGAGCAGGCAGTGCTCTTAACCACTGAGCCATCTCTCCAGCCCAGTACCTGATAATTTTAACAAAAAATAGAATAATACTGCTTTTTACGTCTTTATTGTTTGGTTGAATTTTGTTTTCCCTTGTATTTAAGTTTAAATAAAACGCTCACAAGGGTTCCCTAGTCATACTGACATTTGTTCCAATATTTCTTCTTCATTTGTCACCTCAAGGGTCTAATTCTTCCCTCAACACCTCGCTGCCTTCACCTGGTGCCTGGCCCTACAGTGCCTCTGACAACTCCTTTACCAACGTTCATAGCACTTCAGGTACTTGGTGGCTTTTCCCCTCTTGTCTGGCAGTTGACTGAGAGGTTCCTCTTTTCCGCTGGCATTTACTTCTTAAGGAGTGTCGGTCAGCACAGATGGGGGTGCAACCTTTCTTTGCCTTCACTATCCACTCAGGGAGCTCCTAGTCTCACAGAGATTGGGTAGGTCTCTCACAGGACTACATTGGTCAAAGCTAACAGGAATAGAATGTCATATAGCTGGGGATATCCACAGGGCAGAGTTCATGACCTGATGACCATATGCTTCTGTTAGCCAGCCTACCAAGAAATCAAGGGCCATAGGAAGAGACAGTTTAATCCAGATTAGTGTTGAGGCAACCAGCAATAGCCTACTCTTCCCCCAAAATCTGACTTAGAGACATAATGAAAAATAGATGGCCAGAGTCAAAAAGAGGACCTTGATTAATTTGCCAGTACTACTTGAGATCCTCATTATTTGGCGTGGCAGGGAGGGCTGGTTGGGTTTTGTCATTTATTTGTTTGTTGAGACTTCATGAGGAATAGAGCAGCTAGTAGCAGTTGGAACAATAGTTCAGTGGGTAAAATGCTTGCTGTGCAAGTATGGAAACCTGAGTTCAGTCCCCTACACCCACATAAAAAAATCAGGCAGACCTGAGCAATGGCTCACTGGTTAAGAGCACTGACTGCTCTTCCAGAGGATCTGGGTTCAATTCCCAACACCCACATGGCAGCGCACAACTGTCTGTAGCTCCAGTTCCAGGGGATCTGGCACCTTCACAGACGTATGTGCAGGCAAAACACCATGCACATAAACTTAAAAAAAATAAAATCAGGGACAACTTAGCACACTTTTAGTCCTAGCATTTAGGAAGTGGAGAAGGTGTAGGTCTATGAGTTTGGGGCTTTTTCTACATAGCAAATTCCAAGACATTCATAGTGAATCCTATCTCAAAAGAAGATGCTCAGGTGTGATGCATACATCTGTAATCCCAGTGCTCAGGCGCAAAGACGGGAAGTTCCTTGGGCTTTGCTAGTAGCCAGTCTAGCCAATTCAGTGTGCTACAGGTTAAGGGAAAGTCATTATTTTAAAAACCAAGGTACAAAAAAAAATTTAGCTGGATGGTGGTGACACATGCCTTTAATCCCAACACTCAGGAGGCAGAGACAGGTGGATCTCTGTGAATTTGTAGCCAGCCTGGTCTACAGAGTGAGTTCCAGGACAGGCTCCAAAGCTACAGAGAAACCCTGTCTCGAGGAGGAAAAAAAAAACTAAGGAGGGCAGTTGTATCACACCAACAGTGCCGCAGTAACCCTGCACACTTGCTGAGTGTTCCTATAGGCCAGGCATCATAGTCAACTTGAGCATAAACTCCCTTTTGTCTTTCTCCTACTGTGGTATGGGTTACCCTCACTTAGTAGATTAACTGAGATGATTGTGAATGAATTCCTACAGTCTGGCGTGGGTTAAGACCCTGTGTCAATATACCAAACAAAAATACTGTTTCATTTTGCCTCAGAACTGACTGAGCCTAAATTGTAAAGGAAGCACCTTAGTGCTTAACACCTTCCCCATATTTTTCTTTCTTTTTTTTTTTTTTTTTTTTTTAATTTTTTATTTTTCGAGACAGGGTTTCTCCGTAGCTTTTGGTTCCTGTCCTGGAACTAGCTCTTGTAGACCAGGCTGGCCTCGAACTCACAGAGATCCGCCTGCCTCTGCCTCCCGAGTGCTGGGATTAAAGGCGTGCACCACCACCGCCCAGCCCCATATTTTTCTTGATCGGACTTCATTTACTTGTAAAACTTGCACAAGCTGACACAGCCTGACGACTGCTGTGGTGCCCAGATCCCGCAGTAGGAGAGATCCACACATGCTCCATGCTGTGCATGCCGACACCCACAGTCACACCTGTGCATGGACACCATAATAGAATAACAAAACAAACTTGTCTAACTCTTCCTTTTGTTTGATTAAGGAATGTGTTTGGTTGTTTTTCTTTTGACACGGGGTCTCATGTAGCTAAGGATAGCCTCACATTCCCTTTGCTCCTCCTGCCTTCACTCTCATGTGCCCTTATAGGACTGTGCCGCCACAACTGGCTAAAGTTTTGAGACATCTCAGTTACCTGGGTTGCTCTCTGTTTCCTGGGCTGAAGCAATCCTCAGCCTCAGTCTCCCCACCTGCTTTTCCACACAGGCACATGGCTGCCTTCTCTGGCACTCTTCTTTTTCCCTTGTTCCTATAAAAACCCAGCTCTCAGGAATTATCTTCTTGCAGTTGGACATTGACCTGAGACTTCCCTAACAGTTATTTTGGCTATCCTTAGAACAGTCTTTCCTACTTCATTCGCTGGACCCCAAGCCCTGTCTCTCAGGGAATATATTTGACAGTCATAATTTTCATCTCCACTCCCTTTGGTTCATTCTATTCTCACTCTGATTTATGCTGAGTCGTATGGAAACTCTACTGCAGCTTACATAGCCACAGTGTACCTATGGCCTCTTAGCTCTCTGCCCCATGAAAACTGAAAGAACTTCTGCTGAACCTAGATTTTCTTTTTCCTGCTTTTCTGAGCCTATCCCTTGATGTAAACCCTTCAGATTTATCTTTGTAGAGCCTCTGCTGACAGCCTAATGTTCTCTGTCTTCTCTGTATTGAACATACGTGCTGTTGTCAAGGATACCAGTTCTGTTTTTCTGTCTCGCATCTGAATCAGAGGCTCTGCAAGATAATTGTGTTACCCACACTACTGTCGGGTACCTTAAGCCTAGTAAGCAGAGGTGGTTATTTGATGACTTTCTTTTAGATATTTTTTTTAATATTTATTTATTTATTATGTATACAATATTTTGTCTGTATGCCTTTAGGCCAGAAGATGGCACCAGACCCCATTACAGATGGTTGTGAGCCACCATGTGGTTGCTGGGAATTGAACTCAGGACCTTTGGAAGCACAGGCAATGCTCTTAACCTCTGAGCCATCTCTCCAGCCCCTCTTTTAGATATTTTTATTTTATTGTATGTGTATGAGTATTGGCCTGCATGTATGTGCCTAGTGTCCACAGATGTTAAAAGAGGTTGTGGGGCCGGGCAGTGGTAGCGCATGCCTTTAATCCCAGCACTCGGGAGGCAGAGGCAGGCGGATCTCTGTGAGTTCGAGACCAGCCTGGTCTACAGAGCTAGTTCCAGGACAAGCTCCAAAGCCACAGAGAAACCCTGTCTCAAAAAAAAAAAACCAAAAAAAAAAAAAGAGGTTGTGGGATCCCCTGGAATTGCAATGGTTTTGAGCCACCATGATGGAAATTGAACCCAGATCCTTTACAAGAGCAACAAGTAATCCAAACCACTAAGCCATTGCTCCAGCCTTATTGACTATTTTTAAAATCAGTGTTGGTGTCTAACATGTATCAAATCACAAGCAATGCATAATTTTCTAGTTTTGTTTTGATTTTCATGGTAGTTAGTGAGCATTTTGTGAGTACTCTAGTTCTGTTTGTATTAACAGTCTAACCCTGTCTGTCCTCCTCAGAAATATTTTCTCCATGAGTTTCTCTTTTCTTTCAAGTTGTGTTTACCCAAGAAAGTAGGAGAAAGGAGATTAGTTACCTTATTAAATCTTTGTCAGTTTAGAATCATTTTAAAATTTAGCACTCTTTTCTTACTGCCCCCCCCCCTTATTTTTTCTGAGACAGGATTTCTCTGTGTAGCCCTAGCTGTCCTGAAACTTGCTCTTGTAGACCAGGCTGGTTTCAGAACTTAATAGATCTGCCTGTCTCTGCCTCCCTAATGCTGGGATTAACGGCATGTGCCACCACTGCCCAGCTTATACTGCTGCTCTTAAAATGTATGCTTCCTGCTACTTTTCAATGTTTTTGAGACAGAATTTAACAGAGTTATAGAATATAAATATATTTGTGTTTATGTGCAAATAAAATTTGTGTCTGTTTGTGGGCAGGTGCCCATCTAATGTGGCTTCTTCTTGACTTTTCTCTTCTCACAGCAAAGTTCCCTGATTACAAATCCACGTGGTCCCCAGATCCCATAGGACACAACCCCACTCATCTCTCCAATAAGATGTGGAAAAACCACATCTCCTCCAGGAACACTACACCGTTGCCCCGCCCACCTCCTGGCCTGACCAACCCCAAACCGGCATCTCCTTGGAGCAGCACAGCACCCAGATCAGTCAGGGGGTGGGGAACACAGGACTCTCGGATTGCCTCAGGTGAGGAGGATCAGCCAAGTAGAAATGGCTATTTAACACCTTGGGGAGGGCTGAATGGAGGAGAGCATAGCTGTCTGGTAGAAGAAAAAGCATCTTTTGATTGTAAAGTTGTGCACAGTACAGATGAAGAGACCCAGGACCTCTCTAGGGCACATGAAGTAAAAATGAGCAACTGGAGAGGGCGGTCAGGTGGGATGGAAGACTGGCTTACACAAAGCAAATGAATTCACTGGGTTCAAGAAGTAGAAGAGCCGGGCAGTGGTAGCACACGCCTTTAATCCCAGCACTCGGGAGGCAGAGGCAGGCGGATCTCTGGGAGTTCGAGACCAGCCTGGTCTACAGAGCGAGTTCCAGGACAGGCTCCAAAGCCACAGAGAAACCCTGTCTCGAAAAACAAAAAAAAAAAAAAAAAAGAACTAGAAGAGACCAGGAAGATCAAGGTTGGGAGGGGGAGGGAGAGAGGGAAGAAGGGAGGGAAGATCTGCATAAATTGGGTGGTTTTTTTGTTGTTGTTGTTGTTGTTGTTGTTTTTATCGGTCTTCTTCATCATTTTTCTGTTTGCAGCCTCTACCTGGAGTGATGGTGGTTCTGTCCGTCCTAGTTACTGGCTGGTTCTTCACAATCTCACTCCACAGGTAACCTTATTTTCTTATGGTTTTCTAGATAGGGCTTGGTTTTATTTAAAGGGAGAGGAGCCAGACCTGGTGGCACATACCTTTCGTCCCCAGCACTTGGGAGGCAGAGACACTAGATGTCTGTGAGTTCAAGGCCAACCTGGTCTGCATAACAAGTTCTAGGGATACATGGGGACTCTTATTTCAAAAAAGGGTGGAGAAACAGTGGCAAAGGTTGGCAGATATGAAAGCTCATTTATGGTACTGGAGAGATGGCTCAGCAGTTAAGAAAGCTTGCTGCTTATGCAGAGCACCCAAGTTTTGGTTCCCAGCACCCACATCAGATGTAACTTCAAATGTAGGAGGTCTAATGCCCTCTTCTAACCTATAAAGAAAGCACATTTGTTCCATGGCCATTACATGAGTCCTATTGACAGGATAGGGTGCTGTCTCCTAGGCTCACCCTCACCCTCAGTAGTGCTAGAGATGAGCAGATTCTACAAAGCAGTGAGAGTAAGGTCGTCTGACCTACTGGTAAGGAAATATATTGTATAGATATGCCAGCTAGAATCTGGAACCAAATGAGATGATGTGTTTTAACCACATACTACATACTACAGAAGGGGCTTGGAAAAAGCTCAGTTGGTAAAGTGTCACTGTGAAATTTCTTAGACTCTTTAACATGCTAGTGTCTGTTAGGATTCTTTATGGAGAAATACATTTCATTGTAAACGTATTTGCCCAGTGAACCTATTTGTGGAAAGTAAATCACAAGACTCCTATTTGCAGGCATATTTGAGAAAGGTGTTCTTTTTTTTTTTAAATATTTATTTATTATATATACAATATTCTGTCTGTGTGTATGCCTGCAGGCCAGAAGAGGGCACCAGACCCCATTACAGATGGTTGTGAGCCACCATATGATTGCTGGGAATTGAACTCAGGACCTTTGGAAGAGCAGACAATGCTCTTAACCCTGAGCCATCTCTCCAGCCCCAGAGAAAGACGTTCTTTACCACGATGTCTAATCAGCTCAGAAGTCCCAATTAAGGCCAGGTGTGATGGTGCGTGCCATCTGGGAGGCAGAGACAAGTGGATATCTTGAGTTTGAGTCCCCCATGGTCTACATAGGGAATTCTAGGTCAACCCAGGGTTCCCTAGTTCTCAAAACTCAATCATGGTCTCAGTTTAGTCCCTCATCTCATAGCAGACCCAACTGTAAGGGATAGAGACTGCAGGTCAGACCTGGGGCTCACACGCAGTAAGCAGGAGTTTTACCTGTAACTACAGTCCCAATATAAAAAATCAAGCATGTTGATGCTCAAAACTATGTATGCATTTTTTTAAAGAGTTTACGCCAAGCAGTAGTAGCATATGCCTTTAATCCCAGCACTTTGGGAGGCAGAGGCAGGTGAGTCTGAGGCCAGCCTGGTCTTCAGAATGAGTTCTAGGACAGCCAGAGTAGTTACACAGAAAAACCCTGTCTTGGGCGTATCAAAGTTGTCACACTTTGTAGTGGTTATAATGTGGATAGGATGAGAGAGGCAATAAGATGTGCTCGCTAATCCTTCACTCCTTGTAGCCGCTAAAAAATCATGAGTATGCATCATTATGTATGTATGTAAATGAATGTAATATTGGCTTTGTTTGTATCAGAAAGAATTGATTTTTTTAAACACTAGAGCTGCCTAGTAAGCAGGTTAATGTCATTCCTAGTTTAAGTTGTTGGTAGAGCAAAGTTGATGCATGGATCAGTTGACTTCGTCACCAAAAATGTGTTGAAGGACATCTGTCTCCTGGAAAGCAATTTGTGCCATATACTGACATACTCATGGTTGTGTTCTGTGAAGAGCTAACATGGTTTGCTGAGTTTTACTCTTCAGGCTTCCCACTAGTGCTGAAAATGGCACCTGGTTTCTTATGTATGTTAGGCTGTTGTTTACCACATTACACAGCTATAGCATTCCCAGCTGTAGCATTTCTTTTCCAATGAGGTGAACTGAAGTATTGGAATTAAGGCTGAAATAAATATATTTAAGATAGTGTTGCAAAATTAATCCATAAAGTAAATAGGTTTGCTTATATAACTCCTGGGTTGGGGAAGTTATCTATAATCCCTTCAGCATTTGGTTCAATGCACTTAGTCAAAAAGAAGGTGGAAAAAAGAAAAAAAAAGAAGGTGGAAGTAGTCCCCACTTTATGTGGTCAGAGGAATATGGCAGTGTTGGAGTGTTTCTTTTTGGACTAGGCCAGTTTTAACTTGAGTGCTTTTCTTGTCTCTGTGGGATTAAATGAGGAGGTAGAAAAAAATAAAATGTTAGTAATGATATTGATAACTTTGCGTGGTGACTTTAGTTCTTATTTCTGCCTTTTGAGCTCCACAAATAAGCATACACTTGTTTGTTGCTCTCTTTTTAAAAAGCAGGCTTGTTTTATGGTTCTTATGTTTTTATTTTTAGTTATTTTTATAAAGAAACATTTATAAAATAGGAATAATGAACCTCAATCTCCTTCTGTAAATGTCTTAGAATTTGCCTTTTCCATGCCTGCTCCACATCTTAGCTTACACGTGTTGTTACCTCTTAGATTGATGGGTCAACCTTGAGAACGATCTGCATGCAGCATGGTCCACTGCTGACATTCCATCTGAATCTAACCCAGGGCACTGCCCTGATCCGGTACAGCACCAAACAAGAGGCAGCCAAGGCCCAGACTGCACTGCATATGTGAGTACTGTACCCTGCGTGCATCCAGACAGCACACATGGTGCACACAGGAGTGCTCTGGCCCCGCTTAACAGAACAATGATGGAAGTATGCACACAAGAACCTCAGTCGTGTGTACATCCGCAGATGCTGAGGAGGCCGTCCTTCTTCCTAACTTTGTTTGCGTTGTCTAGTGTATATCATAGGCTCAAACTCTGAACTTCAAATGTAAATAATTTGTATAGTAAGTAAATTGAACTGCAAACAAAGCCAATGTTTATGAAAATTCTGCCACTACCTGGACTACCTGGCTTTGTTGGACTTCTTGAGACAGGGTTTCTCTGTATAGCCCTGGCTGTCCTGAAGCTCATTGTAGAATCAGGCTGGCCTTGGACTCATCTACCTGCCTCTGGCTCCCACGTGCTATGGTTAAAGGTGTGCGTCACCACACCCAGCCCAAAAAAGAAATTATTTGTAGCAGTACTTTTGCATGAAGTGTATCAGGGTTTAAACATTCTCTTACCCTGGTGGACAAAAAAGTGTTGACTCCCTTGGGCAACAGACACTGTGACAAAAATCCCCAGAGAACACAAGTGACAGTGAGGCCCCAGCAGCCAGTCCATCCCCTAACTGGAACGGTGCTCTAGATGCTGGCGCTGGCTGGCCTGATATTAGTGGGTGTTATTCTTTACCTCACGTGGAGTTTAAAAAAAAAAAACTGACATTCTTTTTGCTTCTGTAAGGCTTGAAGTTTTTTTAAAATACTTTAGATTCACAACCAAATTGAGATGATTGGACAACAACTTCCCATAATAATCCTGACCACTCACTCAATGATGCCTTTCCCCATTATGAGCACCACTTACTAGAACGGCCCATTTGTTAGTTTATGAACATTCATTGGTGCCTGATCCACCAGAGTCCACAGTTTACATTAGGGTTAAGTTTACTTCCTGAGTCACTGATGGTGGTTAGTATGAACAAATATATGCTGATATATCCAACATCACAACTTTTATGTCCTCTGTTGTCTAGATTCTCTCTCTCTCTCTCTCTCTCTCTCTCTCTCTCTCTCTCTCTCTCTCTCACCCCATACAGGTGGACTGGAGATGTAGCTCAGTTGTTCTTGCTTAGCATGCATAAATCCCTAGGTTCAGTCTCCAGTACTACATAAACCAAACATGATGATGCACGCCTGTAATCTCAGCATTTAGGAGACAGAGACAGAAGGCCAGCCTGGGCTATGTAAGACCCCATCTCAATCAGTCAGTAAGCAAGCAAGCATGTAGTCCATGCAGTGGCAGAGGGCTGGCAGCAGTGATGCTGTGTGTTCTTCTGGTCTCTGAGATCACATTGCTCTCTTCCTTTTCCTCCAGGTGTGTGTTGGGAAACACTACCATCTTGGCCGAGTTTGCCACTGAAGATGAAGTTAGCCGCTTCCTGGCTCAAGCTCAGCCACCTACACCTGCAGCAACCCCAAGCGCACCTGCCACAGGATGGCAGTCACTGGAGACCAGCCAGAACCAGGCAGACCCCGTCGGGCCTGCGCTGAACCTTTTCGGTGGGTCCAGCGGGCTCGGGCAGTGGAGCAGCTCTGGTGGCAGCAGTGGGGCCGATCTTGCTGGCACTTCCCTGTGGGGTCCCACAAACTATTCTTCTAGCTTGTGGGGAGTTACGACGGTGGAAGATCCCCATAGGATGGGCAGCCCTGCTCCTTTACTACCTGGTGACCTTCTAGGAGGAGGGTCAGATTCAATCTGAACTTAGAACTTTCAACTCTGACCTCGTGACCTTTTTTTGGAACAGCAGCAGCACTAACTTGACCTTTTCGTTTTTTTTTTCAACTTGCAATAAATACATTTTTAAAAGGAAAAAAGAAAACGGAGAGAGAAGAAAGGTGGGTCATTGACAGACTGTCTGAGCACATAGTTGCCTCCCTTAAAACTTCAGTTTTTTCGTTTGGAATATGAATCCAAAAAGAGAACATATCACTCTTGAAATACTTGAATCATGAACGCCAACCTAGAAAGACAATGTGAAGCAAGTACACATACCATTTAAATTTAAACACAAAAAAATTAAAAAAAAATTAGTTTCTAGTTTTTCACTTTTTTCATGTTATATGGAAGTTGTTGCTAAGAAACATATATACTGAAAAAAAATAGCTTTTTAACTTTGTTTGCACTGGGTGTGTTTCCGTCCTTAGGTCTACCATGTTTGGGTGGGAGGGAAATTCAAAAGAATTGTTGGGGGAGGGGGGAGGGAAGACTTGACGGAGCCTCACTTTAAAAACAAAAACAAAAAAACTTTAAAAAAAAAAAAAGGAAAAATTTTGTGATTGGCTGGTTGATAAATACCAGTGTGTTCTGGCACATGTAACTGCCCAGGCATGCTTGTTCTGGTATGTGTGTGCACGTGTGTTCATGTGCATTTGTGTGCATCCTCCTCTGTCTCTATATGTGTGCCTGCGTCCTGCCCTCCTCATCTCACCCCACCCTGATTTCTCAGAAAGCTGCATTGCTGACAGTTCGCAGGCTGGCTGGCCGGCCATCTGCTTTTAATTTTTTTTTAACTATGAGAACACAGGAGCACAGGGGGCTGCTGCAGCTCAAGCCACTTCTTCGGGCCGCACTGAGACGAAGGGTGCTTTTCAATGAGAGCAGTAGCCAGAGCGCGAGGTTCCCCAGCCTTCCCTCGACCTAGCAGCAGAGCGAAGCACTGCCAAGGCCAGCAGTCGGCGGGAGGTACCTCTCAGAGCACCTGTTGCTCACTTCTGTGCTGTGAAATAAGTGGCCCCTTAGCACACGGGAGTTTTAAGTCCCAAGCAGGCATTTTTTGCTACTTTGAATGAGAACAGAAGATTCAGTAATTTTTAAATCATGTAATGTTTCAAAAGCAGAAAAGCTGTGTTCCCACTTTACAAGTGATCAAGTGTGAGAATTTTTTATAAGGAATCAGGTAATGCAAATTAAATATTCTTATAGGTTCTCGTTATCATTTGAGGAAAACGGCAAATTGTGAACAGCCTCCTGGAAGCAGCGCAGCTCCTCCCTCTCTGCTCCTCTCGCTGAGCATTACCTGTGCCAGGCCGTGGCGTGTTACAGCACCAGGCCATCACTGACAGAAACGTTTACTTAACGAATGTTCTTAAACCAGTGTGTACTTCAGGCTTTTCCCCTTGTTTCTCTGTGTTGTGTTTCCTGTGTATGTGGTTTTGCTTAGGCAGAAATAACTTAGCAAAGACTTAAGTATTGCACCTTGTTTTGGTTTTGACCTCTTTTATTTTTCTTTCTTGTAATGTTTTTTTTTTTTAATTTTGGTATTTAAAGACTTTTTTTAAAAAGCATCAATGTAGTAGTTCTCTGGGCCGAACAGGAGGCAATGTTTAATCCACAGTTATCAACAACATGTATGTACTATGTTGGAATCAAAATATATCAAACTGCTTATTGTGAAGAGAGTGAAAGCAAACCTGAAGGGGAATCCTTACATACAAAATAGACGGTGGGCGGGGGGTGGGGGGGAGATGTGTGCGGGTAACATGCTAGCACTTGTGTGGATATCCCAGTCTGCATCGTACTATTTGTTCAACATGAAGTGCCGACATTCTGTACCAGCAATTACCTGCCCATTCCAACCCCTGGTGGGAGCAGACCTCTGCTGTCCTCTGGGACTTGCTGCTATTGAGGACAAGGGAGTTTTCCTTTCTTTAGCATCTTCAGTGAAGGATACAACAATGCCTAATGGATTTGACTTTCAGCTTGTGTATTTGTGTAGGTGGGTAGGGTGATACGGATAGGAAAATGAAAAGCAACAAAAAACAAAATTGTGTGTAAGTGGCTTTGTGAGACAATGAGTGGGAAATTCTGTACTCCTCTTGGCCTACCCTGTTGAATATAAACCTGGCTTCAGAAGAGATTGACAGGCTTTGTTCCCGTGGGCACTTGTGCTTGCCAGTCTAGGAGCCCTTGGCAGGTGGGTGAGTTTGGTTTGTTCCTGCAACACCTTGTTCACAGGGACTCTGCCTTCCTCCTGCTTTCTGGTTTCTATCACCACCATCCCCTTCCCACCTCTGCCCCTACAAAATGTCTCTTTCCAGCCCCACTGACTCTTAGTGTTGGAACAGAGCTCTGTCGTGGATGGTGATGTCCAAGTGAAGTGCAGCTTATATTCAGATATCTGCAGACCGAAGGCTAAATCTTAGCATCCCCAGACTCCCAAGAGCCTATGGGGATTGTCCACTGCCGCTCTTGGTTCGTTTGTGGCCCTGCCTGCCCTCTCCTCCTCCCCCTCCTCCTCTTTATGCCTGTTGGGTCCTTGACCTGCACTATGGCTTAGTTGAGTTCCTTACGATACTACGGTGAAAGCCGGGTGCTAGAGCCCCTCTTGTTTACAAGACATAATGAGGGATTTGAAATATGTAAAAATAAACACGAGAAGCTAAAATGTTCTTCCATCATAAGCTTAAAGGGAAAAAAACCTAAAAACTTTAAAAAAAAAAAAAGACCAAAAAGTGCGCGTGTATATATATATATATATATATACACACACATACATATATATATATATATATATACACACATATAAATATATATTTTAGATGAAGACTAACTCTGGGAGCATTTAACAGTGTTTTTGTTTTGTTTTTAACATTTATTTTCCTGCTTTAAAATTTGCGAGCATTCTCAGGAATTCTAGGGTAGGCAGCCAGTTTTTTGAAGATGGTTTATTTAACCGTATCTTATCGTAATAGACAGCTGTTTCTTTCCCGTTAGTAAACTTTTACAAGTTCCTGAAACTTCAAAAAGTTTAAATGATTTTTACTTACAAAAATGTAAAAAGAAAAGTCTCCAAATGTTATTATCATACAGGGGGTCACACGTTTTAAGATACATAGAAATATTTTTTAAAAATTAACCAATTTAGCAGCAACAGGTAAATTCATTTTCTTAACAACTGTGGGAGAAGAATCGGGTTCTGTGAGCGCTGTCATGGCCTCACTTGAGATTGTGTCTAACTGAATGGGAGGGTGTTTGGTGTACATGAGTAGGATTGCTGCTACACTGTTAACTTCTTACAAGGCTGGACTGACATCTCCCCAGTCCTGTTTCTATTCTCCGATGCAGCCCTTCTCCCTGTCTCTCCAGCCCCATCAACAAAAGAAAGGAATAAAGGAAGAAAAACAGCTTAAGAAAAAAGAATTGGCTCTAAACTGTGTAAGTAGTGCAGTTGTTGGATTGCTGAGAATCTGTGTAAAGAGTTAGGAAATATTTTAAACAAATCTTAAGTATAAGCATTACTAAAGGAAAATTACCTATGGACTCTCTTCTGTTCATGAAGAATGTCTGTTTCACCTCTGTCTGCTACAGGAGGAGAAAACAGAAGAATCTAATAAGGAACAAGTGGTTTTACTTTGTTTTAGCTCCCAGCTACTGTTGTGCTTGTTTTAAACGCTGTTTTGAAGATCTGCTGCTTACTGTCCCCATCCTGGGTGGTGGAGATGTGGAGTGTTTCCTTTCTATTTCAGTGATACTGAATTCTCCTTTTGTATTCCCTCCTGGGGCCAGAAGTCGTGGCCACAGCTTCTTTCAAACTTTAAGCTTCCCAGTGGGAAAGAAACTCCAGCTCCACAGGTAAAGTGAATGGGTGGGGTTGCTGCCTGCATTCTCTGAAACCGCTTTAGTGCCTTCGTACATACACCCAGACATCCTAAGTAGGGGACGAGTGTGTATGTGCACGTGGTCCAGTCACTCCACAGTTAGTAAGATGCTTGCCTGTAAAGGAAATTGGAGTGTTTCTGGACAGGCCCCAAAGGCAGTGGGCTAAATCAAAATTTAAAAAAAAAAAATTGAGGAAGTTAAATACATTTTTTTGTCCGATAATGTGGGATGCCAAGTTCTTTCCTATGTTGTGTGCCCTCCATAGGTGCTGACTTTTCCTTGTGTAGAAGGGTGACAGTTCCAGTGATGGGGAAAGTCTTTTTGTGCCGGGCCAGTGGAAGAAGGCTCCTGCTTCTCAGCTTCTGTTTTCCTGTCTTCTTCCTGCCCCTCCCTTCTTCCATTTGTCACCTTTCTGGAAGCTTTTGTTAGTGATTGGCAGTGAGCTAAGAAGAGGATGTGGTGAGGGTGTCTAGAAGGTAGAAAGCCTTCCCTTCCCATGGTATTCTTTAGCAAAAACCCTGTCTACCAAGACTTTAGGTGACTTCGTTATACATGGAAGATCAATGAGCATACCCTTCCAGCACGTTCTGGCATATATACAGAAGCTTGCTAGTCACCACTATTTAGATTTGTTTTGTGCACATTATAAGCATGTAAGTGTGAGCTTTCTGTTTTATACTAGGTGGTTTTTGTTTTATTGGGTTTTTGTTTTGTTTTGGTCTTGTTTTAAATGACTCCCCACCCCCACCCCCATGCCCCGACAGTTTCTTTGTGTAGGCCTGGCTGTCCTGGATCTCGCTCTGTAGACCAGACTGGCCCCAAACTCACAGAGATCCACCAGCTGGCTTTCTTTTAAATTATTGGTTAGTGGTAGGTAGACGTATATATGTCTCATGAGCGTCACAGACTTGTTTCTGTGACCATATGAGTAGCCAGAAGAAAAGCACAAGTGGGGAAAGAGTTGTCTTCCATCACTCGGGAGAACCTCTGCTACCGATGAGACCCAGTGCCTTGACCCCATTTAAGGGTTGAGAAACAGGTCTCTGATACCCTCTTTGGAAAAAAAAAAGAGAGAGAGAGAGAATTTTCTGTCTCTTCTCTCAGCCCTTGATCCTTGAACCTTATTTTTCATTTCCAACATTCTTAGGAATGAACTTAGCAGTACAGTAGTGCTGATTCATAAAATAACAGACTCAAACTGTATTCTCCCTCAGTGACCCTGTAAAACATCACCTATGTGTTGGCATTCAGTTAGTTACTTACAGCCAACAGGGTTTGTATTGCAATGGCTTGTGTTCTAAGAATTTTCCCACTTCCGTTGTGAATGTAGCATGTTCAAAATTGAATGTGATCTGGAATATTAAACGTGGGGGGGGGGGGGAGGAAGGGGGAAGAATTCCTGCTAAGAACTTGGAAGGGCTTTCCCAGTGTACCTACCAGAGACTGAACATCAACTTCCTGCAAACACATCTCTCTTCTCGGAGTTTGTGGTGCTGGAGAGAGAATCCAGGACTTTGCCTACGCTAGGCGAGCACGCTCTATGCCTGAGCCACACAGTTCCTCCAGCCCTACAATCACTGTTACCCTCTTCTTAGAAAGGATGTGGTTTGTGTAGGGTTAATAGCCAGATTCTACTTCGACCTCAGATGCTGTGTACTTTCTAAATTATTTTCTCATATTCTGCCATTTTGACTCTTAGTGTCTCTATGCTGAGCAAAACGTGTACACCAGGCCTGATCTCCTGTCCAGTTTCATAGGGCATTTTCCGCAGGCCTGGCTATAGACACAAGCGAGTCTTTGTATAAAGAAGGTCCCTTTCTTCCCTGCCCCCTTTTGAGTTAAAATTCAGTCTATTCAGCCCTGCCATTTGTTGTTTTGGATTAGAGTTTTTTATTCTACATATAAGGTCTTCAACTAGGAGCAGAGGCACGGTCTTAGCTGTGGTTGTTTGTTTGTTTAAGAAACTTTTCTTCAGTGTTTTTGCCAAGTCACAGCCTGTGTTGGTGCATTAGCTACACTTCCGATGTCACTGCAAAGAGACACCTTGTTCCACGATCTTGTCTGTCTGCAGCTAGGGTTATTCTAGCCAGTGTGCAAGTGACTGTCTGTCTTTAAATCCCGATGGCCAAGCAGAGAACCTTCGCTCTTGATCTACATCAGTCTATAAGAAAACAAGAATGTTCCCAGAGTTTGTGTACTCCCTGTCACAATGCCCTCTAGGCTTATTGCCAGTGCCAAAGTTACACTGTCATCAGAGATGATCATCGTCAAAAATAGTGTTTTTATTCTCAATCTTAAATTTGACACGGGATACCATACCTTCTTTAGATTTGAAATGATCAAACTCCTAGAATCTAAAAATACAGTAATAATAAAAACTAAATAGTGGTCCAGGTTTGATGACACACACTTTAATCCCAGCTTGATTGGCAAAAACTTGAGAGGCAGAGGCAAGTGGATCTCTCTGAGTTCAAGGGCCGCCTGGTCTACATAACAAGTCTCACAGAGACTCTGTCCCATAAAGCAAAAATTGAATATCAATCCTCACTAAACTGCCGACAACATCTTCCCCAGTCCACACTGCCAGAGGAGGACATGAACAAGATAAAAGAAAGTGAGAGGCACTAGTCAGTGGAGAGCTAGTTCCTGCCAGGTCAGCATCTACTCTGCCCCTTGTGGATGGCCATCCTGACTGGGTCCTGAACAGTCGGGAAGTATTTTCCATCATTTGAATGACTTGGGGCTTTTTGTCATTGTTTTTTTTTTTGAGACAGGGTTTCTCTGAAGCTTTGGAGCCTGTCCTGAAACTTGCTCTGTAGACCAGACTGGCCTCGAACTCACAGATATTCACCTGCCTCTGGCTCCGGCATGCTGCCATTTAAAGACATGAGCCACCACCGCCCTGCTGAATGGTTTTTAAGATAGTAGCAAAGTGACAGAAACTGCTGATGCAAATTTGCCTCTTGGCATTTAAATAGCTCTTTCTGGTAAGGTGGGCCCATGGCAGAGCTGAGATTGTTCCTCATGACAGATTTACTTTTCTATGGGAGGGGACAGGCCAGGTACACTTTCATAAACAAGTGTTCTATTTTAAATAAAAAATAAGTGTTTCCCAAGAGCGCTGTATGGCTCAGCTTAGTTTTCACACTATAAGTAATCAGTACTTCGGAAATAAACTCCCAGTTACAGTTGACCCATTTCCAGCCAGTATCAGTAAATTGGGATGACTTCTTCCAAAAGGGAAATCCTTCCTTCCTACATTTCTTTCCCTTCCTGACTTCCTGGACCTTCTGGTGGGTTATTCAGTTCTTCTTGGGCCACCAAAAGGGTACCCCACTCCTGGGGGTTGTAAAGGGACTGGAGGCAGATGAAACAGCCTTACTTTCGTGACTGGCCTTAAGGCAGGAAAAAGTGGTAGATGCAGAGTGTGTATGCCAAAAACAAAAGGAGGGATCTTTATGCAAAACTAAATAGACCTTGGGAATCCTTCAAGAGAGGTCACATACCTTGTAAAGGTAGGATGGTCACTCACCAAGTGATAGGTTTTAGCTTGAAACTTCTTTTTGCCAGAAGTTTGGGGTTATGTTACAATAATTGTGTTTAAAACACTACCCCCTTTAATTCTTTCCAAGGAATCTCTTAAGTATAGTTCTTCTGAATGTGCCTTTGTCAGTCCAGAGACCAACCGTGGTCTGTCAGTCTCCTGGCAGCCCCAGGGACAGCTGTTGGATTTTCATGAGCGTCCATTTTGCATGGTGTGGTCATGCTAAAGGGATTCTGGGTCTTGGGCCTGGAGGTTATGAGCAAGGCTCAGGTTAGTCCAGTACAGGTCAGCTGTCTACATCTGCATTCCCTAGTGTGTGTGTGTGTGTGTGTGTGTGTGTGTGTGTGTGTGTGTGTGTGACCCCACCTCTCCCACTCTGTATCCAGTGGATGCCAAGGGCCCTGTCCACCACCCTCAGTTCCTCCGCAGAGGAAAGTACTCTCCTGGGTTCCTTCAGCTTCCTTCAGGAAGACAGAGGGAGGCTGCGCTCACTCCTGGTTGCCTTGGGATGTATTGTTATGCAAATGTGAATTTCACTGGAGGTTGTTGGGTTCTTGAGGGGTTTTGTTTGTTTGTTTTGTCAACAAATACAACAAAAGGTCCATACGTGGTCATCCTTGCTCCATTTTGTAACCAGAATTTGTAACTATGCATTTTCTGAAAAGGGGAAAGGCGGGAAGAGGGGAAAGAAGTCGATCTGCATCTTTATGTTTTTCCAGTTTCTGTGTCCATGGTATCCCCACGTCTGAGAGGGAAGTGGAGGAGAGGCTCGCCAGGTCAGCATAGTGAGGGCAAAAGGGACCTCCCAGATCCTGCCCTTTGGCAGGTCTAATTGCGAAGCAAATGCTGGGGGGTCTGCCATGCCTGTCCACCATTGTGGTGCAGGACTCTTGTACTGGCCATGCAGTGTTAACCCAGGGCAGCCGTGGAAGCTTACAGGCTCCAGTATTCTCTGAACTCAGAACCCTTTCAAGCTCAGGAAACCATGCCGCACTCTGCTGACCTGAGAGTTCACTTTACATCATTCTGAAATCTCCTCCTCTTATACATTTCTTTGTTGTCAATCATTGTGAATGGAACCATTCCTAATTATGAGCTGAGAAAGAGGGCTGTTGCCTGCTGTTGACTGACAAGCAAAAAAAAAAAAAAAAAAAGGCTTCCCTTCCCTGTTCTCTATCCCTGATCTCTGCTTCCTGTACTGAACTGGTCGTGCAGTGAGGTGTGGGGCACCGGAAGGCCTTTGTACTTCCTCTTCTTTGTTCTAACAATTCTTTTGTGGAGTTGGGCTGTGATAAATCGTGGCACCTGCATTGCCCTGGTCTAGGCATTATTACAACACACAGTATCAGAAGCAAGAGCCGTTTAGCCTGTATCGTGTTTTCCACACAGCAATCTCTGTTATGTTCACAGTACTGTAATGAGTGACAGACTTGACCACAGTCTCTTTGTGTCTGTGCGAGGCTGCACAGGCATGATCTTATCAGGGTTCCAAATCTGCTCGATTGCCTTTAAACAAAAGCAAAATAACAAGAAAATCCTGATGTTTCAAGTGTCTGACACAAAATGATACCTCAAGGTATATTTCCCCTGCAATGTAACCCCTTCACTCCTCTCTCCTTTCTTGACATCAGTGAGCTATTCTTTATAAAATACGGATGTGTAAATAACCAGATAAGTCTTTGAAACATTTTCTTTGCTGTGAAAATAACCCTAAAATATGATGTTTGCATTTTAAGCCATCAGAAGTTTCAGATCTGAATTCTTGTTGAAGAAGAAAAAGCAAAACAGGTCAGTGGCGTAGCTTTGGGTTTGTGGGATGGCTGTTTTCTGGCAGTGTTGCTCCCCACAGCACAGGACAGCAGACCACTGGCTATGTGTGCCCTAACTAGGTGCCATCTAGTCCAGCACCAAGGCTCTTTCATGCGTTCCATCCCCTCCAGGGACTTGAGTTCTCCGCCCCTTTTTGTTCACGTGCACACACTTCTTTCCCTTTAGTGTGGTTCTTCAGTTCCCTGTAGAGTTAGTCCCTGGTACTGCAGTCTGTCCTGTGGCTTTTTCAGCAATGCTCTGGAAGTGTGTTTCTTACTTAGAAGAAAGCTCAGCTGAGGAGACCCTCAAACAACCCTGAAAGCCCTGTGCATACTCAGATCTTCCTCCATGCTGTTTACAGTGGACATTCTTAGAGGAAACACATTGACACCTGCTGCTTGTGAGGGCCTTGACTGCTGCTGCCCTCCTAGACCTGGGCTCCCACCAGACAAGGTTAGAAGACTCCCTCTTTTATCCCACTTCAACTCAAACCCCTATCTGTCAAGCTCTTTAAGTGTCCTCCCTGATCTTGTTCAGTGACGACTTCCTTTGAGGGAAGAATCTTTTTTTTTTTTTTTGGTTTTTTTTTTTTGGTTTTTCGAGACAGGGTTTCTCTGGTTTTGGAGCCTGTCCTGGAACTAGCTCTTGTAGACCAGGCTGGTCTCGAACTCACAGAGATCCGCCTGCCTCTGCCTCCCAAGTGCTGGGATTAAAGGCGTGTGCCACCACCGCCCGGCTGAGGGAAGAATCTTGATGAAAGTACATGGCCATCCCCTGCCCATCTTCTGACTGGCACCGCCCCGTCCCCTTGGACTTTACTTCTGTAGTTTGTCTGGAGGCCCTTGCCTATCAGTGTGCTTCCTCTTGTCGCTGGGGTTCTGCCTGCCCTTGTTTTACTCTCTGATGTTCCCAAAGGGCTTCGCTGATGTCTGCACCTCTTTCCTGGGCGTCCCCTTACTACACCCTTTGCACACACCAGTGACCAAAGTGTATGCAGTGGTCTCAACACAAGACATCAAAATGGTGCACGCACCTCTAGTGTGCTCACAGACATGTGCACAAGATTCTGCACCCTTGGCCTTAATTTCAGCACGACTTAAGGTGCAGGAACATTTTTAACAGGTTTTAAAAAAAAAAAAACTTTCTGGGAGGGAAAATAAAGCAGATCCAAGCGCTCAACCACGCCCACTCCCTGACTCCCAACCATCTGCATCCACCCCAGCCCTGTTCTGCGCAACCAAAACCACCAACAAAAAGCAACCTGAGGAGAGGTTTCTGGACTGTTTTATCTTTCTCCCTTTCGACGGAGATACAAATGCTGCTTTGGGTTCCGTAATCCTAGGGGGCTATGTTTACATAGTGAAATTCATTCTACCAAATCAGGAAACAGTGAGTGGGAGACCCTTCAGTAATTGGTCACTGAGGCTGAACCAGAGGTGAGAGGACCTGGGGCTGTGGCAGCGGAGGAGAGACCCTATTTAACTCATTGCGATACCTGGTTCACTCCTTCCTTCTGCCCTCAGTGGCCCTCTTTGCCCCTTTAATCAAAAGGTTCAGAGAAAGGCGCCAGAAGGAGACTGAAGTTTTAAGAGGCAGCTTTCCATCTTTGCACACAGACGGAAGGGACCGTGAAAATCCTCTCATTTGAAACACTCAGCAGAACAACCTGTCAAAAGGACTAAATCGCTGCACACGTTGATGCTCTCTGCAAGTTACCTATAAGTGTTTTGTTTTCTTATACTTGAAATCGCTTTTACAATATTATTTTGGTGACTTTCTTTTCTCTCTTCTGATGGGCAATAGAAAATGCAGGTGATAAGTTTTAAGGATATTTGAGGGGAGAAAAGGATGTGGCATTGTCTTTTTTAACATAGAGGTTCAGTCAGACTCCCATATGGTAAAGTTGCTTATCTTACTGGTTTAACGTGGACACAGAAACTAGGCACTTTGGTGGTTCACTTGCACGGCAGGCCGGCCCCCTTTCTGTATTTTATTTTACTTTTTTAGTATAGTGGTACTTAAAATCACTGGTTCACTTAAAAAAAATGTTAAACTCTACTAATGTACAAATAAGCTGAAAAGTTGCATTTTATGTGTATTTTTTGCCATAGCAGGTACTGTATTTTTCATGCTGGATTTCAAAATATATATATATATATATCAAAAGCAAATATATATATATATATATCAAAAACAAACAAAACTGAAGGGTGGTGTTTTATCGGATTGTGACAGGTTGAATAATAAGGAATAAAGTCGTAGTCATTTCATTAAAACTGAGAGATGATGTAACGCATATATAAAAGTTTTCTGAAGGGTTTTTTTGGGCTTTTAAACAGCTTATTTTGTTTTTGTTTAGTTTTTATTTTATTTTGGAAAGATATGATTGTATTATGTGCAACTCAGTTGCTTACATTATAACTACAAAATATTTTTGAGTTCCTGGAAAAAAAGAAAAAAGACTAATAAATGTGTTTGGCTGCTAAGCATTTACTGTTGTGGTTTCTGACTTTATTCTGACAGTTAAACTAAGCTGATCAGTCTGTTTCTGCTGCTTGCTGCCTGTTCCAGAACTGGTGTTGCCTGCCATGGTGCACCGTGGGTCATCTTCTGCTATTGCCTGGTGTCTTGTTTATGTTTGCCTAGACACTGGGGTAGAAGAGGAGAGAAGATGTCCCTCTGCTGCTCTTAGCTGCTAAAAAGGAGACTGAGCTCTTTCACAGACAGCAGCCAACTCTTCAGCAAAACCATGCTTGACATAGTCCAGTTAGCTGACGGTGGGTGGTGGCATTGCATGAAGCCCAGAGAAGTTATGTAATGTTCTGAGCTACCTACATACATGCACCACTTCAAGGACACTCACCTCTTCCACTGGTAAAATGATACTAGGAGCTCAGGTGATAGTCAGGTCACGTGAACACTTGAGTGGGGTGGGGTCCACACAGTGGTAACATACATGCGTGGCATGTGCAAGGCAGAGCACCACGAAAGCTACTCGGAACTACCTGTGCCTAGAAACACCTGGAATCCTCTTACATACTGTCCAGTTTGTTCTTCATGAAGACTGAAAACATTGACCAGATAGTATGCCTCACACCTTAATCTCAAGTAGGATTGAAAGTTCAAAGCCAGCCTGGAACTTTGGTGAAACCTTGCCACACAAAGATAAGAAAAAGCCTGTGGATGTAGCACATTGATAGAGTGCATTAGATCCTGCCTTTAATCCCTACTTTCAACACCAGGGAAAATGTATAGAAACACTGGGAAGTGTGGGATGAAGTGAACATCTTTTTTTTTTTTTTAATATTTATTTATGTACACAGTGTTCTGCCTGTATATCTGCCTGCAGGCCAGAAGAGGGCACCAGATCTCATCATGAGTGGTTGTGAGCCACCATGTGGTTCCTGGAAATTGAACTCAGGACCTGGAAGAGCAGTCACTGCTCTTAACCCCTGAGCCATCTCTCCAGCCCCAAATCGCACATCTTGAGGGCCTGCCTATTCCAAGCCCAGATTTTGTTTAGGTTTTGGCTTGACAAACAGAGATTTGGGGCGGGGGGGGGGGGGAGGATACAAAAACCTTCATTGCCAAAAGCTTTAAATCTCAACCAGCCGGGCGGTGGTGGCGCACGCCTTTAATCCCAGCACTCGGGAGGCAGAGGCAGGCGGATCTCTGTGAGTTCGAGACCAGCCTGGTCTACAAGAGCTAGTTCCAGGACAGGCTCCAAAACCACAGAGAAACCCTGTCTCAAAAAACCAAAAATAAATAAAACCAGCAGGATGGATGTACTGGTTGTAGTCCCAGCTCTCGGGGTCTTTGACTATACAGAAAGTTTTAGCAAGCCGAGGCTATGAGACCCTGGCTCAAACAGAGCCTTCTCTCTTACATGTCCTATCTCAGGGCACCTCCAGTTCTCCCTTCTGTCTCCCAGCTATGCTCTGGAAACTTTGTTCCCAGGATTCCAGGTGTGCATCTTTGACCATGGCATGACTTCCTGTCCTCCCATCGGGGTCCTGTTCTTCGATGCTGTGCCTTGCATAAGTTATGTCCTGTAATGTTAGGAGCATGCTGTTCAGTGTCTGTGACCTCCACTACATCTCTTTCCTGACACTTCAAACAGTTTCTATTGGGTAAAGGGGGCAAATATGGAACCTATAAACGTACCCTTAACTCCCTGCCACAAGACCTAGACACTGCTCAACTTCCTGCATTTCTCTGAGCCGCGCATTTTGCCACTGCGTTCTCAATTTGAAACCTTTGAAAAGTTGCTGCTACTCAGGAGGTTGAGGCAGGAGGATTCGTTGAGCCCAAGAGATGGACACTAGCTTGGGCACCATAGCATGAATATCTCCCTCTCTTGGGTTTCTTTTTTTAGACTAGCCTGAAATGCTTTATGTAGCCCAGGCTAGCCTCAAATACACCAGTCCTCCTGTCTCAGCCTCTCAAATGCTGGACTTACAGGGACAAACCATCACACCTGATTTTACCACCGCA
This sequence comes from Microtus oregoni, assembly GCF_018167655.1. NCBI lineage: Eukaryota > Metazoa > Chordata > Mammalia > Rodentia > Cricetidae > Microtus > Microtus oregoni. The sequence goes on from NW_024543081.1 coordinate 15,103,702, forward strand.
TTGGCCCAACTGATTTCTCATGTTCAGTTCCCTGTCCCCCTTCCAGTTTATATGTCATAGGATACATTTCACAATACAAATCTGATAGTCATGTTCCAACCTTTAGTGACATCCCATTAGAATAACACCACAGCTATCCTTATTTCTAGTGAGGTTTTTACATGGCTTTCATATACCTGTACCCCAAGACTCACTACCTGTCCTCTCCACACTCCAGCCTAGTAACATCTCACTGTTGAGTTGCAAGGCCTCCGCTTTGTGTAGAGAAGATAGACAATCCTCATGGGTGATAGGACGTTATATCAAAAAAAAAAAATAGTGATCCACATTTGTAATTCCCTCAGAGACTGAAAGGCTGAAGGATGCCCTCGTGCTTGAGGCCAGCCTGGTCCTCAAACATACAGAAAAGTTTTTGTCTGCATTTTTATTACGTTTATGCATTTGGATTGGGAGTGTCAAGAAAAGATTTTTTCAGGACTCTGATCTCTTCACCATGTAGGCTCTGGAAATGGAACTCCAGTTATCAGGAACCCCTTCATACACCGAGCCATTTCTCTAACCCAAGGGTTTGTTTGTTTTGTTTTGTTTTTTGTTTTTTGAGAGCCAGGCTGAAAAAACAAGGCCCTTAAATGGGAAACTATAAGCTGAGATGCAGATCAGTGGTTAGACCCCTGCAGAGTGTTGCAGGGCCTAGACTGATGTCTAGTCCAGGAAGGAGACAGTTATAAAAGCTGGAGATGTCGGTACTTAGGCTAGTGGCTCACCCTTGGAATCATAGCACTGGGGAAGTGGAGACAGGAAGATAGAGGTTAAAGGTCATTCTTGGCTACACAACAAATTTGAGGCCAGACTAGGCTACTTGAGATCCTGTCTCAATGAAAAAACAGGAATCAAAAGAGATTAGAGAGATGGCTTGGGTTAGGAGCTCTTGCTGCTCTTGCAGAAGACCTTGGTTCAATTCTCAGCACCCACATGGTGGTTCACAGCCATCCCTAACTCCAGTTCCAGGGGATACAATGCCCTCTTAGGATCTCTGTGGGCATCAGGCGTGCATGCAGGTGATGCACATACATATGTGCAAGCAAAACACACATTAAAAGTGAATAAATTAATCAAAATTTGAAGACCTGGCTACAAGAAAGGGGGAGAGGGAATAAAAAAAAATCCTGGTCTGGAGAGATGTCTCAACCATTAAGAACACTGGCTGCTCTTCCAGAGGACGTGGGTTCTAGTCCCAGTACCCACTGGTGGCTCCCGCCCTCTTCTGGCTTCCTTGAGCACTGCATGCATGTGGTGCACATGCAGGCATAAGACTCACACACAATAAAAAGCCAAAACTAATTGAGAGATGCTACTTCAGGTAACAGCGGCAGCCAAATGGACCTATCTAGGCACTGATCAAACACAACACTTTGGAGGCCTCATGGACTCAGAAGGTAAGCCTTTCAATGGAAGTAGAGAGGAGGAAGGGTGGGTTGAATCTTGGGCAACCCCCATCACTGTTCCAGGGGTAGTGTGCCTAGTAGTAGGAGGCTGAGGGAAGGGAGGAGAGTTCCAGAAAGGAGAGACAGGAAGGGAGAGCCAAACGCTTGCACCAGCCTAGAGGGGTGAATGAATACAGGAAATAGGAAAAGAAAAGCTATTTGGCACAAAAGTCAAAATAACATAAAGATGTATGTTAGGAATTTCTACAGACCTAGCCTGTCTATTGCAGCCCTTGCACTCCCTCCACACCTTACTATGTTTTATGCAAATACAAATGCATATTTATAGAACACATTCATTTTAGCAAGATAACAAAAACAAAAATGAGACTATGGGTGTTGGAAGCACGCCTATAATCCCAGCACTTGGGAGGCAGAGGCAGGCGAATCTCTGAGTTGAAGGCCAATCTGGTCTACAAATCTCTAAGTTCTAGGACAGCCAGGGCTACACAGAGAAACCCTGTCTCAAATAAATAAATGCCAAACAGCTGGTCATGGTGACCCGTGCCTATAATCAGGCACTCAGAAGTCAGAGGCAGGTGGATCTCTATGATGCATTCAAGGCCAGCCTGATTTGCATAGTGGATCCCAGGCCAGTTAAGGTTACAAAGTGACACTCTCTCCAAAAGTCCTAAGAGAAGGAAGCAGGACCAAGTAGAAAACTAAAGGCTAAAATTATAGTTAGATGAGGGGAAAGTAACAGGAGGCCAAGCAAAGCAGAGTGGAGGCTGGGAAAGCCCAGAATAGTTGACTTTGCAAAGATCGCTGCAGAAAGAACAATGAGCCACTACAGTCATCAAAGCAGCTAAACCCCCAAACCAATCCAGAGTGCGCTGTTCCAGGAACCCCAGTCCAGCCTTCTGCTGTTCAACCCAGGTCGAGGGAGACACTAAAGAGTCAATGAACAAAAGCCTTGAGGAGGTGGCTCTGAGGGAGGCTGGGGCAGATGGAGCAGTGTTCCGATCTAATGTGTCATGCCTATTTCTGTTGCTGAACTATGCTTCTCTGGGTGGGTATTTATTCATCTATCCGTCGTTTTAATGAGTATTACTCTACCACCTGTGGTGCTGGGTAGAGGTGACCAAAGCAAACAGATGGGATCTATCACATTGGTTCTCGACCTGTGGGTTTTACCGTCAGGATCACCACAACATGAGGAACTGTATTAAATGGTCGCAGCATTAGGAAGATTAAGAATGACTGCTCTATCAAGACAGCTGTCAATTGGCAGGCATGGTAGCATATACCTCTAATTACAGCACTTGGGAAGCAGAGGCAGGTGGCTGTCTGTGACTTAGAGGCTGGCTTGATCTATGTAACAGTTCCCGGAGCCAGGGCTACATACTGAAATCTTTCAAAAAGACAAAAAAATAGCTGAGTGGTGAGGGAGCAATAAGCCTTTAATCCCAGCTCTCAGGAGGCTGAGGCGGGCATATTTCTGTGAGTTCTAACCAGCCTGGTCTACAAAGGAAGCTCTAGAATAGCTAGGGATACGCAGAGAAACCCTGTCTCAACAAATAAAAACAAAAACATTGCTGTCGTTGGAGCTTGGCATGCGACACAACTTTAACCCTAACACTTCCGGGGACAGAGTCTCTCTAAGAAGTCAGCCTGATCTACATAGAGAATTCCAGGGAGCAGCATTGTCTCACAATTTTTTTATTAAAGTAACTGTCAGCAGTAGTGTTAAGTGGGCAAATCAGGAGCTTAGCTTCACACTGCAGCAACCTGCAGCAGCCCCTTTTATCTGCTAGGGTTTGTGTGGGACATAGTTGTTTGAGACAGGATCTCAAGCAGCTCCCATTGTCTTAGCCGGGGCTTACTTACTATGTAGCTAAGAATGACTGAGCTCCTGATCTTCCTGCCTGTGTCTTCCACGTGCTGGGTTTACAAATGTGTAATGCCATGCCTGACTTCTCAAAACAATTTTTTTTTCGGATTTTTTATTTACTTTTTTACTAATGGCTTTTATTTCTAACGTTTGTACTTAATTGCCAAATAAAGTGTTAGCCATTATGTCACTTTCTAACAAAGTGACTTTCGTGATTACCCCCATCTCCCCCACACGCTGCTGTCCCTTGGAGCCTCACCCGCTCAGTCTCAGAGCAATCTTAAAGGCAGGTCTTTTTTTTTTTTTTAATGATTCATTTTTATTTTGTGTGCATCGGTGTTTTTGCATGCATGAATGTCTGTGTGAGGGTGTCACATCCCCTGGAACTGGAGTTACAGACAGTTGTGAGTTGTCATGTGGGTGCTGGGAATTGAACCCCGGTCCTCTGAAAGAGCAGCCAGTGCTCTTAGCTGCTGAGCCATCTCTCCAGCCCCAAACACAGGTCTTTTTTGTTATTTTTTGATTCTTTTGTTTTCTGCTGAAAATCAATTTATCTTGCTTTGCCCTTTCCTGTGCAAATATAGAAGTCAATTGATTTTTAAGTATCAAGTTTTTAGGTTTTTTTTTTGGAGGGGGGAAGAGGGGGATTTTGTTGTTGTTTGGTTTTAGGGGGTTTTTGAGACAGGAGTTCTCTGTGTAGCTTTGGAGCCTGTCCTGGAACTCACTCTGTAGACTAGGATGGCCTAGAACTCACAGAGTTCCGCCTGCCTCTGCCTCCGGAGTGCTGGTATTAAAGGCGTGTGCTACCACCGCCCGGTTAAGTATTAGTTCTTTAAAAAAAAAAAAAAAAAAAAGCATACGATTTTCATTTTTATTCTGCCACAGAAAAATTGAATTTCGGGTTGGATTTGTTCCGGAGCGGTCACGGGTTGGATTGTTGACTTAATTCTGACAGGCAGCTCTCAGAGCACGGAACCCGCAGGGGGTTAGGAGTTTGTCTCCCACGGAGTCAGGTTCCTGCCGGGTCGCAGTACTTCCAGGCTCCACTGGAGCTCCTTCCCGGCGTCCCTGCAAATGCCTCCGGAACCTCCCTTTCTGTGTTAAAGGCCGGTGCTAATGTGTGTTCCTCAGATGGAGAGCACTGAGGAGGCACCGGGTGGGCATCGATTAAGAAGTTTTAATCGTGTTCCGTACAAACCAAGCTAAATGCCTTGACGCAGCAGCAGGGGTGGACGAAACCGGTACTTCCACCACCCCGGTCAACGCTACGCTTGGGGGCGGAGCCGAGAGAGGAAGTCCCGCCCAGCGCGTGCCCAGGCTTCCGCCTTTGTCCGTGCTGCTCGTGTCTGTCGCTGCCGCGTGCTGAAAATGGCTGCAGCCGGAGACCCTGGCGGTCCTGAAAGCTACCGTTCTCCGCTGGCGTCCCGCTATGCCAGCCACGAGATGTGCTTCTTGTTCAGCGACAGGTACAAGTTCCAGACGTGGCGGCAGCTGTGGTTGTGGCTGGCAGAGGCTGAGCAGGTAACTGGCCGTGCCCCTTGTCGCGAGGAAGGTCACAACCCGAGCACCTGTTGCCTCGGCAACAGTCCCAAAGTCCTGCGCATCCTTTGTAAGACTTCAGTTTGGCCAAGGCTTTGGGAATTAGCTTCCTTCCACAGCACAGCTCATGGCACATGTCATTTAAATCTTGCAGGCTGGGGGCGGGGGGGGGGTGCGCTTGCTGCCAAGCTTGCAGACGGGAGTTCGAGCCCCGGTCGACGTGGTGGATAGTATTTTCCTTCCAACCTCCACGCGCGCTCACACATACACAGACAAACACATACACACACACACGAACCAAAAAATAAATGGCAAAAAAAAGTTTGTTTTAGCTGCGTTGCAAACTTGATGATTTCCCCCACCTTTTTTAACAGACGTATTTATATTTAATTTTTTTGCGTGTAAATGTTTTGTCTCCATTTATGCATGTTACACACACACATACCTGGTTGCCTGGAGAGGGAATTAGTTGACAGCCTGTTGTAAGCTGCCACGTGGGTCCTCTGCAAGTGCTCTTAATCACTGAGCCATGTCTGCAGTCCACATTTTTTTTTTCTTGTGAGGGACAAAACCAAGTCTGTAGGGAGCAAGGCTTGCCCTCGGTTACAGAGCTGGCTCCTGACAGCAGAGCTGGGATTTGAACCTGGATCCATTGCAGGGCCTAAGCTGAACCCTTAACCTCTCCATCTTCCTCGGTGCCTTTGAAGTTAGTGACAGCTTTGGAATCTGTTTCTGCGCTGCCATTGCTTCTTCCTTGGATGTATTTTGTTCTGAGAAGGGAGGATCTGGGCAAGTGTTTATTGTAGAGGATTTGTGGGTTTGCAGAGTTGTTTTTTGATAGTGGTTTGATTTTAAGTGTTGGGGGAGGTTGGTTTGTCTGTCTTTGGAGATGATGTCTCACTGTGCAGCATAGCTGGCCTTAAATTTAGAGATCAGCCTGCCTCTGCCTCCTAGTGTGAGGTTAAAGGGTTCGACAACACCGTCACTTTAATGGTTTCTCTTACATGGGCTGCATGTACAATTTATTCATCCTAGTATATACTTACATCCATGCATGCATGCATACACACACACACACACACACACACACACGGCCCTCCCCCAAGACAGGGTTTCTCTTTGTAGACTTTGCTGTTGGGTCTTGCTCTGTAGACCAGGCTGGCCTTAAACTCAGAGATCCTCCTGCCTCTACCTCCTAAGTGCTGGGATTACAGGCGTGCGCCACCACTGTCTGACCTCAGTCCAGTATTTTTTTAAAATGTATTGAAAAAGAGGTTTTCCAGAGAAGGTGATGGAAGTGGAAGGTGATCCAGAGAGCTGTAATGCTTCTCAAGTTTAAGAGCAGGTTAGCAGTGTGCTCACCAAGAACTCAGTGCCTAGGAAGCAAACCTTCATCCTGCATTCCCTGTCCAACCCCTCCACTGTGCTTCCAGACATCACTAAAAGGATGGCAGCAATTTCTCCAGTGCTTTCTGGTCCCAAGCCTGCTTTAAGGCCTTCTATGGTAGTCTAACAGTCCTTAAATATGTGTAAACAGCATGTCTTCTTCCCCTCATTTAAAGGAAGAGAAGCTTTGTTGATGGAGCGGTGGCTCGGCACAGCAGCTAAGGGCTTGTGCTGCTCTTGCAGAGGACCTGGCTTGAGTTCCCAGCACTGATATCAGGCAGCTCACAACTGCCTGTAACACCACAGTTACAGGGGATCCAACATCCATCCTTTCTAGATCCTACTAGAACCTGCCCTCACATGAAAGGCCACATGCACGCACGTACACATATGTACATAAGTTTTATTTGAATTACTTTTTGAGATTATAATTCCTTCTCTCCCTTCCGTTTCCTTCCAGCCTCTCCCTCTCCCATGTAACCTGCCTCTCTCCCTCTCCCTCTCTCTCTCTCTCTCTCTCACACACACACACACACACACACACACACACGCCTTGCTCTTTCTCAAAACATACAGGCTTTTTTTCTTTAATAGTTGTTGGTGTGTGTGTTCCCAGTATATACAAACAACCTGCTCAGTCCGTATAATGTTACTTGCATGTCTGTTTCCCGGCTGACCATTTGGTGTTGGATAACCTAAGACTGTTCTGCTCTCAGCATTCCTTAGTTGGCTGTCGTTTTTTGTCTAGAGTTGAGGCCTCCTGAGCGTCACCCCTTCCTTGTTAGCATGTCTGTGATTGGTGTCATCTTTGTTCAGCTCACATTTAGGCAGCCGTGTGTGTTGGTGAGACTTCGTGGGTATAGCTTCTGGCGTTTCTAGGAGACACAATTTCACCACAAATCCCCTTTTCCTCTGTCTCTCACAGTCTTTCTGACCTCCCTTCTGCCAGGATCTCTGAGCCTTATGTGCAATGGTGCTATAGATGTATCAGTTGGGACTGGGCTTCACAACTCTGTCCTGATAAGTTATGGTTCTCTGTGATGGACTCAAGAAGTTTATTTGATGGGAGTGAGACCTACACTTAGCTGTGGATTTAAAGACAAATATTTAGAATGTAGTTTACAGGTTATCCATTGCAGGTTCTCCAAGATCCGTGACTTCATTAGCCCAGCTAGTTTCCAGAACTGGGCATGATTTCCCTTCTGTTTGAGCAGGCCTTAAGTCCAGTTTTAGAGCTGTTGGTTACCACTGAGAAATTCGTACTACTACTGTACCCATACACATAAAATAAAATAAATTTTAAAAAAAAATGAGAAGTGACCCAGTGGTGGTGGTGCCTACCTTTAGTCCCAGCACTGAATTAAAGATAAAGACAGACAAGTCTCTATGAGTTTGAGGACAGCCTGGTCTACAGAGTTCCAGGACAGCCAGGACTACACAAAGACTCTGTCTTGAAAAAGCAAAACAAGAGAGAGAAATGAAAGATTAGGTGGACTACAAGAGATTCCCAGCATCATAGTATTAATCTATGGGTGTGTGTGTGGTGGGGACACACATGTGGACGTTACGTGACCAATCTTTGTGGAATAGGTTCTCTCCCTCCACCTCTGCATGAGTGCAGGCTTTCCTGGCAAGCGTTTTAGCAACTAAGCCAGGCTTGTTTTCCTTTGGAGAGAGTGTTTGACATGAATCGGGGTCCTTCTGCTTCTCCTTCCAAAGTGCTGGGACCACAGCACGACTGCACTAAGCCCAGCATTATGGAATGGCTGTTTAGTTGCTGTAAGTACAGCTGAGTCAGGTGTAAGGCCGCCACACTTTGTACACTGAGGTGCCTAAAGGATTAAGTAATAAATAGAGCAAAGCTCTCTCCTCATGCAGTGTGCTTTCAAGAGAGTGGGATAGGTTAATTAATGTGTGACAATGTCATACAGCAGCGCGTTGACACGGGACGCTAGAGAAGGCCTTTTCTGATGACACGTGAGCCCAAAGACAAGAACGAGAGAGGCAGGAGTTAACAGTCAACACCAGGACTCTGTTGTTTCCTATTTAGGAGTTTTCTTAGAAAATTCCTCCATGCCTCCTCCTGGAACCCATACACTTGAACTTGTCGCCCCAGGTTTTAATTTTAGAATTAATTCATTTCACGTACTTGAACATAAAGGTTACTGGACTTTGTTTTGCGTGTTCTGCAGACCCTGGGTTTGCCTATCACAGATGACCAGATCCAGGAGATGAAGTCAAACCTGAGCAACATTGACTTCCAGATGGCAGCCGAGGAAGAGAAGCGCCTGCGGCACGACGTGATGGCTCACGTGCACACATTCGGCCACTGCTGTCCCAAAGCTGCCGGCATCATTCACCTCGGTGCCACCTCCTGTTACGTCGGAGACAATACAGTAGGAGCCTGTGCATGTGCAGCTTGTGCTTGGGATCCAGCCTTTATGATATATTTGTGTGTTCTTAATTTTCCAAACTGACCGGGGGCCTTTCTAACCACTGTTGGCTTCTGAAAAATAGTATCGCAGTTGTTCTTTTGTAATTATTATTTACTCTGTGTGTTTGGGTGCTTTGTCTGCATGGATGTCTGTGTACTGTGTGTGTGCCGTGCCTGCCCAGTGAGAAGAAAGTGTGGGATCCCTTGGAACTGGGGTTACAGCGGGTTGTTAGCTGTCGTGTAGGTGCTGAGACTCGAACCCAGGTCTTCTGGAAGAGCAGCCAGTGCATTTAACCAGTGAACCATCTCTGTCGTCAGCCGCTGTTTCTGCCTCTAGTTCCAGAAAAGCTGACCTGTCCCTGAGTTCACAGAGCACTGAGTCATTTGAGTGTGACTTCGTTATCCCCATTTCTGCACGTGAGGAAATGTATACAGAACTGTGTAAGAAGCAACTTGTGACTACATAAGTAGAAGAGCCAGGCGCTCTGTAGGTTGGGTGCAGTGGCGCATTCCTGTAAACAGCTTGAGACCCTGAGGAGGAGGGTCATTTGAAACGTACGCACAACCAGGACTTCAGTACTTGTCACTCTGCCCCTGTGAGACGTGAAATTAGATTCCAAATAAATTTTAGATGAAGATGACATTTTTTTGAGGCAGGATCTCACTCTGTAGACCAGGCTGGCATCAAACTCGGAGATCCAGTTTCTGCCTCCCAAGCGCAGGGGTTAAGGGTGTGCATCACTCCCAACTTTTGCTTTTGCGATGGGGTCTCAGCACATTGTTGTGTTACCTAGACTGGTCCTCAGCTGGAACGCTTGCTCTACTTCCTGCCTCAGCCATCTGAGTAGTTGAGTACAGGCGGGAGCCACGGGGGCCAGCTCCTCTTTAGTTTTAAATAATGCATAATTAAAGATATCTATGTAAGGGTCAGATGAGGAAGAATAATCCTCCTCTTGGAAAATATTCTTTTACTACATGTACTTACTTATTGGGGGGTTATGTGTACCATGGTGTGAGCATGAGGGTCAGAGAACAACATAGGCAGCTGGTGTTCCTTTTCCAGTGTGTAGGCCCTTGAGGTGCAGCTCAGGTCTGGCAGGCTCGGCGACAAGCACCTCTGCCCACTGAGCCATCTTGTTGACTCGGAAAATCATTTTTTTTTTTAAAGTTCCCAGTGATGCTTTGTCTCTGTGATCCTTGTGATGTGGGGGCCTGCTTCGAAGTCACCCAAAATACGTTCTCTTACCTCCCATGAGAGCGGCTTGGCGGCCTGCAGGTGGAGCTCAGTGGTTGCTCACTTGTCTGGTACACATGAGACACTAGATTCTTCTCTGGGAAACTGCAGCTTCTTAAACCCTGATGTTCTAGATGCCTTCCTGTGCTAACAGGCATAGATGACCAGGAGAGGGAGGCTTCAACCTGTAATCCCAACACTCGGGAGACAGAGGCAGGGACAGAGTGAGTTCTGTGACAACCAGAGATACATAGAGACCTTACCTCGAATGAATGAATGAATGAATGAATGAATGAGCAAGCAAACAAGCAGGTGAGAAAAAGGGAGACTAATGATGGAATGTTTCATATAAGAAAGAAGAAATGAGTCAGTGTGGCCAATAAAGGTTTTGTCCTCTTGTGTCCCCGTAACCCAGTAGTCCTACTGCTCCGTATGTTGCTCCCCACCCCCAAGAGCATCTCCTGTAGCCAATACCAACTAATCTTTAACCTGAACGTGCTGTGTGGGCAAGGATAGCCTTGAATATGTGATCCTCCTGCCTCTGCTTCTCAAGTGCTGAGACTGCAGGTATTTACCACCTTTCTAGGTGAGTGCTGCTGGGGCTGGAGCCCATGGCCTTGCATGCGCTAGGTGAATATTCTGCCCACTGAGCTACATCCCCACCCCCACTTCCATGTTTTTAAATGGTGATGAGGGAAAAACAGCCTCTTGACATCTTTTGGAGCACATTTGTTTGCCGATGATGAGATGGGTTGCTTGCTAGCTGAGACACCAGCTCTAATGGCAGAAAGTATTAAAACTATAATACTACTATTTGACACTGTTTAATGTGAAACCTTTGAATTTTCTTTTTCAGGACCTCATTATTCTGAGAAATGCATTTGACCTGCTTTTGCCAAAGGTAAGATGCTGACAGGAGTTTACTGCCAGTTTAGATGCCTCATAATAGGAGCCATCTGAAATTGTGTGGATTCAGGCAGTGTCTGTACCTAATGTTGTCAAGTCAGGGACTCTGTAAGTCATCTGCGGAGTTAATTGTTTCTTCTTGGGTTAAAACATAAATACGGTGTTCACGCATCCTTAATCCCTGCGGTGGGAAAGATTAATTTCAGAATTAAAGGCCACCCTGGAAGAGTAGAAGTGGTTGATTGCTTTAAAGCCTTTTAAATGTAGTCGGTGCAACCAGAGACGCCTTGCCAGAGTGTGTCGGGTTAGCCATGACTTGGTCCTGTTCTTCTGCAATGGTCTTAAAATAGCTCGAGGCATGGTAGGGAGTCGACTCAGCTGTCATATGCTGGTCCTGTGGTCCTTGCCCGGGGACTTCAGGACACAAGGGTGAAATGACCTGAGCACTCTCTTCACTGAGCTGAAGGTGTAATTTCGTGTTAAATTTTGGGAACATTTAGCTGAAGTTACATAAAGAACTCAGTTAATTCACGCCCTTTCCCCCACGTGCTCTTTCTTGTAGCTTGCTAGAGTGATCTCGAGGCTTGCTGATTTTGCTAAGGAACACGCTGCTCTGCCCACCTTGGGTTTCACACATTTTCAGTAAGTGATAAGATGACTGCTGGGGAATTGAACTTACTGTGTGCTGTTGAGGCCGATAACTCGGGACACTGGTGAGAAATGTGTCCGAAGCTTTGATTAGAAGCTTTCTCTGGGGACTGGGGCTGTTGCTTCATGGGAATGTGATTGTCTGGCATGATTGAACTCCTGAGTCTGCATCCAGAATGACAAGAAAGAGTGAATAAGCTACATTGACGCATGCATGGAGGCAGACAAGTGTAGTCCCATGCATGGAGGCAGACAAGCGTAGTTCCATGCATGGAGGCAGACAAGCGTAGTTCCATGCATGGAGGGATGCAAGTGTAGTTCCAGCTACTGACGGCCTGAGGTGGAAAGTAGCTTGAGCCCACAAGGTGTAGGCTAGACAGACAACACTGTGAGACCATCTCAATGATGAAAATATAACTTTTTAATGACGGTGTTTATTTAAATTTATTTATTTATTTGAGTGCGGTCGTGGCTGCACATATGGGGGTCAGAGGACAACTTGTAAGAGTTCGTTCCTTCCTTCCATGATGTGGTCCAGGGATTGAACTCAGGCCATCAGACTGGCTAGTAGACTCCTTACCAACTGAACTACCTCACTGGCCCAAGAATTAGCAGTTTGTAGTTATCAAAAGCAAAGAATCATTCACAAACTTATCTTCTTTTTTAATGTGTGTGCATGTTTTGTCTGTATGTATGCATGTTTCTCTACCACTTGCATGTCTGATGTCTGAGAGACCAGAAAAAGGCATCAGATCCCCTGAAGCTAAAGTTACAGGTTATAAATCCCTGTGTGGAATGGAGCCCAGGTCCTCTGGAAGAGTGGCCAGTGTTGTAACTGCCGAGCCATCTCTCCAGCCCCTCACATTCCTTTTTATTCTTTTCTTTCTTTTTTTTGAGTTTTTTGTTTTGTTTTGTTTTGTTTTGTTGAGACAGGGTTTCTCTCTGTAACTTTGGATCCTATCCTGGAACTCTCTCTGTAGACCAGGCTGGCCTTGAACTCACAGAGATCCAAGTGCTGGGATTAAAGGCATGCACCACCACCATCCAGCTTTTTTATTTTTTTTAAAATATTTATTTATTTAGTATACAGTATTCTCTCTGCTTGTATGCCTGCAGGCCAGAAGAGGGCGCCAGACCTCATTACAGATGGTTGTGAGCCACCATGTGGTTGCTGGGAATCGAACTCAGGACCTTTGGAAGAGCAGGCAATGCTCTTAACCACTGAGCCATCTCTCCAGCCCCAGTTTTTTTATTATTAATTATTATTTTTTATTTTCTTAAGTGTCTAGCCCAGGGCAGTAATCCAGACTCAGGGGAAAGCATTATGTGAGAATGTCATTTGTGGTATCACTGAAACCAGTCTTGATGACTTGACAGATAAAAGAATAAATGATTAAATAAGGTACAGTATACCCAGAGGTTGGAGTAATACCCAACAGAATGTTGCTCATAAGACAGTGTGAAGGGGCTGGAGAGATGGCTCAGAAGTTAAGAGGCTGCTCCTCCAGAGGTCCTGAGTTCAATTCCCAGCAACCGCATGGTGGCTCACAACCACCTGTGATGAGATATGGTGCCCTTTTGGTCTGTGTGTATGCTGACAGAAGCTCTCCCCTAGTGCTGCATTCCAAACCCTGTTCTTTCTGCTTTTCTTATTTTATTTTGTTTTGTTTCTGACAGGGCTCACTGCGCTCTGGCTAGCTTGAAACTCCTGTGTAGAGCAGGCTAACCTCAAACCTGAGAGCTCTGCCTGCATCTGCCTCCCCGTGATGCATGGCAGGATTAATCCCAGCCCTGAAGTTTTTATTTTTAGAATACGTAAACATTTCTATAATCACTAAATATAGCCCTAAAAACCTCGTAATACCTTTAGAATGCTAAATTATTTTTAGTATATTTACAGTGTGTGATAATTAACACCTTAATTTTATAATATCTCCATCAGCGATCTCTTCTGCCACCCCTCCCCACCCTGGCAAACAACCCTGGTTTTTTCTGTAGATTTGCTCACCTCAGAGACTGCATCTAAATGGAGTCATGTACAGTGGATGCCCTTCTGTGGATGACTTCTTTGGTGTAAAATGTATCTGATCATGGTGTAGTATGTGTCTGGAATTCATTTTTTCTAATGACTGGGCAGCATCCCATCCATAGATCTGCCCTTTTTTGTTTGCCCCTTCAGTTGTGAGCATCGGTTGGGTTGGTATTCACAACTGCCATGATTAGTGCGGCCATGTGCTGCCCACACAGGTCAGTCTGCGCAGGAGTCAGCAAGGAAGTCTTGTTTAGGATTTCCCAGTATGACCGGATGTCACTGACTGTTGTAGGCATTTCTTTTTTTTAATTTTTTTTAAAGATTTATTTATAGCCGGGCGGTGGTGGCGCACGCCTTTAATCCCAGCACTCGGGAGGCAGAGGCAGTTGGATCTCTGTGAGTTCGAGGCCAGCCTGGTCTACAAGAGCTAGTTCCAGGACAGGAACCAAAAGCTACGGAGAAACCCTGTCTCGAAAAATCAAAAAAAAAAAAAAAAAAAGATTTATTTATTTATTATATATACAACATTCTGCCTCGATGTATGCCCGCACGCCAGAGGAGGGCGTCAGATCTCAGTACAGATGGTTGTGATTTTGTTGTAGGCATTTCTTATCAACATCTGGTCATCTACACAATATACTTTGTCCCTAGCCTTTGATTAAAACACCTCTAGGCGCTGCAGTTTTATGTCAGTAATCTTGTCTCTTTAAGCTGTAGAGGCTCTGGATTCCATCCCCAGGACCTAGAAGGAAAATAGCCTCTTTCAAACAAATTTTTTTTTGAGGTAGGGTTTCTCTGTGTAGCCTTGACTGTCCTAGAACTCACTCTGTAGACCAAGCTGGCCTCAAACTCACAGAGCTCTGCCTCTGCCTCCCAGGTGCTGGGATTAAAGGTGTGTATCACTGCCTGGCTAAAAATCTATGTTCTTTCCATTTGTATTGGGGCATGTGGATAGAGGTAAGAGGACAATTTGTAGGACTCTTGATTCTCTTCTTCCTCCATGTGAGTCCCAGAGACCAGATTCATGTTATCAGGCTTGCAGGCAAGAACCTTTGCCCATTGAGCCATCTTACCAGTCCATGGTTTGTTTTTGGTGGTGGTTGTTGTTTTCTTCTTTTTTTTCGGTTCATGGTTTTGTTTTGTTTTGTTGAAAGACAGTGTTTCCTGAGTAATACATACTGGCCTTATACCTGCTGCCTTTAGCCTCCCAAGTGCTGGGATTCCAGGTGTGAAAAGGTCTTGGTAGAGGAGTATGCTAGTCGCCCTTTGGGTTAGTTTGCGGTAGCACTGCTGCCCTGCGTCCTTCCTTTGCTCAGGCTTTTAGCCGTTGTTTGTCTTACTGGTTTCCCCAGTTTTCACTTCACTACCTCTCCAGCTGGTAATGGTGGCCTCGATGTGGGACCTCTGTGTTCTTTCTGTCCTCCTTTCAGGCCTGCTCAGCTGACCACGGTTGGGAAACGCTGCTGCCTTTGGATTCAAGATCTCTGCGTGGACCTCCAGAACTTGAAGCGTGTCCGTGATGAGCTCCGCTTTCGGGGAGTGAAGGGTACTACTGGCACCCAGGCCAGCTTCCTGCAGCTCTTCGAGGGGGACCACCAGAAGGTATTCTGAGGGCCAGCAAAATGGATAGTTGAGCCAGTTCCAGGACCCACATGGTGGAAGGAAAGAACCAGCTCCCGCAAGCTGTCCTGTTTCCACACTCGTGTCACGTGAGTGTGTGCTCATGCACACACAAAAGTATTTAAACAATAGAATAAAAATATACCCATACTGCATTCATTTCTTAAGGTATGCAGTACCCAAAAAAGGGTATTCTGAAAGTGACCTGAGGGACAGCTTAACTCAGTGGTACCAGCCCACAAGACAAGACTGTCTCTGGCTTGATAGGACTGATTCAGAATGTGTCGGAAGAGGCCCAAGACCCGGCTAGGTGACCAGTCCACGTATACTCAGGCTGCACACCTACATTTCTTTCTTCTTCCTTCCATTTAATTTTACTTTATGTACATTGTCGTAAGGGTGTTAAGTTCCCTGAAACTGGAGTTAAGTACAGTTGTGAGCTGCCATGTGGGTGCTGGGAATTTAACCTGGGTCGTCTGGAAGAGGAACAAGTGCTCTTTTTTATTTTGGGTTTTTCAAGACAGAGTTTCTCTGTGTAGCTTTGGCTGCACTGGAACTCTCTGTAGACCAGGCTGGCCTCAGACTCACAGAGATTCTCCTGCCTCTGCCCCCGAGTGCTGGGTTAAATCGTGGATCACCGTTCAGCCTTTGAACAGCTGGATTTCTAACAGGTGTGTCTTGTCTTTCTTAAAGGTGGAGCAGCTGGATAAGATGGTGACAGAGAAGGCAGGGTTTAAGAGGTACATTTCTGGGAAAATGATGGGTCTCTAAATTCAACTGTTCCTCCTTTTCCTCCTTTTCGTGTGTGTGTGTGTGTGTGTGTGTGTATGAATGTTTTACCTGCATGTCTGTGTATTACATTTGCACTTGTGGCTGGTGCCTGCAGAGGTCAGAAGAGGGCTTTGGAATCCCTGGAACTGGAGTTTGGGATGGTTGTGAGCCACTGTTTATGTCTGGGATCAAACCCAGATCCTCTGTGAGTGCAACAGTGTATTTACTGCCAAGACATCTCTCCTGTCTATTTTATTTATCTGGATGTTTTGTCTTTGTTTATGTCTGTATAGCATGTGCATACAGTGCTCATGGAGGCCAGAAGGGAGTGTCAGATCCCTTGGAACTTGGCATTATAGACAGTTGTGAACCGCCATGTAGGTGCTGGGTATCAAACCTCAGTCCCCTTCAAAAACAGTAACTGAAACTGGGCATAGTGGTACACAACTTTAATCCTAGTATTCAAGAGACAAAGGCAGGCAGACCTCTGAGTTCCAAGACAACAATGGCTACATAGTTGTCTTATATACATAAAAGATCCTTTCTCAAAAAAAAAAAAAGAGAAAGAAAGACAGAAAGGAAGGAAGGAAGAAAAGAAAGAAAGAAAGAAAGAAAGAGAGAAAAAGCAATAGGTGCTCTTAACCACTGAGCCATCTTTCCAACCCCTAGGTTTCCTTATAGCAGCTTTGCACATATTGCTCTTCTGTTCTGGGTTTGTTTGTTTGTTTGAGATAAAGTCTCACTTTGTAAAGCCCAGACTGAACTTGAATTCACCAAAGTCCTCCAGCCTCAGCTGTGAGGGCTACAGTCCTCAGTTCCCGTGCCTGGATGTGCCAATGCTTCTGTGTCCTCCTGGGACCCTCAGTGAGTAGCTGTGACTCTGGCCACCAATGTTGAGCTCCACCAGGCTCCTCCATGATTCCTTTTCCTGGGCACCTCATGGTAGTCGCAGGGCACATAGTGTTCTAGGTTCTGCCTCCTCCGCATTGCTGGGGATTATTAAACAGGAGAAAGAACTTAATTCAGAAGCCAGTTACCTGTTAGGGCATAACTGAGGATTCCTGGAAGCCAAGCCATCACTTGGGTCATTTTTGGTTTGTCTATATCACAGTCTCTTTTCTCTCTCTCTCTCTCTCTCTCTCTCTCTCTCTTCCTTCCTTTCTTTCTGTTGTTGTTGAGATAAGGTTTCTCTGTGTAGTCTTGGCTGTTCAGTTGCTTGCTATGTAGACCAGGCTGACCTCAAACACAGGGATCTGTCCGCCTGCCTCTGCCTCCAGAGTGCTGGAATTAAAGGTGTGCACCACATACCCAACTGACAGTCATTTTTTTCTTTTTTGTTTAAGACAAAGTGTTTTTTTGTGTGATCCTGGCTACTCTGGAACTAGCTCTCTAGACCAAGTTGGCCTCGAACTCACAGAGATCCATCTGCTTCTGCCTCCCAAGTGCTGGGATTAAAGGCGTGCGCCACCACTCAGTCATAGTCATATATATATTTTTAAAAGATTTATTTATTTATTATGTAGACAATGTTTTGCTTGCATTTTAGAAGAGGGCACCAGATCCCATTATAATGGGTGTGAGCCACCATGTGGTTGTGGGAATTGAACTCAGGACCTCTGGATGAGGTCTGAGCTTCTGAGCCATCTCTTCAGCCTGATAGTCACATATTTTAACATAGATCTCTTTTTTGTTTATTTCTAGAGCTTTCATCATCACAGGACAGACCTATACACGAAAAGTGGACATTGAAGTGCTGTCTGTGCTGGCCAGCTTAGGGGCATCAGTGCACAAGGTAAGGGCAGCAGCTTGCAGGGTGGGAACTTTAAGGAACCCTCAGACAGACCAAAGCAGCCCCAGGCTTGTGGGCAGAAGTGTCTTTCCCACTTGCCGGTTCCCAAATATCCGAGTGGAGTCTTACTAGCTAACTCTTACATTTAAATTAACCCATGTTTCTTCTCTACGCTCTGCCATGTGGCTTGGTACATTTTCTCAGTGGATGCTCATCTTGCTTCTCCCTGTGCCCGCCTAACTACCCTGTCCGCTTAATTATTAAACCAATCCCAGCGACATGGTCACACAGTATAAAGAAATATTTGACACACGAACTTTCAGTTAATCATATCTCAGTACGTTAGTCGTGATAATTTGGGACCTATAAGGAAAGCCTTTAAATTGAGATGTGCCAAAGGGAAGGAACAGGTACTCCTACCTCTACAGCATGTTCATCTGTTGAAGGGTAGATTAAACTCAAAATTCTGCAGCCAGGCAAATAGTAGCATGGGCCTGTGGTTCCATCACATTAGAGGGAGAGGCAGAATTGGTTCAAGGTCTTCTTTGGCTACATAGCAAGCTGAAAGCCATCCTGAGCTACATGAGACCCTGTCTTAAAGAGAAAAAAACACATAATCGTCTTACCTTTCCATGATCTATGTCTCTTTCTCTTTTGCACTCAAGTCAGGGTGTTCCTGTATAGCCCAGGCTAGCCTAGATGACTCAACCACTGAGGTTAGAGCCACCACAATCAGCTTCCTGCCACTTGACACAGTTTTTGGCTAAGAATGTCTCTGTTTCTGTTCTATGGTCCTTAGAACCCGGGACCCTGTGCATTCCAGGCCAGCCTTCAGTACAGAGCCACCTTCCTAGTCTGCTCTTTGCATTCGTCAGCTCTGTTTTTTAGGAACAAAACCTGAGTAGAAGAAACTCTGTGGGCTTCTAGGAGGGTAGGGCTGGCTTTGAACTCAGCAACAGCACATGCTAAGAGTTTATTACCTGCCTGGCAGTGGTGGCACACATTTAATCCCAGCACCCAGGAGGCAGAGGCAGGTGTGGATCTCTGATTTCAAGGCCAGCCTGGTCTACAGAGTGAGTTTCAGGACATTCAGGGCTACACAGAGAAACCCTGTCTCAGAAACAAACAAACCGAAAAAGAGCTTGGCACCTGGCCTGGCCCCAGGTCCCCTGTGTAGCAAGCATGGAATGATGCCTGCTCTGCCTCCCCAGATTTGCACTGACATACGTCTCCTGGCGAACCTGAAGGAGATGGAGGAACCCTTTGAGAAGCAGCAGATTGGTGAGTGTGAAGTAGTGGCTACTGGAGAGGCATGTGGGTATCCCCTGCTGGAGAGGCGTGTGGGTACCCCCTGCTGGAGAGGCGTGTGGGTACCCCCTGCTGGAGAGGTGTGTGGGTACCCCCTGCTGGAGAGGCATGTGGGTACCCCCTGCTGGAGAGGCGTGTGGGTATCCCCGTGGCTTTTCAGGTGCACCCAGCAGATGTTTGTGCATTTGCTGTCCCTAGATCCCTTTCTGCCCTTGCATCCTGTCCTCTTCTCTGGGCAGGCTCGAGTGCGATGCCATACAAGCGGAACCCCATGCGCTCCGAACGCTGCTGCAGCCTGGCCCGTCACCTAATGGCCCTTGTCATGGACCCACTACAGACAGCTTCTGTGCAGTGGTTTGAGCGCACACTGGATGACAGTGCCAACAGGTCAGTGACTGGGACAACACACGCAGCACAATGGGAGGAGCTCTAGAGGAAGGAAGCAAAAAGGCAGATTTGAACATGTCTGCTTTCTTCCTTATCCTCAAGCAGCTTTGGCTGGAGCAGTTTGCTTGCTGCTGAGCCCCTAGTGCAGTGATTGAAGGCTCCAGGCAGCCTTCCTAAAGGAGGCGATGGCTTATGGCTTAGGAAGGGAGTGTCAAGATGTAGCTCATTGGTAGCGTGCTTGCCTAGTGTGCACAAAGCCTATGATTCGATTCCCATTACACCTGTAATTCCAGCTCTCCGTGGGGACAGGGTTGGAGGCAAGAACATTAGAAATTCAAGGCCATTCTCATAGGGAGTCAGCTTCCACCCTTGTTGGAGGGAGGTCACTTGTTGGTTCCCAGCTGCCTGGCTAGCTAGAAACTATATTAATTAAATCACTGCTTGGCCCATTAGCTCTAGCTTTTTTTTTTTTTTAAGATTTTTTTTTATTTATTTATTATGTATACAACATTCTGCCTCCATGCATGCCTGCAGGCCAGAAGGCACCAGATCTCATTACAGATGGTTGTGAGCCACCATGTGGTTGCTGGAAATTGAACTCAGGTCCTCTGGAAGAAGAGTCAGTGCTCTTAACCGCTGAGCCATCTCTCCAGCTCCTAGCTCTAGCTTTTTATTGGCTAACTCTTATATTAATTTAGCCCATTTATATTAATCTGTATATCGCCACGTGGCTGTGGCTTACTGGGGTAAAGTTCCCAGCATCTGTCTCCTGCAGGCTACATGGTTTCTCTCTGACTCCGCCCTTCTTTCACCCAGCCTGCAGCCTCGCTTTCCCGCCTAGTTCTGTTCTTCCCTGCCATAGGCTCAAAGCAGTTCTTTATTCATTAACCAATAAAAGCAACACATAGACAGAAGGAGCTCCCACACCACACCCTGGCCTGGAGACCCTGTCAAAGGAAAGGAAACATGGGCACTTAAAGGGTGATCAGGAGCACACATAAAGACACGAGCAGGAGGTTATAGGGAGCTGCCTAGTCGGCGAATGGTGCCCTTTTGGCTAAGGTATGAACACAGGTAGCAGCTAGTCTATGGAGAGTCTAAAAGCCCCAAGAGGAGTCTTAGCTTTGCTGTGAAAACCTGTTTGTTCATGTCCTCCTGTCTATTTTATATTTTTAAAATTTAGGTTATTTTATGTGTATGAGTATTTTGCATACATGTATGTGTGTGTGTGTGTGTGTGTGCACCATGCATGTCTGGTGCTCACAGAGTTCAGACAAGGCTACTGGATTCCCTGGTGCAGGAGTTACATGGTTGGAAGCTGGCCGTGCGGTGCTGGGAACTGAACCCAGGTTCTTGTAAAAGCAACAAGCACTTTCTTAAAAAAAATTTTATAATTTATTTTTATTTTATGTGCATTGGCATTTTGCCTGCATGTATATCTGTGTGAGGGTGTCAAATCTTGGAGTTACAGACAGTTGTAAGCTGCCATGTGGTTTCTGGGAATTAAACTGTGGTCCTCTGGAAAAGCAGCCAGTGCTCTTAACCACTGATCCGTCTCTCCAGCCCCTGCAACAAGCACTCTTAATGGCTAAACCATCTCCTGTATTCTGTAAATTATCTGTAGATTGCACCTCATACCTGATACTGTGTGAATGCTGGTGAATAATTGCTGTTACTGTGGTAGTTGGGGAGTGAAGAAACTGACTGCTGAGCAGTTTATTTTTCCAAGCGCTATCAACCTGTGGCTAACATAAGTCGTGGGTGTTAAGCTCTTAGATACAGAAGGCCGTGGTAGACAGTAAAACCGAATTCAGTTGCCTGCTGAAATTGCCCAGCGTCATTTAGCGAGTCTTGTGTGCAGATTGAACGAGGTAGACCACTTCAGGGGTCCAAGCCCACGTGGGCCCAGTGGCCACGTGGGTGGAAAAGAAGGATATGAGTAGAGGGGCCAACAGGCCAGCCTAGGTGGCTGACGAGAGAACTTGGTGAGTGAGGTGCTCCTGATAGCTACTGAGAAAAGGCCCACTGCAGGGGAGAGCAGCTTGGTAGTGGTGAGCAAGAGCCAGTGAGGGGATGGCTAGGTTGATGCTGGAGTCTTAGGTAGAGCCTCACGTATAAGGTCTGCTGCTTGGGCAGACGGTTTGGACTAGAAGTGAAGATAAGAGGGTTGTGAGGACATTGGGGTAGTGACATCATGAAACTGAAGGAAACTGCCCAGCGTACATAAGGCATGAGAAGTCAATAGGGCAGCTTCTTGGACACGCCTTGTAGGTCTCTGACATTTGATTAACTGAATGCGTTTGTTTTGTAGACGCCTCTGTTTGGCGGAAGCATTTCTCACTGCAGATACTGTGTTAAATACCCTGCAGAACATTTCTGAAGGACTGGTGGTGTACCCCAAAGTAAGAGGCCTCGGATATGGGAAGGGGAGTGCTCCGGAAGGAATGTAGTGGGGTGCTGTAGTCTGGCCCAGGGGAGCTTTTCTACCAGACCCCCTTCTTGAGTCCAGGACAGCAGAGGGAAGCAGATATGTTTAATTCATAGACACGCTTACAGACTGAGAAAAACACTGACTTGTCTTGACTTGGGCAGCAGGTAGCCAGGCAGAGGAAGTGGCACTAGTCACCTTGTTTTTGTTGTTTCGTTTTGTGTGGTTTTCATCGTGGTTGGTTGGTTGGTTGGCTTTTATTGTTTGAGTCTGGGGCTCACTATGTAGACCAGGTTGGCCTTAAACTCACAGAGTGTCCTGCCTTTGCCTCCTGGGATGCTGGGGTTAAAGGCGTGAGCCACCACACCTGGCCATTTGTTCTGTTCTAGGTACCTGACCAGGTGGGTTCTTCTCCATCACATACTCATTGAAGTAGAGCAGTCAAGTTCAGCAAGTGCAGGGAGGGTGGTCTTGAGCAACCATGTTACCACTGGGAGCCAAACCCAGGTCCTGTGCAGGAGCAAAAAGTACTCTTGGGCCAGCTCGCCACCCAAATTGGTAGTCTTGAGGGCTGTTCCCATGAAGCTGCTTATGAGAGTTTAAAAGACTTTTTCATTTTTTTAAGGAAGGGAGGGAGAAAATCTAAATTTATAAGAAAACTGAGAAACGCGGTCCTGAATAAAGCATTGCATCCCCCATCTCTGTAAACAGTGTCAGTCCGTAGCCCCACTGTGCATTTTCCTGACCTACTGGGTGTACTCTGTGACTCATAATGTTGAAACATCTGTCTTGCCCCTTCTAGGTAATTGAACGGCGCATCCGGCAAGAGCTGCCTTTCATGGCCACAGAGAACATCATCATGGCAATGGTCAAAGCTGGGGGCAGCCGACAGGTATGGTGACAGTGAATCAAGCTGGGTACAGTGGCACACACCTCAAACCCCAGCACTCAGGATGCAGAGGCAGGTGGATCTCTCAGAGTTCAGGGCTAGCCAGGGCTACATAGATAGACTCTCCAAAGGAAAAAAAAAAGGTGAATCAGAAAAAAAGGTTGTCATTGGGTCTGAATCTGTTGGGAGTGAGGAGGAAGCAAGAACCAATGGTTCACAGGGTTGTGGGAAGGAGGAGCGCCCGGCTCAAGAGTAGAGGCCATGGAGGAGTCACTGAGGAATAGCCGCCTCAGCAGGCGGAGGTCTAAGCACCCGGTGATGATGCTGATACCTCCTCTCTCCCCAGGACTGCCACGAGAAGATCAGAGTGCTCTCCCAGCAGGCAGCTGCCGTGGTTAAGCAGGAAGGGGGTGACAATGACCTCATAGAGCGCATTCGGGCAGATGCCTACTTCAGCCCCATCCACTCCCAGTTGGAGCATCTGTTGGACCCCTCTTCTTTCACTGGCCGAGCACCCCAGCAGGTAACTGTCCGGTAGGGCACTCTCGGGACTGCTGTCTCTACAATGCTGGTTGCAGAGCCTGGGCCTCTGGGGCTGTGGGGGGAATGCGAGAGGGGCCACGTAGGGAGGCTAAAAAGTATAGTAGAGGTTGGCCATTGTGACATGGGCCTTTAATTCAAGCCTGGGGTACATAGAGAGTTCTAGATACTCTAGAGGTTGCATAATGTGTAAAGAGACCCTGCCTCAAAACAAACAAACAAAAAAGTAGAGACCTCCCCACCCCAAGGATCTTAGAATTCTGCCTCACAGTGGGCGCCCACGGCGGGCGCGTGGCAGCCAGTACACAGGCATCTGCAGAACACGCTCACTCAGCTGTTTGAAATGAATAGTTTTTGTTTTGTTTTTCTCAAAGATCAGAACCGTGCTTTTTTAAACAAGGAATGAATATTTAGGAATATTTAGGCCACAAGGGCTCATATCACAAAAGCCCAAATTCTTTCCAGCCCAGCTCCGCAGGATTCAGTGCAGTTTTAGCCTCCACAGGCAGGGCGGCCACGCCCACATGCAGTACACAGAGCCCCGTGGTTAAATGCAAACAATCATTGCTCGGGAGGACTTCACTAAGGTAGTGTGGTCACTGTAGGCAAGGGGAAGAGAGTTAATCCCTTGGGAACTGGTCAGATGGGACTGGTCAGTGTGGATGCCTGGCATGAGGGTCTTTGTGACATGCTGTGTCTGGGAGACCTAGCCAATAGGCAGCTGAGGACAGCACGTGCTCAGTGGAGGCTGCTTTAGCTGGCCTGGTCTGAGGAAGGAACTAACGTTTCCTTTTGTCTTGTGTTTGCTCATCCCTGGCAGGTGCACAGATTTCTAGAAGAAGAGGTGCATCCCCTGCTGAAACCCTATGGGAGTGTGATGGAGCTGAAAGCAGAGCTAAGTCTGTAGAAGACACGGAAAGATCATTGAGACTTTGCTAGTTGTGTTGTCGGGAAATTTAGTTCTAAAGTGCCTCCTTCTCCTCAAGAATGTACATTGAGAGCAGGACAGTGATGGCACATGCCTTTAATCCCTGCACTCAGGAAGCAGAAATAGGTGGATCTCTGAGTTCAAAGCCAGTTTGATCTACAGAGCTAGTCAAATGTCTGGTGTAGTGTCCCGAGTCCTGTGCGGGCACACTTAGCTACACACTGTTCTTCTGTAGCTCTTTTCAAGTGTTCAGTGGATTGTAAAGGAGCAAGAAATTCCTGGTCCTCGTGAAAATGGGTTTAAATCGAAAAATCCCCTGGATCCAGTGGTTCAGAATTATCAGATACCTCAATTTCAGTTCTTCTTGCTGATATTAAGTCATGAAGTTTGTAGCTAAAGAGCAGGAAAGAATGGGTGCTGTTGAGTCCTTCAGCTCGGGTTGTGCCTGTTTCATTGTTTGGAGAGGCTGGCTTATCAGGGAGATGCTAATGAATAAATGGATTGCTTCATGGCATGTGCCAGTCTTTGATCTTTGTTAAGATTGGTAGCTGTTTAGACAGGCTAGTCAAAGACTGAGGTCTGAGTTGCCCAGCCTGCAGGGGAACGTTATGTGCAGCCTTGCTTCAGGCTGCATGTTTTGGCGTAGATGAAAACAAAGGGCTGGAAAGATGCTCAGCTAGGAAAGGCCAGCCTGGTCTACACGGTTAGACAGTGAGGGTCAGGCCAGTCCAGGCTACATGGAGGAACCCTGCCTACAAAACAAACATGAAGATTTTGTTTCAGATTTTTAGTTGACAAAAACTAGGAGAATTAACCAACTTGATAATAACCGAGATTTCATCTGGTAAGGTAAATGTAAACCAATCAACCTTAAATTATGTAAGAGCCAGAACTAAGTTCTGAGATGCATTGTGATAATGGTGTCCAGAAAGGTCACCAGATCTTACGCCACATTCAGTATTCTATTCAGTCTTAAATATGTCTACAGAGGAACATCCAGCCTCTAGACCCCAGCGTCTCATGAGGAGCGCTGGAGTCCGAGATTCAGTGTGTGTGGACATCTCCAGGTTGGCCTTGAGTTTGTACCCCAGCCTCCAAGGTGGGGATGGCAGATGTGCTGCACCACAGGACCCCGGCTATCAGCACTTTAGATACTGTGTAGTAGAAGAATGACATCGTGGTCTGTTGTCCAACAAGAAAACCTGAGGTCAGTATTCCTTGTCGCCTATGTGAGAGTGGCCCACAACCCACCTCCTGTCCAGGAAGGAACTGGGGGACAGCCTTGTTGTCAAGGGTGTTTGTGGGAGGGGAGTCTGGGCCATTCCAGTTTGCTCATAAGTATCCAGAATCTGCACTTGCTGCCTCGGCCTTGTTATCCAGCACTTAGGAGACTGAGGCAGGATGATTGCCATGGGGGCAATTCCAGGCCATATGATGAACGGAATGAAACGGTGGTTTTTTTGGTTTTTTTTTTTGTTTTTGTAATGGAGCCAGAGATTGGTTGGGGGTGGTGGGGTGCACCCAGCACTCAGGAGGCAGAGGCAGGTGGATCTCTGTGAGTTCGAGGCCAGCCTGGTTTACAAGAGCTAGTTCCAGGACAGGCTCCAAAGCTACAGAGAAACCTGGTGTCAAAAAGCC
Source organism: Microtus oregoni (assembly GCF_018167655.1). NCBI lineage: Eukaryota > Metazoa > Chordata > Mammalia > Rodentia > Cricetidae > Microtus > Microtus oregoni. The sequence goes on from NW_024543081.1 coordinate 15,129,494, forward strand.
AAAAATAAATGAATAAAGAACCAGAAATTGGTTGGGGTGGCTTGGTGGTCCTTAGTATGCACAGGGTCCTGGACTTGGTCCCCACAACAAAAGCCAGAAGAGCTTCTGCTGGAAAGGAAAGGGGCAGCTGTCAAACCGATGTCTCCATACAGCTCAAGAGCAACAAGCATGAGCCTCAGTTATGCTCAGCCCATCCAGGAAAATGCATTTGTTTGTGTGCACTGCGCACCTGTGTGGAGGCCAGTGATTGGTACTGGCTGTCTGTCTCTCCCCACCTGTGTCTGAGACAGAGCCTTATTCGAACCTAATGCTTGTCCTCTCCCCAGAGTCTGCCTGGGAACTCCCTGGCATCACCGAGTACACACTGCTGTGCCTGGCTTTTTTGTGAGGGCTCAGGATCCAAATTCAGGTCTTCATGCTCGCACAGTGTGGGAGGGTCTGTCAACACCACGGCCAGCAGAGTGTCAGTCTGCATGAGGCAAGAAGGAAATCGCTTCAACACAACTCAGTAGCCTGTGTTGGTTCAGACTTCGAGTCTGACCCTGAGCTGTTTATCATAGGCATATTTAAGTACAGCACAACTTAGAAAAATTTCCTGGCGATAACTCAGTCCCATGTACACGATAAAGTTTAAAGCATGGCTACATCAAAACTTCTTAGGGTCAGGAGAGAGAACTCAGGTTAAGAGCATTGGCTGCTCTTCCAGAAGTCCTGAGTTCTATCCCCAGCAGCCACATGGTGGCTCACAACCTTCAGTAATGAGATCTGGCACCCTCTTCTGGCCTGTGGACATACATTCAGGCAGAACACTGTATACATAATAAATAGCAAATCTTTAATAAAAAAAACCTTTGTAAAGTACTTAATGGGCTTGTTCTGTATGTAGACTACATTTGACATGTTAAGGTCTTGGTGGGGAGTATCTGGCATGATCTTTGTCTTACAAATAGAGCAAAGGTTATCAGGCTGTGAACCACCTCTGGTCCTTATTTTTTTTTTTTTTTTTTTTTTTTTGGTTTTTCGAGACAGGGTTTCTCTGTGGCTTTGGTCTGTGGCTTTGGAGCCTGTCCTGGAACTAGCTCTGTAGACCAGGCTGGTCTCAAACTCACAGAGATCCGTCTGCCTCTGCCTCCCGAGTGCTGGGATTAAAGGCGTGCACCACCATTGCCCGGCCTCTGGTCCTATTTGTAAAGTTCATGTGACTTCTCCCATATAGATGGGTTCTCTGTATTGACTAGAGAACAGTGCTCAAGATAAGGGTGTGGGGAGGATGCCTGAGATACACGCAAGGATCTGGGGGAGCCAGGTATGGCCTGGCTGTACCGTATTGCAGAGGTCACAGTCTGTTAGCCAGTCCATTCCCAGTCTTCAGGGCAGAAAACAGACATCTTTTTCAAAGAGAGAACCCTGTGTATTTAACATTTCTGGTTTCCCCAGTGTTTGTCTGTGAGCACAAGGACCTCTGTCTCCTACAGCATAGTAAGTGCTTTAACTACTGGGCTATCACCAACTTTCCATTGTACTTTTTGAGCTCACTGATCAGGCTAGAGTGACTGTCTGCCCAACAAGCCCAAGGGTCCCCCCTCCTCATGTCTTCTCCCCAGTACTGGATTATAGGAGCCCACCACCGTGCTTGTCCTTTCATGTGGGTTTGGTGGTTCAAACTCTGGTCCTTGTGTTTGTATGTTAAGCATCTGCCAAATGAGTCATCTGTCTCCCTGGCCTAGAAAATACATTTGTCAACCTCTTGAACACCACAGCTGCGTCTGCCTTTTACTCCACCTCCCCCCTCTTGAAGGTCTCTGTTTCCCCACAGGTCTCCCAGTCTCGTGCTCACATAATCCTGACCCAGCTTCCTCTTGAGAAGATCCTGAAGGAGCCCTGCATTTCAGCCACCCAGAAGGATGGACATTGACAGCCTGCTTGGGCTACAGGTTTAAAGCCAGCCTGGGAAACAAAAGACAACAGGATGTTGCTCAGTTGATAGAGCGCTTGTCTAGCATACCAGAAGCCTTGGTGTCATCCTCTGCACAGCGTAAACTGGGCATGGTGGTACCCATTTGCTCTCCTAAAGATCAGCCTGTGATACAAGGGGCTTTGTCTCAAAAAGGAGTAGGGGTAAGGGGGCATGTGAGGTAGCTCAGGGGTGAAGAAACTTGCTACCAAGCCTGACAACCTAAGTTCGATCCCCAGGGTCCACATGGAGGGAGATTTGGACATGCGTACCTTGGCACACATAAACATACATACACACGTCACAGCACAAAAATAGGTTAAATATAATTAAAAAAGAAAAAGATTAGGGGATCAGCTGTGGTCCAGAACTAGGGAAGCAGAGGTGGGTGGATCTCTGTAAATTCAAGGCCAACCTGATCACAGTGATTGCAGGACATCCAGGATACATTGAGACCCTGTCTCAAAAAGAGGGAGATTTTGAGAGATCAGGGATACGGGGGAGGGGGAGGGAACACTTCAGTTGCAAACTGGAGGCCCCATTGAGTCCCCTGTCTGACATTTGGAACTATAGTGTCTACACAAAGAAGTTGTTGATCTCTGCTCTGATCTTGGCACTCTGCCCTGGAAGCGGCTCCAAGGAATACACCAGGCACACTGGGGACCTTAAATGCCAGGGATTTTAGTTAATTTCTTCACAGAAGATAAGGAAACAGGATAGGCTTGCTCAGTTAGACTTCTGCTGGTTTGGCCTGTTTCTCTTGAGTACTTTGGGTGGGTTTGTGTGTCCCTAAGCTCTTCTGTTCCCTGTATTTACATACTACACACTTGTGATTAGACTCTTAAGTGCAATCAGTCTTTCCCCTGTGACATCTAATTGGAGCTACAGGGTTGCTGGAAGAGAAAAACTTGTACTTTCTCTAAAATTGGATTTATGATCAGCTTGTGTTGAAAGCCCTGATCAGAATCACACTGGACACCAGAGGTGGGACAGATCACAGGACACAGGCTTCCTGTCCAGTTGCAAACAGCTGGGCACTTGTTGATATCAGAGCTCATCTCTGTTATTTGCAAATATATCCTTAAGTGGAAACATGGTGGCAGGGTCTAGACTGGCATAAATCCTGAGCGTCTGCAGGGGTCAGGTGAGCTGGGACTGTACAAAAGGATCTGTCACAAAAGATACCCAGAAAACACTATGTCCTGGGGCCGGAGAGGTGAGTCATGGGTGAAACACTTCCTGTTCAAGTCTGAGGATCCAGGTTCAGATCCCAGTATGCACTTTTTGGTTTGGTTTGGTTTGGTTTGGTTTTGAGACAAGGTTTCTCTCTCCCCTTGGCTGTCATGGGACTTCCTCTGTAGATGAGGCTGGCCTCAAACTCAGAGATCCACCTGCCTCTGCTTTCTAAGTGCTGGGATTAAAGGCACATGCTGCCATTGTCCAGACAGTGCCTCGTTTTTATTTTTTTTTATTTATTTATTTTGGTTTCCCCCCACCCCCGAGACAGGGTTTCTCTGTAGTTTTGGTGCTTGTCATATATATTTTTTGGGGGGGGGGCAGCTCAAAAATTGGGGTGGCTTACATTTTCAGAGGTTCAGTCCATTATCACTGTGGGACTTGGCAACATGCAAGCAGACATGATGCTGGAGAAGTAGCTGAGAATCCTGTATCTTGTAGGCAACAGGAAGTAGTCTGTTACACTGGGAGCAGCTTGAGCATAGGAGACCTCAAAGCCCACCCCCACAGTGACACACTTCCTCTATCAAGGCCACACCTAATAATGCCACTCCCTTTGAGGGCCATTTTCTTTCAAACCCTCACACATTTTGTCATTGTTAACTTTTCCTAGGGAGTCCTGTGCAAACATCTACTCATCTCAGATAAGGGACCCACCCACAGCAGACCAAAGATGCAATTCCACCTGAGTCCAGCTTGTTGAACCTTCACGTTTACTGGCTTACTTACAAGAGCGTGGGTGATCCCAAAATAACCAAATCATTGAAAACTCTCAGCCGGATAGATGGCACCCCTACTTCACTTAACCTTCCAATTGCCCTATGTTCCTCTTAAGTCTATATGAAGCTGGGCAAAACCATCTATGTCTGGGGAGAGGAGTCGGGAAGGATAGTTGGAACCTCAGGTGAGGGTCTAATGTCCCTCCCGGCCCAGTATTTGTATGAGAGCATCAACAGTTCTGACTGTAGCGGTGGTTTATGGGTAGCCACAGCTGCTCTGATAGCAATGGTAATGGCCTCTGCGCATGAAGAACAGGATTCCACAGCAGTCATTGTAGCATATAATTTTAAAATACTGGACTTCACGTATGTTCCATACATGAGATGACCTTTACTGCACATGTAGTCTAATGATGGACACTTTTCCTTGCAAGGTGAGCTAGCTCTGACTATAGACACCAATTAGAATTTGGTTTCTTTGCTGGGCGTCTGGTGTAACATACCACCCTGTAAAGTGCCGTGCACAGAGAAATTCTGCTAAGCCAACTTAAAAAAAAAAATACCCAAACTGTTGTCTCACTTGGTAGCTCTGGATGTCTGAGGCCTCAAACTCACAGAGATCTCCCTGCCCCTTCTTCCTGAGGGCCAAGTGCTGTGCTGATTCTAGCTGGGTAGAGTGGTGCACACCTGTAATCCAAACACGTCAGAGGTGGGGGCAGGAGGATCAGGAGTTCAAAGCCTGCCTGGGATATGTGAGAATCCTTCCCCAAACACAAGAGGCCAGTAAGATGGTTCTGTGGACAGAGAAGCTTGCTGCCAAGCTTGACAATGTGATTTAATTTTTAGAGCCCACATGGTGGAAGACTCAGGCAAGTTGTCATCTGACCTCCACAGACATGCCACGGTGTGTGACCTCTACAACAAACACGAAAGTAAATACATTATAAATGCATACGTAACTGGGAAATAAAAGTCCTACCTTCAGAAACTGAGCTGTTGGGGCTGGAGAGATGGCTCAGCAGGTAAGAGCACTGGCTGCTCCTCTAGCAGACACGGGTTCAATTCCCAGCACCCACATGGCAGCTCACAACTGTCTGTAACTCCAGTCCCAGGGGTTCTGGCACCCTTACACAGGCAAAACACCAAGGCACATAAGAATAAGTGAATTCTTAAACAGAAAAAGAAAAACTGAGCTACATTTCTGTCTAGAATTTCAAGGCCATTGGAAGATGTAGTAGGACCAAATGTCACTTGAGAATTTAAGACCTACTGCAGACTGCAGAGTCCCTCATTCCTTTTTTATGGGGGCGAGGGTTTGAGACAGAGTTTCTCTGGAGCCTGTCCTGGATCTTGCTCTGTAGACCAGGCTGGCCTCGAACTCACAGAGCTCCACCTGCCTCTGTCTCCCAAGTGCTGGGATTAAATGCATGTGCCACCACTGCCCAGAGAGTTCCTCATTTGTAATCCTCACACGGGAATATATAGTTCATGTCCAATAGTAAGACCAAGAGTGAGTTTGTGGGAGAGGTGCCCCACAAAGGGTACCATCAGTTTCCATCCTCTGCTGCCTCCTGTCATTGCCCATGGCTTGAGGGCACTGGAGAACGGGCTTTTGAACTTCTGACTGTAATACGTCTCCCAGGGTTTTAAATTTTAATAAGACAGCTGTCTTTAAAATGTTCTAATTAGGGTAGTGCTGTTTGTAAGAGTGCAGATAAACACGTCTGAAATGTAATACAAAAATCCAAACAAGGTTTGGGTGAGACTTTAGCCCATGGTTCATCAGTTAAATGAGTTCCTCACTTTCTCCCCAAGGATGAAAAGAGAATAACAGACTTTGGGTGCTGGAGAGATGACTCAGTCAGAGAGCACTGGCTGCTCTGCCACAGGACCCCGGTTCGATTCCCTGTACCCACATGTCAACTCACAACTGTCTGTAACCCCAATTCCAGGGCTTCTGCCACCCTTAACACAGACATAATTACAGGCAAAACACCAAATGCACATAAAATAGAAAATAAAAATGTTCAATTATAAACCATAGTGACACACACCCATGAATCATCTCTGCATAGAGGAGATGGGATAGGGGATCAGAAATGAAGGTCATCCTTGGCCACATAGAGTTTGAGGCCAGCTTGGGCTGCATGAGACCTGGGCAGGGGCACAGACATACACACACATTGGAGTGCATGTTCCTTTCTAGCTTGGCTTGTGAGCCCAGCACTTGGGAGTGCTGAGGCAGGAGGATCGTGAATTCAACAACAGCCTGGGCTGCAATAAGTTGTCTCAATACAAACAAATGGTTTCCTTTATTTTGTGATAGCCTAGGAGAAATAAGTATTACCTTTTTGTTTGGTTGACTTTGTTTTTGAGACAGAGTTTCTCTGTGTAGTCTTGATTGTCTTGGAACTGCAGACCAGGCTGGTCTCGAACTCAGAGATCCTCCTGCTTCTACCTTCCAAGTGCTGGGACTAAAAGCTTAAGCCATTCATGCCCAGCTTTTTTGTGTGTGTGTGATAGGGTTTCTCTGTGTATCCCTGGCTGTCTGGAACTCGCTCTGTAGACCAGGCTGGTCTTGAACTCACAGAGATCCACCTATGATGGAGGAAGGTCATTGGTTAAATAAAAAGAAACTGCTTGGCCCTCATTGGTTATAAGATAGGTGGGAGGAGTAAACAGAACAGAACGCTGGGAGGAAGAGGAAGTGAGCTCAGACTCCACAGCTCTCCTCTCGGGAGCAGACGCCTCAGAGAGACGCCATGCTCCCAGCTCCCAGGCAGACGCACGCGATGAAGCTCCGACCCAGGATGGACATAGGCTAGAATCTTCCCGTTAAGTGCACCTAGGGGCGCTACACAGATGATTAGAAATGGGCTAAATTAATATGTGAGAATTAGCCTAGAAGAGGCTAGATAGAAATGGGCCAAGCAGTGATTAAATGAATACAGTTTGTGTGTTGTTATTCCGGGCATAAGCTAGCCAGGCAGCTGGGGTGCTGGGAACGCAGCCCCGCTGCTCCATATTACTACACACCTACCTCTGCCTCGCAAGTGCTGGGATTATTGGCATGCACCACCATTGCTCAGCTTCAAAAACCACTTTCTGATTCAGAGAAGTCTCTGCCCCTCTTTGGTTTTGGCTGGTACAGCTTCCCCTGTTTACTTTGCATCATGGGGCAGGTGCTAGTTTTCGCACGTATGCAGCTTGCCTGAATTATGTCAATACACTGGGTCCCATTTTCCACATATTTGACGTTTTCAGAACTGAGAGGGGCCTTGCCCTGACCTCTCACTGTCCAAGGAGCTTTAAACGGTTTCCATTTTTTTCTTCCTGATTTCTGACTAGACATATTTGTAGAGTTCTTACTGTCGCATTTTGAAATAAGAAATGTTTCATAAGCCAGACATGGTGACACACCTCTTTACCCTCAACACTTGAAAGGCCCAGGCAAGTAGATCTCTGAGTATTTTAGCCACATTGGTCTACATAGAGAGCTCAAGGTCAGCCAAAGCTACATCGAGAGACCTTGTCTAAAATTAAAAAACAAAACAAACAAAAAAACCTGAGGGGCTGGAGAGATGGCTCAGCAACTAAGAGCACTTGATGCTCTTGTAGAGGACCGGGGTTCAATTCCTGCACCATGCAGTGATTCAAAACCAACCATAACTCCAGTCCCAAAGGATTTGATGCCTTTTTCTGACCTCCCCAAGCGCCAGGCATACACATGCTATACAAACATACAGGTAAAACACTAACGCAGAAAGTAAAAACGTGTAACTTTTTAATGTGTGTGTTGGGGGAGGGTCGCACACAATCAGAAGGCTGCTGCAGCTAAGACAACAAATGGACTTCTTAGGGAATAAATGCAGATCCCGATTTGCCGCTTAGCACCTCTCATAATTCCGATCAATCCTTCTCTAAATGGTGTTGCACATCAGTCCTCTGAGCAAAACATCTTCCGTCACCACGACATCAGCTGTGTCTGTTTGCTCTCAGCCATCACAGTAGGGCTGTTGGCATCCATCATAGAAGCGGGTACGAAAGGAGGGTAACTGTCCCCCCAACTTGAGAAGCACAGCCCTCCTCGCTCTCCACCCACCTGAGATCACAGCCACTCCTCGTTCTCCACCCACCTGAGAGCACAGCCGCTCCTCGTAGCCATTTGGGGCAGTTCTGTTCTAATTGCACGTGGCCTCAGGATCTCAGGAGGTGTCTGATTGTGTAGGTTTGGGAAGTTGAGAGGGGCGCTATCTGCTGCTCCGCTTTGGTGAAGACGGCAGTATGGCCGCTTGTGGATACCCGTGCTCCGGTAGGCAAATCCTCACCTGTGATCTGTAAGTAAGCCTAACAGACTTACTGGCTCTCTGGGTTGAACTTCAGTGGTATTGTCCTTGGATCTATCATTGGGACCTTACAAAGAATGAGTAGAAACTTGTCTCCCAGGGAAGGAATTCTTGCAACAAATGGAATGAGACCGTTCGCTCTGTGTTCAGTGCATTCTTGGGCTTGGGAGACGTGAACCACCCGCTAAAGTGCTTATTGTAAGCCAAATATTGTACAGCCGGGTCACGACTGAGGCTGCCTTGTGTTTTGTAGTCTTTGATTTCGTTCACCGGGACACAGCTGCAAACCAACACTAGGAACAGGGGTTGACATTGGAAAGCGGCTCTTAGCCCCAGTGTCTTTCAGATTTAAGTGAGATGTGCCTTTAATGCAATCGAAGCAGTCGATAGCCTTTCTGAAATGAGGCAAGGGAGTTTTCAAGACAGATTCCTTGCCAGCAGTGACAGTTGCCATCTTTCTGGATTGTTCTTCGGTACTGTGTTTAAATGTTTCCCAACACATCGCGTTCTCACAGGAACCTGAAGTTCTGGGTTCCCATGGGTACTTTAGATGTTGACACAGTGACTCAAAAGCAAGCCTTCAGGCTCCACACACTGCACCCTTCTTGGTCATAACCTCAACCAATAGTGCTTCCCCTAGGGCCTGACTGATGGAAAACTGGATTAAGCTGATCTGGAGGCTTGTTCTGTGAGCCTGAAAGAGAAGACCCGTCTCCGGCCTTGTGCATCGACCCCAGCCTCCCCATCTTGACTGCTCCAACCCCCCACCCCCACCCCAGCTGCTCACACTATGGACCAGGCGCTTGAGGCATCCCCAAAGGATGGCCTGGAATGCAGGGTTCAGTCTCTCCATGAACTACAGCCCCCAGCATGCTCCGCGGCCTCCGGCTCTGCGGTTCGCGCGTGCGCAGAGGGGCCGCTGCGCGCTGACTGGGAGCCAGCCGGGAGCTTGTCCTGCTGAGGTGGCCGCGAGACAGGTGAGTGGGGTGCGAGTCTCCCCGCGAGGCGGACGCTCTGCTGTTCCTGGGTGGAGGCCGCGGGCAGCGGTGAAGGGCTGAGGGAGAAGCGGCGGGTGCCGCCTCGGACGGGGGCGGCGGGCTGCTGCGGCGTCTGCTCCCACGGCGACCCGGGACGCGCGTGACAGACCCACCCCCTCCGGCGGCGCCCGCCCGGCGACTCGGAGAAACTGCGCCTGACGCGGGGACTCCTGCCTGTGACGTGGGGCTGCTGCGGGCGTCTCGGCAGGTGGCAACTCTTCCAGAGCGAACTTGGGTGTCTTCATTTAAGACTCTGGTTCAGCATCTAGGCCGGTCCGAGCGCGCTTCGGTGTTAGCATCGGGGAAACTGAGGCGAACATTTAGGCAGGGTCGCCTGTGTGCTTCCGGTTGGAATTCTGGAAATTACTCTGAGATTGAGGTGCGGATCCGGCTGCTTTAAAATGGCAATAATGCAATAATGGGAAATGGCAGATGCTTCCAAGTTTCTTTTTCGGTGACAGATTGTGTCGAATCTTCCAGTCTTATGCTACGTATGGAACTTGCGATGGGTCTCGGTGGGTTTGGTTTTGGTGTTGTTGTTTGGTGGGATATTTAGAAATGACCCAGAATATTTTTTTTAAAAAAAATCCCTTGAAAGAAATTTTTCTAGGTAAATTAGAGTGTGTTTTTTGAGACAGCTCCCTATGTAGCCTAGGCTGGCCTCTGCTCTGCTTCCCAAGTGCTGGGGTTAAAGGTGTGCACTCTCAAGCCCTGAAAAATCAGATTTTTAATGGGACTAATTTTCAGTTTCGTCTTTTTGTTGTAGCTTTTTCTGACTGTGCTGGTGACTAAGTTTAAAGGGGCACACATTTCCCAGTTCTTTACCCCTCTTTCCTTCTCTGAGCTTCCAGGTCTCTCTGAACTGTACGCATTAATCATCTGTGTTTGACATATTCATTTCTTTCTGTTTTCCATGAGCTGTTTGCTGTTCGTTCTAAGGAAAGGTTACTACCTTGTTTTGTTGTTGTAGATTTTGATACTCCTAATCAAGTATAGCTGTTACTTACTTTGTCATGGCTATGGAACCCGGGGCCTCCCTTCACTACTGAGCTGCCCCCAGATCCTTAATGTAGATTTTTTATTTAGCCCATCCTGATTTTCTGTTTGATTGCTTGATTGGATTGAAACTTTTAAGATTTATTTATTTAGTACATGAATACAGCGCACACGTGTATTCACAGGTGCATGTAGGGTAGGTACCTGCAAAAGTCGGTAGATCTGCTGGAGCTAAAGGTATAGGCAGTTGTGAGATTGGCATGGGTTCTAGGAACCAAATTCAGGTTCTCTGCTAGAGCAGTCTTCACCCTTGACCACAGAGCTATGGCTCCAGCCCCTGATTATTGCTGCTGCTGCTTGTTGATAGCTAGTCTGGAGCTTTTCTTTTGTAGACCAGGCTAAGTTTCCTGCCTCTGTCTCTTAGATGTTGGCTTACAAGCATGTATCATCACACCCAACTCTCCCTCCCTCCCTCCTTTCCTCCCTCCTTCCTTCCTTTCTTTTTTGGTTGAGACAGGGTTTCTCTGTAGCTTTGGAAATCCACCTGTCTCTACTTCCCAAGTGTTGGGATTTAAGCCATGCACCACCACCACCTGGCCTCACACCCTACCTTCTTTCCGTTTTTAACCACAGATGTGTATGATCTGTGTGAGAGGGGAAGGTGTTTGGGTTGATGGACAAACATGAATTTGATGGGACTGTGAGGAGTCCTGGATGTGGCTTGGGTAGAGTGCTAGTTTACCTCAATGAGACCTTTGGTTTAGGTCCTAGCAAAAGGAAAGAAGGTTCTGAACAAAAATTGCCTCTCCATAAAAACACACCCACCTTCTTTCTTTGTGAATTTGGGAACTCTTCACATTGGCAGGAGAATGAACTGGGGTGGATAGTATGTCAGAGGGATGAGGGAAATTCTGAGAAAGTGACTCAGGAGACCTTCGCTTTGGTCACACTGTGCCTGGAGTGGCTGCATCTTACTGGCTTAGAGTCACAAAAAAACCGTGTGTGTGTGTGTGTTCACATTATCTCTTCTTCATTACCAATGAAGATTTTGGCGGAAGTCCAGACTCTCGTAGATTCGGTGACTTGCCATCACTTTTGTCGGCTTGTTCTCCAGATGGCCTCTCATTCAGCTGGGAGCAGTAGTTTTCCACAGCCGCCACCCAGGAGCTCACACTGTCATAAGGAAGTGGGAATAGCACAAAGGGTGGTACGCAGAACTACAGATCCTGTTTGTCATTGCTTGTAACACAAACTTGGACAGGAAATCCGGATAGGACAGTTAGTTGGGAGAGGTTAGAACACAGGAGTGTGGCTTCTACTTGCGGTAGTAATCTGTTGGAGGCAGTTACCCCGAGTCCCCTTTGTCTAATAAACACTGTAATTGTCACAGTCAGTGATAGCTGTTACTGTATTTTACATATGTGTAAATAAGGCCTAGAGGTTAAGTGATTTTCTCATGCTGTGCCAAGGCCAACTTCTAGTCAACTCTCTAGCTCTAAAACCCCTAGTTCCCCCCACCCACCCACCCATAATGCTTGCTAGATCTCAAGATCTTCCTGCCTCCTCTTTCCAGGTGTGGGTTGTAGACTAGGCTTGCTTCAAACTCAGATATCTGCCTGACTCTGCCTCCCAAGTGCTGAGATTAAAGGCATGCGCCACCACCGCCCAGCCCACTCCTCCCTTTTAATGTACCACTTGAAATTAAACCTAGGGACTCTTGTATGATAGCCAAACTCTACCACTGAGGTATATTCCCAGTTCAATCTTATTATATGAAAAATTACGTCTGTGGTCATATTTCCCCAGAAATTACTCAATTTCTCCCATTTTATTTATTTGTTTCTATTTTATATTTTTTGGAGACAAGATCTCTTTTATGCAGCTTTAGCTGTCCTGAAACTCGCTCTATAGCCCAGGCTGGCCTTTGAACTCACAGAGATCTGCCTGCCTCTGCCTCCTGAGTGCTGGGATTAAAGGTGTGTGCCATCACATCTGGCCCATTTTTCTTTCTATTATTTGTTCTTAAAAAGCAGATTCTGGGGCTAGGGAGAGGTAAAGAGCACTGGCTGCTCTTCCAGAGGTCCTGAGTTCAATTCCCAGCAACCACATGGTGGCTCACAGCCATCTGTAATGAGATCTGGTGGCCTCTTAATAAATAAATCTTTAAAAAAAAGTAGATTCTGGGCCTGGGGATGTAGCTCAATTTGTAGATTTGTTGTCTACCATGCATGAAGCCCTGGGTTTGATCTTTGGCACCAAGTGCTTGGATGTGGTACCTCCCTGTAATCCCAGTGGAGGCAGGGGGATCAGGAGTTTTAAGTCATCCTCAGCTACACAGATAGTTCGAGTCAGCCTGGGATATATGAAATTTGTCTCAAAAAATGGAGAGCAGATCCTATCCCTCTCTTTCATCTACCGTCCTTAACTTCATTCAGCTTTGTACCGAATATCTACTGTGCCTCCCTCCTCCTGTAAATTTTGCCTGGGGGCTTTAGGGACCAAGAAGAAAAAGGTTGGAAACTGTCAGTATCTTATGTAAATGCTTCCATCGAAGTCTTTAGTCTTGGGAACTGGGGAAAGATGCTGGACCACTGACAGAGAGAAACCTTCCCTTGCTCTGGAGGTGGTATTTTCCCGTGTGTGGCTTTTTCTTCCAGGCAGGCATCACCCCCTCCCCCATGAGAAGTGATATGGTTGAAAGATAAAGTGCAGGCTTTGGAGTCTGACGGACTAGGAGCTGAACCACAAGTCTGTCTTTGTACTACCAGCTTTCAGTGTGAGCTCTTGAAGAGTAGGGCCTTTGTCCTGTTCACCACCTCACCTCTCTCCCTAGGGTGATAACTTGGAGGCTGAATGCCTTCTGGGATTATTGAGCTGAGCGTGGTAGAGATGAATGCTCGTAGTAGTAGCATGTGACTAAGTAATGAGGCTAAGTTTTCTGTGCGGCTTATCAGCTGTTTTGACAGCACTGGTTTTTTAATATTACATTACATAATAAATTACTCCTTTTTTGAAAATGTAGTCTCATTGCCTTATGATCACCTTCTAGAAATGAGACATTAGCTTCTTTTCAGTAGACAGTTAGCTATGATTTTGTAACAGTGTGTCTCTTCCAGTTGTATTCATATTTGTAGTCGTCCCCCCCTTAGGAGACAGGGTCTCCATGTAACTCTGGCTGCCCTGGAACTGGTATGTAGACTATGCTGGCTTCAAATTCACAGGCATCCACTATCTCTGCTTTTTGAGTACTAGGATTCAAGGCGTGTGCCACGCACCCAGCTATACATTTCCTGCATTTTAAAGCACCTGTGCTATATAGTTTGCATTTGTGAGGTTTTGTTTGTTTGAGAAGGGGCTCCTGTAGCCCAGGTTGGCCTCAAAATAACTATTTAGCAAAGAGTATTCTTGAACTCCTGATCTTCCAGCCTTTGCCTCCCAGGTGCAGAAATCATTGTGACTGACTATTTTTATGTGTATTGTGTTGTTGCTTTAGATGAGGTCTTGTTATAGAGCCCAGGCTGGCCTTGAATTCAGGATCTTCCTGTTGGGACCATTTGGAGTCCTGGCCTCCAGCTGCTCTTCCCTGCTAGAGATCTTTATTCTCCTTCTGATTTGAGTTACTGAAAGCTGTGTCAAAGTTGTTTACCAGCTCTGCTTCACAAGCACGGGTTGCCTTGCCTTGAGGATCAGAGGATAAGGTTTTCACCTGTTGGCCCACCTGACTGTTGGGTATATAAGCCTCTGTGATGCTGTTGAATAAAGGGCTTCTTGCCAGTGACTAGAGGTCCGTGTCTCTGTCTCCCTGTCTGTCTGTCTCCCTGTCTCTCTCTCTCCCTGTCTCTGTGTCTTTGTGTGTTTCAACCTCCAGCCCCTTACCCGAAGCTCGCGGACTGTATGGTAGTGCATAGAGTGCAGAAAGGCGTTGTTTGCCGCATCTTCCTGCTTTTGCCTCTGGAGGACTAGGACCCTGAGCCCAGCCTTATATTTGTGGTTTTCTCTAACGATGTGTGTTTTAGAAGATTAGCTTCCTTTGACTCACTAATTAGCTTTCATTGGATAGATTCTCAACAAGAGTAACATGAAAACTGAAATTGAAAGCACTAATTATCAAAAGTCTTCATTCTTAAAACAGAAGATGGCCATGCTTGTATTCCCAGCTACCACAGAGGCTGAAGCAGGGGCATTGCTTGAACTCAGAAATTTCCAGGTGAGCCTGGGCAACATAGGGGAGATCCAGTCTCAGTAAAAATCTTAGAAAAGGCATGATTTGCAGTTAGGACTCAAAGAAGGATTTCTTCACCCCCGCCCCTTAACAAAATAAGATGGGCCTTCTAGCTAACATTCTAAAGACAGGAAAGAGCAGGTCATTTCCCATTTCTTATGTTTGCGTACCATTGGTAAATACTCTTAACTTGTGTGACTTGAGAATGAGGTGAAAGTCCAGCATCGCTTTCATCCCTTCTCTTTTTCTCTTTCTCCCTTCTCCTTTTGGAGACAGTCTTGTCTGTAGTCCTGACTGACCTCAGAGTTGCTCTACAGGACCCGTAAGATGGCTCAGCAGGTGCAAGCAAGCCTGAAGACCTGAGTCTGCTTCCATGGAAAGGTGGAAGCAGGGAACTGACTCTACAGGGCTGTCCTTTTACCTCCACAGGATCGTGTGGTGTGTCGCCCCCCCCCCGCCCCATCCCAATAGCAACCCATCCTGCCTCAGCCTCCTGAGTGCTGCTGTGATTACAGACATGTGCCACCACGCCTGCACCACGCCTGGCTCTATTCTTGTTTTTTTCTTTGGTGGCAAACTCTTGGTCTTCTTCCAAGATGTTTTGCCTGGTTTTCCTGAGCAGAGTAACTTCTGCTGTGTGTTTACATATGCTAACTCACCCACTGTGACTTGTACCAAGCTCCCTTTTCTGTTTACCATTCCTTGGGGTCTCATTCATTCATGTATCTTCACTTATTAAGTCGACAAATGTTTTTCAGCCTGGCGTGGTGGCGCACACCTTTAATCCCAGCACTGGGGAGGCAGAGGCAGGCGGCTCTCTGAATTGAAGGCTAGGCTGATCTACAGAGTGAGTTCCAGGACAGTTAGGGCTCTGTTCACAGAAAAAACCCTGCCTTGAGAAACCAAAAGAAAAATGTCGTTTCAATGTCTGCCTTTTCCAGGTTCTTCATTGGCAGACTGTGGCAGCTCACATGTGTATTGCCAGGACTGTACTAGAGAAACTGAGGCAGGATTGCTGTGAATTTGAGGCCACCCTGGCTACAGTGTGAAACTTCAAAATTTTTTTAAATTATTTTTAATGTGTTTGGGTGTTTTGTCTACATATATGCCTATGTACCACGTGTTAGCTTGGTATCCTCAGTGGCCAGAAGAGGGCATCACATCTAGAACTGGAGTAACATACAGAGAGTTGTGAGCCTCTATGTAGGTGATGGGAATTGAACCCAGGTCCTCTGGAAAGAACAACCAGTGCTCGTTTTTTTTTTACTTTTTTGAAAAATATTTTTTTAAATATTTATTTTGTATACAATATTCTGTCTACATGTATGCCTGCAGGCCAGAAGAGGGCACCAGACCTCATTACAGATAGTTGTGAGCCACCATATGGTTGCTGGGAATTGAACTCAGGACCTTTGAAAGAGTAGGCAATGCTCTTAACCACTGAGCCATCTCTCCAGCCCAAAAAATATTTTTTAAAATTAAAAAAAATATTTTATTTATGAGTGTTTTGTGTGATTGTATGTTTATGTACCATGTGCATTAGAAGCCAGAGAGGGCATTGGATCCTGTGGAATTGGACTTACAGATGTGAGTCACCATGTGGGTGCTGGGGATCAAACGTAGGTTCTCTTCAGCAGTGTGCTAATCTCTTAGCAATCTTTTTAGCAGTTTGAGACTGTCTCACCTCCCCCTCCTTAAAAACAAAGTCCTCAGATGTCCTTCCCATGTAAACTGACCTATAAATCACAGTGTGTGATAGATGAACTATAAGATCTCGTGGCATTTTTATAACAAAACCTTGGGTGCTACATAGTGGTTAGTCTACAGTATTCCTTGGGTTGATAGTCTCTGAGGTTTGCTTCATGTCAAGATGAGGGGGCATAAAAACTCCACCACATCGTCACATGTTAAGAGGATATGGGATAGGTTATAATGTATCAGTACATCTTTAGAAAATAGGGTTTCCACTGGGTGGTGGTGCACACCTTTAATTAAATCAGCACTCGGGAAGCTGAGTCAGGCCTTGTCTCCAGAGCTAGTACACAGAAGAACCCTGTCTCAAAAACAAAACAAAGCAAAAACCAAGAAGAAAGGTCGCATGTGCCTTTAATCCCAGCACTTGTAGGCAGAGGTGGGCGGATCTTGGAGTTCCAGGCCACAAAGCCAGGGTCTTGGGCATGGTACTAGAGGTGGTAAGTATGTTTTCACTTACTCTGCAGGTACTTTTCTGTCCTGATTTCGCCTTTTTGGTGCACGTCTTTTATCCCAGCACTCTGGAGACAGAGGCAGGTGGATCTCTGTGAGGTCGAGGCCAGACTGGTCTACATAGTGAGTTCTAGGACAGTCAGAGTTGCATAGTGAGACCCAGTCTTAAAACAAATAAGAGGAAAATGGAGGTTTTCAGAGATTGTTTTGTGCATGTTTAAATAAAGTAAATACAGATTTATTTTTATCACATCTTCAGAATACTAAAGAAGGTATATACATGTAGATGCTTCATGCAGTAGGTGACTAAGTGCTCATAGCACAGGCAGCTGGGTTAGGCTCTGGGAAGCCCCAAGTTTAAGTCCTAACAGAGCTTGAGTCTGCTGGGAAAGGTAAGGTACAGAGCTAACTAAATGACTGGTGTGTGTGGCATTATGTGAGTGTAAGGAGATGTTGGGAGAAAGCAGTAGGAAAAGCATCACAGAAGTGGTATTTCAGAGCTGAGTACTGAAAATAGGAAAAAAGTAGAAATGCAAGGCAGTCTTCTAAGCAGAAGAAACAATAAAGCACAGAGGCATGTTGAGTCAGCCTTACCGTGTCTGAAGCATGATATACAGTTCAGAGCTGATTCAGGCGGGGCTGGAGATAGCTCATTGATTAAGAGACTTCTTGCTCTTGCAGAGGGCCAGGGTTTGATTCCCAGCACTCACATTATGGCTCACAACTGTCTGTAACTCCAGACTGTAACCACTGGGGATGTGACTCTCTTCAGAACTCTGTGGGCACCAGGCCCACACATTCTATACAGTACAGCTGTATATACAGGCAAAGCCCTCATACATGAGGGACAGAGTTGGGATCCCCGGCAGTCTGGAGGTATACAGCTGTGGTGGTTTGAACAAAAATGGCCCCCATAGGCCCATAGGGAGTGGTACGATTAGGAGGTGTAGTCTTGTGGGAGTGTCACTAGTGGGGTGGGCTTTGAGGTCTTGGAAGCTCAGACCTGGCCAATGTGTCATTCACTGTCACTTCCTGCTATCTGCGGGTCCTGATGTAGAACTCTCAACTCTCTCTCCAGCACCATGTCTGCCTGCATGCTGCCATGTTTCCCACCATGGCAATAATGGACTAAACTTCTGAACTGTAAGACAGCTGCAATTGAATGTTTTCCTTCATAAGAGTTGCCGTGGTCATGGTGTCTCTTAGTTAAAACTTTAACTAAGACAACATCTGTAACCCCACCATTTGAGAAGCAAAGACAGACAGATCCCAGGGCCTTGCTGGCCAGCCAGTTTAGCTAAAAGCTAAGCTTCAGTGATAGGCCCTGCCTCAAAAAGTAAGACTGAGGGACTAGAGAGATGGCTCAGCAATTAAAAAGCATTTTTGTTCTTCCAGAGGACCTGAGTTTGGTTCTCAGCACTTGCCTGTTAAGTTCAGCTCCAGGGGCTCTGACACCCTTTTCTGGTCTCTAGGATACCCATAGACTCATGGTATACACTTACATAGACACAAGTATACATATATACATATAAGTAAATGTTAAACATAAGGCAGAGAAGGGATTGAGCATCCTGAACTTGACCTCTGGCTGAAGTGGGTTGGAAGCATGTGTATGTAATCAGCTGTGCTACTTGGGGTGTTAGTCTGTTTCTAGGGCCTCCTCTAGTCTCCCATACTGGAGGATGGAACTTGATGTCTTGTTTGCTGGGAAAGTGGTCTACCATTGAGCGCTTTCTCAAGCTCCTTTTTTTTTTGAAAAAAAAAAACTTTTTATTTATTGTTAAGTAGTCCAAACTGGCCTTAAACTTGCTCTGTAGCCCAGGCGGGCCTTGAAAGTGTTATCTTCCCCTTCCTGATTCCTGAAGGAACTGGGATTGCAGGATTGTGGCTGCCAGCCAGACTAATCTATTGTGTTTGAGTAGAAGACAGTCTGGCAATGGCACAAAAACTTGTTAGGAGATATTCACAGAGGACCAGAAAAGAGGCAGTGAGAGCATGAACTAAGGCAATGGAAGCTAAAGGTATTCTAGAGACAAAATTAGTAGACTTTCCAGATAATTCAGGAGTAAAAGAAACATAAGACTTTAAAATTACCTTAAACCTTGAAACCTAAATATCTGAGAAGAAAATAGGATAATAAAAAAAAGAATCATCTGGAGATGGAATAAAAATAGATGTGTTGTGAGATCTCCAATGGAAAGATGGGAATAGCAGTGTGGCCCATGGCTGCTTGAGTGATGGCTAAGTCTCCCTCCTTCCCCCCAACCCACCACCTCCTCTCTCTCTCATCAGAGTCTCACTATATAACCCTGACCAATCCCCCTGCCTCTGCCTTCTAAATGCTGGGATTAAAGGTGTTTGTTATTGATAGGCATGGTGGATTCCAAACACTCAGTAGGCAGGGACAGGTGGATCTTCATGAGTCTGAGGTCTGCCTGGTCTATATAGTGAGTTCCAGGACAGCCAAGACATACAGAGACCCTGTCTCAAGAAACAAAAGAAAAGAACAACAACAAAACAAAAAAGGTGTGTGTTACCATGCTCAACTTAAAAACAATTATTTGCTTGTTTTGTTTGTATGTGCACATGCACACGTGTAGCGGTTAGAGGACAACTTGCAGGAGATGTTCTCTCCTTCCACCAAGCAGTTCCTGAGAATTAAACTCAAGGTCCTTAGGGTTGCCAGCAAGTGCCCTTACCCCCTGAGCCATCTCTCTGACCCTGAATCCTACTTTGTAATTTTTAGTTATTTTGTATGTATGAGTGCTTTGTCTGAATGTATGTCTGTGTACTACGTGTGTGCTTGGTGCGGAGGACAGAAAAAGGTATTGTATCCTTGGAACTGCAGTTACGGACAGTTTTGAACTGTGTAAGAGCAGCCAGTGCTTTTAACTGCTAAGTCATCTTTCCAGTCCCTTTAGATCCCACTTTGGAAGGAGAATGGATCCCAAACAGTGGATTTTTAACAAGAACATGATTGATGGGAAATGAGGCAGTGGAAGAGCTGATAACAAAACAGCTAAGTAGTGAGGAAAAACTGATGTGATGAATATCTCAGAGTTATGGGGAAAAAATTTAAAAACCTGGATTAGGTTCGTGAGCCCAGCGGTACAGGGTGAGAAGTTAGGCCACAGGAGGAAGAGTCCATCTATGGGATGATTAGGAAAGCAGTGAGACCCCAGAGTCTAGTTGTTAAGACGAGCAAGCTAAGTCACGAAGTTTAAAGCAGTGAGTTCATTGACAAGTGCTTTAACAGTGTGCCAGTAAAGCAGATAAAAATGCCGAGGGACTCAGTCACATTGGTTTGGTAGTTCTAATTTAAGGATTCAGGAGATCTGAGTACTGACTTAAAGGTAGTGGAGGGGAATAGCCAGAAGGTGCTCAGAAGTAAGATACCACAAAGGAGCTGGGCTGAAAGGCTCCTATGGGTGGAAGAGTTAACATGTAAAGGGAGAATCCATCATCCTCAAGTGGGAGGTAAAAAGAGAGAAGGGAGAAAATAAGTGAAAAGAAGAAAAGACTGCACAGCAGGCTTAAAGATGGATTTGTTTTTATGTGTATGCGTGCCTGTGTAGAGTTTGTGTGTGTGTGTGCCTGTGTAGAGTTTGTGTGTATGCGTGCCTGTGTAGAGTTTGTGTGTATGTGTGCCTGTGTAGAGTTTGTGTGTATGTGTGCCTGTGTAGAGTTTGTGTGTGCGTGCCTGTGTAGAGTTTGTGTGTGCGTGCCTGTGTAGAGTTTGTGTGTATGCGTGCCTGTGTAGAGTTTGTGTGTATGCGTGCCTGTGTAGAGTTTGTGTGTATGTGTGCCTGTGTAGCGTTTATGTGTGTGTGTGCCTGTGTAGAGTTTGTGTGTATGCCTGTGTAGTGTTTATGTGTGTATGTGTGCCTGTGTAGCGTTTGTGTGTGTATGCGTGCCTGTGTAGTGTTTGTATTTGTGCCTGTGTAGCATTTATGTGTGCCTGTGTAGAGTTTGTGTGTATGCGTGCCTGTGTAGAATTTGTGTGTGTATGTGTGCCTGTGTAGAATTTGTGTGTGTATGTGTGCCTGTGTAGCGTTTATGTGTATACTGTATATGCAGGAGCCCCTAGAGGTCAGAAGAGGGTGTTGGATCCCTCAGAAGTGGAGTTATGAATGATTGGTTGTGAGTGACCATGTGGGTGCTGAGAATCAAACCTGAGTCCTCTGCAAGAGCACCAAGTGCTCCTAACCACTGTCCTAGGGTTACTATTGCTGTGATGAACACCATGACCAAAGCAACTTGGGGAGGAAAGGGTTTATTTCTCTTACACTTCTACATCATAATCCATCATGGAAGGAAGCCAGGGCAGGAACTCAGCAGGGCAGGAACCCGAAGGCAGTAACTGAAGCCAAGACCATGGAGGGGTGCCGCTTACTGGCTTGCTCAGCCTGCTTTCTTATAGAACCCAGGACCACCAGCCCAGGGGTGGCACCACTTGTAATGGCCTGGGCTCTCCCTGGTCAATTACTAGTTAAGAAGATGTGCTTACAGGCTTGTCTTGATTTTTTTTTTCTGGTGGCATTTTCTCAATTGAGGTTCCCTCCTCTCAGACGACTATAGCTTCTGTCAAGTTGACGTAAAATCAGCCAGCACAACCACTGAGCCATGTCTCCAGCACCTCCCCTTTTTTGTTGCTTTGCTTTTGCAGTGCTATAGATGGAACCCAGGGCCTCTGCTTGCCCAGCCTGCCACCATCATGGGGGCTACACTGTCAGCCCAACTGTAATTGTGACCTCAACTCTTCTTAGGCTGTGACTGTCCCCTGGGGTCACCAGAATTGTGGGGAGTTTGAATTAACACTGAAGGAAATATGATATAAAGTTAGTCACACACACACATACACATACAAACAAACAAACAAACATACATACATACATACATACATACCAGGCTGGCCTAGAATGCAGCCAAAAATGACTTTGAATTTCTGATCCTTCTGCCCCCACGTCTAGAGTACTGGTTACCATTTACACCACCACACAGTTTCCGTGTGATGTCGGGGATCAAACTAAGGGATTCTTGCATTCTAAGCAAACATTCTACCTATGAGCTGTATTACCAGGCTCCCTATGCTACTGTACATTTAAGAAAAGATTTTTCAGTGGATTTTTTTCGCTAGTCGGCTCTCAAGTAACTTTATTTTCCTCAATACCTCCCGGCTGTTTTTTGGGGCTCCCGGAATGTTGAACTTCAGTTAGCTAACACATTTCATTTTCACCCCCTTGGTGGTGGAATAGATAGGCTATGCAGATGACTTGCTTTGGCTTTCCTCGTAGCCAGCGGGATACTGCCAAGCTGTATATATGAGAGGCTGAGAGGCGTGATCGTGGAGGGACTGGAAGGCCTCAGAGAGAAGGGCTGCATTTCCCTTGGCTGCTGAACAGGAAGGGGCAGCCTGTTCCTTGGCATCTGCTCCAGGGGAGGCTCCTCCTTGCCTGGTTTGTGTTTGCCCAGTGTGTGTTCTATGTTACACTGCCACACCTCTCTGGCCTAAAAGAACATTCTATCCCTCATCACAGAGGAAATATTGACTTAAGGAAGGGACAGTGGCCCCAGTAGCAAACCTGCAGGAGCCAGAGCTGGAGCAGAAGTGAATAAAGAAGTGCTTGGCTCTGCTGCTCACACTGATGTAGAGGAGGTCGTCGAGATGTCATCAGGGACTTAAGTGGTGGAATAAGCTGGGCGGTGGTGGTGCATGCTTTTAATCCCTGCACTCGGGAGGCAGAGTGAGTTCAAGGCCAGCCTGTCTACAAGACAGGCTCCAAAGTGACAAAGAAACCCTGTCTCAAGAAACCAAAAGAAAAAAAATAAAGGTAGTGGAATGCTAAACATGTTCTCAACAAGGGTCATTGGGGTTAGGGGGAGGACCAGTTCTAGAAGGTTAGCACCGGTGACCACGATATCCAGGCTTCATTAAACACCATGCTCTGAGAGGAAGCAAACAGGTTCGAATATTTAGGGAAATGTACGGTGGCAGATGCTCCAGTGTTGAGAGCCAGCGAGAGGTAGGTCGCAGGGCCATTAGTCAAGTTAACAAATTTAGGCCTTTCTTGCCTTTTTTTTTTTTTTCTTTTTTGAAGACTGGTCTTTGCATAGCCCTGTCTGCCCTGAAACTCTGACACTGGGAATTGAAGGTGTGTGCCACCTTTCTGTGAAAGGAAGCAAAAGGGTTTAAGGAGTAGAAGGACATGATTGGGTCCATTTTAAAAAGACCATGTGGGGCTGGAGAGACGGCTCAGTGGTTAAGAGCACTGGTTGCTCTTCCAGAGGTCCAGAGTTCAATTCCCAGCAACCACATGGTGGCTCACAACCATCTGTAATGAGATCTGGTGCCCTCCTCTGGTGTGCGGGCATACATGGAGGCAGAATGTTGTATACATAATAAATAAATATTTAAAAAAAAGACCATGTGGTTGTAAAACAGTGGACAGAGGAGGTGACAAGATTGGAGGTGGAGGTCCTGCCAGAGAGATTTGTAGTAATGTTGATGGCAGGAAATATTGGCTCCTTATTAGCATCAGTTATAAGAACAGTCAGTTTCAGGAGGCATTAGGAAAGTGGTGGGATAACAGAGAGGTCCTGTTGTGTGTGGTGTTTTACAGGTTCTGGGAATCCACACTCAGGTCCTCATTCCTACATGACCAGTGCTTTACTGACTAAGGCTACTTCCCTAGCCTCACCTTTTGATATTTTAAAACATTTACTATTTTAATTTTATTTCAAAAATATTTTATGTGTATGAGTGTTTTGCCTGCATGTATATCTGTGTGCCGTGTGCATGCTTGGTGTCCTCAGAGGCCCAAGAGGGCATTGGATTCCGTGGAACTGAAGATTAAAAATGGTTTCGAGCTGTCATGTGGGTCCTAGTTTTATTTTTTGAAACAAGATTAATGTAGCCTAAGCTGGTCTCAAACTTACTATATAACCCCTAATGGCTTCAGACTCTTGCTCCTCTTCCTTATCCTCCCCAGTGTTGGGATTATGGACCTGTGCCTGTTGTCTGAGGTTTTCTGTCCTACCAGGTCCCACAGCCATTTAGTCTCAAATAAACACACAGAGGTCTACATTAATCGTAAACTGATTGGCCTAGTATCTTAGGCTCTTCTTCTTAACTAATCATTACATCTTAAAATTAGCCTAATATTCTTGTCTGTGCTAGCCATGTGGCTTGGTACCGTTTTCAGCGAGGCAGTCACATCCTGCGCTGGGTGACACCTGCACACTGAAACTTCCCTTTTCCCAGAATTCTCCTGTTCTTGTTGCCCCGCCTCTACTTCCTGCCTGGTCATCCCCGCCTATACTTCCCTGCCTGGCTACTGGCCAATCAGCATTTTATTAAAATACAATTGACAGGGTAGAGACCATTGTCCCACAGTATTTGCCTGTTACATTAGCTGTATCGTAGGTGAGACTGGAGAGATTGCTCGGGCAGTTTAGAGTTTTCTGTACAAGCATAAGGACCTGAGTTCAGGTCCCCAGCATCCGCATAAAAGCCAGGCAAACTGCACACCTATAATCCCAGTGCTCTGTGATAGGAGGCCCTCTGGGGTTTGCTGCCCAACTAGTCTTACTGAATTGGTGAGCTCTAGGTTTACTGAGAGAATCTGTCTCAGAAAGAGAAGGGAGATGAGTGGAACAGTTACTCAGTGGTTAAGAGCACTGACTGCTCTCCCAGAGGACCTGGGTTCAATTCCCAGTACTCACATAGTGATGTTTGACCATTTAACTTCCTGTACCCTGGGATCTGATACCCTCTGCTGGTCTCAAAGGCATTATACACACGTGAGACATAGATGTACATACAGGCAAAAATACCCTTGTACTTAAACAAATCTTAAAAGTGAATTGTAGTAATAAGGGCGGCGGGGCTGCGTCCCCAACACCCCAGCCGCCTGCTCGGCTAGCTCTAGCTTATGCCCCGAAATAATTACACGGAAACTGTATGCTTTTAAACACTGCTTGGCCCATTCTCTTCTAGGCTAATTCTCACATATTAATTTAGCCCATTTCTAATCATCTGTGTATGGCACCCCAAGGTGCGCTTACCAGGAAGATTCTAGCCTAGTCCATCCTGGGTTGAAGCTTCATGCCGGGAGCGGGGCATGGCGTCTCTCTCAGGCGTCTGCTCCAGAGAGGAGAGCTGTCGAGTCTGACCTCACTTCCTCTTCCTCCCAGCGTCCTGTTCTGTTTACTCCTCCCACCTATCCTCTAACCAATAAAATGGGCCAGGGCAGTGCCTTTATTAGCCAATGACCTTCCTCCATCAGTGAATAGCAATTGAGAGAAATACTTGGCATTGACATAGACACATAGACACAGGTGCATACACATACACCTGACATACACATGCAGACACTGCACACACGTGCACAAAAGAAAAAAGATGCAAGAGTATTAAGTAAAATCCTACCTACTGCCCAGTTTACCATGGCATCCTTTTATATGAAATGTATGCCCTGGTTTTTGCCTGTCTTTGCATTTGGGTTTTGGGTTTTTGTTTGTTCATTTTTGAGACTGGGTTGTAACGGGAGGGCCTGCTTGTTGGGGTTTCTGTCCTGCCTGGTTCCCGCATTCGTTAAGTCCCAAGGAAAATCACACAGAGTGTCTATATTAATGATAAACTGATTGGCCCACTAGTTCAGGCTTCTTATTAACTCTTATAACTTATATTAATCCATTAGTCTTATCTGTATTAGCCACATGGCTCGGTACCTTTTTCAGCTGGGCGAGTCACATCTTCCCTCTTCTGTGTCTGGACAGGACTGCAGAAAGAGCTTCCTTCTCCCAGAATACTCCTGTTCTCATTGCCCCGCCTCTACTTCCTGTCTGGTTGTCCCGCCTATACTTCCTGCCTGGCAATCAGCATTTATTTACAACATAATTGACAGAATACAGAATTGTCCTGCACCGCTGGGTCTCTCTGCATAACTACGATTGTCTTAGAACTCACTATGTAGACTAGGCTAGCCCCAACAGACTGAGTTGTTGTTTTCTGCCTCTGCCTCTCTAGTGCTGTAATTAAAAGTGTGCACCACTATTCCTGGCTGGCCTCTACAGGTTTTAATCCAGCTCTGCTCATTAGAGTTCTTGGCATGGAGAAAGCCTGCAGTGAATAGTAGCTATTAAGTATGTCTGGACAGGTTGGTTAGGAACATAGAGGAACTGGCTAGTTTTTATGTCACTTTGACACAAGATAGACTCATCTGAAAAGAGAACTTCAGTTGAGAAAATGCCTCAGTAGGATAGCTTATGGGGCATGTTCTTAATTAGTGATTTGGGAGGGCTCTTCCTATTGTGTGTGGGGTCTCCCTGGGCTGGTTGGTCCTGGGTTCTACAAGAAAGCAGACTGAGCAGGTCATAAAGACAAAGCCAGGAAGCACCACTCCTCCATGGCCTGTGCATCAACTCCTGCCTCCAGGTTCCTGTCCCGACTTCCCTCAGTAATGGACTATTTCCTGGAAGTGTAAGGGAAATGAACCCGTTCTTCCTCGAGTTGTTTTTGTCCTAACAGCAATAGAAACCCCAACTCAGACAGACACCACACAGATACTGAGGCAGAGGGAGTGTTAAAGAGGCTAATGCTTGAGCATTGAGGAAGGACTAGTCAGATGAAGTGTATTGCAAGCAGGGAGAGCAATAGGAACCAAGGTATAGGTCCAGAAGAGAGTATGTTGTACGTCAGGAGCTACCAGGTTATTATCCTCTGTCAACACCTGCCCTAGCTCGGACTCTGGACGAGTTCCTGCATATACAACAAACAGACATGTACACAAACAGTATGAAGTCGGGGACGCTAGGAACATCTGTTAGTGATTGATTCTTTCAGGAGAGGGAGGTGGATAAACATGGGATTTGGAAAGGGAGGGTTTGTTAGAGGTCCCATCTGAACTAGAATTTGAAAGACTGGCCAAGGGGGAATTCAGACTGGTGGGTCTCAAGGGTTTTGTTTCCCAGACCCAGCAGCCTCAGCACCAGAGATGTGATGTCAGCACAGTCAGCGGTTTGAGGTCTGCTGATCAACGTATCCTTTAAGGGGCCTGAAGGGATGGCTCAGTGGGTAGAGACATGTGGATCTCTGAGTTTGAAGCCAGTCTGGTGTGTATTAGCGAATTCCAGGCCAGCCAGAGCTAGCTATGTAGTGATACCTTGTTGTTGTTGTTTTTTGAATAGTTTTCCTAATTTTTCCCTTTTCATATGTATCTGTGTGTAGTGTGTACATATGTGTATGCATGTGCAGGTGTGTGTGTGGAAGCTCAAAGCTGACATCAAGTGTCCTTAATCATCATTATTTTCACCTTGTATATTGAGACGGGTTTCATGATAAACATGGGGTTGGCCATTTGTCTAGCTAGTCAGCTTCTCTGGGATTTCTTGTCTTCACCCTCTGAGCCCCAACCCCCATGTGCTAGGATTGCAGGTAAGCAGCCACACCAACTCAGCTCTTGTGTAGGGTCTAGGGATCTGCACCCCTGTTTTCATGCTTATCTAGCAAGTGCTCTACCTGCTGAGCCATCTCTTCACCCAGGGCATGCTTTTCTCTTACTTGTTATGTGTGTGTGAGTGGCACTCTGTGGAGGTCAGGACAACTTTCAGGAACTGCTTCCTTCTTTCTGTCATGGATTCCAGTGACTGAACTCAGGGTATCAGGCTTGAACAACTTTACCCACTGAACCGTCTCTCACTGGCCCCACATCATACTTTCTTAAAAGGCACACCCTTTTATTTTTTAAAATTATTTTCCCTTTTATTTTGTGTGTATGTATGGATGTTGTGCCTGTATGTATGTATGTATGTATGTCTGTGTACCTCGTACATGTAGTGCCTGTGGAGGCCAGAGAGGGTATTTGATCTCCTGGGACTGGAGTTCCAGATAGTTGTTAGCTGCCTTGTGTATGCTGGGAATTGAACTTGGTTCCTCTTGAAGAACAGACAGTGGTCTTAGCTGCTGGGCCATCTCTTCAGCCCCCAGCCTCAGAATTTTTATTTTGTGTTGTTCGGAGTGCTATAAAAAAGCCACAGGATCTAGGCATGGTGGCACACACCTTTTCCCCAGTATTTAGGAGGCAGAGGCAGGTGGATCTCGTGTGTTCAAGATCAGCCTAGTCTACATAGTAATCTGCTCCAGGCCAGCCGGTGCCACATGTGAGACCCTGTTTCAAAAAACAAATAAAAATTCAAAAGAGTTCAGAATTTCCTTTGCCATACATAATAAATCTAGTGGCTGTTTATAATCTGGAGACTTTTATTTGTTTGTTTTTACGACAAGGTCTTGTAGCTACATAGCCAGTCGTCTTGTTTCCCACATCTGGCTGGCGAGCTTGTCTAGTTGCTGCAGCTTCAGTCTCTCATTTGTGTTTACATTTTACTGTGTTGCCAGTGGATAGGATGGTCCTGTGGGCATTGCACAGAACTCAGGAGACATGGAAGTGTTGTGAAAAATAGGTTTGGAAATGGCGTCTGTTCCCCTAGGAGTGTGTTTTGCAGATGGCTGTACTTAGCTCACATCCTCGGTAAGCATCTCTTTTTCTGTAGGCTGTTTTTTATGTCTTTTGATTCTGAAAAAGTATTTCATGTCAGCATGCTTGGAATCTACAGCCCCATGTGAAAGCTTGGGTACCTGGGGCACCTTGTCCAGCCTTTACAGAAAAAAACTGGGGCTTGCAGCTCTAGTTTCAAGGCACTGCTGTCATTTTCAGGGGATTATTTAGGCTGTTGAGGGGCAGGCTTTACAATAACTTGAAAAGTGACAACCGTACCATTTAGCAGTTTAAGAAGCTCCTGCTTTCCTGGGTTGCTGAGATGTCAAATTCAAGCTGTGCTGTGTTGGTAAAGTGTTACCTACAAATGAGAGGGAAAGGAGTCCTTTTC
This sequence comes from Microtus oregoni, assembly GCF_018167655.1. Lineage (NCBI taxonomy): Eukaryota > Metazoa > Chordata > Mammalia > Rodentia > Cricetidae > Microtus > Microtus oregoni. Next base: position 15,158,095 of record NW_024543081.1, read on the forward strand.
ACAGTTTCAGACAAGCTGTTTGCACTTCCTCCCCTCCACTTTTTCTTCTCTTGGTTTTGCATAAACATTAAATCCCCAAAGAACAAAATTTGAGGTGGCGAGTAGTACCTTGTCAGAGGGAGAAAGGCTTAGAGACCTGCACCTCTCATATTCCAGTGCAATTACTAAGTTGTAATTATTTCTAATTGTAATATGTATACTATAACATTACCCATAATTAGCTAATTAGTTAATTAATTTGGAGGTAGAGTCTTACTATGTAGTCCTGGCTGATGTGAGATGTTCTTCTGTATGCTGTGAATGTTTTATTACCACTGGTTAATAAGGAAGCTGATTTGGCCAATAGCCAGGCAGAATAGAGACAGGCGGGAAATCCAAACAGAGATACTGGGAAAAAGATGGCAGAGTCTGGGAGATACCGGCCACTGCTGGAGAAGCAAGATGTGAGGTAACAGGCCATGAACCTCATGGTAAAATACAGGCTAATAAAAATGGGTTAAGTTTTGTAAGAACTAGTTAATAATAAGCTTGAGCTAATAGGCCAAACAGTTTATAATTAATATTAAGCCTCAGAGTGGTTATTTGGAAACTGGCAGGTGGGAGAAAAACCTTCAGTTACACCTGACTGACCTGGAACTCACTGTGTAGACCAGGCTGGCCTCTAACCTGTTTCTGCTTCCTGAGTGCTGGGATTAAAGACTTGTACCCACACACTGAACATTAAATTTTAGTTATTATTTTGGGCTACACAGATGCCTCAGTAGTTAAAGAGCACTTGTTGCTCTTGTAGAGGATCCAGATTCAACTCCCAGCACCCTATGTGATGGCTCACAACTATCTGAAACTAGAGAATCTGATCCCTTCTGATCTCCTGGGGCACCAGAGACACATCATGGTATACATACATATATGCAGGCAAACACTGATACACATAAAAAGGTTGATCTTAAACTTTTTTAAAATTTAAGTCATTACTTTATTGTTTTATGTGTATAGGTGTATGGTAAATATACATCTATGTACCATAACATGAAGTTCCCTCAGAGGCCAGAAGAGGGCATAGGATCCCCTGGAACTGGAGTTACAGACAGCTGTAAGCCACCATGTGAGTGCTGGGAATTGAACCTGGATCCCCTGGAAGGGCAGCAAGTACTCTTATAGAGTTTTTGAATGTTTCTGATGCTTAAAAAGTTTCAGGCCAGTTCACAACCCCCAGAGAACCTAGGTAACAAACAGGACCCTAAGAGAGACATACATGGATCTACATAGGAAGGAGAAAACAAGATTTCCAAGTAAACTGGGAGTGTGGGGGTCACGGCAGAGGGTAGAATGGGAGGGGAGTGGAGAAAAATGGTATAACTCAATAAAAACAAACAAACAAAACAAACAGTTTCAGGTCGGGTGGTGACTGCACGTGCCTTTAATCCCAGCAGAGGCAGGTGGATCTCTAGGAGTTCAAGGCCAGCCTGGTCTACAAGGGCTAGTTCCAGGACAGGCTCCAAAGCTAGAGAAACCCTGTCTCAAAAAAAAAAAAGTTTCAGGCCAGATCGTGATGCATCCCTTTATTAGATATGGTGATGCATCCCCTTATTCCCAGTGTAGGTAGAGACAGGCAAATCTCTGTAAAGTTGAGGCCAGCCTCGTCTACATAGTACGTTCCAGGACAGCCAGGGATATGTAGAGAGACACTATCTCAAATAAGTAAAGTTTCAGATTTTCCAATTAGAGATACTTCCCTAATAAAATGTATTTAGCTTTTCAAATTCTGAAAAAGTCTGAAACTTCTAACAGTTGAATCTCCAGTACTTCCAAAGAAAATAACATAAAAAAAATCAGGACCAAGCTAGGCATAGCGGCATATGCCTGTAGTTCCAGCATTTGAAGCTGAGGTGGAAGGATCATTTGAGTCCAAAAGTTCAAGACCAGCCTGGACAACATAGGCCAGATTATAAAACATACAACAATAATAAAAATCCAATATCGATAGACTCTACATTTCTACTGTCTGATGGCTTTCGTGGCCAATCACTTTTTGTTTAATTTGAGCCAGGATCCCATTATATAGATGGCTTGATCTTAACTTGCAATCTTCCTGCCTTTGTTCCCTCGCTCTGTAGGCCAGGCTAACCTCAAACTCAAAGATCCTCCTGTCTCTGCTTCCAAGTGCTGGGATTAAAGGTGTGCACACATGTAATCATCTCTTAAGATTAAAAACCCTTTTATTGTCATAGTGACATTTTATGAAAACTTTTATTACAATTTATTTTTATTTAAACTTTCTTTTTTAGATTACTTTATGAATATGAGTATTTTTGTATGCATGTATATAAGCCTGGTACCCAGGGAAGTCAGACAAAGTCATTGGCTGTCCTGGAACTGGAGTTATAGATGGCTGTGAGCCACTGTGTAGATGTTGGGAGCATCTGTAGTGGCCATATCAGTATGGCCTTTCCTTCCTTTAGCCTTTCTCAGACTTTCCTAGCTCTGAGCTATTCTTACCAGGTTATCTGTTATCTGTAGCTTTCAGTGTTACCTCATCTCTTTACAGAGAAAAAATGGTCTTCAGGATCTTAGGTATTTCTGTCTGTGTTGGTTCAGCCTGTGTGTTCTCTGGCAAATGTCTGCAGAAAGCCCCTTGTGACAGCAGTCCTGCTGCCTTGTAGGGGTGTAGTCCACGTCAGGAGACCACAGGAAATGAGCATTACCTTTGTGCCTGCATACAGTGGCACAACATTTGCCCAACAGGAAATTGTGGGATTGGTGAGCTAGGGAGGATACACACCATCAGGAATGGCTCCTTTAAGCATGAACATTTAATTGTTACAGTTTCTTCAGGGCATCTCAGAGGTGGTTACATCAGTTATGGGTTTTCTAAAGTTTCTGCTTCTTAGCACCCCTTGGCAACAGAGGGGCAGCTACAAGAACCGGGTAACCAAGACGTGACTAACTCCTTAGGCCACTTCTATCAATTCTCAGATGAGTGCTTTCAGGGAATTTTCCATAGCAACTAGAAGCTGAAAAACCTGCCCGCCCAGCTTAGCAGTATCACTTCTGGGAGGCGTAAGGAGCCTGAAGTATATGTATCCATATATACAACATGCACGGAAATAGCACAGATGCACACATGCATACAGAATTCAGAGCTGAAGCTCACAGCCTGTTAAAATGTATCCACAGTCCGGCCATTTCTCCATGCTTTCACCCAGGCAGAGCCCACATCACCTCCTACCCTGGGCATCTGGAGAGCTTATCCAGTCCCATCAGATTTTGCTTCATGGCTGTTCAGAACTTCCTGATCACTCCAGTCTCTGAGAATAAAGATCAAAGGCCTGTATGCAGGGTGAGGTGCCCTTGACCCCTGCTGTTGTTCCCCTCAGTGCACCCCAGGCTCTGAACTTATTGGCTGCTCTCGGTACCTGGATCTCTCTCAGTGAAGTCCAGGCCTTGATTCCTTGCTTCCCTTGGATCCTTGTTTCCCTTGGATATGATACAGATAGTTCCTCTCTTCTGATGCAGTCCCGTCTAGTTTTGTCTCATGGCTGATTTTCAACTATCCTGCAGCAGCCTGACCTTGTTCACTGTTGGGTGGCCTTGCTCAGTGCCCAGTCATTGTTTGCTGAGTGACCAATGAGTAGGAAGCTGCCGAGAAGGGACCCGCTGATGGAGAACTGTCTTCCAGCCCCTCTGCCTCCATAGCAGATGTCAGTTCCTCCACTTTAAACCTGTTTTGCTCTGCCATGTTTTCTCCTCTTCCTCTTCTTTTTTTCAGACAGGGTCTTACTATGTAGCTGTGGCCTCACTATATAGACCAGACTATCTTCAGACTCACAGAGGTCTGCTTGCTTCTGCCCCCTGAGTACTGGGATTTGCCACCATGCCCAATCCTCTCCTCTTCTTCAAGGAACAACCAGATCACCTCCTTTGTGCTGAGTCTTAGGATCTCATCTGGGGACATGTTACATCGAACCATTTGACATTGGTTTTGTAGGTTATCACACACGAATATCAGCAATTTCATATGGCTTAATAGTTTTTAGTGTACCACAGTCTGGACCCAAGGCTCAGATACCAACAGCCATTTTTTCCCTGACAATCATTTTCTAGACATTACTAGGATCCCTAGGGCCCCAATGGGAAGTCCGATGGTGTGCTTGAGGGCCTTACTTAATCTCAATGATTTTATAATGCATAAGTGGTGGTATTCATTTTATTAGTGAGAAAACGGAGGTTCAAAGTGAAATATACTTGCCTAGGACCTGAACAAGTGGAGATTAGCAGAACTGTTGCCTGAATCCAGATCCCCAGAAGACATCCCATCTTCCCCTTACCCAGATCTCTCTCTCTCTGTTTTTTTTTTTTTTTGAGACAGGGTTTCTCTGTATAACAGCTCTGGCTGTTCTGGAACTTGCTCTGTAGACCAAATGGCCTCAAACTCACAGATCTGCTTGCCTCTGCCTCCCGAGTGCTGGGATTAAAGGCGTGCATCGCCATCTCACTGTGGTACAATCGATGAGCTCTGAATTATACTATTCATGCAGTCTGGTCTACAAAGCATGTTTCAGGACAGCCAGGGTTACAAAGAGAAACTCTGTCTCAAACAAAACAAAACAATAAAGCAAAACAAAAAGAGAAAAATAGTAGTTGAACGTTGGCATGAACAGAAAACTCTCCTTCTGGGATGGAGAAGTGGTGTGGAACAACCTCCTTTTTTGCTTTCTTGACAGAGCAGATGAAGCCCGAGGAGCCTCGTGGCAGTCAGATGCCCGTGATGCCCATCTAAGCCTGATCTGGGAAGACCTGCTACTGTCTCCTGCACATGATGTCAGGTGGGACAAGGCCTGCACTCATGGGAGCGCTGCTGGAGCCGACTTGCAGCTTCATAACTAGTCTTCCACTGAGGCAGAGAAAGATGAGCAGTTGAAGGCCTGCCACAGCACATAGCAGGTTTAAGGGCAGCCTGAGCTATGAGGCCTTTTCTCAAAAACAACCCAAACAACTGAAAAATAATCTAGATGGGAGGGGTGGACGGGGGAAGAGAAGGCTTTGGGCTCTTGGGTCAGTGACTGAGACTGCTCTGCTCCATGCTCCTCTGGCCTGCGATTTTGTCTGAGTTTAGTAGGGCGGTGGTAGCACACACCTTTAATCTCAGCACCCAGAAGGCAGAGGCAGGTGGATCTCTGTGAGTTCGAGGCCAGCCTGGTCTACAAAGCGAGTTCCAGGTCTGGGCTGTTGCACAGAGAAACCCTGTCTCAAAACCAAGGGTGAAAAAAGAGTCTGAGTTTATATGTTGGACATACTGCTGCTTTTCCACAGTGCTCATCTTTAGGTTTCTCCACCAGCTCATCAGCCCATTCCATACAGCCAGTCATTTCTATGTGATTTCTATTATTGATTGGTTGAGACAGGATCTAATGCCTGGAACGAGAACTCACTATGTAGATTAACTAGGCTGGCCTCAAACTCAGATTCGTTGCCTCTGCTGGGATTAAAGGTGTGCCACCATGCTTGATGTTTCTGCTTTTCTTAACTGTTCTCTCTGGTCTTTGTAGGAAACCACATGCCTTCTGCCAGTGGCCCTTTCTCTGCCCTGACTCCAAGCATATGGCCCCAGGAGATCCTGGCAAAGTACGCACAGGTATAGCAGTTAACATAGCCAGGCACCAGCCTGCCAAGCTCTCTCCCATGCTCTTCATGAAGAGATTTACTTTCGCAAGTATTCTGGGGATAGATGACCCACTCCACATTCACACAGGGTCACAGGCTCACTACTAGAGGTGATATTTTAGTTTCTTGGGCCTATATAGCACCCAGTCATTAGCTAGGAGAAAGATTATTATGGAGACACAGGAGAATTCAATAATGTGGTGACCCTTTGTACCAGATGGCAAGAGAAGGCATCATAGAAGGGTACCCATTATCAGGGTGGGTTTTAGCAGTCAGCCATACGGGTGGCATCTTTTGGAACCGCTTCACACTGCTTCCTAATCCTGGTTCTAGAAGGAAGAGTCTGCAGAGCAACCAGAGTTCTGCTATGATGAGTTTGGTTTCCGCTTGGACAAGGAAGGTGAGATGCTGCCCCTTCTGTGTGATCTTGCTGATGTCCTCGGGAGAATTCTGGCCCTGTGTTTTCCATTCTACTGCGTGTGACCTCTGAGGTTTAAGGCTATCATTTAAGGAGTTAAGGACAGAGTATATCTAAGGGTGATGTAAGTTTATGGGAACTTTTTTTAAAGATAAATCTTATTAATTTTTACATAATATAGTAGTTATGTATGTTGTAGAAAAATTGGACCATGCAGAAAGGGAAGAAGATTAAAGCAAAATGAAGCCTGGGCATGGTGATACACATCTTTAATCCCAGTACTCAGGAGGCAGAGGCAGGCAGATCTCTCTGAGTTTGAGGCTAGCCTGGTCTACAAAGCGAGTTATGGGACAGCCAGTGCTGCAGAGAAACCCTGTGTGTTGTGGCAGGGTTTGGTCTTTCAAGACAGGGTTTCTCTATGTAGCCCTGGCTGTCCTGGAATTCACTTTGTAGACCAGACTGGTCTTGAATTCAGAGATTGCCTGCCTCTGCCTCCTGAGTGCTGGAATTAAAGGCGTGTGCTACCACCACCTAGCAGGAGAGGTAGGATTTATTTATTTATTTATTTATTTTGGTTTTCGAGACAGGGTTTTTCTGTAGCTTTGGAGCCTGACCAGGCTGGCCTCGAACTCACAGAGATCTGCCTGCCTCTGTCTCCGAGTGCTGGGATTAAAGGTGTGCTCCGCCACTGCCCAGCCCACTCCTCCCTTTTAATGTACCACTTGTGGTTGAGGTTTTTTAGTACTAATGTAAGAGCTTGATTTAGGGTGACTGCCAAGGAGATTCTGCAGGCAGACTCACCACACAGACTGTTTGCTGGCCACAGACTTCGTCCTCTTGTGTGCAAGGGGTTCATGAAGCTGTGGTAGCTGTGCTTTCTTCCCGTTGATGTTCCCAAAGATGGTCTTGGCCACATGGAGTTCCCATTCTGGTGAGGAGACAGGCCGTAGTCAAACCGAAATAGAGTATGCTGGGGGCAAGAAGACCTATGAAGAGCATGTCATGGCTCGCAAAGAGGGAAGTGAAATATTTACATACAAGGCAGTTAAGTAGGGCTTTCAGAAAGGAAGACTTTGAATAGAGACTAGAAGGGGAGGGAGGGAGGAAGGGAGTGTAACTGCGGATGGGCAGTGACAGGTGCACAGGTCCCAAGGAGGGAATGGGTTTGGTGGAGAAGAATGAAGTGGAGGAATAAGAAGAAAGGGGTAAGAGGTGAGGACAGAGCAGCAGGTGATGGAGCCCGAAAGCCTTTAGTCTTGAGCCTGAGCAGTGACATGATCCTAGAAGGTCTATGTGACTGCTCTGGAGGCCAGTGAGATGCGCCAGTCGCCAGGGGTTTGGTAAGACACAAGGAAACGCAGAGCTGGTGAGATGGCTCAGTGGGTGGAGGTGATTGCCACCAAGCCTGGTGAGCTGGTTTTGATCCTTGGGGCCCATGTGGTAGAAGGTGAGAACTGACTCCCAGAAGTTGTCCCAGACCTCTGCACCTGCCCTGTCACACACCTGTGCTCACACATATACACGCACAAAGCCCATTGTGTTTGCAGTGGATTGAATTTGGTGTTTAGGGTACAAGGAGCCTCCCAAGCCTCTGGAGGATGGAGACCTGGCTTCTGGGTCTGGGGCTGCTTTGAGGAGAAGGTCTGCTTGGGCCCCCTTACCACTAAGAAGGCTGTGTGGCGAGAGCTCTTGGGAGGCTGTGGGCAGCAGTAAACCCCATCCAGACAGACCAGACTAATGTGGGGAGTGGGGAGTAAGGAACACGTTTCCCTTCCCCTCTCTTCTCTCTTGGTGGAAGGTTCAGAGCCTGGATGCAGCCAGATGGCAGGTGCACCCCTGGTGGAGGATCCCCCACACAGGCTACGGTGGCAGGCCCACCTGGAGTTTACCCACAACCATGATGTGGGGGATCTCACGTGGGACAAGATCGCAGTCTCCCTCCCCCGCTCTGAGAAACTCCGCTCCCTAGTGCTGGCTGGCATCCCGCATGGCATGAGGCCGCAGGTGAGGTGGCCACAAAGACAAGGACCCCACAGAGTTCAGAGTGCTCCGGCCTGTCACAAAAGAAACTTCTATGTGGCTTCTCCCTCCAGTTATGGATGCGACTGTCTGGGGCACTACAGAAGAAGAAGAACTCTGAGTTGTCCTACCGTGAGATTGTAAAGAACAGCTCCAATGATGAGACCATTGCTGCCAAACAGGTAACACGGAACAGCCAGCTAAGCTGATCAGGAGGAGCTGCTTGGCAGAGCCCATGTGCCCTGGCAGGAGGGAGGCGTCACCTCTGGGACTGCCCCTTGTTGGTCTCCTTGGCAGGGTGGGCAGCCCTTTTACTCATGAATGGGGCCTGGAGTAAACTTGCTCCTTTCCAGGCCCTTCAGTGCTGCAGGGAAAGTTATGGAAGGTGTGAGGAAGGATGTGGAGGAGATGGCTCCATGTTAGGAAGAGCGGGAAATTTTAAATACAGATCTGGGTCAGGCAGAGGTTCCCAGATGGCTGGTGTGGGCTCAGGTCCACACCTGATGGGATCTAGTCCTGGAGAAGGGAGGGTTAGCCTTTGCCTGGACCTAAAGGAATCCCCATTGATGGGACAGAAGCCCACCCACCTATAGCTTCTCTCCCTTACTGGGTGGGTAGCAGTCTACAGTTGCATCAAACAAGGTCTTGTGGTGTGGTGTGGGGATCTGACAGATTGAAAAGGACCTGCTCCGCACCATGCCCAGCAACGCCTGCTTTGCCAATGTGAACAGCATCGGGGTGCCCCGCCTGCGCAGAGTCCTCCGAGCACTGGCCTGGCTTTATCCCGAGATTGGCTACTGCCAGGGCACAGGCATGGTAAGCAGCCCGGGAGGCAACCAGGGTCTTTTTCAGGCCTCTTGTAGGCCATGTTCTCCCTTGAGGTGCTGTATGGATGGGAGGTGGGGATTGATCTGGGAGTCCCCAAGGAGGGCCGTGGGAACATGTCTTTTCCTAGGGGCCCTCTCAGTCAGCCTGAAAAAGTGTGCCTTCAGGAGGGTCCCCAAGAGCCTTTCCTAAGTAGCCATTCTAGAAAGACCTACATGAATACTTGGGTAGAAGCCCCGTGTCCTCCTCTGGCTAGGTGGCCGCCTGCCTCCTGCTGTTCCTGGAGGAGGAGGATGCCTTCTGGATGATGTGTGCCATTGTTGAGGACCTGCTGCCTGCTTCCTACTTCAGCACCACCCTGCTGGGTGTCCAGACTGACCAGCGGGTCCTGCGCCACCTGATCGTTCAGTACCTGCCTCGCTTGGACAAACTGCTGCAGGAGCATGACATTGGTGAGTCCTGGCTGCCTCCCTCCCCCAGGGTCTGGGGACCCCAAGATGGTAGTACCAACTCTGAGCTGAGAGGGCTGGTGGCTGGGCTGCCGGCAGAGACTCACCGTTTATTCTGATCCCTTCCTTTCCCTTCTGCTGCTCTTTCGGAGCTGGCTGACTCTTGCCCAGGCTGTTCCCTGTGGACCACAGCCTGGTCCCAGCTCCCGTGGCTTTGGTTGTCTGTTGGCAGAGCTCTCCCTGATCACACTGCACTGGTTCCTCACGGCCTTCGCCAGCGTGGTGCACATCAGACTGCTGCTGCGCATCTGGGACCTGTTCTTCTACGAGGGCTCCCTGGTGTTGTTCCAGACTACGCTGGGCATGCTGCGCCTTAAGGTGTTTACAGAGTCTCCTCCCCACCGTCAGGGCCTCCTAGCTTCCAGACTGAGAAAGGAGAGCGTGGACCAAGTACAGCAGTTCTGGTACCCTCCTCTGGGGAGACCCCATGCTAGTCCAGCCTTCATCATAGTGTTGCCCGAGAGAAGCCCTAAGTGTGGGTGTGCTCGGGGATCTTCCTGGGCCTGCCGAGCCTTCCTGGGGATCTGAGGAGGGCACCAGTGCCATGCTCCCTAACTCTCCCACTCCCCAGGAGGAAGAGCTGATACAGTCAGAGAACTCAGCCTCCATCTTCAACACACTGTCGGACATCCCTGCACAGATGGAAGACGCGGAGCTGCTGCTGGGGGAGGCCATGCGGCTGGCTGGCTCCCTCACTGATGTGGCTGTGGAGACCCAGCGCCGCAAGCATCTGGCCTACCTCATTGCAGACCAAGGCCAGACCCTGGGGACTAGTGCCACCACCAACCTCTCTCAGGTGGGCTGAGTAGGGAGGCTCTGTCTTGGCCATATCATGGAGTTCCCAAGGGAGCCCAGAGGGCCCTTACCTGCTGAGCTACTCTCCATCCCACCCAGCTCTGCAGTGGCCCCGTTAGACAATCAGACGGCCACTAGGGGGTGACCTAGGCTTCCTTAGTAACAGGCATTCCTGGACATTGTGCCTAGCCTGAACTGAAGATATGGTTTGATCTCAGTGTCCACTTCAGGCCATTAGAAATGCCCAGACACGAGTGAGACACTAGCTAGTGTCTGCCTTTCTGAGTGGCTGCTTTGGCCACTGCTGACAGCTTTCTTCTCCACAGGTTGTACGCCGCAGGACTCAGAGGAGGAAGTCTGGCATCACCTCCCTGCTCTTCGGTGAGCACCAGGGCGGGTTTGTACAGGCTCTTCTAGAGGCTGGGCAGGACTGGTGACTGAGCCCATGTGCCTCCTAGGGGAGGATGACCTGGAGGCTCTCAAAGCCAAGAATATCAAGCAGACAGAGCTGGTAGCTGACCTCCGTGAAGCCATTTTGCGTGTGGCACGCCACTTCCAGTGCACAGACCCCAAGAACTGCAGTGTGGTGAGTGGCAGGTTCCCCAGACTCAACTTGAGGCTCCCCTTCCCCAGCCCATTCTTGGTACTGAGGCTCCTCCTCCATGGTGGGCCTTTCATTTCTGGCAGGAGCTGACCCCAGACTACAGCATGGAGAGCCACCAGCGGGACCATGAGAACTACGTGGCGTGCTTACGCAGCCACCGGCGCCGGGCCAAGGCCCTGCTGGACTTCGAGCGGCATGATGATGATGAGTTAGGCTTCCGAAAAAATGACATCATCACGGTGTGTGGGGGCCTGGCACGCATGCTTCCTGCTGCCTGCTCCCCACCTTCCCTGCTGAGAGCTGATGCTGCTGAGCATGTTTGGTCTCAGCCTGGTGGGTGCTGAGGCCATCGGGTGGTTTGTGCAGGCCCTGAGCCCAGTCCTGTTTTCTCCTGCAGATCATCTCTCAGAAGGATGAACACTGCTGGGTGGGCGAGCTGAACGGGCTGAGAGGTGAGGGCTTCTGTCTGCTGCAGGGCTGGCGGGGGAGATGAGTCCTTCCTCTTCCATGGCCTGCCCAGCCTCAGACCTCTGGCCTCTGAGGGAGCTGGGCTTTCTTTCCTTTGGTCTTCTTGGCATGCCTGGCCTACTTGAAGGTTCTGAATGGTCCGGGGAGCCCTTTTCTTGGACCTTGGGGAGAAGGTTTGCCATGGCCGCTGCAGCTCTTCACATGACTGCTTCCCCCGACAGGCTGGTTTCCAGCTAAGTTTGTCGAGGTCCTGGATGAACGGAGTAAAGAGGTAAGAGTGTGGAACTGCTCCTTGTAGCTCGTGGTGTGGGAGCATCCTCCTACTGGGTCCATGTCCCAAGTGAGCCCTGGCTTGTGGCAGCTGCCGGGAGTACAGGAGAGGGTGGCTGCAGGTGTCAGGCTAGGGCTTCTCCAACGTTCTCTCCATCAGTACTCCATTGCGGGGGATGACTCTGTGACAGAAGGAGTCACAGACCTCGTGCGAGGGACCCTCTGCCCAGCCCTCAAGGCCCTATTTGAACATGGACTGAAGAAGCCGTCCTTGCTTGGAGGAGCCTGCCACCCATGGCTGTTTATCGAGGAGGTAATTACTGTTGGCACCTGGGCCTGGTGCTCACCTCAGTCCTTCCCTGGGTTCCTGGAGGAGGTGGAAGGAGCTTGCCAGGGTGGTGGTGGTGGTGGTGGCGTGTGTTCACCATCACTGCCCTCACTCACACTGTGTCTTGTCACCACAGGCAGCGGGCCGGGAGGTCGAGAGAGACTTTGATTCAGTGTACTCCCGCCTGGTGCTCTGTAAGACATACAGGTACATACATAGTGCCTGTGCCACCTGCCAGTGCCCAGCATGGCAGCCAGTGATGGCACTCTTGTTCTTACAGGTTGGATGAAGATGGCAAAGTCCTGACCCCTGAAGAGTTGCTGTACCGGGTAAGTTAGGACACTTGTTAGGATTCTTGAGACCTCTCTGGCCAGCCACTGGGCACTCGAGTGACATTGTGCCCTTCTCAGGCTGTGCAGTCTGTGAACGTGACCCATGATGCGGCACACGCCCAGATGGACGTCAAGCTCCGCTCACTTATCTGTGTGGGGCTCAAGTAAGTGTAGGGAAGGAGAGGCCTTACAAGAGTACCCCACAGGGCAGAGCCAGGGTGTGGGGGAGGTCCTCAGGAATTCTGAACCCATTGGAGGCCTCACTTTCCTGAGGGTGCAGGGTGGGGTCCTCTGGCCCCCAGCCCCATCCTCTTTTTGCCTTGTTCCTAGTGAACAGGTGCTACACCTGTGGCTGGAGGTCCTCTGTTCCAGCCTGCCCACTGTGGAGAAGTGGTACCAGCCCTGGTCCTTCCTGCGCAGCCCCGGCTGGGTCCAGATCAAGTGTGAGCTCCGGTGGGTGAGTGGGCAGCTCTGAAGGGCCTGGAACTTGGTGGGATTGGAGACTGTTGGGTGGGCAGAATAGCCCAGAATGACCAGAGACTGTCCCTTGGTCCCTAGTGTCCTCTGCTGCTTTGCCTTCAGCCTCTCCCAGGACTGGGAGCTTCCTGCTAAGAGAGAGGTGTGTATGGCTTGGTTGGTCTTTTGTGCCTTTGCTGGGAGGGCTGAGGTGCAGTCTGGGCTGAGGTGACCTGTGTGGTTCCAGGGTGGTCCCTGCGCATGACTGGGGCTGTTCTGTGCACAGGAGGAGAAGCAGCCACTGAAGGAGGGTGTTCAGGACATGCTCGTGAAGCACCACCTTTTCAGCTGGGACATAGATGGATGACACTCCTAGCTGCTCTGTGGCTCCCAGCCCTGGCCAGCCTCAGGCCTCCTTCCCCCAAGGAAGGAGGTTCAGGGAAGGAAACACCCCCGAGCCTGCCCAGGACCCACGATAGTGTCTAGGCCTCCCCACCCCATGCTCACATAGTTGGCTGGTGGCCAGGTCAGTGTCTCTTCCTAACACGTTTCTGGGGAGTGTCCTTCCAAGGTCCTGAAGGAGTGGAGAGCCACCTCCACGCAGGCCTCTGCTCAGGAAGGGCGTAGGCTAATGGTAGATAAAGGCCTCTTGACCTCTTTAAATGTAAATAAAACTCATTTTGTGAGACTGCGCCTCCTATCTTTGTTTAGCTAGGCCTGGGTACTATCACGGTGACCCCATCAAAAACCACTTGAAATGGTCTGAAACTAGGGCCACAGTGACCTGTAGGTGCCGTCATGGAATAGGCCCAGGATCCCAGTCACGCCTTTCAGCCCTGATGGATCAAGTACAACAGCCTGGCAAGTCAGTGTTTTTGTTTTATTTTAAAAAGTTCACACAGCTTTCCCACCTTTGTCCCAGCACTGTCCCTACTCCGTACTGGATCAGGACAGAACAGGGCTGGTGTTGGGCAGAAGGTACCTCTTAGTCCCCAGCAGGTGTAGCCAGGACCCGCGGGACCCACCCACCCTTACCCCATCCCAAGGCCAGGGTGGCTGCAGTGGGGAGATGGGACGGAATGTGGGTGAGTGGAGAACTGAGAACCAGGAAGCACCTCGGCCCTTGTGGCACTATGGGGCCAGGAAGCAGGGCAGGGTGGCGTGTAGGCGATGGTAGGTGTCTGTCTACATGTCAAATATGTGTGGGATAGGCCTAGGCAGCTGCATGCCAGGTTGGGTACTGGGCCATGTGGCACACAGCTCCTCATGGTGACCCTGTATCCCCAAGCAGCTCTCCAGGCCTTTGCATGTGAAAGCAGGTGGAGGTAGCCACACCCATCTCCCCCCACCCCTAAAAATATATGTATATATGCAAGTTGATATATAATATCGAGGTATATACACCTATACAGATTTTTGCCACCAACCACTAAATGGTTACACTATATACCAAGACTAAAATGGCAGAGTGCCACCTCTTGGGACACAGGGTCCTGGGACTGGCTGATAGGGAATGGGCAAGTAGAGGCCTGGCTAGTTTCCTCCTTAAAGGGAGAGGAAGGCAAGTTGGCTCCAGGCCCACCTGGGCCAAACTTCAGCCAGATGTGCACCTCTGACCTCAGAAAAGGAGGTCGAATTGAACTGGGTTTGGCCAGCCTCTGAAAACCTCAGCAAGGGCCCAGAGTTGTTTCTTGAGAGCTTTTATCCCCGGCCCTGGGCCCTGGGCGAGGTGTAGGGTCTCTACTGCAGCCTCCAGGGACTGTGATTGTCAAGGCTCACAGTCACAGGGAGCACACACTGGTTATGGTCCTGTGGCTCCCCAACTTCAGACCCTTCCCTAGCCTATGTCTGCAGTCAGAGGGCTACAAGCAGGAATCCCAGTGGAGCTGCAAGTCGTGGCCATCCAGGAAGTCCGTGGAGAAGAGGCTGGGGGCTGCAGTACTGAGGGGAGCCAGGCTGAGCACAGGGCCACCAGATGACAGCTCCAGCCAGTCCATGCTGTCCAGGTGGCCATCAGCCAGGTCCAGGCCCATACCACTGCTGGGCTCAGAAGCAAAGTGCAATTCAGAGGTGTCCATGGGTGATGGGGGGTGGTCCAGGATGGCAGAGCTGCTCAGCATCTGGCTATGGAGGTCATCAATGAGGGAGAGGGGCTCTGGTCCTTCGTGCCCACTAGTCAGCAGGGGCAGCCCCGTACTGCTTTCCAGGAAGTCCTCCAAGCGCCCCGGGAGAGTGGGGGAGCCAGGTGGAGGAGCAGCCTGAGGGAGTTCATTCGAAGGCGAGGGCTGTGGTGTCAGCAGGGACCCACAGGCTGCTGCTGGGGGTGGCTTCTCCTTGCCTTGTAGGGATGGTTGCTCCTTGAAATATGCTGAAATCTCTGCCAACAGAGATAGTGGATTGGGTCAGAAACCAAGTTTGAATATGCACGAAAAATGATGGGACAATCTTTACCATAAACCAGAGAAGAATCTACTGGCTACAGACTTAAATATAGGAGAGAAAACCATAGAACTTCTAACTTGTGGGAGCTGAGGATAAATGGAAAAATGCCTGCCTGGTATGCATGAGGTTCTTCTGGGTTCAAACCACACATGCATGCACCAAAAAGCTAAAATAATGAAAAGACATGTCACCAAATGAGAGGAAGTATCTGCAGTTCACAGATTGACCAGGGAGTGCATACAATTTGTAAAACTCAACTTCACTTTTAAAAATGGGCAAAGGATAGGTATTTTCTCCAAAGATCACATGTCTGTAACAGTTCATGGCATCACTGGTCATTAGGGAAATGAAATGCCCTGCCCTGAGGAAATACTATCTCATACACGACAGTCTGGCTACTCTCAGGTCAGAAAATAGGTGTTGGTGGTCAGAAGTGGAGCAGATGAGCTCATGCATGAGGTTCCCAGCACCAGAAGTGTTGGTGAGGAAGTGGGGTCATTGGAACCAAGTGTGCATGACAAGGGAAGGTTAAATAGCTCACAGCAGCTTTGAAAGCAGTATGAGTTGGTTCCTCAAAAAAAAACCAGTATGACCTAGCCATCTCACTTGTACCTAAAAGCAGCAGCCACATACATTTCAAGTGTGCAGTGATGGACAAGTGGATGAGCCCTGAGGACATGGTAAGTAAAATAAACCCCTCACAGACAGACCAGACCACAGGAGTCCATATGCGGGGGAGTGAGGTAGACGGTGACGGCTGTGCAACACCAGTGTACTTAATGCAACTGGACTGTCGAGTTTTGTTGTATGTGACACAATAAAACTCTCCAGGTCTCTGTCCCAGGTCAACTGTGCCTGTGTTCAGTTTCCCAGATGCCACCACCTGACTCTTTCTGGCATCAGGTGTCCTTTGGGGATGGGAACAGGCCGCACGCTGGCTGCCATTCCTCTACCATCCCTAAATACCAGATTTCAGTGGTTCCAACTCCTCCATTAATCACCTCTGTCCTGATGGGGTTTGTGGTGGGCACAGTGGCCACTGTGGCTCAGGCCTGGGGCTCTCCTGAACTCCAGTCCAGCCACCTGCACTGATACAAAGGCTCTGTGGCAGACTCAGCACTAAATGTTCTCCTTAAGCCTGGAAACTCCTGAGTATCAAGCACCGAATAATTAGTTGTATGTGACACAATCAAACTTCCCCTGGCTGCAGCTCTCCAGCTCACTGCAGGGTCTCCGTGCTGGTGTTCCTGCACAGCCACAATCACTACAACAGGGAGGGCCTTGTGTCAGTCGACTCTGCCACCTGGGGCCAGCCATGACCTCATGTTCTTCTGCCCTCTTCTCTCATTCCACAGCCCCAAGCTGGTACCTTCCTAGGGTTTGCCCTGGAACCCTGAATTCCTGGATCTTTCCTGTCCCTTGTTCACAATGCTACTGTCAGGTATTTGGACAACTCTCCCCACACTGTAGACTGAGTTCTACAAGGATAAATGTAGGCCACGTTCACCTAACTGCAGGGATGTCATAGGCCTGCGGCTCTGAAACGAACTGCCACCCTGTAACTAGAGGTGAGGAAGGCAGCTGGGGACGGGGTTTTTACCTCCACTCTGAATAAGAATATCAAACAGATCGTCCATCTGCTGACTGGAAGAGCCATTTTCCTGCAGGAAAGAAACAGAAAAGAACATGAATATCCAGATACCATCTCAGCTCAGATTGGGCAGCCTTGCACTGAGTGTTCCCCATGCTTGTCATGGACCTGCTTCTTAAGCCCATCCCCAACCCATGTGGGTCTGAGGCATTGCCCAAGGTTGGGCCTGCTGCCTTAAAGCATATTGTCCATGTGTACATGCATGCCATAATGTGTGGAGGTCAGTTCTCCCCTTCTACCATGTGGTTCCTGAGGCTCAAATCTACTGTCAGGAAAGTGCCTTTATTTGCTGAGACATCTTGCCAGCACCCCAGCTCCCAGCATCCTCACCTGCTGCTTAGGCTGCTGAGTCACAGTCTCCTCATACCCAGGCGGCTCCTTCTTCAGCAGAGATGTGGGGGCTGCAAATGAGGGCTGAGGCGGGTGCTCCAGGTCCATCTGGGCAGGTGGGTCAGGGGCTGGAGAACCAGGCTGAGACAGAGGCTAAATGGGAAAATCAGTTGTTGGTGGGAGTAGAGGCTGAAACATGCCAGGGTGGGGAAGGGCCGCCCTCACTGCCCACAGGTCGTTAGCTAATGAGCTTTTGGGAGCGTTCATGGAAGCCACCAGGGAAGAAGAAATACAGGATGGGTAAGCACGATGCTGTGAGGGTGACAGGGACACCTGGCCCCAAGAAGGCCACTCTAGGGAGCAGGATCCCGAGTCTGAGGCTGCAGCTTATATTGTCAGGGTTCACTCTCCACCCTCCCATAAGCCACCCAGCCCCTGCCCTTCAGCTACCTGCCGGGGGCTCCCAGTGGGCAGGCCAGGGTCATCTGCACTCTTATTGGTCACTGTGAGGATGAGGTGAGTCCCTGTAGAGTCAGTGACCAGAGTAGGAGGGGTGACCCTTTTGAGGAAGCTGGTACCCTGTGGGCCCAAGAGCAGCTGGGGGGCAGGGGCCAGATCTGGCTCAGGCGGCCCGGCTTCCTGCTTCACCACCACAGGTACGGGCCCTGGGGCTGGGGCTTGAGTGTCTCCATGACTGGTAGTGGGAGCCACCAGGCCAGGGCCAAAGGCACAAGCAGAACCCTGAGGCTGGCTGCTGAGCTGGCAACTGGAGAAGCTACTTTCTCGCTTCACAGGGCTGCTGGCTGGGGCCGGCTGCTGTGCCCGCTTCTGCTGCTCCAGCTGTAGCCGCAGCAGCTCAACCAGCTGCTGCTTCTGCTGGAGCATTCGGGTCAGCTCCTCAATTTGCTTGTCCTTCTCCTGCAGCATCTGGTCCTTGTCCAGTCCCTCCACCTCAGTCCGTGCACCAGGGCTCAGGCAGCAGGACGCAGCACGGGCACCCTCCTCCTTCACCAGGATCTGCAGTGGGGAGGCCTGCAGGGTGAGCTGTGTCAGCGGCGATGTCACCATTTCACCAAAGGCATCCCCCGGTGTGGAATTCTCATCACCCGTGCTGAGCAGTGACCGCTCTGAGGGGGTGGGAGACACAGGGGGCGTGGAGCCCGTGCTGCCAAACTTCACCATGCCATTGCTGGTTACTGTGGCCACCACCATCTCAGCTGGTGCTAGGCCTGCTGTTACAAGAGCTGGCGCTGTGCTCAGCCGGGCCGCAGGGAAGGCGACCACTACCTCACCAGCCTTGGACAGGAGAGAGGTGGTGGCAGGGGCCTTGGGGGCTCCTGGAGCTGGGCTGACTTGGTCTTGGTAGGCACGCAGGCGCTCAATCAGCTCTGTCTTGGTGCCAGAGACGGGCAGTGACCGCAACTTCAACTCCTGCTTCAGCTCTGCTACCTGCAGGGGTTGAGAGCTTAGCAGCGTGGGAAAGGTAGAGGCTAACAGTATGTGAGTCTGTCCTTCATCTGGGTCCCACTGGCCATTCCAGATGAGACCCTGCAAGGCCCTCCCTTAGAGCAGACTTCTCCAGCCCCACGTGGTGCCTGCAGCTCAGTAACTTCCCTGGTGCCCTGGATGAGGAAAGCTCATGGAATACAAGAACCTTGAGCTCATAAAAATCCTAAGCAGAAAGAGAGGAAAGAGAGGACCTGAGTCCAGCTGGAGCCCATCAGCCCAAATTTTGCAGGGATCCAGGTCATGACACAGGAGGACACGTGTTCAATAGAAAACTTGGCCTATCCCATCTTCTGCTCAGGGGCAGCGAAAACAGGCTGGGCCAGGCTGAGCCCCTGGACTGACTGACAGCAGAGGTGGGTGAAACTGTCTACCCTACCTGCTGCCTGCTCCCCTCCCAGAGGGAACAACCCCCTGCTGCTACTCACATCCACCACACAATAATGGAGAACACAAGATTTCCTCCGCCCCAGCCCCACACACATACACAAAGGCTGCTACTGCTATGACCACAGGTCAGAGAGGCCTTAAAGCAGGCTCTAAGGTGCCCTCTCATGGCAGATTGGATCTGGAGCCTGCTCTGCCTTCCATCCGTGGTCATGGGGCATCACTGTTTCTGCCTGAAATCTTCCCCTAGTCTTTTTTTTGTTTGTTTGTTTGTTTTGGTTTTGGTTTTTCCAGACAGGGTTTCTCTGTGGCTTTGGAGCCTGTCCTGGAACTAGCTCTGTAGACCAGGCTGGTCTCGAACTCCCAGAGATCTGCCTGCCTCTGCCTCCCGAGTGCTGGGATTAAAGGCGTGCGCCACCACCACCCGGCCCCCTAGTCTTCATGGGAGAGGCCTAGTCTTCCAGTGAGAAGGGATCAGCTCCCTACCTTCATGTCATCCAGGTTGGCTGGCAGGGCTCCTGGTTTGCCAGCCAGTGCAGTGCTGTTCTGCCGTGCCAGCCCACTGGGCCCTGGGGTGCCTGAGCTGGAACTGCTGCTGGTGGAAAGGCTGCGTGATGGGGTGGGGGCACTGCTTCCTGGAGTCTCGCCTGCTGGCCTGAGGCAGGACAGAAATAAACAGCTTCAGTACCCCCTAGTTTCTGCAGGCAGTGGCCATCTGCAGAACCTCAGGGACCGTGTTCCTACTTGGGAGGGGCAGGCAGGATGGCCTGGTAGTTGTAGTGCTGCTGCTGTTGCTGCTGCTGCTGGTTGAGGATTTGCAGCTGCAGGAAGAGCTGCTGCTGCTGCAGGATCTTGGCGTAGGAGGAGTCCATGGTGGGCGCCCCCTTGTCCGGCTTTTGGTCCGGGGGGATGTACTGGTGGTACTTGAGCTTCTTCACCTTTGGCTTCAGCTCCTTGGCCTTCTTGCTGCGCTGTGACTTCTCGCTGGCAGACTTCGGTTGGCTTTGCTGAGGGGACACAAGACAGTGTCTTCAGGGGCCACCCCAAGGAGAAACAGCCTAGCCCCATGCCCAGCATCTTCTGAGGAGGCACCCACCCCTACTTTGTGAGACCGTCTCTGTCCTAAAAGACATGGCAGGCTGGAGAAAAGACCAACCAGATGGATCTGCCCAAGTGTCACCATGACCCTGAGCAACATAAAAACTGAGCTCAGCAGCACGGCCATGCTCCAGAGCCCCACCTAGGAAGGAAGTGTCAGTGTCAGAAGACACTTGCCCAAGGCTGCACAGTGACCTTGTTCTTGATACAGCCCAGGATGCCACAATCTTCTGTTTGTGCCCCATAGGCTCCTGGCTGGCATAACTTTAGGGCCTGGATGATCAGAGTGTTCAGGTCAACCCAAAAAGGTCAGGGGGGCGATAACAAAATTCCTGCCCTTTAGGCAGGTTGAGATAGACGAAGGCAAGTTATCAGTGTCCCAGAGAGGACACTGGGAGCAGATAAAGGTGACATGGGTAGAAGATGATGCAGAGATCAGATGGACTGATCACGTGGCACTGGTGATCACAGGAAGGTCTGGCAGAGGCGGCCACACGGACATGCGGCAGCGAGGAGCTGGGCTCCTGGGGACCAGGAAGATGTCTGGTCGTGACACTATGTCTGATGAGACCACAGGGACAGCAGAACATTGAGTGGATGGCCATGGGCACCCAGACTGCAAAGGGAAGAGGTGGCCAAGGATAGCCTCACCCTAAGCGGGGAGTCCGGGAAAAGATAAAGAAGGAAAGCCATGACCTGGGAGAGGACGGTGCTTAATTTACTGCTGGCACCAGGAGTCAAACCACAAGCCAGTCAAGAGCAAGCACAGGCCAGCGTGTGGTCAGAAAAGGCCATGTGCCATGAAGAGAGGTAGAGAAGCTGGGGACCTCTGGGACTACTGCAGATGAACATGAGGCCCCTAGCCAATTGAGCACTCAGTAAATACCAGAAGAGAAGAATCTGGACAGTTCCTGGGCTGCGAGCCATCAGTACCTCCCACACTCAGGCTAATGGAGAAGGCTGTGGGTAGCCAGGAGTTGCTATGTTGGTATACGGTGTGTATGAGGAGGGGGCCAAGAGAAAGAGAGAGGGAGCAGAAAGGGCAGATGAAACTACTGGGACGTTGTAGGTGGCTCTAACATTGACCTCTGTGCACACAAGGCCAGCAAGCCAAACCATGGGCTTCCTGTAACCTCTACTCCCTAAGGGACGTCAGGGGAGGCTAAAAACAGGGAGGCTACAGGGCCAGTGGCATGATCCCCAGCACGCCCTGCTGAGGTCAGTCACCTGTGGCACAGACTCCCGCTGCTTCAGGAGGCAGAAGATGGAGCCCTCAGGCACAAATGACTGGCTCACTGTGCTTGCCATGGGCTGAACGTGGTGAAATGTTAGAGCTGAATTCTCCACTATGAGGTATGATGAGGATGGTGGCTTAATTTGTACGTAGAGGGGGCCTCAGAGTGACTACGAATACATAAGGTCATCATAGGATGGAGCCCCGCTACCATGGATTAGTGTTAAGCCAAGAAAAAAAAAAAACCTTTAAAGAAAAAAAAAATACAGCTGGGCAGTGGTAGCACGCACCTTTAATCCCAGCACTCGGAAGGTAGAGGCAGGTAAATCTCTGTGAGTTTGAGGCCAGCCTGGTCTACAGAGCAAGTTCTAGGACAGCCAGGGCTACACAGAGAAACCCTGTCTCAAAAAAAACAAAAACGAAAAAAAAAAAATCAAATGTTAACTGTGTGCACAAACATCACAGTGTGCATGTGAAGAGCAGAAGAGAGCCTGTGCGAGTCTGTACTTTCCTCCCGCCATGTGAGTGGGCCGGGGGATCACACTCAGGATGTGAGGCTAGTGGCAAGCGCCTTTACCCTGGCCCAAGCCTCTTTATGTCCAGGCTAAGATGGTGTCAGTGGGCTACAACAGTAAGTCGGTGTTACCATGGCAGCACAGAGATCAGAAGAAATTCCCACATCACTGTAGGCTGGGTCCTTGGCCCTGGAAGATGTGCACACACACATCCCTGGCAGTTCTCACAACTAGAATGACATCGCAGCAGGACTTCAAAACACAGGGACGGGAGGACCACTACTGGCAGAAGTACCTTAATGAGTGTGGGGGCAGGCTTGGCGGTCGGGACGGTGGTTCCATTGGTGAGGCTGGGGGGCAGCAGAGGTGGAGGCAGAGGAGGCTGCTCTGTCAGGAAAAGCGTCTCTCCAGGATCCGGACCCACTGGGAGCTGAGAAAGAACCTGAGAGGGAGGTGAGAAATGAGGACCCTGGCACGCCCAAATGGAGTGTACTTAACCTGCCCTTCCATCCTTGTGGCCAGAGGACAAAGGGGTAAGTGGCAACCAGGGGGATGATACAAAGTACAAAACCAGGCTGGTAGGGAGAGAACGAGAGGGCGGTCAGAGGTGGCCGCACATCACTGAACTGAGTGCACGTGGACCAGCAGGCAGCAAGGCATAGAGCCAGCAGAGCGGCTGGGCCGGGGACTCCAGTCCAGCCTCTCTGCTCAGGCTGCTAGACTTAGGGTCCACTGCTGACCCCCACACATCTAACCCTCAGGCACAGTAGGAACTGCCCATCTTGCCCAGGACAGAGGCCTGGCTCTGGGCAGCCTCAGCAAAGGTGAACTCACCTGAGTGGGTGATGTGGAGGTGGCACTGGGTAGTGGCTCGTTGACTCGGGGCTCCAGGGGTGATGGCACTGAGCCCTGGGACTCATGGCTGGCAGGCTGCTCAGGGGATAAGGCGTCACTGCTGTCCTCGTCAAAGGAGGAGCTGTCTGCGACCTTCGGGTAATTCACCTGGCCCACTGAAACACAACGCAGTGCCGTGTGAGATTCCTGCAGCCAGGTACAGGGACCCAGCTGGGTCCGAGAGGCACAGTAAAGAGAACCCAGTGACCGGCCTGCCTTGGTACAGAGCTCAGATGCAATCAGCGTTCCAAAACAGGCTTGCCAGAAGCTGCCTAGGTTACTAACGGCTGAAGGAAAGCCCGGATTTTTGGCCTTGTATTTTGTTCTCTCCAATGCTCACGGTCCATTCAGTGAAAGGCATGGACCTGCTGCTCAGAGGTCACAGTGAAAAGTGAGCACAGCTCCTCCTTAGGGCGCCAAAAAGGCCACAACAGTCTAAGGTTCTGAGGCTACAGAGGGAGGCTCCCTGGAAAGGCACACCCACCTCACTGATACCCCAGCTCAGAGGAAGTGCGACCCCCTTCAAAGGCCTGTGAACTGAAGACCTGGTGCCTGGGCAGCAAAGGTGCCAGGACAGTCTGCTGACATCTTGTCCCTGATTGGCCCTGAGCCATATCCTGACAGAGCTTACTGACACAGGGCAGAAGCAGGGACAAGAGCCCCAGTGTGGGAATCGCAGTAGCAGTGAAGGGGCGGAAACGAAGGCTAGGAGGATGTGTCAAGAGGCATGTCACAACCACTGCCTCTACAGCCAGTGGAAGAGGTGGGGACCCAGATGAAAAAGAGGAAGAAGCCCACAACCTCTTCCTCTCCAGCCATAACCTGAGGCTTTCTACACCCAAGGGACTGAGGAGGAACACCTAAGTTTCTCTCTCACCAGTGGACTGTGCTGATGGGTTAGGAAGGCAGGGCTTGCCCTTCTATCCCTCACCTGTCCCTGCACTTCATGCCAATCCTACAAACATTCTTCTTACTCCCAGCAAAGGACCAATTCAGAGACAGCAGCCAGATGGAGCTAAGGACGTAACAATGATGATCCAGGCAAGAGAGACTATAGCTCACACTGATCTGGGCCCATCCTGAAGAAAGCCACTAGCCATGCGGAAAGGACGGAGACCATGTCCTACACCCAGCCTGCCCACTGGGAGGTGGTGGCTGGGGACGCTGGAGCTGAACAGATACTCTTCTGAAAGGGCAGGCTGAGGACAGACACCCAGGTCTGAGGGAGGGAGTGGCCTAAAGAGACAGTGGACATGTGCGTGCAATGGGCATGAGTGTGTGGGTGAACACTAACCAGGCTCTCAACAGCCCCTCCACTGCTGTCTGAGATAAACATGGACCTGGGTTCCACTTCCTCCCAAGGGCCTTCCCTGAATGCCTCCTCACATCTGGTGAATTCCATGTGTCTAGTCTCAAGCCTCCTCACCAATAATGGCTTCCTTCAAGCTGGACTCCACAGGCAAGATGTTCTTCTCCACCAGCTCCATGGGGCCAGGCCTCTGTGCGATCTTTTCATTGAGGTCGTCGGCCAGCCTGGCTCTCTTCAGCTTCAGCTGCTTCGCCTGGAGAGAAGGCTCAGCCGAGGTCTCTACCGTGGAGAGAAGGGGGCTCAGAAAGATGGAAGGACGGTCCTGGTCTTGCCCCGGGACCTCCAGGGCAGTGGAAGCAGACACAGCAGAGTGAAATGCATGTCCAGGCAGAGGAGGGTAAGCTGGCCTCCAGTGTCACAGGACGAGGGCCAGGCCAGATAAGGGACAGTTCCTGCTCCACTTAGGCCTGGGCCACCGAGGCAAACTGTTCTTTGTTTGGGCTCTCGGTGACTTCAGTTGCAAAATGTGGGGTTCTGCCTTGAGAAGGTCTTTTCCAGGCTCCCACTGACACCAAACAGCAAACAACGAGTGGGAAAGTGTGCGCCACTCTCTAGAACCCAAGCCTTTCCTTTGCTAAAATTACAGAAAGTAGGTGTGGCTGGGCCAGCTGCCGTGTATCTAGATGAGTGTGCCTGCCATCACAGGAGCTCAGGTAAAAGCCAGTGAGTGCGTGAGAGAGCAAATGAATCCAAAAACGAAGGGCACCTTTTAGAAGCGAGATGGGCTCTGTCCCATCAGTGGATGGTGGACCCAAGAGAGGGCTCAGGTCAACCTGGGCGAATGAGTCCATGCTTCTCACACTCCCAAAACCAGTGGCAGCCATGTAACTGTGTCTGAGTGTGAAGCCAACAGCAGAAAGCGGGAAGGCACAAGAGCGGAATGAAAATGGGGTCAGGCGGGGAAGAACCTCCAACCTCACACACCTTCCAGAATGTGCATTCTGACCAGTTCTGATCTCTCCGGCCGGGAACGGATCTTCCGTTTCAGATAGTCCTCGGTCTATGGAAAAACACCAATAAACTTATGCATGAACAGGACCACAAAACATGCTATTCACTTTAGCAGCGTGGTGACTCAGGGTCCTGAGGTCCGCAAGGGGAGGTGTGAGTCTATACACGGCCTCCAGGTGCATCTGTGCAGTCCCTTCTCAAGCCTCTATGTGGTTAAAACTGTTCTCTCATTTTTCCAGACAGGGTTTCTCTGTGTAGCCCTGGCTATCCTCGAACTTGCTCTGTAGACCAGGCTGGCCTCAAACTCACAGAAATCTGCCTGCCTCTGCCCCCTGAGTGCTGGGATTAAAGGCGTGTGCCACCACCACTGGCTAAAACTTATTACTTATACTACACAAGTAATTAAAATTAGAAAACAAGCTGGGCAGTGGAGGCCAGCCTGGTCTATAAGAACTAGTTCCAGGACAGAGAAACCCTGCCTCGAAAAAAAAAAAACAAACAAAAATTAAAAAACAAGAAACAGTAACCAGCTTCAACAGAACTGTTCATGTTCATGTTTTGCCCCTGTTATTCTTTCATGTAGTTTGATTCTGCAGAGCTGTAATCATTCTGGATGTAATTTAATGTCCTGTTTCAAAAACCTTGCATTGCGTGATCTCAAGAACATTTTCAATTCAGTCTGAATGACTGGAAATGCAATACTAATTTTGATACATGGTGTCAGAGCTCTAGTTCCTTAAAGTCCCATGTCCTCATTTCTGCATTTATTAGGCACTGCAGAACTAAACCATTCCCTCAACAACCACTGAGCCCCTGCTGCTTGAGGCTAATGATACCGCGTGTGACTGCAGAGCCCACACAGGTTACCTTTGCAACAACATCATTCAGATTTCAAGTCACGAGAGAGGACAGGAGGGCAGGCTAGGTTAGCGTTAGAAAAGAGGTCACTGTAGAGGTCCGTCTGGTCCTCACGCTACTGGCTGCCGTGGGCTTTGGGCGCATCAGCCCATCTGCAGCAAGCAGAACCGGGTGCTGCACAGCTCTCACAGACGGCAGCCCTAGCAGTGGCCAGGGGGAATATAGCACTGGAAAGTCTGGAGGAACTCAGGCAGTGCTGGGAGCACCCACCAGAGAAGTCACATCTGTTCAAATACATCTCTTGTCTCTTGGGTACTGAGTCATAATAGCCTTAGTAACAAACAGTAAATCTATGAAGGATGCCCACTGGCTAGGGCCTGGTTACCTAGAAGTTACTAAGGAGGGACAACCAGAAAACCAGTCTGCTTCTGGTGCAGAAGGTAAAGAAAGGGCTTTGTGGCTGATGTCACTGAAGGCGTTCCTGGGGCTGAACACAAGCAGCTGACGGGGAAAGAACCAGTCACAACAGTGGGCCATGTCTGAGCGCTCCTCTGAAACCTGAGGCTGCTGCAGCAACCAGGAATGGGCCTCCATGAGATGCTGTTGGCTTGGGGGTTACAGACATAGGGAGCAGTGATGTGACCAGCATCCCATAAGGCATCCCTTGGGAACACGAGCTGACAGACAGTGCTGCCTCTTACTCAGATGCAAAGTAGTTTCCAAAGCTCTGAACTGGTATAATCGAGTGAAGCAAGTTATGCTGTGACCATGCCGATGTCCTCAGTTTCCATATTTAATTAAGACAGTTTAGTGTGGGCTTAAATATTAAACCTCTTATTGTAATTTTGAAGTCATTTGGGAACAGATGTGCAACACATGCACCTGTTATGTGAATATATTTACCATGTGTTAGTAATAAAATTATATATCTATATCTATATATATAGATATAGATAGATAGATAGAACTTCAGTTTGATCCCCAGGACCACCTACACAGAGAAAGGGAGAGAGCCAGCTCCTGCAAACTGTTTTCTGACCTCCACACATGTGCCCGCACACGTGCACACACATACACACACACGAAACATAATAAAAGTCTGGGCTCCAGCTTTATCACTTTCTAGCTGGACGGATCAGTTAGCTTCTGCTGCACCTAAACGAGGGTGGTAGCATCTAACTCCTGAGGGCTCCCGTGTGAACAAAGAAGACACACATACAACCTCACACACAGCGGCATTCTATAGGACAGTACTGTCTAACCAGGTCCCACTGTTCTCTGCGCCTATCTGCCATTTCTTCTTGCTGGGCCTTCTCTGGCTCCCATCAAATGGAAGTAAGTACAGTTTGTTACTGCTTCTCAGTACCCATGACCTCATTCTTCCTACTTGCTAACAGTTGATCATGATTTTCTAAAGAGAAAAAACGAGTCTCAGGAGCAAGTATATTAGTTTCTACGAATCGGTGTGAGGTTCAGCAAGTCAAGGCCGGCAGCCCTCCAGGGGGAGCAGGAGGGAAACATGACACCAGGCACAGGACATTCCACAGGGGCCAGAGGGAACTGAAAGGGGAGAAGGATGCAGCCAAGGAGCTACCACAGGAGGTGTGCCCCACGGCTGCTGTCAAAGGGTATTATGTGGATGTTGCCTGCTTTGGGCAGATGGAGATGGAGGCTCACACGGCTGTGGGCAGTCTGCACATGGGTGATACTGGGCAGATCATCTACATGAAGCTCAGTGGACTTAATGGAGGGACATGAGCGGTCTTCAAGGCCAGGTTAGGGGAGCTCCGATGACCTTCACAAGGCACTAAAGTCTACCTGGGAAGGTGGCTGGGGAGGATGAAACAGGAAAGGCCTGAGATTTCTAGCACTCAGAGCTATAAGGTGAGGGCTGCCCCCAAAGCTGTGCTAGATGCAGCTGGTGAGTGGTGACGGCAGTGTACTCTGGAGGTCTTCGGGGAGGGAGGGAGCCTTACCCTGGCCCGTTCCAGACTCCTTCTCTGCTCATGAAATGCAGCTGGACTTTTCAAAGCTGTTGAGAAAAGACCGGAGAAGGATTACTTTTAGAGGCTGAGGCTGGTTCAGCGCTAGAATGCCTACTCGGCACAGGCAAGGCCCTGGGCTCAGTCCTCAGCACTACCACCAAAACCCCAAACAAGCAGAATACAACGTGTGGTGCCACATCACACACAGCACTACAACTGCAGCAGAAATGGCACCTTAAACGGAAATGCTGCCCTGACCCCTAAGGAAACGTGTCTTTACGGCTAGTCACTTTAAGACCCTGGTGGCAGCAATCCCTCCTGGCTTCGCTTGGGTCAGCCCTACACTGCTCTCGGCCTCGTCAGTTAAGCCTCTAAGATCACCTGGTTCAGGCAGAGACGTGAGCGAATCCACCTTGCTTTTTAGTCTCATTAGGAACGGTAGTGGCCAGCTGGGATAGTCAAAACCAACAAGGCCCATGTCTTCTCAGTGCTGTTTCTTTTCAACTGCTGTCAATGGCACTATTAAAATGAACTCAGCTTCATCTTTGAAAACTAAAAAAATTTCAGTCATTGTTGGCACACTGCTGCTGATAGAAGGCTGGGTCCTATTTTGCAGACCTCAGGTTTTGTCTTCAATGGAAAGTTCAGCTGTAGGCCCTCTGCAAATGCACCATGCACTCCAAGTCTATAAGGTGACACACGACAATTTAAGAGACCGGGGAGGACAGGGAAGCATGTGGCTCACTTCACTAAGGAACATTGGTAGTAGGTGAAACTGTGGTCAGTTTCACTTCTGCTGCCCAAGCTGCAAACAGCTGTGAGACTGTGTGCAAAGATAACCTTCCAGGCTGCTGGCTGTGGTGGGGGGGTTAGGGTAGGAGCTGCTAAAAGTAGCAAGAGCACAGATAGGACCTATCCTGCCTGGCCTCTGTGCTTCCGCCCTCACTCCCTGGGGCTGGGCCTCCCAGGCATGCTTCAGAGCTCCAGCAGCATTTGGTTTAAAGACAGTTTACAAAATAGTAATAGCCAGGCGGTGGCAATGCACGTAATCCCAGCACTTGGGAAGCAGAGGCAGGCGGATCTCTGTGAGTTCTAGGCTGGCCTGGTCTACATAGCGAGTTCCAGGACAGCCAGGGCTACACAGAGAAACCCCTGTCTGGGGGGTTGTAGGGGGAAGTAATAACAACAAGAAAGAAAACTTCATTTTAAAGTTCAGAGAACCCTTCCATTTTCTGACAGCAGGGGGAGCTCTAGACTTAGACAAATTTCAAGATCAACTAACCAGCACAGATTCCCTCCTCAACCCACTCAGCTGAAGAATCCATTCCAGGGAACCACCGGGGGTGCCCAGAGGGAAGGAAGCTGGCCCTGGTCCCTGGCTCCACTGTGCAAGGCTGTACCACAGCAAAACTGGCTTTCAGGGCCTGGAAGCAGAAGTCTGGCCTGAGAGTGATGGGCTAGCGCCCCCCCACCCCCACCAGTTTTATCTGTAGGACAGAACACAGCACAAGTAAACACTGGGAAGCAAACGCTGTCCACCAGAACCCTAACAGTTGCTGAGCCTGTTCACTGTCGGTCTGCTGTGACCACACCCCCACAGCAGCGCCCGGGTGCTGTCTGCTTCTTCCAGGGCTCACACAATTCCCCATTCTTTAAGTCCCAGGCACACAGACTCATTCAGTAAGCCACTGGGTGGATGAGAAGGGTGGTTCTAAGTGACCAGAGGTGGGGACATGAGAGGGCTCCACAGCGCAGCTTGAAACCTCCAGTTTTAACAGCCAGGACCCAGCACTAGGGACAGGTTGAAAACTGGGAAAAGCTCCTGCGTCGAGGGACCTGTGTCCCAGTACTGAGTCCCAACAGCTACTCTGCCACGATGCACGGTGTGACTGACTTTTGGAGATGGAGACTCTGCCCACCTCCTAGAGCACTAAGATGCAAATCAGTGGAGCTGGAGGGGTGGCTTTGTAGTTAAGAGTGTTTGCTTATGTAGAGGACCTGGGCTCAGTTCTCAGAACCCACTTCAGGTGCCTCAAAATAACCTGTAACTCCAGTTCCAGGGGATCCAATATTCCCCCTTCTAGTTTCTCAGGGCATCTGCATCTAGTCTGGTACACTTTACACACACACATACACACGTGTGTGTGCGCGCCCACACACACACACACACACGTGTGCACACACACACACACACACACACACACACTATTTTAAAAGAGTTAGGCTGGGCATGGTGGCACACACCTTTAATCCCAGCACTCAGGAGGTAGAGACAGGAGGATCTCTGTGAGTTCCAAGGCAGCTTGGTCTACAGAGTGAGCTCCAGGACAGCCAGGGTTCTATAGAAAGACCCTGTCTTAAAACATGCAAACGAGCCGGGCTTTGGTGGCGCACGCCTTTAATCCCAGCACTTGGGAGGCAGAGGCAGGCAGATCTCTGTGAGTTGGAGACCAGCCTGATCTACGGAGCTAGTTCCAGGACAGGCTCCAAGGCCACTGAGAAACCTTGTCTCGAAAAACCAAAAAAAAAAAAAAAAAAAAAAAAAACAAAAAACAAAAAACAAAAAACAAAAACAAAAAAAAAATGCAAACGAGCAAACCAAATCCGTATCGGCATGGCAGGCAGCACACATCCACAGCTCACATAAACACCACTGCCATCAACACTGGCTAGATGCTCTCAGGCTGGCTGGTTCTGGGCTCCAGCCATAGTTGATTATCTAAAGTCACTGCCACCCCAGGGGGAATGCACAACGCTCGCTTCTAGAAACACGTCTGGCAAGCACAGACACAGCTGGGCATGGGATGGTGCGTGCTCTTCACATACCAACAACAGCTGCCCCCAGTGCAAGATGGAGAGAGGTGAAATGGCGCAGTGGACATAGCTTCTGAGCCCACTGAGCTAATGGCACTTTCCCACACTAGCAAGAAAAACTAATATTCACTGAGGGCTTATATACATGGATAGGCCCAGATTTTTTTTTCCCCAGATGTGGTCTCATTATGTAGCCTACACTAGACACAAACTCAGGATGATTCAGCCTTTCAAGTGCTAGGATCATGGGCATATACCCACATGCCCAGCTGCAAATTCAGATATTTTAACATGCTAGCTAGTCTAGTATATTACCCAAGGAGGGCTGCAGAGAAAGGTCAGGAGTAGAGCACTTGTCACATACGTATAAGGACCTGAGTTCAAATCCTCAGCACCCAATAAAGGCAGGCACAGGAGCATGTGTCAGTAACCCCAGTGCTCTTATGGCGAAGGGAGACACCAACCAGGAGAATCCCTGGCCGCCTGATGCATAGCAGCAGACAGTAAGGCATCTTGTCACTGGGTGAAATGCGAGACCAACGCTTGAGGTTGTCCTCCCATGTGTGCTCCTGTATACAGGAACACATACACCTGGGGCAGGCAACGTCCCATTTATTTATTTATTTAGTTAGTTAGTTCTTCGAGACAGGGTTTCTTCTGTGTAGCTTTGGAGCCAATCGTAGAACTCACTCTGTAGACCAGGTTGGCTTCAAACTAACAGAGATCCACCTGCCCCTGCCTCCCAAGTGCTGGGATTAAAGGTGTGTGCCACCACTGCCCGGCAAACAGCATGCCAGTAAAGTTAGAAAGCCCAGAAAAGTTAGAAAAAAAACTAGAAAATGGCAGCCATGGTTATAACTTAATTCTGTTAAAGAGAATTCTTTCTGCTTCTCTGACTTAGTTTCTCAACTTCTTCAAAAAAACAGAGAAAAGAACCTGTCAGATAGCCGGGCGGTGGTGGCGCACGCCTATAATCCCAGCACTCGGGAGGCAGAGTCAGGCGGATCTCTGTGAGTTCGAGGCCAGCCTGGTCTACAGAGTGAGTTCCAGGACAGGCTCCAAAACCACAGAGAAACCCTGTCTCGAAAAACAAAAACAAAAAAAAAACAAGAACCTGTCAGATGGCTCACAGTGGGGGTAGGTGGTGACATGCCAATGCTATGCCAATTAGATGTACTAGTTAGATGTAGACCTGACTATGGGCTACGTGGAAAGGCAGGCTTGACCATAGCAGCAAGAGGTACAGGGGCACAGAAGAAGGGCTTATGGACCCCTCTGAGACTCCAGGGCTTTCAGACCTGGACAACTATAGTCTGAAAACCAGGGCTTGCTCTCCATGGAGCAGCCTTAGGTCTTAGACAGACCGGGGTGCAGAGCTGGGAGAATTCTTGTGCTGGACACGGCTAGGGAAATGACCAGAAATGACTACATCCTAATCTCTGAGGACTGCTGTTCCAATTTCATACAATGATGCCAGCACTGGCTGAGGTGTAGTTACCCACCAGTAACCACAGAGGGTGGATCCCATCCAGGCCCTCTTCAGCCTCCCCTTCTTCCTTCACCTAAACCTGACCAGCATGTTGGTTCCTGTCAGTTCTTGGGCTGTCTACCTAAGGCTGTGTTTCTCTCTCTCCATTCTGAATTCTACCCCCTGACAACAGGTCTGGCCATCTCAATAGCCACTTCTTCCAGGCAGGAGGAGGAGAGAGCAATGGCTCCTCCTTTCGGCCTGTGAAGACTTCTAGCTAAGCATGTCCCAGGTTCGTGTGGGAGAGATCGGAACTGAGACAGCAAACAACCACTTCTGAGGCCCTGGGGTTTAAGGTTGGGCAACCCCTGTGTGCACCCAGCCAGCTCTGTTAAAGCACACTACAGAAGGTGGCTTGGTGACGGAGATGTAAGACGATACAGGCAAAGCCCTGGGCTTTCTTCATACAGGATCAAGTAACCCTGGGGAGCCCGGATCAGCCTAGCTTCCGTGCTAAGGAGACCCAGGGAAGTAGGACAAAGCAGAAGAAAATGGGTTTTAAGGTCCTGGCCTTGGGTAGTTGAGAGTGTGCAGCCAGGTGGGATGTGCTCATGTGGACTTTGCTTCCCTCTTCCTTGCTGCCTGGAAGGCTTTGCCAGGAAGGTCCAGAACATCATTCATCCCAACTTCCATATTCCCAGAACCCCAAAAAGGCAGTCTCTGAGAAGAGAAGCCCCCTAAGATTCATGCAAACACAAGAGCTGTTAAGAGCACACAGTTCTGGGGCAGAGGGCAGTTTTCAATCCTTTCTCCACCCTGGGAATCTGGGGACACTACGAGCAAAGGCGAGGGTGCAGCTTGGACTGAGTAGGAAGAGAAACCTCAGACACAAGGATGTACTGGCCAAGGGCTGTGGCATTCCTCATCACAGCTTCAGTCCCAGACTGGGCTCCACCCCAGCTGGCTGGAAGCAGTTGCTTCTCTGGGCCTTCCCGCTAGCACCTGTTTTCTTCCTCCCTGACAAGCTTGCTGCCTTAAATGAGCACATTTATGAATTAAGAAAATAACAAGAGTTATGATTTCCATTTTCCCAAGAATATACCGTCTGAGCATTTAAAAGAGGACTCGGCGCTGTGCTCAAGGTGACTACAAGGCTGTGTTCCTGAGCTGAAGCAACTTCTGGAACCAGTACCAGATTTACTGAAGCATTTTGGGCAAGTGAGCCTTCTAGGACAGGACAGGCATTTCTGGAAAAGCTTCTCGTCATGGACAGTTCTTGGGCAGCAAGCCCAATTCCTCATTCCCCACAGACCCACCCACCCTGTGTCTGTCTGTGCACATGTGGGCCTGGGTCTCTCTACAGATGGTGACTGCACTCAGGAGAGGCACGTGGTAACTATCACACATTAGCAGATCTTCCATAGCCAGCCTTTCTTGCTAGTTGTGATGGTGAGGTTTCTAATTTTTATGTTTATGTGTGTGTGTGTGTGTAACTGTGTATGTCTGTGCACCATGTGCATGCAGTGCTCTCAGAGGACAGAAGAGGGCGCAGTATCCCTGGGACTGGGACTAATAGATGGTTGTGAGCTGCCATGAAGGTGCTGGAAGTTGAACCTAGGTCCTCTTCTCCAGCCCCTTTAATTTTTATTCCTTCTTCCTTCCTTTCTTTCCTCCATCCCTTCTCTCTTTTTTCTTTGAGACAGGGTTTCTTTATATAGGGTTTTCCTGGAACTTGCTCTGTAGACCAGGCTGGACTCAAACTCAGAGATCCATCTGCCTTTGCCTCCTGAGTGCTGGGATTAAATGCAAGCACCACCACCACCCAACTTTAATTTTTATTCTTTTTTTTTTTTAAAATAGCTTGTATATTCAACACAGCTGCATTTTTTTTAAATATTTATTTATTATTATGTTTACAATATTCTGTCTGTGTATATGTCTGCAGGCCAGAAGAGGACATCAGACGTCATTACAGATGGTTGTGAGCCACCATGTGGTTGCCGGGAATTGAACTCAGGACCTTTGGAAGAGCAGGCAATGCTCTTAACCACTGAGCCATCTCTCCAGCCCCAATTTTTATTCTTAAAAACTACATTTTTAAAATTTTTTGTGTGTATCAGTTTGCTCTTTCTACCCTGTGAGTCCCAGGACATCAGACTTGGTGGCAAATGCCTTCATCCACGGAGACATCTCCTAAGCCCTGGTGGTTAGTATTGTTAACTTGGAACAATCTAGAATCCCTTGGAAGAGAAATCTTACTGAGAGGCTGTATAAGACAGGCTGGCCTGTGGGCACATCTGTGGGGCGTGGGGTACCCTGGTCATGGTAGCTGAGGTGGGAAGGCAGGGGATCCTGAGCTGTAAACTTCAGAGTGGGGAGAATGAGCTGAG
Source organism: Microtus oregoni (assembly GCF_018167655.1). Taxonomy (NCBI): domain Eukaryota; kingdom Metazoa; phylum Chordata; class Mammalia; order Rodentia; family Cricetidae; genus Microtus; species Microtus oregoni. The sequence goes on from NW_024543081.1 coordinate 15,192,675, forward strand.
CACAGGCATGCAAACATGAAGGAACTCCTCTCTGCTTCATGACTGTGGATCCCGCGGGGCTCGCTGCTTTGGGCTTCAATCACAAACAATGGTGACTGTAGTCTGGGACTGTGAGCTAAACGCCCTTTCTCCCTAAGAGCTCTAACCGTGGCTTTTTATGGCGTCATCACTTTCTCTAAGTCGGCAACAGGCAGAAGGAGACCTCAGCTTTAGTCACAGGCAAATAGAAAGAGGTGCAGTCTCTTATTTTATTTCTTCTCCCTTGCTTGAAAAGGCCACATGGAGGAAAAGGGGTCACTGGATAACCAAACTGCTCCCAGAGTAGGCAGAATCCTGCCATATCCCTTGCCCCCAGTACAAGAGTACAAGAACTCCTACTACTCAAGGCCAATGAGAGGCAGATATGTTAGCTTTCCCCTCTCTGAGAGGGCGGCTGTGGAGGCCACTAGTTCACAGGCAGCAGCTGCCACCAAGTCTTCAATCATCGGAACAGGCCTGTGCTCTACTTCCACTTGGGGGAGAACAGAGTAGCAATATTCTCCATGAAGGAACTGTCAGAAACCATGAATTTCCCCAAGTATGATTCAAGACAAGGGCATTCCAGCAGAATTCAAGGACCTCTAGAATCCTGGGCTCCAAGAAGTCTTACCTTCAGTGGCTTGGCAATTTTAGTACCACAAAAACTTGAAAATCATTATTTCACTAGTCCAAAGAACAAAAAGAAGCAAGAAGGTGGGGTTTCAAAAACGCTCATTCTCCACGCCCCAGTGATTAACGGAGTAACATGTGGAAGGACTTCACGTGTGCTTCACGAACTTTCTCAACAGTCTGCTTTGAGTTTTCAGCTCTGGGATGTGAGGGCCATCTGCCAGCCCACTGATTGCCAAGGTTGACATTTCAACTCTGCTGACTTCATAGCTAAGGAGTTCTAATTTCTGGAGCTATATTCCTGGGAGTCAACGATTCAGGCTGGGTGGGGGAGCTCGGCAACAGAGTCTAGCACACGTGAAGTCCTGACAAATAGGTCAGGCTTTCTGCTGCTCTCCTCAGACCTGGGCTAGACCCAGTCGTGCTGAGCCGTCCTCCTGCTGACAAGATCGCAGCGGGTCTTCACACCCGGGTGTTCTCCCAGCAGGGGAAGAGCACAAAGCCCACACAGAGGCAGGAACGAGAAAGGGCCTCACATCCTACGGAAGGGCATAGGCTGGCCACGCCACTGACAGGTCAAGGGCTGGCATCAACATCAAGGAGATGATTCTGGGATTCTACACACAGGCAGAGGAGGTTCACTCCAGGGCAAGGTAAACCCACTGGAGCAATTCTAGGGGCCTAGAAATCATGTAATAAATTGGAGGTGGACTGCCTGGATAACTGTCCAGTCAGAGAATATGCAATATTCTTTGAGAAGCATCCATATAGCACAGAAGAAACTAAACACCCATGATTTAACACATGGTATCATGACAGAAGCAGAAAGCTGCCTTAGAGACTTCCAGTCTCCCAAAATGGTAGGTAGGCATGGACAGCAGCCTGGAAGGCCAGTTACTCTCATGCTACCTCCCCAAATGTGACGTCCTGACCTCACCAATCATAGGACTTCAACTGGATACTGTTTGTTTCAACTGAATCCTCTTCCTTTGCTTATGTAGCAGAGGAAGATCAATCTTGAGCTCCTGCCCCACCCTGTCTGCTGAGAGCTAGGATGACAGGTATGTGCTACCACACTGGCTTATGTGCTGCTGGGGTCTGGACCCAGGGCTTCATGCATGGCAGGCAAGCACTCTACCATGTGAGCCTCACCCCAGCCCCCCTTCAACTACTTTCAGACTTGAAAATTCCTGTGTGGGTAAGTACCACTATAAACTGTTTCCTTCAAGAATCAATAACAGGTCTAGAGCCAGAAAAGCTGGGCTGGATCTGTCTCTGTTCCTAAGCAGCAAGAGCAAGGGCAAGTCATGTGACTTCTGAGGCTTCTGTCCTCATCCACAAACAGCAGCTACACTTACGACCACACCCAGTGATTATTAGCATTGAACGAAGTGAAAGTATTCTGCCATCTGCTAAACTGGGTTAAGACTAAGGCACTGTTCCTGCTGCAGTTTCCTCCCTGCCTGCTCTCTGGGAAGAAACAGCTCGTGCAAGAAGCAACGCTGAGCACTGCCTGTGCCCGACCTCCACTCTTTGTCCCTCTGTTCAGCCGACTCACCACGCCTACCAAAATATCTGCAACAAAGACCACTGATCAGAAAGTCGTGTCAACAGCTCTAGGGCCTGAATATGACAACTAGAACCAGAACTAAGTCCACGAGAACCGAAGACAGCTTGAGTAGAGAAGGGACCACACATCTAGGGCAAGCAAGATCCAAACTAAAAGTCATGAGCACTCAACACATATCCTGTTTCGGTATGCAGGTTTGACACCACCCTTGTTTTGGTACTTGGCTGTCACCCCCACCCAGACCAACTACCAAGAATGAAGACAGAGGGGTGCAAGTGATGGCTCAGTCAGTAAAGTCTTCTGAAAACATAAATTCAACCCTCTAGGAAATATATATATATATATATATATATATATATATATATATATATATGTTTTAAAGCTAGATACAGTGGTACATGCTTGTAACCCCAGGGTCTCCACACACATATACTTCACCCATACACACACACAGAAAGGATGAATGCAGGAAGCAGAGATCTGAGGTACAGCTGCTCAATCCACCAGTGGTGGGAAAGGCCAAAGCTAGGGGAGGGGATATACAGATTAGTACACACAGATGTCAAAGATATGGCACACTAAGGGTTAAAACACCAGGGCCAAACACTTTGAATCTGGTTGCTATGGCATCTGTGAGTATTTCCCAGAGGTCCATGTTTTAAACTTAGTCCTTAGCCCATGCTTCTACCAGGAAGTGATAAACCCTTTAGGACGGTACAGCTTTGAAAAAGATAAGGATAGTGGGACCCCCCCCCCATCCCTTTCCTTCCTTCACTCCCCAGCTGTATGAAGTGAACAGCTTCACTGTGCATGTGTGTGCACTTCACTGTACATGTATGCATGTGTGCTTCATTGTGCATATACAGGCATTTCACTGCGCAGCAGGAACTGCACAGCTTCACTTTACTTCACCATGGCATGCTCTCTGCCCACAGGCCGGTCAATCATGTATTACAATCTCAAAAAATATGACGCTAGCTATTCTTGCAGAAGACACAGATTAGGTTCCTACCACTGGCTTGGTGGCTTACAACCACTGTACCTCCAGTTCCAGGAGATCTGATGCCCTTCTGGGTACCAGGCACACATGTGATGCAGACATGCATGGAGGCAAACACATATATACATTAAAAGAAACTGTGAGCAAAACATTTTATGAACTGATTATGTCATGATTTTTGTTACAGTGACAGAAGTGCGAACAGAACCCAGGTCCTCTGCAACAACAGTAAGCACTCTTAACCACTCAGTCATCTCTCTGCTCCCTTTTAGAGCTCTTTTTTCTTTTACATTTTATATATTTTGTGTATTGTGGGGTGGATGTACACATCATGGCACATGTGTAGAAGTTAGAGGGCAACTATCTGGGTGTCTTTGCTTCTCCCATGTGGGTCTTGGAGATCAAACACAGGTGGTCAGGATGTGCCTTTACCCAACGAGCCATCTTGCTGGCCCTTTACCTTCTTTTTAAGAACTGTCTCTTGTTAATCCTCGATCTTGATGACTGGGCTAGACTGGCCAGCAAGTCCCAGGGATCCCCCAGTACCACCTCCCCAGGCTAGGTTTGTAGGCACATGTCACCACAGCCAACTCTCTGTGTAGCTCTGGCTGCATGGTCAGCTGTTGAAGAGTGCCACGTCCTTACGGTTGCGAACAGTGTTTACACATGACTTCAGCAGCACTCTGCAGCTAGACTTCAGACTGGCCTATGATTCCAGCACATCCCCCTTCCTCGGTAAAGTCCAAAACAGTTAAGAAAAAAGAGACTCAGGCATGATGGCAAGCAAGCATTTGGGAAGCTGAGAGAGGATGATCTGAATGTTGGAAAGGAGCCTCAAAACACACTGACACAGGCACAGAAAGACACCCCAAAATGACCACTTTTTCTGAATATCCCTTAGTCTTCTATCTGGATAAGTTGTAAATCATCTTCGTCCTCTTCCGGAAGAATCTAAATCATCGTATCATCAGATGCACCGGCTCCGTTTGTCACGCCATGATTTCTCTTTCATCCATGTGTGGTGCTGAGGACGAACCTCAACCTCAGGATGCTGGGCTGTAGAATTAGCAAAGTAGCCACCCGGACGGCCTCACAATCGCCTGTTTCCTTTACTGTCTTCCAGGTTTTTGCTGAGACAGGTTCTCAGATGCAGGCCAGACCGGCCTGGAATGCATTATGTAGACCAGGTATACATCATAGCACCCTGATCACTTATTACCTTGCAAAATGTTGTCCTTTATATGGACACACCTCAGATAATAAGAACAAATTATGGAGAGTAACTACCTTCCTGTTGTTTTGAAAAGATAATAAAATTGTATAAAATCCCCATCGAAAAGATTACTTGGAAGCCCATCATGACGGTACACACCTTTGATCCCAGCAGTAGGGAGGCAGAGACAGGCAGATCTTTACAAGTTTGAGGCCAATCTGGTCACATAGCAATTTGTAAGCCAAAGTTACGTGTTAGTGCCACCTTTCACAAAACAAAGAGATGGTCTGTCAGGAAATGGCACTTGCTGCTAAACCAGACAACCAGAGCATGATCCTTGGGACACACATGGGAGGAGAGAATCAACTCCCTCAAGTCTTCCAACCTCCCTGCCTGACTACCCTGTGACACAAACAAACCCACCCCCCACATACACTCACTCACACAATAAATAATTTTTGTTTTGTTTTTGAGACAGATCTCTACATAGCTATGGCTACCCTGGAACTTGCTCTGTAGACCAGCCTGCCTCTGCCTCTCAAGTGCTGGGATTAAAGGCGTGTGCTATTATGCCTGGTCAATAAATAAATAAATGTTAATAGCTCAATAAAGCTTGTCCTTGGTTTTTTGTTTAGATTCGGGCACAACACACAGTGAACTCCACACTCCTATTTTAGGGCTTGTGAGCAACGAGCGCGAGGAGGAGGCTCTGTGACAGTCACTGTTCACTGAGGCACACACATGCTGAGACAGCAGAAGAGAGACAAGGACTCCGATGTCCATCAAGACTGAAACACGGGCCCAGTCGGCCTTCCTGAGACAAAGGAAAGCATTCCAGGGACCACATGCCCACATGCCTAACACAGTTTTCCCTGGACTTCAAATCTAGGGACCAGTCCAACTCATTCCAGAAATACACATTTTACCAGTGTTTATAAAAACAAAACAAGGAAAAAAACCCCACAAAAATCAGAGCTGCAACTACAGTTAAACATTTCCACATTTCTGTGGAAAGGACACATCAGCTCATGGGGGTCTTTGCTTTAACCAAGAAGATGAAGACGAGGAGCTGGAGGAGGAAGGGAGGAAGGGAAAGGAAAGGATGGGAGGGAGACAACAAAAGGTGCCGAAATCACCTCTGTGTTTGAAAGGGCAGACGGGCTACGCTGAGGCTCTCAGAGCAAGGGTCTGAAGGCAGACGGAGCCTGGGGCAACCAGAACTAGAATTGGCAAAGGTGTGTTGGGGGTGGGGTGTATTTTAAGCTCCTTTTGGAAAGAGTAGATCTTGGCCAAACCACTAGTTAACAGGAGTAGTAATTCAGAGACTAATACACAGACCTTCTAGCAACTTCCAGATGGACTTGAGCAAATGAAGACAATGGAAGCTTAAGACAAGGGTTTGTCCCACCTGGATCTGACATGAAGGCACTAATCTATGAAGTTTCTGCTGAGACAGAACACCCCTGACAATGTTATCCATTGCTAAAAACAAACAGCATTTCCAGGCTGGTGATTTGGCATTAAGAGCATTTGCTCTTTTTGCAGAGGACTCTGGTTTGATTCCCAGCACCCACATGGCCAGCATCACAACTGCCTGCCACTTCAATTCAGGGAATCCTGGTGCTTTCTTCTGACCTTTGTGGGCACCAGGCATGCATGTGGTCCACTTACATACATGCATGTAAAGTACTAATACATAGTAAAATAAATAAATGTAAAAAACAAACACGTACACCTTTGAATAAGCAAACATTTACCCAGAGACCTACAACTTTCTTTTGTCACCTTAATCTTTAGTAGGAAACAAAGGTAGTTCATCAGCACCGAGTGCACACCTAGTGTAACAAGGTTTGGTTCAGTCTACCCTCCCCCAATCCACAAAGAAGAATTTAACTTGAGTGGAAAAGGAAATGTAGTAAAAACTCCCAGTGCTTCACAGAGCGACATGTAACCTTTTGTCAAACTAAGACATCTCTTCTGGGTCAGATGAACAGGAAAGCTTCAGCAAGCACTGGGGCCTAACAAAATGGTCACTTAAAGGGATTGTGGGTGGGCACTGTCTCTGTGTAGACCAGGTGGCCAACATCCTAAGCAAGAGATGGGCAACAGGATCAGACTGCAGAACAGGAGGGGTGGAATGGAGCTGGGTCAGTCTATTCAGGGCCTTAGGAACCCACTGCTGTCAGCCATTCTTTGCAGGGTCAGCATGAGACATGTGGGGTTTACATGCAGACCTACAAACCATCCTAATCAACTGGCAGAACCAGTTACTCTCCTGACGATGTGTGTGAGTACATCAGCAGAGGAGGCCTCTGGATGGCACTAACTAGCTGCCCTCATACACTCTGAATTCTCCTAACCAGTCAGCCATAAGAGTCACCAATGGCAGTGCCTAGACACAGGGGAACACCACTAAAATATAAAGACATGGTTTGAGATGGCTTTGCAGGTAAAGGTGCTTGCTGTCAAGCTTGATGACCTAAGTTTAATTCCTGGGTCTTGAATGAAGGGAGAGAAGTGACTCCTGAAATCTACACAAGGCACATACATATGTACACACATAGAGAACCACACACGTACACATACATATACAGACACATATACTCACACACAGATAGCACACACATCCCCACATACAATAAGAAAAATAAATGAAAGGACATGGTATAGCTTGGATAGAGCTCAGGGGAAGAGCATTTATCCAGCATATGAGGACCTGGGTTTGACTTTCAGTACCCAAAAACAAAAGAGAAGGAAAGGAGGAAGGAAGAGAGGGAGGGAGGACATGAAGGAATTAAAAAGACAAGCTCAAGAGGACCAAGCCAAGCTCCCAGAGCACTTCAAGGACAAAGATTTATTTCTCCACCTCTGTGCTGAGGTGTCATGGTTGCTCTGGATCAGCTTGTGATGACGGATGAACAGGTTGGCTGCAACACCACAAATGCTCCTGCTCTTTGCTCGCTGTCAAGGAGTCGCGATGGAACAGGCCAAGAAGGAAAAAACAACCGTGGCTCTACTCTCACATCCAGAGTCGCAGGAGTTCCTTCTCATTTGCTTGCTCAGGACAACGTCCACACTTGCCTTCTTAAACCGTTATGTACAGCTGCACAGCTGGCCCTGTCAGAACGCTGTTCCTATCCCTCACTTTGCTCTGGACTGAAAGACCTGCTTGCTTCCTGCAGGTGCCATCTTCCCTCCTTTTTCCTCAGAAAGCACCAGAGAAAGTTCAGAGCCAAGACTGCGTGGGCCCACTTTTTGGCACTATGCATTTGATGGGTTTTAAGTGGTGTTATATTTGAGACATGTTTACATAATGAGAATAAAGGATACTGGGAAATGACGTTGTTCAGAACACTGCAGAAAGCAGCTCCATACCCACAGTTGAGACACATGAACCACAGAGGAAGGTATGTGGGAACTAGAAGACTTTAATCCCCTAAATCCATGAGAAGGCCACTCCCAGTGCTGAACGGCACACAGAACAAGAACAACCGTAATGGGAAAGAAGCCACGGGAGTACATCACGTCCTGCAGATTCGATGAGTGAGCTGAATCAAGTAGTCCATCCTACATGGGACCGTGAATGAGGGTTCTGGGGCAAGCTAGGCTCATCTTCCTTCCCACAGTCATACGCGGGGGGAAGAGGCTGGATGAAAAGATTTAAGGTATAAACCAGAAATAAAACACAGCCACAAAACCTTGTCCTTTCTCTGCCGTGGCTTACCTGCCCTTCCTCCTCAGTTGTGCAACAAACTTAGATGGAAGGACTCTGGGAACGTCTCAGGCCAATCGATGGACTCTAAGTGGATGCTTCAGAGAGCTGCTACTTTCAGTTTGCCTGGGCTTCCCTTAAGAGGTTTGCGATGGAGGTGAGGAAAGCAGCACGCAGCAGTGAAGGGGCGAGGGTGGGAGGGGATGCTGGGGACCGCCAGGTGATGCTGAGGTAAGGTTACCCACCACTGCGGGCTAGCCTCTCTGGGAGCCTGGGGCCTAACCCTGCATTCCCGCACACTGGTTGAGAGGGGACTCTCACACCTGAACTCTTCTAGGCTTCAGCTTTCTCTCTTACCATCTTTTCTGCTCCCATTTCCTCCCCAAAGAAGCTGGAAATCAGCACTGTCCACAAGAAAGCTCCTGGTGGGTGGGTTGGGGGAGACACTCTGAAGGCCATGGAGAGGTGAGCATTCCCAATTCATAGAACAGGCACACCCAAGCATGCAGTTTGACTTCAAGACAGCTGGAGGCCGTGAGCTCCCAGTAAGATGGGAGAGTTTATTGAGGTTATTTCAAACACTGTGACCAGAATTCTAGCCAGTTTGCTAGTTTTTGTTTTTTTCTACACACACATCACTTTGCAATCAGGTGTCTTTATTCACCTAGGGCCAGGTACTGGAGGACAGGAACACAAGTGACTTTCTCTAAGAGTTCAGGAAGGTAGAGGGACACATGGACACCTGTAGTTTCTGAGCACCACGCTAAAGCATATCTTCCTAAGATATGGCTGGTCAGTTCTACCCAGATGATCCTCAGCAGCACATGAAAGTCAGGAAGAAGAATGTGAGCAGCCCAAACCTACTGCTGGTCCTGAGAACAAGGCTCTCAAAACCAGTGATGCATCCGCAGCCAGCCCATGCGGATGTGCACTGGGTAGACTATAGTAACCCAGACTTGGTTGTTTCATGTCTGGAGGGCACGTATCAGGGCCTCGTGTTTCTTTCATTTTGATGTTGTCTAAAACCATCTTAGGTACAAAGCGGACATAAACATAGATGCCCTTCGTGTAGGGGTAAGCAGATGAGGCTTGCTTCTTGATGAGGTCTGCAGACTGGCAGTTCTGGAATGTTCTATAAAACACACAGATTACTGCCTACCAGGAACACTGCCAATCTACTGCAGAACCCTGAGACTGAGGCTGGGGTTGGAACCCTTCTCTGGAGGATCACAGACTACATAGAACAACAGGCCAATCAGACCGCAGTAAGGTGCAGCGAACAGAAAGATTAACACCGTGATGGAGTCAAACATTGTCCTCAGTTGTTCAGAACCTGCAATGGCTTCCTACTGTGCTCAGAGCACCCTAACTCCCCTGGAGCACCCTAACTCCCCTGGAGCACCCTAACTCCCCTGGAGCACCATAACTCCCCTGGAGCACCCTAACTCCTCTAGAGCACCCTAACTCCTGGCTCATCATACTCCAGACACTGGCTTATTTGATATTCCTTTCCTGTTTCGTCTGTTGTGGGGTTTTGAAAGAGTCTCATAGTATGATTCTCTCTGGCCTTGAACTTCTGCCTCTGTCTTCCAAATGATGGAATTAAAGGAATGTGCCACCACACCAGGTTTCTTGGCCAGCTTATCCAAAGCGACTCCAGTTTTTTCCTGTTGCTGTTAGCAGATCCACCAGGTAAATTTATACACAGCACTTACCAGGTTCTTAAATTATCTTCCTCATTTGTCTCCACTTCCTTTGCTTTCTAACCATAAATCTCCTGAAAGCAGGGGCAGATTTATCTTGCACTATCAACTGCACACATTACTACTTTGAATGAGTGACTGACAACATGGGCACCATGGCAACAGGGGAGTAGGCACCGAAGTGAGATGAAGCTCAGTTTTCCCATGAAAGCAGATGTTGCTGATGTGTGTAGGCGTGTGTGTGTGTGTGTGTGTGTGTGTGTATGCGCGCGCACAAGCATGCATGCTCATGCGCATGTGTATGTTATCTTCTTCAGGGTGGATCCCAGTGGTGATGACATACCACCAGGGGAGGGACCCCGTCAGTCTGCTGAGAACTCAGTAAAGAAACGTCAAAAGATCAAGACCGCTGGCCCCAGCCTTCACTATCTACAATGCTCTTAGTAGTCAAAGCAGGCTTTCTTGTTTCTAACAAATTCTAAGGTTTGATTTCATTTCTCCCCCAAGGGATGCAGCCACTGGGACAGAGTGATGGCAGCTCACCAACAGCGCCATTCAGGCATGCACACACCCATACCCTCCATGGGTACCTCAGGATCTCTCTAAAATAAACTGTAGTCCATTGACAATACCTGTCCGCAATAGAGAACAGTTTTCTCTCCCCAGTGCCTGAGCATGGAGGTGAAGTGTACACCAGCAGAACAGCCCCTGCTCCTCTCATGAAGGGAAGTTGTAAAGCCAATGAAAGGTACAGTTACAAAGCAAGGACTATTTGCTGACCCCCTCGAAGCCTAACACTGCGTGTTTTACAGGACGTGATGAATCTGGGTGACGGATGACCCAGTTACCAAGAACTGATGGAAAAGTAAGAGGCAGGTACAACTGGAAAATAAACCCATGGCCTTTGCTGTTACATGCTCCTGTGCCACACAGGAGCCACTCCAACACAAAGAGCAAGTGTACAAATGTTGAGAGAGAGACACTTACGCGGCATGATCCCTTGGCTCACCAGCTCCTCCCGGGTCCGCCGCTGCTGGAGCTTCAACTGCAGCACTGCATGGCAGCAAAGAGAAGACAGGTGAAGTCAGTCAGCCATCCCACCACAGCAGACACATTTTCAAATGCAGAGAACGTCCAAAATATAAGCTATATTGTAAAAGGAGGATCCCAAACTGCAACTGTGTGTAACTGCAGAAGTGGCCTGACAGCAAGGGTTTCCGCATTCTGCTGTGGGCGGCAAGAGGAAGTTGCGAAGGGTCTTGCAGGGCGATAACAATCCACAAACTACCAGGCTTGCCTCTTGCTTAAAACCTACAGGTCTCAGCCTTCCTCTTGGGACTGAAAACACCAATTTTAAGTTCATGGGGCCAGGACCCAGCACAAAGAGCTTCCCGGCTGCTGTGCAGGTTTTCAGCGGATGTTTGCACATGGACAAGCTGAACAAGTGCTGTGTCACAGAGACCAGGGGAGCCGCATATTTGTAAAACTTTTCTTTCGGGTCTAAAAATTAGGGCTATTTTCACCATGCACCGTTCCTCTAGACTAGAAGCTATCCTGCCATTAACATGGCTCTGTTCTTTTTCTTCATTTTCATCAGGGCCTTTCTTTCTCCGTTGAGATGAGACAACCAAGCGATATGACTCAACGCACATCCGGGCTAGTGGAGAAAGACAGGTGTCTCTCTCTCTGCACTCCATCCTGCAGCACTGCTTAAATGCAACAGCAGGGGGCTTTATTAAATTAAGCATCAATCATCTCTATTCAGAAGAACAGCTAGCACAGCTGTAGTGAGAGACCAAGGAAAGTCCAGGGAGGGCCGAAGGGTCCCACAGCCAAGGCAAGCCCCCTTTCACTGAGCAGGCTTCAGCTGCAGGCCCCACTAGGAATGGTGGTGTGCTTGCAGGGGCCTTTTCTGCACAGCAGTTTTTAGAGGCATCCAAGGATAAAGGAACAATGACTACTCAAATTTGTGTCCCGAGCTCTTTTCCCTCCCCAGCACTAGCAGTGTCTGAACCCTCTTCGGCAATTCTGCCTCCTCAGAAACTGCCCTAATTTCACCATGTTCCCAGGCTGCCAGCGTGACTTGCAAGCTGTCCTCCCCTAGGGTGACACGCCCCAGTGAGGTTAAGTCTTACTCTTCCTTAATTATCACAGACCTTTCTCCATCTTTAAATTTCATTTTTGCTAGAAAATGCTCACTTTCTCCATCTGGGATCCCCTACATTCAGAACTACTCTGGGTCACCTAAGCCACTTGCTACCTGTGTAGTGATGCCTTCTGCTGTGTATAGTTACCCCAGAATACCCCGGAACCTCTCCCCTGATAGTTTATAAAGTCCTTGAAGTTAAAAAAAAAAAAAGGTCTTATTAAGTTGAGCACAGTGGCTCTTAACTATAATCCCAGCCCTCTGGAAGCTGAGGCAAAGGACTACTACAAATTCTATATCAACTTGTGGTTATACAGTAGAAGTCTGTCTCTAAAAAGAAAAACAAAGAAATGTTATTTTGTTTGTTTGTTTTTTCAAGACAAGGTTTTTCCGTGTAACAGCCCTAGCTGTCCTGGAACTAGTTCTATAGACCAGACTGGCCTTGAATTCACAGAGATCTGCCTGCATCTGCCTCCTGAGTGCTGGGATTAATTTCCCAGTACATTTATGTTTTAAAATCACTTCAGTTTCATTTTCATAAGATCCATAAGAAGATGGTTATTACTTAACCCATTTTATAGGTTAGCCAAGTGAGGCCTACAGAGATTAATCAGTCAAATTTGTCTCACTAATAAGGGGTGGAGCAGTATTTGAACCCAAACACTGATGTCATAACCTGAGCTCCTAACTTTGTTTTCCCAGGATTTTCTGCAAGTGAGCTCTGCTGAGATAACAGGCCTCCTGAGTTCATTATCTGGTGCTGAGGAAAACCGCTGGTTCAGATTAGGGTCAAAGGAGATGAGGTAATCAACTTCAGTGGAGGAATTTAACCTAGGAACTGACTACAGAGTAACATAAATGTAGGTCAACACAGCAGCAACACATTTGCTTTTGTTCTTGGTGACTATTGACATGCTTTTAACTTATTTACACACCCACACCCACCCCCCCCACATGTACACCCCCCCCCCACATGCACATCCACACACCCTCAGGCCAGGCTTGTAACTCATTGGTTGTACCTAACATGTACAAGGCTCTGAGTTTTAACCTCAATACTGAGGAAGAAGGTGGGTAGCTCTGCAAAGATGGCTATGATCATTATTTCTTATACAAGTAAGGAGATTAGAGCACAGACTTTTTAATTTTTTACTTTGTGCCATGCAGCTTATAGAACAGAAGCTGGGTTCCATCCTGGTCTCTGTAAATCTCAGGTTTGGTACTTAGCACGGAACACACATTCATAAGAAAGGAAAGGGAAGGCAGGTGGTGGTGCACGCCTTTAATATCAGCATTTGGGAGGCAGAAGCAAACGGATCTCTGTGAGTTCGGGGCCAGCCTGGTCTACAGAGTGAGTTCCAGGACAGGCTCCAAAGCTACACTGCAGGAGGAAAGTCGCTTGTTTGTTCCCAGCTGCTCGGCCTGAAATAATCACGCAGAAACGATATTATTTAAAACACCGGGGGGCTGGAGATATGGCTCAGTGGTTAAGAGCACTGACTGCTCTTCCAGAGGACCCGGGTTCAATTCCCAGCACCCACATGGCAGCTCACAACTGTCTGAAGATCCAGTTGCAGGGGATCTGACACCTTCACACCAATGCACATAAAATAAAGTTAAATAAAGCATCAAAAACAAATAATAAAAAAAAAACACCGTTTGGCCCATTAGCTCTAGCTTATTATTTGCTAACTCTTACATCTTAATTTAACCCATCTCCATTAATCTGTGCATCACCACAAGGTTGTGGCTTCCCAGCAAAGTTTCAGTGTGTCTGTATCCAGCAGCGGCTCCATGGCTTCTCCCTGACTCTGCCCTTCTTTCTCCCAGCATTCAATTTAGTTTTCCCTGCCTAACTCTGTTTCCCTATAGCTCTGCTATAGGCCCAAAGCAGTTCCTTTATTAGCCAATGGTATTCACAGCATACAGAGAGGAATCCCACATCACTACACTGAGAACCCTGTCTTGAAAAACAAAAAAAAAGGGAGGGGACTAAAAAAGGAAAGCCAAGCTGGACAAGACGGGAGAGGATAAAAGGGCAGGGACAGCCTGTCCTTTTCTACAGCATTGATTGATTGACTGATTGGTTTTTCAAGACAGGGTTTCTCTGTAGCTCTGGAGCCTGTCCTGGAACTAGCTCTTGTAGACCAGGCTAGCCTCGAACTCACAGAGATCCGCCTGCCTCTGCCTCCCAGTGCTGGGATTAAAGGCGTGCGCCACCACCGCTCGGCTTTGCTACAGTATTTCTAAGACTCAATAAACTATTAGAGAATACTTAAATATAACAAATTAATATAACACATTTCAGAGAACAGAGAAACAATCAATTACGCCTAGACATTGCAAACAAAGAATAATTAGTGAAACAGCTATTACTCAAGAGTGATTTTGAAACACCAATTATTGGTCCTGAGTGAGCTTAGGGTCATGATGGTCACTGTACAATTGTGTTGCTGTTGCTTTTGGACATGGGTAGTGTGGGGGAGGATCTAGGGTTGGTCGCTTTCTAATCTGATTTCTTCATTTTCTTTTCCAATTATTTGCAAACAAATTTATTATTTTATATGTATGGGTGTTCTGCCTGAGGAAGTTTATCTATGTACTACGCATATTTAGTGCCTTTGGAGACAAGAAGCAGGCACTGTGTCCCCTGGAACTGGAGTTAGAGCCGGCTGTGAGCTGCCGCATGGGTGCAGGGAATTGAACATGGGTCTTATGGAAAAGCAGCCAGTGCTCTTGATCACTGAGCCATCTCTCCAGCTGGGTCTTCCAACACTTTCCCGGCAAGCACTCAGGTGACTCACCATCCATCAGCTATAAACGCATTTGTCCATCTACATACGAGCTGTCCCCACAAACCCACTTAGAAACAGGCACTGTACTAAGTTTGTGGGATTTGCTAACAATATAGGTAAGACACAGGCCTGAGCACAAGCAGGTATTTCTGTTGACTTTTTATTTATTGAGGAATGATAAGGAGATCTAAATAGTGACGTAGAGTGAAGAAAAAAGAGTGTGCCAAGTCCTTACCCCACACATCTCCCCAGACTAGCATGGCCTACAGTTCAGAGGTAAAGGCACTTGCTGCTGAGCCTGACTGAGTTTGACCCTGGAACCACACAGTGCAAGAAAAACCAATTCCTCAAAGTTGTCTTGTCCTCTCTCTCTCTCTCTCTCTCTCTCTCTCTCTCACGCACACACACCTAATTAAAAAAATAAAAACAGGGCGGTGGTGGCAGCACTCAGCACTCGGGAGGCAAAGGCAGGTGGATCTCTGTGAGTTCGAGACCAGCCTGGTCTACAAGAGCTAGTTCCGGGACAGGCTCTAAAACTACAGCGAAACCCTGTTTCGAAAAATCAAAAAATAAAAACAAATCATTTGAACTGGTTTTAAATATTTCTTGGGATGAGTGGCCAAAGTGTTAAGCTTGTGGCCTCTAAAACACAGTTCCAGTAAATAGCAAACTCACCCTAACCTAGTAATGGATACCACTAACTAGCTTCAAACCAAAGAGCTTATTTTCCTGGGAAGGTCCAGAGGAGGGGGTTGGGCGTTAGCTTTAGAAGAAGCTTGGCATGTGATAATTAAACATCATTTTATCAGTCAGTTATATCTATTTTATTCATGCATTGTACAATGTAGTTGATACCAAATCCTTAAATTCACTTGGTGGATTCAAATTATAAAAGCATATGACCTATCCCTCAGAACCAGACTACGCTGAACACACCGGTTTTATTCTATGGTGTATGACTGAAAGTAGGTGAAGCAGTACTGGAGAGATGGCTCAGTGTTAAGTACACAGGCCCAGGTTTGATTTCTAGTATTTACATGGAGGCTCACAACCACCCACAATGTCAGTTCTAGGGAATCTGATGCCCTCTTCTGGCTTCCTCAAGTACCAGGCATGTAAGTGGTATATGGACATAAACGTAGGTAAAATACCCATAGACATAAAATAAATTAAATAGGTAAAAACTGGGGCCTGGGGATGTAGCTCAGTTGGTAGAATAATTTGACTAGCATTCACGAGGCCTAGTACCACATAAATAGGTGTGGTGAGACCTCAGGAATACCAGTATTTGGGGCACAAAGGCAGGAAAATCAAAGTTGGAAGTCATTTTTGGGCGATGGTGATGCACACCTTTATTCCCAGCATTTGGGAGGCAGAGGCAGGTGATCTCTGAGTTCCAGGCCAGCCAGGTCTACAGAAGGGGTTCCAAGACAGCCAGGGCTACACAGAGAAACACTTTCAAAATAACGAAAAGAAAAAGAAAGTAACTTTTGTCTATATACTCAGTTCAAGGCCAGCTGAGGATACACAAGATCCTGTTTCCAAATAAAGAAAATAACTAAATGAAATTGGGAAGTATGTGGAAGGTGTCCTGAGAAGAAGATATTTCCCAACTTCTGCTGTTGCTGCTGCGTTGCTTTCAGCAGAGGCACTTAGTGTAGGAGCTGGGAAACGGGTAGGGAGAGGGCTCTGCAGTCATTCGTCCAGCAGGAACTTACTATACACACTGCCGCAGCAGGCCCTGGGCCAGGGGTGTGACGTGTTCAGGGAGACACAGTGAATCCGTGACAACAAATAAGTACAGCCTGCGGTGCGAGTTTGACAGGAAGTACTTCAGAGCAGGCAGAGTCCAGGAGCCAGTTTTTCCCCTTAAATGCTCTGCTAGCTAACTTGTAACAGTTTCTCTTTCTATGACAGGACCAACTGTCTAGAACAGACTTTAGGTGAAACATTAACAATAAGCCAGTCAGAGCTCAGGGCTTACACCCTTGGCGCTTCTGTGCTCAGCTGCCTGAGGGTTCCTGTGCCAAGTGCCAGTGTGTGGGTTCACTTCCATCCACTCCATCTCAAATTCCTGCTTGGCTCCCTTTCAAGGCTGTCATGGCTGCTGCTGCTGTTTCCTCTGCTTCCTCTTCCTCCCTCCTCCTCTTCTTTTTCGTGTGTGTGTGTGTGTGTGTGTGTGTGCGTGCACGCGTGCGTACGTGCGTGCACACACGTACTCTTTGGAAAAACAAAGGGTCTGCTATATGCCAGACACTGCCTGCTGCAAAGGATGCTATGGAGACTAGATGATGCAGTCACTGCCATTAGGGAAGTTTACAGTTGCAGGGGAAATGAACATCAAATAAGCACTAAAAAGTGTAAAGGGCATTTTCAAAGCCACAGACATCAGATCCTAATTAACTGAGCCTACCGGACTCAAGTCACGCATTTTACACTTCCAAATGGGGCTGTTAGGAATGCTGTCTCATGAGGACTGATTTTCATCTTCATGGAACTCTTAGGTCTGATGGGAAAGGGACTCAAAATGAATCATTATAAGAGACAAGACTGCAAGGTTTACTCATGGCTTATCAAACACGAGTCTCAGTGCCAGGCACAGGACATCTCCATGATCCATGCTGCCATCAACTGCTACAGGCAGGGAAGCTCCTTTTGCAGTGGATGGATCACTGCAGACTCATGACTCAGAGTGAGAGACACTGAAAGCTTCTGTGACAGCCCCCACCCTCAAGAAATAGTCCAGACAGGAGCTATCGAAGAGAGTCCTTAAAATTGTGAAAAAATGCTTAAGTGCAGTTTTTCTTTTCTTTTCTTTTTTTATTTTCGAGACAGGGTTTCTCCGTAGCTTTTTGGTTCCTGTCCTGGAACTAGCTTTTCTAGACCAGCCTGGCCTCGAACTCACAGAGATTCGCCTGCCTCTGCCTCCTGAGTGCTGGGATTAAAGGCGTGCGCCACCACCGCCCGGCTTAAGTGTAGTTTTTCACAGTTGATAACTTCTGGTGGGGTGAAGTGGGGAAAGACTCAGCTCTTTTTAAGGAGCTGGTCGCTGGGAGCTTGACAGTGCTCCAATGGGTGTTTGGGCAATACAAGTTGGACTTGGTGGTTTCTTTTCTTTTTGTGGGGGTAGGGCTCAGGGATGGGAGAGTGGACCTGATCAAGATGCACTGTGTGAAATTCCCAAATAATTAATGAAGGCATTATGTTGGGGGGGGGAGAAGGGGAGAAGACAAAGGGGGAAGGGTAAGAAAAGAACGAAGAGTAGGCAGGACAGGGCAAAGCAATACACTGCTTCCCTCTGGTAAGCAGCTCATCTGCACTCTGTTCCCAGATTCAAGTCCCCTTGTAAGTCTATAAAGAGCCAGAAAAGGGCATAAAAGCTGGCAACATTCATTACTGAATTGTACAGTGAATATTCAAAGTATGCGCCTAAAATTCTGAGCTGTCAAAGCAGAAGCAGTGGTTGAAAGACCCAGAAAGATCTACTTAGCTTTTACCAGAGATTATGGGGACCAGTTGGATTTCAAGGTCCAAAGTTAACACAAAAATGAAAAAGCAGAAGACAATGAAAGCACACTGTCTTTGGGATCCTATTGACTCACCATGGCTAGAGCTGAGTGAGACCAAGTATGCCTGTGAGCTCAGCACTGAGGTGGCTGAAGCAGGAAGATCTAGGAGGAGAGATCAGCCTAAGCTACACAGTGAGACTCAGTATAAGGGGAGGGGTGCAGAGGAAAGAGGAGGAAAATCATATGGTTAAATGCATCACGGATGTCTTAGAGTTTCTACTGCTGCAATCAAATACCATAACCAAAAAACAAGGTGTGGAGAAAAGGGTTTATTCGGCTTACAGTTCCATATTGCTGTTCATTATTGAAGGAAGTCAGGACAGGAACTCAGCAGGGCAGGATCCTGAAGGCAGGAGCTGAAGCAGAGGCCATGGAGGGGCACTGCTTACTGGCTTGTATCACATGGCTTGCTCAGCCTGTTTTCTTAGAGAACCCAGGACCACCAGCCCAGGAATGGCACCACCCACAATGGGATGGACCCTCCCCCATCAACCACTAATTAAGAAAATGCTTATGCTGGATCTCATGGAGGCATCTCCTCAACCAAGGCTCCTTCCTCAGTGGTGACACCAGTTTGCACCGAGCTGACACAAAGCCAGTCAGTATAATGGATGCCCACACTGGACCTTGGCAAAGAAAAGTCACAGCAGTAGGGAATGGATGGAATCCACCATATAAAGTTGTGGTCACCTAACAGCAATGTGGCATTGTTGGTGTCTCAGAATGACAATTGTGTAAGAAGCTGGCATTAAGAAGAACTATCTGAAGGTGTCTGGGTCACCTGTGTAAGTCTAAAGCTGTTCTAAAATAAAAGATTATTTTTAAAACTTGTGATCTAGGACTGGTGAGATGGTTCAGCAGTTAAGAACACTGGCTGCTCTTCCAGATGATCCAAGTTTGAGTCCTAGCAACCACATGGTGGCTCACAATGGTCTACAACCCCAGTTCCTAGGAATCCAATGCCCTCTTCAAGCCCCCGCAGGCACCAAGTACACATGTAGTACAGTGATGTATATGCAGACAAAGCACATATATACAAAATTAAAAATTAACAAAATAAACTCATGAATTTTATTTCTTCAGAAGAATTTATGATTCAATTAGTGAATTACATCAAGGGTCAGGCTTTCAAACTAAAATGCTGCCATCTCTTGGGCACAAATTACTATTCCACAAACAACTACTTATGAAGAACAAAGAGTAACAAGCTTTCTAATAGAATCAAAGCATAAGTGATCTGCAGCATAAATGAATACAACTAATTACAATATAATACTGTAAAGATAACACTGTAGAAGAATCCTGACTCTAAGATAACCACCTCACAAACTGAGATTTCAAACTTGATTGTGCTGTTGAAAAGCTCCATCATTCAACCTTTTTACAAATTCATAAATTTCTCTCCCATCTATGTCACATGTAAGCACCAGTAAAATTCTTTTCAAACAATCTATTTTAGAAACCAGAAATCACACACACACCCCTCAAAGAGATAAATATCTTCCATCTAATGGTGTAGGAGGGTCTTCTTTCTATGTGTTGCTTTCACTGGTCAAATAAAGAAACTGCCTAGGCCTTTTGATAGGGCAGAACTTAGATAGGTGGGAAAAAGAGAACTGGATTCTGGGAGGAAGAAGGCAGTGTGGCAGATGCCATGGTTCTCCTTTCCAAGACAGACACTGGTCAGACTCATGCTGGTAAACCACAGTCAAGTGGCAATACACATTAATGGAGATGGGTTAAACGAATATGTAAGGGTTAGCCAAGAAGAGGTTAGAACTAATGGGCCAGGCAGTAATCTAATTAATACAGATTTCCGTGTGATTATTTCGGGCATAAGCTAGCAGGGCGTCCTGGAGCTGGGTGAGATGAAAAGCAGGCCCGCGTCTGCCTACAACAATCGAATCTGATGCTGTCAGGAATAAAGCAGAGCTTTTGCTGAAGTTCTTCTCCTGGTTGGAAAACCTAAGCTACTTATCCATCTAGCCTAGTAATTTGTAAAAGATAGGCCCACAAAACCTAACTTAAGCAATTAAATATGGGAAAATAAAAGATCTGGGCTGTTGAATAATACTTATAAAATGGTGAGAACATACCCCTTAGGGTCCTGGTCTCCTAAAACTAACTATGCAGAGGGCACTATCATCATTTTATAGAAATTTGAGTTTTGAAACAAGCTACGTGTCCAAGGTCACAGTAACAATTAATGGGCAGAGCAGAAACTGGGGTCCAGCTGTGTACAAATCTAAAGCCTTAAGCCCACAGTTCTATCTACTGTCCACCTTTCGTTCTCCTTACAACACATTGGTCATGTTTTAGAATGACACGTAACATAAGTGCCATCAAAATGACATAGCTAGAGGACCCAGAAGTTACTGCAAATAGGATGCTATGTATATGGCATGCATCAGAACGCTCTGCAAAGGCTGCTTGTGTTCTCAGGAACCAGACATTCTAATAGACCAGTGGTGGACACATCTTCAAGGCACTCCAAGGGTCTCCCAGAGACAGATGTCTAGGAGGATGTAAAACCTCCACAGGCCATCATCCTATCCCAGATCTCAATAAAGGAAACTGTTTCATAAAGGAAAATCTAGTGAAGAGAACAGAAAGTGACTAGTGGGTAATATACATACATAAAGTCTTTTTGAGAATAAAACATGACCCACATAGAAATCTAAAAGACAAGATAAGCCAGAAATAAGGCTCAGAGAAACTGGGTTCCAGGAAACAGTAGAAGCCCAAGTCGGTTTCAAGGCAGCTACCTAGTTTGGCAGCAGTCCAAGAAAGGGGTCCAGGGAAAGCCCACCAGGAGAGAAGAAAGGAAAACCTAGCTGGTGAGGTGGTGACTTTGACCGCATGTAGCTCTGGCCTACGCTGGTAGCTGCAAAGTCACAGGTAAGTGGCTTTTTTCATGAATTTGTTCCCTAAAGTTGGATACCAGATTTAGCACGAATTCTAACTGGACTTAATAATAAAAACCTGGAGTCAGATATTAGGGGGTGAAAGCTGAGAAAGATTAGTGAAGCAAAGCAGCTCCATCAGAGTCAGGCTTGGTGGTACACACCTTTAAGAGGCAGAGGCAGGTAGATCTCTGCGTGTTCAAGGCCAGCCTGGTCTAGATAGTGAGTTCCAGCAAGAGCTATGTGGTGAGAGTCTGTCTTAACAAACAAACAAACAAAATGAACTCCACAGTGCTGAAGACTTGGCTCACAGGTTAAGAGCATGTATCGTTTTTGCAAAGAGCCTGCATTTAGTTCCCAGCACCTAGATCAAGTAGCTCACAGCTACCTCTAACAAAACCTCTGGCCACTAGGACACTGCACTCATGTTCGCAAAACCACACACATACACATAACTAAAAACAAAGTATTTTTTAAAAAATGAGCTCCATCACATAAGATCTGAATGTAGCATGCAACTGCACCGGAGCTTGAACCAAACAGAGCAGTAAATTGGCACTGTCTTCCCTAGACCAAGGAGGGCAACCCAAAGTCAAAGTATCAGGAATGCTGTTTCTATGATGTTATCCTGTTTCCCTGTGATGTTAGTTCTATATGTTTGGGAACGTCTACACCCTCATCTCTGTGGGTATTACTGATGTTAACAATCCACCTAGATCTGTTGAGGGCAGTGACAGGTGAGCAGATTCTGAACTTGGATTCAAGATAAAAGAAAATCTTCCTAGATCTGTGCACTTCTAATGTCTATATCTTTAGATACATGGGCTAGAAAACATAAACCACATTAGAATGATTATGAAAAGTCTGAGGAAACCTTCAAGCTTCATTTGAATCCTGTAAGTACTTAAGAGATTTGGGTGTTGTGATAAACTTTTCCTACTTTTCTATCTTTCAAAACTAAACAAACAAACAAACAAACCCAGGGTCTCATCATGTAACTCTAGTTGACCCAAAACTCACTTTGTAGACCATGCTGGACTCAAACCTAGACATCTGTCTGAATCAACTTTCCAACTGCTAGGATTAAAGGCCTTTTAATTTCTTAAAAATTCTGATGTTCAATTTTAGTGTCGATAACAACAAAATTTACTTTAGTTAACATTTAAGGGGAAATCTATAAATTAAGTTCGCCTTTAAAATAAATACATTTTCATATTAAAGAAGATCTATTTATTTATTTATTTATTTATTTATTTATTATGTATACAATGTTCTGCCTACACGTACCCCTGCAGGCCAGAAGAGGGCACCAGGCCTCATTACAGATGGTTGTGAGCCACCATGTGGTTGCTGGGAATTGAACTCAGGACCTTTGAAAGAGCAGGCAATGCTCTTAACCACTGAGCCATCTCTCCAGCCCTAAAGAAGATCTTTTTAAAAATTTTATTTTGGGGCTGGAGAGGTGGCTCAGTGGTTAAGAACATTGCCTGTTCTTCCAAAGGTCCTGAGTTCAATTCCCAGCAACCACATGGTGGCTCACAACCATCTGTAATGAGGTCTGGTGCCCTCTCCTGGCCTGAAGGGATACACACAGACAGAACATTGTATACTAAATAAATAAATAAATAAATAAATAAATATTTTATTTTATGGGCAGAGTCGTTTGGCCTATCTGTGTAGATCAAGTGTGCTGGTGCCTGTGGACTCCAGAAGAGGGCGTCAGATCCCCTGGACTGAGTCACAGATGGCTGTGGATAGCAAGTGTTGGGAACTGAACCTGTGTTCTCTGATCTCTAGCCTTTAGGAGGGATCTTTCCTGACGGAAGGGTTAGAGGGCAAAGAGATGATCAGAAAGAAAAGTTAGAACACGAGTTTTAAACTCCCCCCCCACTGACTCAGTGTCTGTCTCTCTCTCTCTCTCTCTCTCTCTCTCTCTCTCTCTCTCTCTCTCTGACACACACACGGGGGGGGGAGACAGAGAGAGAGAATTTGAAGGTTGTTTTAAAAAATGTTTATGCATAAAGTTCTGGCTGTTCAAGGAAAAACATACAAACACATAGCAATTTCTCCCTGTAAAATCCTAGGCAGCAGTCCTCCCTCCTCGGTTTGTGTGTGTTCATGATGAACCTGGAAGGAGGGGACACAGCCTTGACAGGCAGGATGACGCTGGCAAGTTTATATACCCGTATGTGCCATGCAAATTCTCCTTGAGCAACCACATCACTGGTGTCAAGGATCAGGCACCCATCTAGATGAGTGTGGCCAAGGTTGACAAGGTTGCGGGCAGGTTTAGTGGCCAGTTTAAAAGCCTCTGCCACCTGTGGGCCATTTGCAGGATGGGCAAGTCAGGTGATTCTGTTCTCCAATTGGCTAATGCTGATGGCATCATCTCAAAGAACTGAGCAGAGGAAATTTGGGGATATGTGTTGTAAGGAAACAGCGAGAACCCCACCTAATTCTAGTTAGTGTAAAGTTTTAGCTATCTAGCTGAATTAGAGATTTAAAAATAAATTTTGGGGCCGGGCAGTGGTGGCGCACGCCTTTAATCCCAGCACTCGGGAGGCAGAGGCAGGCGGATCTTTGTGAGTTCGAGATCAGCCTGGTCTACAAGAGCTAGTTCAGGACAGCCTCCAAAACCACAGAGAAACCCTGTCTCGAAAATAAATAAATAAATAAATAAATAAATAAATAAATAAATTTTGGGAAAGGCTGCAGCAAAATGTCTGAGATGAAATCTGTAAAATTAAACTTCACACAAAATGGGAGGATAGAAACCGTAAGGCCAGCAGCCACAGTGCTGGAGAGTTATTCTCAAGTTCAAACCCACGCTGGAGTAACCCAGGCCATTGACCTGTTAGACATTCCCACAGCAACCGGTCCCTGGTTAGTAAGGACAGATGAGAAGAAAAGGCGCATGGGCCTAGCAACCCACAGCTGTTTCCTGACGTGGCTGGGTCTGCAACGGGGTTCGCACGAAGTTCTACGGAAGAAACCGGCGTTCGGTCAGCGGAGAAATGGTACTGGTACTCCCCACTGCCTTCAGGAACACAGCACATGGTCGGAAGGGGACAGGCCAGACCACGAGTTCAAGTAGAATGTAAAACAACGTCACACATATCAGAAAAATATTTTTTAAAAAAAATCTTTTTTAAGTTTTTAAAGATGTATATATTTTATGTATATGGTGCTCTATCTATATGCCAGAAGAGGGCATCAGACCCCATTATAGTTTGAGCCACCATGTGGTTGCTGGGAAATGAACTCAGGACCTCCGGAAGAGCTGCCAATGCTTTTAACCAACTGCTGAGCCATCTTTCCAGTCCCCAAGAGGAATACTTTTTAAAATTTTGTTTGGCACAAGATTTGTACATTTTTCTGAGGCAAAATGTGATGTTTTTACTCCTGTGTAACTGGGTTAATAATGAGCAAATCAGGGCAATTCACACAGGCATCGTCTTATACCTCTGTCATTCTTTATGCGGAGTAACTCAAAATTCCCACTTGGAAATACCCGATGTATTATTGTTAACTACAGTCACTAAAAATGTTTACTTTAAAAATGTCCCTGATAGGAGCCTGCACTTCTCGAGACTTTTGTGTTTTTAATCAAGCGAGTATTAGCATCCCTGATCAGCCTCGCCCTAGTGGTTTCAGAAAAATGGGCGAGACTTGTTTGACAACCTGTGTGTCCCCTTCTCCGCTGGCTCTGCTGATTCTCATGAGCCAGAACTACAGCAACAGCTGGGGATCATTAAACCGACAGAAATAGCCTAGGAGACTCCGACGTGTGTGAGTGGGGGAAGGAGAGGGTGAGTGTCAGATTAAAAAAATCAAAAGGGCAACAGGCAAGTAGGGGGGGCAGGGAAGAGATGAAGCCTCGGAGACTATCTTGTCTATTTCCTTCACAGCCAGGGTGGACACTACAAATGAAGGGGAAACTAGACTATACCAACACTGCCCCACGCCTGCCTATTCCTCCGTGGATGGCTTGATCAGGCCTAGGAATGTGGCAGGCTGGGCTGTAAGGAGAGAGAGAGAGTGGAATACACAGTCTAGCCTCAGATCAGCCTCGGTCTGGAGGAATCATTCAGAGTTGATGGACCGGTAGGTCCCAGGGATGTACTGGCAGCAGAAACCAAGCGTAAGACAAGGCAGGCACAAGGGCTGTGAGAATCTATGGCTCAGCCCCGCTCAGGCCTAAGGCATTCATTTCCTCTTGGGTTGTTCTTATCAGGTCACGTCTATCCCCCAACCCCCGTCCTCCCAGCTTTTGAACCTGGCAGGCTTCAGAAGATTGGTGCAGGAATGTGCCATCCGCCTGGGCCACAGCCCAAGTGTGTTCAGCACATACCTGAACGCTCTAGAGGAGCTTCATTCAGATCAACCCCAAAGGAGTAAGCTTGCATTTTTTGATATGCACATCTAATTCTGATCAGTTCCAGGACCCTGGGTACCTTCTTCATTTCACACTTGCCAGGATGTCTACTCAGTAGCACCAGGAGCTCTCCCAGCAGGGAAGTCCTATATCTACCCAAACAGGACTGTAGATTCTGTTCCCCCACCTGAAAGCCTGGACAGGAAATTATTCAACTGCAGAGACCATGACTGCAACTTTCTTTGGTAAGAGTGTGTTGTAAGCGTAAGATTGCATGAATTTAGCTGGACATTTTATTTGATGACTTTAATTAATCTACTGAAGAAAGTTTCACCTCACTATGTAGCCCTGACTGTCCCGTAACTCACTATGTAGACCAGGCTGGCCTCAAACTCATAGAAATCCACCTGCCTCTGCTTCCCCAGTTCTGGGATTAAAGTTGTGTGCCTCCACGCCCAGACGCTTGCTTCTTATCTAACCACAAATCAGACAGCAAACTGTGTTCATGCTTATCCAAAATGTACCAGTCTTGTCTTACTAATTATATTTGAACCTGGTTTTACATAGTGAATCCAGATACTTCACAATAATTGGCTAACTCTGAATATCTTAAGTTACATTATTAAGAAAGGCAGAGGATATTAAAACATTAAATCACTTGGCTCTAAAAACAAAGGGTTCTGAATTAAATGGCTAATAGAGCATTCTGAGGGGCTGACATGAGAGGACCAGCTGTATGCCGACAGACTGCTGGTTGTGCTGTTACAACCACAGATCACTGTGCACAGCTTAGATTGGTAGAATACATTTCACGTCTCTTACCAATTTTTAACATCATGCAACCTTTAACTAATAATTAAAATGTGACATCACACATATTACAACTAGTCTCTACTGTGCACATTTTGTGTGGAAGTGAAGACAGAAACAAGGAGGGAGCAGCACAAGTCAACATGATGCCTGATAGAAACTTACACATGACCTCATTTGAATCATGGCTGAAGATACTAGAAAATCAGAAACTGGTTTGCTAAAGCTCAGAACAACATGGCCACACACCACGGGCAAGACCAAATTAGGAACTCAGGGTTGAGACAATTTGCTCCATGCTAAGACAATGACTGCCTATCACATAAAGGCTTCTACCCTCAAGGAATTAATCTATAATACCCAGTGACTTGACTGACGCCTCTCAGATGGAACAAGAAGAAACTGGACCATCTCTTGGTCCAACATCATATTCTGAATCTAGCTGAAGAGCATTACAGAAACATTATTTTTTAATATCACTGAAGGCTAGAATTATGCACGAGATTGACTAAGACTGGGCTATGGAAGCACTCAAAAACCTCAGTCACTTGAAAATAAACAATCTTCCTATGGACACAATACTGCCCTCTAGTTGCCAGAGGCACAGAAATGATCGGCAGTTAGTAAACTAACAGTTATTGCACACAGTATGGCTTTTGGTATACACTTGAGAGGGCCACACAGAAAAGGCTGAGCTTATCACATACACTAAAACAAACAAACAAAAAACAAAAAAAAACTATAAAAAGTGCAAAGATCTTCAATGGACTCACAAGTGCAACAGAGAAGATAAGTGTAAAATGGCCAGTGAGGCAGCTCATGATGAAGATGCCTGTTGACCTGAGTTCATCCATCCCCGGCATCCATAAGATGGAAGGAGTGAACAGACTCTGAAAGTGCCCTCCACATACGTACTGTGGAGATCAGGCACGCATGTGCCAATATACATTCATACACATACGAAGCAAGTAAATGTTTAAAATGTTAAGAAATAAGCTTAGAGATCTAAGTTACTAGAGAACAAAAGGATTCTGTAATATTCATGGAGGCAGCAGTGTATGAGAAGTATTTGAAACACTTCATAAACTGGAGATGAACAGCAAGAGCCAAGGCCAAGAGGTAGGAAGTACTGTAAGATTAGGACCACAGCCAGCACTCTCCACAGCTGCCATGTTAAGCTGGTGAAGAGGAATAAAGGCAGCAGGCAGGGAGAGAACAGGAAGGCAGAGAACTGGCCCATCTTAAAAGGCAGCCAATAGGAACATCTGTTATTTGCTATCAAGTAAAATGAGACTTTCAGTTTCTCAGGAAACGAAGAACTATGAGCCATATTTCAAGGCACAATGGCCATGTTTGTCTAGTGACCATGCTGCGCAGTAAGTCACAGTACTGGCAGCTATACCAGAAGGTAGTATGAAACCACAAAACACCATCTCCAAGACTGCTCATGCCTCCTTAAGAAAATGACTATCAGGCAGATCTGATCCTTGCCAACAGCAATTAAAGAAAAAAAAGGAAATGACTGTTATTAGGAATTTATCTATAATAACGAAACACAAGACTAACATACTTCATTTTCACTGGATGCCATTGGGTATTCAGCATAATCCATTTCTTTGGTGAGCTTACAAAATGATGTTTACGTAAAAAAAAAAAAAACTTAATTCGAGAAGATATGACCTGAGTCCTCAAAGGTGTGTAATGCAGACCAACACAAAGTCAGAAACTTACTTATAAGGGAAGGTTTGGGGGGTGTTATTTTTTTGGGGGGGGTGCCCCTACCATATGATTTTGTAGATAACAGGGTTGTACTGCAATGGGAAAAGTTAGACACACCGATAGGTGTACAGAATTCCACAAACAGAGTGAGCATATCAACTGCCAGTCTGATCCTGCTTGAACAAGGCTGCATTAGTACAGAGTTTTCCACACTAATGCCGACACCTTTGCTTCTTTACTTCCAATGCTAGAGCCTGAACCCAGGGTTATCACCCTACACCAAGCTAAATCTGCCAAGACATTAACCTAGAAAGTTGGGACTCTGGAACAGTACGGCTCTCTGGGTCTACGAAGAAAGGGGCGCAGCCCGATGACTGAAGTCTCTCCTTCACTCTGCAGAGTTATGAGATTCTCTCACATAGATCTAATATACTTCTAGATTTAAAAAACAAACAGAAACAACCACCTCTCAATCTGCTCTTAAAATTCTTTGCAAACTGGGCACGGAATGTCAGTCTGCTCTGCAGCTAATTCATTCATTGCTGACTCCAGACTCTCAAGTCACCTTGTCAGAAGCCACAAAGACCCACGAGAACTCTAGAGCTCAAGAATGCTACGCTTTAGAAGAACAGCACTTGCACAGCTAACGGATAAATTAAGGACTGCAGATCATTACCACACTAACAAACAAGACTGACAAAATCTGGTAAAATTTTGATGAAGGCTCTATCCACCTCCACCAGTAACCCAGGACACCTGTGAAAGGATTTTCCTGAAGAACTTTCTGCAGAACTCAAATGTGTCTACTCCATTCAGAAAGACTCTTTTGTCATTATTTTCAGAATAGCAAAGAAGGCTGCTGTAAGGGACAGAAGACAATGAGGCCATCATTAATAGCTCCCTTCCATCCATCAATAGCCAGAGTGATTTATTGATAAGATATTGCACTTGACCCACAAACAGAGGCAGAGTCTCACCTTAGGACAACTTTTTTTTTTTTTTATCACTTCTACAACCCAGGTTTACAGCCATTGTTGGGAGAGGGCTGAGCATGAGAAACATCCTTGGTCATTGCCCTATCTGATTTTAAAATGTATGCTACAATACTATGTTCAATTAACAATTTGTTGAATGCTTTATCACAAACTCTGAAAGAATAAACCATCAAAAGTCAAAGCTTGAGTGGCTACAGAGAAATAGGCAGGGGGTAGACAACAGCAATACATTTAAGTGTGTGTCACAGGCATGCAAACCCCAAAGGGATAAATATGCTAACCTTCCCGCAAACTGTGGTAAGGGGTCAGGCATATTGCAGAGCAGCTGTCTTTCCTCGGCTTCAGGACAATCCATGAGAGTGGCAGGATCCTGCGGGCAGGCTGACAAATCCTGGTCTTCTCCAGTGTGCTGGAGATACAAGATTCCAGAGGCCAATATTGCAAGAAGCCAGTCTCCATCCCTGCTCTCCTTAGAGCAGCCATTTGCTATTTGCTGAGGATTTGATTAGCATTGCTCTTTAAGTGGGCACTTCATTTTTGCAATGCAAAGGGTTGCAAGAACAGCGAGATCCCAGGTTTACTTAGGGAGTGGGGCATTAAAAGCACTGACGGCAGAAGGGCAGAATCAGTAAGTCTCCTGGCAAAACATTTCTTCCTGTCAGCACTGGGATTCGACACCGATACCTCCCTCCACTACCCAAATGCCAAAAAGTTGGGCTGGGATGATTTCAATGTGTAGAGCTGGAAGATGCAAGGGCTCCCTCAGAGAAAACGCTCGTAGCAACCACCCAACCTCATTCACCCAAAATAGTAAACAGTTGGTTTCTCTGCTCAGAACCAAAAGGCTCCTGCCAGACAGTAATATCACATGATCAGGTTCCCTCTTCTTGCCTCTGCCTCCCTTCCTTCTTGTATAAAGCCTATACTGAAGTAGAACAAGGAGCTAAAACACAGCACTATTTTATTTTACTTGACAATTGTGTTTAAAATGTTTATAGAGGAAAGAAAACCAAATTTGGGGATAGAAATTCAGGAAAAACTGACTGAAAAAAGCTATATCCCAGGCCCTCGATAAATTGAGAACCATAAACACAACAGCTAAAATGGCAAACAAGCTCAATAAGGGACATTTCTTAGCAAACTTATGAACACTGTGTTGATAAACTTCAAAAGAAAATATGGCTTATTACGTATTTTACCTTTTCATTTTAAAAGAAAACAAAGGCTTTAAAAAAAAAAAAAGCAATCCCTAGGGCCGGGCAGTGGTGGTACACCTTTTTAATTCCAGCACTTGGGAGATAGAGGCAGGCAGATCTCTGAGTTCAAGGCAAGCCTGTTATATAAAGAGCTAGTTCCAGTACAGCCAGGGCTACACAGAGAAACCCTATCTTGGGGGGCAGGGAGCAATCCCTGACTAGCCTCAAACTCTCCATCTTTAACCCCCAGTGTAGGGATCACAGGTGTGCACAATCATGACTGTGGTGGTTTGATTAAAAATGTTCTCCATAAGCTCATATATATCTGAATGCTTAGGCATCAGAGAGTAGTGCGGCCTTGCTGGAGAAGTGTGTTACTGTGGGTGGGCTTTGAGGTTTCAAAAGCCAATGCTACAACAAGGTTCTCTCTGCCTATGGATCAGGATGTAGCTCTCAGCTGCTTTTCCAGCACCATGCCTGCCCTCTGCTATATTCCCTGCAAAGATGATAATGGACTAAACCCTTGAAACTATAAACAAACACCCAATTAGATGCTTTCTTTGGTAAGAGTTGTCGTGTTGATGGTCTCTCTTCAGAGCAACAGAACAGTGACTAAGACAGAGTTGTCACAGGGGACAGGGCATTGCTGTGGCAGGCCTCGCCAATGCTGCTTGATGAAGCAAGACAGTTAAAGTGGGACTTAATGAGCCGTCCTTAGAGGAGCGTGGAAGACAGGCTGAGGGTGATTTGAACTGTGGGAGCCCAGCTCAGGAAGTTTCAGAGGGGAGGGATATTAATAAGTGGCCTAAAGGCTGTTCTGATGATATTTTGGTAAAGAATGTACCTGCATTCTGCCTTTCTCCAAAAACTTTGCCTGAGGCTAAACTGAAGAGCTGTGGACTAATGGCGCTGGGGGAGAAAATCTCAAGCCAACCTAGTACTGACTGTGCAGTGTGGTTATTAGTAACCACTCTTATGAAGATCTGTAAAGAAAAGGAGCAAGCGGGCAGAGAGAGCAAGTCTTCTTTCATGCCCTCTATAGGCTGTCAGCAGAAGGTGTGGGCCAGATTAAAGGTGGATCTTCCCACCTCAAAGATCCAGATTAAAAAAAAATGTCTTCTCACTTCCAATGATTTAATTAAGAAAAAAAATCCCTCCCAGGTGTGCCCAGCCATTTGAATTGAGTAGCAATCAAATGACTAAAATAAAGGACTTATTTAATAATAAAATATAATAATAATAATAATAAAATAAAGAGCTGGCTAAGTCAGAGACCATAGATTGAGACAACAGAGGCAGATATGAGACACCTGAGATTTATAATCTTGTCTTGTCACCCTCAACTTACACTACCATTTGATTTTACTCGATTAGATGGTGTAGTTTCATCATTCAACCTTCGGGAAGGTGATCAAGAGAGTTATACTAACATGCTGAATTGAAATATTTACCCAGCTGACTACAGAAACAGCAGCCATCATGACATCCACTGGCATTTCAACATATAGGGAGGTCAGATATTAGGTTGGCAATGCAGAGATACCACTGTATTCTTCCCCCATACGGTTTCCTGGTATGCAGAAGAAATAGAAGCACAAACTGTTAGGCTGAGTAATTTGTTCCAAGAGAAAATAGGTGAAGTTCAGGGCTCTAATGCATCATTTTATTTGCCCCAGCTCCTACTCACGGAGCTACCTGGGAGGTGGGCTTTCAAAGTCTCCTTCATCCACCTCCACACAATGAAAACTGCTAAGTATTAGTGAAACAGAAAAGAACAAACATGGACCATCCTCTCACCAGAAACCCCTTTTCCAACAAGAGCGCCTGTGGATGATTACTCAGCCATCAGGACAGAAATGCCAGAAGAATCTGGCACTGAGGATGGACACAAATGCTCCTCTGGAAAAAGTTTACAAGTTTCTTATAAACTTAAACTTACTACATTAGGGAGGAATCCCATTCCTAAGCGACTTAGTTAGGGCTTATACCACTTCAATAAAAACCATGACCAAAAAGCAAGTTGGGGGGGAAAGGGTTTATTTGGCTTACACTTACACACTGTAATCCATCACTGAAGGACAGGAATTCACATAGGGCAGGACCTGGAGGCAGAAGCTGATACAGAGGCCATGGAGGAGTACTGTTTACTGGCTTGCTCCTCATGGTTTGCTCAGTCTGCTTTCTTATTGAACCCAGAATCACCAACCTAGAGATGGTACCATCCACAATGGGCTGGGTTGTCTCCCATCAATCAACGTAAGAAAATGCTGTTCAGGCTTACCTATAGCCAGATCTTATGGAGGGATTTTCTTAACCAAGGCTCCCTCCTCCCTGATGATACTAGCTTGTGTCAAGCTGACATAAAATGAGCCAAGAAACTGAGCACCTACTCAGGAAAGATAAAAACATGTGTTCCCCTAAGGGCCATATATGAACATACAGGCCAATAATTTTCTCAAACCAGAAACATCTTAAAAGTTCTTTGACTTGTGAATTGTGTAAAAAAAAAATGTGGTGTACCAATTCACGGAAATAATAAAGATTTAGCAACTAAGACAAACAAACAAACCTCAAACTGTTGTCATAGCAAGCACACTCTGGTGCTGTGTTCTTTCTCAAAACCCAATGAACTACATTCCTAAAAGGGGAGATCACTAACACATAGAAATAGACTTCTTTTTTTTCTTTTGTTTTCTCAAAAAGTGGACACAAAGTGTTACCCATCAGAATGGACAAGTGAGGAATGCAGGCTCTGTATAAGTCTGTCTTTGCCTTCTCTCTCTCTCTCTCTCTCTCTCTCTCTCATTTTTTTTTTTTTTTTTTTTTGAGACAGGGATTCTTTTTGTAACAGCCCTAGCTGTTCTGGAACTCACTCTGTCAACTAGGCTGGCCTCAAACTCAGAGATCCACCTGCCTCTGCCTCCCAAGTGCTGGGAAGATTATGTGCCACCATGGCCTGGCTTCTTTTTTCTTTTAAAGTTTGTTTTGGTGGTGGTGCACGCCTTTAATCCCAGCACTCGGGAGGCAGAGGCAGATGGATCTCGGTGAGTTTGAGGCCAGCCTAGTCTACAAAGCAAGTTCCAAAAAGACTCCAAAGCTACAGAGAACCCGTCTTGAAAAGAAAGAGAAAAAAAAATGGAAAGCTTAGATAAGCACATGCCCATTAATTTGCATACACAAAATTTCTAGAGGGGCTGGAGAGATGGCTCAGAGGTTAAGAGCACTGGCTGCTCTTTCAGAGGTCCTGAGTTCAATTCCCAGCAACCACATGGTGGCTCACAACCATCTGTAATGAGATCTGGTGCCCTCTTCTGGCCTGCAGGTACACATGCAAGCAGAACACTGTATATGTAATAAATAAATAAATCTAAAAAAAAAATTTCTAGAGTATGAAAAAAAAGATACAGGCTCCAGAGCTAGGATGCCTGGGTTTAAGTGTGGTGCCTACACTTGCTAATTATAAGACCTTGAGATGTTTCTATTTCAATGTCAGCATTTCCTCATTTATAAAGTAGGGATGAGAGAATCCGTTTCTAGGGTCGCTGTAATCAACAAATTAGCTCATGTGGAGCACTGAGAACAGTACTCATTCTATGTTCATTCAGTACATGTGAGCTAGTGTGGTCACCATATGTGACATGGTGTGTATCTCCAGATTTCTATGGAACAAGTACTGATTTTTAAAAACCTGCTTTTTCCGCTTCTAACAAACAGTGAAAGCAAGGATGCTGGGCTAGGAAGCAGGGTCTTGTTTTGGGTTTTAACTGCACTGCTTATTGCTCAACTGAGTGTCTCAAAGCAATACTTTCACCTCCAAAGCAGTGCTTAGAACAAGCAGGGTGTCCCACCGCTAAAATGGAATGTACCAAAAGATTTATGATAGCATTTGACAAACTATACCATCTATTTTATTTTGGTTTTTTCCCTTAAAATTGTATTATTGTGTATATGCCATGGGGTGGACAGTATGCACACACCAAGGTGCATGTGTGGTTGTCAGAGGACAACTTTGTGAAGTCTGTTTTCTCCTTCCACCTTTAAATGGCCTCTGGGGTTTAAATTCAGGTCCTCAGGCTTGCAGGGCAAGTGTTCTTACCCACTAAGTCATCTTGCTGTCCCTCTCTTTCCTTTTGATATTTGCCGTCTACCTATCAAGTATCAAGCACTGTGGACACAGACAGAAAAAGACACCTCAGTCCCTGCTCTCGTGGCATCTGACAGTTTGGGCTGTTTACAGGCACAGCAGTAAACGTGTACCCACTAATACCATCCCTCAACCTGACAGCACTCCGCTAGGAACTGAGTAACAGGTGCCTGTGCGCCTGGGAGGAGTTAGAGCAGGCCTCTAGCAAGAGAACACATCTGAACTGAACCCAGAATGGTTGGAGGCCTGGCGTGGTGGCACATACCTTTAGTCCCAGTATTTTGGAGGGAGAAGCAGGGGGATCTCTGAGTCAGAGGTCAGCTTGGTCTACACAGTGAGAATGATATTTGTGGGGAAGTCTGCTCTCAAGGTTAGATGAGCGTTCTAACCAAAGGGAAAAAAAAAAGTGTACAAAAGTTAAGGGAATAACAACAACTGCTTGAGAGATGGAGAATAAAGAATGAGAAAAAGAAAAATATCATTTTTAGCAGCAGAGGCATGAACAGGGATGAGAGGCAGCAGAGAAGCTAGTCAGGAAGTGAGAAGTGTGCATTCAAGACCACTGTTAATCTTGAGAAAAAAGGAGACAAGGTGTGCTTTAGTTTTACCTAAAGGACTATAAGGACATGGCTGGGGATGTGGCTCAGCTGGCCTGTCTACATGCATGGAGTCCTGGGTTCCTCCCCAGCACTGCAAACACCGGGCATGGTGGCATATACCTAGGATGTAGGCACCTGGTAGGCCAAGGAAAGATCAGTTCAAGGCAGGTGGGGCTATGTGAGAACCTGACTCAAATAAAGGTCTATAATATAATATAATATAATAAAATAATAATTGTATTATTATATAACACAATAATCCTGACAATGACCACTAAGATGCACATTACTACCTTATACACACATAGCCATTTAATTGCAAATTTCAAGATTTATATTTATTTTATGTGTATTAATGTTTTGTCTGCACGTATGTATGTGTACCACGTGTGCAGTGCTGGCAGAAGCCACAAGAGGGCATGAGATCCCCTAGAACTGGAGTTAGAAACTCTTGTAGCTGCCATGTGGGCACTGTACCTGAGTCCTCTGCAACAGCAGCCAGGCATCTTAACCACTGAGCCCTTGCTAGTCCCTACGTACAAAACTTCACAAACAAGAATGTCAGAAACTTAATTCTCCACAGCTAACTGCTCACACTTGTTTATTCAATAAACACCAATGTGTTAAGTGGTAGAGGGGAAGGCAGTGAACAAATAAACCACAGAGCAACAGAGACAAGCACATGGCCCTCAGCTGCCTGAGACCTGTTCAGATCATATCTTGCTTAGAAGCTGGACAAAGACTATGTGATCACATGGCTGAGAATTTCACCTGGAATTGGACTCTAGCACCTGGAAACTGGGACATTACCACCACACTCAAAGTTTTAGGGTTAATTTTATTTTATTTTTTAAATTTATTTATTATGTATACAATGTTCTGTCTGCATGCGTGCCTGAAGAGGGCACCAGACCTCATTACAGATGGTTGTGAGCCACCATGTGGTTGCTGGGAATTGAACTCAGGACCTCTGGAAGAGCAGGCAATGGTCTTAACCACTAAGCCATCTCTCCAGCTCCCAAGGAAATAATTGGCCAATAATCTGTATTAACAGCACTGAAAATATTCAACTAATCATCCCCTTTATTTTTTGACATTGTACCTTTAGGACAGTCCATGGTCTCTCAGAGTACAGACAACAGATTTTATGGGGTGGAAAAACAGGGAAAGAACAAGGCATAAAAAGGAATTAACATCACTAAATTCAATTTTAGTGAATTCAGGATAGTGCTCATAAAGACATCATGCCTGGAACGTAACATTCCTTTAGAGTTTTCTGTTAACATCTTCCTACACCAGATGACCTAATAAATTAAAGAAAAAACATCACCCAAAGTAGGGAGCTGGCCACAGTCTCTCCTGGGATTTCTCGGTCTGCTTCTCTGACTAATGCTGAGTCACATTAGAGACAGTACAGGGTTCGGGCAAGCCGTCGGAGCACAGACCTGTGAAGAAGCTTTGCCAGAGCACACTGTGGACTAACCACTTCCTGCATATGGAGATTTCTGAGATAGAAAACTCAAGATGAAAGGAATGTGTATAATAGCCATTGAATAAGCATGTCTTCAGAAAGAAACGGTGCAACATTGGTTTCTCTTTTTTGTTTGTCTCTCCTTTTTCAGTTGTCGAGACAGTATTCTCTGTTTAACAGTCCTGGCTGTCCTGGAACTCACTTTGTAGACTAGGCTGGCCTCAAATTCACTGAGACCCCCCTGCCTCTGCCTCCTAAATGCTGGGATTAAAGGTGTGTACCCCAATTGCCTGGCCACATCTAATGTGTCTTAAGCAAATGCCATTAGAAAGACTATTAGACTTCCGCTCCTCGATGATCACATACTCAAGAATGCTTTTGTGAGACTGGGACTATGCAGCCCAGGCTAGCTTCAAAAACTGCAATCTTCTAGCTGTGTAGAATTGCACACAATAATCCCAGCACTTGGGGAGCAGAGGCAGTGGCAGGCAGATCACTAGGAGTTTGAGGCCAGCCTGATCACATAGAGAGTTCCAGGCCAGCCAGGGCTTCATGGAGAGATCTTGCCTCAAACAAAACAAAACAAAAAATTGCAATCTTCTGCCTCAGTCTCCCAAGTATTAGGATTCAGGCACATACCACAAAGCATGGTTTTGAAAATACCTCTATCTTTTTCAAATAATTCATTCTTTCTTACAACTGATTCTGAAATCAAGAATATTAATTTAGGCAGACTTGGACAGTATATACTGCTGTGTATTTTCTGCAAGATGTTAAGGGCTGCTGTTTCTATGCAGTATGGATTTATGGCTCCAAGGGTTCTGTGAGCCAGGGGACTCCCTAAGACATTGTTTTTCAACCTGGGGGTCAAACGACCCTTTCACAGGGGGTTGCCTAAGCCCATTGGGAAACACAGATATTTACATTACAACTCATAATAGTAGAAAAATTAGTTATGAAGTAGCAAAGAAATAATCTTATGGTTGTGGGTCAGTAAAACATAAGAAACTGTGGGTTGCAGCATTAGGAAGGTTAAGAACCACTGCTCTGAGAAGTAGGGTCTGGTAGAAGGTGGTTAGGAAATTGGAGGTGCTGCCTTCACAGGGAATTAATGTAGCTCTCATGGGACTCTGGTTAGTTTCAGCAAGAATAAAATGCAGTAAAAAGAGAACCTGGTATCTAAATTCTTCTGCTTTCCTGTCCTGTGTTGCTATGGTATCTCTCTCTCTCTCATACATGCTCCTACAATGCCATCCATGTTGTGATGTAGCGCAAAGTCCTTACAGAGGCAAATGGAAGTCAGCACCACACTCTTGGATCTAGAATTATGAACTATCAGAACCTCTGTTCTTTGCAAAATTACCCCCTCAGGTGTTTTGCTATAGCAATAGAAAATGGACTAAGGGTCAAACTGACTCCACTTAAAGTTTTCCTGTTTGAGTTGAAATCAACCATGTGACACTTCCACTCCAACACAGAAATTTAAGAAGCAGAGGAAATCTGCACAAGTTTTCAACATTCAATTTTTTAAAAACTTATTCATTTTAATTTTATGCACATGAATGTTTGCCTGCACATAAGTGTGTGTACTACATGTATGCCTGGTACCCATGGAGGCCAGAAGAGAGTGTCTGGTCTTCTGAATGTGGAGTTATGGATGGTAAGCTGCCATGGCAGCTGGGAAACCACACCTTCTGCAAGAACAGCAGGCGCTATTAAATGGTGAGCTCTCCAACCACCTCAGCATCTAATCTTCTTACGCTCTAATAGAGTCAAAGTTTACACCCACAAAAAGAGAATATCACATTTTCACATCTCTCTTACTGGGAGTTTATAATCTCCTTTGTGGGGACATTCTTCTGCGGATAATTATGTTTCTAGCCCCTGGCATGATTTTTCCTCACCTAGCACCACAAAGGATGCCTGTTTGCCACCTTCTTCTACTGCCCCCACTGCCTACCTATCAGAGAAGACAATAGCTAAAGATTCGGAATAAGTGCCCATCCCACTCTGAAGACTGCTAGCTGGGCTGTGAGTTAAGAACAGGTTCTATCGTTCAGGAGAGTCCAGCTAACAAGGATGCGCCTTGATCATTTGTGCCTCACTGTTAACACCTGTGTTGCTTCCAAACCTACTACTACTCCGTCAGTCAGTGGACCAAATGTCAACAGTCAATTATCCACATTACAAGCTGCCAACAAAATAAAAAAAAAAAAACAGACTCTGAAGGAAAACTGCCAGGGGATGTTAGACGACACTCCCCAGCTCTTTCCCACATTCCGTGGTTCTTCACTCTTTCCAAAGCTGCCAGAGTGCCTCCACCATACTCCTCTCCCTTTACCTCTGTAAGGGCACTGGGATAATCATTTTTCTGCAACTCCATTATATTTCTTTAGAAGCCAAAGCCAGAAGCCACACTCACCAGGGGCTCATGGCTGTGTTCACAGACTTCAGTCATCTAGCTCACATAATACACAAGGACAGGACAAAAAAGATAGCCATCTAACTACCTGCTATCTGTAGGGTAGAAATGCCAAATTTTACTCATAGTGTAGTGAGGCAACCGAGCTCCCTCAAATGCATGACACAATTCCAACTCCAAACCCTTCATTTTTAAAACATGGAATGTTCATCATACATGCTTACTTGAGATTCTGATACACATGAACAGTATCTGAATGGTTCTGGGAATCAAAGCCACATTCTGGGGCATGGTAGGCGAGTGAACACTACTCAGACTGTCCTACAGGGGGCCAGAGAGATGCTTGACTGTTAGGGCACTTGTTGCTCTTGTGAAGACCTAGGTTTGAGTCCCAGTACACACATGGTGGCTCACAATCTTCCAGGACTCCAGTTCCAGGGGGTCTAATGCCCTATTCTGACTTCTTTGTGCACCAGACATGAACAAGATATACATACATACATCCAGGCAAAACAACATAAAATAAAACACATAAATCTTTAAAAAAAAAAAAAAGGCAACATTTTCCAGGATTTAAAAAAAAGAAACTAGGTTTGGAGAGACGGATGATGGATCAGTGTTCAGTGTGAAGGCCAGAGTCTGGATCTCTAATGTCTATGCGATGGCCCAATAGAAATCCCAGTCCTCAGCAGACAGGGGATGCCCAGAGTAAGCTCACTAGACTAGTCAACTGGCAAGTTCTGGGTTCTAAGACCCAGCCACAGTAAAACAAAGTGGGTCTCACTAGAGGAAGACACCAATGTCAACCTCTGACTTCTGTGTGTATATACACACACATATATGCATCTACAAACATGATTATGCACATATGCATATAATAATACACCTATATCATGATAAAGCAAAAATACAATAGTACATTTATATGAAACCTAAGTCATTTCACAGTTTTAAATATAAATGGTGAATTTCAAGCATAAGTCTCCATATCTCAGATAATATCAAGATACATTCATCTGGTCAGAATATAAATCTTGTTCTGAGCTTTGCAATATAGTAGCATTTCTGTTAGGAAGCAACAATTTTTTTCTGATTAATAAAGCCAAGCAAATAATGCAAACAGTTTAAATTTACTACTTTTTCAATGAAAAATGGAAAACTAAAAATTACTCTTTGAATCCAGACTTTATATTTAAATGTTGCCCCTATGACTAAGCATGGGTGATGCACACCTGTAATCTTAGAATTTGGGAGGTGGAGAGAGAAGAATCAGGAGTTCAAGGGCATCCTCAACTACACAGTGAATCTGCAGTCAGCCTGGAGTACAGGAGATGATTTAAAAAAAAAAAAAAACAGGAAAGAAGGTAGGGAGAACCAGGCAGTGGTGGCAGCGCACACCTTTAATCCCAGCACTCAGGAGGCAGAGACAAGCAGAGCTCTGTCAGTTTAGGCCAGCCTGGTCTATAGAGAGAGTTTCTAGACAGCTAAGGCTATTAAACAGAGAGACCACCCTGCCTTGGGGGGAGAGGAAATCTAGCTAAGGTCCTGGATGGAGAGATAGTAAAGTAGCAATGAGTTATCATTTAGCATCCATTAGACCAGCCCCAAAATTTAAAAAAAAAAAAAAAAACTGGCCAGGAGGTGGGGGCACATGCCTTTAATACCAGCCACTCAGGAGGCAGAGGTCAGAGGATCTCTGTAAGATAATGAGTTCCAGAACAGCCAGGACT
The DNA here is from genome assembly GCF_018167655.1 of Microtus oregoni. Taxonomy (NCBI): domain Eukaryota; kingdom Metazoa; phylum Chordata; class Mammalia; order Rodentia; family Cricetidae; genus Microtus; species Microtus oregoni. Next base: position 15,233,395 of record NW_024543081.1, read on the forward strand.
ACACAGAGGAACCCTGCCTCAAATTAAATAAAACAAAAACAAAAAATTAAAAGACAGTATAATACCTACATCCAGCAAAGAGGAAGAAGGTAATGTTGTACATAGCTGGTTACCACCAGTTATAGCCACCACGTGTTTAAATTTTTCTTTCTTTGAGGCAGAATCTCATAACATATCCCAGGCTGGCCGTGAACTTGAAGTGCCTCAGCCTCCTTCCTGCATTCTGGGAGTAGAGCCATGCCAACTAAAAAGGTCTCTCTTTTCTTGTATTTCTTAAATTTTTGTTTGAAAAAGAGGTTGCATGAGACCCTGTCCCACTCCCAAATATAATAAATAATCTGACAATAACATCTACTGAACTAAAAGGCTTCCCTCAACCCATCAAGCCCACCCCTAGAAATATACCAAAATCCACATGTTGACAAATAAACCTATCGAGGATGGTGGCACATTTCTGTAACCCCTGCACTTAAGTGTAGGGCATGGGGCTGGAGAGATGGCTCCATGGTTAAGAGCACTGACTGCTCTTCCAGAGGACCAGATTCAACTCCCAGCACCATATGGCAGCTCACCGCTGTCTGTAACTCCAGTTTTAGGGGACCCGGCAACCTCACACAGACATATACACAGGCAAAACAATTCAATGCACATAAAATAAAAATAATTCAATGTGCATAAAATAAAAATAAATTATATATAAAAAAGTATAGGGCAGGAGGGTCTAGCTCAAAGGTGAGCTAGGCTAAACAGTGAGTTCAAAGTGAGACATTGGCTAGGATTTAGCTCAGAGGTAGAGCAACTGTATGTGTAATTCCCTGGTCTGGTGGATCCCTAGCACTGTAAGAAGGGAAGGCAAGAGGGAGAAAGAGGAACAAGAAAGAGGAAGGAAGGAGGGAGGGTGAGAGAACACAACAATAAAGACATAAAACACAATTCCATTTAAGAAAAATTCAATAGCTTGGGTATAATGGCACACACCTCTGATCACAGTACTTGGGAGTCAGAGGTAGGCAGACTCCTGTGAGTTTGAGGCCAGTCCAAGATATGTGGTGAGTTCCAAGACAAAAAAATCCCACCCACCCAAACAAAACCAAACCCAATTCAATGGGACAAAAACCAAGGACCATGCTTCTATATTATGTGAATCCAGAGGAGTAAAATATGGAACCAGTTACTGACAAGGTTTTAAAGTAAGGACATACCTAAGGGTGTCCGGAAAAAAAAAAAGGAGAAGAAAACAAAAGGCAAGGGAATGCTAAAACCCTACAAAAGACTGCATATTTATTGATTAATTAATTCTATGTTTATGGGCATTCTGCCTGTGTGAGTATCTGACTATGTGCCTGGCATTCAGGGAGGCCAGAAGAGGCTGTCAGATCCCTTGGAACTGGAGTTACAGACAGTTGTGAGTGGCCATGTGGATGCTGGGGGTTGAACCTGGATTCTCTGGAAGAGCAGCCACAGCTCTTAACCACTGAACCAAAGCCCCAATACTGCCTTTTATTTTATTTTTTTAATGAGGGGAATATCTTCTCAGCTTTTAAACTAAGATCAAATATAAAATAATGGGGGGAAGAAACATCTGCTCCTACCTTCTACTGTTCCTACTTACAAGAAAGGTGAGTCAGCTATGGCTTTTTTTAAAAAATTATTTATTATTATGTATACAGTATTCTGACTGCATGTCTGCCTGCAGGCCAGAAGAGGGCACCAGATCTCATTAGAGATGGCTGTGAGCCACCATATGGTTGCTGGGAATTGAACTCAGGACCTCTGGGAGAGCAGCCAGCGCTCTTAACCACTGAGCCACCTCCCCAGCCCGCAGCTACGGCTTTTATACATGCCAGAAAGGCATGTGGATCCTGCTGATTTGCTGGATCAATCACCCTACTTAGCTACAACACAACTCCAGAAGGCGGGTACTGACTTGACCAGGGACACAAAGAAGAGACTTTGAAAGTGGAAGGTCCAGTGCCTAGAGTCAGTGGTGCTGGTAAGGGATCTGATGCTGGTAAGGGACTTTGTCCAGGGGACTTTACCAGGCACTCACTGATCTCCACAGTCTTGAGACTGCCCAACAGTTTATTTCCAGGAAAATGGGCCATAGATTGGAGTTAAGTCACCACTGCAGATACCTAAGTCTATTTTAATAAACCATCAAGCAGTTTTTAAAGAATAAGTTTCAGACTTAAGTGTCTATGTAAAATAAGCAAATATATTCTAAAATTATGTATATATATACATATATATATGCATCTGTACATGGGTATTTGCATATGTGTGCAGGTGCCCAAAGAGGCCAAAACTGGAGTTATGGGTTGTAAACTACCCCCCCGTGTAGTGCTGGGAACTAAGCGTGTGTCCTTTGCAAGAACAGTAGCTGTAAGCACTCTTATCTGCAGAGCCACCTCTCCAGTCCCTGTGGTGAGATTTTTGGGTTTTTTTTTTGTTTGTTTTATTTTGGGCTTTTTCTCCAGGCTCTCACTATGCATCCTTGGCTGGTCTTGAACTCACAGAGATTTGCCTGACTCTGCCTCCAGAGAGTTAAAATTAAAGACGTGCATCACCACAACCTACTTTTTATAGCACCTATTAAAGATTTCCTGGGCCAGGATTTGGGAACATGCCTTCAATCCCTGGCAAGTCTGGTCTTTACAGTGCGCTCCAAGCCAGTCAAGGCTATATATATAGTGTAACAGTGTTGGTGGAGGAAGGTCATTGGTTAATTAAAGAAACTGCTTGGCCCTGATAGGTTAGAACATAGGTGGGTGGAGTAAACAGAATAGAATGCTGGGAGGAAGAGGAACTGAGGTAAGACGCTTCAGACAGACGCCATTTCCTCTCCTCTCTGAGCAGACTCGATGAAGCTCTGACCCAGGATGGACATAGGCTAGAATCTTCCTGGTAAGCACACCTTGGGGTGCTACACACATTAATAGAAATGGGTAATCAAGATGTAAGAATTAGCCAGTAAGAAGCTAGAGCTAATGAGCCAGGCAGTGTTTAAATGAATACAATTTGTGTGTTGTTATTTCGGGGCATAAGCTAGCCAGGCGGCCAGGAACGCATGGTAGGATGGTAGGAACACATCCCGCAGCTCCTACTACACACTGTCTCAAAAAAAAATTATAAAATTAAAATGTTTTAAGCAAAATTTTTACACAGTAACAATCTCCTAACTAATTAGAACATGAAGGATGACTTTAAACTGTTTATTCAAGTACCCTATTTGATTGTTGCATTTGTCAGTTGTTAGTTTGTTTTATAATTTCTCTAAAACCAGAAACCTCAGTCCCCATCTTCACAGCTTAGGCAGAACAAAGACCAACAGCAGTCCAATGCGCTCTAGGTGCCAGCAAACACAGTGACACACAGTAAACATCTGTTCTACAAATTGAGCACTAAATGTTGCTGAATAGACTATTATTATAGTCTCTAATGGCCAAATAGAATGAACTCAGTGCTTATTAAAGTTGGGAGTTCTGACTAGGATATATCAAGGTTCACCCAAGAAGCATACTGCAATCTTAGAAACCAAATTCTTTTTTTTTTTTACATTTTTTATTGATATTTATTGAGCTCTACATTTTTCTCTGCTCCCTTCCCTGCCTCTCCCCTACCCACTTCAATGCTCCCACACGGTTCTCATGCTCCCAATTTACTCAGGAGAGCTTGTCTTTTTCTACTTCCCATGTAGATTAGATCTATATTTGTCTCTCTTTAGTGTCCTCATTGTTGTCTAGGTTCTCCGGGATTGTGATTTGTAGGCTGGCTTTCTTTGCTTTATGTTTAAAAACCACCTATGTGATACATGTGATAATTGTCTTTCTGTGTCTGGGTTACCTCACTCAAAATAATGTTTTCTAGCTCCATCCATTTTCCTGCAAAATTCAAGCTGTAATTATTTTTTTCTGCTGTGTAGTACTCCATTGTGTAAATGTACATTTTTCTTATCCGTTCTTCAGTCGAGGGGCATTTAGGATGTTTTCAGGTTCTGGCTATGACAAACAAAGCTGCTATGAACATAGTTGGACACATGTCCTTGTGGCACAATTGAGCATCCTTCGGATATATACCCAAAAGTGGTATTACTGGGTCTTGAGGAAGGGTGTTTCCTAATTTTCTGAGAAATCTCCACACTGACATCCAAAGGTGTTGTACCAGCTTGCATTCCCACCAGTAATGCAGAAGTGTCCCCTTTTCCCCACAATCTCTCAAGCATAAGTAGTTATCAGTGGTTTTGATTTGGGGCATTCTTATAGTTGTAAGATGGAATCTCAGAGTTGTTTTGATTTGCATTTCTCTGATGACTAAGGTTGTTGAACATTTCCTTAAGTATCTTTCAGCCATTTTAGATTCCTCTGTTGAGAGTTCTCTGTTTAGGTCTGTACTCCATTTTTTATTGGATTATGTGATCTTTTGGTGTCCAATTTCTTGGGTTCTTTGTATATTTTGGAGATCAAACCTCTGTCTGAAGTGGGGTTGGTGAAGATCTTTTCCCATTCTGTAGGCTGTCATTTTATCTTGTTGACCGTGTCCTTTGCTTTACACTTGAAGCTTTCCAGTTTCAAGTGGTCCCATTTATTAATTATTTCTCTCAGTGTCTGTGCTGCTGGGGTAATATTTAGGAAGTGGTTCCCTGTGCCAATGCGTTCAAGTATACTTCCCACTTTCTCTTCTAGGTTCAGTGTGGTTGGCTTTATGTTGAGGTCTTTGATCCATTTGGACTTGAGTTTTGTGCATGGTGATAGATATGGGTCTATTTTTCTACATGTTGATATCCAGTTACGCCAGCACCGCTTGTTAAATATGCTTTCTTTTTTCCATTTGATATTTTTTGCTTCTTTATCAAAGATCAGGTGTTCTAAGATGTGTGGATTGCTATCCAGGTCTTCTATTCAGTTCCATTGGTCCTCCTGTCTGTTTTTGTGGCAATACCATGCTGTTTTCAGTACTCTAGCTCTGTAGTAGAGTTTGAAGTCGGGGATTGTGATACCACCAAAAGTTCTTTTATTGTACAGGCCTGTTTTGGCTATCCTGGAATTTTGCTTTTCCATATGAAGTTGAATTCCGTTCTTTCAAGGTCTTTGAAGAATTTTGCTGGGATTTTAATGGGCACTGCGTTGAATCTATAAATTGCTTTTGGTAAGATTGCCATTTTTATTATGTTAATTCTGCCTACCCACGAACATGGGAGATCTTTCCACTTTCTGGTGTCTTCTTCAATTTCTTTCTACAAAGATTTAAAGTTCTTGTCATACAAGTCTTCCACTTGTTTGGTTAGAGTTACTCTGAGATATTTTATGCTATTTGTGGCTATTGTGGAGGGTGTTGATTCTCTGATTTCTTCCCCAGCCCTTTTATCATCTGTGTACAGGAGGGCTACTGATATTTTTGAGTTAATTCTGTATCCTGCTATGCTGCTGAAAGTGTTTATTAGTTGCAGAAGTTCCTTGGTAGAATTTTTGGGATCACTTATGTAAACTATCATATCATCAGCAAACAGTGAGAGTTTGACTTCTTTTCCAATTTGTATCCCCTTGATCTCCCTTAGGTGTCTATTGCTCTAGTTAGGATCTCAAGAACTATATTGAATAAATATGGAGAGAGTGAACAACCTTGTCTTGTTCCTGATTTCAGTGGGATTGCAGGGAGTTTCTCTCCATTTAGTTTGGTGTTGGCTGTTGGCTTGCTGTATGCTGCCTTTATTATGTTTAGGTATGTTCCTTGTATCCCTGCTCTCTCCAAGACCTTTATCATGAAGGGATGTTGCATTTTGTCAAATGTTTTTTCGGCATCTAATGAGATGATCATGTGGTTTTTATTTTTTAGCTTGTTTATATGGTGGATTACGTTGACAGATTTTCGTATGTTGAACCATCCCTGAATTTGTGGGATGAAGCCGACTTGGTCATGGTAGATGATGTGTTCTTGGATTCAATTTCCTAGTATTTTATTTAGTATTTTTGCATCAATGTTCATGAGTGAGATTGGTCTGTAATTCTCTTTCTTAGTAATGTCTTTCTGTGCTTTGGGTATCAGGGTAATTTTGTAGCCTCATAAATAGAGTTTGGCAATATTCCCTCTGTTTCTATTGTGTGGAATAATTTGATGAGTATTGGTATTACTTCTTCTTTGAAAGTCTTGTAGAATTCTGAGCTGAAACCATCTGGTCCTGGGCTTTCTTTTTTTGGTTGGGAGACTTTTGATGATTGTAGAAACCAAATTCTTATTTTACAAAAAGTGCCCCCAAACCCCAGTTACTATGGAAAGAACTTATTACTAATATTCTACTAATATTTTCCTGCCTTAAAGAAACCTTCAGTGGCACCTATACATATAGTCCTAACTATGTGAGAGAGGCTAAGGCTGAAGGATTTGTTGAGCTCAGGAGTTTAAGACTAGCCTGAGTGAGGTGAAACAAGCCCATAAGACTCTATCTTCTGCCAGGTAGCAGTGGTACACACCTTTAATCCCAGCACTTGGGAGGCAGAGGCAGGCGGATCTCTGTGAATTCGAGGCCAACCTGGTCTACCTACCAAGTTCTAAGACAGCTAGGGCTGTTACACAGAAAAACCCTGTCTCGAAAACAAACAAAAGGGGCTGGAGAGATGGCTCAGTGGTTAAGAGCATTGCCTGCTCTTCCAAAGGTCCTGAGTTCAATTCCTGGCAACCACATGGTGGCTCACAACCATCTATAATAAGGTCTGGTACCCTCTTCTGGCCTGCAGGCATACATGTAGACAGAATATTGTATACATAATAAGTAAATAAATAAATATAAAAAAAAGAAAACAAACAAAACCCTAGCTTCCAAACTAAGAAACAGATGTAAGTTAAAAACAAAAAACACAACACACTTCCAACTGAGAGTATCAGTGAGGAGTGTAAATAAATCTCAGACCAGCACATTTGTTCATACCACCAAGAGCTTTCCTCTCTCCATCTCTCCCTATTTGACTGTGGCTGTGCTGACAACAGAACCTAGGAGTCCAGGCATGCTAGGATCTATCTATCTATCTATCTATCTATCATTTATCATCTATCTATCTATCTATCTATCTATCTATCTATCTATCATTTATCGTCTTTCTATCCACACACACATACATGCTAGGCCACACACACATGTGTACATACATACATGGCCTCCATGTAAGAGACCATCAGCACCTTTACTCTTCACACTGGTTCTCAATCCTGGACAGTTTTTCCCTGAGGGATATCTGGAAGCAGTTTAGTTTGTTACAGCTAGAGGGCTGCTATTGACATGTAGGAGGTAGAATGAACAAACACACACACTCCAAATTTCAACAGTGCCAAGGTTGAAAAGCATTGCTGGGATCCTATGGAAAGTTCTCATTTATTCTTCAAAAAGAAACTGAAGCTGGGTGGTAGTGGCACATGCTTTTAACCCCAGCACTTGGGAGACAGAGGCAGGTGGATCTTTGTGAGTTCAGGGCCAGCCTGGTCCAGTGAGTTCCACCAGGATAGCCGGACTGTTACACAGAGAAACCAACAACAACAAAACAGAAAGGAAGGAAGAAAAAGAAACTGAAACACACAAAGATAACCTGCCAAGGTCACACATTCAGGGAATGCACAGCTGGGACGTGGACCCACTAGTTGAGCTCCACTGTCCAACCCTTTGAGCTCTCACAAGTGAGAAAACTGACCCACAACATCTACCAACTTCCCTAGTTTCTCTCCCCTTCCCAGATTCCAGACTTGTTAGAGAGCATGACTCATTTGTTTATTCATTTACTACTTTGTCTATTCAACAGGCATTCACAGAACATCCACTATGTGCCAGCAACTGCTCACACACTCCAAGTGAAGAGGATGGGAGATCTCAGTCCTGTAGTACATATGTTTTTCACTCACACACACAATCTTTTCGAGTCCTTGGACACACTAAGCATGCACATGGCACAGATGATTCCCTCCTTCATTTCGGTTAGTCTCTTCTCAACTGGTTTCCTGACCATCCTTCTAAGTTACCACCATTCCACATCCCTGCTTTATTTTTCTTACCAGCACTTACTACTACTGTTATGTCTTTGATCACTGTCACTGACACTCTCACCATCAACAGAACATAAGCACCACAGGGCTGGAGAGGTGGCCCAGCAGTTAAGAATGCAAAGGGCTTACGTTGGGTTCCCACTTCAGGCAGCTTGTAACCCTAGCTCCATGGAGATCCAACACTTAGGGCCTCCAATGGCATCTGCGCTGATGTGCTCATTCCCACACCCACACAAGCATACACACACACACAATATTAAAAAGCACACCTGGCACACAGTAAGCACTTTCGAGTGACCACATCTCATGTGGACTTTGCATTCATCTCTCTGCTCTCCCTGCTGTCTTTTTTAGCCCTCTCAATCTGGCCTCACCCTGAAACCAGAACACTCTAAAATGAAAATCCCCTGCATTGACTTCTCAATGTTCTTAAACGCCTCTTGTACCACTAAGCTATAGTCTCGGGTTCTCTTCTCACACTTTATGCTTACAGAAGCATCCCTAGTGGTAAAAGCTCAAGTGTACTGAGCACTTGTTTGCCAAACACTAGTCTTGGGACACTGTACATCCTCAGTTACTTAGACCCAATCTTCAAGTTACTGTCTTGTCTACTTTCATATGGGGAAAATGGAGCAGAGAGAAGTGTCTGGGGCAAACAGTAAGTGATGAGGACAAGGTGTATACCTATACTTATGTCTGTTATATTGTGTTGTTCTATTACTACAAAAGTCCATCAGTTCCTCAAATAAACTTACTTTTCTCCAAATCATCACTATTCATATCTCCCTGGTAGAAATCCCTCGGGTCACAGGTTAAAGATCTCTTTTTTTATCTCCTGCGAAGCCTTCTCGGAATGTTTCCTAACTTGTTTTTCCACAGTAGTCTGAATAGTCCACCACAGCCCGCTTTTCTGCTATATTTACTAATCTGCCTTCACTAATAACTTCAGTTGTGTACAAACATGTACAACATCATTTTGGTGCCCACTGTTCCCCTCGTACTTGACATGAGTCCTGGTCTGCCAGGGCTGCAGTGGCTAATTTCACAAGGCACCAACACCACGAAGAACAGTGAAGATCCCTTCCAAAAGCAACATCATGTCCTTAAGAATCTTGCACATATACCATATCTTAACCTTCATATTTATTACATATGATTTGTTTAAAATAATGTGTCTTTTTCCTGCATATTTTCAAAAAGCATTTTATGTATCTTGTGACCTTTGAATCGACTTTCACAAGCTTAGCACTTAAGAGGTAATTACCGTGGCTTCCTGTTTCACCATCTCTACAGTCTGCATACGCTCCCACATGCCACCATGATGTCATATAGCCAAAGGGGCCCTTACCAAAGGCCAAACTGATCGACCTCCTGATCCTGGACTTCCAGCTGCCAAAACTATGAACTAACTCAACCTCTTCCTTATTTAAAAAAACAAAACAACTTTAAGGTGATGCTGGTGTGCTAAGAGCACTCAGTACTGCACTGTTTCTCACGAGCGCAGTAGCTCTGTAACCATTTCAATGCTGATGGCAACTGAAAGTTAATAAACTACTCAAGAGCTTAACTGCTCAAGGCCAAATTCTAATTTAGTATCAGGCTCCTCACTAAATATATATATTCAACCCAATTTTCAAACTACCCTATGCCCCCTATTCTAATCAAGGTAAAAACGTTACTCTCCTTCACACATCAGGACTACTCTGGTTTCCAGATGTTTGCTTGGGATTTCTTTTTGGACTTAAAACTATTGGGTTCAGTTTTCTTCCTTGGACTTTTCTATCAAATTCGGCGTATTCTCTGGTCTAGTGCCAATCTTACCTAAACATTTCCTGACTTCATTCATCTTTTCTTTCTAAGGATCTTATAGGCTAAACCCCACCCCAACCCATATACCCAACAAGAGCCTAAGTTTATTTTTTGAGTATTAGAATCACTCCTCAAGAATTTGAGAGATTCCTGAGGCACAGAGAGGCTGCGGATTCCTAAGAAGGGATAAGTAGATATAAATAGGGATAAAGATCTAATCAAGAATTGTTAAGTTATTGCTAACTAAAGAAAGTCTGATAACGCGGAGTAGCATCAGTTCTCAATCATCCACTCGCTGCTGCTAAGAGAAAACAGTGCAAACAGAAAACTTGTAGGTGCATCCAACTGTCTGTCAGGGAAGCAAGTATTTACATACTAAGCACAGTGTAATTCCCTACAATTTTCTAAGACATCACGGAGACACTATAAATGGTTTAACCCGTTTCTTCCTTTCAGGGCCTGGTGCCTGCTCAGCTTATGACTCCACTCTGGCAAACGTATGTACCATTGTTTTCATCTATGACACAAAACAAATATAAACAGTTTTATGAGACAGGCAGTTATATTTAATCTGCTGGTTCACATCTTCCCCTAATACCAAGATTGTTTTCTTTAGGTGTCAAAGATCATTCATAATAACATTTGTGGGCAAATATCTTCTTTATGTCAAAGAGGTGCTATTCTAAATACAAAACACTTCCCACAGACCAGAGAGCGGCGGCAGTCTATGGCTACTCTTCCTAGTCAGAGTTTATATGGCTCAAACACTGGTGACGCCCCTCTCGTGCTGGTCAATTGTCTTTTAATAGCACCCTACACAACTGAAAAACTAACTAACTTTTCTACTAATCTCTGCTGTATTTCAGATCTTTCACATACACACGTACAAGTGTGCCTTTTCTTGTTCCCTGCAGCTTGGCTAACACCCTTCTAGAAAATCAAACTTTCTGTAGGAAGGTCCTACTGTGTAGCCCTGGCTGTCCTAGAACCTGCTCTATCGACTAGCTGCTCTCTAGCTCCCAGAGATCTACCTGCCTTTGCCTCCCCAGTGCTGGGATTGAAGGCATGGCCCACCACATCCAGTCCTCTGCCTCAGTTTTTCTTCTTCATACCTGGCAGAAGCTACAGGTTTTATTTTGTTTTCCACAAAAGGCAATCCAAAATGTCTATACTTATCTGTAGAAAACTTTTCAAATATTTTCAGTAACCTAATGGCAACAGCCTTGCTACTAAAAAATTTCCCAGCATTGAGCTGTTTTGGCTGATTCTGCTAAAAACCCCCACCCCTTAAGGGGGAATTTAAGTAAAAACACTGCCAGCTTCCAGTTCCCTTAGGCAAATTTCCAGCCCTAGTGCAAGGCCATGAGGTTAAATATTTCTCAATGACGCAGGCTCCCCCAGAAGGAGGAACAAGAAAGAAAGAAAAATCAAAATTTACTCTTCCCAGTGCAGTAAATCAAGATAGTGGTCAAGGCCTAAAAAATAAAAAATAAGCCAACTTAAACTATATACTGTGTGTGCTGCCAAGATTTGTAGTGGGAATAAAGAGACCAAATGAGAGCTGTAGGATGGGACTAGAGGTACCAATGGTGGTGCCTCTAGGCCCCCGACTTTCTAGGGTATTTTCACAGTATGAATATTAGGTACTGTGTAAACGTCTGCCATTAGAGCAGTCAAAGCAGTGAGTCAGCGGCTGTAGGGTGAGGAATAGCCACGGTGACCTGAATCCTCTTCAGGAGTGAAACTATACAGCTGGGAAAGCCACGGGGAACTTCCTTGGAAAGACTATAAAAGTTGATCACAGAGAAGACAAAAATCATCTGATGAGCTGATAAGGTTCTTGGGCTTCTGGCCACCTGCAGACAGATAACAGGCCGAAATAAGATCAAATCTGCTCCCCAGGGACTGATCTCTAGAGTTGGTAAATACTTAATGCTTCCAAGAAACGCCAATTATGCAAGCGTCATCACACGTGCTCACTGTTTCATTTCTCAAAATGCTCTTTATTCGTCAGTCCTAAATAAAATTGTTACATAACAGCTACATGCCAGAACCTAGGGATTCAGAAACAAGACACCTCTTTTTTCAAGCATGTGCTTTCTGTAACTGTGAAACCAGCCGGGAATGCACTCAGCCAAGTACCTTGTGGTGGTAAGGACACAAGGAGGGTGCTCAGCAGTTAAGATCACTGGCTGCTCTTCCAGAGACCTGGGTTCAATTCCCAGCACCCACAAAGCAGCTCACAACCATCTGTAGCTCTAGTTCCAGGGTAATCTGACACCTCTGAGGGCACACTGCATGTATATAGTACACAGACATACGTGCATCCAAAACACTAATACACATCAAATAAAAAAAGGAAAACGGCTGAGTCACAAGGAAAGAGACACACCTTCATGGGAGGAGTGCACACAAGTTAACACACATCTCAAAAGAGCCAGGTCTTATCTGGAAAGACAAGTGGACGTTAGCAGCATCCCGTGCACAAAGGGGGGTGGTCAGGGCAGGGCCAAGGACAGAAACTACAAGGACACCAGTAGCGAACTATCACTTCTAGAACCCTAAAGCTAGTCAATAGTCATTAAGACTATGAGGGAAATAATCCAACAATGACAGATTATACACATACATATAGTTAAATCCCATAGTAAACCAAAGAGTTCCACGTAAGAAAGTCAAATGGTTAAAAGTGATCTGTAGGAAAAGTGTCCAGGTGCAGTGTGTGGCTCATGCCTACAATCCTAGCACTTCAGAGGTTCAGGCAGAAAGACTGATAAAAAATTCAATCTGGCCGAGGCTAAAAAATGAGATTTTTGCCAGGTGGTGATGGTACACGCCTTTAATTCCAGCACTTGAGAGGCAGAGGCAGGCAGGTCTCTGTGAGTTTGAGGCCAGCCTGGTCTACAGAATGAGTTCTAGGTCAGTCAGAACTGTTACACAGAGAAATCCTGTCTTTAAAAAAAAAAAAATCAAAGGGGGGGGGACTTTTGTTGGGCATGGTGTCAAATGCCTTTAATTCCAGCACTCCCCCTATAGAGGTATGTATATAGGGAGACCCTGTCTGGAAAGGGAGGAAAACTGAGACCTTACCTGAAATAAACAAACAAGGTTGCAAGGGAGAGAGAGGGAGGAAAGTAGAGAGAGAGAGAGCAGCAATTAAGTGCACTTGCTGCTTTTGCAGATCCTGGTTTGATTAAAAAATACCTATGCATTGGCTGACAGGGAACCCAACATCCTCTTCTGGCCTACTCAGATACAAGGCATACATGTGATTCATACGCATACATGCAGCCAAAACACTTATACACATAAAATACAAATAATAAAAATTAAAAAAAAAAACAAAACATTGGCTGGTTATATGGCCCAGCAGGTAAATAAAGGCACCAACAGCCAGACTGAAAACCTAAGTTTGATCCCTGGAACCTACATGTTAGAAGCAAAGAAATGACTCTCCCAAGTTGCTTCTGACCACTCACAAGGCATCCAAATTTCTTTAAAAAACAAACAGAAAAGAACAGGAGGTAAAGAGGAACTCTTGGTAACTGAATAAACAATAGATCAGAGGAGAGTTGGGTTCTAAGGCAGGGCAACCAACTAGAAAGGCTGCTGGGGAAAAAAGCACAAAGTGAGGATATGATCTAGGGCAGTGGGACAAACCAGGAAAAGTCAAAGACCAGCCTATGAAACTCAACCACAGGTGTGAGGAAAGGAGAGGAATCAAAGATGACACCTGCTATTCTTGGTTAGGAATCGCAGGCTTCAGGATAATCAAAGGAATGATGACGTCAGCTTTAAATGCTTGTGAGTCATCTAGGTGTCCAGTGGAAGAAGTAGCGGCTTAGCAGAGTCTAGAATAAGGACCAGGTAAGGGCCACAGGCACAGACACACACACCAGCTGGCAAGTGGTATTTGAAGCCAAAGGTTGAGGTGAGTTTTGGGGAGAGAAACTATGTAGACGAGGGGAGGAAGGGTTCTCTGTCTGTATGGCTGCTCCCACTCTGGCCTGAATCACTTCTTGGAAGAAGCAAGGCTCACAGAGGTCAGGACATTCACAAGACTCAGGAGACACTCCCAGCAGCTTCAGTGTTATATAGTACAGCTTCTGTGAGTTGTCACCTAAGTGCCTGCGAGCGATCCCTACATTCATGCTCCTCCAAGTAACCCCAACTTGGAGTTACTGGTTCACCAAGCTGGGCTTGGAAGGAGTGAATGGTTTCTCCAGTCTGTCGCTGCTCTATGCTGGGCAAACACAAATAGACTCCCCAGGAAACATAATACATAAGGGTCAAGCCTGGGCCAAGAACATACTTTGAGAGTGAACCATGGCCATAAGGATGGGGGCCAGCTACTGTGAAGAGACATCCTAGACTTTAGTTGTCCAGCACTTAAGCCCCTTTCATTAGGAGACATTTCAATGGCAAGAGAAGGAAGAGACACCGTCTTCCTTCCACAGAAACAGATTTCTCCTCTCTGGGCTCCCTGGCCTCTAGCTCACAAACGAATAATCCAAGCAAAAAATGACAGGATTCTCCCATCAAGAACATGGAATATGAAGAAAGTATGTGAAACTGAAAAGCAGAATCAGAACTACCCTTCGCACGGCTGGCAGCTCCACGAGCAGCAGGAGTCCAGCAGAGACCTATGGACAGTGCTTCACGACTGGGCCGCCTGTGGCCTGGCCTTCACTCTGACTAGTCTTTGTCGGTTTCTGCTCTTCCTGAGCCTCTGTTGAATGATGTTCAAAGACTTTCCAGTTAACTTACTACATGCTTAGTTTTTAACCAAAGAACCCTGAAAGGCACAAAATAAAGAGACAGTATCGAACATAAATCAGGGAAGGATGAGGCGCAAAGGTATTAGGAGGACTGTTCGACATCACACAGTACTTCTTCCTGCAGGAAAGAGTGACCGTCACCGAGGTGAGTAATGACTGTACTAATACCACAGCAAAGTCAACAGACACAGAGACCATGGACTTGAGTCTGAGTTTGTCTACCTTTTTCAATCTTGGTATAAAGAGGAGGCTGCAGAAACACACTTGAACCCATGGACACTAGCATCAAAAACACAACCAGGCACCTTACCATCACCCTCCCTGGTCATAGACTATATAAAGGGCCTCCTCAAGTTCAGAAGCAACTTTCAATCCTGGCCATGAGAACCACTGTGGGAATGAGAAGTCAAGAGCTTTCAAAAGATGATGATTTCTCAACTTCATTCCTTTGGGATATGTCACAGCCAGGAAGACAGAAATCGGAAAAAGCAGCTTTCACAAGCTGCCAGATCCATGTCCAATCCCAAGGGATAATTAGCCAGTGAGGTTTTGTGAAACTGATGTAATGTTGGCAGCGGCTAATGCTTTATGGTTGAGCATGTAGCCTCTTGCTATTTAGCTCCAGGGCTCAAAGGGATGACATCCAAGAAACCCGTACCGTAACATCACCCCTAGCAATCTGCATTTAAGAGTCATTCGTAAACTTCAAGTGATCCATCTTTTCATGGTTAGTTTACAAAGGCATTTGTTTAACTAAAATTTTCTAAATCTCATTTTATGTAACTCTTGCTATGAAAAGAAATTTCTACAGCTTGCAAAGAACAAAGAAAATTTAGAAAGCTTAAAGTAACAAAAGAAAGAATCAGAAGGGCAGTTTCCCAAGGAGTAAAGTCTGCCATGGCAGGCTAATCCATGGCCACCACAGCTAGTTAAAGATAGATACGTCCTTACGAAGACAGCTTTGGAAAAAGTCTGAGCCATGGGTTTCCAAGAGCCCCACATATCTCTCAATCTTAACCTGAGAAGCACTCTGTCATGCAGGAGGTTAACCATCAATGTACTTAGAAGAAGTACTAGATATTAACACTCTTGGTTTGAGCATGAACTGTTAAGCTTCCAAAAGAACACTTGCCATTTCAATCAACACTGTTAAATCCTTTGACTCAAATATGCTACAATGATCTACCAAGGCCTAGACAAATCTAAGTACATTGGAAACTTATTTTTTTGAGATAGAATCTTACTCACTTAGCCCATACCAAGGCTTACTTAGTGCAGACCAGGCTGGCCTTCAACTCAGAGATCCTCCTGCCTCTACTAAAATTAAAGGCATGTACCGCCACACCCAGACAGAAAAGATCCATTAAAGCCCCTAACCAATAAACCAAAAAAAAAAAAAAATGCTCCCAAGCACATACACACTAGCTCTTTATCAAACCAAGAGTGAACCCTCAGTTCAACCCTGGGCCAAGACGAGGCTACTGATGCAAATGCCAACATTCTGTGCATATAGATCTTCATAACCCCACAAAAATGAGAATCTTGTTTCTCAAAATGCAAGAAAAGTTAATGGTTTAAGTTTGTTTAATGATTCCCACCCCCCTCTGTTTTTTGAGATAGGGTTTGTAGCCCTGGCTGTCCTGAAACTTGCTCTATAGACCTGGTGCTTGCTCTGTAAACCAGGCTGGCCTCATGGACTTGAACTTAGAGATCCACCTATCTCTGCCTCCTGAGTGCTGGGATTAAAAGCATGTGCCACCACATTATGGCTAGTGATCCTCTCAATTGTAAGAAGGAACTAGAAAGTCCTTGCTAACAGGACAATTTATATTTGCTCTTTGGGGAAAATTATCCTACAGCATTGTTGGGCTGGAGACCTGGCTCTCTTCTTCCCAATCTCTATAATACTTCATGTCCGATCTGTTCATTCATAATATACATACATTTATACAGCGTTTAACATTAACAAATGCTGATTAAAATAGTAACAGATACTTGAATGTATTGAAAAAAATATTAATATAGATAAGATACCTGGCTTTGGGACTAAGAATACTCACCATAAAAGCAAGAGAACCTAAGTTAAAATCCCCAATATCCAATAAAAGCCAAGCAAAGTCACAAAATTAGAGTCCCTACTACCAAAAAACTGGATGTAGTGACACATGTATTGGAGGCAGAGGAAGGTGGACCCCTATGAGTTTGAGGTCTATATAATGAATTCCAAGCCAGCTAAGGGCTTACACAGTGAGCCCCTGTCTCAAAAAGGGGAGCAGAAGTAGACATGGAGAGAGAAAGACAGACACCCAGTCGCCTCTTTTGGTTTCTAATGTTTTTAACTGAACAGAAACATCTGAGTGGTGGTGGCACACACACTTTTTTTTTTTTTTCTGGTTTTTTCGAGACAGGGTTTCTCCATGGTTTTTGGAGCCTGTCCTGGAACTAGCTCTTGTAGACCAGGCTGGCCTCCAACTCAGAGAGATCTGCCTGCCTGTGCCTCCTGAGTGCTGGAATTAAAAGTGTACGCCACCACTGCCTGGCTGGTGACAGACATTTTTAATCCCAGCACTCGGGAGGCAGAGGCAGGCAGATCTCTGAGTTCGAGGCCAGCTTGGACTATAAAGCGAGTTCTAGGACAGCTAGGGCTACACAGAGAAATCTGTCTCCAAAGAAACAAACAAGAGGAAATATACAACAAACAAAAGTTTCATAAACAGGTAGCTTGAGAAATGGCTCACCAGCTAAGAGCACTCTTCCAGAGGACCCAGGCTCAATTCCCAGCAACCACTCAGTGGCTTACAACCATCTGTAACTACAGCCCCTGGAGATCTTATAGTCTCCTCTGGCCTCAGGCACCAGGTATACACACGGCGCACATAAATACATGCAAGCAAGAAATCCGCACACATAAGTTAAAAATAAATCTTCTTGATTTTTGATTTTGTTTGTTTTTCGAGACAGGGTTTCTCCATGTAGCTTTGGTGCCTATCCTTTTGCGCTAGTTCAGGCTGGCCTTGAACAGAGATCTGCCTGCCTCAGCCTCCTGAACGCTGGAATGAAAAGTGTGCGCCATCACTGCCCGGCAAAAATAAATCTTTTAAAAAAATCTCATAAACATATAGTGTCAAAGTATATGCACAATGAAGAAACAGAGAATGAGAAAGTGTGAGGAAAAGGTGAAGAATGAGTAGGAAGGCATAAGGCAGGGAAAGAGGGGAGAGGAAGCCTAGGAAGCAAGAGGAAAGTTAGGGGAGGTAAAGCCAGGTGGGCAGGAGATAAAGTCACACAGCAGCAAACCCATCTACTGGTGTCAGAGCACAGATACTCTACACCAAGTATTATTTACATGCTTATTCTTGTTTGGTTAAGCCAGGGTTTTTTGTTGGGAACTCGCTCTGTAGACCAGCCTGACCTTAAACTCAGAGATCCGGTGGCCCAGTTTAAATTTTTATTCTAAAATGACCAGAATATAGTCCATAGGCATGTGGGGAATCACATTTTTTTCTTTACGTTCTCAAAATGTCTGTCATGTAATATTCAGCATGGTGTGAATTCCACAAATATATATATATATATATATATATATATATATATTTTTTTTTTTTTTTTTTTTTTTTTTCTCACATTCACAGACTTTTCTGGAAGTATGCAGACCAACCACCAAAGCCAGTTTTAGTCATAATGGACCAAAAGCCTAAATGCAAAAGCATTTTCAGGATCAACTAATGAACAGTTATTTTCGATCCTCTTACGGGGCAGAGGCAGTAACTCAGCTGTAAAGCTTCTAGGAGCCTTCTCAAGATAGAAAGGGAAGAAGCCAGGAACACCTTCTCAAGCAGAGCGAACCAGACCGTCACACGGCACAAGCTCCCACTCCAATTCCACTGTCTCCCTTTTTTCCCTTTTTTGAGACAGGGTTTCTCTGTAGCTTTGGAGCCTGCCCTGGAACTTGCTCTGTACATCTGGTAAACTCAAACTCAGAATCTGCCCGCCACTGCCTCCCGAGTGCTGGGATTGAAGGCGTGGAACACCACCACCCAGCCACAGCATTTCTAATGCGCATCTATGGCACGATACTCAAGATTTCCTTAGTTTCAACGTGCGACACTGGCTCCCCAGAAGGCACCAATCCTCATCTTGTGAATAGGTTTCTAAGTGAATTTACAGTCTGTTGTATACTCATTTACTACTGAACAAGTTCAACTGTAGAAAGGCTTGTCCCTTTGCAGAAAGGAGAACTAGAACAACAGAATTTAAAAAAAAAAAAGTTTGAAGGTTTCTGTTTAACAGTCATAGGTGGGGTAGTGATGGGGGGGGGGTGTCAGAGTAAAACATGACAGCTAGGTTACATACCAGGATAATGGAGCAGAGGATGATCAGAATTGTCTACAAAGAGTCACCAAACAACGGTGTGAAGAGTTTGAAGTTTGTTCTAAAGGAAAAGAAACTGCAGAGGTAAAGAGCACAGATTCTGAAGCCAGACCATCTGGACAGACTCTTAGCTCCACCCTTACCTCACTAGGTGTGTGGCACTGGGCAGGTTTCATACCCACTTTGCCCCACAATTCCCTCTTCTGTAAAAGAGGATAATAAAGGCATTGAGTTCATACAGTAGTTGTGAGGACTATGAGAGTTATGGAAGCTGGATCAGAGTCCCACACACTGTGCTAGTGTGGTTTATAAGGACATATTTGGTCTTCATCCCCACTCCTGGCATTGAGCTACTAATTAATGGGAGCCTAGCATTTCCTAAGCAGTAAGAGCGACCAAGGCACTGGCAGCTTTTGTGATTCACGGCAAGCCTGGGCACTAAGTGTAGGCCAACATAGGGCTTAGGAAAGAGGCTACAGTCAGAACCGATCACAAGATTAGAAGACTAGAATCACACAGTTCTACCCTCACTTTCTGGGTCAGAGAGGAACCAGGCTGAAGAGTATGGTGGCATGCATCAATAACCTCAACACCTGCAAAGCTGAGGCAGGAGGATCATGAGTGGGCCATTCTATCTTCACAGAGGATTGTGAAAACCTGATTTATAGCCGTCATGCAGAGTCTGTGAGCACACTGGTAACCCCACCGCTAATGATTAAGGCTGAGTGGTCTTTGGGATGGAGCTCTGTGCTCATCAAGTCTATATTCATCATTCCAGGAAGCTAGTAAGAAACCTGGTGTCACAAAGCCAGATAACTGGTTGTTGTGGGTGAAGACGACCAGGGACCCACAACCAATGGTCAGAGGTGTTGAGAAGTAGAACACAGGACAAGTGAGCTCTTCTTTCCATACATGGCAAACCCATGAAGGTGCCAGCTTTTATTTTACAGTTTTATTTTATAGACTTTGCTAGGATTCCTACAAAATCCTTTTAGAACTCTGGAATGTGCCTCTGTGTTTGCTTACTTCTGCATTTTCCTATTTGGTGTGTGTCAATTCAAGAAAGGCTGTTTTTAAGCCATACCACCTTTGAGGAAAAACAAGATTTGTGCCTAGCATCCCCCATGCCCTAAACACAAGCCCTAGCACCAGGGCAACAAAGAAAAACAGAGCCTTTACCATGTGGCACAATCCACCAGCAGTACCTAAGAACTGAGAGAGAGCAGGTGAAAGGTGGGAGGTGGAAGGATCACAGGTCCCTTCTAGAACTCTTCTCAAACTTTCACAGGTTTTCTGTAACACTTATTTAGACAGCCTACTTGTGGTAAGAGAGCGGGGCGAGCGAGACCAGAGGCGATACAGGTGTGAGAGAAGTGCCCACAATTGGCCCTGATTGTTTTTTAAGCATTGCCCAGCAGTGCTACCCATGCCCTTTCTTCAGGAGTCATTCTAGCCAACCTCCTGTGCCCAGATTAACTGAGCACCCAAAAGTGTCGGCGAGAGGCATCCACCTCCCTCTGTTATCTACTAGGACATCCTTCAACTTGCACACAGAGGAAAAGAATGCAATAAATAGAAACAAACAAAATAGAGCAATTGCACTCACCCATAGATTCTGGGGGAAAAATAACAGCGACAAAGCCATGCTAGGCCAAAGGCGGAAGGCACAGGTTGGCTGGTTCACTGTGCAACTCAGCACCAGACTTTTGTTTCTTTAGATTAGTAAGGACTGCATGATTATTCCTACCTAACAGTCACTTTAAGCTTGCAATTATACATAGTTGTATAAGTTTTAAAAATCAATTTTATTGAACTTTAGATAAATCCGCCCACTTTGCAGCTCAGTGCTCATGGACATATGCTCACAGCTGTGACCCCAGGGCACTCCAGAGAGCCCAGAAGCCTTAGCACCTTTTGTATCATCAGGCCTTGAGTCATCTTCTCCTTCCACTTCTGTCTGTTACCCCAATAACCTACACAACTTTTTCCTCAGATTTTCTTTTCTTTCAAAATGGGGTCTTACTATGTCGGCCATGTTGTTCTCTTTCTTTCTTTCTTTCTTTGGTTTTTCGAGACAGGGTTTCTCTGTAGCTTTCGGAGCCTGTCCTGGAACTAGCTCTTGTAGACCAGGTTGGCCTCAAACTCACAGAGATCCGCCTGCCTCTGCCTCCCAAGTGCTGGAATTAAAGGTGTGCGCCATCACTGCCCGGCTTTCCCATGCTTGCTGCTCTTGGTCACCTGCTTCAGCCTCCCAAGTAGCTAGGGCTACAACCACGTGTCACAGAATTTAAAACCCAGTTAACTTCCACACAATTCACCAAGCATCATAAGCATAAGCACTATGCTGTCCCATGCGCCTTTATTAGCTCATCAGGCACCACTCCTCCATCTCCTGCGCAGGACGGCTTTGCATTCCGACAATCCGTAGGAACATAATCACAGTGTGACTCCTTCTGTGCCTACTTTCTTTCATTTGGCACAGTATCTTTTTAAATTTTTACTTTATGTCATGCGTATGGGAGTTTTGCTTTCATGTATGATATACATCTGTGCATCACGTGTGTACATGGTCTCCCCGGAAGTCAGAAGGTAGAGTTGAAATTAAGAGTTAAAGACAATTGTGAGCTGCAGCTTGGTGCAGGAAATAGAACCTGGGTTCTCTGCAAGAGCAGGAAGAGATCTTAACAGCTGCACTCTCTTCAGATTTGTCAGCATATCTTAAGGTTCACTGAATGTCAGTTCTCCATTCCTTTTCATGGCAGACTAGTATTCTACTACATGGTTATATCACACTTTAAAGTTTTTACTGTGAGATGGACTGTCTTTTTTTTTTTTGCTATATAAATAATGCTGCAAAGAACCTTTTTCAAAAATTTATCTATCTATTTATTTGGGTTTGAGTAATGAGTATGTGGTACATATATGGAGGTCAAAGAACAACTTGTGGAAGTCAGTTCTCTCCTTCAACCACGTAGGTTCCAGGGATCAAACTCAAGACGTACACCATGCTGAGTGGTGGTGGTGCACACCTTTAATCCTAGCACTCAGGAAGCAGAGGCAGGTGGATGTCTGTGAGTTCGAGATCAGCCTGGTCTAGCAAGTTCCAGGACAGTCGTGGCTGTAACACAGAGAAACCCTCTCGAAAAACAAACAAACAAACAAACAAAAGATAGACATAAGGGCCTGTCAGCAAGTGTCTTTACCCACTGAGCCATCTTGCCAGCACTGCAGGGAATATTTGTGTACAAGTTTTTGTAAAGACAATGTTTTGACTTTCTTGGGCTAAAAGTAGAAATGCTAGGTCATATGGGCTATGCTTTATTTTTTTGAAAAACTGCCAAACTGTCTGCATTTTTTTAAACTAAACTTTTTATTTTGAGCTAATTATAGATCTACGCATGCCTGTAAAAACAAGGCAATCCACACATCCTTAACCAGTTTCCCTTATTGATCAACGAGTTACAAAGCCACAGTATGGTACTGCAACCAGTGAGAATGACAGTCAAGACTAGCCTGTCTTCTTTTGTGTTTGGCCTCCTAGTGCAGAACTATGCTCACCACTCTCAGAATAACAACTACATCTCTTCATAGTTCTACATTTTGCCAAGCCTGGTGGCAGAGGTTTTAATCCTGTATTGGAGATGGAAGCAGACAGATCTCTGTGAGTTCAAGGCCAGCTGTCAAACAATAACAAACTCAAACTTCTGAGTTCATACAAATATCATACAATATGTAACTTTTTTCATTCCATGTAACTGTCTCAGGAGTTAGCAATAGGTGTTTCTTCCCACAACACATCACTCATTTTTTAAAAGCATGGAGCTATATTCCAGTCTGTATTTTGTGTATGCCCAAGCATGCTAATATGGGTGTAAACCAACAGAGGCTAGAAAAGGACATTGAATCCATCTGGAGTTGCCCTACATGGGTGCTAGAAACCAAACTTAGGCCCTCTACAAAAGCAACAAGTCCTCTTAAACACTTAGCCATCTCTCCAGCCCCATCACAGTCTATATGAAAGAAAGAAAGAAAGAAAGAAAGAAAGAAAGAAAGAAAGAAACTAGAGCTAGAGAGATGACTTGTGAGTAGGAGCACTGGCTGTTCCTCCTGAGGACTTGGGTTCAATTCCCAGCACCCACATGGCAGCTCACAACTCCAGTTACAGAGAGATCTGACGCCAGCTTCAGGCTTCCATAGACACCAGACTCATATGTGATGTATGGACATACATAGTGGCCAAATACCCATATACATAAAACAAAAAATTAATTAAAAATATTTATTTTAATTTGTGTATTTGTGTATATCTGCATGTGGATTTGTGCCATGTATGGAGGTACCCAGAGAAGCCAGGGGCACTGGATTCTCAGGAAACAGAATTACAGGCAGTTTTGAGTTTTTGTTACAGAGACTGGGTCCTCTGAAAGACCCATCTCTAAAGTCATCATTTCTAAGAGTGGGTATGAACTGAGAGTATGTAGAAGAATCTGGTTTCTTACGTTTAATACAATGTTTATACAGTTCATAGAATACAGACATGGTGGCAGTCTGTGAATTGGTAACATGCTCATTTTTATTGCTAGCATTCCAGTTTATATTAGTACTGTCTTTTACCTGCCAACAGCCATTTAGGTGGTTTCCAGTTTGGAGTGACTAACAACTAAGTTGTTATGAACCTTCAGTACAAATGTATGTTTCCATGTTTCTTGTGTAAAGATCTAGAAACTGGGTTGCTGGGTAATATACTAAATATATTTAGCCTTGTACTGAATTGCCTTCCCAGGTCATTATGTGCCATTTTATATTCCACACTGTGACTCCCCACTGCTGCACATTTCCACAGGCACTCAGAATTAACAGTCTTTCTTCCATTTTAACTATTCTAAAAGGTACATACTGGCATCTCTTTATGGCTTTCATTTGCATTTCTATGCCAATTAATATCATTTAGGGACTTTTAAGAGATCATTGTTAGCATCTTTTTCTTTTTTGGACAGGGTCTCGTCATGCATATGGAAACACAGAGATCTGCTGCCTCTGCCCACAACTGCCCAGCATCATATATACTGAAATGTCCAGATGTTGTCCACTCTTTATGGATTTTGAGAATTCTTTATAGCCTGGTGTGTGACAAACGGCTGTAATTCTAGCATTCAAGGTTGAGGCAGGAAGATCAGAAATCCAAGGTTATCCTCCTCTACCATAGTCTACATGGGCTAAGAGATGCCCTGTGTCCCAAAACAAGAGAGAAGAGAAAGGGAGGAAGTCAGCTTACTTCACATTAACATTTTTATTCTTTGTTGTAAATCTTCCTGATTCTGTACAAAGCTCAGGCAAACAATCTGAGTAAGGAGCACACGGGCTAAGACTTTCACATTTCCAGGCAGGGGATGTGGCTGAGCTGGCAGAGGGTTTGTCTGCATTCAATCCCAGAACTGTATACCTGGCCCTGGCGGCACACATCTGTAACTCCAGCACTTAGCAGGCAGAAGCAAGAGGATCAGGAGCTCAAGGTCATCTGAGGCTATAGGAGAGACCTTGCCTCATGGAAGGGGAAAAGATTTTCATAAAACAACGAATATTATAGAAATTCACTTTTAATAATTAAAGCATATTATACTGAAGCCACCATTTTATGCTCAAAGGAGTCAAATTATGATTAACCATAAAAAAGAAATGGCATTATTTTCAGCTTATAAAATCCTCTGAAAGGTTTGGTCAAATGAGAGTAGGTTAGTATGCACAGGAAAGGTCTACAGCTCTGCCAAGAACACGGCCTAACACAAACACTGCAAAGATAAATCTCAATAAATCTTACAAAATAGAAACAAAGGCAAAATGTAAAAGGGATTTATACAAACAGGTTGGTGGGAATACAGCGAATGAGATGGCATGCCCCTGATATGCACGGTTTGCTCAGGGCAGTATTGGAACGTCTCTCATCCTAAACTCACAGTTCTGGCTCCTAACCCAAGACACCAGGCTTTCCAGCTACTTCCTCCTCTTTTAACCAAACTACACATGCACAGAGACATGAAAATTAATATGGGATTTATCTAAACAGAAATGTTCACCATAGAAAATCAGAAAGATACAGAAAAACACAAAGGTCCAATAAAGAAAATCTCTAATCAAGTCTTAGTTCCTGTAAGAACTGTTAATATTTTGGTAGACAGCCTCAGAGCCTTCCTTTCCTTTTCTCTCTTTCTCTCTCCCTCCCCATCCTCCCTCCTTCCTTCCTAGTCATGGTCTCTGTAGCAGACTAACCTCTACCTCTTTAGCGTTGTTGCAGATGACCTTGAACTTGGGATCCTGTCTCCATCCATGACTGAATTTAGAGGCACACACCACTCTTCCCCACCTAGGAACTTCTGGGAACGAAACCCCTAGGTTTCTTCCATGGTAGGCAAGCAATCTATCAATTGAACTACATCTCCAACCCCCATATTCTAGATTAGATGGAAGCATGAAAAACATTTTTATACTTTGAACATACTTTGTTAAAAACCAACATTTAACAATGTTAACATTGCTAAAAACAAATACTTTCCTATCTTTTAGTTTCCTTAAAACAATTTCTTAAAACTGTTTTAAAGCTAGCAAAACAAAAAAAATTTTTAAATGTTCGAGCTGCCAAATACCAAGAGAGTAAACCCAGGAATAAACTTTTTAAAATTATTGTACTTGTATGTGGTGTGTGTGAGGATATGCACATGTGCAGGCATATGCATCACTGCACGCCCGTAGAGGGCAAGTCAGTTCTCTCCTCCCATTTTCATGTGGGTTCTCTGCACTGAACTCAGGTCACTAAACTTGCTAAACAAGTGCCTTTAACTACTGAGCCGTCATCTCTCCACCCCAAGAATTAAAAATTATACACATTAAGTGGAATTAAAAATCCCCTAAACAACAACTTACTACAATAATATTTTTCAAACATGGCATTTTCTGTGTGGCAGAAACTGTGACAAGCACTTCACATATGTTAAACAGTCCCTGTGACAGGTATTGCTGCAATACTAGTTTATGGGAGAGGTGACAGGAACATGTGATGATATTTTGTTTGTGATCTAACAAATAAAGCTTTCTTGAAGATCAGAGTGCAGAGAGAGCCACTAGTTAGCCACAGAGGCCAGGCAGTGGTGGCAACACCTTTAATCCCAGCACAAGGGCAGATGGAACTTTTGAGTTCAAGGCCACCCTGGGCTACAGTTGACCCAGTCTAAAAGAGAAACAGAGTCAGGCGGTGGTGGCTCACATCTTTAATGCCAGCACTAGGGAGGTGGAGACAGGAAATGATATGGCTGGGAGGAGAGAGGAATGTAAAGCGAGAGGAGACAGAAGCTCAATAGCATTTGGTCTGAGAATTCATGGAGACAGGATCTTGCCCCCTTTGGTCTGAGTATTCAGCAGAAGTAAAAAAGTCTCTCTAGTGGCTGGCTCCTTTACTTCTCTGATCTTTCAGCATTTACCTCAATATCTGACTCTGGGTTTTTATTATTAAAACCAGTTAGAAGTCAAGCTACAGGAAGAGAAATCAAGTAATGCTACTGCCACAGACTTAAAGGCAGCAGAGTCAGAAACCTAGCCACCACTACTTCCTCCCCGCCTCTCTAAGTGCTGGGGATTGAACTATGAGTCTAGGGCTGCACACTCAAAAGGCAAGCACTGCACACTGCAGCTCCAGCCTGTGCTTCAGACTTTCACTTCTCAGAACTTCCTGGGGGTAAGATTCTTTCTCCCTTTTCTAGTTACTGGGGACTTCAAAGAGCTTTCGTTATGTGGGTTATATCTATCAATATTTCATCTTGCTAGCATGTAAAAGAAAACTTTTCACATTTAATTCAGCATTCATTTGTTGATAAACTCCATCATGGAGTTTTAGGAAAATATACTGTACACTCATGAGACCACAACAGTTAAAAAGACCAACGATTTTAGACCATATAAACATTTCCATCTTGCTCCATTTGAGAGAGTTCAGGATATCAAAGGGTCCTCAACCACACCCTGAAAGCCACTGGACTACTTTGTAGTCTCCTCAACTGGGCCTATCACACAATGATTTAAAGCAGTGGTTCTCAACCTTCCTAATACTGCGACACTTTTAAAACAGCTCCTCATGTTGTGGTGACCCCCAACCATAAAACTATTTCGTTGCTAGTTCATAACTGAAATTTTGTTACTGTTATGAATCGTAACATAAATACCTGATATGCAGGGTATCTGATATGTGAGCCCTAAGGGGTCACAACTCACTGAGAATCACACCACTGCTTTAAAGGCATACTTGACATTCACAGCAGCCCAGATGTCCATCAACAGGTAATTAGGTAAGAAACGTGATTACACTTACATATACAACATAGGTGTTTTATTCAGCTGTAAAGGACAATCAAATTGGATTGAGGTGGCTCAGCTGGTAAAATGTTTGCCATGCAAGCAAAGGGACCTTTAGAGACCAGCCCACGTAAAAAGCTGGGCATGGTGATATACAACTATAACCCTAGTGATGGCGAAGCAGAGACAGGAGACTCCCTAGAAGCTCTCTGGCCAGCTAGTCTAGCTGAACAAGTGAGCTCCAGCTTTAGTGAGAGAGATAAAAAAAAAAAAAAAAAAAGTGGAAAGCAGCCGGGCAGTGGTGGTGCACACCTTGAATTCCTGCACTCGGGAGGTAGAGGGAGGTGGATCTCTCTCTGTGAGCTCGAGGCCAGCCTGGTTTAAAAAGCGAGTTCCAGGACAGCCAGAGCTACACAGGGAAACCCTGTCTCAAAGAAAAAAGAAAAAGATGGAAAGCAAGAAAGGAAGACACCTGCTGCCAACCTTTGCCTTTGTACATACAAACACCTCTCTCTCACACACACACAAAACAAAATTGTATCATTACCAGGTAAACAGATAGATTAGGTTATCACTATGCTAAGTGAAATAACCCAGACTCCAAAAGAAACTCCAGTTTCTGTCATGCAGAACCTAGATGGGCAGATGAAGTACTCCAAAGGGAAGGGGAGAACGGTAAATGGGAGGGGGATCGTGATTCCTTTACATGTAGAAACTAGATTTAACATATGCATGCACATATATAGCATGGAAGCAGAAGTGAAGCTATCTGGGGGAGGAAGGAAACAGAGGCACAGGAGTGGGGGAGGAGGGGTGGGCGATAAGAGTAAAGTGCGTATTTTGATACCGTATGAAACTGTGATAATGAAACCAATTACTTTGTACACTTCACAAAAAGTCACATTCTGAAGAACATACTAGTCTAAAATACACTGCAATTTTTTATGATCGTTTATTAGAAAATTATCATACTCCAACTATATCCAAGAGTCACATACACAGGCCAATCCCCCATTTGGTGGCACTTACATTCTGAGAGACAGCTCCATCAAGAAACTAGTCAGTCATGAATCTGTCCAATGATAAATGGGGTAAGGAAAATGATGCACGATTTTACAATTCCTGGCCAGAGAATGGCTAACTGAGAAATTCATGCTTAAGCAAAGAATGCAGGGGTGAGGAAGTCATGCAGAAGTGAGGAAGTGTTCCACTTAGGAAGGATGACTATGAGAGACTCAGCACAGGGCAGACGCATCGGGGTAGCAAAGAAGCCAGCACGGTTGTGCAGATGAGCGAGGGAGGCGCACAGCCAGAGTTCTTGAGGATGGGCAGTGCTCTACGAGGACTTCAGCACAGTGAAGACAAGAGCCACCGGCAGGCCTGAGAGGACAGCATTTGACTTTAAGTGGATCATGCAAGGAAATAAAGACCTAAACTATTTGGATTTGAGGATTATTTTTACTGGAGTTTTTTAAATTACATTTTATTTACTTAGTATGAAAACATACATGTGAGGGACAAAGGACAACTTGTGGGAGCTGGTTCTCTCCTTCCAACATGTGGGTCCCAGAGACCAAACTCAAGTCATCAGGCCTGATGGCTGGTGCCCTTACCCACTAAGCCATCTTGCCAACACTTTTGGAAAGGTCTTACACTGTAGATCACGTGGGCCTGGCACAGTATATGTAGCCTGGCTAGATGTTAACTTGGGAAACCTCTTCCCCTGGCCTTCAAAATGGCGGTAATCTATCTGTTTAAACCACTAGAATGTAGACATGTTCCATCTGTTATTATGTATCTTCATGCTTTTGAGCTTCAGGTTTCCTCTGCATATGTGAAGCAGAGTTATGGTGATTAAGTAATATACACGAGAACTACACATTATGGTACATACATTTCACTACTGCGTCTCTTTTCAGTTTAATTTCCCTCGTACAGCCCTCTGTGCTCACTCTGCTGCTACCACCACTTAGTGACTTTGCATAACATGAAGCGGGGCTCCAGACCGTGCCATTACGAGCTCAGTGCAACACTGCCTTTTAGCTTTAACAAGTACAAGGCAGCCAGGTGGTGGTGGCACACACCTTTAATCCCAGCACTTGGGAGGCACAGGCAGGCGGATCTCTGTGAGTTTGAGGCCAGCCTGGTCTACAGAGTGAGTTCCAGGACAGGCTCCAAAGTTAAAGAGAAACCCTGTCTTGGAAAACCACCACCACCACCAACAACAACAACAAAAAGTACAAAGCAAAGAAAGTTGGGTTTTTTGAGCACTGAGGGTATCTCAGAGCCTTTAGTATTTTTCTTTGTTATTTAAAAGAAAAATTTAAAAAACAATACATGTGGTAATCATAAAAGTGAGGCTCCAAAAAAAGTAAAACTGTATAAGCCTCATCTTTGTTTAATTTGGCACTGTTTTAACAAGGTTAAAACATGGTTCAGAGTCTTGACAGTCTGCTTCATCCAAAGAGAAACAGAAAGAGGGAGAAAAATAAGTAAAAGAAGAATTGGAATTCCTTTGATCTGGATCTTAACTCTGAGAGGGCCCAGATAAACCAGTGAGTCAGAGAAGAGGGCACAAGAGCTGTCTGTCTGCTACCTGTCTAATGAGATCATCACCCAGGCCAGAGAAGACAGCAGGATGCAGGTGGGTAGAAAAAGGCAGGTCTGTGGTATTCAGACCTTACTTCCTAGGGGAGAGAAGTAGATACCCAGACACCAGTTTTTAAATCTTCTTCTTTTCTTCCTCCCTCCTTTCTTCTCTTGTAACAGGATCTCTCTACATAGCCCTGGCTGTCCTGGAACTTACTGTCTGGACCAGGCTGGCCTCAAACTTCCAGAGATCCATCTGCCCTGGGCTCCCCAGTGCTGGCATTAAATGTGCATACCAACACGCCCTGCTTTTATCTTCTCTCTTAATCCAAGGAGAGGCACCATTTGGGATGGGGGGACAGTCACATCTAGCCTTATAGACTATAGATCTCTGGCATCTCTTTTTAAATACCTTCACTGGCAAGAGAGTGAGGGCACAATCCTCACATCTCTGCCATAAACTATCATAAATTAATTATATGACTTAAGTAGATAAACTAACCTCAAAGGCCAATTTCCTCTTTTCAAAAGAAAAAGAAGACAAGGAAATACCTATGGTGTCATTCAAACTCTAATTCCTCAGAAACCAAGGTGTTTTTTTTTTTGGGGGGGGGGTGGAGGGATCAAGACAGGGTTTCTCTGTGTAGCCCTAACCGTCCTGAAACTTACTCAGGCTGGCCTCGAACTATCCACCTGACTATGCCGCCTGAGTGCTGGGATTAAAGGTGTGCACCACCACTGCCCCTGGAAACCAGATTGTTTCCAAGTCCACAATGATTCCACCACTCAGAGATCTAAAGTAGGTGATATAAGGCTGAAGGCTCTGAGGTTTTTGATCAGCTCTCTATACTTCTGAGTATCAGGAGTTCCGAACAGAGTACCATGCTTCTAAAATGTGTGGGACTTAATCTGCTTAGTCTGTCTCTTGCACTTTGCCATTCTTTCCCAGCCCTCCTTTAAATGACTGTCATTCCCCTATTCTGCACATTGTTTTAAAACAAATAGTTCAGGGGCAAACTGCCATGATCAAGGAAAAAGAAGTCAAAGGAATATTTAGGAATTGAGTACATAGATATCAAGGATAAGGAAGTTAACTAATAAATGGAGAGGAAACTTCTAATTAATGGATATTTTGAATAGGCAATATGGAACTGGTGTAAAACAAATGATCTGAAAGGAATTCCATGAGTGCACTTACATAAGCAATGCTCTGCTTCTTAGGTTGAGCAGTAGGACTATGGGTTTGCGTCCAAGTTTATATACCTAATACCTTTATATACCTATATATCCTTTTGCATTTACAGCCTAGTCCCAGAATAAGCTCAAAAGAACACTCAATTGCTTTGTGAAACACAAAGTCTCTTCTACTTTGGGCTCCTGGTCTTTTATCATCCTCTTTTCCTAAAGCAGCCACAATGACCAGCGGTATCCTATGCACAGACAAGTGTGAGGCCTGGGGTACACACATATGTGCTCAAGCAACACGGGGAAAACAGGCCAACTAACCCCTTAGCTGTAGCCCAACATGGTCAGGCATGTATCATGGGTCCAAAGCAGACTGTGGAGTCATCATCCTAATACACTCTATCAAGAAAGTCTATCACACTGTTCTGGAGGAATGACTTACAGATGGTACTGGCTAGAAAAAGGCAGAGGGCTGCCAGCTCGGGGGTCACACACACATTCTGTCAGGCCTGAGTCCTAGCATATTCTATTCAGAGAGACACCCATCACTGCCGTAGCCCTGTTACTCCCCTAGGGCCAGCTTCAGAAATTCTACAATGTCCACTTCAAATCATTTTCTAACTGTGACAATCCAGACAGATTCCCACGGCAGTGACATGAACTCTAGCCGTGGTTTGACTGGAACACTGAGATCTATCTAACAACACACTTCATCACAGGGCACACTACAAACTCGGGGGCAAAGAACATCAACTCTGAAAGCCATGAAGCCCTGGATGATGTCTGGCTAAAATAAAGGATAACGGGCCACTAGATTCACTTATTTATGGAAGAAGAGATTACAAAATACTTTTATAAAATCTTAATTTAAAGAATTATGTTTATTAATGAGAATTAAGTCAAACAAAATCCCACCATCCTTAAAAAGGTAAATTAGTGTCTACCATGTGCCACCAATAGGAGTCCACATACGGATGAGTGGTTTGCTCTTAAGAAGCTAGTAAGGGCTGGAGAACAATGTCAGGTGGCACACAACTACCTTAACTCCAGCTCTGGCCTCTTACTGCACCTGCATTCACACACACACACGCGCGCTTTATTAAAAATAAACCTTTTTTCAGAGAACCTAATGGTCTAATTAGGAAGCCACATGCAGGGACACTTGGTGTGCACTGTGAAGATGGCACTGCAGGAAGGGCAGGAGGGAGGGTGATCCAACTGTGACACAGAAGGGCAGCACCCAACTGGATCCAAAACAGCTTGAAACCTCCAGCAGTGTAAAGGAGTTAAACCCTCATAAACACTTGAGGATGCCCTGCCAAAACCTCAGAGCGCCAAGTACTAGGTAAAAACTCCTGCTGAGCACCGTGAACCCCGAACTATATCCAGCACCTTAAAACTTAGCATCTTCAATCCCACCTGAAGGATTTAGTTATTTTACAGTATAAAAAGTATTTGTCCCAGGAAGCATATACTCATGAAGGTACAGGTTAACATATTTCTTGGCTTTTAATAAGAATCATTGCTTACTGCCATTCCATAGCAGACTCTTCACTTCCCACCATAATGGCTGCTGCACTGCTGCTGTAACGGCTTGTGCCGTGGCACTCCAAAACAAAACAGGGAAGCTTCATGAACCCATCTGTGGTGGCTAATATTAAATGTTTCTGAATATTTTCTAACTTTAAGTAACCCAGTTTACATGAATACAACAAAAAGACCAAGTCCACATCTATCATCTCCGCGGCAGACTTCTCGTCCTACCTGTACCCAACAGCCCTGTCAATTCCGTCCACACTTGTCTTACATACTGTTGTCCTCTGAAAGTTTTATGAAGTAGCTGGTCTGACAGATGGGTGACCAGTCCTGTCCAACATATGCTGTAGGAAAACCTACACTTAGACAAGAAACTACAGAGAACAGCCCTTTCTTTCCCTTTTAGGGCTAGGAATACTGAAATTATCTTAGGGGACGAAACCTTTAACCTGCACTATGAGATGTCACTGTCTGAGACGGAATGTTCAAAAATTAAAATCTGCCCCTTAAAGTAAAATACACACTTGCCCACACACAGCAGGAAACTGGAATACAGATGGGAAAAATCGAGTCAGTTTAATCAAGAGCTACTGAGATACCTCATCAAAGACAGATGGGAAACACTCAGATAAGCACACTATTTGTTTAGAACACAAAGCTCCAGAGATCTGTGGGAGGGGGGGAAAAGGCAACCTGAAAGGCATAGCACACAAGGACAGAAAAATTCATCTGATAAACGACTCATTATGGCTGTGTTTGTAAACCAGAAAGAAGAGAATAGCTTGGATCCTTCTTCCTTGGCCTTTCCTGTCCACGGCATAAGTTGACGGCATCTGCTCCGTCCTCAGCTGATGTGTATCTGGCCCTGACAACACACTACCTAAGCACTCCCTAGGAGGACAGAGACCAGTCATGCCAGAGACAGAGTTTCATTTTCTGCATGGGGCCAGGGGATGGAGTAGAGGGTACAAATGCCACTTGTATGAATCTTTCTGAAAACAGTACAGATTACATTTTAGTAGAAGTCTAAAAATAAGAAAGGGAACATTTCTATTTTTAGATATCTGACTTACAAGTTTTAAAAACACCAAAAGTAAAAGGAACCATTACAAACTATGTGGAATTTTTAAGAGTTTTAAGAGAAGCTTTGAATTGAAAAATTATTTTTAGAGATAGAATTTAAAATATCCTGCATTCCTTCTGTTAACTGCTTCCCTATCTCTACCGCTTAACTCAGTCTTGTGCTTTACCAAGAGCGTTCCCAGACGCTGTAAAGATGAAGCGGAGAGGCTGTGACACAGAAGAGAAGAACGGCAGAGGAAAGCGTCAGATGCTTTCACAGTGACATAAAAAGAGTCGGTTTGTGACTAAAGACACACTATATAAAGCGTCAAAAGCAATTCAATCACCCTTCACTAAAGCAGTGCCAAAGACGGTGATAAAATGGTTAAAGAAAAGCAAGTAGGTCCCCTGGCTGTGTGCTCTTCAGATCGGTTAGCACATAATTCAAAGCTATGTCTGAAAAACTGAAACACGCAATAGAAAAGAATTTTAAAAACCATAAAAACTTGAAAATGAAATGTCTGCTGAATGGTGTATGTTTCAGCTTCCATCTCAGCCCAATGCTAGCACAAATGTGCTCAACCATTCTACAGACGCCTGTGGCAAATGAGCTTTGCAGGAAATAAGGGAATTACCTGACTGCACAGCCATCATCAGCATCTCGGGCTCCAGCAGAGTCATGACGGAGTCCTCACGGAAACAGCTCACAAACACAAAAAGTCCAAGTCACAGAAAAAGTCTAGAAAGGCCACAGCGAGCTTTACAAACTCAGTCTCATGCCTGTGCCCACAGGAGAACGTGAGAACTCTCTCCCCTTCTCTGAGAAGACACCAATTCTCCACCCTTCAGGCAAGTCAAGATGGCCCAGAGTTGAATGACTGCAGACAGGAAGCCCAGCGATCCAGAGAAGACCTGAAGTTCGTGGTTAGAGCAGTGGCTCCTCCCCTCCTGTCCTCTCTAGGGGGAGGGGAGGAGCACAGAAAGACTTCGGAAGACAGAACAAACTGCTTTCCTCTCTCTTTTACAAATGGTTATTCAAAACCCTATGAGAAGGAACTCTGGGGTTAATGCAGTTTAGAACAACAAAGCAAACACAATCCAAACTCAACCCCACAGAAGAAACATTCGGGGATCACACACACAACATATATATATACAAATAAATACATATGCCACATAACTTTGCTGAGAACCCCAACAGCCTTTCTTATGTGGTATTTATAGGCAATAGCCAAGGAAGCTGACTATTTAACTACAGTTCAACTGTTTCCCCACCCCTCTCCAATTAAAATATGTTTCTAAAAGCCACAGAACACATTCCAGAGCGGAATCTGCGTCTCATATCTGCCGGTCCTCCTGAAGAGTTCCTCACTGTCAATGAGGTACATGCTAGTTGTGAATAGACAGGGCACCACAGATAGCTTCCCTACACCACTCCAAGATCATACTGGATGTAAGGATACGTGGGAAAGTGTCCGTTCCCAGATAAGCCTCAGTCTTTTCCTACTACACGGAGCGACCCTTCTGAGTCACAAGCATTT
The DNA here is from genome assembly GCF_018167655.1 of Microtus oregoni. NCBI lineage: Eukaryota > Metazoa > Chordata > Mammalia > Rodentia > Cricetidae > Microtus > Microtus oregoni. The sequence continues at coordinate 15,268,631 of NW_024543081.1, forward strand.
TGCTTTCTCTAGGGAGAACCTAAGCTCTTTTTAAATTACAGATAGGAATTATTTCATTTGCCCAAAATTAAAAGGTAATTTATTCCCTTATGCAGTGTTTTTATAACTGATATTCACAATAAGATGGTATTAGGATGCTTCTGGACCATTTGATGGATTTTTAATAGATACCTAAAAACCAAAAAGCTGTTGGTTTGTTATCTAGAATTTCTGACTCTTTCTGGTGGAACATACTAGGGCAATCTTGGCCCAGTAAATGCCTTAATGCTTACAAAGTCAAACAAGTGATAAAGGGAAACACTAGGAGACCTTTTAAAAGAACAGTTTCACAAAGAGGGCAAGGCACAAAAGAAAAGGCAATGCAGATTTGAGGTAGGGAGGTTCTGTGGAAGGAAAAAAAAAAAACTCCCTTTCTTTCTCACTCCAAGAACATCGTGTTTAAGAGCCGAGCTCTATATAGAGCTGTGGGAATGAGTCAACAGGCAGTAGAGTGGCAGCCAGTGTGGGCGCATGCTGCTCTGGAGGCAGCAGCATTCTCACAGCCCCTTCTGGCAACCAAGCTCCAACTGTCATATGAAAAATGAGTGAAATTTCAACTGGGGCTGCATAAGCGTCTGGTCAGAGGTCAGCAACTTCGGGAGAAGCATCCCTAAAAGGCTGACTCATCCCTTTCAGCCTCGAGGGCTGTACAACATGCTATGAGGGGTTTTATCTGTTTTGTTTTCTCCATATGAAGCAAATTCTCACTCACAGTTCTGTACTTAGAGGGGAAAAATTACAAGACTCCTGTATAAAGACTGTCTCCCTTCTGCCAGGCACCTCTCTGCCACAGGAAGTGCTCACAGTGCCATGTGTGTCAGTGTTGAGCCCACAGGGGACACCAACACTTAAGTGGTGATGGACAGTAATGGGGAACAGCAGGTTTCTGCCTATTTCATTTTTTTTTTTTTTTTACAGCAAATCCTACTTATACGAACTTGGAACAAAAGGAACACAATTAAAAATCAAAAAGCTGTTTTAAAAACAGAAATCTAAGTAACTTTTTAACATCCCAGAAAGTAAGATATTTTTTTAAGATATTTAATGATCATGTTTTGCTTTTATGTCAAAGAACCTTGTGATGGCTATTCTCAGTTGTCAACTTGACCACATCTGGAATTAACTAAAAGCCAAATGGCTGGGCACATCTGTGAGAGATTCTTAGGTAAACCATTTGAAATGGGTAGACCCATGTGTTACCTGGATCTTTGAGGGGGAATGACACACCTGTAATCTGGACCACAGCATCTGCTGGTAGTCCTTAACAGGGCACAGAAGAAAGGTGCCTGCTCTCACTCTCACTAGCAAGCCCATTCCTTCACAGGCATAAGAAGTTCTTCCTCAGGATTCCAGTGGCTACTGAAGACCAGCTGAGACATCCAGCCTTGTGGACTGAACAGCTACTGGGTTCTTAAACCTTCTGTTGGTAGACAGCTATTGTTGAACTAACTGGAAAAATCCTGTAAACTTTTCTAATAAATCCCCTATAGATAGATTCATTCATTCTTGAGGTTCCGTTCTTTTAGAGAACCTTAACTAATACAAACATCTACACATGCACAGTCACCGTGCAAACAGACTTTAGGATAGGCTCCCCAGATCCAAAGTATAGTATTCAAAGTATTGAAAACTTTAGTTCCACAATTTTTGTGTAAATTGATAATACTTCATAAAAACAAAACTAACAGATATACTGAAAAAGCATACAAAACTAAAGTATGTGTTCTCTACGTGGGCTAAGAGCACCAAGGGAATGAAGGCCAATCAAATGTGAAATAAGAGCTTTGTTTCTAATCATAGCTCTCCACCTAATCAATACAATTCTTTTTTTTCTTTCTTCCTTTTCTTTTTTCCTTCTTTCTTTTTTTGAGACAGGGCTTCTCTGTAACTTTGGAGCCTTTCCTGGAACTCACTCTGCTCTGTAGACCAGGCTGGCCTCAAACTCACAGATTCACCCTTCTCTGCCTCCCGAGTGCTGGGATTAAAGGCATGTGCCACCACCACCAGGCCTAATCAATGCAAATTTAACATGATCTATTAATTCACTAAAGGGACATGATACTACAGTATAGTTCTTAAATGCTTAACAAGTTTTAGTAACTGTTTAAAACATTTAAACAATGTTAAATAAAATAACTTTGTATATTGTGAGCATGTTTCTTCTACTCCTACCCCATCAGATGCCAACCCCCCCCCCCCCCAAAGGCCTTCAGTCTTCAAAATCTGGAAGAAACAGACAAAGCTGCGTCTCAGACTCAGAACCTAACACTCAAGTGACAAGGCAGAAAGACTGGAAGATCAAAGGCACCTTGGGCTACCGAGTGAGTCTGTGACTTCAAGGAAGAAAAGAAAATAAAAGAGAGGAAAAAGATAAGGGGGAGAGAGAGCAGTACCACCAAGCTTTTCTACTAGATGAGTCCCTATGAGAGTATCACTGCATCCATACCCTCCTGGAAGCTTCCTGTTCCTAAAATACATTACTTCCGCCCCTCTTTCACCTTCTCTCTCAGAATTCTGATTGACTCCTCTTTCTCTGCTCCTCTCAAGATACCCCCCCTTCTTTTACACATTCCCAGGCAATCTCCCTCTTCCTGAAGGTTTTGACTAAATTTCATCCCACATCTGACTCTGATATCACTCTACCTAGCAATCTTAAGCACGTCTGTCCAAAAGCAAAACTTTCCAGTATCATCACCCTGCACCACACCTCCTCGAGATGCTGCTTCCTTTTTCCTTTACACAGACCCCAAACCATAAACTTATATACCTCTCAGCCCTAGATTACTAATATGTTACTAAATGCAAAACTAGTTGCCAAATGTAACTGATTACCTCATAATATATTCCTCAAAATCATTCTTTTTATTCCATCCCTTCAACCAATGCTTCATTGCATGACCTTTAAATACTGCCCAAAGAATGCAAATAGCTTTAACTTACAGAAAAATTTAAATACATACAAAGATAGCAAAGAATTGTGTGATAAACTGTTTTTTATGATCATTTACCTGGAAACTCACATCCACTTGTTCCAACAGACCTACTGAGCTCCCACCACCACAGAGCACCCACGATGTGTCATTCAAAGCAAATCCCAACTGAAACTATCCAGTGTAACTGTAGTGCTACAACACCTAAATATTTTTAAGCCCTTAATAATATCAACTATCTAACTAGTGTTTAAATTTTTCCAGCTATCCCATAAATTTCTAGAGTTGATTCATTCAAATTAGGGTTCTCAGGTGACAACACATTTCATCTCATCAATGTGACTCTTAACTTTTCTTTAATCTTACACTGTATTTGCTGAAGGATGCAGGCAATCGTTCTCGTTCCACATTTTAGATTTTGCTGTTCTCCCATAGCACTGTCTAATATATATATTACCGTTCTATCCTCCTTATTTCCAGTTATTAGGAATTAGATAGGGCCCCTATTAAAACCAATTCTTCTGCTGCTGTTGTTAATTTCTCTGATTTTATTTAAGTTTATTTATGTATATGTGTCTGTGTGAGTTCATCACACATGTACAGATGCCCCTTGCCAGGAATTTCATCTATTATTCTAACATTTTGTGTTTTTCCTTTTAAAGGAATTAAAAAAGTGTGTAAACGAATTGGTTTATATAACTCTTGTTTAATCTTTCTCTCTTTCATTCAACTGTAAGTTAATGACATGAGATCCTCACCTGTCTTGTTCATTACTCTCTAATTCTTAGAGTGTAACTAAAAGGGATCCAAGAATAAATTTTCCAACATTAAAATGGTCAAACACTTTAAGTCAGTATTTCTATTTCTAAGAAAATAGTACACACACGAGCTTTAAGAGATGTTCAATCAAACCATTATCATCTAAAAAAATACAAACTAATTACCCAAATGGGAAGACAAAAAAATATATTCAACAGCATATGAAAACTCTTAAGACACAGAACACATAATTCATAAACCAACAGTGCTAATGCAGAAGAGCACTGAAGGAAGCGCACCACACGCTGACAGCGGTTTTCCCTGGGATGCGGGGTGGATCTATGAGGAGCTGGGTTTTTGTTTCTACTGTCTATTTTTTTGGAGTAGGGGCTTCTCTCTGGTATCTGTTCACCAGGAGCCTGGCTCAACATCCGACAAACAAGATGGAAGCCTGGTTATCTTTAAGATCGGGATGGAGTAGTTTAGGAAAATCTCTAAGTCGCTTTATAAATAGACATTTAATGAATCTTAAGATTTGGACATTTTCAAGTGAGACTAAATCTGGAAAATCCTTGAGGCTTCCTGGGGAACACAGTTTTAAAGGTCTCTTTTCTTTACCCAAGAAAATATTATAATTTGGATCTGAAACTGCCTACTCAAGATTTTTACTTCTCTCAACAATTAATTAGAACCTCCTGTGTGGCACTGTGGTGCGAAAGTACACAGGCATCCCTCTATGGGAAAACACACAAGACTGGCCCTTTCTCCCCTGGCTGTAAAAACGTGCAAAACAGAAATGAGAAGGAAAAGGCACTTTGAAGGGAATAAATTTGACCTTTTCATTTCCATTCTCTCTTCTCACAGCTCTTCCGACCCCAGTCAGCAGCCTAGACAGCGATCACAGTCTCTTTCAGGAAAATATCTGGGATTGGCTAAAGAAGGGAACTCAAAGCAAAGGTAACATTGCAACAGTATCGAAGTATAAAAAACATTTAGAGGGAAATGGAGGGCTGAGACTATAGCTGGAACACAGGGCCTGACTCAATTCTCAGCATCACAAAAACAAGTGGGGAAAAGCAAATGGAACAAAGCACATGAAAGATCACCACAAAGGAAACTAGGGGACTTCATATAGAATTAGAACATAATCTAAAAATATCAGTTCTCCTAGTTTACAGACTTAATGTCATCTCAACCAAATCCCCACAGCAATATTGAAATTCAAAAGGAAATGCAAAAACAAAAAAAGCCAAAACAAACAAACAAACAAACAAACCAAGAACAGACAAAAAATTCACTCTTAGAAAAAGAACAGGTAGAAGAAGGAGTTGCTTCTCCCATTATGAAGACTTTGAGTAGGCAAAGATCAAAGGACCCATGGAGCAAACACAGCACTCAGAAACACACCTACACATCAGTAAATCTTTGCACATGAACAATGCAAAGACTCGTGGGGAAACGGGAGTCTTTTTAGTAAATGGCAATCCATTTGAAGGGAAACGGGGGCTTTACTTTGGCCCATACAAAAATTTTTGCAGAAACACAAGTCACAGTGTTTCTGCAAAAAAGGACCCAGTTACAAGCAGGTCTACAATTCTAGTACTCAGGAGGCTGAGATAGACAACCATTTGTGAACTCAAGGTTACCTTGTACTGTACAGAAAGGCTCTGTCTCAAAACAAACAAACAAACAAAAAGAACAAAACCCCTGAAACCAAACAATAATAGGTGGAAAAAACAAACGACTATATTAAATTTAGAATTTTCATCAAAAGATCCTTTAAGAGGGACTGCGGGTTAGCTCGGTGGTAAGCGCTTCCCCAGCATGTCTGAGATCCAAATTCAAGACCCCCATCCCACCACACACACAATTAACAACAACAACAACAAAAAAGATACTATATGTGCTGGAGAGACAGCTCAGAGTTTAAGAGCACTGATTGCTCTTCCATTGCTCTTCAGAGGACTTGTGTTTAATTCCTAACACCCACATGGTAGCTCACAACTGTTTATAACTCCAGTTATGGGGGATTGGATATCCTCACACAGACACACATGCAGGTGAGATACCAATGAACATAAAAAAAAAAACATTTAAAAAAAAGATACTCTAGAGAAAAACACATATCAGCATGGGAGAGGATATCTGCAGACATTCAGCAACAGCAATCTTATATGTACAATATCTAAAGAGCTCTGTAGAGTCATCAAGAAAAAAATGAAATAGAAAGATTTAACTTGCTGCTTTATAAAAGAAATCTGCTGGGCGGTGATGGCACACACCTTTAATCCCAGCACTCAGGAGGCAGAGGCAAGCAGATCTCTGTGAGTTCACAACCAGCCTGGTCTACAAAAGCTAGTTTCAGGACCAGCTCCATAGATACAGAGAAACCCTGTCTCTGAAGGGGGAAAAAAAAAAGAGGTTTCATCTTTATACAGCCAGCAGCGAAGGACACTGTAAAAAGCAGCCATCCAAGTCTGAGCTTTGACACACTGCTGTAACTGTACAAACTACATAACCACACTGAGAAATGGTTTAGCATTACTTATAATTACAAAGAAAATACACAATGTCCAGTATATTATGAGGTATGCTTGCACACATACCACAATACATAAAGACATCAATAGTGCAGTGTGAAACAAAGAACAATACAAATTCCACAAGTGGTATAGATCTACCTACCTACCTGTATCTATCGAGACAGAGTCTCTCTGTGGAGCCCTCACTGTCCTGAACTGGCTCTGTAGATCAGAATAGCCTCAAAATCAAGAGATTTCCTGCCTCTGCCTCCTGAGTGCTGGGGTTAAAGGTGTGTGTCACCACATACAGCTTGTGAAAGATTTTTAACAAGATTTTATTTGTTTATTTATTTATTTCATTTATTTGTTTGAGGGAGGGATGAGGCAGATTATTTTGTTTTGTTTTTGTTTTTTATTGTTTTTTTTTTTTCAAGACAGGGTTTTCTGTGTAACTCCTGGCTGTCTTGGAACTCGCTTTGTAAACCAGGATGACCTCAAACTCAGAGATCCACCTGCCTCTGCCTCCTGAGTGCTGGGATAAATGCGTACGGCACCACCCAGTGAGACAGATTTTTTTTTTCTGTTATGGAATAGTTATCCATGAAAACATGTAAGACACAGCAATAAAAATGGCTAAATCACAGATGTATAGAAGATGATGGAATGCTAGCTATGATGAGCAAAAGAATAAAAAAAATCATTTCAGTCATTTACATTTCACCTAGCTGATAACTAATATTTAGGAATGAATATAGAGTAAGTAAAAGAAGTTTATAATATACTCATTTACTGAGCACCAGAGCGACTTGAGAACGGAGCATCTCTGAGTTCCAAGTGGACGTGGCCCACAGGCTTTTCAATGTGTCCTTTTTGACCTAGATGCTCAGCTCAAAGAAAATAAAGGAATGGTATAAAAGCACACACCTTGGACTTTTCTTAGCAACTTTCCCCAGTGTGGCCATCAAAGTCTAGGGTAAACAAAGGCATCTCCTAAGGCAATGGTTCTCAACCTGTGGGTTGTGACCCTTTGGGGGGGGTCACATCAGATATTTACGTTATGATTCATAACAATAGCAACAAAATCATTTCATGGTTGGGGGTCCCCACAACACGAGGAACTGTATTAAAGGACCGCATTAGAAAGGCTGAGAATCATGGTCCCAAGGGCACCAACTCTTCAGTAAACAGGTGTCAGGAGCCTAACTACCAACTGCCCCTTATGGACGCCTACTAACTCACTGCTTTTCCACGTAAGGCATCTGAAGTAAAGCCCATCTGAAAAGCCAACCTTTCACTTCTCCACACAAAGTCCATCTGTGCATATTTCACACTCCAGGACTTCCTCTGCTCTAAAATGCCAGGCTCTCTCACATCACAGTCTCTGCAGGGGTTTTCCACTTCTCCTCTGACCCTGACCTCCCTGCTAATGTGGAAAATCTAGAAGTGTCTGCTCACCAGCACACCCAACCTCTTACTCAGGATAGGAACGCAATGTAAGGAAGAAGTAGGAAATCAGAGCAAAAGGTCCGAGTTGAGCAGAAAAGGTAGTGTACAGAGAAACACATGAAAAAGCCAAGAGTAAGGTCAATAGAGGAAGTCTACAATGGCTGGCCATGTCAAACTGCATAAAGATCAACAGGATAATAGACTAGAGGGCCTACTCCATTCACAACAGAAACAGCACTGATGAACCTGACAGGCTGTTTTAGACAAAGACACAGTAGTCAAGTCTCTAGGATGTGAAGAGCAAAGATAATGACCAACAATGACTCTTGAGAGTCTGAACATGAAGACAGAGACTTTCCTATATAAGTTCAGACAGACAGACAGACAGACTAAGGATCCCCACCTAAGCCCAACACCTTCAGCTGTCTTCTGAGATGACTTTACTGTCTCTTCATTGGCAATAACTTCCTCCACATACAGCCCAGGCAAAGGGGTTTACTTGAGTCTGCTGCCTGTCATCCTTCACCCCATTCCTCCTCACTCAGAGGAACAGCATCCTGACTCCCCAAAGCAGAGACAGCACCACAGCACTCATCTCCACAGGAACCCCATATTTTCTATTGTATTAAATTTATTTCATTTATGTGTGCAGGTGCATGAGGCCAGAAGAGGGTGTCAGATCTCTCAGAGCTGGTCCCATGGTGCTAGGATCCTAACTTAGGTCCTCGGGATTGCGCAGCATGCATTCTTAACCACTGAGCCATCGCACTAGCCCCCTTTCTATTTTTCTATATTCCATCTTTCCTTCTAGATGAACTTTTTTTCCATTATCAAATAAGTAAGCTGATGTCACTTCATCCAGGAACAGGGGATTAGAAATGAGAAAAAGAATACACAAAAATCTTGTGGGGGCCCCTTATTTCCCAAACAATCTGCTAAAAACTATAAATGTAAAAACCAGTTGTTCCAGCCAAGTTTGGTGGTGTATGCCTTTTATCCCAGCACTTGAAACAGAATTTTTAGGAGTTCAAGGCCAGCCTGGTCTACACAGGGAGCTCCAGACTTGACAGTGATACACAGCAAGACCCTGTTTTAAAACAAAACAAAAAGTCAGGCGGTAGTGGTGCAGGCCCTTAATCCCAGCACTTGGGAGGTAGAGGCAGGCGGATCTCTGTGAATTCAAGGCCACCCTGGTCTATAGAGTGAGTTCCAGGACAGGCTCCAAGGCACACAAAGAAAACCTGTCTCGAAAAACCAGAACAAACTAAAATAAACAAGCAAACAAACAAAAAGTTTTCCCATTAGGAAAAAATAATGAAACATTCATTTATCCTCCCAACAAGTACTTGGATTCCACTGTAAGTCAACAGTCTGCCATATATTAATGAACGAAATAAAGTTTCTGCCCTTATAAAATGTACCATCGAAAGAAATAATACAAATAACAACATACACAAATAACAGGTGAGAGTAATGGGAGGGGCTCTTCAGGAGAACTTGGGGAGGGAAGGACTACAGTACAGGTCCTGTGTTCAAGAACAAGAGAGCTGAGGAAGGTGGGCATAGTGGCAGAGCACTAGCCTAGCATGCAGGAGGCCTTGAGTTGGCCCCCAGCACTACAAAAATAAGAAAGGAGAGAGGAGGGAGTGGGTAAGGGAGGCTGAATAGGATGGAAGGGAGGAAATAAATAGCAAAAAAAAGTCAGTATAGATGGACCAAAGAGGCAAGAAACCAGGCCGCAACATAGAAATGTAGTTTGACCAGAAGCATCTTGGGAAGGCATTGCAGGATTTGGGGAGAGGGACAATACTGGTATTGACTTCTAAAGGCACCCTAACATTGCTGGATGGAGAGTCTGATTACAGCAGAGGTGAAGAGGGTGATGATAAAGAGCAACTGAGTAAAGCAGAAGAAAGGGAAGCACTAACTGAAGTGTGGCTCAGGGAAAAAAAATCTAACTATATATTTACATGATCTTTCTGGAGACACTTGTAAAAACAGGCTAAGATAATACAGAAAACATATATGACCAGATATAAAACTAATTAATGGACAGAAAGAGGCACAAAACATCATATATTTAAGTTATTTTTAATTACATTTGCTTATTTGGTGTGTGTGTGCACGTATGATGTATGATACATGTATGATGACCAGAGGACAACTTGTGGGAGTTGGTCCTCTCTCCTTCCACCATGTGGGTCCTGGGGATTGAACTCAGGTCCTCAGGCTTTGACAACTGAGTACCTACTTAGCCATTCCACTAGCCCAAGACCCATATATTTTTAAATATAAATTTTCCACATTTTCTTATAAATTATATAGTTTAAGCCAGAATCCCAATTGATACACCAAAAGAAATGAGTTTTACAGAAGCATGAGTCATAGTAGCCCTGTATTAAAAACAATCTAAATGTTTACCAACTGTTTAGAGAAACTGCAGTCACAGACAACAAAGATGAACTTCAAAGATGCATCAAAGCAGCCAAGAGAAGACACACAGGATGATTCTGTTTCTAGATGAAGTATAAAACCGAGTACAATGTCAGCACAGCAGATCAGACTCACTGACTCAGGAGGCTGAGGCAGGACTATTCAAGCCCTGAGTTTCAGGTAGCCTGGGTAACATGGTGACACCACCATCTCCAAATAAACAAGAAATTAAACAAAAAGAACAAAGTGAAACTAGCTGATAACATCAGACACCAGAATGATAATTTCCTGGGAGCAGATGGAAAGAAGCACTGGTTGGAAACAGGCACAAGGGAGCTGGGCTTTTTGCTTGTTTTTGTTTGTTTTTTGTTTTGGTTTGACACAGGGTTTCTCTGTGTAGCCCAGGTTGTCCTGGAACTCACTCTGTAGATCAGGCTGGTCTCAGACTCACAGAGATCCTCCTGCCTCTGCCTCCTGAGCCCAGTGGGAACTGGTTTTTGGCAATGTTTTATCATTTCTTCAGTTGTAAATACTAGTTACAAACAAATGTGTTCAAACTGTGACAGCTCAATAAAGAAGACACGTGATGCTGTGTTTCAGCAACAAGCAGTGTACCAGTGTCTGAACCTTACTTTGAAGTACATCACACAAATAAGATGGATTGATAAAAGAGATGGACAAAGATACATGAAGTGTTAGAGGTAGAGCTCAGCAAGGTGACACACACCTGTAATCACAACACTTAAGAGCCTAAGGCAGGAAGACTAATAAGGCCAGCCCAATCCATACAATGAGACCCAGTCTAACTCCCATTTCTTATCCTCTTAAAAAAGTCAATGGTAGGGGGGAGGGGAGGGAAAAGGGAGGCGGGGAGGAGGCAGAAATTTTTAATTAAAAAAAAATTTAATAAAAAAAAAGATTGTGAACACACACACAAAAAGTCAATGGTAGAGGGCTGGAGACAGCTCAGTGGTTGAGTGCTCTTGCTGTCTGTCTTAGTTACAGTGATGCTGCTGTAAAGAAACACCATAACCAAGGCAACTTTTATAAAAGAAAGCATTTAGTTGGGGCTTCCTTACAGTTTCAGAGGTTTAGTAATGGTGGAAAGCACTGGAGCACACAGTTAGACACAGGGCTGGAGAAGCAGCTGAGAGTTCTACATCTAGATCCATAGGAAACAGGAAGAGAAAGGCACTGGGCCTGGCTTGGGCTTTTGAAACCTCAAAGCCTGCCTCCAGTGACACACTTCCTCCAACAAGGCCACGTCTCCTGATCCTTCTCAAGTAATGCTACTCCCTGATGACTAAGTATTCAAATCTATGAGCCTATGGGTGCCATTTTTATTCAAACCATCATACTGCTCTTGCAGAGGATCTAGGTTCAGCACCAAGTACTGGCATTGTAGCTCACAACCATCTACAACTCCAGTTCCAGAGGATCTGATAGCCCTCTTCTAGTCTTTGAAGGCACCAGGCACACATAGGGCACATCCATACATGCAAGTAACACACACACACACAAATAAATCTTTAAAAAGGTAGTGAAGAACAAACATGCTCATTACAAAACTCTATTATGTATTTTAACATTTTTTGAGAAAAAAATTATCTCTTTTGTTGCTATTGTTTTGTTTGCAGAAAATAAGTAACCTTAAAATCATGGGAAATAGCTGGGCAATAATTCCAGCACTGAGGAGGCAGAGGCAGGTGGATCTCTGTGAGTTCAAGGCCAGCCTGGTCTAGAAAGTGAATTCAAGGACAACTAGGGCTGTTAAACAAGAAACCCTGTCTCAAAAGACAAAAACAAAAACTGAAACAAAAAACAAAAACAAACAAAAAATCATGGGAAACTTAAAGGGTAAGAGCAGCCAAAACAATTTAAGAAACAGAGAAAGACTATTAGGTAAGACTAATTAAAACAACATATCAACACAGAAGATAGAGATAAGGCTGGTATTTTGAAGGGCAATTGCAGTGATTAAGAGATTAGATCACAAAATACATATATTACTAACTCATAATGCAAATATTAAATAATAAGCATAGCTAAGTAGAAGAACACAGAGTTCCTGACCTAACAACGATTCAACTTAGAATTTTTTTTTGACTTTACGGTGGTACAAAAGCAGACCTATGTCACCACCCTATTTAAGAATCTACTAGCAAAGCCGGGCGGTGGTGGTGCACGCCTTTAATCCCAGCACTCAGGAGGCAGAGGCAGGCGGATCTCTGTGAGTTCGAGACCAGGCTGGTCTACAAGAGCTAGTTCCAGGACAGGCTCCAAAACCACAGAGAAACCCTGTCTCGAAAAACCAAAAAAAAAAGAAAAAAAAAAAAAGAATCTACTAGCAGAACGTTGGGCCATTCTGTTCAACTGTAGTCTTTTTTTTTTTTTAAATATAATATATTTATTATGTATACAGCTAGCCAGAAGAGGACACCAGACCTCATTACAGATGGTTGTGAGCCACCATGTGGTTGCTGGGAATTGAACTCAGGACCTTTGGAAGAGCAGGCAATGCTCTTAACTGCTGAGCCATCTCTCCAGTCCCTCAACTGTAGTCTTATGACCTTCCTGAGCCTGTCTAAGTCAGGTGGGGTTATAGGCTAGGCTGTGACATGTAACAATTGGATGTGAAATGTTCCTGACAGGCTCATGTGCCTGACACTTGATCCTCAACTGGTTGATACTCACCAAACATCTGTGGAACTGATGAATTAATGGACAGAATGGGTTGGAATCAGCAGAGTAACAGAAAGGAAAGTTAAAGCAGCCACAGTAACCATGCAGGAAATGTTGGATGCAACTAAAATAAGCTGTTTCTCTATTTACAAGAAATATTTACTTGGGTGTCACATGACTTTAATCCCAGCACTTAGGAGGCAGAGACAGTGTATCTCTGAGTTTGAGGCCAGCCTGGTCTACAGAATGAGTTCCAGGACAACTAGGGCAACGCAAAAAGATCCTGTCTTGAAAAACCAAAAGAAAAAAGTGGGGAGGGATTATTAAAACAAAAAACTTTCACGACATGAAGACAAGGTCTATAAAGCCATAAACATGGAGACTCTGGTGAACCAAGCAATGTAGGAATCTCTAAAGGACTCACCATTCTTCCGCTCACTGAGTGGAGGCAAATTGGGGTTCCTGCCAGGATGGAGGCCCAGGGTCAGCTCGGGCTGCAGGGACAGCTCCTGCAGTTCATTGGCAACAGCTTCGCTCTGGGGGCTGGGGGCAGCAGACAGGGACAGGAGCACTGGTTCATCATCATTTTCGCCAGCCCCTCCTCCGTCCAGCCCATTCACAGCAATGACGGAAGGGGGCAGGCACACCACACTGGAGAAATCCACCTTGGCTTTAGCGATGGTAACCTAGAAATTGGGAAAGAAAACACCAAGTTTAGATGACACAATGAAGAAACTGAACTGCTGAGCGTATTATGGAATACAGATGTTCTAGGTTATGGCACTAGCATACCATCAACAAGCTCAAAAGTTTAAGGCAGCATTTCTACATAGTTCAGGCAAAGCTCCAATTTGTGATGTTCCTGCTTTAGTTTCCAGAGTGTTTGGCTTATAGGTGTGCAATGCTGCAACCAGTTTTAAAAGGTAAGTGAGCATGGTTATCAAACTCTCAGAGTGCGGACTTCAAGTTTGCTACTGTCTTCAATTAACTCAGAAGGACAAGATAGTTAAAAGTAACATACATACACATATAAAGGGTTAAAAGGAAATGTTAATCCAAGGAGAAATAACTGTGAAATAAACAGTACGTTTCAACTACTAAGAGAAAGTATCCTGAGAAATAACAGACTGAATAGCCAGAAGGCACTGAATTAGCCTAATGCATCATCCTATCTAGGGTAGGGAATTAGGAAAACTACTTTGTAAAGGAATATAGAGATATCTGCTTGGAGATGGGTATGGGTTAACCAACCATTACAAGGATATTCAATCACAGTACACAGAACTAGCATACTAAACACAAAACTCCCACTCACCGCCTTTCTTGGAGGTTCCATAGGAGAGCCTGATGTGTAGCCAGGCTGCAGATGGGGAGGCTAAAGGACACCCTAATCCTTATCTTTTGTTTTGAGACTGGGTTTCTTTGTACCCCTGATTGCCCTGGAACTCACAGAAATCTGCCTGCCTCTGCTTGGCCTCTCAAGTGCTGGGATTAAAGGCATGGGCCACCACAACCAACTCATTTTTCTTTTTGTTTGTTTGGGGACAGGGTCTCATTTTGGAGCCTATGCTGGTCTTCAGCTCTCAGCTCTTTTGCCCACAACCTTAGAATGCTGGACCACAGGTGTGAGTTATTAAACTTGGCTAGACCTTGGGGTTTTGTCGTTAATTTGTGTCTTTGTTCTTTTGGGACAGGGTCTCCTTTAAAAACCCAGACTAGCCTGGATTCACAGTAATCCTCTCACCTCAGCATCCTGAGGTGCGTTCCATCAGGCCAGGCTGGACTAGAAGTTTTAATAAGGGAAAACAGGGGTACAGAGCAGCCATAGGTGTTAACAGTACTGAGTACAGAGAACAGGGGATCTGAGTTCAGTGCCAGCACCCAGGTCAAACAGCTCTAACTGCCTAATACTCCTGCTTCAGAAAACCCAATGCCTCTGGCCTCTCTGGACACCTGAACTCATGCGTGCATACCCCACACACATCCAGGAAGCGAAAAATAATAAAAATTAAAATAAAAATAGTAAACTTGACTTTAAAATAAAAATAAATAAATAAACACAAAACTCTTTTCTGTGCTGAAAGCGTTCTCACACACACCGTGAATGTTTCTAAGATCTGCTGGCTTTCTGTAAGAAATGTGGCAAGCACCAGCCCCAAAAAGTGATACAGTCTAAGAAGAGCAAGATTTTCAGTATGCCCAGGGAAAGCTAGAAACAGAGTGGCTACAGTGGGAAGACTAAGCCTATCTTCCGGAAAAAAGTTAAAGTCCCAAGACTGGGCTGAGGCTGAGTGTGTTGCGTCTAATCACAGATCTAGGAGAATGTTGGCTAGTAAGAGATTTGAGCATTTCGAAGAAAGGGCCAAGTGATCAAGTCACAAGCAGATTTTGAAATTATGACAATAAAAGCACAAATTTTTAGTTAAACAAGACAAAACAAAAACTCCTTACAGAATTAAAAGATCTTTTAAAATGACAGAATAAAAAATATATATATATATATTTTTAAATAACCAAGAGTCTACAAAGCGGTCTATACCTGTAGCCCCAGGAGATTGGAGCACTAAGCTCAGGAATTCAAGACCATCTTGAGCAACATAGAAAAAAAAAAACAACCAACCCTGTCTCCAACAAATCTCAAAGACAGTAAGTAAATAAACAAAGAATTGGTTAGGAACATCAGTGAGTGACAGGACATTTACCAACGCGTGTAAGTCACTAGGTTCACTCAGTACCACAAAAACAACAAAGCCAAAACAAGCAAAAACCCAACCAAACAATATATACAACTGAGAAGTATTTCCAACAAATAAGACTTGATGGCTGCATCAGTTAAGAACACATGTATTCTCTGAATATTGTGTTATTAAAAATCATTTTAAAGTATTTTGAATGTGGAATTGTTGACTCTAAAATTATTAGAGTAAGTTATTAAAAAAGCACAAGAATTATATTAAAACATAAGAGATTTTTGTTTGCTTATACTATTAAAGTTTTAATCTTCTCTTCTGCCCTAGATTAACATATTTTAAAATCAGATTAAATTGTATGCATTTACTATGTACACATTACACCTCGAAGCACATACACATTATGAAATGCTTGTTTACTTTCTTATAGATTCCAAGTTTTTCTAGAATACTTACATTGTTTTTGAATGAAAAGGCGAGGTTTTAATATAGAAAGGGAAACCGGTGTTCCTTTGATTCTGTAGTGAGGACTTTAGAAACCAATAAAATATTAAACAATCATCTAATTAAGAAAGGCACTATAAACTAAAAGGCCATCTCATTCCACTCCACCTTCAAGGAACAATGTATCTGTTGTGGGGACTCTTACACTTTGGGGGAAGGAGACAAAACCATCTACCCCCTCCTCATAGATCACAGAAACCCAATTCCAGTTCTACCAAGTCGAACTTGGGGAACCAATAAGTTTATTGGACTTACAGGGCTCGGATGAGGAGCTGACTGCTCACACGGTGACCTCAGAGTAACCTCACTACTGGAAATTCTCACACCAGCATGGACGACTTCCCCATAGTTGCGTACACGGGAGCCTGCCCACTTGGTTAACCCTCTGCCAACTACATACTCCAGCACCTTCAGAAACCATGAAGCTACAAGCAGTTAGGGAAGAATTACACACAAATAGCCAGGAGGTTCAGGAGGGAACAGACTGAACCTCAGGTTCCATGACTTTTCCTACCTCTCCTATGAGGGAACACCAAGAGTCAACAGGTGTGGTCTTGAGAGTCATTTCCAAATGAGATAGTTAAGATGATGGCTGTCATGCTCTGAGCATAAAGCTACACAATAGGTCCAAACCAGGCAGTGGTTCTGGCTTGGCAAGTGCTTCTACCTGCTCATTCATATATATATATATATATATATATATATATATATATATATATATATATATATATATATATATACACACACACACACATATATGTATGTGTATATGTATGTATGTATATATATGTGTATATATGTATATATATATATATACAAAATGGAATTAAAAAGGTAAAATGAGAGCAATGAGGATGCAATATGACATAATTAAAACCAAAGAATTTCAAGGTCAACTTGGGCAACACAATATTACCTACAGCACCTGAAAGACAATAAAAGCACAAATTTTTAGTTAAACAAGACAAAACAAAAACAAGAATCAACTCTTCCTACTCATTGAGTTTAAAAGAATAAAATTATATATGCTTAAAAATGTTTACTTTTCACTAATAATCACATTCCCCCTAAAATGACTAGAAAATTAACAGTATTGTTGGAATTCTGAGCTTTGACATAGATGTGTTAGCATCCCCAAGATACAATAAAGATCTGCCCATGGCATCATATTTTCCTATTGAAACATGAAGTAGACTGGTATGAGTCCATAATTCTGGCATTCAATATATATATATATATATATATATATATATATATATATATATCTCCAATATCTTCAGAAAATATTTAAAAGAAACTCTGAGGAATGTGCCCCCACCAAAGTCTAATGCTAGACATAAAAGAAAAGAGAGGGTCAGCTTTTGTTTAATGAGATGGGAGGTGAGGGTCTGGCTATGTCGCCTCGGTGGGCCTTAAACTCAATCCTCCTGATTCAGCCTCTCAAGTAGCTTACATTACAGATGTGTGACACCTTAGATTACTCCTGGCTAATTTTTCATAATAAAGCAAAAGTGTGTTCCTAGAACACAGATTACTAACAAAGGGATCAGACTTCATTATGACTTGGATTGTGACTGTGCTTTTCACCACCTAGAGCAAAAGAAAGAAAATTGAAAGGCTGTTTTAACAAGACTTCTTTCAGATTTTAGTGCTTTCAGTTTCTGGGTTGTTTTTTTTTTAATTTTAAAAATAGGGTTTCATGCATCAGAGGTTGACCTCAAATTTGCTATGTAGTAGAGACAACCCTTGAACTCCTGACCCTCCTCCTCAGTGCTAGAATGCAGGCCTACAACTACACCATCAGTTCTGTGCAGTACTAGGGGATCAAAGTCAGGGCTTCCTGCATGCTAGGCAAGCATTCTATCAAATGATATAAATTCCCAGCCCTATTGATCCCCCACCCTGATTTTAATAGCTTAAAAATGAATAAAGATCCATATTTATAAAACCACTAAGTGTTTGAAATAAAAAAAATCACTTAAAATTTTACATGTATACTTTTCTGTTGTGTGTTTAATTGAGTAAATTAACATGCTATGGTGGCATTTTTTTTCAGGTTTCATGATGCTCACATCAGAGTAACCCACAATAACATCTTCACAAAGGCCACGAGGCAGCAAGATCAGATGAAGGTACACAAACAAGAACACAGAACAAGCTGCTGAAGCTGAGCGGTATATGACTTTATTTACATTTGTGTATGTTTAATAACATTCTTTTTTTAAAAAATAGATTTTATGTGTATGAATGTTTTGCCTACATGTATGTATGTGCACCACATGCACACCTGGTTCCTGTGGAGGCAAATCCCCTAAAAGTGGAGTTAATGTTTGTGAGCTGGGCAGTGGTGGCACACATCTTTAATCCCAGCACTCAGGAGGCAGAGGCAGGCAGATCTCTGTGAGTTTGAGGCCAGCCTGGTCTAGAGAGCGAGTTCCAGGACAGGCTCCAAAGCTACAGAGAAACCCTAACTCGACCCCCCACCCCCCCCCCAAAAAAAAGAATGTTTGTGAACCACCATGTGGATTCTGGGAACCAAACCCAGGTTCTCTGCAAGAGTAGCCAATGTTCTTAACAGATGAGTCATCTGTCTGGTCCCCTTGATAATGTTCTAATATTTAAAATTTTTAATCTCATTTATTTATTTGTGTGTGAGGAACATGCCACAATGCACTTGTAGGGAGCCAGAGGACAACTTGCTGGAGTCAGTTTTCTCCTGCCAAACTGTGGGAATCCTGGGATTAAACTGAGGATCAGCAGCAAGTGCCTTTGACCTACTGAGTCATCATACTGGCCCCATTTTAATGTTTACATATGATTCTTGGAGCCAGAGAAATTGCTTTATGGTTAAGGACACTGCAGGGGCTTGAAAGAGACTGAACTCACAGGCTCTAGATTTTGAATGCCTGGACACCAGGGAGTGGTACTATTTGAAAGGATTAGGAGGTGTGGCCTTGTTGAAGGAAGTGTGTTTCTTGGGGGGTGGGCTTCTGGCTTTCAAAAGCCCAAACCAGGCCCAGTGCCCTCTCTTACTGATGCCTGTGAGTCCAGATATACAACTCTCAGCAGCCATGTCTGCCTGCGCATCACTGTGTTCCCTATCATAAGGATAATGGACTAAACCTCTGAAACAGTAAGCAAGTCCAATTAAATGCCATGATCAGGTGTGGTGGTGGAGCACTCCTTTAATCCCGGCACTCGGAGGCAGAGGCAGGTGGATCTCTGAGTTTGAGGCCAGAGTGAGCTCTAGGACAGCCAAAGCTATACAGAGAAACCCTGTCTCAAACACCCCCAACCCCCGAAAAAGAGTTGCTGTGGTCATGGTGTCTCTTCACCAAGAGAACAGGGACTAGGACAAACACTACAACCATGAGAACTAGAGTCCAGATTTCAACATTGATATAACAAGCCAATCATTGGCACGGACTTTTACACCAGCTCCAAAGTGGATTAAGGACAGGATGATCACCGGGGGCTTGCTGGCTTCCAGTCTAACTGAGAAAACACGAGCCCCAGGTTCATGGTATCTGTGTACATACGTGTGTATACACAAACCATATACACACACGCTTGTGTACATCCATATACACAATCAATAATTCAAACAAAGCTTCAGTGGTAGAGCTCTAGTCTACCATGCTTGTGGCACCCTAGGTTCAATCCTCATATTGATTATAAAAACCTTTCACGGGCAAAGGGAAGACTCAGTGAAGCATAAAGGAAGGTTACCAGAAATAGATCAGAAATTGGTGAAGGGCAAGCAATGGCAAAAGAGAAAGAACTTTAGCATAAAATATATACAGGGGCTAGGTGTACTGGCTCACACCTTTAATGCCAGGCCTTGGGGGGCAGAGGCAGGAAGATCTCTGTGAGTTCTAGGACAGCCTGGTTGACAGATCGAGTTCCAGGACAGCCAGGGGTACAGAGAACCCCTGTCTTGGGGTGAAAATACATACATACATACATACATACATACATACATGAATTTGTGTCTCTAGAAAATACATTACTCTCTACTCATTTTCAAATAGGCCAATACCACATGTACAGAAAATCCCAGTACAGTATGACAATCTAGAGACAACACCAAAAATTGTATAGGAGCCATCAATACAAATCAAGTGTCCCTGTTAGTTCCTAAGCATCGCTAGATTGAATGTTTCAATGTTGAAAGTTTATAAATCCACTGAATCCAAGACTATTTTCTGGTCTGCTGCTTCATGCATGATCAGCAGCAGCTAGAACAAAAACAACATGGGGGCAGGGTCATCTCCCACAACCCATCTGTTCCCTATCTTGATTCCACTTCATCTTTCCCTACCCAACCCCACCCCCTTTCAGGCTGCACGTCTTCTGTCTATCTCTCCCGAGCAATGTATGTACCCAGAAGCAACAGCACAAAATGTGTCAGAGAATGTAAGAGCTGGGGGAGACAGCTGATAACTCCAAACACAATACGAGATGAGTAGAGTTTGTATGTCCAATGACAACGTTGGTTTCATACAACCAAAGGCTATCGTTCTTCTGAGGATGGAACAATTCTTTTGATTATTAAATTTTCTGCATGAAAATTTTTAATCAATTAGACTTACACTTTTATTTTTAAGAGACGGTACATCACTCCAGAAAACTGTGTCTAGACAGATGTTTGTGCATGTGTATAAAATCAGTATAAATGTATAAAATGTGTATAAAATCTCATATGTATAAAATCTGACATGAAGGATGCAAATGAGCTTAAATATTTTGTGGAAGCTTACTGGAGAGTGTCTCAGGTCACAAAGAAGATGAGGAAAAAGTCTCAACTGCTCACACTCTGTCACTTCTAACCCTATCCATCCTTTGACTACTAAGGACTTCTAGAGATAGATGGTCAAGAAACTGACTTTATCTTGGAAATCATGAAAAACAAGCAATACAGGAATAACAGCTTAGTACGATGGCACACACCTGTAATCCCAACCCTCATGATTCTTCAATAAATGTTTATTGAGTACACTACCTGCCAGGAACTGTAAAAGATCTTAGAGAGTTTAGAGCAAAGAAGATAAAATTCCTGCCCTCAGGAAGCTTACACTCCTCCAGGAGAAAGGACATGAAGAGAAATAGACAGGAATATAGGCAAGGGATAGCCTAAATCAGAAATCTGGTTTGGCAAACCATATGCTCAATCACAAAAGTATTATAAGATGTACATGGAACAGAAAACTAAGTCTCTAGCCTTATAAAGATAAAAGTGATATTACCCATGTTTAAGAGATTTGGCACATCTGAGAATTAGTATGGAAAAAACGAATTAGGAGGAAAGAAAAACTATATTTAAGATAAAACACATAATGTATATTGAGATCTTTTTTTTAAAATATTTTATGGTTTATTTAACTTTATTTTATGTGCATTGGTGTGAAGGTGTCAGATCCCCTGCAACTGGATCTTCAGACAGGTGTGAACTGCCATGTGGGTGCTGGGAATTGAACCTGGGTCCTCTGGAAGAGCAGTCAGTGCTCTTAACCACTGAGCCATCTCTCTAGCCCCTATATTGAGATCTTGAACTCAAGTAGTAATATAGAAGGAAACTGACACAGTGTTCTCTGAAGAGAGTAGCAGCTCAAATCTATTGAATTAATGTTGAGTTAACAAGAGATGCCTCTTATGGGAAATGATGTGTATATATTTGATTGCAAGAGATGAAATAGAAGGAAGTGTCAAAGACCTCAAAAGCTAGGTGTGGCAGCACACACCTATGTTCCTAGAACTCAGGTAATCTTGTTAAAAGAAAAAAGAATATAGGGAGAATTTTATCTGAGGAAATAAAACTGATTTGCACATTGAGTCCAGGGTCCAAGACCAAGTTATAAAAATGACATTTGAGTGTCCTTTAAGTATGAGAATAGGAAAACATGGAAATGAAGGCAGTACAAGAGGAATTATAGAGAGTACAAGAACAGAAGAGAGGAGCTGGAGAGGTGGCTCAGCAATTAAGAATGCTTACTGCTCTTACAGAGAACCTAGGGTTTGGTTCCATCTTGGGCAAAGTACAAGTTTCTGTAAGTCTAGTTCCAGGGAACCCAAGAGAGTTTCCATGGGCACCTGTATGCACATGGAGCACATAAACTCACAAAAGCGTGTATATAAGTAATTTTTTTTAAAAAAAAAAAGAATAACCTTAAAGGAAAAGAAACAGAAGAGAACAAAAAAGTAGCAAGGCTTTAAGAATAAATCAAGATATAAAACTGCAGAGGGGATATTTAGGTTAATGTTAATTAGTTCATAAATTTGGAACAGAATGGATGGCTAAGGGAGTGAAAATGCTATCAAAGTAGGCTCAGTTGAAAACTCAGGGATTCCCAACCTCCAATTGCATACTTTAGGCTTTTAGGCCATCCCCGAGACCCCTAAATTATCATACACACTCAAGTATCTAATTACATATCAACACTGTCTATTCCTACTATTTTAGAAGGGCAATAAGGCTGTAACTTTATAATGCTGAGGAGCAGCCAGCTGTCCCCAAACAAACACACAAGTAAGCTTCAGGGCTTATATAAGGGGCATAAACTCACCAGCTGGAAGCAACAGAAATAAATAAAAACAGAAGAGAAGTTAACTATGTACTTCATCCCCACGCTCAATCCCTTCTTACTGACTGTTCCTCTGCCTCACTCCCATCCAAGTCCTTCCAGGCATCATAGCTTACAGCACAGTCTAGAGGGGTTAGCAGGCAAGGCAACATCCTCCCTTGCCTGAGCAACCCAGTCTTAAAGACCTTTTGGTGTAGACCTGACTCTAACCACCAAGCACTGTTTTAGGCACTGAAGTTCAACAGACAAAATTTCTCTGCTGTGCTGAAGCTTACATTATAGCAGGAGAGTCAAAAAAGAAAAAAAAAAAAAGCACACCATTCACCCCAACACTTGGGAGGCAGAGGCAGACAGATCTCTAAGAGTTGAGGCCAGCCTGGTCTACATAGCAGGTCTTAGGCCAGCCAGGGCTACATAGTAAGACCCTGTCTCACCAGGCAGAGTGGTGTATTCTTTTAATCCCAGCACTCAGGAGGCAGAGGCAGGTGGACCTCTGTGACTTCAAGGTCAGTCTGATCTGTAGAATGAGTTCAAGGACAGCTCTGACTGTAACACAGAGAAATCCCATCTTGAAAAACAAAACAATGGCTGGAGAGATGGCTCAGAGGTTAAGAGCACTAACTGTTCTTCCAGAGGTCCTGAGTTCAATTCCCAGCTACCACATGGTGGCTCACAACCATCTGTAATGAGATCTGGTGCCCTCTTTTGGCCTGCAGGCATACATGCAGACAGAACACTGTATACATAATAAATAAATAAATAAATCTTTAAAAAAGAAAAACAAAACTACCCTATCTCAAAATAAAAAAAAAAGTAAACATCTATACTATAAATGTTGCATGTCTATAACTATATATAGGTGACTATAAATGTTATGTGTCTGGGGGCAGATGGCTAATTTAGATTGAATGGTCAAGAGAGGTCTACTTAACTGACAGGCACTCTACCTGTCTGTACTCAAGCTGGACAACAGTAAGTCATTTACTCATAGTACCCAGTTTTAAACTTGGAACTAGGCGCTGAAAGGTTAAGCTACTTGACCCTGCACAATCAGTTTCAGAACCTACGCCTCTACTTACCACACAAACGTGCTCTACCTGAACTCGGTAAGAGACAGACAGTGGAGGAGCAGCAAATGCAAACTGGGGGCGGTGAGGTGGGAGGAGCTGCAAGAGACTTGGGTGGACAGAAACAGACTGCCAGGTCTGATCCACCCTTTAAAAACACTTTGACAGCTACACAAAGAATGACCGCTTACTTTAGCCTGCTCTGACTTTGACTATTTAGCCTGTCCCCAAATGACAACAAATGCTCAGCTCTGATGTGTGACCTGCATAAGTTATATCACCATGTTTGGTGATACTATTATCTATCTTGTTATCATGAAAAGTCTAACAAGAAAGTGTTCTGAAAAGTATAAAAATATTAACCACAGGTCGTGTTTTGTTGAAAGCCTTTAAGAGAAATTTCGCAATTTACCTTAAACCACATCTCCTCTGCAAATAAATGCTTAAAAGCTAAAGCACTATTTTCAGCAGATGACCTCATCACATTCTTTGAACTTTATTCATGCCCACAAACATCACAGGTATGCTTCCTATGATTCACAAGCAATCCCTCTTTTGTGGTGCTCAAGTTCTTCTTCTTCTTCTTTTTTTTTTTTTCTTTTTTTGGTTTTTCAAGGCAATGTTTCTCTGTGTAGCTTTGGTGCCTATCCTGGCACTCAGTCTGTAAACCAGGCTGTCCTAATTCACATATATCCACTTGCCTCTGTCTCCCAAGAGCTGGGACTCTTCAAATTCTTCAATTTTTAAATGTAGAATTCCATTGTGAGTTTTTTGGGTTTTGTTTTTGTTTAAGAATGATTGATTGATTGATTGATTGATTGATTTGTTTGTTTGTTGATTATGTCTGCAGTGTTCTGCCTACATCTGTCTCTACAGGCCAGAAGAGGGCACTAGATCTTATTACAGGTGGTTGTGAGCTACCATGTGGTTGGCGGGAATTGAACTCAGGACCTCTGGAAGTACAGGCAATGCTCAACCTCTGAGCCACTTCTCCAGCCCCCTTCCACTGTGTTTTAAGAGATTTCTTTTATAAGAGATGAAGGCATAGACACTTTGACACACCCTTGCTCTGTATCAGATTGTGTATTCACCTAATGAATGTGCTCTATTATGAGAAAGCCTTCAGGATTGGAATTTTTAGTCACTTTCAGTCTTCACTAAATTTCTATGTACCAATAAACTAGCATAAGTTGAAATGTGGCCAACCCCCAGAAAAATCTGCAGTACACACAATCTGCCATAGCAATCCGTTCAGATGGGAATCACATGAATGAGACTAGCTATTTTTTTTTAAAAGAGTAACTTTGGAATGGGCAACCTGTTGAGACAAACCTCCGGCACAGGAAGGAAGGATGTGCAGCACTACACTTTGTTTCCCACTACAGTGGAGCATTTCACAAGAACCTGAACTTCCAGGGCCAGCAGCCTCTTACCCTTCAGTTTTCCAATGAGCTCCTTCCCAGTAGGACAAGAACATGCTTCTGCCTTACAAAAGAAACCACAAGCCGTTTCCTAAATTCTCAATCCAACATTTACAAGAACTTTGAATAAACTATCTTGCCATAAAAAGGACGAAGCTGCTGAAGTTTTGAAGGAACATCCAAATACGACAGAGGAGCACCTATGGCTGTGCAGTATCTGGGGAGCACCAATTGAAGTCAGCCCTAGAGCAGCTTAGCACCCGAGGTTGTCCCTTGGAGGGAAGGACAGTCAGGACAATGTACACTGTACTGCAGCATTAGAGCTAAAACAAGCAGGCGATGGCAGGATGTTCATGAATTATTCTTGTCATTACATTTTAATTGTAGAAACTACCTTTAAAAATGAGTCACTGTTGTGTGTGGAGGTAGGTGGGTGCACAGATGCCATGGCACATGTGTGGTGGAGTCAGAGAACAACGTTTGGAAGTTGGTTCTCTTTCTACCATGTGGGTCCTGGACACTAAACTCATACCATACTTGGCAGCCAGTTGGCTAGAGCCTTTTACCCACTAAGCCATCTCAATGGCCCCACACCAGTTTATTTTAATGTGTGTGTACATAAGCATGCAAGCGCACACATGTGTGTAATGATCAGAAGAGAATTCATACAAAAGAAGTCTATTCTTTCCTTCCATCATGTTGGTCCCTAGGATCAAATTCTGGTCATCTAGCTTGGAGACAGGCACCTTTACCTACTGGGCTATCTCCCTGGACCAAAATTAGCTTATTCATTAAAATAATATACTCTGGTAATATAGGTTATGATACAAAAGCAATGGCTATACACGTTACCTTCATTTTCAGTATCTTATGCTTATTAAAAGCCTTTGAACAGCACAGAACCTCTGGAAACATAATGAATAAAAACCACTCCTAAGCCATGACTCATTGCTCCTCTCCTCTGGCTACTTCCTGCTGGAGACAGTACCACTCCGGACCAGTGAGATAGCTCCACAAGTAAGGGTGCTTACCACCAATCCTCACAACCTAAACTCATACCAGATCCCTTAGTGTTAGGAGAACCGACAATCCAAAATTGTCACCTGACCTCCATATGCATGCTATGACATGAGTGCACATTTGCTTTCTCTCTCATACAGAAATAAATAAAAATAAAATCTAAAAAAACATTTAAAAGTATCACTCTTAGTAAGTATTCTGAAACGGTTGCTGAGAATCCCTGGCAGAGTAAATGTAAGGCACTGGTATGACTTTACATGCCAGCATAGCTGCATCTAAAGCCTCAAACAGAGAGAGAAGCAAAGGGAAAGACTTTAATTATTCAAATGAAGAAAACAGTCATGTGAAACATAACGTTTGGTCAACAACAGAACAGACCACATATATGATGGTGTCCCCTAAGATGCTGCTTCTTGTCCTAGACACCTTAGTTTCTGTAATCACACTCTATATGTTGCTCAGTGACAAAACCACCTACTGGTAACAGCTCTCAGACTGCACTCCCATAATTAATCAGCACTTGTCTGTAAGTTTACCAAAAGTGCTATCACAGCACTGTGAAACTTTCTACATTATGGCCTTATGTAACAGCAATTTGTTTTGTTTTTGTTTTTTGGAAACAGGGTTTCTCTGTGTTTCCCTGGCTGTCCTAGAACTTACTCTGTCAATGAGGGTGGCCCCAAACTCAGAGATCCACCTGCTTCTGCCTCCCATGTGCTGTGACTAAAGGCATGTGCTAACAGCAATTATTACTATTACCTTTTGTTTTTCCTCTGCTGGGAGTCAAATCCATAATCCCAAGCATGCTAGGCCAGCATTCTTCCAATTAACTAAGCTACACTCCCCAGTCCTTGAATGCAATTACTGTAAAGTCTCATAAAATGGTAAAAACCCATTACCATCAGTCAACAGAAAGTTGGCTTTTTGTTTTCATTTTTTTGGCTTTTCAAGACAGGGTGAGCTGTGAAACAGTCCTAGTTGTCCTGCAACTCACTCTGTAGACCAGGTTGGCCTTGAACTCACAGAGAACTGCCTGCCTCTGCCTCCCGACTGCTGGGATTAAAGGGGTGCACCACTACCATCTGACTGACAGTAAGTATTTTGAAGTCACCTGTGCAAGCAGTAAGCATAGTGTAGATAACAGTAAAAGTGGGTACACAGACACCAGCCTCATGACGGGCCAAATACTTTATTGGTGGTGTATCTTAAAATGAAAAGGTTCAAAGCTGATCAAGGAAAAGGGAAGCACAATGGTGATTCACATCTAAAAAAGAACCTTTTGAATGTGGCAACGTGGATGTCACATGAAAATGGAATGGGAACTGTGACTATTTCTAGTATTAGAGACTGCTGGTAAGCAGCAAGAGAGGCTGGTGTGCACTATCCACTAGCCTATTACCAAAGAAGACCTAGATCCCATCCCATTGCCAGCACCATCGGGGTAAGAAACAGGAAACAAGAGAACACCTTTAATCCCAGCACTCAGGAGGCAGCCCAGCAGCAGGACAATCTCTGTGTCTCTAAGGCCAGCCTGGTCTACATAGTGAGACTCTGTCTTATAAATAAACAAGCCTATAAAATAATTTACAACTTTTAAAAAGAAACAAGAAGTGGGGGAGTGGCGGGAGGAGACAACAGCTAGGTCCTTGTGGCAGGCAGTAGAGATTGTTGCCTAATATAGTCGACTTCTTTCTGGTGCCAGAGTGAAGATGACTTCCTAGTCCTTCTTGCAATTATGCATGGCCATCGGACCAAGTTCCATTCAACAGACATGAACAAAAGTTCTGGCTATGATTTCCAGAAACTGGGTGTTACACTACTGAACTACATTCTTCCTTTCTGGCCAAAACATTGATGAGGCTGGAGGGAGAGCAGCCATGTTAAGCTATAGAGAAGTCGTAACTTGAGAACAAGGGGCAAGGATGAACTGGTTTCCTGACTGACACGCTGGAGCATCAGAACCCTGTGTTATCTCTTCCCTTCTTTTACATAAGAGAAAAACAAACTTAGGTTTAAAGTCACATTACCTTACTTTTTCAGTCAAAATTTGTCTAAGTTAATCTTTTATTTTAGTATTTTTTAATTGCATATATGTATAATAAATGAATAACATGTTTTTTTAAAAATTGGCAAATATTAGAACTAAAGGGATAGACAGGAATCAAAAGCCAAATTTCCCATTAGCCCCCAAACTCCAGGTCCTAGTAACAAAAAGTCCAAGCTAGGGATAATCTTAGCTTATTTAATGGCTACAAGTCCCAGCCTCCCTAAAACTAGATAGTGTCATAAGACGACACTATGGCCAATAAGCTCTAAAGACTGAGTGAGGAGAGGCTGAGCAGCCCTTTCAGTTTAGAGGATGGAAATGGACACCTATAATAACCAAGAACTCATCCATGAGCATGTCCAACTCTGTCCCTCAGAGACCTACGGGATACTATCACTTTGCTGTTACATGAAGGGGGTCTCAGAGAGAGAGGGGACAAAGGAGAGAGGACATTTGAAGAAACAATACCTGAAAACCTGTCTATTTTGATGAAAAATATTAACCCATACATTTAAGTAGTTCAAAGAACTCCAAGTATGTATAAGAGAGTCACACCTAGACACTCCACCATCAAATGACAGAAAGAAGAACTAGAGAACAACAAGAAGAAATAAAGTCATGATGTGCAAGGCTCCTCCACAAAGAGAAGAGCCAACTGTGCAGTGGACACCAGAGGCGGAGGACAAGACACCACCGTCAACAATTCTATCCAAACTACCTTTCAGCACAGACCTGACTGATGAGACATGCTATGAGTCCTGCGGGCTAAAAGAAAAAAGAACTGGAGAGCAATTCAAATGCACACACAAGAACATCAATGAAAGCACTGAGAAATTAATCACAGGAGTGAACACAGAAAACAGCGTTAAGTTAATTTGTTTTTCTTCTGTCGTATTTAAAATAACCAGCACAAAACCTATGCTAACAAGCACACAATGTGTAAAGTGTCGTTTTCAACCCTCTCAACACAAGAAGGAGACACAGAGCTATACGGAAGGGAAGCTGGATGCTACTGAAACTGAACTGGTATTATAGAGCCAGGCATGGTGGCACAGGCCTGGAGGCTGAGGCAGATGGGTTCTGATTTGAAAACCAGTCTTACAATATAGCAAGTTACAAGTCAGCTTGAACAGTGCAGAAAAATACTGTCTCAAAAAGATAATCCTAACCTGGGTATTATACTATCAGAATCCTACGTCCATGATTTCAACAACAGATACTGACATACATCCCAGAAATACAAGCAAAGCCAGGGGAGACTGCCTAGGAAAAGGAACCATTTAAAAGTACCACAAATGCTCCTGGGGGGGGGGGGGGGGCTGGAGAGATGGCTCAGTAGTTAAGAGATGTGCTCTTCCAGAGGACTCACAACTGTCTGTAACCCCAACTCCAGGAGATCTGACACCCTCACACTGATGTACATACAGGCAAAATACCAAGGAACATAAAAAAATAAATATTTTTTTAAAAAATGCTCTTTCAGGAAAGACTGCAAATGAGAGGAGTTCCTCAAGGAAGACTAACATTTAGCAGTAAGCATGAGTCAAGACTCCCTCTCCTCAGCTCACACCCCACCTCCACTGGAAAGAGCTCAGCTGAGTCCTAGCTCAAATCAAACACCAGAGAGAGTGCTCACTAGTGCTTCTCATTTTCTACACTTCAAGGTGAAGAAGTTAGAGTCCTAGTAAGTGGGATCAGGAGCCTAGGTACACCTTAGTACAGAGGCCCCATCCAAGCACCAAGAGTAGCAAAAGGCTGGGCCCCAGTTACAGTCTCCCAGCTCCATCACCGGGCAACATTCCCACAATCTAAGGCAAATTAGGAAGACCAAAAGGCAGACTCAGAGATCTGTCCAAGAGCAGAGGCTGTCCACAAGGAAGCTCCCAAGTTCCTCACAAAGGAACTGTTTTTATTTAAACAGATCAGGGACTCAAGCCTGAAGGCATCTCAGCAAACTGCTCCTCTTACTTAGAAACAACAATCTAGACCACAGGGTGGCCAGCTCAGCAGCGAGAAGCAGGAGAGGCAGCTAGAAGTGCTCCCCTAGATTCAGAACAAACCTCAAGACCCCAGTTCCAACTGGAACAATCACACTGACAAATAATTTACACCAAAACCAGTCAGGGGGTAGAGAAAGTACCAAGCAGATACTGGGCAGGTGGACTCTACTGGTCAATGTAAGATGCCAGGGAAAACGGATCCATACGAAGCACTTTGTGTTATATACAAACAGGAGTTTAATGCATCAAAGGCCTAAATGTAAAACAACATATAAAAATGCTACCAACCAAACAGAGACCTTCATGACCTTCAATTAGGCAACTTTCCTCAATATGACACTTTATAAAGATTTAAAAAAGAAAGTGGGGCCAGAAGACTCAGAAGGTAGAGGCCCATGCTATAAAGCCTGAGGACTGGAGTTCAATCTCTGGCATCCATATGGCAAAAGGAGAGAACAGAAGTCACCTTCTGACTCCCACATAACACACACACACACACACACCCTCTGACTCCCACATAACACACACACACACACACCCTTTGACTCCCACATAACGCGCACACACACACACACACACACACACCCTCTGACTCCCACATAACATGCACTCTCTCTCTCCAAGAAATAAACTGGACTACATCAAAATTCAAAAGCTGACATTCTTTAAAGCTAACCCGTCGTTGACAATATCAAGGGACAACAACAAGTGTAGTGACAAGGCCTATAATCTCAGCATCTGGGAGGCTGAGCTGCCCCACAAGTTCATTGTGTAAAGAGTTTGAGGCCAGTCATAGCTCCACAGAGGTGGAAAATATCCACAGAGAGAAACTATTTACAAATAATCACTTTGTAAATGTTTAAATGTGTAAATGTATAAGGAAATCTTAACATTTAAGAATTTTTTTAAAAACAAATTTAGAATAAATATTTGATTTGAAGACAGATTTTAAAGAAAGCATACAAATGAACAATAATCACATCAAAAGATCATCTAATTAGTCAGTAGGGAATATGTAACAAAACCACAATGGCATACTACTTCACACCCACTACAAATGCCAAAGTCAGATATATAGGTAAAGGATGTAAAGAAATTAAGGTTTATATACTGTAATCTCTGTGGTGGTTTGAATGTAATTGGCCCCTATAAGTCCATAGGGAATGGCACTATTAGGAGCATGACTTTGTTGGAGTAGTTATGGCCTTGTTGGAGGAAGTGTGTGACATGGGGGTGGACTTTGAGGTCTCCTATGCTCAGTGTCAGAGTTGACTTCCTGAGGATCAAGATGTAGGACTCTCAGCTCCTTCTCCAGCACTATGTCTGCCTGCATGCCGCCCAGTCCCACCATGATGATAATGGACTAATCCCCAATTTTAAAACTCTTTATAAGAATTGCCATGGTCATAGTGTCTCTTCACAGCAACAGAAAGCCTAAAACAATCCCAATCATGGGAAAGTTCAAAACAAGGAAACACAGAAATGAAAAGAGAAAGTGGCCTTTTATTTAGGGGAAGGGATGTAGCTGGGGATTGATGGTGGAAGGAAAATAGCACAGTTCATTATGAAACGATTAAAACCAACTGTAGTGATGGTTATACATGTCTATAAACTAGTAAGCATTAAATTGTATATTTTAAGTGTGTGGAACTGCACAGTTTATAAATTTTGTCTCTGTATAGCAACTTAAAAAAAAAAAAAAAACGAAGCCAGGTGGTGGTAGCGCACACCTGTAATCCATGCACTCCGGAGGCAGAGGCAGGCAAATCTCTGTGAGTTCAAGGCCAGCCTGGTCTACACAGAGAAACTGACTTTGGAGAGAGAGAGAGAGAGAGAGAGACAGAGAGACAGAGAGAGAGAGAGAGAGATTGATTAAATTGGGGTTGTGATGTGGGAGTGATTTCTTATTAATAAAGAAACTGCCTAGACCCATTTGATAGGCCAACCCTTAGGTAGGCGGAGTAAACAGAACGGAATGCTGGGAGAAAGAAGCTGAGTCAGGGAGTTGCCATGATTCTCCCACTCCAGACAGACGCAGGTTAAGATCATTCCTGGTAAGCCAGCTCGTGGGCTACACAGATTAATAGAAATGGGTTAGATCAATATGTAAAAGCTAGCCAATAAGAAACTGAAACTAATGGGTCAGGCAGTGTTTAAAAGAATACAGTTTCCCTGTAATTATTTCGGGTAAAGCTAGCTGGGTGGCGGGACACAGCCCGCCGCTCCGTATTTCAACAGAGTGGCGCCCGACGTGATGGACTAAATCCACTTAAAAACCTGAGAAGGCTTAAAAATAAGGGAGAGAGACTTTAACACAGATTTTTGCTGTTTGTTGGTGGCGTGCTGTAGAGAGATTTCCTGATTCGGCAACAGCAACAGAAAAAAAAGCTGCGTCATTTTAAAGTGCGGTTTCCTAGGACTGTGCTGCCAGTGCAAACTCTGGCTTTAAAGCATTTCAAAGGCTTTTATGGTACTGGATGTTTGTGTTCTGCTTGGGATCGGAAGGAGAGTGTTCTGAGACCGTGTTGATGGCCCAGTGCTTCCCGCCTGCACCTGGGCAGACAGCAGAATCAGGCTTAGGCAGGCGGAAGAGCATGGCGGATTGTTTTCAGACTGCGCAGTGCTCTGCATGTCAGATTTGGCTGTAACTTGGATGAAAAGAGTTTCTGTGCCTCACGCTCAGTCTCAGAGTTAAACTGCTGACTGCGGCACCAATGTGGACTTGCTGTGTACCTGGAACTGTGCTCAGCTCAGGGGCACCAAATGGATCTGAGGCAGGAGTGGCTGCTCCATTCTGAACTGTGCTGACCTCAGGCAGGAACTGCCGTAATTACCATAGTAACAGTGCAGTTAAGGTTTCGACTGGGCAGGACACAGACAGTATCGTATTACCTGTACAAGGTGCAACTTAAGTTTTTAAGAACTGCTTAACATTTTAGGAAATGCTCCTGGATGGTAAAAATATTACAGATTCACAATAAAACAGATTCAGACATAACAGACCTCAGTGGATCACAGTGTTGGATGAATGTACATAGGCTTGAGAGAGAGAATAAGAATATAGAGAATAAAGTAAATGTCTTAAAAAAAAAAGGGTAAAGTCTTTAAAGAGACAGAGTACAGATAGTTAAGAGATTAAAATAAATAAAGAAAAATAAGCCACGTAAAAATGGAAAATTCACAGAGAGTCTGGATTATGTACATTGTGTTTTCTTTAAAATTTTTGACTGTAAAGGAGCTAAGTACAGACAGACATTTCATTACATGGGCTGCCAAGCTAAACCATAATGGATATAAAGGTATTACGATTTCAAAATTTGGGTCTAAGGATATGATACTTTGGAAAGGGTCTTCTTTTGTTTTCACAGAGGACCAGACCCTGTGGATTTCTTCTATCCCAATTTGGTATGATAGACCACGACCTCCCGAAAAGTTGCTGTGAACATCTTCACAAAATTACTTCACTCAACTGCCAACTGAGATGAACCTGACACACAGGTTACACCCTAAACGATCTGATTAACAGCGCCCCCATTCAGCAGGAAGCAGTTTGGAGAGAAAAAACTGCGCCCATGTTCCCAAAATATTGTTTATAAATGTTCTTTTACATTTAAAGGGGGAAATGATATAGGTATGAATAATTTGCATTGGTATGGATTTAAAGGTCAATTTTGTTATATGTATATGTATTTCTGATATTGATTAAGGTATTGTGATTGTGTAGTTCATTAAAAAATGTAATGTATAATTAAGAAATATAGGTTAATGGATAATCATCAGTAATAGTCAAGCTTGTAGTCATGTTAGTTAGATTTTCTAGATATATAGAGATACATTTCAGTTAGATAGACATTCTTCATATCTTTCAAAGACTACAGAATATGTCATTTAATGTTTTAATAACTTAGGACTTTTCATGACAATGAGACACTCTGCTCCTGGCAGCACCAATCTACTTCAAGAAGAAGATAGGCATCGAAGAGGATCCTTATGGAGTTTGGTAGCCATTTGGGCAAGAAACTGTTCTTGACTGGACTGTTGCATAAACTGGACAAAGAGAACCCACAGAGAGAGGACTACTGAACTTGCCTAAAGGTGAGACGGTCTTTTGGGGTTCATGACTCATGAAAGAGTCTGCGAGACATTCTACAGGACACAGCAGATAGTGACTGAACTGTCTTTGAAATTTCCTGCTTCATGGAAATGTCTGCTGGATATTATGGGCCTGAAGGCTGAAGATGGATGCCCCAACCGTACAAAGGAACTTTGGGCGACTGTCCAGGCAGTGAGATGTCTCTGTCATTTCTAGAGTTTTCTTATTTCTTGTTTACTTAGGTAATATTATATCCTTCTGGAGTCTTTGATGGAGTTGAAGAATGAATAGATAGTTATTGTTTTCCTTAGTTATGATAAAAGATAAAATAGATATAAATATTGTAACTGTAATTCTTGCTTAATAACTGTTTTGCTATATGTAATTTTACTATGTTAAAGTTAAAGCCTTTCTTTTTTGTTTAAACAGAAAAAGGGGAAATGATGTGGGAGTGATTTCTTATTAATAAAGAAACTGCCTAGACCCATTTGATAGGCCAACCCTTAGGTAGGCGGAGTAAACAGAACGGAATGCTGGGAGAAAGAAGCTGAGTCAGGGAGTTGCCATGATTCTCCCACTCCAGACAGACGCAGGTTAAGATCATTCCTGGTAAGCCAGCTCGTGGGCTACACAGATTAATAGAAATGGGTTAGATCAATATGTAAAAGCTAGCCAATAAGAAACTGAAACTAATGGGTCAGGCAGTGTTTAAAAGAATACAGTTTCCCTGTAATTATTTCGGGTAAAGCTAGCTGGGTGGCGGGACACAGCCCGCCGCTCCGTATTTCAACAGGGTTGGGGGCTGGAAAGATGGCTCAGTAGTTAAGAGGTTGTTGCTCTTCCAGAGGAAAGAGAAGCAGAGCAGTTCATACGCTATGAGAGAAGAACTGGAGACAAGACAGTAGTAAGGAATTGGCTGATGAGTGGCCTAATTCACCGCTACCTGAGGTCATGTAATGTCCAGGCCTGTGCTGTTGCTAAGGGACATGTCTGGGTCTGTGGCTCTACATCAGCTGGGATCTGTGTTGATGTCCATGTGGTCTAAGCTACCAACAAAGGCCAGGAGGAAGCCTGTGGTCTGGACTACCACCTAAGCCATGTTGATAACCAAAAGGTTGTGCTGAGCAGGCCCCATTCCTCTATAGTCTGGTGGGCTAGTCACAGAAGGGCTGGCCCCAATTCTCAATGGCCCTGGGAGAACTGGCCCCAAAGGCATAGGCCAGGAGAGCTGGCTCTGGTGGCACAGGAGCAGAAGAGCTGGTTCTGGTGGTGTAGGAGCAGGAGAGCTGGCCCTGCCCCTCACCTGGGCTGGAGTGGGGGAGTCCAGGTGGAGGCCTGAGCTAACCAGCTCACCTATCATCCAGGCCCACATCCAGGGCTTTTACTTGACCCACGCCAATATCTACCCAATCTATGACCTGCTACAGTGGCTGAAGAGGCCAGTCTTATAAAACCAAGCCAAAGGACCTCCATGACTTGAGGCAACAGCAGGATATTAGAGAGGAGTCTTGGTGAGAGTCCAGTATTGATGATGTAGCAAAAGCCAGAAGCCTCAAACCAGACCAGTGACTCCCTGCAATGAACATCTGCAAGTAAAGCTGTTTGGACAAAAGGACACACTGCGAGACTCACTTCAGCTCCTAATGGCACTGTGATGAATGACTATGTGATGGAAAGGAGGGCAAGAGGGAGGAATAAAGTGAGTTTTGTTTTATTTTCCTTTTGGGGGAAGCTACAAAGGTAAAAGGCAGACATGGAAGGACTGGAAAATGAGTGGGACTGGGGTACATGATGTAAAATTCCAAAAGAAGCAATAAAATATTATGTTAAAAAATAAAAATAAATAAATAGATAATGTTGGGCTATTTGTTTGAGACAGGCCTTCACTATGAATCCCTGGCTGGCCTGCAAATCGAACTCACAGAGGTCTCACTGCCTCTGCTTCCCAAGCACTGGGACCAAAGGCCTATGCCACATGCCCAGCCCTTAAAATGTAAAGAAAGAAAGAGAGAGAGAGAGAGAGAGAGAGAGAGAGAGAAGCATTTGTATTTGCTACAGCATAGAGGAACCTTGTAAGTAATGATATCAAATAAAAGAATCAAGACACAAAGTGCACACACTGTGTCATTGGGCTTATATGGAATGTCTGGGATTCGTAAATCCAGACAGGAAGGAGATGAGCGCCAGAGTCATGCAGACGGGTATGGAGGCTATTCTTGAGGTAATGAGAACAATCTATACTTGACGGTAATGATTACTGACTGACCTTGTGACTACACAGAGCCAAAGAAGTATACACATTAGGAAGGCAAGTTTTGTACTATGTGACTTTCATCATTGAAAAAAAAAAAAGATGTACACATTGGGTTCTGACTTATTTGTTTTTTGATCTGGTTCGGTTTAGTCTGGTTTGGTTTTTTAAGACAGGATTTCCTTTCGTAGCCCTGCCTGTCCTGAAACTCACTCTGTAGAACAGGCTGGCCTCAAGCTCACAGAGATCCTCCTGCCTCTGCCTCCCAGGTGCTGGGATTAACAGCGCAGGTCACCACTGCTCAGCTTACTTACGTATCTTAACTGCAGCACCAAGGGGCATTTTTTTCCTCTCAGTACATAGTGGCAAAAATTACAATAACTGGAGTCTAGTACGGTGCCTTCCATGAATCTATTCTACAGTGCCAGAATCTTACCCATTACAGCTTTGGCATCATCAATAAAATAGCACCTAATTGTTATTTATTATAAAAAATAAGTTTGAACTTATGGCTTTTTGAAAGTGAATTACAGACTTTTCAGATACATCTCTGGGAACCCCTAGACTAAACTCTAAACTCCTGAAACAAGGAATACGTCATATTTATACATAGAGCGACACAGTGTGTCAGGAAAGAGCACAGGCTGTTTGTCAGGCAGAATTAGCTTCAAATTCCAGAGCTGCTGTTTAGATTAAAAACTTAACTTCAATGTCTGTTTCCTGTGCTATAAAATGAGATAATATCTGGCTAAGCACGGTTACTACTTGGATTAAACGAGATGGCTAGGTAAAAATAAATTAGGCTATCTGAAATTCAATATGTGTTCAGTAAATGCCAACTCACTTCCCCACTGTGCTGCTGACCACGTAGTGCAATGTCTTACACACAGAAAATGCTCAAGTACTCAGTAAGTATTGGTGGAACTTAACTTCTCCATATGGAGCTATAGAAGACAAACTTCTGAGACGACATTTAAATGCAAGACATGCATACTGCTTATTGGACTTTCAGCTAGCTTATGTGAATGAGGCACTCAATTTTCAATGTTCAGGTACTTTAACATAAATATACTCGTATGGTAGTTCTCTAGTGGTAGTTGTGGATTTTGTCATTATTGTTTTATCCAGTACTGGAGATCACACTCAGGGTCTTTTGAATGCTAGCCACGCATTATATGAGCTACATCCCCACACCTTACCAGGTAGTTTTTGGGTTTTTTTTTTTTTTGTTTTGGTTTGGTTTTTGTTTGTTTGGTTGGTTGGTTTTTTTTTGTTGTTTTTCAAGACAGGGTTTCTCTGTAGCTTTGGAGCCTGTCCTGGAACTTGTTCTGTACATCTGGCAGACCTCGAATTCAGAATCTGCCTGCCTCTGCCTCCCAAGTGCTGGGATTAAAGGCCTGTGCCACCACTGCCCAGTAATCTTTTATGATAGGCTCCTGGTTACTTGAAGGCAAATATAGTGATGGGACAGCCCTCAAGCACTTCAGAAACAAAAGCTACAGTTTAGTAAGAAACACATGTGTGATAATGAAACCGTAACTTTCTAATGCGGTTCAGGGGCCAGCTCACAAACAAAGCAGCCATAACTTTGGAAACTTTATCTTTCTTGGTGCTGTATTTCCTTGTAAAAACTGCCTGAAATGAAAGAGGAAGACTTCCAACCCTCAAAACAACAACCCACAGTACAACTCTAATTAAACACACAACACAAGGTACAAAAGATAGAGAAAAAGAATATTGCAAGGAGTTGGCCTTCCAATTAAAGGGAAGCATTACAAGACAGCCCAAAAGATTCTCTAGGTAAAGCATGATACTGGAGCAGTAGGCAAGAAGTTAGTCATGAGGTAACCATGAAGCACTGTACTGAATCTTCTCAGTGTTTCCTGTTAGTCATATAGGTAGATACCAAGGAGTCAAGGGCTCTGCAGTTTAATCTTGGTTGGTTCTATCTCCTGACCATAAGAATGATACTTTGTTGTTAAACATCTTTGAGGATACAGTTAAGGTTCCAGCCATGGTATCAGAAACACAGGCATGAGCAAAGACGCTCCCCATTGCTACACCTGTACACTAATGAAGGGTCTGCATTCTCTAAAGACCTCCCAGCTCCACTAGAATATCATCTGTATTGTGGTTCTGATACCTTGAGGGCTTTTCAAGATGATCATGGGAAGAAATGACCTTGAAGAAAATAGCCAGTCTACCATGATTTCCAGCACAGAGGGAAAAAGATTTACCTTATCCAACAGATATGGCACTCCCAACATAAATAGCCACAAAAGATCTTTAAAATCAACAATGCAATGACTTCTACCCCTCAGTCTTTGGGTCTGTCCACTCCAGCCTCTTCTGAACTGCCCATTTTGGGTTTGTTTGTTTGTTTGTTTGTTTGTTTTGCTCTGCTAAATAAGATGTGTCTCGCGACTGAATTTCTTCCTTTAAGAAAATGAGAAACCGCCAAGTGGTGGTGTTTTACACCTTTACTCCAAGCTCTTGGGAGGCAGAGGTAGAAAAAGATCTCTGTGAGTTTGAGGCCAGCCTGGTCTACAGAGCAAGTTCCAGGATGGTCAAAGCTACACAGGGAAAGCCTGTCTTGAACCCAGGAGGAGAAAGGAGGAGGAGAGGAAGAGGGCATTTAGAACCTTCACCTGGCAATGCTGACTGTGGTTTCAGAGCCAGCCACTGAAGCACACATGGAGAAACTGATCATCTACATCTTCTGCTGTAATAGAGGTTTACAAAAACCTCCCATCTGCACATTGTGTACGTCCAGACAATTTTATAAATGTAGTTCTGGAATTCTACATCTGCATAATCAACTATAACACTAAAAGTGTTCTTCTAAGCATGCAAATTATAGAAGATGGGAAGAAATTTCTCACTGCCTCAAAATATTGTCCAAAATTGACAGAATTTCTGAATTTCTATTTTATGTATGTGTTCATGCATGCACACATGTATACTAAAGCCAGGGCTGACAATCAGGTGCCCTCCTCAATTGCTCTTTACCTTATTTTTGTGACAGAATCTGTCACTGAAGCTAAAGTTCACCAACTCAATCTGCCCAGCACCAAATTACAGAGATGGGCCCACCATCAAGCCCAGACTGGCTTGCTTGTTCAAGACAGGATCTCACTATGTGTTCCTGGATATTCTGGAATTCAATATGTAGACTGTGCTGGCCTTGAACTTAGAGATCTGCCAGCTCAGTCTCTGTGTTCCTGTATTAAAAGTGTGCGCCCCACACCTGGTTCATACCCCAAATTTTGGGGGCTGCTGCAGGTGGAAGCCAGGCCTCCATACACAGTAAGTAGTTTACTAACTAAGCTACCTGCCCACCCCACATTCTGAATCCAATGACTGCAGATGATTACATACGCTCAGAAAGGTCACAGGCAATGGACCCAAAGCCACCAAATGAATTAGTGGTAAGGGTCAGCAATCCTCACTCCCAACTCCGCTTTTTCATACTATTATATTACCTTTCATATAAATAAATAAATAAATAAATAAATAGCCAAACAGGTATAGTGAATTCTAGACTGTGTGGTTTAGTATATTACCCCATCCTTTAAAAACATCCAATCTTGATGGCGCATGTGCATAATCCTATCTGCTAAGGAAGCTGAGAGGGCATTCTCATAAGTCCAGAAGTTCAAAATCAGCCTGGTCTCCACACAGCCATTCTCCATGATACACAAATAAGTAAAACACAAGAAGAAATCTGGAGCTATTCCTGCCAATCTAAAGGAAAGAAGTTATCCATAAAACCAAGCAATATGCTAATGAAAAATCAGTACAGCAAGACTGTGAGGACCACCAAGATGAGGAGGCTGTCTAGGCTTCCATGCTGGTAGGCAAAAGGCTCCATGGTGCACTCTGTGTTCAATACCCAAGGTCAATGATTACTACTCTAATTTTTACATCTTAAATTTTTACTAAAAAATTCAGAGCTAGGTACGTGATAGCACACTGCAAGCAGGCATCAGCGACTTAGTTTTAACCCTTCAGAAATGCAAAAAAAAAAAAAAAAGGAAATAACTCACCAGTAACTTAGTGATTTCTAATCCAACCTGAACTAATTATACTGAGAGTCTTCCTCAAAAAAAGCCCAAAATAAAGACTTACAGAAATGAATAGTGATAATAGCTATACATTATAAATGCATTAACACCATAAAACTATAACCTGCAAATGATTAAGATGAGTTTGATGCGGTGGCAACTGCCTGTAGTACCAGCAGTTGGGAGGCAGAGATAGGAGTTAAAATCTAGCTTAGTTTACACAGTAAGCTCCAGGTCAACCAGTAAACCATAAGATCTTTTTCAAACAAATAGATCTGAAATTTTAATTTTCATGCGTACTTTACCCCAAGGAGGAAAAGGGGGAAACATAAAGTACTAGTCAGTGAATGATAAGACTAGTACTAGTCCATATTTAAAGCATCAAGCAGCCGGGTGGCAGTGGCACATGCCTTTAATCCCAGTACTTGGGAGCCAGAGACAGCCAGATCTCTGTGAGTTCGAGACCAGCCTGGTCTACAGAGTGAGTTCCAGGACAGCCATGGCTACACATGTATATACATTATCTTATTATATTATATTCATATATACATAATTAAAATAAAGCATCAGACAACTAAATTGAGAACAGAATTAGGTAGGATATAGGAAGTAATAAGTGGGGTTTGGAGGATGGCTCAGTGGTTAAGAGCACTGGCTGCTCTTCCAGAGGACCTGAGTTCAATTTCCAGCACCTATATGGCAGCTCACAATCATTTGTAAAACTCCAGCTCCAGGGGATCCGATGCCCTCTTTTGACTGTGGGCACTAAGCACACATATGGTGCACATACATACATGCAGACAAAACACTCACGTAGAGAAAATGAAAATAAATCTGTAAAGAAGAGGAGAAGGGCAGCAGCAACAGTCAATGGAGAA
The DNA here is from genome assembly GCF_018167655.1 of Microtus oregoni. Taxonomy (NCBI): domain Eukaryota; kingdom Metazoa; phylum Chordata; class Mammalia; order Rodentia; family Cricetidae; genus Microtus; species Microtus oregoni. The sequence goes on from NW_024543081.1 coordinate 15,310,058, forward strand.
GTAAGAAAGAGATGAAGCATCTTAGTCCAGGGCAGGGGTCAAATATTCAAAACTATTTGAAATTCAGATATACTTTAAAGTTTAGATTAGAATGTCAGAAATATATGTAAATAAACAGAATGAATGCAGATCAGTGGAAGAGTATTCAAGTGCAAGGCCCTGAGTTCAATCCCACAGTCACAAAAAAAGTAAACTGTAGGCAGGCAGTGGTGGTGCATACCTTTAATCCCAGTACTGGGGAGGCAGAAATAGGTGGATTTCCTCTGTGAGTTCGAGGCCAAACCTGGTCTACAGACTGAGTTCCAGGACAGACTCCAAAGCTACACAGAGAAACTCCCTCTTAGAAAAAAAAAAAATTGTAGGTGGAATTTTTTGTCCCATCAGCCAGCTCCCAAATAATCATACAGAGACTTATTATCAATTATAAATGCTTGGCTAATAGCTTAGACTTGTTTCTAATTAGCTCTTACAACTTAAGTTAACCCATGTCTTTTTAAAAAATAATTTATTTCACTGTATTTTATATGCATTGGTGTGAAGGTGTCAGATCTGGAGCTACAGACAGTTGTGAACTGCCATGTGGGTGCTGGAAATTGAACCTGGGTCCTCTGGAAGAACAGCCAGTGCTCTTAACCACAGAGTCATCCCTCCAGTTCTAACCCATATATCTTATCTACATTATCATGTGGCTCAGTACCTTTCCTCAACATGGCATGTTCATCTTGCGTCTTCCCTGAGACGTCTTTCAGCTCTTCACACTAACCCTCCCACCCTGTCATCAAGTCCTGCCTAAACTCTTCCTATCTGGCTACTGGCCATTTAGCTCTTTATTAAAACAACGAGAACAACATATCTTCACAATATACAAAAAGATTATTCCACGACAGTAAATAAATTAATTGGTAATTGAGAGTGTAGTATATTTGCATATGTGCCTATGTGTTCAAGTGGACTGGTCTGTGCAAACAGGCAACTATGGAGACCGGTATAGTGCATTTTTCTTCTCACTTCACCATATAACTTTGTTGAGATAGTCTTTCACTGAACATGAAGCTTACCACTTTCAGCTCCACTGACTGGTCAGCAAGCTTCAGGGATCTGCTTGTTTCCACCCTGCAGTACTAGAGTTACGGGCACATGCTATTATGCCCAGCTTTTACATGGGTTCTGAAAATCCAAACTCAGACCCTCATGTTTGCACAGCAGGCACCTTACCTACTGAGCCATTTCCGCAACCCATAAATCAGTATTTTTAAAAACTGCATTTTAGAAGTTTAACCACAGGGCTAGAGAGATAGTTATCTACATGTACCAAGAAGCTAGCTAAGTTTCTATGATACTATTATAATTTTAAGGGGATAAGTCTATATTTTAGACTATTATTCTTTATCCTTAACAACCAAATGCCAGCTATACTCTCCAACCCACAGTCAGTTAATTTAAAGTACCCTTAATACTTTCCCAAGTACTCTCTGAAGCCATGAGAACCACTGAAAATTTAAGAGATGCTTCCTTATCTCCACTGAGAGCCTATAAGAATCGCAGCCTGTGGCAGGCGTGGTGGCACATGCTTTTAACCCAAGTCCAGGCACTCGGGAGACAGAGGCAGGGATGGAGGCAGATGATTTCTGAGTTCAAGGCCAGCATGATCAATAAAATGAGGAACAGAACAGTCAGGAATACACAGAGAAACCCTGTCTCTGGAGACCAACCAACCAAACAAATAAAATTGCAGCCTGAATCAGGACAGAGATGAAAGGCAGTAATTGGTGCCTTGATGCTAAAGAATGCAGTAAGATCATGCAGTCTGGAGGAGAAAGACTCTTACCATCTCTTACATAGCAGGAGAATCCCTAGGCGTTATTTTCAAAATGGTATGTGTTAGGGCTCAAACCCAGGACAAACAGCTATCTGAGCCTCTTTAGCATTGCCAGTACCTGTTATGGAGCCATCCTAGCTGGCATATTCCCCCACCAAACTCTCCAGACCATGGCTGGGTTGGGCTCCCCTCAGCTGTTCCTCCCTATATAACCCAGCCATTTTGGCTTATGCTGCTCTCCCTCCTCCCCTCCCATCCCCCTTCTCTTTAAGCAGCCTGATTCAGTATGATGCCTCTGGCTATGCTCTCCCTAGTAGCTACAGTCCACACCTAGGAGCAGTCAGAGTCCCCTTTCATTCACCATGCAGGAGACACAGACACAGAAGAAATGGTCAGAATACGGACTCACAGCATTAAGTCAGAAATCTACTTTCATTAAAGTCTCACCAAGAAAGGACAAATAGAGATCATAGGAAGAAATTTCAAAGATGATTTCCTTGAACAAAGTCTCCAAGTGACGTTTCTACACATGGATACATGGATAATGGGGCACAGAATTAAGGGGAACTCACTGAGTATTGTGTGGTAAGCTGTATTCATTTAAGAACAGGTAACAGACCACATACCTGTTTGATCCTTGCAGTAAGCATATTAGGTACTGTTATTCTCCAATTAGGCAAGGAAAATACTGAGGCTTTAAGAGAGCTACACTAGAGCTTAAGTTCAGAGAATTCGAGGCTCCTACTAAGACTTGTACTGTTCCAGAGCATACATAAGACAGGAAGATTTTAAAGTTAAAAAAAAAAAGTTTGGCAGAAAAGTGTGAAAAATATTAATATTCTAGTAGAGAGAAAGTATGAAAAGATTATCAGCAAAATTCCATGACCCATGAACTAGATGTGCATCCCAACACTGCTGCAACTATTCTTAAATTTTAAAAATATATATATTTTTTGGTTTTTTGACTATTTCTGTGTAGTCCTCACTGTCCTGGAACTCACTCTGTAGTCCAGGCTGGCCTCGAAACCAGAGAGATCTAACTGCCTCCGCTTCCCAAGTGCTGGGAATAAATAAAGGTGTGAGCCACCACTATCTGGCAAAATTTTTTAACTATAATTTTACACACTGCCTTTCATATAACAATCAATATTAAACACCATTATCCAGTTTAATCTGTTGTTCTAAAAAGGGATTATTTCTACTCTGACAACTATATGGAACTTGTGCACAAAAGATATCAAAAAGTTACCACACAGCATCAATTTATAGTGCTGTTTATAAATTTTGCTGTATTGTATTATATATAGTGCTGATTATATATTGTCAGGGAGGTACTCTTAAAATGAGCAAAAATGCTAGGTATGAACTTACTAAATTATGAGACTGACATCACTATTAAAGAGACAAAACAATATCAGGAGCCCTTAAAAACCTCAAGTGGGGCTGGAGCTATAGCTCAGCACCTAAAGTCCTAGGTTCCATCCCCAGCACTGCATAAACCAGAACTAATGGCAATCCCAGCACGATCACAAAATTAAGCTCATCCCAGCTACTCAGTGAGTTAGAAGCTCAGCAGGGTTACATAAGATCCTATCTCAGAAAATAAGAAAAATAATAATCGTAGCAACAACAATAAGTAAACAGGGGCTTGAGAAATGATTCAGTAGTTAAAAGCACCACCAGCTGCTCTTCTAGAGGACTTGAGTTCAATTTCCAGCACCACACGGTAGCTCACTGAAACTCCAGTTCCATGGTATCTATCTGATTGATGCCTTTTCTGGCATCAGTGGGCATCTGAATTTATCTGCACATAGCCATGCACGTGCGCACGCACACACACACGCACATACACTCAACTTTAAAGAGCAATAAAAGTGCAAAAAAAAGTGTTTACAAGAGCAAATGTGATGATGGTGCACACACTTGCAATCCCAGCACTGGGGAGGTGAAAAGGTGGGTCAGGAATTCACAGTCTTCTTCACCACAGAGAAATTATCGCCAGCCTGAGCAACATGGAACCCTATCTCAAAAACAAAGTGTTCAAAAGCAAAAATTACCTAAAATTACTGAAATGCAAAAATTACTGAAATGCACACTTCAATCAAGCAAATGACATAGTAAAAACTCAATAAAGTTGTTAAGAGATATTTGCTAGTCAAAACAAAAAGAAAAAATGACTGATCACTTCTCTGACTATGCCATAAGAGGACCTGTCTGATAGGAAAGTAGCTAAGGAAACATACAGAATTTTATTCAATAGGCAGGGAACTAACAACAAAATCTTTCATAAACTAAAAATATTAAACATGCCCATTTCAACCCTTGAAAGGACAAGCGGTGTCTCTAGATAATTCTCTATAGCTCTCGTTCAAACTACAATGGAAGCTTACCATTTTAAGGGCAGGAAAGCAAAAAATCGGAAATCTTAACTGGAACAGCAAGCAAGAGGAATGAACGCTGCAGTTAATTTCATGCAACGAAGAAGCGAGCTTAGCTATGCTGATCCCACAGGTGCCTGTGGCTGAGGGACACAAACACAGTTCCTCAAAGGAAGGGTTTCCAGAGAGAATTAAGGGTAGAAAATCAATTATAATTACTCTAAGAGAAAGTGTGGTCATTTCTTTGCGAGCATAAGGACAACAGTTAATTCCCTCAGTTCATCTCAACAGCCAAATGGGGAAGTTTTGTTTTGTTATTTTTGGAGTAGATAAATTTGCATTGGTTCAGGGACTTTTGCCAAAGTTTCCCAAAACAGAGGTCCTTTACTCTATTAACTCTATTTGCAGTTAATATGAAGCAAAACCACATCTATAAACAATCCTGATTCAGCCAGGTAGTGTGGTGCATGCCTTTGATCTCAGGACTCAGGAGACAGGAGGATCTCTGAGTTCAAAGTCAGCCTGGTCTACAGAGCGAGTTCCAGGACAGCCAGGGCTACACAGAGAAACCCTGTCTTGAAAAACAATTTAAAAAAGAAAGAAAGAGGAAAGAAAAAGACTCAATTCTGATTCACACTCACTTTGAGGTCTGAAAATGTTAACCTACTTTGACCTCCTCTGCATCAACTTCAGCAAACCCTGGGTCAAGAGTCTCAACTTCCCAAAACATCACTGTCTCTAATTTCAAACCTCCTAGTCTCCCCCTTGCTTTGGGCTAAAGCAGTTGCAAGTGTAGAAGATTAAAAACAGAAAAAAAAAAAAATATCTCATGGAGAAATTTTCTTTTCTTTTCCATAAAATATGCTAGTAGATGTACACAAAATAACATAAACATACACTTGCTTCACCTGCATGGCTACATTTAAGTTCAATGCTGATTTTCACAGCAACATCATCCACCTACATGTAAAAAACTAGACTGTCAATTAAAATGACAAAATTCAAAACAGAGAGCATGTGAAAGTTGGCAGGGCTGTGCCTAACACTCAGCATGCCTCAATGAATCACATTCTTTATTAATTCTCACAATATTTCCATAAAGTAGTTAACAATTATTATCATCCAGATATAAAAACCAAACAATAGAAAGAATGTAATTTTCCAAGTGACCAGTCAAATTCCAAACGACGATGAAGTTAAATTTTAATCTCCCTTTCCTCCCTTCCTAGGCAGTAGTTTTAAAACCATGATCCACCTGCTACAGGAAGCACCTCAACTACTTTTTCTTGTTTCAATGTACAAAAGGTCCCTTTCAGTGTAACTGAGAAAGAAAGTCAGTCTCAGTGATAGGGTACTTGCCTAGCATATGGTAGGCCTTGGGTTCAGCACCAACACTGAGTGGGAAAAATAAAGCAAAAAATTATTTAAGCCTATGCCGAGGAGCTAGCAAGATGTGCTCAGCAGGTAAAGGTGCCGGCTGCAATGTCTGACGACCTGAGTTCAAGCCCAAGGATCTTCATGTTGGAAAAAGAGAAACAACTCCCACAAATTGTACTATGTTCTTCACATACACACACACACACACACACAGTGTGCATGCATGTGGGTACCCCCTACACATGTACTACAATATAAAAAGGCAACGATATTAGGAGCTGGCATGATGGCTAAGCAAGTAAAAGCACTTGTCACACAAGCCTGGTGTTTGGATCCCCAGAATCTATGTTTAAAGAAATTCAGAAGTGGTGGTGCACGTCTGTAATTTCCAGACTCCAGTGGGATGGAAATCAACACAGGAGAACCCATTCTTCCACCACACCACTTCTCAACAGCCAGCTACTTCGAAGTACACAACACAGCAGCAAACAATGAGAGACTGACTCAGAAGGCAGAAGGTGAGGGCTGACACCCAGGATTGCACTCTGACCTGCCAAGTACACAGTCGCAACATGTTTGCCTCCTCCCCTCGCTCCTTTTACACACATGCAACACACATACACACACCATACACACAATCAAAAATAATCTTTTAAAAACCTACGCTACACCAGAGCTTAGAAGATGGAGGCAAGTGGATCTCTGTGAGTTCGAGACCAGCCTGGTCTATGTAGAGTTCAGGCCAGCCAGAGCTGCGTAGTAAGTTCCTGTCACAAACAAACAATAAAAACAAAAGTCTATGCTATTCCAAGTGCACAAGCACGAGCACGAAGACATTGACCACAGAACTGCATGTGCAGCTCCCTGGTTCCTCTGGGGGACTCTGAAGAGTACTGCTGCGTTGAACACTAAGCTCTCTGAGTTATACAGTCCCTCCCTGCACTGACTGGAAATGGGGGTCTCACCAAACTTAACATGACAGAAAATCAGAAAACACAAATAGCAATGACAATGGTAAATGTTCATGCAGGAAAAGGTTTAGGGACCCCCATGAAGCTGCTGTCTGGAACTTTTTTGGGAGCATCTGATATATATAAGACAGGGCACATGAGCCAAAGTCATATGTAGTATACTTCTGCTCAAATCTCAGTGATTAAGACAGGAACATAAGCATGCTGTGTCAAATCAAACTCTAGTGTTACAGATGAATGGACAGAGCCTGTCACCCATAACAAAGTTCACAGCTGTCTGTGAAATCTAGTGGCTACCAAGCCCCCATTCAGTCTAATCTACCATTTTCATTTTAAACTCCTACCTTAAATTGTTTTTACATCAGGAATCAATACAAGAACTTCTGCCTTCGATCTGCTCATGACCACTAAACTTTTATATCATTTATACTTTTTTGGAGACAGGGTCTATCCATGTAGCCCTCCTAGAACCCACTATGTAAACCAGGCTGGCCTCAAATCCCAAGTGCTGGGATCAAAGGAATGTGCCACCACATCAAACTATTTGACACACTTTACCGAGACACTAGATGCAGCACACAACACTGAACACACCATGACTGTCACTGTATCTCCATAAAAGTGTGTTTTCCTAACCAATCTCAAATCTCACCTATTCCTCCTGAATATAACTGAAAACACCAACACACACTAGACAGGGAGACAGGGAAGAGTAAATAGACCTAGAACTACCTTGCCCAAAATTCTCACAGAAATTCAATTCCATACCAACCATATCCTTCAATCCCTAACACGGACAGAAAAATAAAAATTCACACAGTATAAGCAGTGTTTCCAATGCACAAAGAACATTTAGATGGCTGCTTAAATCCTTCCTGTCCTCTACATACCACAGCAGCGGCTGAGCTGCCGATGGCAAAAAAGACCATTCAGGTGGAGTTAAATGATGGATAATAGCAACCACGGCACTTCCTGTGTGCTGGGTACTAGTCTATGTGCTTCAATGTACTAATTTAAGCTTCATATGGCCCTGTGAAATAAGTAACTCCTTTATATCCAAATGACAACGGTTCTATAGTTCTGAAAATTACTCTTGCAAGGGAGTTAAACATTGCCTTTTAAGGGAATTGTGGGCATTCTCCCCATCACAGCTGGGACACTTCGGGGGCTGGTACTGTTTGTCCACTATGTATTTCTGGAGTTGCTACAATGTGAAACACCACATCAGAATGAAGAGAACATACTGCCTGTCCTCTAGGAGCAGAGCAACCCACCAGTCACATCAGACTAAGTGATAAGAAATGGTTCCAGACATGGAAGGTCCTGTCAGGGGGTAAAGCCATCTTGTAATATTATTCAATTACAAAAATCAAGGCCAGTTGTCCTGAAACTCAATATGTAGACCAGGCTGGCTTCAAACTCATAAAGATCCTTCTGCTTCTGCCTCCAGGGGGCACCACCACAGCTGACTTACAACCAATCATTCATTCATTCATTCATTCATTTATTTGTTTTTCCGAGGCAAGATTTCTCTCTCTCTCTCTCTCTCTCTCTCTCTCTCTCTCTCTCTCATTTTTTGTTGTTGTTGTTGTTTTTGGTTTTTGAGACAGGGTTTCTCTGTAGTTTTTTTGGAGCCTGTACTGGAACTAGCTCTTGTAGACGAGGCTGGCATTAAACTCACAGAGATCCACACTCTCTGCCTCCCAAGTGCTGGGATTAAAGGTGTGCACCACCACCGTCCCGTTTAGGGTTTCTCTATGTAGCTTTTGAGCCTATCCTGGAACTCCCTCTGTAGACCAGGCTGGCCTTGAATTCGCAAAGATCCACCAGCCTCTGCCTCCCAAGTGCTGGGACTAAAGGCGTGCACCACTACACCCAGCCTCTGACTTACAATTTTTATTATTACCTTAGATTCAACTGATACAATTTTTCTAAAGCCCTCCAATTCCCTAGAGTTAATGTTTTTCTCCCCTGCCTGCTCTCACAGTTCTGCCCACTGCTCTATCAGAGCCATTCAAATTAATTGTACACAGGTTCCCTCATTTTGACCAAGCAAGAGATCATCCTTAAAACACCTCTATTGCTCCAGGCTTATCAGGGCCTGGCACATATTCAGGGTCTACTCCATGTTGACTGAAGGCCTTCAACTGGCCCAAATTCACAAAATGAATTACACTAGAATTCATTTTCATAGTACATTTAAACAATTCTGTTTGTCACGATATAATGCACAGCTCTATTTTTATGATTATGACTGCTACATTATTAAGCCAACAGTAAGTCACAGAGGTTACAACAGATCACTAAAAAGCACTGAGTAGTTTTTCTGTTTTCTATTAATGGTTTGTTGAGGGTCTCATGTAGGGCAGGCTGACCTCAGTCTTGTTGGGATGATAGGCATGGACCACCAAATCAGGAAAACTGATCAGTTTGTGCATGACAACAAAACTCACCCTCATCCATGCCAACTGAACCAGTCATCTGATGATAAATTAAGTGATAGGTTACATACGGAGGCAGGGTCCTTTCCAAGTTTTGCATGTGGAGTATGCATGGTATGTACAGTGGCTTTTTCTCAGGAACAGTGGAGGTCACATTTAGAAATACAGTAACCAATCCAGTTTATTTTCAGAAACTTTCCAAATGCTTGAGTTTAAGAACCTAGAGAGTAGTAGCCTTTTGCCCTGCTGAACGCAGAGGGCAGCAGAGCACAAAGGAGCAAACCCCTCCTGACCCCGATTTTGGCACCGCTTAAAGCAAGGTGTGTGGGGCCAGCAAGAGCCTCAGGAAAGTCAGCCACCAGTGCAAAGGGCCTTTGAATGTCTGTGCTGCTCACTGTTTATTAATTTTATACATGCCAATATTCATTTAAAACACAGCTTGTGGCCTGGAACTTCACAAACGTTCTAATGTGCTGGTCTATCCACATATTAGTCAAGCCTGCCAGGTCTCAACACGCCAGGCTTAAAATACTCTCCAGATCTTGTGCAAAGGTATGAGCTCAATCTTTTATTCACAGGAAAAGGACTTGGAAGAGAATGACTAAGAATAACAGGACTTCATTGGAAGCTATGATTGAAAAGGTCTGCTCCTAAATAGTGATTGGTTTACTCTGGGGGGAAAAAAATCTGAACAGAAACGATACAAGCTAAAGACAGATTCCTTAATCTCGAGATGAGATCCTGGATTTTAATTGAAAGTTGTCAAGGAATGTATTTTGGAACTGATCTAAACATGAGACCATCTTATGTAAAGGTTGTTTGAGTCACCCGCTGACTAAGCCTCTTCAGAACCCAGGTCTATTCACTTCATAATGAAACGAACTCTATTTTTATATGAGCAGTAATATAAGCAAAGTTTTTCTAACCTCTTACTTTTTACCAGCTTTAGAAAAATGACAAAGTCAGGATTGGTCAAGCTTTTATTTTTTTATTTTTTATTTTTTGGTTTTCCCAGTCCAGAGACAGCTGGGGTACTGATTCCCCTCTTCCGTTCTCACCCTTTGTCATGGCCCTCTCTTCTTCCTCTATACCTCCCTCCTTTCCTTCCTTCCACTGTTTCTTTGAGACAAGAGTCTCCCTATACAAGCCCAGGCTGCCTCAAACTCAAAATTCTCCTGCCTCAACCATTACGTGCTGATATTACAGAAGTATGCCACCATGCCAGCTTGCAGATTTTTTTCTTAATAAACGTTTGTTTTTGGCTTTCTTCTCAAAACAATGCAGACCTATTTATAGCCAGACAGTGCCAGTTAAATGAGTGCATTCCAACTTCTAGTGAGAGCAAACTGCTCAGAGCACTTCTGGCACCTCAAGTCTTCTCAGGAACTGTCAAAATCAGCTCTTGTTTATCTAAAGCTACTTCGTATGTACTCTCATTCACTCCTTCCCCAGTCTGTGCTCTTTGAGATGCACAAGACAATCATCTGGGCTCTGGACAACCCAAGTTTGACAACAGTATTTGTCAGCAAGTACTTGACAACAGATTTCACAGTAACTAATCAGAGTTAGCAGATAAACACATTACCTTTCTCATTTCTAGGAAAAACAAACAGATGACAATATTGGAATTTTTTTTATTAAAAATCCACAGTATGGAGTGGCAAGATGGCTTGTCACTAAACCTGACGACCAGAGTTTGATTCCTCAAACACATAGAGTAGAAAGAGAAAAATGGACTCCCACTGAGAAGTATTTTTGGATCCCCAGTAGTGGGTTTCTCCATCAGTGCAATAAGTCAGATCAAGCAGAATCAAAAAGACCAGGTTAAAGAGCAAAGCACTTCTTGGGTGACTCTCAACTCCCCCCTGAAGTGAGGTGGGGAGGGAGAAAGAGAAATCACATGGCAGGTCTATGGACTGGAGCTTAGATACCCTGTAGGTGCAATCTGGCTGGTTTTCTGAGGGGCAGGGTTTAGAGAGGGAGAAGGGGGCTGAGGCAGAGTTTCCAACAGAACATCTATCCAAAGATCCAGATTGTTCTCTTCTCACCTCTAAGTGTGTCCTCAAACATATATACAGTAAGAAGTTTTTGATAAAAAATAAATAAATAAATAAAAATCTACAATAAATTTTTCTCAACTGTTGTAAAGGTTATCAACAAAGAACTTAAAAAGATGACATGGTCTGGCATGATAGCACACACCTGTAACCCTAGCTCTTTAGAGACCGAGGCAGGAAGTTGGAAAATTTGAGCTCAGCCAGGACATCAGGATGTGATCGGTCTTTTTTATCTCGTTTTATTTATTTGTATGTACTCGTGTCTGTGTAAAGGTATGCACTGAATAAAGATGCAAACAGAGCCAGGAGAGGTCAGACCCCCCTCCCCTGGAGCTAGCGCCTCGGGGCAGTTGTAAACCGCCTCCAGCGGTTCTGAGAACTGAACTTGGGTTCTCTGGAAACACTCAGAACTACTTAGCCAAGTCTCAAGTTCCAAGTCTCAATATTTATGGAGAAGTGGGTAGAGATGAGAGGGAGGGAGGGCAGGTGAATTAATGAATATGGCCCCAGGAAAGTTTTGTGATCATACCTAAATTTCATAACTAAGCTCATTTTCTTATTAGCCACGAGGCCTGAGCTAAGTAGGTTCTCTATACTTGTTTCCTAATCTAAACTCACAAAAACTATTATTATTAATAAATTGATATTGTTGTTGCTGTTGTTAGAACCTGGTATGGTGACACATTCTATCATCTCAGCCCTCAAGAGGCTAAAGCAGGAGAATTAAGAATTCAAGGTCGGCCTGGACTACACAGGAAGCTGCAGACCAGCTTGTGTTACAAGATGAGACACTGTCTCAAAAAACAGAAATGAAAACTATTATCACCTATCTTGGAGAATGACCAACCGTAAAGGTTACAGAGTGTTAACGTTAGCATATTCAACTATACATACTACTTTGTTGGTGCTGGTTCTAGGCACTGTGAAAGCATCAATTGTAAAAAAGAAGGGTGGGGAAAAATTGGGATAGGGACATGGTTCAGTACTTGCTGCTCTTGCAGAAGACCCAGCTGGGCTCAGTTCCCACAAGGCAGTTCCCAACCACCAGGGGACCCAACATCTTCTGGCATCCACAGGCATCAGGCACACATATGGTACACTGATACATGCAGGCAAACACTCATACACATAATACAAAAATGAAACTGTAAACAGCTTACAGTTCATTTAACTTTTTTTTTCAGTGTGAGATATCAAATCTCAGTATAATCCATGCTAGAAAGCAATCACCATTGAAGTAAATACATCACCATCCCTGCTCAACAATTATCAATTACGGAGTGGCCACTTGCTATGTGCCAAGCCCTTTAATTGAGATATATCACCATTCATGGCAAGACACAAAGTTCTGACCTCATGGAACTTATTTTCTAATGGATCAAGACAGACAGACAGAAATAAGACTAGCTGACTCTTTAAGACTGGGTTGTAGTTCCATGGTAGAACGAAGCCTGGGGTTAACACCACAAACAACAATAATAACATGTAATATAAATCTCTCAATCTCCCTCCCCTTCTTGCCTCCCCACTCCAAAGAAAAAAAGAGACACGAGGAACAGAGAAACTATTTTCCCTTTTCTGAGACAGGGCTTCATGAAACCAGGTTGGTCTCAAAGTCACCACACCCTATCATAAGGATGGGCCTCATTGAGAACGGACGAACAATGCAGAGAAGGAACTGTGATAAGAAATGTAGTCACGCAGACGTCCAGGGGAAACCATTCCAGCCAGAGGGAACAGCAAATACAAAAGCCACAAGGCAATCCTTTTCAAGGGAGAGCAAGAAGCTGAAGTGGCTACAGCAGCACAAGCAAGGGCCAGCAGCGGAGCAGGAGGAGTTAACAGAAGACTGATAAGGCCTAATGCGCTGTCACTCAGAGTGGAATGAGAAGCTTTGAAAGAGAAGGGACATAACCTGACTTATATACAAAATGAATAATTCAGGTTGCTGTGCCGAGAACAAAAGGAAGATCAGAATCTAGGAAATCCACAAGACAGTAGCAAGGACAAGAGTGGTAGAGAAGTAGTTGATTACAGATGGGATAAAGAGAAAGAATTTAAAATTTTAACCAGAGCAACACAGAGAATAGGTGCATGAAACTACAGAGACACTCAGCAGACTGGCTACCTTGCAGAAGACCAGGGTTCCCAGAACTTACATGACAGCTCAAACCAGCCATAGTGCTAGTTCCAGGGGCCTCTGTGGGCACTATACATACAGGGTAAACACAGCCATTCATTCAGGTAAAACACCCATAACGATAGATAGATAGATAGATAGATAGATAGATAGATAGATAGATAGGGAGAGAAAGAGGAATGAATAAAACAAACAGTTACCATAAAACAAAGAGAAATGTGATAATAGAAAAGTTCAGAGGAAAAAATGAAAATGAACCCAGTAATCCCTCCTTGCATACTTTCACTTTCCAAGATTTCATGGCTACCAATACTCAATTGCAGTCTGAAAATATCAATTAAATAGTGCCAGGGAGCAAAGTACAATGATACACATACATGAAAATTTCATAATGAAACTCATTATTTCATATATTAACTTAAAAAGTTAATAAAGAACAAACCGGAAGGTCACCAAACAAGAAAATAATCCAGATCCTGAGAAAAAAACAGAACTTCTAGGAAGAGGTAATCTACATATTATTAGCACATTCTGGGTCAAGGCCACTGGAGAAATAACAAACACATCATTTTAGTGTTGGAAAGGGATTATCATGTGTCAACAAATATTTTCCAAGTGATCACATGGTAAGATTTATTTGTTTATTTATTATGTATACAGTGTTTTGATTGCATGTATTCCTGCAGGCCAGAAGAGGGCCCCAGCTCTCATTACAGATGGCTGCGAGCCACCATGTGGTTGCTGGGAATTGAATTCAGGACCTCTGGAAGAACAGCCAGTGCTCTTAACCTCTGAGCCATCTCTCCAGTCCGTGATCACATTCTAAATGCTAAGGCCAGAGATGATGGTGGCAAAATCCCTACCTGAGGCACTGTGTAATGACCCAAACAGCTAGGACCGGCAGCCTCTTAGATGCAGGAATTTGTTGTGGGAATTCATTCAGCCAATAGCCTATTGAGTATCTACCCATTAGGGCGTGGTCTGAGGTACTAAGTGTGGACTGATAAGAGCAGACAGGAAGCATGCCTGTTCTCTTGGGTGGTGGTCCCACAATATTTATTCTTCTATATAGTTGGATTTTTTTAATTAAAAGTGATTATAATTGTTTCTATTTCCCTTCATTTCCCCACAAGGAAGTGTTCTAGTGCAACCATTATTAGTTCTGTGCCAAGTTCTCAATGTCACAAGGTAACAATCATGAAAGAAAATAGAGCTTTGGTTTCCCAATCTACGGGAAATTTCATTTACAGGCAACTTAGAGCAGTCCAGGTGACAACTCTGACTCCCTGCACACAGCTGACCACATTCACACCATACTGTGTGACTTCACTCTGGATCAGGGTCTCCCTCCCAAGGCTCAGGGTTCTTTCTAGTTCAGAATCATCTAGATTGTGGGGTTTTCCTTCTCTCTCCTAATTGTGACTCTCAGGAATTATTTACTCTATTAAATCCACAAAGCATATTTCACTCTTGTTTTATAGACACCTCTTAAAATATTTAGAACACACCATGTCAAAGAGCATCATCTGTCTTTACACATCTCCAAAGAGAAAAATGTGTGAGTTTACTCATTAGTACCCTCCCTCCACCCAATGGAGACCTAAGGCAACCACCACAGCACATTCTAGCAAACAGTCTGAGCAATTACAATGGGGTATATGCTTTCAATAGTGAGTCAAACCTTGGGAGTGGTGTCTACATGGAAATTCACCAGCTGGCATGCAGCCTCAGATTCAAGGAGACAAATGGAATTTTTTTATGTCAGATTTTCCAAGAGTTAACTAGTTTTTAAATTGACTATATCTTTCCAAAGTATTTACAGATGAAATGGTAGAATGTCTGGGATTTAAAATATTGTTTTAAAATATGGAAGAGAAGGGGGGGAATAAAGTTAAATAAGACGGGCCATATGCTGCAAATTGCTGAACATGGCGTGTGAAAAAAATTGATTGGTTCACATCAGTCTCTACCTTTGTATGTTTGAAATTTTCCCTAACAAAAATTAAAAATTAAAGCAGGCATGATGGCACATGCCTATAATCCAAGAATTTAGGAAGCAAAAGCAGAGAGATCAGAGTGCAATGTTATCTACAACTACATACCTACATAGCAAGTTCAATTCTAGTCTAGAATCCAGGAGATCCTGCCTCAAGAAAAAAAAAAGATTAAAAATTTGAGAGTGTGAGAATGTAGCTCAGTAGTAGAGTGACGGCCTAGTGTGTATGTGACATTGGGTTTAAGCCCCAGTATTAACTCTTCCGCCCATCAAAAAAAAGTTAGCTCCTAAGTTTGAGATTAATATAGAAGGGAGAACAGATGCGCTCTAACAGGAGAATGAGCCAGTGAATGGAGCATGAAATTACCCCAAAACTCAGACTACCCTGCATGAAATTGTCAAAGAAAAGAAAAGAATAAAATAAAACACAACTAAAAATACTAATGTCATGACCGAGTGAATTTTAAAACCTTGTAAGGAACAAAGATTCTTGGGACTAATGAGCATCGTAATCTATCAAAGCAAAAGTTGTGAGCTTTTTAACAGAAACCTCAATTTCAACAGTTATTCCTCTCTGAACAAACAGTAGTAAGGACAACTGGCATGGGCATCAATTTTCTAACTACCCTGGTTGGGCTGTGGACACAATGCACAGAAATTAGCAAATTGTCATTCAGATACTTCCCAAGTTCCAGTATGTGCTATACAGAAAGGATAGAACACCTTTAATCCCAGCAGAGGCAGGCGAATCTCTGTGAGACTGAGTTCCAGGATAGTAGGGTTACACCGAGAAACCCTGTCCCAAAACGCAAATAAATAAATAACAAATTAAAAAACAAAACCAAAAACATGACTCTTCTTTCATGGAATTTATAATCTAAAAACACAGGAAGACAAAAAAATAAATCATTAGGCATGGTGACACATACTTTAAACATAGTACTCTGGAGGCAAAGGCAGATGCAGATCTCTGTGAGCGCCAGGGCAGCCAAGGCTACATAGTGAGACCCTGCCTCAAAATAAATGACTGGGGGCTGGAAGATGGCTCAAGAGTTAAGAGTACTCAATGCTCTTCCAGCATCCACATGGCAGTTCACAACTGTCTATAACCCAAATTCTGACAACATCACCCAGACATACATGCAGGCAAAACACCAAAGCACATTAAATAAAATGAAATAAATTTTAAGTTTTTTAAATAAATAAATGGATGAATGAGAAAATAAAAGTCATCAAGTAGAAAAGTAGTTCCAAACTTGTCCAAGTTACAGAGAAAACAAAGACTGAACATTGCCAGTAGAAAGTATCTGTGTTGAGACACTGAGGTAAGGAAAGCTGAAAGAAATAAGACCAACTGATGACAGCATGACCAGTTGGAGGGGGAAATGAAGGATGTGGGGACTGCAGACATCATGCGTGCACGATGTAATTCATATGAAGAAGCCTCAGTGCTATTATAATACAGTGGGGAAACCACTGGAGGTGAAAGAAGCGATGACTCAGTTCATGGGCTCTGTGTGCGTGCAGTTATGCACATGTGTGGGCGTGTGTACAAACACATTTATATGTGCACATGAAGGTCGGAATTTTAAGGCATCTGAGATGGTTCAGCAAGCTTGGCAAACTGAGTTCAATCGTCAGAAGCCACATGGTAAAAAGAGAAAGCTAACCGGGTGGTGGTGGTACATGCCTTTAATCCCAGCACTAGGGAGGCAAAGGCAAGGACAACAGGACTGTTTCACAGAGATGTTTCAAAAAAAGGAAAGAGAGAGAGAAAATAAGCACGAGTTGTCCTCTGACTTCCACACATGCTCCGTAACACATGTGTAACCACACACATACCCACAAAAACAATTTTAAAATGAAAAAAATATTTTTAAGTAATGATGGATGAGGTGACTCTTGAAAAGCCTGCATTTATCTGTTATATACGAGATACAGGTAGGTAGGTAGGTAGGTAGGTAGGTAGATCTCCTTGCCTTAAGCACCTCTTTCTTCATCTTAACATTTATCTTTAAATTTATATGAAAATCTTTGGCTAATAAACATCAATTTAAAAAAAAAAAAGAAAGAAAAGCAAAGCAAAGCAAAGCACCAAAAGCAAGTGTGGCTAGTGGAAATCACCTCTGAGCCATTATCCCCCTAAGATCTGAGGTTTCTTAGACTCCTCGTGAGCAGAAGTAAGCCACTTACTTGAAGAGCCACTTAGTCCAGTCTTCCCCACAGTCTGTGCTTTCTGTATGCCGTGTATGTGCTTAATGCTCACACGTGGCCATGACTCTGGGGTCTGTGAGAAGCTGAAGGAAGCACACAGCCTGGGCTCACCATACTTCTCATTCCCCAACTGCCAATGTCAGAACAGGTTTCCGTCTACTCATTATGCAAAGTAGAAGGTTTTCGTATCATAGGACACACACACAGGGCCACAGACACGGACACACGCACGCACACACACACAACCGCATCCGTGGCAACGGTCACACAGGAGAGGAGCAGGGGACTTCCTCTACTGCTTTTGGAGACAATACGCTTCAATGAACAGTTGATAAGGAGTGCGATTGCATAACCTTTCCTTACTACTGCCAACTATGTTCTAGGTGGGAATGCCATTATGAAAGCAATTCTCATTTTCTTGTCTGAATTTGCCACGTCCCAGAAAGCTGCCTAAAGCAAACTTACTAATTCTGTATAAAATTTACTTCACATTCCAAAGTCTGTACAAGTTCCAAATATCTTACAGCATTTGCAATGATAAGAAAAATAAATTCCACTGCCAATCTCGGGGCACGCAGTTAAATAAGCTTAAGAAAGGGCCCAACAAAGTCATACTCAAGAAGATTTAACTCAAGCTGTTTAAAAAAACAGAATGTAAGAAAAACATTTCTGTTGCTATCATAAAATTACTGAAGCTGACTATTTATAAAGAAAAATGGTGCGTTTAGTTCTCAGTTTTGGAGGGAATGTCCAAGATCAGTGGTGGCCTCTGGTGAGAGGCACTGGGGCTGAAGCAAAACACAGCAGAGGAAGAAGGCTCAGCACATGGGCAGCCTTGCCCCAGCAGTGCACTACGGCAAAAGCTGACTGGTCTCCTGAGAATTACATCAATCGGTCTTTGAGTAGCATGCTGACATCGATAGCCTTGCTCCTTTAAAGGCCCACCACATTCCACACTGGAAATCAGTCCCAGCCACTGGTGTGCAAACACCCATTAGCAGAGGAAAAGAACCAAGAGTTTCTGGGTATGCTAGGAGCAAAATACAGTCCACTTACTACTGGCAGAGCCTCTACCAGTGTCCCCCAGTGCACTGATGAAGACACCGAGACCCGATTTACATTGCCTCAGGACATCATTATAAAATGGGATCCAGGGGGCTGGAGAGATGGCTCAGGGGTTAAGAGCATTGCCTGCTCTTCCAAAGGTCCTGAGTTCAATTCCCAGCAACCACATGGTGGCTCACAACCATCTGTAATGAGGTCTGGTGCCCTCTTCTGGCCTTCAGGCATACACACAGACAGAATATTGTATACATAATAAATATATTTAAAAAAAATAAAATAAAATGGGATCCAAAGCCTTCATTCCTCTCTAAACAAACATTTAAACAAAGAGCTAAACTACAGAAATCCTAGGTGAAACTAAACCCCTACTTAGTGGGCAAACTGGCCCAACACTTTCTCTCAAGCCTCATGACACTATCTGCAAACTTACCCCATGTTTACAACAGACATGAAGGGCATAACCAGCTACACCTTAAAACTCAGAGATTTGATCTTAAGGATCATTTGGTTTCCTTGACTGGTCAGCAGAACAGCAGATGAACAGAAATACATTTCTGAAGAAAATCTCTCCTACCCTAGCCCAAATAACTCCACAAAACCATGAAGCTGTGCTGGAGGAAGGCTCAGTGGTCCAGCATGTGCTTCACATGTGCAAGGCCCAGCGTTCAATTTTCTGCCTCCCTCTCAAACCTTCCCCTAAAAACCCACCAATCTACCACTGCAATCACCATGGCAACTTGCTTCCATCACGTATTAGATAATGGCAATATGCCAGGTACTGCAGACTAAGCTTTTACATGTGTGAGCTCATTTAAGGTCACCACACTACTTGTGAGACATTTGCAAATTCATTTTATAAATGAATAAACCGGGATCAAGCCCAAGTCTTAACCACTAGGCTACTTCTCTTTACTTTTTATTATGTTAACCAACTATAATTTTTCATCTACTGGGTACTGGACTATTAGAACTGAAGATGGGCACGGTCCTTTCCTGGCTTTATAAGATTTATGACAATGAGTCAAAACTAAAAGTACTGGATATGTTACTGGAAAATGTTGTAGGAAAATAAATAATGTGATAGTAACTGGAACTGGCATTATGCTACCAATTACACATGAGACATTAAACATGGTGTGGTAGTTTGAATGTAACCGGCCTCCATAATCTCACAGGAGTGGTACTATTAGGATGCATGGCTTTGTTGAAGTGTGTCACTGTGGAAGCGCGCTTTAAGGTTTCCTATGCTCAGGATACCACCAAGTGCAGTCAACTTCCTGTTGCCTGCAAATATAGGACTTCAGCTACAGCACGTCTGCCTGTACCCCGCCATGCTCCCTGCCATGATGACAATGGACTGAACCTCCAATTAAATGTCTACTGTGGTCACAGTAACTCTTAACAGCAATAAAAACCCTAACTAAGACACATGGTAAGGAAAAGGAGAAACTGGAGCACAAGCTCGCCATTGGTGGGACTACAAAATTCAAATACATTTAAGCCTTTGATAGTAAAAATTAACACGATTTGAACCTATCAAACACACATTTGGAGTAACACAATCTGAACAATATAAGTCTTTGCCATTTCTTGGCATGATATTCTTGGTAACTTAAAAACTCAGAACCTATTTCCTCCTCCTTTGGCATGGTATTAAGCTTGGGCATGAGTAGATGCAGTCCTGAAGACAAAGTACCAAAGTTATAGCCATTCAGGATTCCTACACCAATTTCTCTTATTCTTCATTTCCATATTCCTGTCATATTTCTCTTGCTCAGTTCCTCTGATTTGTCTGCTGCAGAGGTGAAGGCGGCTGACTGGGCTTTTACTGGACTCCAGTTGCAGCTGTGGGAAATGCCTCCTCTTAGGTTACTAAGCTATTATCAGATAGGAGCCATTCCTAATCTCCCTGGCTTCCTTTTCAGGAGATTGTGCCAAGCAAAGGTGGAGGAGAGAGAGAAGTCCAGATCTAGTTACCTAACACACTTTGTATCCACTACGGACTCTGAACATGTTATTTAGGTTCATACATGGACGTACCCATTTTGGTTTTATTTTTCATTTTATATGTATGGGTGTTTTATGTGTATGCCTCCATGCATGTTTATGCACCATATGCATGTCTGAATAAAAGAAGCCAGAAGAGGGCAACAGATTCCTAGGCCTGGAGTTTTAGATCGAGGGCTCTGAAGTGTTACAGCGTCTCTCCAGCTCTTTGTTTTTCTTTATTAAACCTGCCTGGCATAGATAATACATGAGATAAATGGGAAAATGATAGCTATTAGGTGTAGCTATTACCCCTGATGATGTTAAAATACAGGGGTAATAAGAACCCAGAGCATAGGTTCTCAACTTTCCTAATGTTGTGACCCTTTAAAACAGTTTCTCATGTTGGGTGACCCCCCACCATAAAATTATTTGCATTGCTACTTCGTAACTGTAGTTTTGCTACTGTTACAAATTGCAATGTAAATACCTGATATGCAGGATATCTAATATGTGACCCCTGTGAAAGGGTCATTCAACACCTCTGCAAAGGGGTTGCAACCCAGAGTTTGAGAACCATTGCCTCAGAGGAGACAAGGGATAGGTGAAGGAGAAGGAAGAGAGCAGGGGAAGAAGGTAGGCAGGAAGAGAGACAGGGAGAGAGGGGAGAGATTGAGATTGATTTGGGATTACATCAAAGTATTCTGAACATATTTGTGTAGGATGCTTCATTCTTACTTTAAAAAGGAAAGTTGATTTCTACAGAGTTCAGCCTCCTGCTAATTTTTAAAATGGCCAAGCTAGGAGTAGTGTCGCATGCTTTTAAATCCAGCACTTAATGAGGTAGGAGCAGGCAGAGAAAGGCAGATCTCTGTGAGTGTGAGGACAGTCTAGTCTACATAGTGAGTTCCAGAAAAAACAGAACTACAGTGAAACCCTGTCTCAGAAAACAAACAAAAACGGCCAAACACAGTCTAAGCAAAGGGGAGAAGAAAGTTGTCCCAAGAATATAAAGCAGCCTGACCAAATCTAAGAACATGGCCCTCATCAGTACAGACAGTTCTAGTTGGGGGCCAGGAGGAAGAGGGCAATAATTCTTCTTGATGACCTAGAAAAGCTAATAGCTGAAGCCTAACTTGAAGACAGCACACAGCTATAGCCTCACTACAAACCATTATGCAATTTGATTTCAGCAATGGAATTAAATCAACCCAATCATCCTTTATAGACCTTAAAAGAAAGGTAGAAACTTGCCATGTCTGCAGAAATTCAGAATACTATTCCAATTTTTCTTCACTTGTTCTCATCTGAGGAGTTATTAGGCAGTCTGTATTGAGTCTAGTTTTCATCAGAAAGCAGAGTATAAACAAACAAGACCAAAAAATGATAGCTCAAACAGATTCTAAGCTAAGCTAACCCAGGAGCTGGAGAAATGGTTCAGCAGTTAAAAGCACACACTGATTTTGCAGAGAACCTGAGTTCACAGCACTCACGCAGAATAACTCACAACCCATCTACAACTCCAGCTCCATGGGGATCCAACCTCTGGCCTTCAAAGGCATTTATGTGCATGAAGACACACATACAATTTTCTTTTTAAAATCTTTTTCCAAAAAAGAAAAGTTGGGGCTGGAGAGGTGGCTCAGTGGCTAAGTATTTGTTGCTCTTGCAAAGGACACAGGTTTGGTTTTCATCAGCTACATTGTAGCTCACAACCATCTGTAACTCTAGTTCCTGGTGACCCAAAAGTTCTCTTCTGATTTCACTGGGCACTGGGCATGCACATGGTAACACATATATATAAGCAGGCAAAACACCTATGCACAAAGAATCTTTTAAAAAGATAAAAGAAAATCTAATCCATTTGCTTTTATTGGCAAAATGTAATCAGTCAAATGTAAACTTCACATATATAATCAACTGGCAATTGCATAATTCCTCAGTTAGCAAGTGCTTTATTTTGGCAGGGTAATACACACAGTAGATGCTCAGTAACTGTTTAAATGAATAATTTCACATGTGCTCAATGGACAACTGCCAGAAGAAGCCAAACAAAGTATCTCCATTAAAGTGACCAACATTGGAAAACTGGAGGGAAGATGGACTTGTCCCAATGGAGCTACAAGAGAACATATCATTCACTTACTCCTTCATTCAACAGGAATGTGAGGCCCCTGTGCAGGCAGGTACTCTTGTAGTCAGCACATACAGGAAAAGCCTAAATCAGCTCTTAGAAACTATAGGACCAAAATCAAATGTGGAACACAAACATCTTTTATGGGCTGGAGAGATGGTTCAGAGGGCTTAAACACCTACCAGACAAGGGTAAGAACCTGAATTCAAACCCCAGAACCCACATAAAGCCAGGTGGTAGCACACATCTTTAATTCTCTGCTAGGAGGCAGAGACAGGAGAATCCCCAGATGCTTATGGGCCACCTGATGTCCATGACAGCAAACAACAAAGAGCCTGCTTCAAACAAGTTAGACTAGGCACTGAAGATCAACACCTAATGTTGCCCTCTGACCTCACGTGTGTGCTTTAACATACACACAGGCCTGCACTCACACAGACAGATATTTTTTAATAGCATCTTTGTGTAGCTCAAAGTATTGACCTATATAGTGTTTTTTAAGCCAACTTTGAAGTATATTTTATAGGCCTGAATAAATGCCTCAGAAGATGTTCCCTGCTCTTTCAGAAGTAAAGAGTTCATATACAAGTACCCACATGAGGTGGCTCACAAATGCCTGTAACTCCAATTTCAAGGGATCCAACACTCCCTTCTGGCCTATGTAAGCTATGTAAGCACTTGCAACACATGCGCACAGATTCATTAAAAAAAAAAACCACATACACATTGGCATAAATAATAAATAAAAATAATTTATAAAACGTAAGGTATAATTTACATACAATGAAACACATCTAAACATTCAACTGCAATTAAGAATTCATCAGCACTCGGTGGTGATGGCACACACCTTTAATCCCAGCATGGCAGAGGCAGGCCTGGTCTACAAAGTGAGTTCCAGGATGGTCAGGATTGTTACACAGAGAAACCCTGTCTCGAAAACCAAAAAAAAAAAAAAAAAAAAAGTTTTCATCAACATACTCACTCTTGTGCGACGATTACCTTTTTAAAAGTGTGTGTGTGTGTGTGTGTGTGTGTGTGTGTACAGGTACCCATCCCCTGGAGTTGGAGTTACAGGCAGTTGTGCACCAACTTACACTGATGCTGGGAAAGGAGGAACTTGAATCCTCTAGAAGAGCAGCAAGTACTCTTAGCTCAGAACCATCTCCGGAGTCATCACTTTGAATCAAGAAAAAAAGCATTCCCATCACCTTATGTGTTTTGTTTTGCTAACAATCTTTCACAGCAACAAGCAAAGTTGTTTCCCAGCAAGTCTGTATGTGTGGTATATAGCACTGCAAATGCGTATGTGTGCATGTATGTTTGACATGTGCAAAAGTTGACATGGGGAACATCCTCCATCACCTTATCTTTGAGACAGAGTCTCCTGACTAAATCTACAATTCACAGACACAACTAGTCTAGCCAGCTAGCTTGCTCCAGGATATCCTGACTCTGCCTTTCAAGCACTGGAACCACAGGCAGCTGTCACTCACTCTATTTACGTGAGTTCTAGGGACCCAGATTCCAGTCCTTACACTTGCATAGCAAACATTTTATCCACCAGCCTTCCCTGATCTAAACTTTTATCACTACAGACTGGCCTTCCTATTCTGGGGCTTCACATATGAGTTCATACAATACATTCTCTTTACTGTCTTCTTTCATGCACATTTATTTTGTTCATTTACATTGTTACATGTACCAATAATACATTCCTTTGTTTTTTTCCAAACCTTCTGGCTATTACAAAAACTGTCTCCATGAACATTTAAATGGTGTTTTGGTAAACCTGCGCTTTAACTCTCCCTGTGTAATGAACACCTAAGTACAGTAGTGCTGAGGTGCATGGCATATATGAACTTCATTTAAAAAAAAAAAAACCCCACTTCAAAAATCACTGCACCATTCCTCCTGGTCCAGAGGTCAGCTGCTGTTCATCCCCATCAGTGCTTGGTTTCTTTTTTGTTTGACTTTGGTTTTGCCTGCTGTTTGTCTGTGCACCGCATGTGTGCCTGAAGAAGACGTCAAGTTCCCTGGAACTGGAGCTACAGATGGCTGTGGGCCACCATGTGGGTGCTGGGAATCAAACCCTATGTCCTTTGGAAGAACAGCTAATGTTTAACTGTTGAGCCATTTCTCCAGCTCCACTTAGTCGGTTTTGTTTTTGAGACTGGGTTTCACAAACCCTTACTGTTCTGGAACTCTATAGACTGAGCTAGCCGCAAAATCCCAGTGACCCAGCCACCTCTGCTTCTGCTTCCCAGGGCTGGTTGTCACCAATACCTGCCATTGTCCATCTCTTTCAACTCTAGGCATTGTAATGGCTATGAGAGAGCATGACTATAGTTCTAATCTGCATTACCCTGACAACTAATGATGTCGAATAGTCACATATATTCTCTGCTATGGAGTGTCTGTTCAAGTCTTTCACTTTTGTTTTGTTTCATTTGCTTGTTTTTCAAGACAAGGTTTCTCTGTGTAGTTCTATAGACCAACCTGAACTCAAACTCAGAGATCCGCCTGACCCTCTGTCTCTGCCTCCTGAGTGCTGGGAAGAAAGACATATACCACCACCGCCTTATTTTTTAATTGGGCTGTTTGTCATACTATTGAGACTTTTTTAAGATTTAGCTTTATTTTCTGTGTGTAAATGAGTGTGTGTACTTTTACTTGCATGTATGTCTGTGCACATGTGTGCCTAGTACCTGAGGAGGCCAGAAGAGAGGACCAAATCCCCTGGAACTAGAGCTACAAACAGTTGTAAGGCTGCCTTGTGGTGCTAGGAATCAAACCTCAGTCCTCTGGAAGAGTAGCCAGTGCTCATAATTATTGAGCCATCTGTCCAACCCTTACAGACAGACACACAGACACACACACACACACACACACACACACGGAGATCAGAAAACAACTTCTGTGGAATTGGTCATCTTCTTGCACTTTTACTTCAGTTCTGAGGATTAAATTTGGGTTTTCAGATTTGCAGGGCTTCATAATGAGACTCCCTGACTCAAAAAAAAAAAAAAAAAAAAAAAAAAAAAAAAAAAAACAAAGGAAAGAAATTGAGAAACAATAGCCAATCCAGTTCAAAGGAAGCCATTATAACAGTAAGGTGTTTATAAGGATGTGGGCGAGTTTTTGGTTTCTTGTTTTATGCAGTACTAGGGATTAAATCTAAAGCCTTGCACTAAGCAAGCGTTCTACCAGAAAAGTAAATACACAGCCCTTGGTTTTCAGAGACAGACCTTGTATGTAGTAACTCAGGCTGGCCCTGAACTTAAGATCTTCTTGACATTAATTCCCAAGAGCTGGGATGGCAGGTGACTTGACAGTGAACCATGTCTGTTAGCTTAAGCTAGAGCTCCCAGTTATTCAAGCATACATTCAGGGTCCTGTGAACATACTTTGTAGACATAATTACATCCATCATCGGTCAACACTAGTAATGAAGACCGGTCTACACAATGAGAGCCTAGGAACTCAGTGTGGAGGCACACCTGTAGTGGACAGCACTGAAAGGTATATGCCAACACTTACGGACTTCGGCAGGAAGACAGAAGTTCTAGTCCGACCTGGGCTACACACCAAGACCCTGTCTAAAAAAATAAATCAATTTTTAAAAGGGAAAACTTCAGATTCCTAGGAGAAATGCCACCTTTGGATGGCAGCAGCAATAGCCTCGCCTCCTGCCCTTTTCAACAGCCAAGTTATGTCAGACTTGT
Organism: Microtus oregoni; assembly: GCF_018167655.1. Taxonomy (NCBI): domain Eukaryota; kingdom Metazoa; phylum Chordata; class Mammalia; order Rodentia; family Cricetidae; genus Microtus; species Microtus oregoni. The sequence goes on from NW_024543081.1 coordinate 15,336,361, forward strand.
TAAGCCAACCCTCATAATGACATAAACCAACCCCTGTCATAACCTTTTAGTAGATCTCTTACTGGGCCTGTTTCTCTAAGGCTGACTGATACATTTTGGCACCTGCAAGTGAGATGTTACTGTAACAAATACTTCAAAATGTGGAAATCTTTGAACTAGAAATGAAGAATGTATTTGGAAGCATGTTAGAAAGGGTCCAGACTGCCTTAAACAGGCTGCTGACGGAAGTGCAGACTGAAAGGTGCTCCTGTAAGGGCTCAGAGGCAAACGACCAGACACACAGCAGAGACTCGCGCACCCTTTTAGAGCGTGTAAACATCCGACTGGGTGTGGTAGCACATGCCTTTAATCTCAGCACTCCACCGCTCACACTTGCTCAGCTCGACCGGCAGAGGCTGGCAGATCTCTGTGCATTCAAGGCCATCCTAGTTTACTGAAGCAGAGGATATAAACCCCTCCACAACAGAATTCAGATAAAAATATGACTGCTAAAAGTTCCTTAGTAGACTAAGAGGGAAATGAGGAAAAATGATCAGCAGAGGAAGAAACATAAGAGGAAAGCTGACCTGTGTTCTAGCCCTGCAAAGAAAGTGGAACTTTGAGACACACACAGACTTAGTGAGATTTCTGAGCAATATGCTCAATGTGGAGCCTAGTTTCTTCTTAGCACTTACAATACCATGTAAGAGGAGAAATAAACCGATGACAGAAATGTTGAATGAAAACCAGGACTAAGGGCTTGAGAGAGGGCTCAGTGGTTAAGAGTGCTTGCTCCTCCAGGTTCAGTTCCCAGCTATGTTGGGTGCCTCACAACTACCTGGCTCCAGCTCCAGAGTATACAATGGCCTCTTTTAGCCTCCAAGGGTACCTACACACACAGGGCATATACACAGAGACACACAAACATACACAAAAAATTTTAATTAATATTACAAAAAGAAAGAAAGCAGAATTTGATGATTTGGAAAATTCTCAGTTTATCTTGATCACAAAATATTCTAAAATTAGGAGATTCACTATTAAGAAAATATTTAATGATGAAAAAGTAAGGGTGTGGTTGAACAACCTTTTACTAGGGTTAAAGACTGTGACTCAGAGATTCCCTCAGCCAACCCTAAGCAGAAGCTAAGAATAGAGATGAGATTATCCAACAAGGCTCTATGGAGGACCCTCCTGACTAATGAGAATTTCAGAAATATACACAGGAGATCCATAAAGTTTCTAAGAATGCTTTATGAGCAGAAATACTGCAAACTTGGACTTAAAGGACAATAAGGAAGAACAATAAAGCAAGGAGTGCACACCAATGGTAGAGTAGCTGCCTAGCATGTGAAGGCCCATGGAGTCCACCACCAGTACTGGTGGCTATGAGATTTCTACACTAAAAAAAAAAAAAAAACAAACTAATGAAACTTCTCAAACCAAGAACAAGGTTTATTTAAAGAGTACTTAATTTTGAGCTGGGGAGATGGCTCAGTGGTTAAGAGCACTGACTGCTCTTCCAGAGGACTCAGGTTCAATTGCCAGCACCCACATGGCAGCTTACAACTGTCTGTAACTCCAGTTCCAGGGAATCTGACACCCTTACATACATGCAGGCAAAACACCAATTCATATAAAAATAAATAAATAAGAGTACTTAATTGAATAGTTATTGTATGTGTGGTGGGGGGGTGTGTTTGTATGTGTCAGAGGACAACTTTCAGTAACCACATTCTGTCTTTCTACCATGTGTGTTGGTCATCAGACTTGGAGATAAACACCTTTGCCCACAGAGCCATCTCTGTGGCCTAGTGTCTTACAGTCAGGGTTTCTATTACTGTGAAGAAACACATGATCAAAACAACTTGGGGGAGGAAAGGGTTTGTCCGGCTTACACTTCCACATCACATTTCATCATCAAAGGAATTCAGGACAGGAACTCAAGCAGGACAGGAACCTGGAGACAGGAGCTGATGCAGAGGCCATGGAGGAATGCTGCTTACTGGCTGGCTCCTCAGGGCTTGCTCAGCCCGCTTTATTACAAAACCCAAGACCACCCACATGGATGGCACCACCCACAACAGGCTGGGCCCTCTCCCATTAATTACTAATTGAGAAAATGCCTTACAGCTTACCAACAAGCATGATTTTATGGAGACATTTCCTCAATCTAGGTTCCCTCCTCTCAGATGACTTAAGCTGATGTCAAATTGACATAAAACTAGCCAGCATGCACAGAATTTTTTTTAACATTTATTTAGGATATAAATGTGTATAAGTTAGGGACATCTTGAGGGGTTCTGGGAATGAAATCTGGGTCATCAGACTTGAAAGCAAGTGCCTTTATTTGCCTCCACTTAGTCAGTGCAAAGGGGAGGAAAGTGTGACATGGGTAAATCTTCAGGACATTGTGCTAAGTGAAATAAGTCAATCTCAGGGGACAAATATTACATGCCTCTATAAATATGAGGTACTTAAAGTAGTAAAACCACAGCAACAGGGGCTAGAGAAATGGATCAATGGGTAAAGCACTTGCTATGCATATGCAAGCAGGAGGATGTGAGTTCAGACTCCAATACTCAGAGAAAAAGCTGATGTGCACACATCTGTAACCCTAGTACTACTATGGTTATAGGCAGGAGAACTGATCGGGCTTGCTAGCAGCCAGCATCACTCCAGATACACTGAGAGACCCTGTCTCAACAGAATGAATGGAAAGTGATAGGGCAGGACATATGACATCTTCCTCCAGCCTCTGCATATGCACACGTGTGAGTGCTAGTATAGACAAGTGTATATACCACACAAGCATGCATACATATCACAGCAATAAAAAGTGCTGCACAAGCGGTTGCCAGGGCTGGAGAGAGAAGAGAAAGGGGAGTTATTGTTAGTGAGCATAGAGCTGCAATTCCGCAAGATAATGGGAGCTCAGAAACAGAGAATAATGAATGGTTGCACAACAATAAAAATGTACATATCACAACAGTACACTAGAAAATGGATATAGTGCTGAATGTTTAATATATTTTAATTGCTTTTTAGCGATTATAATTTGTGTTAATAATATCAAATTTATGCTGCTGTTTAACAGAGGGAAAACCCAATTCAGCTGTAAACTACCCTCCAGGAAAAAGAGCAGAAACCACAACCATAGGCCATGAGGCCAGTGCAAGGGTTTGAGGATGGCAAGTACTTGCCTCAAAAGTGAGGACCTGAGTTCAAGCCCCAGAATTCATGTAAGAAACTGGGCTTAGTGGCACATACCTGTAATACTAGCAGTGTGGACATGGGGAACAGAGAAAAGCAAATTCCTACAAGCTCACTGGCCAGCTACTGTAGCCTACTCAAAGTTTCAGACCAATGAGAAACTGTGTGAAATAAAAGGAGGAGGGGAACTGTGGGCTATTCTTGACTGTCAACTGGACTACATCTGGAATTAACTAAAACCTAAGTGTCTAGGCACATCTGTGAGGGAATTTTCTTAAATCACTGAAATATAAAAATCCACCTCTAACCCAGATCTTTTGAGGTGAGAAGATGCACCTTTATTCTAGGCCACACCTTCTACTGGCAGCCTAAGTAAAAGACATGGTAGAAGGAGCTTTAGCTCTTTTCCTACTTGCTCTCTGGCAAGTCCATCCCTTCACTGATATCAGAGCCTACTTCTTTGGGATTCCAGCCTATACTGAGTACCAGCTGAGACTTCTAGTTTTGTGGACTGAACAAATACTGGATTCTTTGACCATCTGTTGGTAGACAGTCATTTTTGGACTAGCTAGATCACAGCCTATAAGTCACTCTAATAAGTCCCCTCTATCTATCTATCTATCTATCTATCTATCTATCTATCTATCTTATATATAGAGAGGGGGGTTCATCAGTTCTGTTCCTCTAGAGAACCCTAACAGCCTAATGTTGTTCTCACCTCCACACAGATATGCATATGTACATCATACACAAGAAGATGGATACACATGAAAAATAAAATGGAAAAATAAGTGATTATGGTTAGTGCTACAAAAGAAACTCTAGCAGTCTAGAAAAATGAACATGCATTAAATGACTAACATGTACTACATTCTTTACATGTAACAATTTAGCTCTCACAACTAACTATCCCATGAGGAATTGAACGCAGGTACTCTGGAAGAGCAGCCAGTGCTCTCCAGACTATCCTATGAGGAAATGGACATTCAAAACAATTAGCTCCCTTTCCCAGATCACAGAATCAGTGAGCAGCAGAGCCAGGACAGAAAAGAGGTGCATCTAATCCCACAATGATCGCTCGGGAAGCCTGCTATGCAGAAAAGGTGGGCAGAAAGCATGAAAAAGTTAACTTTGGAGAGCTTCTTCTCTAGGAAGAGCTTTCTAAGTTTTCTACATTCACTTAATGAAGGTGAATGTTGGAGAGTATTCAAAAATCCCTTAACACTCTCCAAATAGAACAAAAGGTTACACTATAATTAACTCAGTTTTATTTAGGCACCCAACAGGTTACTAGATGTGTTGAAAATAAAAGGCCGTGGATAGCTTGTCCAAATTGTCAAAGTTATGCCCAGTTTACAAACATTTTGTTTCTGTAGGTTCATCTTCAGAATCGGCTTTTAGATGTTAAAAAAAAAAAGAAGAAAAGAGAAAGAATCATAATTATGTCGCAACATTCCTGATTTAGGATAATCCCTTGATTCAATGTACAAAGATCGTGACAGACACAAAATGAACCATCCCATCCTTTGAGCCTCTACTGAATTTATTTCATTTCAAATGATCAATACATGTTTTCATTTTGTTCTACTACCATTCCAGGCTATCCTACCCTACTTTAAAAAAAAAAAAAGGGTTTGAGCAGAAAGAAGCAGCAGTAACATGTGAACATGTCATTGAACTTATAAAACACAACACTACTGCCTTCAATGCCATGACCTTCAGGTTCAACTCTGCAGAGATCGAAAGAGCAGAGCCGTAAATGGGACTACTGAGACTAGTGCAAGAGAAGGGTGAGTTTAAGGCTAGATTGGGCTAGCAAGTTCAAGGTCAGCCTAGGCTACAAATCAATATACTGTACCAATCAATCAAAATAAAGATAAAAATACAACAGCTGGTTGTGGTGACACACAACTTGAATTCCAGCTTTCAGGAGGCACAGGAAGGCTGATCTCTATGAGTTCAAGCCAGCCTGGGCTACATAATGAGGTCCAGGACAGTCAGAGCTACATAGACTCAGAAAGAAAAAAAGGAAGGAGGGAGGGAGGGAGAGAGGGAGGGAAAAGAAAGAGGGGGGAAAGAAAAAGAGAGAAAGAAAAAGAGAGAAAAGGAAAAATAAATGCAATACACACACACACACACACACACACACACACACACACTTAGCAGAAGGCTCCAGAACGGAAGCTTTAGTTCAAAACAGTAGTTATCATCTACACCAAGGGTTTAAAAGAAAATAATACATTTTGATGTCTAAATTCTTGCCTGGCCTCTACCTCCCATACTGAGATTATAAATATGTGACAGCAGATTTGGTATTGAACTCAAGAATTTGTGCATGCCAGGAAAACACTTTACCAACTATATCCCTAGTTCCTCACTTCTATTTGTGAAAGGAAGCCAGCATAAAGATGGCAAGATAGCTCGCTGGAACAGCACTTGTCTGGCATATGCAAAGCCTTAGATTTAATCCCCATCACTGAAAACAAGACGACTTAAAAGAAAATCCATTATATTACTACATATAAAATCAAGAACCAAGTATGCTGGTTCATGCCTGTATTCTCAACACTTGGGAGGCTAAGACAGGAGGAGGACTGTCAGGAGTCCTAGACTAGCCACGGCTACCAAATAAAAGCTTCAGGCCAGCATGGCCTATTGTGATAGACCCTATCTAAAAAGTTTTTAAAGTTGTTACAATTTGGCCTTTGGGTGTAGCTTAGTGGTGCGACATTTGCCTAGCATGTAGCTCGGGTTCAATCCCCAGCACAACAAAGAAAAAAGCTAATGTGCCGAGTATCGTAACACAAAGGAAATGCGGTCTATCCTAAAGTATGAGAAGATAACTTTCCAAGTTCCTGTACATTTTTGTGGTAGTGAAAATATGTACAAACCAACCATGACCGAGAGACCCTGGCAGCACTTACACAATTTACAATTAATAAGACACTGAAACACTGACAAAAAAATTCTAAAAATTTGGACATTATAGTACACCCTTATTTGGTTAAGTATTTATCGAGCAATTTAGGATGTGAAGTCCCTTGTACAGTTCTCCACTGCAACAAAAGGAATGGCCACAAAACACATATAAGGAATACGACCAGGAAGACTATGAAAGTTGTGACACCTTGACCACTGTCACAAAGAATTCTCATTCTGACGCTTCCCTCTAACCCTGCAAAAGACTGCACAGGCACATTCAGAGGACATAAGGCTGGGCGGACAGTACACAGTACCATAGGAAGCCAGCTCATTTAACACAGACGAACAAAGTCCAAATACTGACTGTGACCTTACTGAGTTTGTTCCTCTCTAAGCAGTGCCCACAGCTTACGTCACAGAACTGCTGGTGAGAATAGATGAGCCAGGCACAATGACTATCGGCTAAGAGCAGACAAATTAGTCTAGTAGTGCCCTTAACCTTTGGTGTAACTTGGAGAGTCAGACATTTTTCATATTATGCCTATTATGATTTAAGTTTTTTATATTGGAGCAAAAATGTTTCAAAGAACCAAAGTCACCCTAATGAACTTAAGATGGCAAAGGCCTGTAAACAGCACGCCTATGTTCAAATTCAGTTACCAAACTGAAGGTACACTCCAGATTTCAAAATTAACTATCCAAAGCTGGGCATGGAGGCACCCATCTGTAACCCCAGCACTTGGAAAGCACAGGTAAGACAATCAAGAGTTCAAGGCTAGACTCAGCTACATTTTAGCTTCAAGGCCACTCCGGATTATTTAAAAAAAAAATCCAAACTACTCTTCACCAGATCTCACTTGCAAAGGGAACTTCTAAACACAACACAAAAATAAAATAAAAATAAATATATTTGAAGAAAAGGAAAATGACTTTTCACAACACAGGTCTTAAACACGATGTGGAAGTGGCCCAGACTCAACCACTAGACTCTCAAATCATTTCACCTGAGAAACTACAGGGTAAGAAAGGTGAACTTCAACAACTGAACTAAACTACAGAATTAAAACTTCCAGCAATGAGCCCCCTGCACTGCGCCCTGGCATGCCACTCAATTCTGCTTTGACACGTGTGAAAACTGAGTCTAACTACCTTCCCTCTTTGGGCACGACAGAGTTAAAGGTCCAGGTAGCTTTGGCCAGGCGTGGTGTGCAGGCCTACAACCTCAGCATTTGGAAGGTAAAAGCAGGAGTACCAGGAGCTCCAGGCAAGCATGAGGTACATGCGACCTTGTCACATCAAAGTGTCTACCCAGTTTGAAGAAACAGACCCACATTTCCCTGATACAAAAAACCCTATCTTTGTGGATTCAAGTACCCAGAAAGTTTAATTCATTTCTAGTTCCACAAGTTAGTTTCCTTCAGGCAACCTGTGGAAAAGGACCACAGTCTGTGAGGAGTTTGTTCCAATTTGGAGAGCGTCACACTACCTGCTCTTTCAGCTCCACAACTTCCACACTCCAGACTGGAAGCTCCTTCTGATTCAGCTTCCTGTACCTTTACAATCCCCTCAGATTAAAGCTCTCCAGAAGGATGCCACACCTGCTCTCATTCCAGGCACTTTCTCCTCTAATTTCTTTGAAGCACCCATTCTGCAGAACGATGACTCAGCCATGCAAAGGACAACATAAGGGAGACAGACACCCTTAGCAAGCAACTGTGCTCGCGAGTTAACTGTGCAACTAACTCAATAAAGCTGCTGGAGGTGGGTGTGGATACCCATAGCCCCAGCACTCAGTCTGGGCCACATCCCAAGTTCCAGTACAAGATCCTTTACAAAGTAAACAAAACTAGCACTGCACTGCACTCTACTTTGCAAAAATCAAAGTACCTAGGCTATGGGGGCAGCGAGATGGGGCAGCAGGTAAAGGCATCAGCCATCAAGGCTTGACAACCTAGGTTCAATCTCCAGGATCCACAAGACAGAAAGAAAAAAAAGCAACTCAGCAACTCCAGCAAATTGTCCCCTGCCCCTCACCACACACACACACACACACACACACACACACACACACACACACAGAGAGAGAGGGAGAGAAAGAGAGAGGGAGGGAGGGAAGGAGAGAGAGGGAGGGAGGGAGGGAGGGAGGGAGGGAGGGAGGGAAGGAGAGAGGGAGGGAGGGAGGGAGGGAGGGAGGGAGGAAAGGAGGGAGTTATCTGGATTACAGAGGTGAACTAGAAAAGCAAACTGAAGCACCAATGGCTAACATGTAAACACCTCCTTCTGAATAAAGAATCTACCTATAGTTGGCTCCAGCCTCACACACCCATGTCAAAGAAGCAATAGCCAGCAATCATGGCAATAGGCATGGAAAGTTGTTCTGAGGAGCTTACACTTTTTAAGATCCCATTTCAGCCATGTGAAGTGGATACTACCTTCATCCCCATTTTACTACTAGTGAGTCACAGAGCCAATAGAATCACACCACCCCAGCCCAGACAGCCTGACTCTAGTATTTACAATAACTACTAGCACTCTATAGCTGCTTGTCTATCTTTCTGATAACTTATCATTTTCTCTAGTATCAGAAAAATGACTCCACCTCACTTTACAGAGAAGAACAAATATTTGTCCTTAATGTTAATGAAGTTTTCTTTTCAACACAGGGTTTCTCTGTGGCTCTAGAGCTGTTCTGGAACTAGCTCTGTCGATCAGGCTGGCCTCAAACTCAGAGAGATCCGCCTGCCTCTGCCTCCAGAGTGTTGAGATTAAAGACATGCACCACTACTGCCCGGCATGATAGAGACTTTCTAAGATTTTTCCACATACGCTGAGGGTGTAGCTCAATGGGGCAGTACTCATCTAGAATGCACAAGGCTCTGGGTTCTAATCACAGCATCTCAGAATTCTTACTTGGCATTCATTTCTTACACTGTCCCTTCCCACAATGTGCAGAAAACAGGATACTAGAGAAATAATAGCATGTGACTTCTAAAGCTAAATCACAAACCCAGAAGAGCATTTAGTAAGCTTTGCAGATGGACAAGGCCCTACAAGGAGGAATTGCATCCTTCCTCCAAACAGCCTGAACCAAGCTATCAGCTATATGGGTAGCCACCATGGAGGATCCACTGGCCACAGCAAAGCTTTCAGATAACTACACTACCACCTAACATACTACAATCTCTTTCAAGACCCTGACCCACTCAGGCAAGCTGCTCCCACATGCCTGACTCACAGAAACTAAGAGACGCAGACAATGTTTGCTAGCTTAAACACCTGTTTTGTTATTTCAGTTTTTGCTTTGAGACAGGGTTTTATGTAGTAGAGGATGACCTTGAAATTCTGATGCTCCTGCCTCTACCTCCCAGGTACTGCCACTACAGGTGTGCACCACCATGCTGTTTATATGGTGCTGGGGATAAAGCTCAAGGTTGCATACAAACCTGCCAATCACTCTATCAGCTGAGCTCTATGCCCAGCCCTCAGCACTAACTTTGGAGGCAATAGATTACACAGCAATAGACAGAAACACATTCATTCTCCAGAACCGTTCATCCCTTAAGAATAGTGACTAGTTCGTTGACTTTCTTGTATAGTTGGTTGAGGATTTTATTGTTTTGTGGTTTGCTTGTTTTTAGTATGTATTCATGTGTGAATGTGCTGTGTACACATGTATGTGGGTGCACAAGTACGCACAAGCAAAGGCCAGAGATTGGTGTCTGAGATCTTCTACTGCTCTCTGGCTTAATCCTTTGAGGCAGGGTCTCTCCCTGAGCATTTTTTTCCTTCCCAAACTGGAAGTTCCCATAATTCTCCTCTGTCTGCCTCTGTCTCAGTTCTGTTTCATGGGTGCTGAACTCCAAACCCATGCTTTCTTTTGAAGTAAGGGCTCTTTGCAGCTGAGCCACCTTTCCCAGCTCTTTTTGTTTTGTTTTCTTGAGACAAGCTGGCCTTGAATTCTCATCTTCCAGACTCGGATTCCTAAATTAGGAAATTATAAGGGCAAGCTACCATGCCTAGCAAGTTTCCTTCATTTTCAGACTCTTAAAACCTATCACATAAACAGTGCCCACTTTCCTTCCTGTGTACCTCCATTTGTGAGTCATGCCTGATGTCTACACCACTTCATCTACCATCTATCAAGGTCTTTCTTTTCTTTTTCAAAGACTTTCTAATTAAAATCCAACCGAAAGTCTGGCACAGTGGTACACATCTTTACCCCCAGCACTCAGGAGAGATATTGGCAAGTAGATCTCCATGAGTTTGGGGCCAGCCTGGTCTACAAAGTAAGTTCTAGGACCGTCAAGGCTGTTCACACAAAGAAACTCTTTTTCAGAGGGAAAACAACAACAAAAACAAAAAAACAACCAAACAAACAAAAAAACTCAACTTAAGTATTTTCTCAGGCAGAAGACAAAATGTTTCATGTGTCAATCAGCTCCAACTCTCATCCCAAATACACACACACTTTATATAGAGTAAATATTTAATTTGTGTTAATTTTATATTCAACAAGTATTTGCTGAGCATCTACTATGTCCCAAGAAGGGCCTCTGAAGCTGGAACAAAACAAGTGGGGCATGCCAGGTGCCTTCAGCCCATTTGTCAGGAATCTAGTGCAGAAGGATGATGGGCCTGCTCAAGGGCCATCCTGGGCAACACAGCAAGAGCTTTTCTCAAAGGGGGGAGTAGGAGGGAAAGGAGGGGCAAAAAAGGAGCTGGACATGGTGGCTCATACCTATAATTTTGCACTTGGGGGGCTGGGGCAGGGGGACTGCCCTGAGTTCTAAGCTCCACAGTCAAGGTCCAGGCCAACCTGGGCTACAGAAGTAAACCTATCTCAAAAACTAAGGGGCTCGTAGAATGCTCTTATAAGCATGAGACCGTGTGTTCTAACACCAGTCAGGGGTGGGGGAGTGGGGGGACACGACTCGCTCCTAATGCCTAATTATGCGGTGGACATCAGAGAATGACAGTGTTCAGTTTCTTTCCCTCCTTCCGGTCCAAGGGCTCATAACTGCCTTCGGAATATTTATCTGGAACCCAAGCTCAGTTTCTTCCATCTGCAGTGGTCTTTATCTCTCCCGGTGGAATTAAGATACACCTCAAACACCATCTTCTCTTTAAGCTTCCCCTTCAATCCAATTTTAAAAAATAAATAAATAAAAGGCTTCCTTGACATTCTCCAACAATTCTGGGTTTGCACCTAGACTTTATTTCACCTCATTACGACCACCTGTCACTTTCTGCCTCTATACGCCCCTCAGGACCAGGAGCTACCTCTCACTTATCTTGATCCCAGCTCAGAAAAACACCTGGCACATGACATGCCTGGAACAAAAAGTCTGCTGAATGAATAAATGAAGTCATTACTTAAGATGTATTCATAATTACTACTGGGTGACCCAAACTTTATGGTTTTGCCCTTTATGGGCTGAGATCTGTTTTTCACTTTTTTTGAATCCCTCCCTCACAGGATTTGGCAGAGTATTAAGGCCATGGAAAGTCTGCAATAAATACTTTTGGATGATGGGAGACACATTACACTGCTATCTCTCATGATTTAACTCTAAATAAAAAATTTACCTTAGTGATTATGACTTTGCAAACCTTTGTTAAACAGGACACTTCTTATAAGTGCTAGCAGAGAACGGACTGGAACGCCAGCCCTGGACTACAGACACTTTCCTTTGGATGTCTCTCTGAAGAAAGCAGTAACAGTTTGCTTCTTTCTAAGGTGCACACATTTAATCCCAGCACTCAGAAAGCAGAGGCAGGCAGAACTCTGTGAATCCAAGGCCAGCCTGGTCTACTCAGCAAGTTCTAGCTCACCCAGGGCTACACAGTGAGACCCTGCTTTAAAAAGAGACTCTCAGAAAAACAACTAAGTATCAGAAAACCCTTTGATTCACCATGAAAAAAGCAAACACCACTGCTGGAACTCGGTTTAATAACTTCCAGGCAAGGGTTCCCCTCCCTACAGTGATGGGGCTGCAAGCCAGCTGGCTGTACCACTTCGCCCCTGGAAGGCAGCTGATTTTCAATAAAACTGCACAACTGAACTTTTTGGTGGAAGGGGGCTTCTAAAGTAAAAACACTGAGGTCTCACTTCTTGCACATAACGATTACGCTATGGGCTTTAGCTTCAGCCCTCAAAAACTTGCAATTTGGGAACATTCCAGACATCTTATGGATTTAAAAACTATGTAAACCCATGAAGCATAGGTGTAACTTCATCATATTTAAGTAATGAGGCTCACATTCTTGTCTGCACACACTTCCTGCCAAGAACAAGCAGGCAAGTAGTAAACTGGCCACCAATTTGTCCTTTAGTAATATCATATAACAAAGAGAAATCCTGACAAAGACAAGCTGCGCTGGTACTTACACACCTACCCAGTGGTTCTTCTCAACATAAGAACACCGGTCATCTCTTGGACCCTTGGTATGTGCTGAACACCGTGTTGAGCGTTTTATGTGAATTCTTTCGCTTAGTATCTACATTCCAACCTAATTGGTATTGCTGTTTCCATTTTCCAGATGAGGAAACAGGGGCCCCAGATTATCCATATGAAACGTGGGTTAGATAATCTAACTGGAAAGGCTCCAGCACTAAACACTCTATAGTATTAGTGCTTTCTCACGGAGCGGGGAGGGCAGAGGTCATCAAACGTAAACGTGTGTGTGCGCGCGCGCGCGCACACACGCACACACACACACACACACACACACAACGGACACTACTTCTTTGGCGGTCAAGTTTCAAATCTGCAAAGCCCTGCAGACCTGCCGGCACCCATGCTGCTATACGGTCTTCAGATCCAGGTGAAGCTCCTTGCCATGAGAAGCCTAAGGATTGCACCTGGATCCTTCGGGCTTGCACAAGGGCCGGGAGAAAGCGCCTGACCGGTCCATGCTGATTACACACACCCGGGGAGCAGCCAGGGCGGGAACCTAAGCTGCTCCCCGGCAAGCGCAGCCCCACAAGGCGCTGCACAGGTGCACCGTCGCACCCGACTTCCTGGTCGGGTGACCGGGGCTTTGCGACCCCAGCCCCTAGGGAAAGGGCGGAGGACTGGAGGACCGCAGGAGACAGCCCTGGGCTCGGAGCCCGTAGCGCCCGGCCGGCCCAGGGCCAGCACGGAGGGGTCGCGGGGAGAAAGGATGCTCGGGCGGGGCGGGGCCGGTGGGGGAGGGGGACCCTGCCCGAACTCTCACTCACCGTCTCGTTCGCCTCCCGGCCCGGGCTCCGCTGCTCGCCCCGCTCCGGTGGTGCCAGCAGCTCGCGTCTCCTCCCGAGGCTCAAGGACCAGTCAGGGTGCAGGAAGGTGGGGAGAGGTCGGGCGCGAGCCGAGGGAGCGTGGCGAGCAGGAGCGAGGGGGTGGGGAAGGTGGGACGGTCGCTCCGGCCGCCGGGGACACCTCAGACACGACTGCCGCCGGCTCCACTCAGCCACGGAAGCTGCGGGCCCTCCCACCACACCGGGTCCCGCCTCCGCGCCCCCGGCCGGGGAGCGACGGCAGTGCCGACCAATCAGAAGCCTAGCACAGCCGGGGCTCGGCCCACTCAGGGGGCGTTCGCCGAAGGAAGAGCAGCGAGGAAGGCTAGTACGGCGGCGCGACTTCCTGTGAATGACAGGCCAGCCCAGCCAATCGCTAGAGGAGAGATGACTTCATCGCTGAGGGAAGTCTGGAACTGGCGGAGCAGCGGCCAGGAGGTGGGAGGAGGTCGGGGCTGAGCCGGGGGCGGAGTCTGCGGCTTAAAGAGACCGTAGTCCCTTTGATCGCCCTGTCAACGGAAGGGTGACGGCGGAGCTACCCAGGGTTCGGTGCCCAGCCGGGAGCTATTACTGAAATAATCCTTCAGCCTCCATCTCGGTCCATTTCCCAGCTGTCTTTGCTCCGCGGGGACTCCCAAATCGATTATTTCATATTCACACTTCCCGAAAGGAGACAATAAATTCCGCTCTGGCCTGAAGCCTTGAATTTCGTCATGCCTCCGCCCCACCGAGGTCCACCTCCTTCTTTCTCTGAATCGGTTCTCCTATGGAAAAAGGATACTGAAAGCTACCGGCCTAGAACGTTGAGCTCATTAACAGCGAAAGTGCCTGAAACTGGGGGGAAAGGGTTGAATGAAACCAAGAGTTCTGGGCAGCTCTTCCAACTTTAATTCTGAACTGCTGGTGTGTAGCCCAAAAGTGTGTGATGTGTGACAGAGCTCATAACTCCCGACAGTCGAAGAGACTGCTGACTCAAGAGGAGTCACGCAAGGCCCACCCGGTGAAGCTGCTGAGAGCGCTCTGAAGGCAGGCCCCTTCCTGCCCCTCTTAAACATCCCCTCCCTTCCCCAACAAAGGGAGAGAGCCCTGAAAAGGAGAAATTATTCGGACTTAGTGACATGGTGTTTCAGGAACACTTTCCCTGGGGAGATATAAACAAACGTCCACCTCCTCCTTTTAGGGCACCGACGATTGGAAAAACCGGAGTACCATTTCCCCAAAGTCCAACCCGGGAAACCATTGGGTTTATTGGGCTTACTTAGAAAGCATGGCTGATCCTCAGAATATGTGGACCACCAAAAAGTTGCACCGCAGCATAGATGATGAGGTCCCCAAAGCTGCACAGACGGAGTACACAGTTAACCTTTCATAGGCTACATGTTCTGGCCGGGTCACAAGACCACAAGCAAGCTGGGGCAGAATTACATACAGCTAGCTAGGACATGAGGGAGTGGTTTGGATCAAGTGAGGGTCCAGTGACACCCCCCCCCCATACAGAAACATCGACAGTCAACAAGCGCAACCTCGAGGCTCTCTGGCAAACTTCAGAGCTGCTGGAATGACCATTATAGCTGTCCCTTAGGAGGACAGTGCTACCAGACACGGGAAGGGAAGGGGCTGATGTTCCCCAGAGGTTTTGGGAACAGAGGCGCTGAGGAGGCAGAATGGGAGGAACACTATAGAAGAAGCTCGCGGAGGCATCCTTACACACTCGGGAAGTCACAGAGACTGAAGGAAGGCCGTTCATGTTACATTTCAGAGGGAATTCTTCCGTTGGCTTCTGTTCTCCCCCAGAAGTCTCCCAGACTGCTCACTGGCGCGGTGGCTCTGCCATCCACAGCAAAACGGAGACACAGCTCTATCTATCCACAGCAAAAGCCAACCAGGTCCTGAATAATTCCCAATTATTGTTCTCTAAGTCAGCTTCAAGTTCGGTACCATATGTCTCATCACAGAATCTTGGATGAAGGCCAGATCCTGTGGCCCCTCGGTCATACCTTCCCTCCCAAGAAATAAAAAAGGAAGAAATTCCATAAAATCAGTAATAAAATTATATATTCAACAAATGTATATACTATATAAGTAAAAAAAATAAGTAAAAGTGTGTCTATATACATATATAAAACTGTCTCGTGTAGCCCAAGCTGTCCTCTACTTTGCTCTATAGTCAAGGATAACTTTGAACTCTTGATTCTCCTGCTTTCGCTTCCCAGGAACTGGGATTGTGATCATGCATCACCTGACCCAACAAGTACCTCCCTGAGTAAGACACTGAGGGGTAAGAGAGATGAGACTCAGTAAACCATACCCTTGGGGTACCTCCACTAAGCTGGGAGAAGCTAAGGCAACCCTGAGGGACTTCAACACCAGACTGGGTCTTGACTAACTAATGATGCAGAAGTGCCCTCAGAGTTTCTCCTACAGCCTGGAATTACTGGGGTGGGGAAGATTACCCCAAGATAAGACCAGGGCAGGGCATTCGGGATATTGCTCACAAAGACACAAGCCTGGTGAAAAAGCCCAGGTGGAAGGAAGCAGGAGGGCCCCTTGTTAGTTATGGGGAAACAATACGTTCATTCAGAGCTGACTGCAAGGCAAGCACCTTTGTCCTGAGCTCACCACCTCACAAATGGATCTTCTGTGAACAACCTAAATTGTATGTTCTATATATTTCCTGTGTATTCACGTATATATACATTCAAAGTGATGCATTTTTTAATGTATTACTATTTATTTACACAAGTGTTTTGCCTGCATGTTTGTCTCTGCACTATATTTGTGCCTGGTACCCATAGAGACCAGACGAGGGTGTCAAATCCCCCGAAACTTAACTTACAGATGGTGGTGAGTTGCTTTGTGAGTGCTGGGAACTGAACTCAGGCCCTTGGAAGGTCAACCTGTGCTCTTGACCTCTGAGCCATCTCTCCAACCCCCTACTGTATTTCTTATCCGTGTTCTGCTTCCATCTAATCTCTGACCTTGCCTTTACCTGCTGTTAGCTTTTGAAGCTCCACAGAACAGGGTGCAGTGGTTAAGAGCATGTACTGTTCTTATGGAGGACCTGAGTTTGGTTTTTAGCTCCCACACAAGCCTGTAACCCTAGTTACAGGGGATCCACTGCTTCTAATATCTTCAGACACATGCACACACATGCACATACATACCCCAACACAGACAGACACAAGTAATTGAAAATTATTTTAAAAGTTTTATATGTATGGTGTTTTACATGCCTTTATTTCTTGGCACCACCTGTGTGCCTTATGCTCACAGAAGCCGGAATAGGACATTGGATCCCCTGGAACCGGAGTTGCAGATGTTTATTAGCTGCTATGTGGGGACTAGGAATCGAGCCTGGGTTCTCTGGAAGAGTAGCCAGTGCTCTTAAGCTCTCTGCCCTCTCTTCTTTTTTTCTACTTAGCCCTGAAAAAAAGAAAAAAAAAAGATAACTGCACAGAACATATCTAACCGTACTTAGCACCTTCCCAGTTTCTAACCATCCCCAAAGCAATGGGGATAGTGTCCCTTTTCTTACTACTGTTTCTCAAAGGACAGTTCCCTTGTGGCCTATTGACTCCAAGTGCACATTCTTCCTTTTGTCAAGGTCTTTGGGAGACATGTACCATTTTTTTTTTTGTCCTTCTAGAAAACACTCTCTTTCCTGGCAAGAGAACCCGAATGTCTTCTGGGAAACGCTTCCTTGCGATTCATCCCTATACTGTCATAGGAATGGCTTCCTTACTTACATTCCAGGAATGAACCTATGCTCCAGTCCTGACCAACCACTGCGTTGTTTACTGCCACCACTACCACCGCCACCACTACTACCATTGCCAACAGCAGCAGCATCAGTACCGTTAGAAAAGTCATATGACCCAAGAGAATCCAATCAGAATGAGTCTTGAGACGCCTGTGCAGCTCCTGGAACGGAGATATTTTCTTTGCCGCACAGAGCTCCTGACCTGTCTGGCTTTCATGGAGCGCACAGAGCTCCTGACCTGTCTGGCTTTCATGGAGACCCAATCACCAGCAAAAGTCATGGGGAAAATAAAGCAACAGAAAAGCAAACAGAGAGCCAGGCAGTGGTGGCACACACCTTTAATCCCAGCACTTGGGAGGCAGAGGCAGGCAGATCTCTGTGAGTTTGAGGCCAGCCTGGTCTACAAGAGCTAGTTCCAGGACGGGCTCCAAAGCTACAGAGAAACCCTGTCTCAAAAAAACAAAAACAAAAAAAAAACAAAAACAAAAAAAAAACTAACAGCAAACAGGTGGATAGGGTTATAATGCACTGGTAGAGCATGACCCTGAGTTCCAACACACACACACACACACACACACACACAGAGAGAGAGAGAGAGAGAGAGAGAGAGAGAGAGAGAGAGAATCTAAACAATTGAGCTAGGAAGGAAGGCCACAACAGGTCATGACCCTGAGACAGAGAACCTAGATCTAATGAGTTAATTGGCTGTCTGATTTCTAGGTGTCTTGAGTCATTAGAAACAGAACATTTAGGGCTTGGGGTGTAGTTAAGTTGGTCAGGCCTTGCCCAGTATGCACAAAGCCTCAGGTCTGATCTCCAGGACATGGCACAAGCCTCTAATCTGAGTCCTTGAGAGGTAAGGCCAGAGGATCAGAGGTTTAGGATCATCCTTGGCTATGTAGACAGTTGGAGGCCAGCCTGGGCTACATGAAACACTAGTTCCGAAAGAAGGTAAGAGAGAAAGAGAGAGAGAGAGAGAGAGAGCCTGTAAGAGGGAGCTAATAAGCAGAATTTATTGAGGGAGAGCAAAAAGCCTGAAAGGGAGGAAGTTGAGCAACACTGGAAGGGGAAAGCACTCAGCAAGACCTAGCTTGAGCCTGTCTTGGCCTGGTCTGCAGCTGGAGCGCTCCAGCAGTCTGAGACACAGGAAGGTTTTTGTGTCTCAGTTTCTCAGTCACTGGCTGTGGGCCTTGAGGGAGTGCCAGTCCCTGAGGCAGCTCTCTTTAACTGAGGGCAACATTGGGGAATTGGGGGCAGCTGGAACCCAGGTTTCTCTGGCTAAGGTGATAGGCGAAGGGCCCAGCTGACTCCGCCTCCCCTCCAGAGTTCCGCGGTAGGCAAATGTAAGGAGTGAAACAGCAGGCTGTGACCAGACTGCCAGAGCACGGTGAGGCTATGGCCTTCCCTGACGATAGGTCTCATCTATTACAAGCTATACTTTTGTATTTCTGTCAGCATGGGTGACCATGCTGGTCCTTCTGCTTGAGCTAACTGATAGGGAGTCCTTTCCACACCCCCTTCCTCTAGTTTTTCCCTCCATAAACTGGTCTAATTCACTCTTTCTTGAACTTTTTGTGTAGAGGAAGCTAAGGTAGGATCTCATGTAGCCCGGGCTAGCCTCCAACTCACTGTGTAGCCAAGGATAACCTTGAACCTCTGATCCTCCTGCCAGCACATCTTAAGGACTGAGACTATAAGCACACACCACCATGCCTAGTTTTTTCTTGTATTTTTACCAGCTCTTTGTGTGTGAACTTTGTAGCCTGCTGGGCAAGCCATCCAACTATGGGCCTATACCCATGGTCAGTGTGATTAATTCTTCAATACAGTGTAGGCCTTTGAGCTTAACCCTGCTGATAACCAACATCCAAGCGTTGTGTGGCTCACTTTCCTATCTTTCTTTCTAAGACAGTGTCTAGCCCTGGCTAGCCTGTAACCAACATTGTAGACCAGGCTGGCCTGAACTGCAGAGAACCAGCCTCTGCCTCCTGAGTGCTGGGATTAAAAGCCTGCCTCACCCTGGCTGGTCACTTTCTGGCTACGTTTATCCATTGCGGCAACTCGCTCTTCCCACGCAGTCATCTCATCCCTTGGCTACCGCTGCTGATCTCTGAAGGGCAAACCCAATGACAGTGCATTTTGGCAGACTGCTAGACATTGATCCCACACACACAGCCTGCAATCCACACGCCTAGAAAACACACCCATTCATCCTTTCTTCTCTGTCTCTCTTCCTGGGTAATTTTTCCAAAGGTATTCTCCGGGTCTTCACTGAGCTGTCCTCAGTAACCTCTCATTAGGGCGGGGCCTCTTGCCTGGAATGTCCCTCTCTTCATTTCCTATTGAATCCCATCTTTCATCACACCTTCTCCAGGAAACCCTTTACTATTTCTGTGACCCACCTGGATCTTTTCTCTCCCTGACAGTACACATAGGCCAACCACAGTGCTAACAAGCACCTTAAGGGCATGGTGAGGGTTAGCTGGTGGTAGCCTGTAGCTGCTATGATGCCCATACTCCAGGTAAGGAAATGGAGGCTTAGTGAGGCTAAGTACCTTGCCTACTGTCACAAAGCTAAACACTAGCAAAACCAGAGTCCAGGTCCTAAAATTAGAATCCTGGATACAATTCAGCAAATATTTATTGGCTGTATACAGAGAGATAGAGGAAATTAAGATTAAATAGGCCAGGCATGGTAGTACATGCTTTTAATCCCAGCACTCAGAAAGCAGAGGCAGGAGGACATCTCAGGGTTCAGGCTGAGCCTGGTCTCCACAGTGAGTTTTTGGTTCGAGACAGGATTTCTCTGTGTAACAGCCCTAGCTGTCCTGGACCTAGCTCTTGTAGACCAGGCTGGCCTCTAACTCACAGAGATCCGCCTGCCTCTGCCTCCTGAGTGCTGGGATTACAGCCGTGTGCCATCACCGCTTTTTTTTAAGGGCTTAATTTTTGCCAGAGTCACAAACAGTGTCTGCAGATGCCACAAACGGCAGCTATGCTGTGAAGACAATGGTCATGAGAGCTTGAGTCTGGTGGGGTCCAGTAAAGCCACAGGCAGGTTCGTTAGACAGGAGTGAGGTGCGGGGCATGGCAGCTCAGAAAACTCTGCCAACGCAGGGCATGTTTGAGCAAGGGAACCATCTGGTTTGCTTTGGGAGACAAGGCTCCAATTTGCTGGTCGAGGTCCTGCTGTCAAAAGTAAAGAATGCTGGGGTGAAGGAGTCTGCTCGCCCTTGAGAGCGGGCGCTAGACCAAGATAAGCATCGCCTGGTAGTTCCACACCTCTTTTTTTTTTTATGTCTTGTTGTTGACTGTGTTTTTGTTTTACTAGACAAGGTATCAGGCTGTAGCCCAGGCTGGCCTTGAACTCATGACAATCAGGCTGCATCCATCTCCTGAGTACTGAAAATATGGGCATAATTACAGTTGCCACACCCACATAATAGTTTGTTGGTTGGGTTGGAAAGACTCTGAAATGGATTTGGGGAGTCGAGAGAATAGCTTAATGTTAAACGATGCTTGGCATGAGATTGGGGTGGGGGGCTTGTTATTATTGTTTTCTTTCACTGTTGGGAATCAACCCCGAACATGCTAGGCAAGTAAGTGCTCTACTATTGACTTATATTCCAAGACATATTTTCCGCTTATATTCTACAAACAGTTTCTCTTGCTCTGGCCCCTAAAAACCATCCTTGAGAAGAGGCAATCACTTTTTAGTGTGCCCATAAAAAGCACAGATTGGGAACTGTAGTTGACAACAATAAATTGAGTGTTTAAAAGTAGGTAGTAGAGAGGGGTTTGAATATTATTAACACAGAGTGATGGATGGATAGATAGATAGATAGGTGATAGATAGGTGATAGATATATAGATACATAGATAGAAGATAGATGATAGAGAGACAGATAGATGATAGATAAGTGATAGAGATATAGATAGATAGAAGATAGATGATAGAGACAGAGAGAGAAAGAAAGAGAGAGAGAGAGAGAGGACAGACAGATACACCAATTAGCTTGATCTAAACATTACACATTGTGTACCTGTAATGGAATGTCACATTGTATACACAAATATATGCAATTACAATTACAATGTGTCAATTTAAAACGTTTTGAATGGTGGTGGCACAAGCCTTTAATGCTGGTAATGGCAGGCGGATCTCTGTTCTCTGTGAGTTCCAGGGCAGCCAGGGTTACACAGAGAAATCCTGCCTCAAAACAACAACAACAAAACCCCAAAGAAACAAAAAAACAAAACAAAACAACAACAACAACAAAAAGGTTTTAGCCTATGTATGTGTGGCTTTTGAGAAGTAATAGCAGAAGGATCAGGAGTTCGAAGCCTGATCATTAGTTTAGGTTACCTGGGATCATGTTTCAAAAAACATAAACCCCACAAATAAGTAAATATTTATATATGTTAATATATATTTAAATCCCATATGATATATGAATACCCATAGCCTCTAAACTACTAATAATTTTGACTGAGTAATAAAGTACTAAGCCCTCAGCAAACCTTTTTAAACTGAGTATGAATACATAAACAGTGTGATTAAAAGCACAGAGACTTGTGGGAATAGTGGCCTTCAACTACAGTCTTAGCACTTGGAAGGCTGAGGCTGGAGGATTGTTGCCAGTTTGAGGCCAGCCTGGTCTACAAGGTGCATAATGAGATCCTGTCTCAAAACAAACAAGGGCTGGAGAGGAGGCACTGCTCTTGCAGAGGAGCTGAGTGAGGTCCTCAGCAGCACTGTCAGGCAGCCCACAGCTTCCTTTAGGTGCAGGGGAACTGACGCCCTCTTTTGGACTCCACAGGCACTGCACCCAGGTGCAACTACACACACACACACACACACACACACACACACACACTTACACATAATCACAAAATACAAATAAATAAAATAAACAAATAACAACAACACACTGTGACTCTGTTTAAAGTGTTTTTTGGATCCTACAGTATTACTTGATAACACTAGGAATCTAGTTGTGGGTTTTTTTTGTTTTGTTTTTTGTTGTTGTTGGTTTTTTTTTGGTCATTGTTGCTTTGGGTATTTTTGCTTTATTTGTTTTGAGATAGGTAACCTTGACTTGTCCTGGAACTCACTATACTGACCAGGCTCAAATTCACAGAGACCCTGCCCCTGCCTCCTGAGTGCTGCAATTAAAGGTGTGGGCTACCACGTCTAGCTTGAATCTGTATTTTACTCAGTGTGTATGAGTCTAACATCTCTCTCAATTCCCCCAATGCCATTTTATGGCAGATTGCAGCCTTATCTCCATCTCAAAGACAGGAAAAAAATGGGAGGTCAGACAAGAACAGTAGTGAGTGACCAGCTGTCCCAGTTTGCAGGACAAAGTAAAGATTCGAGACCTTGGGTGCGGAGTCCCCACAGGTCAGGGCAAATCTCAGCAGTTGCTCCACCTACGAGATACTTTCTATATCTCGTATTCCACAAATCAGGCCAACTCACAAATCTGACCTGTTGGAGTTTATTCTGTCCTTGCTTTATTTTGTCATTATAACCAGTATCTCCTACCTCCCACAGCCACACAGGACTTTTTAACCTGGGTTCTAGGGACCAGAACTCTGCCACCAGTCCCCTGCCCAGTTCTCTTTTGGTACTCTGGGAAAGATGCAAATATAGGGTGCTTTGTTTTTTCCATGCTGATCTCGTTTCTTTTGCTTGCTCAGTCATAGCGTAGAGACCAAACTTAGAGATCGTCAAGCATGCTAGACAAGCCTTCTGTAAACGTTACACTTCCGTTCCTAAAACACATTCTTACACTGACCTGTGTATTTGGGGCCTGAGCATCTAGAAGGTCAGAGAATCACAAAATGGATGAGTTTTCATCTGGAAGCAAAGGAATCCAAGCTGGGCCAAATCTTTGCGGGAGGATTGTCTAACTAGAGAGCTACTTTATAAACTGTTCTTTGGCGCCTCCCGGTGGTTATGATCGCAATATCGCTTTGCAATATTACTATTTTTAATCCTTCCTGAAAAAGCAGAAACAACAGCCAAATGATACTAAACTGAAGATAAATATTAAAGCTGGATGTGGTGAATCCCAGGACTTGGGAGACTGAGGCAGGAGGATCACAGCTGTTCAAGACAAGTTGGTCTATATCATGACTTCCAGACCAGTCAGGTATATAAGGAGACACTGTTCAAAAAGTATTAACAGGATTTTGTGTGTGTGTGCGTGTGCATGTGTGCACGTGTGCGTGTGTGTCCGTGTGTGTGTGCGCGTGTGTGCATATGTGCATGTGTATGTCTGTGCTTGTGTGCACGTGTGTGTGTGTGCTGATGCCCTGCTCTATCACTCCCCACTTTAGCCATTCTCTGAGCCTGGAGCTATGCCGGGGGTCAGCAAACTATAGCAATCCGCCCTACACATAGCACATGGGGGTTATAAGCACAAGTGGCCACACCCAACTTTTTTTTTTTTATTCAGATGCTGGGGATTCAAGCTCAGACGCACCTGGTCACCTGGCAAGCCTTCTTACTCACAGACTCATCTCTATCTCTATAGCTATAGCTATAGTTTTTTGTTTTGTTTTGGTTTGGTTTTTTGTTTTTTCTCTTAAATAAAATCTGCCCAAGCTGTTGCAGTACAGGGTGGAGAGGATCAGGTCCACAGTTAAAGTGCATGCCAAAAGAGCTCAGACATCAAAACAAGATCTCACTGCAATATTTCAACAAATCAAAATGAATGCAAACATCCCTGACTAGTGAGACAAGATCTCATGGAGACCAGGCAGACTTGGAACTCACTCTGTAGTCAAGGTTGGTCTTGAGTTCACATATTTCTGTCTCCTAAGTGCTGGGTCTGTGGGGTGGAGTCCCCAAAGTCAGCTTATGTCCTGTTCCCCATCCCTTCAGGGTTGGAATAGAACACAGAGCCTCAGACATGTTAGGTAAGTCCTTGACCGCTGAACATGTCCAGCCCAAGGTCAAGTCTAAAACACAGAACAAGCAGCTTCTAAGCCTGCCCTGACCCTGCCTCCATCCCCTTACCCTGCCCTGACCCTGCCTCCATCCCCTCACCCTGCCCTGACCCTGCCTCCATCCCCTCACCCTGCCCTGACCCTGCCTCCATCCCCTCACCCTGCCCTGACCCTGCCTCCATCCCCGCACCCTGCCCTGACCCTGCCTCCATCCCCGCACCCTGCCCTGACCCTGTCCTGACCCTGCCTCCATCACCACACCCTGCCTCTGGGCTGGGGATCCTCCACTGTATAAATGAAGACAACTGAGCAGTAGGAAGTCCTTTTTCTTCACTCTTCTTGTCTATAATGTGAAACCTTGGAACAAACCCTTTCTCCCTTAAGTTGCTTCTGTCTGGGTATTTACCATAGCAACAGGAAAGCAACTAAGACATCTTTTGCTACACAGGAAGTTCAGGGCCAACCTGGTCTACCTGAGATCTCAAAACAAAGCAAAACCAAAAGCCAAGCAAACCAAACACAGCGAGGTGAGCGCCTCTTCTGGGGAGGGCTGAAGGCTGCCAGGAGGCTGGCAGAGCTCCATCGCCTGACCTGGAAGCTTTCAAGGTAATTATGAGAGGATTTGCTTTATGAGAATTCATTATGCTTGACATTTGTTTCATGTGGTTTTTCCCTTATAATAAAAAGTTTTTCCAAAAGAGTGGAAAACAGCACATCTGCCCCAGTTACTCTTCCTGAAGGCTTTGTGTCTCCAAGGTGTTCACAGAGTCCATGTTCTTTTTTGTTTGTTTGTTTGTTTGTTTTTAGAGACAGGGTTTTCTCTGTGTAACAGCCCTAGCTGTCCTGGAACTCACTCTGTAGACCAGGCTGACCTCAAACTCACAGAGATCTGTCTGCCTCGGCCTCCCGAGTACTGGAATTAAAAGTGGGAGCCACCATGTCTGGCGAGTTGTTTCCTTGCTTTGTTTTTGTTTTTACTGTTTGTTTAAGATTTATTTTTAGCCAGGCAGTGGTGGCGCATGCCTTTAATCCCAGCATTCGCGAGGCAGAAGCAGGCGGATATCTGTGAGTTCAAGGCCAGCCTGGTCTACAAGAGCTAGTTCCAGGACAGGCACCAAAAACTACAGAGAAACCCTGTCTCGAAAAAATCAAAAAAAAAAAAAGATTTATTTTTTTGTGTCTGTCTGTCTATACTTGAGTATAATGTGCACCTTGTGCATGCAGGATCCCAAGCAGCCTAGAGAGAAAGTATGCATGGATCTGGAGTTATAGGCAGTGTGAGCCATCACGTGGGTGCTGGGAACCAAACCAGACTGCAAATGCAGTATGCAGTTTTAACACCAAGCTGTCCCTCAAGTCCAAAACATAGTTTTAAAATCAACTGTTCAGAAGTTGTTGGTTTTTTTTTTCAAAGTTAGAGAATTTTTACTATCTGATTTTAAAGCTCAGTTTAATGCTTCAGTGCTGCGGATGGTGGGACATTAGTGTTAGGACAGACGCACAGATAACAGAAAAGGGGATCTTCTGTTTGTGGTCAGTTGATTTTGTACAAAGGTCCCAGGACAGTTCAACAGGAAATGGACCTGTCAACAAATGTCACTGGGGCAATAGGGGAGCCAATATGAGAAATCAAATGTAGAGCCTCCCTCCACGCAGCACAAAAAGTAACTCAGAATGGACCATAGATGTGAGTCTGTGTGGAGCCTGGTGTGTGATACGTGTTTGTTGTATGTAAGTGTGATATGTGTATGTGTAGTATGTGTGTGGTCTTGTAAGAAGGCTGCTTGTTGATTCCTGGCCACTTAGCCCCAAAATAATCACACAGAAACTATTATTTAAATCACTGTTTAGCCCATTAGCTCTAGCTTCTTATTTTCTAACTCTTACATCTTAATTTAGCCCATCTCCATTAATCTGTGCATCACCGCATGGTCATGGCCTACCAGCAAAGTTTCAGCACATCCATTTCCGGCTGTGGCTCCACAGCTTCTCTTTGACTCTGCCTCCTTTATCCCAGCAGTCAGCTTAGTTTTCCCTGCCTAACTAAGTTCTACCTTGCTATAGATCCAAAGCAGGTTTTTTTTTTTTCAAATTAATCAATGGTATTCACAGGGACATGCCACCACGCTCAGCTCCAGCCAAGGTGACAGGGACATGCCAACACGCTCAGCTCCAGCCATGGTGACAGGGACATCTCACCACGCTCAGCTCCATCCATGGTGACAGGGACATCTCACCACACTCAGCTCCAGCCAAGGTGACAGGGACATGCCAACACGCTCAGCTCCAGCCATGGTGACAGGGACATCTCACCACGCTCAGCTCCATCCATGGTGACAGGGACATCTCACCACACTCAGCTCCAGCCGAGGTGACAGGGACATGCCACCACGCTCAGCTCCAGCCAACGTGACAGGGACATCTCACCACGCTCAGCTTCATCCATGGTGACAGGGACATCTCACCATGCTCAGCTCCAGCCGAGGTGACAGGGACATCTCACCATGCTCAGCTCCAGCCGAGGTGACAGGGACATCTCACCACGCTCAGCTCTAGTATTCCTTTTGGCAAACTCCTTTAGAATGTCTTTAGTTTTTATCCCTAAAATGTGAGATGCAGACAGTGCGGGCCCCATTCTTCTTTCTTTCACATGATTGGGATTGAACCCTGCAGAGTGTCTACCACTGGGCCACACTGCCAGCCCTTTCTTCCTTTATTTCAACACCGGATCTACCTGCCTCAGCTCTGGGAGGCACCCAGCCAGACCATCAACATTCTCTCCCTAAGGTGGAGACTCAACAAATCCAGGCCAGTCAGAGTGCTCCCTGTTAGGAATGATCTTAAGACAAGCTTCTCTGCCAATGCAAATAATTCCAATCAGACCAAATTAGACCAAAATTAAAGATGCCCATGCTTACTGCAGCATTCCTGGGTAACCAGGAGCATAGCGAGGGAAAGAGAGAGAGAGACAGAGGGGGAGATCACGCAAAACCTGAAGACCACGAGGGTTTTTTTTGGGGGGGGGGAGAAATCTAAATAGCCTGTGGGAGTGGTCCTGACCCTCCCTGGGAAGGGGTCAGTGCTCGGCAGGCTTTTCTGGAGGTGGAGTCTGGACTAAGGCTGGGGTGACACTTCCAAAGATGGATGCTGGGTATTACATTCCAGACTCTTTGTATAAGGGGTAACAGGGAGCTGAGGTGATGCTTATAATCAACATTTTAGGTTCTCTTTGGACAAACGGGTGTCAGCTCAAGTCTGGCTACTTCCTGCAGGCATGGGGCAATGTGGGGAAGGGGAGAGCTGGAAGTTGGTGGACTCACGCTCAGTGAGAGGGGCAGCTGGAGTGGCATCCAGTTTAACTGTCATTCTGGAGTCCGCAGGCAGCTGCTTTTTGAGGCATATGAGAAGGCAGGTGGCTAGGAGAGAAAAAATATTGTTATTTTTGGCCCTATAAAATGGGGCTAGCCATGGGAAGTCACTAACTGCCGCAAAGAATGGGACAGAGACGTGCCCTGGTTGTACAGGTGAGGCTCGGGTGTATAATTGGGATACAATAGCAGACAAAACCAAATTTTAGTTGGCAGGTGTCCTTGATCCAAGAGAGTTGGTACCAGTGGTGGAGTCCCAGGAGCTGGTGTAGGTGTTTGGCATTGTCTGGAGAGTACTTTGTAAGTTGGTTTTGGCCTAGTCACCAGGAGTGACCTGTAAAATATGTTTGAAACTGGCTGGGTTAAATTAGGATCTGGAGACTGTTTTTGTTTTGTTTTGTTTTTAATATTTGTTTATTTATTATGTATACAATATTCTTTTTTTTAAATATTTATTTATTTATTATGTATACAATATTCTGTCTGTATGCCTGAAGGCCAGAAGAGGGCGCCAGACCTCTTTACAGATGGTTGTGAGCCACCATGTGGTTGCTGGGAATTGAACTCAGGACCTTTGGAAGAGCAGGCAAAGCTCTTAACCACTGAGCCATCTCTCCAGCCCATGTATACAATATTCTGTCTGTGTGTATGCCTGCAGGCCAGAAGAGGGCACCAGACCCCATTACAGATGGTTGTGAGCCACCATGTGGTTGCTGGGAACTCAGGACCTTTGGAAGAGCAGGCAATGCTCTTAACCTCTGAGCCATCTCTCCAGCCCTGGAGACTGTTTTTTTACCAGACCTGATTTTTGATAAAGGGAATTGGGAACTCTGGATTTTTAAGATACACCTGAAACCTGTTAGTCCTGGACTATGAAGCCTGCTAAAGAGAGGCACACCTCTCTGTATTTTACCTTAAGTCATCAAATGCCATTAGACAGACAATTAAAGCAAGTTGGGAACTCTGGATTTTTAAGATACAACTAAAACCTGTTGATCTTGAACTGAGAAGCCTGTGAAAGGGGCACATCTGTTTGTATTTTTAGCAGGAAACTTAACAAATGTAGTAATGAGCTACCAGTACCTTAAGTCATCAGATGCCATTAGACAGGTCTAAGGGAATAAATGAGCAGAAATGAGACAGCATTTTAGCTACACAGGCAACCCCAAATCTCTTCAGTCCTTGAAGAATGTCAGCCTAGAAGCAGCGCCTGCTGTTAGCTGCTGAGTACAAGAGGCCCAAAGATTTTCCTGTGAGGGGGGAGATTTAGTCTACCTGTCTTGGCAGGATGAGAAGATCACTTCCCCGGTGGCATCCAGGAAGCTGAAGAGGTGAAATGCCGCTTTGTGTTGTGTGGGTGGCTTTGCCAAACCCAAAGGCAAGCCTCAAGGCAGAAGGTCTTCTGTAACCATGCGTCTTCTTGGAGGAGCTATGGGATGCTGGCATGTCTCTGTGTTAGAAGCTCTTTTGTCAAATGCTATACTCTTAGGTCTGTAAAGGCACTTGAGAGTCAGGGTATTATTACCTGTTGTTTTAAACTGGGCATATAAGCTACATTTAGACATGTATTTTATCCAATTAGTTATAGTTTACCAATGCTAGTAAATGTAAGAAGATTAAAAGGAATATTTTAAGAAGTCAAAGAATACTAGTGCATGTGGATACGCTCTTACCCGAGATGGTGGTGGGGTCAAAATGGCGGTTACCCACGTGTCTGTATTTTTTTAGAGCTGTTTTAGTCTGGAGTTATCTTAAAACAAGCACACATGCACACAGAAACAGAAATCCACATTCTTACACAGACATACTGTGGCCACATTATTCTAACAGACAAACAGAACACTTCTAGAAAACCTGTGTCAGCTGACCAACTTAAAATCCCGGCGTAGTTAGGGGACGGAAGCCGGGAGAGTGGAAGAACAGGGGGAAACAGATCCGTTTTGGGGACTCCCAGGGTGAGACAAACAGCTAGAGAAGCAGGAAAGAGAAGTGTGGAGGGGAGCGGGACGTAGAAGTGGGGGCAGGATCACACATTTAGAAACCACGGGCTACAGGGAAGCGGGAGGGAGAAGCAGAGAGGGGAGGTGAACATAGAAGCCCGGGACGGGAGTAGGGAACAGAGGAGGGAACTTGCGGCAGAAACCGTGGGCTATGGAACCTTGTTTGCTTTACATCAGATGTTAGATAGCCCCAATATAAAAGGATTTTTGTGAAAGGTAGCCCAAGGGCGTTTGAGAAAATGGCTTTGAAATACAAGGACCCAGTAGACGCCCACGCCTACTGGGACTCAAGCCACCATACAGAACTTTTGAGTCAAAACGGGGGTGCATGAGAATTGAGTGGCAGACGTCTCCAAACACACCCAAGTCTTCTCTCAGTGAGGCATGGCTGGCCCTGAGGGTCAGACTTCCCGTGCCGCCTCGACTTCAACAGAAAGCCCAAAAAGCAAATGGGTCCCCTAACCCTACCGGCCATGTACTCCAAAAGGAGAACTCACGGAGTCTAAGCTGGTCTTAGCCTGGCGGAGAGTGCGCAAGAAGGACATTTTCCCAGCCCATGGTGCTGGGTCCATGGGAAAAACTGACCCCTCAGTGGGAAACCTCCGTATATTAGGAGTAATCTTAAGACGAGCCTCTCTGCCACCGCAAATAATTCAAATTAGGCCAAAGTAAAAGATGCCCACGTTGACTACAGTGCTCCCGGGTGTCCGGGAGTATGGTGAGAGAAAGAGACAGACAGAAGGGGCGATCATGCAAAACCTGAAGACCATGGGGTTTTGTTTGTTTGTTTGACTGGCAACCTAAATAGCCTAGTGGTCCTGATTCTCTCTGTGGAGGGGTCAGCGCTTGGTGAGCTTTTCCGGAGGTACAGTCTGGACTAAGGCAACCCCCAGGCTAGGGGCTGGGGTGGCACTTCCAAAGATGGATGCCGGGTATTACACTCCCTTGGATTTCACCAGGGTCAGTTGGAAAATGTTCTCTCTCCCCTCTAATTCCAAAAGTATTTATTTTATTTTTTGAGGAGTCTCACTGCGTAGCCCTGGCTGGACTGGAACTTCCTATGTAGAAAGACAAACAAATGTAGGCTCTGAGCCACCCATAGCCACCTCGCTTGGACACACAAAGTGTGATTGCTGTTTTGTGGAGCCTTCATACACTAGTTCTTAGGGAGAATTTTTTTTTCTTGCTTGATCGTTCGGTGGTACTCAGGGTCCCTTTGCACCTGAGTCTTTCTAAACTAGAAGGCAGGGGAATGAAAATGCAGCGACGTAGAGGACGTAGATGACGTAGAGCGCGATAAAGGATGGTGGTGGGGTGCGGCACTGATGACGTAGAGCGCGATAAAGGATGGTGGTGGGGTGCGGCACTGATGACGTAGAGCGAGATAAAGGATGGTGGTGGGGTAACAGCACCCTGCAGCTGAGCAGGAGCAGCCTGGTGAAGGCAATGAGAAAACATAATCACTGGGGTTCCCAGCAGGGAGGGCTGGCTTCTTGCTGAGAAGACAGGTGTGGCTTTAAAGCCTCCACGCTCTCTACTGGGAGGTCAGGCACACACCTATTGTAACTCAGCACTGCCCTGCTGTGTGCTGCTTTCTCTGATACACAGTGAGAAAATGAAGGTTCCTTCCCGGCTCTGGCCAGAATTTCCACCTATTGAGTCCCTTACCCCTGCTCTGTGGGTGGCCATGGACTCCACTGTGCTGTGCCGGTACCTGGATTCCTGACTCACCCTGGAATCCTTTACAGAGATCTGTTTCTCTGCACCGCAGTGTTCAGTGTTCACGGAGAATTTCTGCTAAGGCTGAGGCTGAGACTATTGCTCGGTTGGTAGACTGCTTAGCGAGCATGCACAAAGCCCCGGGCTCTGAATGAAAACTGAGGCCGTGAATGCTCCTAGGTCTGGGGCTGAGGAGAAAAGTTGCTTTGTAAGTGTGAGGGAGAAAACCGCCTGAAGAATCAAAGTATTATTTTTCTTTAAGTACATACATTTTAACTTCTGTTCCTATTTAAACCGATCTCAGTAGGTTTCCACTTGGCTGGCAGACATATCTAAGCATCAGTTGCTGACTACAACCTGCTCTGAATGACTGCCTTGCTGAGAGCTGATGTGGCCAGTCCAGCTGATGTGAATGCTCCCTGTCTCTTCAACAGAGTCTGTGAACCACATGCTTCTGATGAGTGCCCCATGGCCTGAATTTCCTCCTTACCTTTGGCTAGCCTTTCAGCCTACTGGGGCCCTGGTGACAATGCCCCATGTCAGCTTGAAGTAGTTGCATAAAGGAACACATTGTCCCATGCTCCCTGCCCAGAACAGGTTGAAATGCTGAGACAAGGGGGAACTCCTGGCATGGGGGTACAGTGACTACCTAGAGTGCCCGTTGATATACCAGACCAGGGGATATTATGTACTAGTCAGGCTTGTTCCGAGAATACCTGTCACACTGATCAGGAGTGATCAGACCTCATGCAGAAAGGATGGAGTCAGCCTTCACGGTTATGGAGACATAAGAGAGCCTATTGTTTGGTTGGAAGTGTCACCCCAGCCCCCTGGCAGTCCTATATCCAAAGAGTCTGGAATGTTTGGGTCCAGGCTTCATACCAGCCCTGGCATCCATGTGTTGGGGTGTCTAAGATGTTTGGGTAGAACTTTTCATCCCAAGCCCCTTCCCCGGGGAGTTGCCACAGTCCAGACTCCACCTCTAAGAAAGCTGGCCAAATGGTGACCCCTCCCCAGAGAGGGTCAAGACCACTCCCACAGGCTCTTTAAACTGTCCCCAGCAAATGAACATGGGGTCTTTCTGGTTCTCCTTTTCCCTCTCCGAGCTTTCCCGGTTTTTCTTCCCGTCTCCATCCCTGGGGGACCTGGAAGGCCACCCAGGAGTGCTGGCATCGATTAAACCTGGGCTTTTTCTAATTCAGTTTGATTTGGATTATTGCATTGGCTTATCAGCCGGGCCATAAAAACTTTTCACCTATGACAGTCCTCACCCTTGGCCTACTTTTAGGCACTAGCCTGGGGGATTGGGAATGGGAATCTCAGCACTAGTAACCCAGAATCAGTATTACTCCAGCCTACGTGTTGCCATAGATGCATAGAAAAATCCATCCCCCACCCAGAGGAGTCCTTATCCTTCCAGGCGGAGGTAGTCTTGCAGAACAGGAGGGGATTAGATCTTCTTATGGCAGGTTGGGCTCTGTGCAGCTCCAGGGGAAGAATGTTGTTTCTTCACTGATCATTCAGGAATAATCAAAGGCAACATGGCCAGTGTTGGAGAAGGACTGGCGAAGCAGAAAGAACGCCAGGCCAGCCAGGGTTGGTTTGAAACCTGGTTTAATAACTCCTCTTGGTTGACCGCTCTCATCTCTACAGGGACCCCTGGTGATTCTGCTTTTGTTACTGACTTTTGGGCCTTGCATTTTTTAAAAAGATTTATTTATTTATTATGTATACAGTATTGTGTCTGCCTGCAGGCCAGAAGAGGGCACCAGATCTCATTACAGATGTTTGTGAGCCCCCATGTGGTTGCTGGGAACTGAACTCAGGACCTTTGGAAGAGCAGGCAGTGCTCTTAACCTCTGAACCATCTTTCCAGCCCCAGGGCCTTGCATTCTTTTTTTTTTTTTTTTTTTTTTTTTTTTTTTTTTCCGAGACAGGGTTTCTCTGTGGCTTTGGAACCTGTCCTGGAACTAGCTCTTGTAGACCAGGCTGGTCTTGAACTCACAGAGATCCGCCTGCCTCTGCCTCCCGAGTGCTGGGATTAAAGGCGTGCGCCACCATCGCCCGGCCCAGGGCCTTGCATTCTTAACCAGCTACTGAAATTCATGAAAGACAGGTTGTGTATAATACAATTTATGGTCCAGAGATCACAAATCTACAGTCCTCTCAGTACTGAAGACACTCATGAGAGAACTGCTAGGAACCCATGATTGGGTTCACTATACTTACTAGAAGGGGGGTGGGAATGAAGAACCAAAGTTCCTCCATTTTGTCCTCCGCCTCCATCGTGTGTCTTGTGTAAGCTATTTCCTGTAAAACATTCCAGTCCTCAGAAATGGCTAGGGGCAAAAGTAACAGGGTAGCCAGCTGGAAAGTACAGAGAACTGCAGAATGTCCCCACCTGAAGGCCAGCCAATAAGAAAACTTGACAAGCAACAGGTAAGGTTCGAAAATAAAATTTCTGAAAAGTCCCTAAATGTGAGCCAATCAGGATTGAGCCCATCACCCCACACCTTGCTAATATAACTTTTCTGGTTTTTGCCTTTAAATAATACCTCCTCTCACTGCTGCACTGACGAACTCCCTGCCAGCTTGAAAAGGAGCACACAATAAACCTTGCTTTTGCATTTTGGTAGTCAGTCTCCCTGGTGGTCTTTTGGGGTCCCCACAGACTGCATAACATAGCCAGGAGGAACATTGGTGAGAGAGGAAGAGAAGGGGGGTGGCAGAAGTAGACGGAGAGAGAGAGAGAGAGAGAGAGAGAGAGAGACAGAGAAAGAAAGAGAGAGAGACAGAGAGAGGAAGAGAGCAGATAGTCAAAATGGCTATTGATAGGACAGAGAAGCTGAGGGAAGGAAAGCCCCCGGGTTGGAGAGGTTTAGGGAAGGGGGAGGGCTCAGAAGTGCTGGCAGGAGTCACAGGTACTGAGTGAGAGATCTATCCCAGGTTCCTTTTATATATATATATATATATATATATATATATATATATATATATAATTTATTTTTATTTTATTTCCATTTGGTATTTTGCTACATGTATGTCTGTGTGAGGATGTCAGATCTTGGAGTTACAGACAGTTGTGAGCCGCCATGTGGGTGTTAGGACTTGAACCCAGTTCCTCTGGAAGAGCAGTCAGTGCTCAACCACTGAGCCATCTCTCCAACCCTATCCTAGGTTTCTTAAAGATCTAATAGATTTAGGTGCAGCACGTCTTTAATCCCAGCACTCTGGAGGCAGAGACGGGAGGATCTCTATCAGTTCTAGGGCAGTCTGGTCTACAGAGCGAGTTCTAGGACAGGCTCCAAAGCTACAGAGAGCTCCAAAGCTCTCAAACAAACAAAACAAAACAAATAAAATGAGAAAAACAGAAGGAAGGTGTGGTACATGCCTGTCACCCCAGCACTTGGGAGGTAGAGGCAGGAAGATAAAGAGGTTAAACTCCTCCTGGCTATATAGCCAGTATGAAGACAGCCTAGGTTACATGAAAGCTTGTCTACAAACAAAGTAAAGAAAGCAAAATCAAAAAACTACTGCTAAAACCCAATGATAAAGAAATGGGAAAAAAATTCTACCATTTGGGAGGTTTAAGCAGAGGGATAGAGAGTTCAAGGCCAGTCTAAGCTACACACTTGAGTTCAAGAGTATAAAGACCACTCTCTGGTGGAAGAGTTGTTGTTACTCTGTAGATGGTGGAAAGACCAGTCTAGTGGAAGGGTTATTGTTCCTCTGTAGATGGAGAAATTACTGCTTAATTTCTATTGAAATTTTGTTTTATGCAGATTTGTGCTAAATACTAAGAGGAAGTAAGTAGTTGTAATTCCAGCACTCAGGAGACAGAGGCAAAAGGATTTCTGTAAGTTCAAGGTCAGCCTGGTCTACGTAGCGAGTTTCAGGACAGCCAGGGCAAGCTTTATTTGTTAGATCATAAACAAAATATCAATATATTTTGCCTTTTTGTCTCATATTAAAAAGGTTATAACTAATATAAGAAAAGCTTTATACAATAAGTGTAATGGTCTGCTCTGTCCCTTTAAGAGATAAGTCATGCCCACTCCCTCCTCATCCGCCTGAGGCAAGTTGATCTTCAGCTTCCAGCCTGGGTCCTTTTCTTTTCCATCTCCCCCTAGAAGAGGCAGCTTTTGTCTCCCTTCTCCCCTTCCCTCTTCTGTTTCTCTCTCTCTCTCTCTCTCTCTCTCTCTCTCTCTCTCTGCCTCTCTCTCTACTCTTCTCCTCTTCTCTTTCTCCTCCATAACCCACTAAATAAATATCCAACCTCACTCTGCTTGGCAGGCCTATCCATGTCTCTGTCTCTCACCTGCCACATGGCGCCATGTGGCTCCCTGCCTGGGACCACCTTTAGAGACCTATGGTGTGGTCTTGTGGGAGTGCCCATTTGTCTGTCTCTCCTCAAGGGACTGGTTGCCCCATCAAGGTCTTTCACCCACCATGCAGCTCCCTGCCTGGGATTGTGGCCAACTGCAGCCACTCAGGGAACTTCCCTATCCCTGCCTGGGGCTGGCTGCTCTTGGGACCCACTGCCTGCTGCCACTTTGGGGACCTGCGGCATGGTCTCATGGCCCACTGCAGCCACTCAGAGACCTGCAGCATTTCACTTTTACCATTACAATAAGTACAATAACTTCATATAATATATACAAGTAATAAGTACATTAACAATGTCTAGTCCATTTGCATTCAACAAATTCAGAGAAAATACTTCATTATTTATCCTATCTTGGTGAGTCCAAAGTCTTGTACCTAATTTACTTTTTATCATAATTTGAATTACCATCCAAAACTTTTGATCTCTCTCAAACTTATACACTTTACAATTCTTTAGTGAATTTCTTTTCTGAGTCTCATAAATAAGAAAAACTATCTTGTCTTCAACTACTTGGAAGACCTAAGAAAAAAGTGATATTAACTGAGTGAGCAGGAAGTGCAAACAAGTGACTTCTAAAAATTGTGAGTAATGACAGTAACAGCTGGCTGCCTGGACAGTCATGCAAAATTCCTCTGCAACATTGGGGCATCCATCTTCAGCTGACAGGCCTAGAATATTTGACAGACTTTTCTGTGAAACAAAAAGATTGTTCTTCTTTGAAGGATTGTCCCACCTTTCTTGACAAAATTTGGCAGTCACTCTCTTTTGTGCCTTGCTTGTCGAATTAGGATAGCACACTGTCAGCAGTCACGGCAAGGGCATTTTCTTGCCCAGTGGCTTACTTTTGCCACAAAGAAAGAAAACTTCATGTGGAATTTCTTTGATGCCCATTATCTCCTCTGGAATAGATTGGTGCTGCCAGGAGCAGAAATGTCTCATTGTCATAAAAAAAGAACCTATGTTATTAATACATCTTAAATGCCATTTCCGTAGATCTTTGAAGTGTTTGAAGATGACCTGTCTGTTTAAAATATATCTGTTTGACCTTGACAACATATCTAATATGACTACATGTTTAATTGTAATAGATGACTAATTACTAACCTGCATTTCCTTATTATCCTAAACAGTTGTTAACTTTCAAGAACTAGAAACTTGTATTACATTGTTAAATGAGATGTATAGATACAATACCATGAACAAGATTAGAAACGTAGCCAGGTAGTGGTGGCACATACACTCAGGAGGCAGAGGCAGGTGGATCACTGTTAGTTTGAGGCTCTCCTG
This sequence comes from Microtus oregoni, assembly GCF_018167655.1. NCBI lineage: Eukaryota > Metazoa > Chordata > Mammalia > Rodentia > Cricetidae > Microtus > Microtus oregoni. The sequence goes on from NW_024543081.1 coordinate 15,373,232, forward strand.
ATCTACAAAGGTAGTTTTAGTACAGCTAGCAGCTAGGGCTGTTGCACAGAGAAACCCTGTCTCAGAAAAACAAAAACAACAAATAAGCAAACAGAAGAAGATTAGAAATGTATGTACAGTATGTTTTAATAAAATTAATTTTTTATTTGTATCAATATACAAAATTTGTATACAATATACAAAAGTCCAATACAATGTACAATATTTAAACTTAGTAGTTGTTTTTTTTTGAGACAGGGTTTTGCTGTAGTTTTAGTGTAGTAGTTGCTTTTTAAAAGTAGATTCAATAATCTACCTTTTAATGTTATATCTACATCCACCCTTTTTTCTTTTCAGAGTAGATTCAACAATCTACCCTTTTATCTTATCATATCTGTATCCCTTTTTTGTTTTCAAAACAAGAACTCTGAATCTAATCTCCTTTGTTCAACTTTCCTCCTGACTGTAACCAATACCAACTTATAACCAACCTCCCTAAACAATGACAAATATCCATAACCCACTGAATGACGAAAACCCACCCCACTTCTTGGGAATGTGGCTGCCATATTCTTAAGTTTACTTCCTGCTGTCTGGGGCAATGGCATCTTTGGGGAATCCTGAGAAGAAAAAATTGGGTTAATTGTCAAGTCCTGGGAGAGGTAGCTGCATCATCTGTTGTCCAGTCCAGTCTCTGTGTAATGGGAAAGTGCAGGACTTGTGTTGTAATTATAATTCTGCTGGCCTGCCCTTTCACCTGGGTACCCTATCCCTTAAGAGACAAACTCCGCCTACCCCCATGCCCTTCTAGCTGATCTCATACCTCCTTTCCTCCTCTCTCTTTCTGTCTGTCCTTCTTCTGAAGAGGCAGCCTCTCCCTCTCCCTTCCCCTTTCTTCTCTTTCTCTGCCCCTTTCTCTCTATTTCTCTCTTCCCTCCATAACCCCCTTACCCTGATATCCTTCCTAATATCCAGTAAATAAACTCTCTCTGCATGGTGTATCTGTCTGTCTCCCACCGGCAGTAGTCCCCCACACCAGCAGGGGAATCTTCCAGGGTCACTCCACCGTAAATCATAACAGCTTGTCTCAAGTCCTGACTAGATCATCTCAGCTAGCTACCTTGAAACTGTCCTGAGCAGTTTGTAGTCCAAAGCCAATCTTTAGGAGATGTTTTTCAGCTTGGTGGTGTTATCACAGTTCTGATGGACCAACATTGTGGGATTCCATCTTCTTTTCAGCTTGGTGGTGTTATCACAGTCCTGATGGACCATCGTTGTGGAATTTTGTCTTCTTTTCAGCCACAAGTAAAAACAGAACTAGTCCAGGGCAAAGGGCCAGCGGGACATTTTGGTTGTCATGAAGGCAGTCAAGTGGTCTCTGCAAGCAGATGGCGAGGTTCCAGACCCACTGAGACTAATACCAACAGTAACACAACAACTTGTACCAGCACCCACCCTTCAGCATCCCTTACTCCTGCTCCTTCAGCCTTTGTGAGTGGAGAAGATAGTTTACTTGTACCTCTGCCTCATCTTCCTTCTCTTGCGCTTCAGCCTTTACTTCACTCTCATGGTGCAGGAGTTTTGAGGAAGATGCTGCTAAGGCCAAGAGACGAAATTTTTGTTTTATCTTCTATAGTTGTTCTATCATCCAGAGCAATATGGTTTCTTACAATAAGCATTAGGTTCTTCAATTGCTCTGGGAAGGAGTTTCCTCTAGGATGGCAGGAAGCGACTGAACTGGATTTGGCGTAGGGGCTTGCAGGAATTTTAAGACAGCTTGTCTGTCATTTCTCACAGTTTGTGGAAGTCACTTGCTTGTACTTCCTGCTTATTCAGTTAGTAATATTTCCTCTCAGGTCCCTGAGGTAGTTGAAAACTAGATAGTTATAGTTACAGTTTTCCTTGTTTAAGAGACTCAGAAAAGAAGCCCACTAAAGAGGTATAAAGTGTAAAAGGTGGAGAGATATTAAAAGATAGTTTGATAATGCAAATTAGAACAGAAAGTGAATTAGATACAACCTTTTGGACTCACCAAGATGGGATAGATAATGGGGTATTTTCTCTGAATTTATTGAATGCAAATGGACTAGACATTGTTGATGTGCGTATTGCCAGTATATTGTACATATTGTACTTATTGAATATAGTTTTTCTTACATTTGCTATAGCCTTCTTTTTATTTTAGACAAAAAGGGGAAATATGGTGATATTGTGTGCTTTAATAAATAAAGCTTAATCAGTCTCTCAAAAAGCAAAACAGAACAAAAACCCCCAAACAAACAAACAAAAAACTCCACTTACAACAAAAGTGTGAAGACCCCAGTTTGAGCCAAGGAACCCAGGTAAAAAGCTTGATGTGGTGACATCCATTTGTAATTCCAGTACTCCAATAAAGACACGATGTTATTGTTATTTAAAGATATGAGGGTGGTGGGGGGAAGACCAGTCCCATGAGGGGCGGCAGTCCCACGAGGGGTAGCAGCAGGTGACCTGAGGCCTCGGTGGAAAGTCCCCCGAGGCCTTGGTGACTCCCCTGAGGCTTTGGAGGATCACCTTGGTGGGTGGGAGATCATGGCAGGTAAGAGACAAAGGGATACATCACACAGAGAGGCGAATTTACTTAGTGGGTTATGGAGGGGAAAGGGAAAGGGGAAAAGGGGGAAGGAGAGAGAAGGAGAGAGAGGGAGAGGGAGAGAGAGAGAGAGAGAGAGAGAGAGAGAGAGAGAGGTAAAGAGCAGAAGTTACGTCTTCAGGAGAGAGATGGAAAAAGAGAGAGTGCAGGCTGGAGAAGGCAGGATATCTGTTTCCCTCTATGGAAGGGGAGGGGTTGGGAGAGGATGTGGCTTGTCTCGTAAAGGGACAGTGTACCCAGGTGACAGATTAGGCCAGTAGATCATAACATTCCCATCTCTTTCTTATAATAAAAAGGCAGGAGGTTAGGCACAACAGGTTGAAGGAATTGGGAGGTGGATTCTCAAGACTGCTTCCTGCTTATTTGTGGGCGTCATCTTGTGGGGGGAACCTGAGAAAGCTGGGTGCTAGTCACATCCTGGTGTAGATGGTTGTAATGTAATGGTCTATCCTGTCCCTTTAAGAGACAAGCCCTGCTCACTCCCCTCCCCTTCCATTGAGGCAAGAAGATCTTCCTTCTGCTTCCAGCCTGGGAGCTCTCTCTTTCCCATCTCTGTCCGGAAGAGGTAGCTTCTCTTCTCCTTTCCCTCTCTGTTTCTCTTTCTTTCTTTCTTTCTCTCTGTCTATCTGCCTCTCTCTCCTCATCCCTGTTTTCCCTTCCTCTCCCCTTTCCCCTTCCCTTCCATAACCCACTAAATAAGTATCCAACCCCACTCCGCATGGCGTGCTATCCGTCTCTGTCTCCTACGCACCAAGGCTGACACGCCAAGGTCTCTCACCTGCTGCAAGGCTCCCTGCCTGGGACTCGCTGCCCCTCGTGGCCAGCTGCCCGCTGCTGCCACTCGGGGAAACAGCACCATTTTATTTTTACCATTACACATGGGAGGCGAAGATTATAGTCATTTGAAAGCTGGAGAGCCAATTATCCTGTAGTATGACCGCCAACACAAGGCACGATCTACGGGCACAATTGGAGGCATGAGGCTGACGGAGGCAGATCTTACTGCTGGGCCAAGCTAGTGAACTGCCACAGAAAGCAGGGAGCCAGTATCACCGACATCCAGACCATCTTAAGAGCTGGGTTCTCCCTCCAATCAGACATCAGGAGAGGCCCAAGCAGACCTCCATTGGAGGGACTCTGGCCAGCTACAATATGGCAAACACAGCTCTGGTAGACCTTGCCCTTTCCCCCAATTCCCTCTGTCTTGCTAAAAACCATTAGATAGCATTCCTAAATCTAGCCACCAAGGTCTAGTCCCTTATTTGACCGCTTCCTCTTCCTGAGGCTGACTATGGAATGTTGTGGAATAGGTAGGCAGGAGGTGATGGCGGGACGTTGGACAGAGGGAGCTCTGGAAAGAAGAAGAAAGGAGTGGCCAGCCAGATGTTGAGGAAGCAGGATGGGCAGTACAGAGCAAAGGTAACTGAGATACATAAAATTATGTAGATGAAAGGATATGGGCGAACCACCATTTGTCTGTGGGCCACATCTGTCTCCTCTCTATCTAGAGACAGTCCTTTGTCCCTCTGGGACAAATATCCCTGTCCCCTCTCCATTGGTCCCTTCCTTTCTCCCTTGTCCTCTATCTCCTGTCTCTGCATTCCTGCTCCTTGTCCCTCTGAAGCAGATACATCTCCTCGGCCCAGAGCCAATACCAACCAACCCTTTCTCTCCCCATCTCTACTCCCCTGGCCACGTGGTGAGAGTAAGAGAGGTCTGATGGTCCATAGTGACCTTCAGCAGGTGACTTTGGCGGCCTTTCTACCTAGGCAGCGGTTTTAAGGTGCACCACTGAAGAACCTCCAGCTCCGTCCTGCTTGATCTGGAAAAGCCCCATTCCTCTCTCTCCAAATCCTCTCTGAGAATCTCCAACAAAGGTGCCAAAAAAGCCCAGTTCCTCATTCTTGTCAGCTGCAGTAGCTCCTCCCCTGAAGCTGCCAGAAGCCCAAGACCCCACCTAAAGGGTCAGTTTTTGACCATACTTGGGCACAAACCCAGCTTGTGTAGGACACACCATCACCCCCTCACCCACAGGCTATAGAAGCTCCCTCCTTTAGTTCATGAGTGACTTCTCTGGCCCGATCTCTGTCTGGGGCTGGAGGACTCACTGAGGAGTTGCTTTGCTCACATAAACCTGTTCTTTTACTTTTTCAATTAGGTTTGATCTGGCTTACTGCGTCAGCGGAGAAACCTATTATCGCGTTACAGAAAACCTATTAGTAGCCATCAACCTTCGGTTCTTGACATTTTAGTTGATGTGTGTATTGTATATGCATGTAGCCTACGTCCACGCAGAGGCCAGAGGAGGACGCTGGCTGTCCTGCCCTGTCACTCTCCACTTTATTCCCTTGAGAAAGGGTTAGTGACTTCACCTTGAGGTGGGCTGCCAGCCAGCCAGCCCCAGGGTCTTCCCACACACAGTGCCGACAGTCCAGGCACTGCTCTTGTTTACATGAGTTCTGAGGATTTGAACTCAGGTCCTCCTACGTGTACAGCACAGCAATCACTCTCAGCCACTCGCTGCCTCCCCTGATGAAATAGTTGATCTTTTAAAAAATGTTTTATTTTATTTTTGTGTCAGTCTTCCAGGAATAAAATGAAACGCAGCTTCTTCTCGTGGACGTCTTCCCATCTCAGAGTTCACAGAGTGCAGGCCTGTGGCTTTGAGAGGAAAGAGCAGTCATTCATTCTTCCTAAAACAAAGATTTCAGCCAGGTGAGACGGTGCATGCTGGGGCTGTGATCTTGGACTTCACAGTCTCCAGAAGCATGAGCCAAATAAGCTTTCTTTCCTATAATTAACCCAGCCTTAGATTTAAAAAAAAAAAAAAGAAATTATAACACCAGGATTAGGTTATCAATCAAGGAAACTGCAACTAGGTAATTACTGTATTCTCTCCCCCCATCCCTCCCTTCCGCACTAGATGACTTGCTGTATCGTGCGGTTCCAGGAGACCCCAGCTGAGCCCCTGGGCTACTGAGTCAGCTTGCGCCAGGGGGCGGGGCGGCTGAGATGGCCCTGACTCAGTGCCTGATGAGCTGCCTGGAAAGTTAATAAGCTTCTGAGACAAGACGTCCCTCCTGTGACGTGGGCTGATGCCGTGAGTGGGCGGGGATGAATGAATTGGAGTGGAAATGTTCCTGGAGCATTGGTGACGCTGAGATGTACTCTGAGCAGGAGGGGACCGTCAAGGGGAATCACTGTGAAAGGCTGCCAGTGAGGACGTGAGCTTCACATTGAGGGTCTCCACGGTGCAGCCCAGACCTGGGAGTGTGACCAGACAGAAGCCCCTGCCCTGCTTCTGCTCGTGTCTCTGCCTCGGAGCCAGATGGGGCCCCTTCCTTCTAGGCCCTCCTGGTCTTCCATCCTTTCTAATTTTTTAAGAAGCAGGAGGAGGCGAGAGTAGGAGGGTAGCTCTCTGGTTGGCCCTCCTTCTTCTCTCCACAGCGCACCTCAAACTTAGTCATAATAACTCATGTCTTTGTCACTTGCTGGGGAAGGGAGGCATGGAGGAAGCAGCCACGATGAGGGGAGGGGGCAGGAGAGAGAAGAAAAGAGAGATGGAGACAGGAAAACCAGGAGAACGTGACTCTGGGACCCTCACAAGCTGTGCTGGCTTCAACACACAGTCTTTGCTCTGGGTCAGGCCCCCAACTAGGGAATGTGGACATAGAAATAAATAGGACATTATTATTGTCCTCGGGAACCTCAGAGTCTGTGCTGGGAGACAATAAGAAAAATGGTTAAGAGTTGGGCTTTGTGGGGCATGCCTGTAATCCTAGCAACTCAGGAGGCTGATCTGGGAAGATTCTGTAAATTGGGGGCCAGCCTGGGCTACACAGTAAGTTCTAGGCAAGCCAGAGCTACATACAGAGATCCTGTCTTGACTTCGAGAACAAAAGGTTAAATTATAACAGAACAAGCAGTGTCCTGGCCTGAGGGCAGCTTGGAGAGTTGAGATGGTTAGAAGGGAAATCTCAAAGACAGAGAGACAAAAGGAGACATTTCTAAGCCAGATCTCTAGCTCCACCTGGTCCAGGAGGCTGGGCAGATAGATCTGAAGCATGGCCACACTTGAGGCAGGGAGGTTGGTTCCTGTCTTTCTAGGTTTTGCATGTGTGCTAGCTAAGTTTTGTGTCAACTTGACACAAGCTCAAGTCATCTGAGGGGAGATCCTCAATTCAGAAAATGCCTCCATAAGATCAGGCTATAGGCAAGCCTGAACAGCATTTTCTCAGCTAATGGCCCAGCCCATGGGGGTGGTGCCATCTCTGGGCTGGTGGTCCTGGGTTCTGTAAGAAAGCAGGCTGAGCAAGACATGAGAAGCCAGCCAGTAAGCAGCACTCCTCCATGGCCTCTGCGTCAGCTCCTGCCTCCAGGTTCCTGCCCTGACTTCCTTTGATGATGAACTGTGATGTGGAGGTGTAAGCCACATCAGCCCTTTCCTCCCCATGTGCTTTTGGACATGGTGTTTCATCCCAGCAATAGAAACCTAAACTAAGACAGCATGCCCTCTAATAGCACCGGTAGCTTTCCTGGCAAGCAGTATCTGTCAGCAAGGGCCATTCTCTGCATCAGGAGGCAGCCCTTCATAGCAGGTGGAAGTTAGGTGACCTGTCTGGCAAAGCCACCCGGGAGGCATCACAGGCATTCACAAATGTGTAGATGGCCAGCCACTTGATGGGGGCAGGGTGGGAAGTAGCAGAAACGTAGGACAAGGTCATTCCAAGCCAGAGATCAGCATGGGCAAGGGCAGAGGAACTTGAGGGCCACACCAGGTGTGGAAGAGGTTGGACAGGCTGGCAGTCCTAAACAATTTGCACTTTTTTTGTTTGTTTATTTTTGACCAAAGGGCTCCTGTTTCCCAGCCTGGCTTTGAACTTGCCACCTAGCTGTAGCCTGAGAATGACCTTGAATTTCTGACCCTCTTGCCCACACCTCCCAAGTGTTTGGATTAGAGCGTGCAACTCCACACCTGGGTTTGTAAGATGCTGAGAACTGAACCCAGGGCTCCTTGCATATTGGATAATATCTCTATGAGCTCAGCTACTTCCCTAACCCTGTTCTTACGTTTGATCTAGATTTATTTTATTTTATGTGTCATCAGGCTTGGCAACAAGCACCTGGAGACATCTTGTTGCCCTATTATTTAAGTTTTTTTTTTTTCAAGACAGGGTTTCTCTATGTAGCTTTGGAACCTGTCCTGAAACTAGCTCTATAGATCAAGCTGGCGTTGAACTCACTGAGATCCACCTGCCTCTGCCTCCCAAGCGCTGAGATTAAAGATGTGTGCCACCACTGCCCTGCAATTTATTTTCAATTGTGTGTAGGTGTGTGTATCTGCACGGCAGCATGTCACAGTGCTGGAGCTGGAGTTCCAGACTAGTATGCCCTGCTTGAAGTGGTGCTGGGAAAGCAACTCCTAGGCTCTCACCAGCCTTATTTATCTATTTGTTTGTTTGTTTAGATTGTTTGTTTGTTTATGTGTCTGACTGGCCTGAAACTCTTGATCCCCCCCCCCCCCCCCCCCCCCCCCCCGCCTCAGACTTCTAAGTGCTTGGATTATGACATTCACCATGTATGTATGGCCACCCCAGTTGTTTTCTGCAACCATGTACCCAATGTCACAGGCAGGGCCAGCCAGACCAAATCTATTCAGACTTGCCAAATCAGGACTCAGCTGCCACCGAGGAAGTGAAGGGGAAAAGGAACCATCAGTGACATCTGACTAATGGGGCTATCTCTGCACATCGAGAACACCAGCACAGAGAGCAGCTGAAAACAAGCCATTTCCTCCACACCGGCATTTGAGATTAGGAAGAAAGTACGGTCACAAGGGAAGCCCGTGGAGGAAAGAACAGGCAGAGAACCTGCATGTGTACTCCACAGAGCCAGCTGGATGGCCCGGGGAAAGTCACCCAGCTCTGAGTTCCTCTGCCCCTACATCTGTCACCAGGAATCCTACCGGCCCCCAGGGGATCAGCTGAAATAAGATCGGTGTTTAAAGCAGCCACACAATCTTTAGTGATCATAAGCTTGCACAAAAAATAAACTCTCAGCAAAGGCGACGCTGGGGACAGGCTCATGTCATTCCACTTGCCATTTGGCACCAAGCCGGTTGGAGATTCACTGGATGACACAGCAAGTCAGCAGGGGAGCCAGCACATGGAGCCATCTAAGTGATGGATGCCTGGGACTGTCAGCAGCACCAGCCAGGACCCGACTGCACGTGGCAGTTCTAGCTTAGGGTGCTTCTTTGGAGTCTCATATGTGTAACCGTGTGTCTGTGGTGTTCCATGAAGAGCCCAGAGATGTAAGACATAGCTGCATGAGATGCCCAGGAGGCAGAGTGACAAGGGACAGTAGAAGTAGGAGACAAATATCTGGGTAGGCCATTTGCCTGAAGTCTACAGAGCAGATGAGATTTTTTTCTTTTATTTTTGTCCTTTTTGTTCGTTTTTAATTACATGTTATGTATTGGTTTATTGTGTGTGTCCAGATGTGTGTGTGCTTGTGGAGGTTGGAGGACAAGCTCTGGGAATCAGTTCCCATCAGGTGGGTCCTGGGGCTAGAATTCACATTGTCAACCTTGGCTTTAATCCCCCACCAAAAGTCATCTTATTGGTATTTTTCTTATTGTTGGGAGTTTTTGTTTGTTTGTTGTTTGTTTTCAAGACAGGGTAGCCCAAGCTGGCTTCCTACTCACTACGAAACCCAAAATGACCTTGAACTTTTGTTCTCCTGCCTCTACCTTCTGAAGAATTGAGGACTATAGACCTGCCTATGTAGTGGTGAGGCACAAAGCCAGGCCTTCATGGATACCAATAGAGATAAGAGTTCTCATGTAGACCAGGCTAGCCTTGAACGTCCTACATAGCTAAGGATCACCCCAGACCTTGAACTCCCGATTCTCCTATTGCTTTTCTTTTCTGAGTTCTTTCATCTTATAAAGCCATATTTGTAGTCAAGTGCAGTGGTACCCAAATGTGGTCTCAGCACTGGGGAGGCAGAGGCAGAAGAATCTACATCATGAGTTTGAGGCCAGCATGAGCTACATGAGAACCTACGTCTTTAGAAATAGTAAAATTTAAAACCAGATTTGTGAGGCTGAAATCTACACATCATAAAACACATCTTTTTAAAGCATTCAGCCCAGAGCTGCGCGTGGTGGTGCAAGCCTGTTGTCCCAGCACTCAGGAATTAGTAGGAAGACCAGGAGTTCAAGGCCATCCTCAGTTATGTAGCCATTTTGAGGACTGCCTATATTACGTAAGACTCAGAAAACAAAATGAAACTGATGTGCAGAGGCTAATGTTTCCGTGTATTTGTGGTGATACTAATGTACAACGTACGTTTAGGACACATCCCTCATCCCATGAGCAGCCGCTGTCTTTCTCCATCTAAGCCCCAGAAATGGGAAAACAAGAATCTATTTTCTCTACAGATTAGCCTCTTGTAGACATTTCATTAGCTAGAACTACAAAATGCACAGTCTTTGTGAGCGGCCTTCTAATACAGCACAGCCACTTAGAGACTCATCCACAAGGTGGCCTTCATTAGTACTTCTTGCTTTTTCATGGATGATAACATTCTTTGTTATTTGCTTGGTTTTTGAGACAGCGTTTCTCTGGGTAGCCCTGGCTGTCCTGGAACTTGCTCTATAGACCAGGCTGGCCTCAAACTCTGGGATCCATCTGTCTCTGCCTCCTGAGTGCTGGGATTAAAGGTGTACGCCATCACTGTAAAAGTAAAAAAAAAAAAATGTGGTTTTTGTTTTGTTTTGTTTTGTTTTATCCATTAGGCAGATAGACCTTCCAATTGTTTCTAGCTTCTGGCTGCTATAAAATTTATGTATGAATTTTCATGTGGATATTTTTAAAAACTTTCTCTTGGGTATGTAGTCAGTTCTGTGCATTTAAGGGTTCAGTCTACGTGGGCGGAAATGTGGGGGCCGGGGAGCTGCATCTGTCCTAAAAGTGGAGATGCCATTCCTCCTTGTTATTCTCTAAACAATACAGCACAGCAGCTAGTTACATCACACTTACATTGTGTTAGGCACCACGACTTACAGTGTACAGAAGTGGGGAGGCTGAGGAAGGAGGGCTACCTTGAGTTCAAGGCCAGCTTGTGCTAGAGGGTAAGACCTTGTCTCAAAACATAAGCAAATTAAGTTCAATTCTTTAAATTTAAATTTATTTATATTTATTTTATGTGCATTTATTTTTGCCTTCATGTATGTCTATAAGGACATTGGATTTCTGTGAGCTGCCACGAGGGTGCTGGGAATTGAGCATAAGGGAATAGCTAAAGGCATACTCACGTAGACCCTAGGGCCATGGAAAACACCGGTAGCTTATCTATCCAGGAAACTAGACCCCATGGCCGCAGGCTGGCCCCCTCGCTTGTGGCATCGCAGCAGTGGCCATGCTGGTTAAGAATGCTGACAAGCTAACTCTAGGACAAAATCTCATCATTACCCCTCCACATGCACTGCAAGGGTACAGCCGCCTGACCAATGGTTGAGTAAAGGGCTCATTATCAGACTCTGCTCCTTAACCCAGCTAGGATAATGTTTCCAGTCCCAAGAGCTCTAAACCCGGCTATATTGTTGCCAGATCCAGACCTGGAAGCCCTGCTATATGACCGCTCCGGGAGATGCTCCACTCTCAGATGCAGAGGGGACATGGTTCATGAACAGAGGCAGCTTTTGTGCCAGACAGACCAAGGCATTCAGGTCTTCCTCGTTTGTATAGTGGTAAAAAAAAAAAAAAAATTCGTGAGGTGGTCTTCTGATGGCGGGTTCTGGGGAGCCAGGGCCGAGGCAGAGAAGAGGTAACAAAACACAACAGGGTGCCCCAGCCCTCATTTCTAGGCCTTTGCCTATGTCTGCACGTGGGTCAGTTGGACCACCAATGAGGTGGTCTGGGCAGAACCAATGACAGCAGGGACTTCAGCTCAAAAGGCCAAATTAATTGCATTAACCAAGCCTTTTAGAGCTGGGATGGGGAAAGAAGATTAATGTTTACACAGACAGCCGCTATGCCTTTGCCTCTGCCCATGTACATGGGGCCATATTCAAAGAAAGGGGCCTATTGACAGCAGAGGGGAAGACGCTTAAAAACAAAAATGATATTTGGGGCCTCCTGAGGGCATCGTGGAGCTACCAAAAATTGACCATAATACATTGGCCCAGCCACCAGAAGGGGGACAGTCCAATACAAAAAGGAAACAGCTTGCTGATGGAACAGCCAGGGAGGTAGCAATAACCTCCACTTTGGCCCCTGTCTTGGTGGACCCTGGGCCCCCAGCTTTACTGGATGAACCAAAATACAACCGGGAAGATCTGACGTGGATAAAAACCCTCCCTGTGACACAATGCCTGGGAGGATGGTGGAGAGCGGCTGACAGTAAAGTCACACTGCCCAAACAAGTGGGCCTTCAGAACCTGTGCAGAGTACACCGCGCCTCCCACGTGGGGACTCATCAGATGCCGGACTTGTTGAGGTATTCCAAAGTAAAAATAGAAAATGGAAACCAGATTACAGAGGATCTGGTCTACAGCTGCCAGGGCTGCCAAGTAACCAATGCCAACTCCAACCCCAAGAACCCTGGAAAGAGACCAGGTGTGTGCTGAGAGGTTGACGTCCTGGAAGTCAAACACAGTTAGTTTGACTATAGGAATCTTCTGGTTTTTATAGATCCATTTTCTGAATGGACCAAGGTGTTCCCTACCAGACACGAGACTGCCCAGACGGTGGCCAAGAAATTGCTAGAAGAAACACTGCCCAGGTACAGATCCCCACTATGGTAGGGTCAGACAACGGTTGAGCATTTATATCTCAGGTGAGTCAGAGTCTAGCCACCATTCTGGGGACTGATGGGAAATTACGTTGTGCATACAGACCCCAGAGTTCAGGTAGAGAGAATGAGACTTTGACTAAATTAGCCTTAGAGACTGGCACAGACTGGGTTACTCTCCTTCTCTTTGCCTTGTACCGCATGAGAAACTCCCTGTATCAGATGGGCCTAACTCCCTTTGAAATCAGGTTTGGTACTCTTCCTCCTATTATTCCCAGCTTCCAATCTTGACAGAACCAGATGACCGGGATGTGCTTCATTCCATCCAATGACTGCAATGACCCACAAACATATATGGCCCAAACCCAGGGCCCTATATGTATCTGCTACCTCCCTGCCCCCTCCCCCAAAAACCCCACAGGTTTCATTCGGAAGACTAGGTCTTTTTTTTTTTTTTTTTTGGTTTTTCGAGACAGGGTTTCTCTGTAGCTTTGGAGCCTGTCCTGGAACTCCCTTTGTAGACCAGGCTGGTCTCGAACTCACAGAGATCCGCCTGTCTCTGCCTCCCGAGTGCTGGGATTAAAGGCGTGCGCCACCACCGCCCGGCGGAAGACTAGGTCTTTATCAGGCGTCATTGGCAGGGGTCCCTAGAGCCATGACGGAAGGGACCCTTCATCATCTTGACGACCACGCCCACAGCCTTAAGGTGGACGGAGTGGCTGCCTAGGTTCATTATTTGCACGTACACCCTGCGGATCCATTTGCCCACAAAGAGGATTATGGAGGAGAAGGCTGGGAGGCTTCACGATACCCCACCAACCCCCTGAAGATCCAGCTCAAGTGTCATTCCTGATCCTGTTAATGTTGACGTTGATTTCCCTGTGCCTGCTAAAGAGATCAACCCCCATGTACCATTCAAGCTGACTTGGATTCTCTTGGATGGAGAGTCATATGAGACCCTATACCAGACTACCCGCGTGTCCCCATTGAATACCTGGTGGCCTGATTGGCATTTCTGCTCTCGTGATCTGAACCATGTCTATAGCGACACCCCAGAATGAGGCTAGGAGGTATGGATTTGATGTGTGCTAGGTCATCTCAGGACTAAGAAGAAATGAGGAGGCTTAGAGTCTTCTTTCTCCAAGAATTGGGTCTGTGTCAGCGCTAATGGTGGAGAACGGAAACGATCTGTAAGTAAACCAGATTTGGTCACCTTTAGATGTGTAAACCAACCGGTATGACCCCCTGGCCTGCAGTTGAACAAGCCCTGTGTGCCAAGCGACTTAGACCTGATAAAGATTACCTTCACCAACCAGGGAAAACAGGACACACAATGGTCATCAGGTCTACATTGGAGTGTAACATATTATAGATATGGGTGACATGTGGGTTCTACACTCATAATTCAGCTTAAGATAGAGACAGTACAACCACCAGTAGTAATAGGCCCCAGTAAGGTGCTTAACCCAAACCCTACCCTCCTGCCCATGCTCTGAAGAGACTGGAGACCCAACCCTAGGCTCTGGCCATCATTTCACCTAAAATACCAACTCCAGGTGATATTAATTCTTCTTTTGACTTTCAGCCCTTGCATTTTAAATCAGCTAGTATGGTTCATAAAGGAGAGGCTAGGAACTATTCAACTGATGGTCCAGAGAACGCAGACTCAATATGAAATTCTCAACCGAGAGACTGGGGAAAGCTACATCCCATTGAGTCAGCGGCCTGCTTGCCAAAATAGATGGCGTTAGGGACCCAAGATTGGGACCCCAGATACCTAAGCCATTTGACACCCAGGCCCCATTTTGTGAGACTCTAACCTAGCAGGCACCCCACCCCAGACACCCTACCCTATGTACCGGCAAATTCTGAGAAAAGCCGCAAACAGCCCAAAAACTGCCTGGCTGCCCAAAGACCTGAGGACAGTCCATCAGAAGCTAGGCAAACAAGTTTTTACAGTTACTGGGTGGTTTTCTGTAAAGTTACAAACATCCTCTCTTGACTTAGAGCCAACTGCAGCATAAGCATATCCCCCTACCCAGTCCAGTAACGCCAAGGCATGTAAAGCCAAGACATGTAACTCCCTGCTTGCGGTTTTTTCCTTTAAAAACCCCTTGCAGTGTGAGAGGGGACCTTCCTCCCTCACCTGCTGCGTCAGTGTATTGGACCAGGTCCCTCCTTGTAAGTAATAAAGAAATGGTGTGTTTGGATCAGAAAGTCCGCTCCGTGGTGATCTTGTTCGGGGTCTCGCAATGTGGGCATAACAGGGAAAGTTCAGGGCCCTGGGTTCAATATATAATACCACATTTGGATATGCACACACACATACACGCACACACACACACACACACACACACACGAACACAGACACACGGACACCGACACACACATAAATACAAGTGTTTGGGAAGACGTTTGCAGGTTCTTGGCAAATGGTACTATTTTTTATATACAGGACTTGAGAATCTATGGAAATTTGCATCTTTGTGATGTTTTTCTTTTTTGAGACAGGGTTTCTCTGTGTAGCCTGACTGTCCTAGAACTCCCTCTGTAGGCACTGGAACTCACAGAGATCTGCCTGCCTCTGACTCCCAACTGCTGGGATTAAAGGTGTGCGCCACCACACCTAGCATTTTAAACTTTTTTTTTATTTACTATTTTTGTTTATTTTACATGTATGGCTGTTTTGCCTACATATATGTCTTCATGCCATAAGCATGCCTGATGCCCTCAGAGGCCAGGATGCCGTATCCCCTAGAACTTGAGTTATAGATGGTAATGAGCCAGTCACCATGTGGATGCTGAGAATCCAACCCAGGTCATCTGGAAGAACAGTCAGTGCTATAAACGCTGATCCATCTCTTCAGAACTTTATTGTTTCATTTTGGGGTTTTGTTTTCAGAGATTTATTTTCAAATGTGTGAGGTGTGTGTGTGTTAAGTATGTGGGTGTGCAAACAGTATGTGCATGCAGGTGCCCAAGGAGCCCAGAGGTATTGCTTCCCCCGGACTGGAGTTAGAGGCATATGTGAACCACCCAGTGTGGGTGCTGGGACCTGAACTTTGGTCCTCTGTAAGGACAGCATGCACTTTCAACCACGGAGACATCTCTCCAGATCTTAAAGTTTGTTTTTGTGAATTTTTTTGTTGTTAATTTGTTTAAGACGGAAATTTGGATTGTAGTCCAAGGTGGCCTTCCTCCTTAGACTCCTTCGAGTGCTCTCTGCTGGGCTCTGGGCAATAGTTTTCCCTAATAAAGTGTCCAAACCTTTAATGCCCTGGGCTGAGCTCTTGATGGTGCTGACTATACAGGACATGGTCACATCCCTTTATTTTTCCTGCATGTGGATGAGATAATAAGAAAGGACACCCAGGAGATTTCCCTGGGATCCATCTTGCTCCTTTCCTTTACCTCAGGGAAGGAGTAATGAGTCCCTTCTATGTGTGGGAGAACTCAGAGGCCACAGTTATGGGCTGACAGGAGGGTAGCAGAGATGCAAGAGGAGGCTGTGACTGCAGTGGCAATCTATGTAGAGCCTGCTTGTTCTAAGGGCATAAATCTCACCTTCAAATGACAAGGAAGAAGTAGGAAACAGCTGCAGCAAGTTCCTGACAGCTGGCCAGATGCTTTGGTCATCTGTTATCCAATGCTTAGGCATTTGGTGTCTACCAGAACCTAGGAGTAAACATGGATTATTTCTGCAAAGGAAGGTACAAAGCAATTTGAAGAGAGCAAGACTTAGCTCCAAACAAATGCTAGCACCGGGAAGCTGGGTGTGGTGGTGCTGCCTCCTGAGTGCCTATGCTGGGCTGCTGGGCACAGCTGGTTATCCCAGCACTCAGGAGGCAAGGGCAGGTGGATCTCTGTGAGTTCCAGGACAACCAGGGCTGCATAGAGAGATCTTGTCTCAAAAGACCAGCAAGCAAACAACCACATAATAATAACATAAAAAAAAGACAAATTCCAAACAAACTAGCATTACAGGCTAGAGAGAGGCGGCCTAGTGGCTAAGAGCACTGGATGCTTTTTCCAGAGGATCCAGGTTCAAGTCCTAGCACCCACATAATAGCTCACAACCAACTGCAATTCCAGTTTCAGGGGACCCAACACCTTTTTCTGGCTTTCTTGGGCCCAAGGCATTACAAATAGTGCACAGACATACATGCAATACATACATACATATAAGATCTTTTTTTTTTTCTGAGACAGAATTTCTCTGGGTAACAGCCCTAGCTGTCCTGGAACTAGCTCTTGTAGACCAGGCTGGCCTCGAACTCACAGATCTCCGCCTACCGCTGCCTCCCAAGTGCTGGGATTAAAGGCATGCACCACCACTGCCCAACCATAAGATATTTTTTTAAAGGTTTACTTATGTATGAGTGCTTTGTCTGCATGTATATATGCACAGCAGAAGATAACACTGGATCCCATTACAGATTGTTGTGAGCCACCATGTGGTTCTGGGACTTGAACTCATGACCTCTGGAAGAACAGAACAGCCAGTGCTCTTAAGTGCTAAACCATCTCTCCAGCCCCTAAAATAAAACCAAAAACCAACCAAAAAGCCTAGGACCTTTTCCCGTGAGGCACAGCACAGCTATATTTGGCCGTGGCGTTCTTGGCATCCACTGTAGAAAGTCAGTACCTCATGGGACCTGCAAGGTCTCTAGTATCAGGTGGCAGAGCTTGCACCACACACACCAGGTGCAGAGCGAGTTTTGTCTTGCTCAGGGCTTTGTACAGAGCTGGGAGCATTTTTTTAGACAGAGTCCCATGTAGCCTCATACTAACTGTGTAGTGAAGAGTGACCTTGGCCTTCTGAGCCTCCTGCCACCATGTCATGAGTGACGGACGCTATTACAGGCATGTGCCACTCTGTCTGGTTTATACAGTGCTAGGGCTTTGTGCATGCTAGGGAAACATTCTGCCACCCGGGTTATATCCTGGCCCCAGAACTTCTATGATCATCCAGAAAATGGGTTGACACAGTACCAGAAATCAATGTAACCCTCGAATCGCTGAAGACTGGCAAAGCACCGTGCCTTCTTGGCAGCAGGAGGTGGAAGTATATTGTCATGCACTTTGGAAAGAGAAAAACACACATGTTCATAATACTAGATCCCAGAG
This sequence comes from Microtus oregoni, assembly GCF_018167655.1. NCBI lineage: Eukaryota > Metazoa > Chordata > Mammalia > Rodentia > Cricetidae > Microtus > Microtus oregoni. The sequence continues at coordinate 15,390,768 of NW_024543081.1, forward strand.
CCTTTATTGAGATGTCAGGCCTTGGTATGTTCATGGCATCTCGGTCACATTTAGGGTCCTTGTTCATTTCTATTCTCTGCCCCCCTGCAGCATGATGTCATCAGTGTAAAGTGGAATAGGGTAGCATCATGGGAAACAATGGAGCGTTAGAAGTCTGAGATGTGAAGAGCTGTCGAAAGAGCTGACAGCATCCCCTGACGAGATGGAGCAGGTGATCTGATGACCCTGATGGATGTGAGCAGTTTCTGATCTTTCCTGCCTCCTAGAAGAGAGAAGAGGCATTTGCAGCGCCGCAAGTGAGTATCAGATGTCAGGGATGGAACTTATTTTACCCGTCAACGGGACCGCATCAGAAATAGCAGCTGTGACTGGAGTCTCCACATAATTAGGTTTATGGAAATCCACTGCCATTTTCCAAGACTCAGCTGCCATCTTCACTAGCCAGGGTGAAGAACAAAAGAGGAATTTAGTTAAATCATCACCCCAGAGTCTTTCAAAGCCATGATTGTGGGTATTTTGTTTTTTAGGAATAGACTATTGGGTTTTTTTAAATTTTTTTTAAGATTTGTTTTTATTTTATGTGTATGGGTGTTTTGCCTGCAGGTGCCAGACGAGGAGGGACACTTAAAAGAAATCCCACACTAGCTCAGAATTGAGAATAATAGAGGGTTATTTATTTAGGGGTATTTAGACTCACAGATCACAGTCCTCTGCTGGACCGGGGAACAGCAACCGAATCCCACAGCAGCCAGAAAAGAGGCCAGAGGAGCGCTTCGGCATAAATAGTATGAGGCCACGCCCAAGTGGGTGGGTAACTTAAAGGCTACTGGCTGTAGGAATTCCTACAGCACCATCTACACAACACATGGGCAGGCCCAGAGGCCAGAAAAGGGTGTTAGGAACCCTAGAACTGGAGTTACAGAGAGTAGTTCGCTGTTGTTACATGGGTGATGGGAATCAAACCCGAGTCTGAAAGAACAACCAATGCCCTAACCACTAAGTCATCTCTCCTGTTCCCTTCCCCCTTCTGAGAATGGGTCTCACGCTGCCTTGGCTGACCTTGAACTCACTATGCTGAAGATGACCTTACATTTCTGATCCTCCTGCCTCAACTTCCATGGTGCTAAGAGATGACTATCATCAATGGCTAATTTATGCTGGGGGTTGAACTCAGGGCTTTATGGGCCACACAAGCACTTGGCCAGCTGAGCTACAGCCTCAGCCTTAGTGGTCTGTGTTGTTTTTCTTGTTATTGTTGGAGACAGGGTCTCACTTCATAGCCCAAATGGACCAGAACTCACGATGTATCCTGGATTGGCCATGACCTCGAGGTGATCCTCTTGACTCAGCCACCCTTTGGTGCTAGGATTTACAGGCAAGAGACTCCATATCTGCTTTATAATATTATCAACCAGATTTCTTTTGCTAATCAATCAGGAGTTTCCATTTGGCTTTGCTCGTCGTCAAATCTCTTAGTCTGCCAAACTGAGAGTTAATGCAGTAATTCTGCCAGTAGCCGGGACATCTATTCCAGGCATGTAACTAGAGGCACTGACATGAATAGGTTTGGAGAAGCACAGGGCCTGCTGTAAAGCCATCTCAGTCAAGTCCATTGATTAATCCATCTTAACCCTGCTCTGACAGTAGATCCCAGCGGAGTTCTGGTCAACAAAAATTCCCATTAACCAAGAGCCATTGCCTGTTTATCACCAAAAGGCTCAGTACTAAGCGTCTGCTGCATATAGGCAGCCTGCCAGATGGGCTTAGATCCCAGGAAAAGGACTGAATCAACGTCGCAGGTCATGCCTGTGTCATTGGCAACCTCTTTATGTGTGTGCAAGCATGCACTAGACATCAAACCCAGGGCCTCAAAGCACGCTAGATGAGTGTCCCACTAAGCTGCATTTCCAGCTCCGTTATCCTTTCCTGGGAGTATCCAGGCTCCATTACTTCCCGGGTTCTGGAGTAGTGACTGATTCATGCTTAGAAATGGGGAGACGGACTGTCCGAACAACCATCGTGGAGAAGGTCAGCTTCTTGTGGACCAGACCTGAAGGCTTTATTGGTTTATATTTGTTCATTTACTTATCAGTGCTGGAGATAGAACCTGGGATCCTGCGCACACTGGGCAATTGCTCTACCACTGAGCTATACCCCAGCCCCTGCAGTTTTTCATGTTTGTAAATCAAGCTCAAACAAAGACAGCAGGCAGACTGCTCATCTCTTTGTTCTGTGATGAACTGAGCATTCTCTGCAGCTGAGGCTATCCCAGTCCCAGTAACTGCCCCAGCCCTGCCTACCCTAATAATAACCCACTTAACCTTCCTCCCCAAAAGAAGGCTGGCCTTGGTTCTTACCACCCCAGAATCTACACTTCCTATTAAACAGGGGAAGTCACTCCAGCTCCCACCAACAGGTCCCACTAAGGGCTGATCAAGGGTACTAGCATTTCCTCTTCTTCCAAGGTACTTCTCAAGGCCTTACTTTCCCAGGAGGTCAACTTTTAATACGAAGGCAGCGTTTTCTATATTGGGGGTTAATTTTATTTTGAAAGCAACGGGAAACAACTAACCTGTTTTCAACAGTACAGTAGATGGATGAGGTTTACATTTTCGCAGGACTGCTCCTGCTATTTGGTAGAGAAACTATTAGAAAAGGCCAAGCAGGAGTGAGGAAGGATAAATGATTCTCAGATGCAGTTGTACTAACATGCAGACAGCGGCTGGGACCTGGGGACAGAGTGGTGGACACCCACAAGAGGGATGAATGGAAACCTTAGGGTGCCTTGGGCAGGACAGATAGATAGGTGATAGGTGGATCTCAGGGGGAAAGAGCTTATTGCTAGAAATAGGATTGACTTTTGTTTTGCCTACACATATATCTGTGAGGGTGTGGATCCCTTGAACTGGACAGTTGTGAGCTGCCATGTGGGTCTGGAAATTGAAACTGGGTCCTCTGGAAGAGCAGCCAGTGCTCCCAATGCTGAGCCGTCTCTCCAGCCCCTAGACTACATGTCTTGAATGGTTTTACTGGGGCTAAAACAGACAGGTTAGGAGCCAGAATGGTTGGAGTAGGTCAAAGTTCTGTTCTTTGAGAACACTGGAGGCAAAAGCAGCCTTTCTTGACATTTGGGTTATGTTCATTACAAAGCTCTAACTCCAAGCATTTTGCCTGGGGAAGCAGTTTAGACTCTCTGGCCTACAGCTTGGTGAGCAGGCAGTGAGAAGAACTCAAATCCTCACACCTAGGGACATCTGTCGGAAGATAGTTTGTGCTGCCCCTAAAGTTACACTCTGCGAAGCCCGGAACACCCTGTTACATTTGTACATTTACCCAAACCTTGAAGTACGGTCACCAGCCATTTGTGTCCACGAGCAAAGTAGAACATAAGCTACGGGCCCTGGCTGTGCTACACAACAGCAGGGATGAGGCTTGGAGGCAGAGCTCCACGCAGCCCCGGTGAGGTCTCTTCAACTGTCCCTCCTCTCTCGTCACATCAAGCCTCCAGGGTCTTCCCAGGGTCTTAGCGTTCCCCCAGAATCGTCTAAGCAGGTGGAAGGAACCACAGTCTTTAGAATGAGATGAGGTTTTAACTCATCTGAGCCTTTCTCCAGCAAGAACGGCAACTTTGCCATTGAGATTTCACTAAGGAAAAGATCTTGGCGTTCAGTCACAAAGAGTAGGTTCAACTCTCTGTGCCCGGTCCCTTCTGTCTCTGCCTCTGGTTTCCTTTGCTTAAACAAGAATAGGGGCAAGTTACAACCACATACATTTACAGCTACAAAGTAACTTTATGGCATGTATCTTCATCCAGTGTGGGGTTGTAACCTCAAGCTAATTACCCATCACCTCAGAGGCACCTGCCTGTGACATTGTATCCTCTGACTAGCATCTCTCCAGTATCTTCTCTGGCCCTCTGGCCCTCGGCCTCGGGTTACTTATGGTCACGCTGTGGTCTGTTCTGTAAGCCTCATACGGTTGTTACATGTAATGAGGTTCATCTGTGTTGTGACGGTTTCCTTGCACAATATATATATTGTGGATGGATACTCCCCATATCTTACCCATTTTGATTAGTGCTGCAGTAAACTCAGGGAGCAGATAGCTCTTTGAGATATAAGTGTTACCTTGTCCTTGGATATAAAATCCAGAAGCAGGGTTGCTGGGTCATATGGTAATTCTAGATTTTATTTATTAAGGAACGTTGCCTCAACTTTTCAGCTAGGACTCACACTTATTTTGGGGTGAATCTCAAGCATGGACAGGATAAAGCAGCTTAGGGGCCCAGGCATTTCTATCTGACCTTGGACAGCTTTTCTCTGGAGCTTTTGCTTGATTGACAGCATTCTTGTCAAGTCTGTATCCTTGTCTATGGCCCTCTTCCTATCACTTCCCTTCCTCTGTTCCATTGTACACTATTTACCCTGCTTTCCATTAAAGCCTCTACCCTGGGTAAACCCATGCTTGTGGCACCCACTTCTTCACCTGTCACATAAGGATAGTAGCAGTCTGTTGTTTCAAGGATTATTAACAAAACTTGTCTGTCTCTTCCTGTGTCTCGGCACTAAGTTATTTATTTATTTATTTATTTATTTATTTATTTATTTATTTATTCTGTGCATTGGTGTGTTGCCATGGGTGTCGGGTCTCCTGAAACTGGAATTACAGACAGTTGTGAGCTCCCATGTAGGTGCTAGGAATTGAATTCGGGTCCTCTGCAAGAGTAGTCAGTGCTCCTAACCACTGAACCAACTCTCCAGTTCCATATTCATTTTTGAGACAAGGGCTCTCAGATCTCATTTTGGTCTCAAATGGATGACCTTGAACTTGATTCTCCTGTCTCCATTTTCCAAATGCTGGCCTACAGTGGTACACCACCTCTCCCTGTTCATGCTCTGTTAGGAAGGGAACCTAGAGCCTCCTGAACGCTAGGCAAGAACACGAGCAATTGAGCCATTTCCCTAACCCATTGGGTTAATTTTCTATCTGCTCCTTCAAATCCACTGTCTATCCTCATCTACTCTGCCCTGGGCCCCAGGAGGATGATTTTTGGACTGTATCAACAGGGAAAGATCAGAAGGTAGGTGGTCAGAGAGCTCAGCCTATTGTTCCTCGCAACTCCTGTCTGTGGAGTGCCTGGCAGTTCTTTCTGGGTTCTGCTAGCTGGCCAGTTCAAATAGGAATGGTGTCCAGCTGTTGCCAGCCCCAGCCACTGCTGCAGCATCCTTCATGAACTCTGCCTTCATGGTACCCAAACCTTGATAAATAGGCTCTTTATTAAAGTCTCTCTGCTTTCCCACTTGCTCGTACAGTTTCTCCAGATACCCTGATTGATCCAATCAATACACATCATCTCACCTGCTGCAGGCATTCCAGGAGGCACCTCCAGCCACAACAAAGTTCAGAGGAAGCAAAGGAGATAATTCCTTCATGTTGTCTTTGCAAGAAGCAGGAAACCTCTGCCAAAGGGTTCGAACTCCACTGTTCTCCTGGACTCCAGTTGGCAGTAGTGAGTCACACACTCAGATCCCCAGGGAGAAATAAAAAGTCGGAGACTAAGGGGCACGTGGGTGTTCTACTGGGACATGTGATCCCAGGAATCAGGAATGAAAGAGGAGCAAGAGAACAGCGAGAGACATGGCATAAGGATTTCCGGTTAGTGCCATGTCAGGTGACCCTGGACCACTGAGAGGCCATGAGAAATGCCTCTGATCACATATCCTGAGATAACAAGGTGAAAGCAACGATAGGTGACTTTCATCCCATATTGAATGAAGATGCACCCCAAGAAGCACCCTGCTTTCTAGGTGGGCTATGGTTGGGTATTTTGGGGTTCCCATGTTCTAAGTGATAGCAGAAATGGAGAACACCCTGCACAGAGGGGCAAATGACATGGGGCAGGTCTGAGACGCGGGACCAGTAGGCCCTACCTGTCCTGTGCAGCACTGACACCTGTGCTCAGTAGGAACCGAGAAGAGCGGCTGCTGCAGAAGTGGTGGGCATAGGAGCTGGGAGTAGTGGGCGGATCTAAAGAGATGCACGTGTGTGTCCAGTAGACCTGGCCAGACCCCAAACAGTCCCCCACTAGATGCCTCTAAAATCCTTGTCACGTTCTCCTGGACCACCTCTGGTTCCGGCTCTGGCTATAACGGATTAGTGAATGAGCTTAATTCATCTTGTCCCAGCAGTGTCTTGCCTTGTGTCTATCTGCTTTCTGCCCTAGACTTCTCTCTGATAAGCTAGGCTAGTGATTCTCAGCCTTCCTAAGGCTACGACCCTTTAATACAGTTCCTCATGTTGTGATCACTCCAACCATAAAATTATTATTTTTTTTTTGGTTTTTCGAGACAGGGTTTCTCTGTGGCTTTGGAGCCTGTCCTGGAACTAGCTCTGTAGACCAGGCTGGCCTCGAACTCACAGAGATCCGCCTGCCTCTGCCTCCCGAGTGCTGGGATTAAAGGCGTGCGCCACCACCGCCCGGCCATAAAATTATTTTTGCTGCTACTTTATCACTGTAATTTTGCTACTGTTGTGAATCATAATGTAAATATTTTTGGAGACAGAGATGCTAAAGGGTTGCAACCCACAGGCTGAGAATCACCGCACTAGAGACTTTTGACTCTAATGTAAACAGTCCAGAAGGGCAGATCCAATGTCCCAGGAGTCTCCACCAATGGGAACAAGAACCAGTCAATATAAGCCCAACTGTCGGTACTGTAGATGACTAATCCTAAGAGTCAGTCTCTCTCTTTCTCTGTCTGTCTGTCTGTCTATCTATCTGTCTGTCTCTCTCTCTGTGATGCTGAGGACTGAATCTGGGGCCTTATGCATGCCATACAAGTGCTGTACCCCTTAACTAAACCCTCAGTCCTCTGAGCAGTTCTAAAATGGGGTTCCCACAGTCCACAGCAACAAACTCAGGCGTAGTTCCCACCGACTTTACTTATTCAAGTTCCTCACTCATCCTACCCTCTTACTCATGTTCCTTAGACACACACCAGGAATAGATTTCTACACACAAGTCTATGTCTATGTCTGTGATTTCAGAGGAACCCAAACAGAGGAAATGAACTCTAGGAGTCACAGCAGAAGATGGATCCTCCAAGGTAAGATGCTGGAACACATCAGTTACCAGTCAGTTGTCCCTAAGAGTGCCACTGCTGGTGTGTGAACAAGATGCTGACCAACCCTGCCCTGGCAGTGACCTGGAAGTGACAAAGGGTCCTTCCTGCGGTTGGCTGAGATGAACACAATAGAAAAGCAGGTGCTGACGTGTGCAGTCTCCCCAGAAGAGCAGTGAAGTGTGGGATCATAAGGATGATGGCCCTGCTTTGGAAGCCTAGGAGGAAGAAGACGGAGGTCTCAAATAACCAGCTATAGAGTTAGGACACACAGTGGAAGACAGAAGGTCTCCAGAGCAGCAGTTCAAGGATACTGTCATTGTCTGCAGCGGTACAGCACTCTGTGCTGAAAATAAGACTCAGAATCTAATGGTAAGGGTAGCTGAGGCTCAAAAAAGATGGAGTATATACAGCCTCAGCAGATCTTTGATGATAAAGAGTGAAACCCTGAAGTCTAGGAGGGGATATCTGGATGAATTTGAGTTAGAATATCTGGATAGCTGAGTTAGGGGATATTTGGATGAATTTGAGTTAGGATTCCCCTAACTCCTTGAACCCTTCAGACCAGCAGATACAACCATCTCTGTAAATTTTTTTAAAGATTTATTTATTATGTATGCAACATTCTGCCTCCATGTATGCCCACACACCAGAAGAGGGCGCCAGATCTCATTACAGATGGTTGTGAGCCACCACATAGTTGCTGGGAATTGAACTCACAACCTCTGGAAGAGCAGTCAATGCTCTATAACTACTGAGCCATCTTTCCAGCCCATCTCTGTAAGTTTTAATAGCTTGACCTTGTTTAGAAATCATGATAGGACTCAACTGAGATTATAACTTACAAAAGGACTTTTATCATTTGTAGATATGGCCCTCTACACTGGCATTCTCTTATTATGGACTGGAAAAAAATAATTGGAGCATTACAGAAATTAACTTCAGGGTGTTAGCATGTGGCACAAATATCAAATGGAAAGGAGAGCATTTCTTGGCAGGGGTGATCCTACTACATGGGATAGACCAAACCGGGAGGACACCTGGAGCCAGTGCTAAAATAGCTTTGGATGGCTCCAGGAAGTGGCCCACAGCCATCATACAAAGGTGCTTGCACCACCTTGGCAAAATTCGGATGTCCTCACATGGCTGTTGGGTCGTATACATAAATCTACCACTAAATTTCTTAGCACTGTGGTAAAACATACATAATATAAAATTGGCTATTCTAACTCTGTGTATGTGTTACTGAGGATTTAGCTCAGGGCCTTGGGCACACCAGGCAAGCATTCTACCCCTTAGATAGGCTCACACTCCCTTAACCATGTGTAAGAGTCAACTTCAGCAGTATTAAGTGTGTGCACAGTGTCGCTCAAACATTAACATCTATTTCTAGAAGGTTCTCTCCCACTCCTTATACAGACACTCTGTACCCATTCAACACTAACTCCCCACTGATCCTTTCCACTGGCCTCTGGCAGAGTTTGAGAGACGAGTCAGAAGACTCAGAGAAGTACAATGGTCGAGTGGAATTTACCATGTGAGGCCACAGCACACACCAGCCAGTCCTCCAGGGAGGCTCAGAGAACGCCTGTCTTGGTTTCCTATTGCTATCGAGACAGCACGATCAACTTAGAAAAGAGAGTGTTTAGTTTAGACTTATGTTTTTGGAGGGTTAGTGTCCATGGCGGTACAGCAAGGTGTGGCAGCAGGAACAGCTACAGGCTTCTATCCTGATCTGCAAGTAAAAACAGAGAAAGCTAACGGGAACTGAGGCATGGGTTTTTGAAACCTCAAAACCACCTCCAGTGACACACCTCCCAATCCTTTCCAAACCAAGTCTGCTAGGATTCAAACGGCTGACATTCTCATTGGAATCGCCACAGCATCTCCTTTGCGGACTCCACAAGGGACATGGAGGTCTGGGAGCATCACAGATTTGGGGTGTTCCATCAGAGATACACTAACCATCCACCGCACCTGTGGCTAAACTATCAATTGATTTCCTTTGTGTGTGTGTGTGTGTGTGTGTGTGAGGGAGTGAAGGGGCAGGCCCTGAAATTCGGACCCTCCTGCCTCCACCTCCTAGGTGCTGGGTTGGTGGCATGCACCATGTCCAGTTTATGAGCACAGGGGAGGAAACCCTGGGCTTGGTGCCTATGAGACAAGCACACTACCACCTGAGCTGCATCCTCAGCCCCTATCTGACTCTATTTAAGCTCTTCATGCTGGCAGACCAAGAGGCCAAGAAAGAGGAGCTCTAATAGGTGGTTGGGATAACCAGTAGCTTAGCCTGAAGAACTAGGCATGCTGATGTCCAGTGGTGGCAAGGAAGAGTGTGGCTGAAACTCACAGGAGCTGTAAGGATATTTGTGCTTCCGTGTCCATAAAGAAGGGTTAACAGGCAACTGTGACAGACAAGGAGTCGGACTCTGCATCTGGTCCTGGTGTGATGACAGCGTTTGATGGTGAAATCCCCTGGAGCTGGCAGCAGGAACCTCTGCGGAGAATTATCTAATGCCTGTGCACACTGAGGCTGTTGTCCATTGCTAATCTCAGTGTGGACTTAGTCTCTTATGCTCTGATAATTGTCTCAGAGTCCCAGGCAAAACCTCAAAGAGCTCAACGCCCTAAAAAAATAAAACTCCCATAGTGGGTCCAGATTAATGATGTGTCAAGGGAAGTTTGGTCTTTCTGCACCCCAGACACTGACTATTGACAGCATGGAAAGCTAGAATCACCTCGGCCCACCAGGCAAGGGCTAGCAATTGCCGCCTAGCCAAGGAGATGTTTGGAAGTTACCAGGATGCAGGAAGGGTCTAGGGTGACCTCCAGCATGCTTGAGAGCCAAGGGTGCTTCAGTCTTAGCTTCTGAGTCCTCAGCACTAGGAACAGTACCCCTGGCTCCTGCCTCATGGTCCAGGCTCCTCAAGGCAGCCAGCAGGTTGCTTTCCCCTTTTGCCTTTGCGGAGACCTGGATGGTCATGCAAAGCGAGCTTGGCAACCCCTGCGAGCTCAGGAGACAGCCCCAGGAGCCAGTAAGAAGGAAGGCTCCTCCATATGGGGCTGCTTGAGCCTAGTTGCTGCTCTGCAGGCAGTCAGGAGTGGGAGCTGCAGCCGGGACTGAAGAGGTTAACGTGCATCTGCCTCCGAATGTTAATGTGTCTAGGTGATGTCAGTAGGAGCTGGGAAGGAGGGAGTGGGGCGAGCAGTTGGGCTCAGAGGCAGCAGAGGCTGCCAGGCGCTAGAGGAAGACCCTTTTCTCGACTGCAGGGCTGGCTCACGCTTGGGACAAGGCGGTGGCAGGCACTGGAGGCTGCCGCAGCCTGCGTGGGTGGACGGGCTCTCAACTCCAGGGAGCAGGCGACCTGCACCGGCTGCATGGATCTGCAAGCCTCGTTGCTGTCCACTGGCCCCAACGCCAGCAACATCTCCGATGGCCAGGATAATCTCACGTTGGCCGGTGAGTCGAGTTAGATCCTCCCTCCTCCGGGATGGGTGTGGAAAATGGGAAGGTTTCACCTCCAGAGCCAAACTGCCTAGGAAACTTTATTTTACAGTTCTCGGCGATTAAGATCTGCAGTCTGCTCTGCCTGGAGGGGAAGAGGAGAGGAGGGGACACCAGCTAGGACAGAAGGGGTAGGAAGGAACAGAGATGGGGCAGAGGTACATCTAGAAATAACAAGGGTTGGTGGCGAGGCGTGAGGCAGACAGGGGGAAGCTTGCGGATGAGTCCCAAATATGCTTTGCATTGGGGGGCGGGGGGAATCAAGGCTGGAAAAGCAAGCGAGAGGAGAGCGGGCGGGTAGCATGTGGGAGCCAGCGGAAGCTCTTTGATTCACCGCTACCCTGGGCTCAATCCTCTAGCCTCGCACTGGGGTAATGGGGTCCGAGTGGTCCTTGCTGTCCTCTAGCAGAGGCTGCTGGGAGCAAAAGACTTCACAGGGTGTGAGAGGATTAACTTTTCTGGTGAATTAAGCTTCTTGACATTTGCAGAACGGCAATGCCCTGAAATTCTAGCTTTGAAGGAGAAGGGAGAGAAGGGGAAGGGTTTATGTGGAGAAAATTCTCAAGCTTCTGGGGTATAACACAGCATCAGTCTCAGCCCTGTTGGGGAAGCCCAGGCTCAGGAGACATGGCCCAAGGAAATCCCTGTCGGGAGCCTGGAGAGGGCTGGGCTGTTGAGCCTAAAACACACCCCACACCCATAGTGACAGTCACTCCCCGGATATGCCTAGGAATCTGTATAAAACCTTTGGCCAGCTATCTCTGAAATGATGAGTGTGCAAATAAGGAAAACACCACACACCACACACACACACACACGCACGCGTGCGCACACACACACATACACGCTTATGGGCATGCACACACACTAGTGCGTTCTTGAACGTCCTTCAAGTTTTTTTTTTGTTTTGACAAGGATTCCTGGTGAACCTCAGGGATGTGGAGTTCTCAGCAGACATCTGGGAGTCTTGACTCCCGGCCCTCTGTGTAAATGACTGATGTGAAGGTCTTTTGAGTAACAGGTGGGTCTAGAAAATTCGGTAGGAGTATTCAGCAGGGAACAGTGGAGGAGGGTAAGGGACAGAATTAACAATAGCATGTGAGGGAAGGTGGTGGGAGATGATCGTGACCTCAAGCTGAAATGGGGACCACGAGAAATCAGCAGGAGTGCCACTGGATGGCAACTTGTCAGCTTCTGGAGCGGATGGCAGGTCACACTTGTTCCTTCTGTCCTCAGGGTCACCTCCTCGAAAAGGGAGTGTCTCCTACATCAACATCATTATGCCTTCGGTGTTTGGCACCATCTGTCTCCTGGGCATTGTGGGAAACTCCACAGTCATCTTCGCCGTGGTGAAAAAATCCAAGCTACACTGGTGCAGCAACGTCCCGGACATCTTCATTATTAACCTCTCGGTGGTGGATCTGCTCTTCCTCCTGGGCATGCCTTTCATGATCCACCAGCTCATGGGCAATGGGGTCTGGCACTTTGGGGAAACCATGTGCACCCTCATCACCGCCATGGATGCCAATAGTCAGTTCACCAGCACCTACATCCTGACCGCCATGGCCATTGATCGCTACTTGGCCACCGTCCACCCCATCTCCTCCACCAAATTCCGGAAGCCCTCTATGGCCACCCTCGTGATCTGCCTCCTGTGGGCTCTCTCCTTCATCAGCATCACCCCCGTGTGGCTCTATGCCAGGCTCATCCCCTTCCCAGGGGGTGCTGTGGGCTGTGGCATCCGCCTGCCAAACCCCGACACTGACCTCTACTGGTTCACTCTATACCAGTTTTTCTTGGCCTTCGCCCTGCCCTTTGTGGTCATCACTGCTGCATACGTGAAGATACTGCAGCGTATGACCTCTTCGGTGGCCCCAGCCTCTCAACGCAGCATCCGGCTTCGGACAAAGAGGGTGACTCGCACAGCCATCGCCATCTGCCTGGTGTTCTTTGTGTGCTGGGCACCCTACTACGTGTTGCAGCTGACCCAGCTCTCCATCAGCCGCCCCACCCTCACGTTTGTCTACTTGTACAATGCGGCCATCAGCTTGGGCTACGCCAACAGCTGCCTCAATCCCTTTGTGTACATAGTACTCTGTGAGACCTTTCGGAAACGCTTGGTCTTGTCCGTGAAGCCCGCGGCCCAGGGGCAGCTTCGTACAGTCAGCAATGCTCAGACAGCTGATGAGGACAGGACAGAGAGCAAAGGCACCTGACACTTCCCCTCTCACCTCCAAGGCAGGTCACCACACCAAACCTTGGGGAGAGAGACTGAGATAAATCCAAGGCTACCCTGGGAGAAGGCAGGGAGGCTGGAGGCTGAGGGCTTGTAGCTACCACATTCCACAGGGCTCATAAATTGCTTAGGGAGGCTTGCAGCCAGGTTTTGGTGGGGAGCTTCAAACCTCAGAAATCCCCTTGGCAGAGAGAGAAGAAAATGGTGATTTGACTGGTCCACAGGGGGCTCTATCTGTTAGCTCACAGACATCTTTTTCCCAAGGGAAGAGGTTGAAGGTGCCTAGCTGCAATCAGGCAGGTCTAGGAGGTGGACAGGGGTCATACTGTGAGATGTTCAAGCTGAGCCTTCCCTCTCATCTCTCACTGGTGTGAAAAAGGCAGCCTTTCTTCTAAGCTGCTGATCATCTATGAAGCATGCAGTCTCAGCTCCAGCATCCCATGTGGGTTTGACTCTCCGTGTAGGGGATGCATGTTTACACTGGGGTGGGGCTCTGAGCCCACAGGAGTTTAAAAATCAAAAGAGCCCAATGTGTTGGATGATCCAATAACTGAGACTTGATGAAGCGACTCGAGATGATGTGGATCGCGAATAAAAATGAGGGTAAGGGGCTTTGGCAGTGACAGGGACATTCTCTTTCCAGGGCACAGTCCATGGCTGATCCAGAGTCAGCATCCATGTGTTCTGCATGTGCAGGGGGTCACTCCAGTGCCTGATGTCAATGTCATCTTAGTGCTTGTGCCTCTCACTCCCAATCAAAACGAAATAAAGGCAAATCTCGACCCACGTCATTCTGGAGACTCCTGCGTAATTGCTTGGGCTTTGGGGGTGGGGTGAGTCCTATACAAGGAAATAGGGGTCATTTGATTATAGTATTCGGATCTTGTTTGGGACTGCATTTTTAGGGAGCCTGAAGTAAGGAATCTGTCTTTCTAAACCCACAGAGAGGAGTTAGTGACATTAATGGAATTACTGTGAATTCATTTCGATTGCAGACTCAGCATCCTGGCTTGGACTCCTGATTATTATCAATGCTGCCCCGTAGGTCCCCAACTTTACCCCCATATGACTCCCCCAGACCCTTCCCCTCACCCCTGACTCATGCTGAGTCATCAGCTGCAAGGCTGGCTCTTGGGGGGGGGGGGGGGAGTCTGAGCTAGGCTCTGTTTGCTGCAGCTGAGATTCGTTGGGCACCTTAAAAGCAGATGGCCATTCAGGCCGCTGGGAGGCAGTCATGCTGCTGCTTCTTAGCTTTGTCATCGAGAGGGCGCAGGCGTCGTCAGCGTGATGCTCAGCAGACATAAATGAGAGAGCCTGAGCAACTTGTCCAGAGGCCAGAGCAACTGTCCTGGAGGCTGGGCCACCCCTTGCTGGGTCACTTTTCACTGCAGACTTGCAGGAGTAACCACTTAGAATACCTGAGGGAGCCTCCCCAGGTGCTAGCGAATAGCAGTTATTCCCCACACACACACCTGAGGTTAGCGCTCCTTGCTCCTAACAGGAAGGCCGCTAGCCGCCATAGGTAAGCTTCAAGTCTAGTTTAGGCGCAAGACCAGTGGGGGGGAAAAACCAAGATTCTCAGTGGGGAAGTGGATGTGGGGATGCATATGTGCAACCTCAGCGTGAAGGAGGCTGGAGCCAGAAGACTTAAGAGTTCAAGGCAGGCGTGTGTCGGGGGCAGACGGACTGAGAAGGGGTACAAAGGGTAAAGGGCTTGTCACACATGTCTGTCCCCCAGAAGCCACACAGGTAAACAACGTGGAAGGAGAGAGCTGACTCTATGAAGTTGTCCTCCACACCCCACATCCACGTCCAGCACCACGATAATAAAGTTTAAAGGAAAAAATCCGAGCTCAACTGTGAAACAGGAGTGGAAAGGAACATAAGGGCCGGAGGACAGGGAGGAGCCCTGGGAAAGGCTGTGCTTGAGACATGACACGGTCATTGTACCCACGGATTCAGGGCAGCCGTGACCACGGTCACAGGACCCGTCGGCATCCACAGGCAGCGTTAGTCCCACTCAATGGGTTATATTAGCAATGGAGGAGAGGAAAATGAAGAAAAGGGGGGCATGCTGCTGGGGGTGCCTGGGGGAATGGGAGGGTGAGTTTGGGGTGTATATAACTGAAGTACATTGCTTACATGTATGAAATTGTCAAAGCTTAAAAAAAATATATTCTATTAAGACAAAAAAAGGAGTTCAAGTCCGCCCTGGGCTACTAGAACCTTCCTAAGAAGAAAAAGAGTCTTATAGAAGCCTTAAGGTAAATCCTTGGAGGAGCAGCTCCATCCCACCAGTGGAGAAAGAGGTTTCCCTCGACCTAGCATGTCTATGAAGAGGTTTCCCATGACCTCCACACCCACAGCCCTCCAAGGAAACTGGGAGCCAGGTAAGACGGCCTCTCAGCCTCTCCTAGGAATACGTGTGACCCAGCCAACAAGGGTGGACCCCTCAGAAGCTCCAAGGAAGGGCCTTTCTCCCTCGAGCTGCTGATCTGACAGTGAAGAGACCTACATGGAAGCTGAGTATGCTGAGCTCTGAGAGAGTGGGTGGTGATGTAAGCAGGAGAAAGGGCAGAAGACCTGGGATCGGGGGATAGCACCAAGGAGGGTGTCCGGAAGGCCGAGAGAGGTGGGAAGTTATACTGGGAGTGTGGAGACTGTCACCACTCCCATCTCCCCGGCCTCATCAGTAACCTGGGCAACTCCTGAGATGTCACTGGGTCAGCAGAAACTTAGGCAGCCAGGTGTGGTGACACACGCCCAGAACCCCAGCATTTAGGTGGCTGAAGATGAAGATCAGGAGTTTCAAGTCAGCCTGGGCTACAATAACAAGACTTGGGAGAAAAGGAAAAGAGGAGGAAGTGGAGGAAAGGGAAAAGCTCCGTACAAGGTACAACAGTCAGGTGTAGGCTGTAGGACAGCTTGTTAAGCTGTAGGATAGCTTGTTGACATTGTTGGCAGGAATGGGGGATTCTGGGATAGGCTACTGGCCAGGTTCAAGGAATGAGTGCAGCTTTACTGTCAGGACTTGGCGAGCCGGAATTGGGGTGAGCACTGGAAGACGCAGAGTTTGAGAAGCATGAGGACTACGCCTTGATCTCTCCACTTCCCTCTCACTCCACCCAACTAACAGCTAGGGTCTCGGGGACCTCAGCAGGCAATCTCCCCAGACGCAGTGAACTTTCTACAGGGATTCTCCTCAGGAAACATCTCCTCTACAGGTGTGAGGATGACTTTCCTACAACTCTCCGAGGTAGAGGAATTTCACAGCCTGGCTTATGGCTGCACAGCACACAGGTACAAAAGACCACCTGGGCCGGGCGGTGGTGGTGCACTCCTTTAATCCCAGCACTTGGGAGGCAGAGGCAGGCGGATCTTTGTGAGTTCGAGACCGGCCTGGTCTACAAGAGCTAGTTCCAGGACAGGCTCCAAAAACCACAGAGAAACCCTGTCTCGAAAAACCAAAAAAAAAAAAAAAAAAAAAAAAAGACCACCCGGAAGCCCCTCTACAGGAACCCTCCACAGGCAGCAAGGGCACCATGCAACAGGACCAGCAGCTTCTCTTCTGTTCTAGGCATCATCTGCTCTTAGTTTCATTATTGTGCGTGTGTGTGTGTGTGTGTGTGTGTCCATATATGCACATACGTGTGGCGGGGGGTCCGATGTCAGGATCAGCCTGGACCATAAAGTATTTCTCGGACCAGCGGGGAGGCATGGGAATAATTGAGACACAACTCACATGACTTTATCAGGAGAGAATTATCAGGGATTCCCTCATGAAATCCTGAATTCACATCCTGAAAATTCACACATGTTTATTCTCCAAACAACTTTCATACCAAACTGTAAACTGAGGGGGAAGTTCATTAGCATTCTGTTTCCTAGGTAGCCAGGCGAATAATTGTGGTCACGTCCACACCTTTCTATGCCCATTTTGTCACGTCTTCCTATCTATGACTGCTCTGTCACGTAGACTGAATTAACACCTCTTTTCCAGGTGTCCCCCCAAATGACAAAGAAGGAGCAGAGTGACATTAGCATCTCCTGACCCTTTGTTTAGGATGCCCTCAGTTTGCCGGGAAAGGCTAGGTGACCACCTCCTGTGTGGCAGGTGCAAACTGTGGCCTGAAAGTCTGGCCGCCATTCGAGGTAGAAATATGGGCCTGTGTAATATGGCCCTGCAGTCCGAGGACAACTTTGGTCCTCTCTGTCCACCACGGGTTCTGGGAACTGAACCATCAGGCTTGTATGGCAAGCTCCTCTGCCCTGGGAACTGACTTTCCTGCCCTTTCACTTTTGTCTTTGGCTTGTTTTTTAAATTGTAGTAAAATGTATGCTTTGCTACTTTGACCTTTTGATTTTGTGGTTTTTGTTTATTTTGAATTTCCAGACAGGGTTTCTCTGTCTGGAAAACTCACTCTCCTGGAACTCACTGTACAGACCAGGCTGGCTTCCAACTCAGAGATTCCCCTGCCCCTGCCTCCTGAGCATTGAGATATCTCAATGAGATATTAGTAAATAAATTACATAACTTTGTCAAAGTTAAATTATAGACTAAACTCTATATATCTTATATGGCTTATCCATTCCAACTAGGCTTACAAGATGCATCTTCACCTATTATAGAAGAATTAATAAATTTTCATGACCATACACTTATAATAGTATTTCTAATCAGTTCTTTAGTTCTATATATCATTACTCTCATACTCACAACAAAACTAACTCATACTAGCACTATAGACTCCCAAGAAGTAGAGACTATCTGAACCATCTTACCCGCCGTAATCCTGATTCTAATCGCCCTACCCTCCTTACGAATCTTGTACATAATAGACGAAATTAACAACCCAGCCCTCACAGTAAAAACAATAGGCCACCAATGATATTGAAGCTATGAATACACAGACTACGAGGATCTCTGCTTCGACTCATACATGATTCCAACCCCTGACTTAAAGCCCAGAGAACTTCGCCTCCTAGAAGTAGACAACCGAGTAGTACTACCCATAGAATTACCAATCCGTATACTAATCTCATCCGAAGACGTCCTTCACTCATGAGCTGTTCCCTCATTGGGACTTAAAACAGACGCCACCGCAGCCCAGCTGAACTGAGTATTGTGTAGCTGCCACCACCATCCCCCTTCAGAATATCATCATCCCAAACTAAAGCTCCAGTTAAATGCTAGCTCATGTGCTGGGAGGATGCTCAGGCAGAGAAGTGCTCGCTGAGCAAGCATGAAGACCCGAGTTCGAACCTCAAATCCATGTTTTTAAAAAAGCGGGTGCAGTGGTATGTATCTATGATCCTAATGATGGGGAGGCAGACGGAAGAGTCTCTGGGGCTCCCTGGCTAGCTGGTTTAGCCTAATCAATGAGCTCCAGGCCAATGTGAGATTCCATCTCCAAAACCAGGGTGGGACTGGTGAGATGGCTCAGTGGATAAAGGTGCTTTCTACATACACAGCAATAAATGAATGCAAACACAATAAAAATGAAAATGCATAAGCACGGATGGAACAACACTAAGTGTGTTCCCTGGCTCCCTTTTGCACCCACGTGTGCAAATGCACTCACACAAAATAAATACACACGAACTTGCTTCGTTCTCCCCTGCCTCCAGCTCCCGGAATCACCAGTCTATGAATCTGACTGTTCTAAGCGGCTCCCACAATGGAACTACATGCTGTTTATCCATGATTTGCGATTGGTTTATTTCTCCTAGTGTGATGTCCTTAAAGTCCTTTGATATTGCCGCGGATGTCAGAATCCTTTAAGGCTGTGTTTATCTCCAGCGAGGGATGGACACACGATGTCATCATCATTTGGCTACGGCGGGTAGATTATGCCGCTGTCAACATGTCCATGTTAACCGTTGGAGCCTGGGCTTTTAGCTCCTTTGGGTATTTACCCAGAAGGAAAACTGTGGGCTCTCATGGCAGTTCTATGCGGAACGTTTTGAAGACCTGCAGCCTCGGCATCGTTTTCCTTTCTCATCAGAACATACATGGGATCCAGCGCTCCACACCCTCACACCGGCTTTGTTTTTCCTTCCCCTCTTCTTATTCTCTGAAGTGAAACCTGTTCAAATGATGTGAACTGGTCTTTGCTGCCTCATCATTAGTGATGTCGAGCGTACCTTCATCTGCTCAGTCTTCATTTGTATAGCTCCTTTGGAGAAATTGTCTTCAAGTCCTTTGTCTATTTTTTAAAATTGGTTTGTTCTTCTTTATTGTTAGAATGGTATTTTACTCAACTCAAATTAGTAATAATTGGTTCTGGATGCCTTGTTGCTAGGAAAAAAATAGATTTGAAAAAAAAATAACAACTAAGTTCTTTCTCCTCTGCAGTTTAATGGAATTCTTGCCCTTTTGACAAAATTGAGTGGTGTCTGCCAGATGACTCAGAGGGTAAAGGGACTTTCTGTCAAGCCTGATGATCTGAGTTCAATCTGGGGGAAGGAGAGAAGCTCCTCTTAGAAGTTGTTCTCTGACCCCCACACGCGTACTGTGGCATGCAGGTACCCCCCGAGACATATACTCATATAAATACATGAACATAATTAATTTTTTCAAAATTTAAGGGCTCAGGAAGATAGTTCAGTTAGCATAAAAACCCAAGTTTGATTCCTCCCTCCCTAGAGACCAGGATGTAGCTCCACCAGCACCATGCTTATATGCCACCATGTTCCCTGCTGTGATGGGAATGGACTATAAGCCCCTGAAACCGTAAGCAAGCCCATGATTAGATGCTTTCCTTTTTGAGAGTTGCTCTGGTTATGGTGTCTCTTCCCAGCAATAGAACAGTGACTAAGACAGAAGTTAGTATCAGGAGTAGGGTAAATGACTAAGCTACCCTCCAAAGCCTGTGATCAGCCGTTAAGTCCTATAGAGTCAGTAGCTTGACCTGAGGAGGTCAGGGAAAGCAAGTAGCTAAAGAGTGGTGGGTGGCTTTCCCAAGAGCCCACCCAGCTCTCACTCTCAGAGGCCAGGAGAATGCAGAACCTCCAGATGGTCAGAGATGGGATGTGCAAGCCACTCACTTAGCTCCAGGGCTACCTCCTGGAGGAGAGGATGAGTGGTGGGCATCCCAGGCTATGAAGAAGGGAAGAGTCCTTATTAAAGCATGAGAGGGCAGGTGAGCAGGCTCAGTGAACCAAAGTGCTTCTCATACATGTCTGCCAACCCGAGTTCAATCCCAGAACCCACAGTGGAAGAAGAGAAATGACTCTGAGAAGTTGTCCTCTTGGGGACTGGAGAGATGGTTCAGTGGTTAAGAGTACCAGCACTCTTGCAGAAGATCTGGGTTCAATTCCCAGCCACCACACAAAAGTTCACAACTGTCTATAGCTCCAGTTCCAGGAGATCTGACACCCTTATAAAGACATTCATACAGACAAAACACCATTGCATATGAAACGAAAAATAAATCAATCATTTAAAAAAGAAAGAAAAAAAATTGTCCTCTGACCTCCACATGTGTACTGTGTAACATGAGGGCTGGGCTTGTTGGGGTTTCTGTCCTGCCAGGTTCCCGCAGCCAGTAAGCCCCAAAGAAAAATCACACAGAGGTCTACATAAGTTATAAAACTGACTGGCCCATTAGCTCAGGCTTCTTATTAGCTCTTATAACTTATATTAGCCCATTGTTCTTATCTATGTTAGCCACATGGCTCGGTACCTTTTTCAGCAGGGCAGGTCACATCCTGCTTCTTCAGTGATCTGGGCAGGACTGGGGGAAGAGCTTCCTTCTTCCCAGAATACTCCTGTTCTCATTGCCCCGCCTCTACTTCCTGTCTGGCTACTGGCCAATCAGCATTTATTTAAAACGTAAATGACAGAATACAGAATTGTCCCCCACCAGTACTGTGGCACATATGTGCACCTGCACTTGCTCACAAACACACCACACACACACAACCTTACACAACCAAATACACACACTAAAGTTTAATAAAACACATTTTAAAAGAAAAATGCTTCTTTTCTTTTTTTTTTGTGGGAGGTTTTTCTGAGACAGGGTCTCATTATATAGCTCTGTCCACCTCAGACTTACAAAAATCCTTCTGCCTCTGCCTCCTGAGTACTGGGATTAGAGGTGTGGGCCAGCATACCCAGTCTACCAGTAGGCTAACGTTTGGAGATTTCTCTGGTTTTTATTTAGGTTGAATAAGCCAATTTTAGCTTCCAGCTTGGGAGAAAAGGTGTCTTGGTTTGGAAGAAAATGGCCCCCAAAGGGAGTGGCACTGTTAGGAGGTGTGGCCTTGGAGTGTGTGTGGTCTTGCTGGAGGAAGTGTGTCACTGTGGAGATGGGCTTTGAGGTCTCATATATGCTCAAGCCACACCCAGTGAGACAGACCACTTCCTGTTCCCTCTGAATCAAGATGTAAGGACGCTCAGCTCCTTCCCCAGCATCATGTCTGCCTGCATGCTGCCATGCCTCCTGCCATGACGATAATGGACCTCTGAACTGTAAGCAAACCATCACAATTAAATGTTTTCTTTTATAAGAGTTGCTGTGGTCATGGAGTCTCTTCTCAGCAATAGAAGCCTTAACTAAGACAGAAGGGTTGCAGGTAGCTAGGTAGGCCAGTTCCCTCTCAGAAACCTCTCTGAGTGTTCATGGCCAGGTCCTATGTGTCACCTGCCTACTGTGGCTCAAGTGACCTCGTGGTGTCACTGCCTCTCCAAGCAGCCTCTGCTCTCTGCACAGGTAGCCTTAGCCTGAGGCACCCGGGGAAGGAGGAATGGACCACAATTAGGAAGGATGGGGGCTGGCTGGCAGGCCTTGAGATTCCTGCAGTCTATCTATGCCAAGGCACGGGAGGTTCTCCCTGCCCTCTCCTCCCTGACCCAGCCAGGCCACTCTGCTTCTGAGCTATGAACAGTGAACCCGAGTCCTTCACTTCCTCCCTCCTCCTAGTTCCAGAGCCTCTAAATCTCTCTTCTGGCCACTGTGGAGCAGTGCTACAATTCATCATGGCAGGAAGTCTGCTCATGCCCAAGAAGACACTCTTTTTATCCTGTGTGGGGTAGGTATTCTTCCCAGTCACACCAGAGCAGGGCAGGAGAGAAAGAAGCCTTATTATCTTGCCCCTGAATGTTTTTCTAGCATTTGTTTTGTCTAGGACTCTGTAGTAATAAGGGCGGCGGGGCTGCGTTCTCAGCACCCCTGGCCGCCTGCCCGGCTAGCTTATGCCCGAAATAATTACACGGACACTGTATTCTTTTAAGCACTGCTTGGCCCTTTAGCTCTAGCACTTACAGGCCAATTCTCACATCCCGATCAACCCATCTCTAATAATCTGTGAGAACCGGTCTTACCGGGAAGATTCTAGCCTAGTCCATCCTGGGTCGGAGCTTCATGCCGGGAGCGGGGCATGGTGTCTCTCTCAGGGGTCTTCTCCTGAGAGGAGAGCTGTCGTGTCTCTGAGCTCACTGCTTTCTCAGCACCCCCGGCCGCCTGCCAGGCTAGCTTATGCCCAAAATAATTACACAGACACTGTATTCATTTAATCACTGCTTGGCCCTTCTGCCCTAGCCCTTACTGGCTAATTCTGATATCCCGATCAACCCATCTCTAATAATCGGTGAGCACCGGTCTTACCGGGAAGATTCTAGCCTAGTCCATCCTGGGTCTAGCTTCATGGCGTGTGTCTGCCTGGGAGCTGGGAGTATGGCGTCTCTCTCAGGCGTCTGCTCCCGAGAGGAGAGCTGTGTAGTCTCTGAGCTCACTTCCTCTTCCTCCCAGCATTTTGTTCTGTTTACTCCTCCCACCTATCCTCTAACCAATAAAATGGGCCAGGGCAGTACCTTTATTAGCTAATTACCTTCCTCCATCAGGACTCTTTTTTTTTTAATATTTATTTATTTATTATGTACACAATATTCTGTCTGTGTGTATACCTGCAGGCCAGAAGAGGGCACCAGACCCAATTATAGATGGTTGTGAGCCACCATGTGGTTGCTGGGAATTGAACTCAGGACCTTTGGAAGAGCAGGCAATGCTCTTAACCTCTGAGCCATCTCTCCAGCCCCCTTGTCTAGGACTCTTTTTTTTTTTTTTTTTTTTTTTTTTTTTTTTTTTTTTTTTTTTGGTTTTTCGAGACAGGGTTTCTCTGTGGCTTTGGAGCCTGTCCTGGAACTAGCTCTGTAGACCAGGCTGGTCTCGAACTCACAGAGATCCGCCTACCTCTGCCTCCCGAGTGCTGGGATTAAAGGCGTGCGCCACCATCGCCCGGCTTTGTCTAGGACTCTTAAAGCAGAAACCAGCATCTGGATGTTGGGAGGGTTAGGGTTAGGATTCTTCGTAACAGGTACAGATTATTTTTTCAGCTTTTTTTTTTTTTTTTTTTTTTTTTTTTAATACTGAAGAATCAAGCCTTGCACATGCTAGGCAAGCACTCTACATCCCCGGCTTAGACGTGTTTTCTTTTTGTTTAGCCATCTGAAAAGTTACTAAGCTAGTAGCCAGCTTTTAAATTTATAGATTTAATTAAGATGTTGGGCTTCTGTTGCTGTGACAAAAAAAAAAAAAACTTATCTGAAGGAATGTTTTAGCTCAGGGTTTCTGCCATGGTCACTTAGCCCTGTCTCTGGGACTGTAGGGAGATGGAACAGAGTGGACTGCTCACCTCATGGTGATGGGGAAACAAAGACAGAGAGACAGAAAGACCCTGGCAAGGTTAAAAGGCCCAGTAATACAACTTCTCACCAGGCCCCACCCTGTAAAGGCTTCAGGACTTCCCAGTAGCGTTGCCTCCTTGAGACCAAACCTCTGGCCTGTGGGCCTCCGAGAGGACATTCACCATTCGAGCACTTAAAAATCTGTGTGGTAACCAAACAATAAGACAAGCAAACAAATAAATTAAGGCCTCTGAAGCCGGGCGATGGTGGCGCACGCCTTTAATCCCAGCACTCGGGAGGCAGAGGTAGGCGGATCTCTGTGAGTTCGAGACCAGCCTGGTCTACAGAGCTAGTTCCAGGACAGGCTCCAAAGCCACAGAGAAACCCTGTCTCGAAAAACCAAAAAAAAAAAAAAAAATAAAAAAATAAAAAAAAAAATTAAGGCCTCTGAGATGGCTCAGTGGGTAAAGGTGCTTGCCACCAAGCTTGACAACGGGAGTTCAATCCCAGGAACACGCAGGATGGGACAGATCAACACCCCACCAAGTTCCCTCTAACCTCCACACATGTGCGGTGGCGTGCACTCTATAGACATAGACGAGCCTTCCCTCACCAATAAATAAATGCTAACAGAGCTATCTAGATGGCAGGGCTGGGGAGATGGTCCCCAGCACCACATAAATCCTGGGAAAATGTGGCAGCCTGTCTGTAACTCTAGTGCTGGGGACCAGAGGTGGGATTCCTTACAGCAGTCTGCTAGCTTAGACCGGGGTGTGTGTGTGTGGGGGGGGGGGTCGTCAGTAAACTCTGGGTTCATGTGAGAGACTGCAGCTCATACGTGACATGGAAAGTGACGTGGAAGAAGACACCAACAGCAGGCTTCCACATACATGTGCAGCCCAGCCTGGACATACGTGTGTGTCCCCACAACTACGAATGTGTCCGAGGGCAGGCAAATGAATAGCAGGGTGCTCTTGGGGAGGTCAGGACAACTCGCACCATGCGGGTTCGTGGGTTCTTTTCACTGTGTGGGTTCAAGGGACTGGGCTCAAGTTGTCAGGAAATGGCATTACCCGCTGAGCTACCTCACTGGCACCCTTCCCAGTTGCTTGACCTCGGATGAATCTGTCATCTCTGGATGCATTGTGAAACTCTTAGCTGCATCAGGACGTGATTAATCCCGCTGTGTCGTGTGTCTTGGATGTTCTCTTCCTTGTGAGTTATTGCCCTGCCTCTCCATTGTAAGCCGTAGTCAGAGAGGCTGATTTCTCCAGATTCCCCCCACCCCCAGCTCCCACACGGTACCTTGAACAGAACGGGCACTTACGCCGACACTCCTCCCTAGAAGTGGACACTGATTGCTTTGTCTGCAAAGTCGGCTTCCTTTTCTGGGAACTGTTTACCGTCTCGGCTCCCCTCACCCCTGTCACGGTTAAAAAGGAAGCACTGCCCACCCCCACCCCTGCTCATTTTCTTCTGAGTTCCAGAAAGGAACATACAGTCTCCCCAAGTTCTTGGAAGGGATCAGCAGTTATGACAAACATTTGTTGGGTGTGTGCCAGGGACTGCTCCCAATGCGGCATAAACATCGTGTTCAAGTTCGTTAATTCCCTACAAGGCAGGTAATATAATTTTGTTTTGAGACGGGGTCTTACGCAGTCCAGGCGGACCTTGGATTCGCTTTGTTGCTAAGGGTCCTAATCCACCCATTTCCACTTCCTGCATGCAGCGATTGCAAGTGGATCTCCATGAGAGTTATGTGCCTTCCTTCTGCCACCTCAGCGCAGACCTGGGGAAATGGGACCCTCTGATTGGCTAGTATAGGTCACATGTTCACAGTGGACTGGTTCATTGACCCCCAATGTGTGTGTATGATGTGTGATTTCCATGATGAGAGATGTGTGCGATGTGGGTTTGTGCATGATATATTATGTGTTATATGTATGGTGTGTGTGCTGGGAATGTGGAGTGTGATGTGGTTTGTGTATCTGTGTGAGATATGCCTATTATCATAGTCTTGAGATGTGGAGTGTTGTTTTTTTTTTGTTTAATCTTTGTGTGTTTGCCATCCATATCCATATGTCGTACATACGTGTGTGGAGGTCAGAGGACAACCTTGGGTATCAGTTCTTACATTCCTCCTTGTTTGAATAGTCTCTTGCTGTTTTACCACTATGTATACCAGGCTCACTGAATCCCAAATATTTTGTCTCTGCTTTTGGTTTACCTAGGAACACTGGGTTTACAGATGCATACAGCTAAGCCAGAGTTATGTAGGAACTGGGGATTCGAACTCAGGTTCCTCATGCTTTACCATTGACCCATCTCTTCTGCTCCTTTCATTTTAGTGTGTGTGTGTGTGTGTGTGTGTGTGTGTGTGTGTGTGTGTGGCGGGTGGCAGTTCTGTCTCACAGAGTGAAGAATGGCAGGTACGTGGGGCAAGAGCTGTGCTGGCAGGTAAGATCTCACGGATCAGAGATGAGGGAGGGTTGAGGGAAAGTGTGCAAGGAAAACAGAACAGGACAAAGAGGCAAGACAGCGAGGCCGAGGGTTTCCGAGCAATGCCCAGGAAGGGTCCACGCAGACCCTGGACCTTGCCCTTCCAGGTGTATGACCGCACACACATTTCATGGCTGCCAATGGGGTGGAAGCTGTAGAGACTCCCTGGGCGCAGAGGCATGCCCAGCACTGGATCACAGAACTGGCTCAAGAGTCCGCTAAAAACCTCAAGTGCCAAGGGGAGACCAGGAACCTTTCTGCAGTCCTCCCAGGACACTGGGTTCAAATGAACTCAGTTCTGATACTAACTGCCCAGAATTAGTATAGACCCCACAGGTTAATGATTCAGGCCCGCAAAACTGGCCCCTCCATTCTAATGCCAACCCTTGGTTACCCACAACATCTTCCCAACTTGGCTCCAAATCAGAGGTCCCCATGAGCCTTTCATCATGGTCAGTAATCTGCTAAAGTAGCTCCCAGGGAACCTGTTCAGCATGGGGTATGGTACCTCCCCCTAGAGCAAGGGCAGGCTGGACTTCTTTCTACTGGACTAGGAAATGGGGAAAGTGGAGGGTAAGGAGTCTTACAATAACCCCACAAATAGTCGTAACATTACTGATTGGACTCACCAAAGAGACGTCTAAGGCAAAAAGGTTGTGAAGGACAGGCCTTCTGGAGATCCTCCCCTACCGTGATCTAAGGGCCAGAGAGGGAGGGGGCCTCCCCAGCAGACAGTCACTGAATCTGTGCAACAGCCTCCAGCTTGAAGGCACTCAAGGTCATGGGACGAATCTGGGGTATCTTGGCTGGATGCTTATATTTTGGGGTCCTCCTGGGGTCTGTTTTGCAAAGTATAATAAGAAAGCAATCTGTCTGGGGTTACCCAGGGCTAACAGCAGCCTGGGGCAAACCAATTAATTCACTGCAAAGGGGGAAACTAAGCAAGTGAGCTTCTCCGAGATGTAGCTGGCTCCATCTTGGCTTCTTCTGGATTGCACTAGAAACAAACACTGAAAAACAGAAAGCCAGCAACATTCCCAAAGCGGACAGGGCTCTGGCATGTCAGAACAGTGGAGTTTGAGCACAAGTGCCCCTGGTTCCTGCACCTTCTTTGGTGTCCCCTGTGGTCTGTTGGGCCTCTCTACCACTCTTACTGGAGAAGCCTGGAGGCACTGGGCCCAGGTTGCTCCTCATCTGCTGCCTCTGCAGGAGCCATTTGAAGCTGTCAAGACTTCCTTCCCTCCTCCTTCCCTTCTCCCTCTTTCCTTGTTCTTCCTTGGGATATAGAGGTAAAAAAAAAATCAAGAAATCAAAAACTAAGAAATACCTTCAGAAGGAACTGGAGGAGAATTGAAAATTCCATAGCACCTCTCAGGAAGTATGGCCCCAAAAGTTACCTCAAACTCTACCCCTCTGCTCGGTCTCTCTCTGATTAGTCAATCTCGCAGCCTCTATGCCAATGCTCTCCAAATACCTCCCCCAAAACTCAGGATTAAACTAGGGATCTTGTGCGATGTGTGTTTAAATGATGTGCATATATCTATGCACTGTGTGAGGGTGTCACAGTGCATAGGTGAATCTCAGGGGACCGCCTAGGTGTCAGTGTTACAGAGAACCTGCCAAAGATGATGGATCACTCAGACACTATACAGACCACTCAGCCTATAACCGACTGAAAGTCTTTATTCTAAAGTTGGTGGTGGAGGTGCACACCTTTAGTCCCAGAACTCTGGAAGCAGAGGCAGGTGGATCTCTGCAAGGCCAACCTGGTCTTCAAAGTGAGTTCCAGGACAGCCAGAGCTACACAGAGAAACTGTGTCTCAAAAAACAAAACAAAACAAAAACCACGGTAACAAAAAAAGAAAGTCTTTTTTCCAGCCATCTGGGACTACACTCAGGTATTTGGGGCCCAAGTATAGTACTGAGCATTTAGAGCAAGGGGTTTTTAAAGGCAACACCGCAGCCTGCACCCCCCTCAGCAGCTGCAGAGCTTTAAAGGCAAGCAATTTAACAGGCGCTAAGACAAGCAGTTAGCTGGAAAGAGAGGTTTGTACACGCAGGCAGTTTAACAGACGCTTAGAGAGCTGGGGCATCTCAACCTCAGGTTCCCTAGAATAGAGATGGGTAATTTTCCAAAGGACTCTCCATCAAGGAGGTCAAATTCTAGTTAAATCCAAAATGGCCTCAACAATAAAGCGAGCTGAAAGAGCCTCTGCACTGTCTGTCTTGCCTTGTTACATCAGGTCTTGTTCTCCATCTTTTTGGTTTTGGTTTTGTTTTTAGAGACAGGGTTTTTTTTTTTTTTTTTTTTTTTTTTCTGTGCAGTAACTCTGGCTGTGCTGGAATTTGCTTTGTAGACCAGGCTGGCCTCAAACTCAGAGATCTACCTGCCGCCTCAGAAGGGCTGAGATGAACAGAATGCACCACCATGCCTGGCATCTTGCTTGGACAGGGGGTCCCTTTGTTGTTTTCCACTGTGTGCATCAGACTAGCTGGCTCATAAGCTTCCGGGAGCCACCTGCCTCTCCCTCTCATCTCTGTACCAGCAGAGGGTTGCAGCCTGTTATGCAATGCATCTGGCTTTACCTGGGTTCTGGGGATTTGACCTCAGGTCTTCACGCTTGTGTGATGAACAGTTTTGCACACTGAGTCATCTCTCAGCTCCCCTCTCTCCCTTTCTGATCCCTTGGTCCAGGGTTTCCATCTGTCCACACACCATCTCCACCACCACAGACTTAAAAACCGGCAGAACTCGTGTCTTCGTGATCTTTCTATCTCTCCAGCCCACATAGCTCACTCTGCAAAAGGCTCCAGCTGGACTCAGTGGTGTCTGTCCTTTGCTGCTTATCCCTGAGAAGGAAAACAAATGATGCTTCTCCACACACGCTCACGGCATTCTCTTCTGACACTAGATGAGCACCTCTAGGAAGGCGATTCTGACCACAGCCGTGCCTCCAGTTCTCCGGTCCTCCCAATAAGCTGATCCCTTCTGCTCAGCTTGGCTACAAGCCAGAGGTTCCCATGGCCTCTTCTTTATAGTCAGTATCTCCCAGATGGCTCCCACAACCCAGGGCAACCTCATTTCCTATTACTGATTTCTCATAAGAATATCTTATCCATGTTCCTATTTTGGGATGCTGGGATAGAACTGAGAGTTGTGTGTCAATTTCCTCCCAAGTGTAAAGTGTGTTAGGACTCAGCATATTCTAAAAGATGTTCTGCGAGTTCAAGGCCAGCCTGGTCTGTAGAGCATCTTTCAGGCTAGCTAGGACTACATAATGAGGCCCTGTCTCAAAAAGGAAAAGAAAGAAAGAAAGAAAAGAAAGAAAGAAAAGAAAGAAAGAAAGAAAGAAGAACAAAACAAAAAACAAGCCAAGCAAAGAAAAAGAAAGCACCTTAAAAGAAGGATTGTTTAAGAGCAGGATGGGTTACATAGCAAGACTTAACAAGGAAAATCAGAAACAAAAGGTCAAAGTCCTGAGTTAGGAATATAGCTCTGTGATAGAGAACCTGTCCAGCTAGAACTAGATTCAATAGACTCTGAGTTCCATCTTAAGCACTGGAAAACAAGAAACATAGATTTATATGAATTAGGTTAAAAGGGGTGGGATTGACAGCTGCAGAGCAAGTCAGGGCTGCGAGGGACTTCACGGTCTTGTCAGAAGCAACAGGGCACCTATAACGTGCCCCTTGACTGTGCTCCATCGCTGGCGTGTCCTTCCTCTTCTGCCAAAGGCCTCTGTTTGCCAAGGAAACAGGGATGCAGAGAGAGGAGGAAATGGGCGCTCAGTTGTGAACAGCCCCCCGAAATAGTCCCGAGTCTGAAGCAAGGTAAGAGCTTCCAAACTCAGCCAGCCAAGGATGCTCTAAATAGGTTCAAGCTCATGGAAGAGATCCACCGCCTTCCGCAGTGGGCTGGATTCCCGAGCTCCGTTCTGTGTGTTTCGAGTGGAAGGAAATCTATACGCAAGATGCAGAGGAGGCGGCGCTACCGTGACCATAAAGGGACAGAAGCAAGAGTCACAAAATGTTTCATGTTTAATTTCAAGCACCTCTGGGAGCCAATCCAGGGATCAAGGAAGGTTCATACTAGAAGAGATGAGGAGGTAGTTCGAACTGTGGGTCCTTGGCCCTCTTTCCTGTTCAACCCTAGCAGGACCCCCATACTGGGACACTTGTTCCAGCAAGAACAGAGGAGCTAGAAAACCTCATGGAGAGTCATCATTAAACTGAAAACAGAACTGGCCTAGAACCCAGCCCTTACCACACTCCTGGTGTAGCTGAGCCTGACACCCCCCTCCCCCCACCCTCCACCCCGCAAAGAGATCTAAGCCACCTGCCGTTATGCACAGGTGGTCATCCTAGGGGGGTTATTTAAATGGAACATGCTGGAATCTTGTCAGGCAGTGAATGATGGTTTATTTCCACTCCCCGACTCCTGCTCCTCAGAGGGCAGAGACTCACAGTGTCAGATTAGTCACAGGAAACACAGAAGCAATGTCGCTCCAGTGCCTCAAAACCAGCAGAGAGCTGCTTCCGGAGACCTGCCCCTGAAAAGGACCTTGTGGGTGGGGCCTAGGAGGTGGTATGTAACCATGTGAGTGGTCACTGTCCTCCTGAGAGATGACACTGTGCCGTGGTTGCCTCTGGGATGAGATTTAGACAGATTCCCTGGTACAAATCAATACTGCCATTTACCTCCAACTCCACTCCATTCCTCCCCCATCAATGAAAAAAGGGTTTCCTATAGAAGAGCTCCCATTAAAGAGGTCAACCAAGAGAAGTTTCCAGAAGCCTCTAGACTGGGATCTGGTCCTTTTGAGGTTTAGAAGAACCATGTTATGGTGCCTGCCTAGGCTCACTGAATCCCTCCATAACCCTTGACATTCTAGAAACAGAGCAACACCCCACAGCCATCATTCCCCATGTTTCTCCTGGGAGGTTTGAATGCAGGCAATGTCGGTGACCCTACAGTTTGGATAGATTCAGCCCTCGACACCCACATTGTCTCCAGCACAGCCACTGCCCGGCTATAGGAGGCAGGTGCAAGGGGAATGGGGAGGAGACCTGACGAATTGGGTGGGGCAAGTCCCTCTTTGTTGCTTAAAGGGAGATTTAATAAGTAGCTGCCACCACAGCAAGGAGAAAGGACTGTCCCTCGGCAGTCTTGTTTGTTTCTCACAGTGGGTGAAGTGCAGGAACATGACCTTGAGATCCAGGCAGACCCAGGATCTGGGGCAAATGACTTCAGGCTGCGTGCAGCTGCCTCGGTTTTCAGTACGAGTGTAGTGATTGTGAATAAGGGTGGCCACTTTACAGAGCCGTTGAAAGAACTAGATGAGGGGCGGTTAAGTCGTGCGGGGCTGCAGAGAGCCTGACTCGGAACAGGTGAGAAAATGGAGAAAGAAAAAAGCAATTTAATTTGGCCCATTGTCTGTCTCTCCCCCCAGCTCTTTCGCAATCTGCATTTTCAGGATTGAATGCCCAAGAGGGAGCAGTAAATTTTATTAGAATGATTTTGAACCAGGGAGACTGGTTTTCTGACCCTTGACCTTTGGCATCCCTAAAGAAAGATGTAGAAATGTTTCTGTTGACAGGGGACAGAACAGTCTTGTGAGGAGCTTGGCCTTCCTGTACTTGCGGGGAAAGTCAGAAAAAGACAGTCCTGGTCAACGGATGGTCTGTGACATCAGCCTTTGCAACCAGGCACCCAGGTGACCTTTGGTCTGAGGCAGGGAGCTACAGTCTCCTTCAGGGAGCAGCTGGCTCCACGCCCAGTGAGGGAATTAGGGGAATCACGTTCTCTTGGTGACAGTTGGCCACAGACAGAAAGTGCGCTCTCACCTCAGTCAAAGAACGCCAATCCTGTCTTTCTTCCCCAAGTAACGTGGAAGGAAAGGAGTCCCTGCCAGGTGCAGAAGAAAGAAGAAAGCCCGCTCTTGGCAGCAGGGGAATCAGGTTGCCACAGCAACGAGCTTCTTCCCAAGTCCACTCATTATATGGCTTTTGAATTAGACTTCCTCTGTGTATATACACCAGAGGCTTTGATTCCCCCCTGCTTGCCACCAACTTGCCTCCCAGGCTTCTCCCCAGGAAAGCACCACTGAAGGCAGCCACTGAAGGCAGCCACTGACTACTCCTTTCAAGGTCAGGGCCCACTTGTCCCTGGGATACATATTTACTTGTTGGCTTACCCTAGGAAGAACCCAATGGGTACCCAGGGTAAAAAGCCTTCTGTCTGCAGTGGGGGAGAGGAGATGAGAAGGATCTGTTTGAACAGCGATTCGACCAGATGTAAATGCAGACCTTTTGAACTTAACCCTCTGGGATTTTTTTTTTCCTGGATTTTCGAGACAGGATTTCTCTGTGTAGCCCTGACTGTGCTGGAACTCACTCTGCAGACCAGGCTGACCTAGAACTCGCGGAGATCCGACTGTCTTAGCCTCCAGAGTGCTGGGATTAAAGGCGTGCACCACCACCGCCCCGCTAATACAATTATTTTCATTGCTACTTCATAACTGGAATTTTGCTATGTTATAAATCATAATGTGAATATCTGTGTTTTCCAATGGTCTTAGGCGACCCCTGTGAAAGGTGTAACGACCTACAGGTTGACAGCCACTGGCTTTGACACTATGGAAAACTACACAGCTGAAGAACAGTAAGCTAGAACTGACATGCCCATGTACAAATAGGGACTGTTCAGAAAAAAAAACAAAAACAAACAAATGCTCAAATGCAAAGAACCAGAAAGAATGGAACTAAAGGGGGAGAAGTAGGGAGGTGATTCATGGCTACAGAATTTTACCTCTGTATGGTGAAAATATTCTGGAAATAGTGAATTCCCAGAAATAAAGAAGAGGACATAAAGATGGGAAAGAGGACATGTTGCATGGTGTTGGGGGTCAGGGAGAGTGGGAGGGAGGAGTTGGGGGTGGATAGGACCAAGACACATTATATAGCCTGGTGGAGGTGGTGCATACGTTTAATCGTAGCACTCAGGAGGCAGAGGCAGGTGGATCTCTGAGTTGAGGCCAGCCTGGTCTGCAGAGTGAGTTCTAGGACAGCCAGGGCTACCCTGGGAAATTGTGTCTCAAAACAAACAAAAAGATACATTCACACACACACACACACACACACACACACACACACACACTGTGGCCATAACCCTACTGACCTCCGCTTTTCAAAACAGTTGAACTAAGTAGGCATCTGTGCTGTATGAGTTCTGAGCCAACCTGGATTACAGACAACAATTCTGTCTCAAACAAACAAAACAAACAAAAAAAGCTGGGGGTGTGACACCTCCAAGTAGTAATCTCAGTACTCGGGGGCCAAAACGAGAGGATCTAGAGCCTGAGGCTTGCCTGGCTATGTAGTGAGAACCTAGTGTTTCTTCTCATGGCTGGTATAGGCCTAGGCTGATCTTGAACTTGATATGTAGCTAAGGCAGCCCTAAATGCCTGACTTTAATACCTCTGCCTCTCTAAGTGTTGAAATTATAGGAGTGAGCCACTATGAGTGGCAAGACCGGGGGTTTATTTTGTTTTTAAAGACAGGTTTAGGCTATACCTTTTACTTTTTGTTTTTCAAGACAGGGTTTCTCTGTAACTTTGGAGCCTGTCCTGGAACTATCTCTTGTGGACTAGGCTGGCCTCGAACTCACAGAGATCCACCTGCCTCTGCCTTCTGAGTGCTGGGATTAAAGGCATGTGCCACCATTGCCTGGCTACCTTTTCCTTTTTAAAAACTTAATATATAAGAAGGCTCTTCTTTGTATCTTATGTTTGTTTAGTTTTTTTGCTTGCTTGTTTGGTTGGTTGGGTTTTTTGTTTGTTTGTTTTATTAGATGAAACATCACTATGTAGCCTTTGCCTGTCCTAGAATTCACTCTGTAGACCAAGCTGGCATCAAATTCACAGAGATCTGCCTGCTTCTGCCTCCTGAGTGCTGGAATTAAAAGCATGCATCACCATGACCTGTTTTGCTGAATTTCTTTTCAAAGGGCTATATAACTTTTGAAGAAGATAAAATAAACTGTTGTATTTATCTTTGAAGTTGGGAGATTAAAGAAGGAAGAGGCTATTAATTGTATTCCCTTTTGGAAACTTTTAAAAATCTGAATCAAGGGACCAGAGAGGGGGCCCAGAGGTTCGAGCACATGCTGCTATTCCAGAGGACCCAGGTTCAGTTTCAGCACCCACATCGGGCAGGCAACTCACAACTGTCTGTAATGTTAGCTCCCAAGACTCCAGTGTCTCTGGTTCCCGAGACCGTTTGCACTCACGTACACATAGTCACATGCACACACATACATGCAATTAGAAATAATAAATCAATATCCATTATTTTTATAATTTCAGTAAGCTTATCAAAACAGAGAGATGAATTAAGAAGCCTGATTTGGTAAGCTTACCAGTTCAACAGACAATGAGTCAGCACAGCAAGAGGTGCTGTGGATCCAGGAGAGGGAGGCAGAGCGCCCCTCACGCTTAGGGAACCTATGGGCATGAGACTCTCATGGGCAGAGAGTCACAAACCATCAGACATGAACATGACTATAGCTGAGGTCCAAGCCTGGGAGGACAGGGAGAATGTTGTGGGTAAAGGCTTGCTTTATGCACTGGGTCGTCTCTTCTCACACCTCTGGGGAGGTGATGCTTACATCAAGAACAGAGAATGAAAGGGAAATAGCCAGGAAAAGAAAGAGAGAGAGAGAGAGAGAGAGAGAGAGAGAGAGAGAGAGAGAGAACAGGACACCTCCGGCTTAGGAACAGCCATCACAAAGACCCAGAGCCAAGAGTCAGCTTGACTTGTGGCTAGGCGAGCAGGTCACCTTGGTGAGAGCAGTGCAGAACCAGAGGGAGGGTGGCAGGTAGTGGTGCAGAGGCTACCACCTGTTCCCAGGGCAATGCGAGGGCACCACCACTTGGTTCCAAGCAGGGAGTGCCATGATCCTGTCTATGTGCAAATGAGATCATCTGGCTGTGGAGGGAGGATGGGCGACACAGGGTGAGAGGAGAAGGGAGAGACAGGCTAATGATGCCTTTGTTAGCTTCCTGCTGAATGGCATCAATGATGGTTTGGCTGGGCATGAGGTTAGAAAATGGCTGGTAATTACTGTAAGAGGTGAGAAGAATGTGCTTTTACATAAGCCTTCCATACACACGGAACAAATGACACTTGTTGTCTAGGCTGGGGTGGGAGGACAGTTATGGGCAATTGTTTTCTAACTTTAAGGAGCCTCAAGTAGGTGGGGTCTTATTCAATAAAAAATAATCCTACACGTCCGGGTAGAACCTGAGATGGATCCCTTCTCTCCCCCTTGCCTCTCTTTCTGGCAGTTTCATATATCCCATGCTAGTCTCAAATTTGACACACAGCTGAGGATACCCTTCCATATTCATCGCCCATAGGGCTTTCAGGGATGCACCACCAAGTTCAGTTTCATGCTATTCCGGGAATCGAACCCAGGGCTTCATGCACAGGAAGCGTTCTACTGTATCCCCAGTCAGATTCCTAACAGGTTCCTGGGTGTTGCCGCAGCTGCTGGCCTGTGAAACACATTTGACATTGCAACATGTGATGAAGTTCCAGGTCCAGAGCTTCTGGAAATATCAAATTCTTTTGTAAAAAATATAATTTGGGGCTGGCAGTATAAGGCTAGCAGAATGTTTGCCTGGCATGGGCAAAGCCCTGGGTTCATTCCCCAGCCCCGAATAAACCGTGGCAGCTCAGACCCACAATCTTAGCACTCTCAAGTCAGAATCAGGAGGATCAGAAACTTAAGGTTATCCTTGGCTACATAAGAAGTTTAAAGCTAGCCTGGGTTACATGAGACCCTATCTCAAGAGAAAAAAAAAGAAGTTGATCTTATGCTGGACAATAGTTATATAGATATTCTCCAGTTTTAACACATTAAAATTGTATATATTTAAGGCCAGCCTAGAACTCGCCAGAGCGAGTTCCAGAACAGCCAGGACTACACAGAGAAACCCTGTCTCGAAAAACAAAACAAAAATTGAATATATTTACAGTATATGTGTGATACTTTGACACATATATACTAGGAATCATTGCTAATAACTATTGCTAACCAGTCCAGCTAGTTAATACATACACCACTTCACACAAGTTACTGTCTGAAGGAACATCCAAGCCCCACCTCTCTTTTTCTTCTTTTATTCAATGGTTTCACACAGGCCAGCCTGGCCACATTCATGATCCTCCTGCCTGGAGTTCAAAACTCAGGTAAATGCTGGGTGGGCGTGATGGTATTCTAGCCCTGGAAGACAGACACAGGGATCCCCAGAGCAGGCTGGCTAGGAGGGGTACTCAGATCAACAAGCTGAGTTTGATTAAGAAACCACTGCCTCCGAATCTCTGTGAGTTTGAGGCCAGCCTGGTCTACAAAGTGAGTTCCAGGACAGCCAGAGCTGTTACACAGAGAGACCCTGTCCCCCCCCCAAAAAAACCAACCAACCAACTAAACAAACAAAAACCCTGTCTCAATGAATAAGATGGAAAAATAATCCAGGAAGATTCCTGACATCGACCTTGGGCCTCCATATTCACAAGTACACACACACACACACCAGACACATACACAGAGAAGGAAAAAGACTAAATAATACTTCATTGCAAATACATATTGCATTTTCTTTACGCATTCATCTGGAAACAATTAGGTTGTATCCATAGCAGTTATTTTGGATACTGCTACAATGAACACGGGAGTTTATCTATTTCTTTTGATACTGATTTTGTGTCATTTGGATACTACACATGGCCAAAAGTGGGACTGTTCAACTACATAGCAGTTTCATGGGTGTTTTAATTACTTTTCTGTTAGTATGGCAATACACCATGAACAAGACAACTTATAAAAGAAAGCATTTCATTTGGCTTAGGGTATCAGAGGATCAGAGCTCATGATGGCAGCAAAATAAACAGACAGCTGGAAGTTCACATCCTGATCTGTAACCACAAGGCAGAGAGACAGGGCTAACTAGGAATGGCTTGGGCTTTTGAAACCTTGAAGCTCTCCCCCAGTGACACACCTCCTCCAACAAGGCCACACTTCCTCATCCTTCCCAAACAGCCCCATCAACCGGGGGGTCAAATATTCAAATATGTGAGCCTATAGATAACATTCTCATTTAAGTCACCAGAGTGATTTTTTTTCCCTTTGTGAATTTTCAAGATGTTTCCCATACTGGCCACGGCAATTAACACTCGCAGCAAGGCTGTGCAGGCATTCCCTTTCTCCACAGCCTTGCTCAGCACTGCTTTAACCAGGCTGTTTGTTTGTTTGCTTTTGGGCTTTTGAGATATGCCTTTACTCTGTAGCTCTTGCTGACCTGAAACTTCCAATCCTCCTGCCTCAGTGCTAAGATCACAGATGTTATCACCTCACCTGGTTCAGAAGAAATAATTCTTTTAAAATTTTTATTTATATTATTGTGTATGTGGTGTGTGTAGGGGAGGTGTGTGTGTGTGTGTGTGTGTGTGTGTGTGTGTGTGCGCGCGTGAGTGCATGAGAACCACAGCGTACGTGTGGACATCAGTTTTCTCCTAATACCTTTATGTGAGTTCCAGGGCTCCCGCTTGGCAGTCACATTATCTGCTGAGTCATCTTACCGACTCTGAGGAAGAATGCTCTGAAGTTTGGGAGTTTCAATTATTTTTGTGTATAGTGGTGTTTTGCCTGCATATATATCTATGCACTACCTGTGAGCCTGGTGTCAGTGGAGGGCAGAAGACAACATTGGGTCCCCTGGAACTGGAGTTATAGATGATTGTAAGCCACCGTGTGGGTGCTGGGACTAAAACGTGGGTCCTCAAGAAGAGTGACCAGCACTTTTAACTGCGGAGCCATCTCTCCAGTCCAGAGGAATGGCTTAGGTGAACACCAAGCACCTATGTACGTGAAGAGCTGTGTTAAGTGCTGAGGAGAGGGGCAAGGTAGGCAGGAGAGACGTTGTTATAAACAGTGCACTGTGCCCCAGGGCACAGCACTAGGTGCATAGCCAGAGTCCCTCTGGGGCATCAAGAAGGGAAGCTGGGGAGAGCAGGGCAAGCTAGACTTAGCCTTCATAGGGCTCATATCCCAGCACAAGTCAGAACCAGTGACAATGATTTACCTTTGGTGTGCGTCTTCTGGCGTCAGGCATGACTTGGGGCTCTTTGCAGACTTGTCACAGAACTCCAGGGTCCAGACTCTGGGACTGAGTTACTTGGGTTTGATTCCAATGCTGCCGATCGCCAGCTGTGCACAGGAAGGTCTTTCTCTCCATCTCTGGGCTTCAATTTCCTTTGGAAAAAAAAAAAAAAAAACCAGACATTATCTGATTAGGGTGGCGTGAAGATTCCTTTATACATTGTTACCGAATGTTGGCACATACCCCATGACCATCACATACATCATTACTGCACGCCAAGCATCTAGTATGAAGACTGGTGAGCAGACACATCACTATTTAATCCTTCCGAGGGTTCTGTGGGCCTGGGAACATAAGTGCTTGTTCTGTAGGTAAAGGCACAGTGTCTTGGAAATATCTTAGCTCTGAGAAGGAACCCTCCACTCTGCTCCCACCCGTCCTCGAGCTCTCTGTGCTGAGGGAGAAGCCCCGGGGAAGGAGAAAGGTTCTGGATCTCAAGTCCCATATCCCATTTCCCACAGCACTCCTCAAGCCAATGCCTGGACGCCCCATGTCCACCCCAGATATTGCAATCAGAGCCATGCCTGCATCTCCAGGCTTTCAACAGCCACCCCCACAGGAGCTGGCAGCCAGCCAGGTCTGGCTTAAGTGTCTTTGGTCCCCAGGCTGCAGCATGTCCAGCTGTTTGGCACCTCGAAGGCAGATGAGCCACAAATCTGCAACTCAGCCTGCAGGGACCACATTGCAACCACACCACCCCCACTGCCTTGTGTGCAGCAGCCTCTGTGAGATGAGAGTGCTCGTCTCCCCATCTATCTTGATCCTGCTGCTGGGATGCTAATTGCTTTCTCCCACCGAGGAGAAAGAACGCTGGTGGGTGGCATGGCATGACTGGCGGGGGGTGTGCCGCTGACTGTGGGAGTGGGGTTAGTGACAGGACACCCCAGGAATTCTCTCCTTCTCCTGCTCTGTCTCCAACCCTTCCCACCCTCTACCCCCACCCCCGCTCCTTTAAGCACCTGCACTTGTCTTCCCCTTCATCCCAGCTCTTGGTATAGGTTTTACAGACTGTGGGATTCCAGGTCAGTATTTCTCTTGGCCTTACGTGGGGCAGGAAGCACTATG
This sequence comes from Microtus oregoni, assembly GCF_018167655.1. Taxonomy (NCBI): domain Eukaryota; kingdom Metazoa; phylum Chordata; class Mammalia; order Rodentia; family Cricetidae; genus Microtus; species Microtus oregoni. The sequence goes on from NW_024543081.1 coordinate 15,430,045, forward strand.
GTGAACCGGAAGTAACCAGAAACAGGCTAATAAGGCACTGGGCAGACAGTACTGGGAACCAAGGGACCCTGCAAAAGACTGAGGGGAGAAAGAGATGGGGGCTTCACTTTACTCTGGGTAGAAAAGAGGTCAAGTTTACCGCTATGGATATTGCTACTAATTTATGTGTTGCTTATGCACAGGGATGGTGGTGGTGGGATAAGTGGGGACATTTTCATGCATGTATATGTTTATATTTGTTTCATTACACAAAATGCTTGAGACAGCATACAAAATTATATGTGATATCAAGGAATGAAATAGATATCTTTGGAAACTAAAGAGAAATTCAGAGGAAGGAAATAATGAAAGCCCATAAATGTGCAGTAAGTTGTGCTCACTGTTGTTAATGTGAGCCATAAACTTGGCTTTGAAAGCCCCAGCATTCCAAAGCAAAGAGTGAATGATCTCACACGGGAAATGCAGAATCCATAAAGGAAAAATCTGGAACTTCGCAAGAGAAGGGACACCCTGCATCTGCACTGAGATCTGCGAGGAATTCTTACGTAGGCCCATCCAAAGATAAGCAACCATTGCTCGTTAAATTTCTTGGGCTGAGTCATGTTGCCAAAATGTCACTCAAGATCCTAATAGTCGTTATTTATAATACCAGAAATTGGAAAGAGTCTCAAAGTCCCTCGAAGACGTGATTGTACAAATGTCTGCTGGAGAAACATGCAGTTATTCAGAGGAAAGAACAACAGTTTAGGTCACTCACGCGAAACAATTCCCGAGATGGGCTCTGGAAATGGAAGAGGGAAGAGGCCAAAGAGTGTCTCTAAGAGGGCAGTGTTAGTGAAAAAAAAAAAAAATTGTATGTGCTTCTAAATGCTGTGGAGGTCCTTAGTCCTTCCTGGGAAGAATTTTAAGAAATCCGACTGGATGAAAGCTGTTTTCTGGGGAACATACTTTTCTTTTTTCTCTTCTTGAGACAGGTTTCTCTGTAGCTTTGGTGCCTGCCCTGGAACTAAATCTTGTAGACCAGGCTGGCCTCGAACTCATGTGCCACCATTGCCCGGCAGGAAGATACTTTTCATAAGACAGTTGTTTGAACCTTCTTAACTTTGTAGCCTGTCATATATTTAAAACAAATCATTAAAAAGTACAAACATGAGGGCCAGTGAGATGGTTTAGTGGGTAAAGGCACTTGCCACCAAGCCAGATGACCTGAGCTCAATCCCCAGGCCCATGTGGTAGAAAGAATCAACATCCTCAAGCTATCCTCTGATTGCCATACCTGTGCAATGGCACCCACCCTGACTAAATAAAATACTGTAATTTACTTTTTTAAATATGAAAGAATATTTTAATATGAAAGCAAAATTATCTGACTTGTAAGGCTTTAACTAGACATTGCCTCCAAACATAAAGTCACGTAGATTACTTCAGAGAATAGGAGACCCCATCATCCACAGGGTCCCTATGACATCCATCTCTTAGACTGGTCTCTGTTGGACAGATTACATCACTGATCAATAAACATCACTTTTGCTGGCAGCATTGGTACATGCCTTTAATCCCAGCACTCAGGAGACAGAGGCAGGTAGATCTCTGAGAGTTTGAGGCCAGCCTGGTCTACAGAGCTAGTTCCAGGACAGGCTCCAAAGCTACAGAGAAACCTTGTCTTGAAAAAAAACATGAGAGACATCACTTTCTTCCTCAAATGATTATCTCAAGAACCTTTGCATGTGCACGCACACGCACGCACGCACACACACGCGCGCGCGCACACACACACACACACACACAGACACTGTTAGAACTAAGAAATTCAGCTGAGTTGCAGGACACAAAATCAATGCAAAATTTGGTTTTGGGGTTGGAGGGATGGCTCAGTGGTTAAGAGCACTTATTACTCTTGCAGAGGACCTGCGTTTGGTTCCCTGCTCCCATATGGTGGTTCAGAACCATGGTGTGTTGATTTGAATAAGAATGACATACAGAGACTCATATATTTGAATGCTTAGTCACCAAGAAGTGGCAGTATTAGAAAGGATTAGAAGGATTAATAGGGGGGCTGGAGAGATGGCTCAGTGGTTAAGAGCATTGCCTGCTCTTCCAAAGGTCCTGAGTTCAATTCCCGGCAACCACATGGTGGCTCACAACCATCTGTAATGAGATCTGGTGCCCTCTTCTGACCTGCAGGCATACACGGAGGCAGAATATTGTGTACATAATAAATAAATATTTAAAAAAAATAAAAAAAAGAGAAGGATTAATAGATGTGATTTTGTTGGAGGAAGTGTGTCACTGGGGTTGAGGTTTCAAACACCCATGCTGATGTGGAATTTCCTTCTGTATGCTATGAATGTGTCTTATTATCATTGGTTAATGAAGAATTTGATTTGGCCAATAGTCAGGCAGAATATAGCTAGGTGGGAAATCCAAACAGATACAGGGAGAAAGAAGGCAGAGTCTGAGGGATGCCAGCAGTCACCAGAGAAGCAAGCAGAAAAAGTAAGAAGCCACAAGCCTTTATCATGGTAAAATATAGAATAATAGAAATGGGTTAATTTGAGTTGTAAGAGCTAGCTAATAATAAAAGGCCAAACAGCTTGTAATTAATATTAAGCCTCAGAGTGGTTATTTGGGATCTGGCGGGCAGGAGAGAAACATCCAGTTACAGCATGCCAAGCCCTGAATCTACAGACCAGAGTTCATTCCTCAGCTACTGCTCCAGTGTCCACCTGCACACTGCCATGCTTCCTGCCATGATATAACGGACTAAACCTCTGAAACTATAATAAAGCCCCATTAAATGCTTTTTCTTATAATAATTGCCTTGGCCATGGTATCTTCACAGCAACAGAACAGTGACTAAGACACATGGAGATGCATGGGTAATTCCAGTTCCGAGGGATCCAGTGCAAACAAAATACAAACAGAAGGAAAACCAGTGTTTGTTCAGACTAGAAAACTTAATGCTGTTAGGATTGCTATAGTTTAGATCTTGCACAGTCCCCAAAGGCCTTGCTGTCAGTGGCTTGATGTTGTTGGGAAGTAGCGGGACTTTTAAACGTTTATTTTGATTTCCGTGTGTGCCTGTTTGTCTGTATGTGCACCACAGAACATTGCTGTAGCAACAGCCTGAGGTGGGAAAGGCTGTTGCTCTGGAAGCCAAGAGGAACAGCAGCAGAAGGGCTGGGGCAAGGGCTAGAGTTGTTTCCTTAATTTCCTTTTTGGGTTTTTCATTGTTAATATATGGAAACAAAACTGACTTAATTACATTTAGATTTGTTTTCTGTGTGTAGAGTTTTGCCTGCAAGTGTATATGTGTTCCTGATACCTGCAAAGGCTCGAAGAAGACATCGGATCTCTCAAAACTGGAGTTACAGACAACGGTGAGCTGATAAGGGTGCTGAGAACCAAGACGGTGCTCTTAACTGCTGGGCCATCTCTCCAGCTCCAAGTAGTGGGACTCGAGATGGGTGGGACCTAGTAGAAGAAAGTTAATCACTGGAGGGAGGTGTGGCCTTAAAGAGGATATGGAGCCCAGCCTTCCTGCTTCTCTCTCTCTCTCTCTCTCTCTCTCTCTCTCTCTCTCTCTCTCTCTCTCTGCTTTTTGGCTGCCATAGGTGAGCGGCTTGCATCACCACTCAGTGTCCACTGTGATGCTCTGCTTGACGGCGGGCACAGGAACAAAGGAGAAAGCCAAACCATTAGCAAAGATAAACCTTTCCATCTCACAGGTGAATATGATCTGGTATTTTGTCACAGTGACGGAAAGCTAACACAGATGCCAGTGCTATCCAGTGTAGTCTACAGTTTTAACTGCAATCCCCATTAAAAACCTTATCCCTTTTTTTTTAATTTGGTAAATATTGGGGAACCCTAAATAATCTTTGCCCCAGGTGAGGGGGTGGAAAGAACAAAATTGGAGGGCTCATACTTTCTGCCACAAAGCTACCATTGTCAACATAATACGGCGTCTCCCCAAGCACATGTTGTATGGATCCGTGGAATAAAATGCAGAGACCAGAAGGCGACTCTCAAACGTGTGATACAATGATTTTGACCAAGAGATCAGGGTTTCTCAGTCATGGAAAGGGGTCTTTTCAACAAATGATACGACATCTATATGCCCTCAAAACAAACAAACAAACAAACAAAAAAACAAAGTGGAACTTTCCCTTTATAGCATACATAAAATTAAATAGAAAACAAACAAAAAAAATTGGATCAAAAACCTAAACATAGGAGCTAAAACCTTACAACTCTTAGAAGAAAACTTAGGGGAAATCTTCAAAATTTAGTAATGAGTCCTTAGATATGAAAACAGGGTCAGTCAAGATCTCCTGGGTAAATTGGGAGCATGGGGACCATGGGAGAGGGTTGAAGGGGAGGTGAGAGGAAGGGAGGGGAGAGCAGAGAAAAATGTAGAGCCCAGTAAAATCAATTTTAAAAAAAGAAAGAAAACAGGGTCAGCAAGAGGACTTCAGCAAATAGAGGTATTTTTGGTAAACCTGATGGCCTGAGTTCAATTCCTGAACTCCACAAGGTGGAAGGGAGAACTGACTCCTGAAAATTGTCCTTTGACCGTTACATGTATGTTATAGCATGTGTAGCCACACACATACCACACCAAATAAACTAGTTAAAACTTTAAAGCTGGAAAAAAACGGGGGCTAGAGAAATGGCTCAGTGGTTAAAAGCATTGGCTCCTTTTCCAGATGAGCCAGGTTTGGTTCCCAGCATCCACATGATGGCTCACAACCATCTGTATCTCTAGTTCCAGGGATCTTTTGGCTTCTGTGTACACTGCACACATGTGGTGCACACCTACATGCAGGCACAACACCCATACACAGAAAAATAAATCTTTAAAAAAGATTGGGCTACACAAAAGTTAGAAATGTTTGTGCATCAAAGGAAGTAGTCAGAGGGAAAGACCAGTCGAGAGAATGGGAAGGTGTGTTTGCAAACTGTCTACTTGATCAGGGGTTCATGGTCAGACTATACAAGGAACTCTTAAAAACCAAGAAGAAAAAAATCTAGTTATGAAATGAACAAGGGAATTGCCCCAAAGAAAACATACAAATGGGCAACAAACTTAAGAGACATTTTACATCAGCGATCTAGAACATCACAATGAGGTTCCCACCTCACGCCCACTGTGATTGCTATTATAAAAAGGATAGAAAAAGTGTAGGGGAGGCTGCGAAGTTGGGACTCTTGGGTGCTGCTGCTGGGAAACTGCCTGGTGACTCCTCAGAAATTAAAAATAGAGTCATCATAGGATCTAGCAGTTTCGTTTCTAAAAACAGGGGCTTGGATGTTCTCGTACCCCTGTTTGTAGTAGCATCAATCTTAAGTCTCAAAAGATGAATGCAATATGAATGTCCATCAACAGATGTAGGTGTGGCCAGGGAGACATGAGATGACTCAGTGGATAATGGTGCTTGCTGCCAAGCTTGATGATACGAATTCAATTCCCAGGGCCCGTGCGGTGTAAAGTGTAAAGTGGTGTAAACTCTCTCTTAATTAGCCCTCTGAATTCCACATACGTACCATACCATGTGTGTACCCCCTCCAATAAATAAATATATAAGTAAACACAATGCAGGATATAGTGTGGGCCCTGAATACCTGTGGGGTTGCAGGCAATGAAGGGTTGGGTCCCAAAGTGAAGCTATTAAGAGACTGTGAAATCACTTCGAGATGCTTAGATCATTCAGAGGTATTCTGAAGGGATCTGTGAGACCCCAGTCTCTTTCTCCTTTGTTCCCTGGCTTGTGTAGAGAGTAGTTTTGTTCTGTCTTGTCCTCTGCCATGACAGATGAATGACAGGCCCAAAACAATGGAACACGGAGGCAGAGGCAGGCAGATCTCTGGGAGTTCGAGGCCAGCCTGGTCTACAAGAGCTAGTTCCGGCACCAAAGCTACAGAGAAACCCTGTCTCGAAAAACCAAAAAAAAAAAAAAGAAAAGAAAACAAACAATGAAACACATTACTCATGGACTGAAATCTGCAAAACCATGAGACAAAAATAAAACCTTTCTCTTTAAAATGTTAATTCCCCCCAGATCCAAGGAGAAAGAGCACGAACCCAAATCATCATAGCCAGATTAATTACATCAAATGATTAATAAAAGCAAGCTTTTAAAAATTCCTGTACATGGTCTGTCTCCCTCTAAGATGGGGATCGAGTGGTCAGCCGTGAACATGGGTAAGACTTTTATAGTCCAGGAGTAGGGAGTTTCCAAACAGAGGGTTTGGCAGACAAATAGGGGGCTACAGAAGCAGAATATAACAAACCCCTAAAACAAAGACATGCTTGCAAGGTGGTCCTAACAAGGTAGTCATAACAACAGGTGATTATAACAAGTGGTCATAAACAACGAGGTCATAATAACCTTTTCACAGGCATGGTTGTCGTTTCGTGGAACAGGCTGTACAGAGCCATTTGAAGTTAAGGTTACAGGTGGGGCATAAGCAAATCCTTGAGAAACAGATTTAATAATAAACAGGAATTAATCTAGTTTGTCTTTACTATAAGATGGCTTTCAAGCCTAAGATGGAGGCAGGCTGATTCACCAATAACTTTAATTGTCGCAGGCATTTTGTAACACTGGTGGAATATTAACATGGTGCGCTAGTATATTCAATGCTATTCAGCTTTTTAAAAAGGGGGTGAAATTTTGGCACAAACTGCAACATGGATGAAGTTGCACAGGCACAAGTTCAAGACTTTGTGCTTATGTTAAACAAGCCAGCCCCAGGAGGAGGCAGTGCCCACCTAAAATCCCAGCCCTTGGGAGGTGGAGGCAGGAAGATCAGAAGGACAGAGTTATCCTCGTCACTCTGTGCAGCTGTTCCAAGCCAGCCTGGAGTATGTGGGACCCTGTTTCAAAAAACCCAATGAGGGCTAGCAAGAAGTTCAGCAGGAAAAGGTATCTGCCACCAAGCCTGACACCCTGGGCTTGGTCTCCAGGACTGGCATGGCGGAAGGAGAGAGCTGACTCACTTCCTCAGGTTGTTTTCTAGCCTCCAAAGGCAAACATCCCACACCACAGATGCATCCACACATGCAAGACTCAGCACAAACGTGCATCGCACACACCACACATACCCGCCACGTCACACATGTTACACACACATCACAAAGACACAAATATTGCAATCATACTCTCCATCCACTGCATAGCTGCTCTGCCACGTATACCCTCCCCACACAACTGCATGTCATATACCAGAAGCATAGCAACATCCCCCCATCCACACACACCATACCCAGCACACACAGACTACACACCTCCCCATATGTAGCACACTCTCTCTCACACACACACATACACACACATACATACACACACACACACACACACACACACACACACACCGATCACTCGGGAAGTGGCCTCATTCAGACCCAGCTTGACATGCAGACAACACAGGTCACCTCCCAAGTGCTTGAAACATAAACGAAAATTTGCTGCTTTTCTCTGTAAACACCCCTTCTTCCCACTGCCCTAGCTCCATGCATGGGAAATGAGTCAATTATAAATGTGTGAATCCCAGGACTCCAGGGAAGCCTGAGTCTCTCCTCTCACCCACCAAATTTGCTGCTTTCCTGCCCTGTTCTGCAATTTTACAGCTTAACACCCTGAGAGAGGCACAAGACAAAATCCACAGAGAGCGAGTGGGCCAGGCCTGGGCTGGTTTCCAGCAGCGACGGGAGGAGAAGGCATTGCTGGGTGCGGTGTGATGAGGAAGACAGTCAGCCAGGGGTGTCAGGTGCTGGGGTGGGTACCACGCCAGCCTCTTAGGGGTTGTAGCTGGTCAGCCACCCTTTCTTTTCATCGCCAGCAGGATGGCAGGCAGCAGAGCCTGGCCAGCCAGTCCGATCTGGGAGGCAGCAGACAAAATGGATGAGATGCGGCGAATAAGCAGGGGCAAAGGGTCTCAGCCCCGTCCCGGGGAAAGCTGCTTAGAGGGACTGCGGAGCAGCTCAGAACAACAGAGCAACTCTGCGCAGTCCCCAAAGCCATCTCTCCAGGGCAAAGTCCTGTGTTTGCTCATTCTCTCACTGCAACCTCATTGCTCTAGTTAGGATCCGGCTGTTCCCCCAGAGGCCCATGTATCAAATGCTTGTTTCCCCGGAGTGGCCCTATTGAAATACGGTGGACCTTTTAGAGAAGGGACCTTGTGGTGAGGGGGGTGGGGTGGGGGGGATGGCGTGTGGAGTTGGGAGTGAGGGAAAGTATGGGGGCAGATCCTAAATCATTTGGTTAGTTTGTGAAAGGGTAAATGCAACTCTAGCCCTTTCTCCATCTCTCTCTCTCTCTCTCTCTCTCTCTCTCTCTCTCTCTTTCTCTCTCTCTCTCTCTGCCATGAAGGAGTTTTGTCCCCAGCCACAAAGTAAGCTGCTACCATGATGCTCTCTGCTTTGCCACAGTCACGGCAACAGGACAAAGTAGGCCTTGGCTGGACCCTCCAAAGCCCTGAGCCACAACTATAAATAACCTCAGCTATTTGTTACGGTGACATGAAGCCGACTGACAAAAAGCTGTGGCAAAAGCAACTTAAGGCTTCATTTTGGCTCCTGGGTCAAGGGGAACAGTTCATTCTGGTAGAGAAGGCATGATGGCAGGAGTTTGAGGTTGCTGTCACCTGACACCCAGTCAGCAGACAGAGAGAGAGAAATGCTGGTACTCAGCTCTCGCTTTCTCTTTTCTATAGCGACCAGGATCCCGACCCTGATGCCACCCACAATTAAGATGGGTTTTCCCCATCCCAATGAACCCAGTCTAGGTAATCTCTCCCGGGCATGGTCAGAGGCTTGTATCCTAGGATTCTAGCTCCTGTCAAGTTGACAGTACCAACCATCATACCAACACACCCAGCACACCCTTTAGAGTTGAGTGTGAGCTCTGAGCTCTCCCAGATCCTCACGACTTATGAAAACCTGCATCTATGAATTGAATAAATCAGATGTGGGGGCTGGAGAGATGGCTTAGTGGTTAAGAGCACTAGCTACTCTTTCAGAGATCCTGAGTTCAGTACCCAGCACCCACATGGTGGCTCACAACCATCTGTAATGACATAATGACATCTGGAGCCTCTTCTGGCCTTCAGGCATATGTGCCAACAGGACACTGTATACAAAATAAATACATCTTTTTAAAAAAAAATCAGATGTGGAGATGCATGCCTTTAATCCCAGCACTTGGGAAGGAGAGGCAGGTGGATCTCTGTGAGTTCTGGTTCAGTCTGCTCTAAATACTGAGATCCAGGCTGGCTAGTGCTACAGAGTGAGATGCTGTCTCCAAAAAATGTATTTTAACCTTTAAATTTCACCAAAACAATGAGGTTTGAAGAAGTTAAAGACTAAGCCTTGTTCTTAGAGTATCGATGATGGAAAATTCTGGAATTCTGCAAATCCCAGCTCTGTTGCCTCTACACCCCCTGATCCTTTAGTGGTCCTGCTGTGGTTGGTATGGCTTCTGTGTGTGCATGTGGATTCCTGTGTAATCAGTCCCCCACCTTATTCACTGAGGGAGAGTCTATCCGCCAAGCCCTGCGCTCATTAATTTGGTTAACTTGCTCAGGGGGATCCTCTACACCCTCCTCAGGCTTGAATTACAGACAGGCTACCAAAATTTACACGGGTTTCAGGGGATCCAAATTCCAACCCTCACACACTTGTGTGGCAAGCCCTTTAACCACCGAACCATCTCCTTAGCCCTCAGTTGTATTTCGAAGAGGACAATGACATGGAAAGAAAGTAGGAGGGAGAGCTGTCACAGATGAAAAGAACCTCGTCCCCCACAGCAATAAAGACGAGAGCAGAATATGACCTAGCAAATACCTTCTTTCTACACTTCCCTTCCCTTCCGACATCACTCCATAAATAGAGTTGAGACAGCTGATAGGACTGTTTGGTGACTTAGTGGGGTGGTCAGAACAGAAGCTGCAGGTGTCCTACCAGACCCGCACCCCAGCCACACCCCCGCCAGCTGCTGCATATATTGGCGATAAAGGACCCACACTCAGACCTTTTTCTAAAGCTCACTATTGGCTAAGAACACTTGGGAGCTTGTGGCCTCTTCCTAGGGTCGATGGCAGGGCTAACGAAAGAGGATATCAGCCTTGCCCCTTTGTGAGGTGACTTCTCCAGAACACTCCATGCGACCAGACTCAGGCTGAGCTCCTAAAACCACATTTTATCCCAGCATCTTCCTAGCAAGGCTCACAGCATCTTCTCCTTATGGGTTTCTCCAGAGAGCCTTCCCTCCATTATTCCCTTGCCTGAGAATCCTTACCCCAGGGATGAACACTCCTGGGTCTTTCCTAGAGCTAAGACGCTTGTTATACACTTAACAAAATCCCAGGTGTCTGTGTTTCATTTCCCGTGGCTGGGATAGCACAGCCTGACAAAACCAGCTTCAGAAAGACAAGGTTTGCTTGGCTCATGGCTCCAGGCCATAAAGCCCATGACTGCGGGACATTGGGGTGGGAAGAACGTGAAGGAGCTGGTCACAGAACATCCGCAATCAGGACCAGGGACCAACAGGTTAACGAATGCATGCTGGTACTCAGCTCACTTTCTCAGCCTTGTTTATCTTTGAGACTGTCCTGGAACTTGCTGTGTTGACCAGGTCTTCTGCCAGAGCAACTGCAGTGGGCTCAGTTCCTAGCACCCACACGGTGACTCACAACCGTTCGTAAATCCAGTTTCAGGGGATCTGATGTGTTCCTCTGACTTCAGTGGGAAAGGTACATATACATACATGTAGGCAGAACATGCAGAGATATAAAATAAATATTAAAAGCTGAGTGTGGTGGTGCACGCCTGTAATCCCAGCACTCAGCAGGCAGAGGCAGGCGGATCTCTGTGAGTTTGAGGCCAACCTGGTCTACAAAGTGAGTACCAGGACAGTCAGGGCTACACAGAGAAACCCTGTCTCAATACTGCCCCCCCCCCAAAGAAAAGAGTGCTTTTGTTCTTCAGAGGACCTGAGTTCAGTTCCTAGCACATATGTCAGACATATGTCAGATGGCACATAACCACCGGTAGCTCCAGCTCCAAAGGATCCAACACCCTCTTCTGGCCTCCTTGGGCATCTGTACACAGGTGACACCCGAGTACAGGCATGGGTGCACTTGCTAGCTATACACACACACACACACACACACACACACACACACATGCACGCACATACACACACATACACACACATACACACACACATACACAGACACACACATACACACACATACACACACATACACAGACACACACATACACACACATACACACACACACATATACAGACACACACACATACACACACACATACACACACATACACACACACACATATACAGACACACACACACATACACACACACATACACACACATACACACACACGCACATACACACACATACACACACATACACACACATACACACACACACAGACACAGACACACATACACACAGACACAGACACACATACACAGAGTTGGGACTGTAGTGTCTCCTTCACCCATAGTGACAGGACCATTATCTCAATGTGTGTACCAGGGGGATGGAGAAGGGTTTCGAGTGTGGATGCCTTTCATCCAAGCCTTTCAATTCCTCTGTCCATGTCATGTCTGCAGAGTGGCATCAGTGGGAACCCATGCCTGTTGGTCTGCACAGGCCAAAGTCTTAATCCCAATAGGATATTTGTCAGGGCTGCCACAGCAAATACCATAAACAGGGTAGTTGAATGCGACCGAAGTCTATTGCCTTCCAATCCAGGAAGCTGGGAACCCCTAAAATAAGTTGGTGGCAGGGCCACTCTCCCCAGAAACATGTAGAAAGCCTTCTTTGAGCTTCAGGTCTGCCAGCCATCTGAAGTCCTCCCATTGCTATCCACACCATCACACTGAATTTCTGCTTCAGGGTCTTATTAGCACACCACAGTCTGGGGGTGTGGCCACAGAGATTGCCATCCTAGTGTGTGTAACAGCCTGGGTTCAGTTCCCACCATCGCAGGGAGAAAAGAGAAAGGGGTGCCAGACATATTGGACTGAGGACCCAACCTCCTCTGGTATGTCCGCATCATAACTAATCCTCTCCTCATGTCCCTATTGGCAAATAAGGTTATATGAGAACGCCAGAATTCAAGCCAGAAGACCAGCTCTGCCCCTCGTTAGCTGTGAGATGGTAGGGCCTAGAGCCTTGCCCTCTCCAGCCACGGGAAGGTGTAGATCAGGACGCTGTGTCTAGGGAGAAACTAATGAGATCATGCATGGCCATTTCCCACGCAGTACCTGGCCCAGGGTAACAGCTCAGCACATGGCGACCACAGGCTAGCATTAAAGCCCTCCATCCTTCCCCCAACTGTATTAGGCCACCTCCGCACACAAGTGGACTGCTGGGTAGGAGCGCCGAAGCCTTACGTCTTCCCCACAGATCTATTTTGTATCAAGGAAAGATTACCCGAGCCTTTTGGCAAGTTAGGCGTGAGGGCCCATTATTTAAGAGCAACTGCCTGTGAAAACTCTCTAAGCAACAAGAGACCTGAGTGCCTACGGGGGTGGGGCCACTTGGGTGAGTCAAGTATGCAGGAAAGACCAGACACGCAGCCCCTTCGGCTCACTGTGCGTGATGGGTAAATCAATCTTCCCAGGGCAATTTCCTGTGGCCGGGGACAGGGCTGCCTGCCTTCTTGCCTTCCTGCCGCTCTGCTCCCCCCAAGTTCTAGCGCCATCAAAGGGGTGAGCATTCAGCTTTTCTCTTAATAGATACCCTGACAGGTCCTTTCACTGGTGGAGCCTGACATCTGCCTGCCTTTGTTCTCCTCCACCTGAAGCTGTCAGCTGTTTCCAGAATGATCCGTTCTCGTCCTGATTTGGGTTGATTTTCGTCCCTTCAAGACAGACAAGTGAAGGTCATTTTGATAGTCGCTCCCCAGGCCACCTCAGCTCGCCCAGACAACAATGAAAAGATCAACCTGAGCTTGGCAAGCTCCCCTGGCAGGCATCATGCCTCTCAGTTTTGAACACACGCACACACATCACCTGGGATCTTGTTAAATGCAAATGAAAATTCTGCAGATCCCGGTGAGGCCTGGCATGCTACATCCCTTTAAACCCTTCAGATGCAGCAGCTGGCATTGGTCCCCTGACCACACTTTGAATGGCACGTCTCTCAAGTTTGATAGAGACAGGCTGTGCAATTAGACTGCTTCTGGTACTAGCAAGGCAAGAGGAAGTGGGTACCTAACTCCCTGGGGCAATAAAGGAGCCCCACCACCCCGGTGAAGGCTAATAACAGGGGCTGTGTGACCTGTCCTTCTAGAAGGGTCACTCTGGCTATGGTCTACTGTGTGGAGAATGGAACCGGGTCAGATGAAGGCAGAGAGGCAGAGAGGCAGAGAGGAGGTGCTTGCAGTAATCAAGATAAGCCTGAAGGGTGCTAAGGTTGGTAGAAGGGGCTGGAGAGGAAGGGTGGGGTCAGAGACACAAGTGGGAGGTGCCTCAAAGGGGCGATGTCTGGCTGGTGGTGGAAGGTGCTGGGTAATGATGAAAACCCCACACTCGGACCCTCGGTCTGGCAGGCGTGCAGGAACGAGACAGGGCAGGGGGAGGGGCTGCATGGCCAGTGTCCTCAGGGAAGATGGAGGCCAAGAGAAAATGTGCATTGAGAATGAGGACCGGGACATGGCTTGCTAAGGCTTGGGGTCCCCGTGGGATGGCTCACTCAAGAGACTCTTATTGGGAGGCAGGCGTGAGATCAGGAAGTTCGGTGGAGTCCCATCAGAGGGAACCCAGGGAGCAGCAAGCGGCAGACAGGCTACCCAAGATAAACATCACTGCTCAACTCAACGGCTGGCGGATACCCCTTGACCGTTCTGGTTCGGCCCCTTGTTTGGTTTCCTCTGCATCTTCATTGTGCTTTGTTTGAAGTTAGCAAGTCGGGTGTTTATCACATTAACTTTTGGCCTTCATTCCCTTCTATAAGCATTTAAGAGCATACATTTCTCATGAAGTATGGCGCTCATAGCATCCTGGAAGCTTTGATGTGAGACGGGTTCATTACTGTTTCCTTCTACAGAATTTAGTATTTAATCTTCTTTGTTCTCTGTGTTAGTAAGAGAAGCATTTTTCAGTTTTCAAATACGTTTGCATGTCTGCTTTTGTTTTTGTTTGTGGGGCTGGGGGTGGAGTCCGGGTCCTTGCAGGTGCCCGGCCAGGGATCGCCCCCCGCACTCACCTGCAGCCCCTCTAACAGATGTTCACCTTTTCAGCTTTAATTTCACGTCTAGCTTGTTGGCTAGCTCTTTTATAATTTTTTGCTTCTAAACATTCATCTTGTTCATGCTTCAGAAGGGTGAGCAGGAATTATGGTCTATGAGAGTGATTTCCCGCTAAGGAAAGAGTGAGGCAGATGGAGTATTACCAGCCCAGTGTGCTCCAGTGCCCATGGGCAGGGCATCGTAAAGTTCAGCCATGCAGAGCCAGCTCAGAGCAAGCTCAGTGCTGGCTCCACTGCCAACATGGGAACAACACGGAAAGTTTATATAGGATTTCCTATTACCCCACGTTGTAGTAGATCTACTTTTACTTATTCAACCATTTGCTTTTAATAAATTCATGTTTTAGGTCGTTTTTGTTTTGTTTTTGAGACAGGGCTCTCACTACATAGCCCACTGGGTCACCTCAGCTTCCAAGCTGACTGGAACTTCGAGAGCATCTTCACAGATTGAGTCTTTGTCCTAAACTGTGTCCTTTGACATGGGTCTGGTGGTGCTAAAACAATTTCCCTTGGGCATTACTAGAAATCCTGTTGTACTTGTTTCAAGTAGCCCAGGCTAGCCTTTAACTCCTGGTCTTCCCGCCTTCCTCTCCCATGTAGCCCAGGCTGGCCCTCAACTCCCGATCTTCTTAGCTCCATTTCCCAAGTGCTGGGGTGAAGAATTGCAGCAGAAATGAAGTCTCTGCCCCTCTTTAGGAAATCCAATACTGTATAAAATAAAGCGAGGCTTCCAGAAAGCAATGGTGACAGTGGAAGCGAACGAACAGCCCAGTCTCAAGATGAGCAAGTCTCACTGAAAGAGCAGAGAGCAAGGGACATCTGTCCACCCTGTGCTGTGCAAGGGCAGCCTCTTCCACTATACCAGTGTGTGTGGAATGGGTAGCCCTAGGGGTGCCGCCCTCCTAAGCTTGTGGCTAATTTTTTAGTTGAATTGGAAGTTCCTTTGAAGAAAATGATTGTCTTAAAAATGAGCTCCTACCTTTGAAATGAGGGACGTGAGGTGGCGAGGGCAGTCTCCTTATACCAGCTCCCCTTTCTCCCTCTTCCAGCTGATCCGCCCCACAGACAAACAAACAAACCCGTAAGAGCCTGTCAATTTTTTGGAAGTTGAGTGAATTATTAAGACCCTTTGAAGCGAGCATTTCAAGGGAGAATCTTGGGACTAGAGCCCATCAGAGGCCACAGCACAGAATTGTTTATTGTCTGCATCGGATTCTGTCCTGCTGCTAATGCCTAACTTCTGGCTTTTGTGATTGTTAATGCCAGTTATCAAGTGAGCGTCTCTGGGCTCCGTTTGTTCCTGCTCTTCTGAGTGACATTTTTCCTATTTTAATGGCCTAGAAACATAATGAGCTGCATGAGTCACAGTCATAATGACAAAAAGGAATCAAGGTAGAAACAAAGCTGGCCTCGCCGTCCTGGAGGGGCCACACTCTGCTGTAGAAAGAAAACACTGAGAGCACAGGGTGGTGCATTGAACAGGCCTCCTGGGCACTGCTCACTCCGGGACGCAGCAGCATGCATCCACCCAGTCATTGCTCACTGAGGAAACTGAGGGCCAGAGAGGTTAAGTGAGGTGTGTGTGTGTGTGTGTGTGTGTGTGTGTGTTTGCGTGCCTGTGGAGGCCCAAGAAGGACATCTGTGCCTTGCCCTACACTTCCTGTCTCTCACTGAATCAGAAGCAGTATATCCTTTGGTTAGGCTGGCTTGCAGAACGCTCCCAGGATCTGACTGTATTTATTCTCCTTCCCCTCCCCCCCAGCCCCGCCCCCAGAACTTGAGGCTGTTAAGTGTGCACCACCATCCTTGACTTTAAAAAAAAGTTTATTATTTATGTGTGTGTGTTTGTGTCTGTATGTGTGCGCGCACATGAATACCCAAGAAGGTAAGAAGAGAGTGTTGGACAGGGTGGTAGTGTTTTTAATCCTAGCACTTAGGAGGCAGAGACAGGTGGATCTCTGAGAGTTCAAGGCCGGCCTGGTTTATGAAGTGAATTCCAGGACAGGTTCCAAAGCTACATAAAGAAACCCAGTCTCA
Organism: Microtus oregoni; assembly: GCF_018167655.1. Lineage (NCBI taxonomy): Eukaryota > Metazoa > Chordata > Mammalia > Rodentia > Cricetidae > Microtus > Microtus oregoni. Next base: position 15,446,372 of record NW_024543081.1, read on the forward strand.
AAACCCCAACCCCCCCCCCATTTTTTTTAAGTATCTGTACTAAATAAACATCTGTCTTGTTTTATCAGCCTAGACCCTGAGAGTCACAGATGTAAAAAGATGGGTGTGGTAGTTGGGGGGGTCTCCTGCCAACACGGTCTTTTCCACCTTGCCTGGGTAAGCCCCTCCCACCTCCTTAGATCCCAGGTACACTTTATGTCTGCTGGGAAGCATCCTTGTCTCTGTGATACCCTTTGAGCATATCGTTGTGTATAACCGTGCAGTTGAACTCACTGCTCAGCATTACAGTGGGTTTTCTTTTACATTTTTAGTGTGTGTGTATGTGTTGAAGTGTGTGTGTGCATGCACGCATTCACGTGTGCACACCACGATATACATGCGAAGGTCAGAGGACAACTATCAGGAGTCGGTTCTCTCCTTCCACCAGCAATGGGTTTTTGTGTCTTCCCCCCTCCTTAGACAATGAGCTCCTTGGGGTGAGAGCCCACATCTCATTCATCTCTTTACTCCTAGTATAGGGCCCACAGCCTATAATAGCAAGTGCCCAATCAATATCTGGAACAGGGTAGCACTCAGCACAGGTTCCCTGGGGAGTGAAGTTCAGAGATGAACAAGAACTTGTGATAGGAGTCCTCTTCCTTCGGAACCCACAGGCAGCCACCAGCCATGCCCAGCGGACAGTCGCACCGCAGGTAAGAGCTGGCTATCCTTAGGGAGCCGGGATAAGCCGTGGCCTGCCCCACTGCAGAGGAAGACGAAGGCAAGCCTCTTAAAATTCAACAGAGAGGGGCTGGAGAGATGGCTCAGCAGTCGAGAGCACTGGCTGCTCTCCCAGAGGACCTGGGTTTGATTCCAACTACCCACTTGGTGGCTCCCAACCATCTATAATTCCAGTTCTAGTGCCCTTTTCCAACTTCAGAGAGCACTGACACACATCTACATACATACAGGCAAAACACTCGTGCATACAGAATGAAGTCATCTTAAAAACCACCCGAGAAACAAACTCTCCCCTCTTTGAGAGTTGGACAGCTCTGTGCATAGGGGATGTGAGCCGGCAGCAGAGGTGGGCTGCTGTCTCTTTTGCTTTATGGACTAACTAGCTTCTGCAGTTATTACAAAATCTTTTTCACATTAGAAAGAAAAGATCCTTTTATATGTAAATCATCTCCGCAGAGAATATTTATTACCCCAGCATCATAAAGCTACTGGAAAGAGAGAATATAGGTCATTACTTCAATAATCCTCTTTGTATGCATGTGTGTGTGTGTGTGTGCGCGTGCATGCGCATGTGTGCGTGCTCCTGCATGCCATACACATTGTCTGCATCTCTCTAGTGGTCAGGAGCTGGCTTGCTTTTTTCCCTCTCGTGATTGACAGTCTGCCACCAGGAAGTGGGCCTTCATCACAGCCTGACCATGCTGGCATAAGCTTGGGCTTCAAGGCTCTAGAACCATGAGAGAGGAGAATTGTTTCTAAGCAGTCCAGTCTATGGTATCCTAACAGCTATGTAACGTATGTCCTACATACTTACATATGCCCAGAACTTGGCATGGGCATGGCACCTAAGGGGGAAACAGTAACTGTAGACCAAAGGGCAATGGGCTAAGTTCAGAACTGATCATACTGTAGACTTGCCACAAACCCTTCTGCCAAACGCTAGGAGTTTACAACGATCGGGCACAGAAGGAGACAAGGCTAGGACTGCCCCCGTGTTAGTATAATGGATGGATGAATGAACAAACAGCTAAAACCAAAGAAAGTATCTATTCTATTGTTGTGCAAGGGAAGTACCAGTAAAAGGGGGAGGGTAGAGAGATGGCCCAGCAGCTAAAAACACTGGCTGCTCTGCAGAGGACCTGGGTTCAATTCCCAGCACCCACATGGTGGCTCACAGCCATCTCAATCCCAGTTCTGGGGGGCCTGAAGCCTCTTCCGGATTCCTTGGGCACGGCAGGCACATGCTGCACAAACAGGAAAAGATACACACGTAACGTACTCCTCATTTCCTTTCCAAAGACGTCCGGGAAAGGACAGAACTAGAAAACAATTTCTGCAAATCGTTGACGATATAAATATGTTCACACACACACACATCTAAAAATCTTTGATTCAGTAAACGTGTTTTGAACAAATGAATAGCCATATTGACCGGTTCCTGCTATGTGCGGGCATCGCAATGCTCAGACTATTTGAGTGCGAAGCCGTTGGACTACGCGATGCTCGGTGCAATGCCATCTCTTTTTATTATTAGCATATACTCCTTTTACAAAGTGACACTTCATTGTCGCCTTTTCACGTGTGTTACACACTCCTCATCTTCGCCCCCACATAGTATCCTCTCAGTTTTCTCTCCGATGCTACAAAGTGGGGAGAGACCCAGCTGGGGCAGATGCCAGCTCTGAATTATACCACCCGTGTCCCTGGGCATTTTGCAGTGCAGTGACTAAGAAAGAAATCAACAGTGCCGGCACACCCCCGCCTTGTCCACACCACTGGCCTGGAGGAGCCTGCAGTTTCTATAGCTACAAGCCTGTCTCTTAGGGAGCATAGTGCACCACACAGTGGTCTCCCTAAAAGGGCTGCGCCTGCCTGTTGTCAGAGATGCGGCTCTCAGCTGAAATAGAGATGTTTTCTTTGGGAACTTTAATTAATAAAGTAGCGGTCGGTGTGAAACGTGACAGAGCAGGGCACAATAGGAATAAATGGGCCTGCTCCTCTCAGATGGAGATAAACAAGCTGTTTTATTATGAGAACCCACAGGAAGCGCAAAGTCTGACCCTGCAATTATCTGTTCATCGCCACGCACCGCCAGCTACTGGACACAGCGTGTTTCCAGAAGCTCTCCTTTTGTGGCGGAGACGTGTTGGAGGGTAGGAAAGAGAAACCCTTTGCGGGTGTATAGGAAGAGCAGTGGGCTTATGTCACACTAGCTAATACTCAGAGAGGCGCAGGCATAGCATAGCCCCTTGCTATGTTTGCTGGCATATTAGTGTCTCTTTTCCATGGCCCAAATCCAGAGCTCTGTGGTTACAGGGCTCTACAGCCCCGTGTTAACGAATGAATCTAATCCTGCACCATCTCTCTGAAGTGGTTATGTAAGACAGTCACTCTTCAGAAGAGAACAGCAAGCTACGAAGATGTCAAGTGACGTGCTAAAAGCCACTTAGACAATCAGAGAGGGAATGAAGGGGGAGACTAGGACTCGAGCCTGTGTCCCCTGGCCCTGTACACAGTGAGCTAGTGACAATTAAAAAAAAAAAAAAAAAGCCCACTTTTGGTCTGCAGTCTTGGGAGAGCAACTGAGATGAAATGATTTCTGGGTAAGCGAAGGTGGTGGCTGTAATCACAGGCCTTCACGCAGAGAGCCACATAGCAGGCTTTTACAGACGAGCCTTGGAGCCCAGAAAAGCTGCATGGCTCAGTCATCAAGAAAGGCTTTTGTCATTTTTCCAGGGTTAAAAAAATTAATAATATGTTATATTTATCAGAGGACTCCATTTCCCTGAATGTAGTCACTTTCCTTCAGAATTAAATTCCAATATTCGCACTGTAACAACACAGCTCTTTCCCCAGCAAAATAAAGGACCTTGTCTAAAAAGCATAAACGTGGTCAGGGTAGAGGGAGAGAAAATAAAAATATTGCTCCTAATGTCCTGACCTGTGCCAATAGCTAAAAAAAAAAAAAAAAAAAAAATAGCCACAAGGACATGCCAGGCACTCATTTTTGAATGCCAGCTGAATTTATTTACTCTTCCCCTAAGCTAGGGGCTCTCAACCTTCCTAAAGCTGCGACCCTTTAATACAGTTCCTCATGTTGTAGTGACGCCCGCCCATAAAATTACTTCATTGCCACTTCATAACTGTAATTTTGCTACTGTTATGGATTATAATGTAAATATCTGATATGTAGGGTATCTGATATGCGATCTGTGTGAAATGATTGTTTGACCACCCCACAAAGGGGTCAAATAGTTGAGAACCATTACCCTAATTCCTATGCAGAAGAAGCCATAGTCATGTCAACATAATTGTTGAGGAAACCAGAGTAAAGTAGCTTCCCAGAGGCCACAGAGCCACAGGAGGTGCAGCCAACACCGGTCCACTGACTGCTGGGCAAACCCGAAGTGACTCGCACCCTTCTTGAGGAGAGAGCAGTCTGGACAGGAGGACACTGGCTTCCTCTGACCTCTCTGCCTCGGCATCAGCAGTTCCTCACTTGTGAGCTGCCTACTCCCTGGCCTCCATCGGGTCCCATTAACACTGAGGACCAATGGTTCAGCAGGCAAAGGTGCCTACAAGCCAAGCTTGCTAACCCGAGTTCAATCCCCAGGGCCTCCACGACAGGAGAGCACTGACTCCTGAAAACTGTCCTCTGACCTCCACACACGTTCCATGTCCCACGTGCATGTGTTTGAGAACCCACACAGAAAAGACAAACAAATAAACAAATGTAACCCGCTAATAAAGAGGTGGCCACTAATAGTTATGATTCAGGTATGTGCGTGTGGAGATGGCTCGGCCGCTAAGGGCGCCCAGTGCTAGATTCCTAGCGCCCATGTGGACTCCCAAGCATCTATAACCCTAGCTGTAAGAGATCCGAAGCCATTTCCTGACGTCCTTGGCTACCAGACATATATGTAGGGTACATACATATATGCAGACGAAACATTCATACACATAAAATAAACCCATCTAAAAAATTGATGTTCAATCAATCAATAGAAAAATTAAGTTATAAAAGGAATTACAATGACCAGAGTTGAGGCTCAGTTAGTAGAATGGCTGTCATATAAGGACCTGAGTTCAGTCCTCCAGAAGCCACATCAAAGGCAGGTGTGACAGAAGTCACCCGGAATCCCAACACTGGGGCAGTGGAGGCACGTGGCGCCCAGGGCTTGCTGGCTGGCCAGTTTAGCCAAATGGGCCAGTGCCAGGTTCAGGAGAGACCCTGTCTCAACAAGTAAGTTGGAGATCAATCAAGGAAGACATCTGACATTGACTGCTGCCCTCCACACATAAGTTCCCCCCTCCACACATGCACCAAACGCATACATGTATGAACACGCATACACACTCATGTACCCCACACGCACGCATGTATGGACGCGCACACACAGTTTCAAAACCTCTCGCGGGGAACTAGGTGTAAGGGCGTGAAGAGCAACGGAAGCAGAATGCAAACTTCTGTTGTGCTGACCTAAATATGCGCGTGTCAATCACAGCTCCACCAACACATGGATAATGGTTGTTTGGCAGTGAACTCTCAGCGAATATTCCTTCACCCATTTAGCTAATTGCTCCAAGTTTTCATCAGTAAAGAAATGTGTAAAATGAGAGCATACAAATTTAAATCATGTTGAAGTTGAGAGTAATTTAGGGAAAGTTTCCTTGGGATAAAGGAGTATGGACCAGAAAACAAAACAAGAAAAAAGAAAAAAGTAAAAGCTCTAGTTACTACAATAAGAGTCTGCTTTAGAACATGGACGCGGCAGAGGCAAAGCAAGGGGCTAGGTAGGGTTCCCCACAGCCCTGACTGTCCCTCTCCATGCTCCTTCTCTAATTCTTAGAGCATTTGAAGTGATTTAACCACTCGGTGGCTGATACAGTTCCCACAGTTACCGTGGTAGCACGGCCAGGTGGCCTGCGAGGGGCACTCACAGGTGAGCCTGGGAAACATGGCCGTCCTTTGGGCTCAGCATTAAGCCTGCTGAGAGAGGATGGTGTCACACACATGCCACGGGTTTCATTGGCAAGGACCTCTCCGACCCTCCAGGCAGAATAGTCTTTGTTTTCATCTCTCTGCCCCGCTTGGTTGGAGCCATGGTGTGTGTGGGGGATTGAAGGCACAGACTCTGCCTTGCAGCTGGTCCAGGTCTGTCAACAAATGTCTCCTAACCGTGCACACAAATCCTCTCAGTAAGCCTTTGGCAACTGATAGAATTTCCTTTCCAGCTAAAGCCCACAGACCATTCCAGAGACACTTCAACTTGAAAGCATTATTTTTTTTTTCTTCTTTTTGGCAGTGCTGGCAAACAAACCCAAAGCTTCCTCCGCTCACACATCCCAGGCAAGTGCCTGGTGTACCACTGAGCTACACCTCTGCTCAAGGACCGGCACCTCTACAGCCCAGCCTCACCTTTAGCCAGCGCTCAGAGCTATTGTGTTAGACTGTACAATGAAACGCGGGATACGGGCTCTACTCTATTCACCTGTACCTCTGAAGGAGCAGTAACAGAAGATGTGTGGGCATTTTTAAATATGTAAAAGAAAACTGTCTTGAGCTGCCCGTTATCTTCCAGAACAACTTCAGGCTTCTTGGGGTGGGGATTGAGTCATATTTCCTCAGTACCTCCACAGTGTCTCAGACGGAGGAATCATTGAGAGCTGCTTTAAAAGGAGAACAGCGGCTGTACGACACTCCTAAACACACAGCCGGATTGCCCACTCCGCCAGCAGGCACTCCTGCTGGAAGGATAAGTAAGTGTCTTCCTCCTGCAGCAATTTGGTCAAGATGACCCAGCTTTACCTAGTCACCAGAGGCCCGAGGGAAGAAAGGGGGGATGCTTTTATCATACTCTTAGAAATAAGAACACAAATTTAGGGCTGGAGAGTTGGCTCAGCAGGTCAGAGCACTGACTGCTCTTCCAGAGGATCTGGGTTCAATTCCCAGGGCACACATGGCAGCTTACAGCTGTCTGTAACTCCAAGATCTGACACCCTCACACAGACAATGTGCAGACAAAATAGCATGCAAAAACAAACAAACAAACAAACCCCCCCACAAATTTAGGGGCTATCTGGTCAAAGTATGTTTTCTAACATGTTTTCCAATGTGGAGACCTCATTAGTGGGGTCAGTGCCTAATGTAAGACGCCTGAAGAGACCCCGGGTTGCTCCCCACCACCGTGAAAAGGTGTTCTGTGACCTAGGTAGTAGGTCTTCACCAGATGCAAAGTCTGCCATTACCTTGACCTTGTAATAATAGCACACAGCTGTGAGAATATATTTGGTCATCATCCCATATCCTAGCCCAGAAGTATCAGTGACATGGCTCAGAAAAGGCACTTGCCTCTGAGCCTGACAACTTTAGTTCCTAAAACACACATGGCGGAGAGAACCAACAGCCCCCTGGTTGCCTTTTGACATCCACTCCCCTCCTCTGCCTCACTAAATGTTAAAAGGGGAGGGGGCGGGAAGATGGCTCAGTGGGTAAAGGTAGCTTGCTGCCAAGCTTGGGGTCCTGAGTTCAATCCCTAGGACCCACATGGTGGAAAGAGGAGAGGACTGACTCCGGACAGCGGTCCTCTGACTGGTATATGCACACACACGACAATTATTTTTGTTGTGGTTTTTTGGAGACGGGTTTTTCTGTGTAGCCCTGGCCTGCCTGGAACTCCCTCTGTAGAGCAGGCTGGCAGAAATGTGTCTGCCTCTGGCTCCTGAATGCTGGGATTAAAGGCAAGCACCACCACTGCCCAATGACAATTTTTTTTTAAATGCTCAAGAAAGATGAACTGGACTAGAGAGAAGGCTCGGCAGCTAAGAGTGTGTGCTGCTCCTGCAATGCACCAGAGTCAAGTCCCCGGTATCTATGTCAGGTGGCTTACAAACCCCTTAACTCCAGGTCCCGGGGACTGAAACTCTCTCCTGGCCTTCTCAGATATCCCCACCCACACAGCATACACACAGAGACACCAATACATATAAATAAAAATATGTGTCTTAGTTAAATTGTTTCCAAAATGGTATGTTTTGTGTGTCAGTTAGATAATTGGTATCTCACAGTCCCCTGGTCACTAGAAATACCAGGGGTGGCTAAGACTTTCAGCGCCACCTCTAACACAGGAGCAAGAGAAGAAGGGCTGAACTGACCCCCCGGAAAGGCCAGTTGTGTAATCAGCTGCGCTTGTGCGATGGTGAGGCCTGCAGAGCCTCCGGGCAACCAGGCAGGCGGGTGTCTGGGGTTAGTACCGGTCCCTTCCCACAAGCTTTGCCCTCTGCCTCTCTGGCTTTTCCCTCGGGATCTTCATCTGTATCCATGGTGATATCTTTTCTAACAAATCGGTACATGCTTGAGTCTGTGTGTATCCTCCAAAGGCCTCAGCTTCGATCTGTTAGGAGGCAGTGAAAACTTCAAGAGATGGGGCCTTGCGGGGGGGAAGGGGAATATTCTAGTCTTTAAGGGTGTGTCCTTGACAGGGCTGGTGAGGCCCTTGGTCTCTTTTTCCCTTCTAGGCCCCAGCTGTGAGCTCAGCAACTTTGCTATTTTCCATAACCTTTGTTCTGATGCCCCGCATCACCCTGGATCATGGGCTAAAATTTCTGAAGCCAGAGCAATGGAAACCTTTTCTCTCTGGAAGCTGATTGCCTCGGGCATTGGTTACGGTAATGGGAAACTAATGTAGCTCACAAGTGACGAGCACTTTTTCTGAGTTCTACAAACCACTCAAGCAAATTGTTCAGACCTAAAGAGGGGAAGTCCAGATTATAGCTCATTGGTCAGAAGTATAATGTCACATCCTGCGCTGGCATCTGAGGGGGCACTCTTGTGGGACTGAGCCTGCATCCTGTGGGACAGGGTCAGAACTGAATCAGACACCCCCAGCTGGTGTTTGCCAGAGAGTTAAACATGGGTTATACATGGGCACCAGACATGGAGCCTTATGTACTGCACTGAGGCAGAGCGGAGGAAAACAGAAAAGACCCTTGGATACTGGTTTGCTCTCTATTGAACCCCAAATTAGGAGATACGTCGTTAAGTACAATTAGACAATTTATGATTTGCCATCATCTTGTGAACAATGTTCCAGTTCCTTTTAACGTGTGTATGTTTGTGGTGTATGTGTGTATGATGGATAGACTCATTTGTAAGGTTGTAAACTTTTGTGTGTGTGTGTGTGTGTGTGTGTGTGTGTGTGTGTTTGAGACAGGGTTTCTCTGTGTGGCAGCTTTGGCTGTCCTGGAATATGCTCTGTAGACCAGGATGGCCTCAGACTCATAGAGAGCCTCCTGCTTCTGCCTCCTGAATGCTGGGATTAAAAGTGTGAGCCATCACTGCCTGAATGCATTCTTTTTTATTATTACATTTAGATATGTATGTGTGTGTACACACATGGTCTTGCGTGTGTGGAGGGCAGAGGACCACCCGCTGGGCTCAGGTCTTGCCTTCTTTTTGTTATATGTGTTCTGGGGATTGAATTCAGATCATCAGGCTTGGCAGCAAATGCTTTCACTTTCTGAACCATGTCACCAGCCCATCTTCCTGAGCTAACTTCCTGTCTCCAGGCACAGGGATGCTACTTTTTCAGAAGAGGCAACCAAGGTCTCCCCTTGGCTGTGCGGTGGCTTTCTCAAGCTGAACCTGTCACAAATGGTCTCTATTCCTTGTTCCTTGTTGTGGTTGTTTTTGTTCTTTGACGTCTTACTCTTTTTGAGGGGCGTGCCACCCAGCTCCCAAGTAAATCACACGCAGAGTCTTAGTTATGAATGCCTGGCCTTGGGCTGGAGAGATGGCGAGAGATGGCTCAGCGGTTAAGAGCATTGCCTGCTCTACCAAAGGTCCTGAGTTCAATTCCCAGCAACCACATGGTGGCTCACAACCATCTGTAATGAGGTCTGGTGCCCTCTTCTGGCTTTCAGGCATACATGCAGAAAGAATATTGTATACATAATAAATTAATAAATAAATAAGTTAAAAAAAATGAATGCCTGGCCTTTGCCTGGATTGCTTCTTGCCAGCATTTCTTAACTTATATTACCCTGACTACCTTTTGCCTCTGGGCTTTTCTCTTTCTCTATTTCTGTTTACCCTTCTTTCCTTCTTTCTCTATGGCTTGCTGTGTGGCTGGCCCCTGATGTCCTCCTCTCCTTGTTCTCCTCCTCTTCCTTGTTTCTCCTTCTCTTTATAATCTCTCCCGTCAGCCCCACCTATCCTTGTCCCCGCCCTGCTAGTAGTCGTTCAGCTTTTTATTAGAACATCAGGTGTTTTAGACAGGCCAAAATTCACAACTTCACAGTTAAACAAATGTAGCATAAACAAAAGCAACCCACTTTAAATTATATTCCCCAATAATCCCTACTGGAAAATTTCCTAGTCTGCCTCCCAAGTCTCTTGTTCATTTTTATTTTTATTTATTTATTTTTTTAAAACATTTTTATGGTTTATTTAACTTTATTTTGTGTGCATTGGTGTGAAGTGTCAGATCCCCTGGAACTGATCTTCAGACAGTTGTGAGCTGCCATGTGGGTGCTGGGAATTGAACCCGGGTCCTCTGGAAGAGCAGTCTGTGCTCTTAACCACTGAGCCATCTCTCCAGCCCCTCTTGTTCATTTTTAAAATTACATTTATTTATTTGTGTGTATAAGAGTGTATGTATGCAGGCATGTGCATGCCACAACACACATGTGGAAATTACATTTGTTTGTTTGTGTGTATAAGAGTGTATGTGTGCAGGCAAGTGCATGCCACAACACACACGTGGAAATTACATTTGTTTGTTTGTGTGTATAAGAGTGTATGTATGCAGGCAAGTGCATGCCACAACACACATGTGGAAATTGGAAATTACATTTGTTTGTTTGTGTGTATAAGAGTGTATGTATGCAGGCAAGTGCATGCCACAACACACATGTGGAAATTACATTTGTTTGTTTGTGTGTATAAGAGTGTATGTATGCAGGCAAGTGCATGCCACAACACACATGTGGAAGTCAGAGGACAACTTGTGGAGTCAGTTATCTCTTCCCACCAGGAGGCTATGAGGACAGAACGTAGGTCATCAAGCTTGGTGGTGGCAAGGGCCTCTAACCACTGAGCCACCTTGCTGGCCTGGGTCTGTTCACTTCTTTTAGTAGTTCTGGCCATCATTATATTGATGTGATCTATTATCAGGTTCACCTTGCTTCAGACTTCCCATTGTTTTCTTTCTTTTTTTTTTTTTTTTTTTTTGGTTTTTTGAGACAGGGTTTCTCTGTAGCTTTGGTGCCTGTCCTGGAACTAGCTCTTGTAGACCAGGCTGGTCTCGAACTCACAGAGATCCGCCTGCCTCTGCCTCCTGAGTGCTAGGATTAAAGGCGTGCGCCACCACCGCCCGGCTCCATTGTTTTCTTTTACTAGAAATCTATTTGAAAGTCCTCATTGTTCGTATTCAGGCATCTGCACTGGCCTGCCCTTGGGGTCCTGACAGGATCTGTCCTCAGCTGCAGCCACTAAGAGCACCTCCTGCGCACATCTGCTGTGTTCCCTTTTAAAAGGCGGGCCTTGTCCTCACCGCTGCTCCCCCTCTCTTCTGCCACTCTTGTCCCCAGGGACCAATCTCTGGCCCCCCACTCTGCCCCTTCTCTCTCTCCTCTCCAACAAACCTGCTATGTGAGCCTTGTATGTCGTGCCTTCTCTTCGCCGTGTTTTTAAATAGATTACAACACTCGTGACCTTTTCCCTTTTAATTTTAGTTTTGTCGAGGCAGGATTTTGTTATGTAGCCTGGAGCTGGATTTGTAGAACAGGCTGACCTTGAACTTGTTTGTAGGGATCCTCCTGCCTCGGCCCCCAAGCACTAGGACTACTGGCACCCACCATCAGACTTATCGCCTTGTCCTTTCTTATGTGCAAAATGCTTTTTCCAAGGACATTAACTAGTTTTCCTTTGCCTTAGTGTCTGCTTGCTGTGCCTACTTCCATTTCTTCCTAACTTCGTCTTGCCCTAGCTGTGTTTTCTGTCTTCCCCACCCCCAGGTAAGCACTGCTTTGAGATTAAAAGTTGGTGTGACTCATCCCTGCTGTTGCAGAGCTGCCGTTTCTTCCCTTTCACGGCTGCATAGTGTTCCGTTGTACAGATTAATGTGAAAAACGGCTTTTTTTAAAAAAATTAGATGATGTGAATCTTTGGCTATTATGGATAATTCTGGGTTAACAGTTACATGTTGGATGAGTAAGATAAAGAGGGGAGAGGCCAACTAATAAAAACTGAGTAAGGGGGGCTGGAGAGATGGCTCAGAGGATAAGAACACCACTGGCTGCTCTTCTAGATGTCCTGAGTTCAATTCCCAGCAACCTCATGGTGATTCACAACCATCTATAATGAGATCTGGTGCCCTCTTCTGGCCTGCAGGCATATATTCAGACAGAACACTATATACTAAATAAAAATAAAATAAAAAAACAACTGAGTAAGGGTATATGTGAGGTACAAGGGACTCAGCAAGCCCTGAACAAAACAGAACAGTTCCACATAGTTTACAGAGAGGCCTCACATCGGAATCATTCACCCTGAGCAGAGCTGAGCCTAGGTCTCAGGGGCATGTAAACACCCTGACGGACTGTGTAAAGCCCCTGCACTTTAATCCAGGAGAACTTCTTCCTAAGTTTACGTCTCTTGTTTTGCAGAAATGTCTGAAATTTTCTCTGGCAGCCTGATCCTCAGCAAATTACTGGAAGAAGAGAATGTTCTCAAATGCAGACCGACGAAGGCAAAAGTGTTCAGAATTAGAATTAGCACCTAGGAACAGGACAACACGTATTTACAGAAACGCACAAACAGTCCAGACCAGACCACCCTGAACAAGCCTGATCTCCTCAGGGTCTGGAGCGAGTCTCTGCAGGGACGGAGCAGCCAATTGTGTGGAGATGCAGCGCCTGTGGCAGCCGCTGCCGTCATGTTAGGACAAAGCGCTAAAGCAGCAACTGAATTAGATGCACCCTATTATGTTTACTGTGACTAGGGATCGTCAGCATTCTGAGAAAGATTTAATAAAACGGTTAAAAAAAAAAACAAACAACAAAACCAAGCGGTGAGTCAGGACATTTTAGTGCAAAGCAGACAATGAAATGATGCTGGGGAAGCTGGGGGTTAGTGTATCTGTGTGTATTTGGAGCTGGGGTTAGTGTATCTGTGTGTATTTGGAGCTGGGGTTAGTGTATCGGTGTGTATTTGGAGCTGGGGTTAGTGTATCTGTGTGTATTTCTAAGCCTGGAGGCAGGGCCCAGCTCAGGGCAGGTGTGCAGTCTTGAAAACAAACAATGGTGGCCCTCTGGAAAACCCGCAGCTAGCATCACATTCAACAGCACGAGACTGCGTGCTTTAGTGCATAATCAGGGACAAAACGTCTGTTTTTACCACCTGTATCCAACACTGTATTTAAGTTCCATTCAGAATGATCAGGTAAAACATAAAAGCCATCCACATTGGAAGACATGAAATTCCTTAAAAATATCTATTAAAAATATCAATACCCCCAATTTAATTGTATTCTTATATACTCACAAGAAACAACGAAATTAAGTTTAAAAAGCAAGGCTAAACTGGGTGGTGGTGGCGCACACCTTTAATCCCAGCACTCGGGAGGCAGAGGGGGGATCTCTGTGAGTTCAAGGCCAGCCTGGTCTGTGTAGTGCTTCAGGACAGCTCAGGCTAAGGTAGAGTGGACAGGCCATGTTGTATCAAATGGTGAAAGCACAAGGGTGCTAATGGCGCCCCAGAGGAGCCCCAGTTACTTTTGCTACAATACATTCCATCCTAAGAACCGATGCTCAGATGGAGCTCTGGTTTAGTCCGCCTGACTGAATACCAACCGACCAGGAGTCCCCAGCTGCCCCATATATAATCAACACTTGAATATTGACTGAGCTCTCGAAAGTAGAGCCCAGGACATGTTAGTGAGGATTCAGGGCAAGATCATGAGCACACAGGAAAGGTGTGTTGCACATAGCAGGGACATTCTTACTCACGCTTGCATGGTGGCCTGTCCTTCTGCCCATGAGCATGACAGCGTAACTCCTAGAGAGACTGTAGGGTTGTGGGCAAGGGTGGCACCTGAAAAGTGGCACCAGAAGCCCTGTGTCAGGTTCTGCTGTCACTTACCGCTAGGGAGCTCAGTTAACCGTTGAAAAGTGCCTCACACATACAAGGCAGATACTGTCTGTCCAGTCAACCTCAGAGGTCTGAAATAAGGTGCCAGATGGCTTCTAAACTACGAAGCCACATTGTGTGACTCTTAGGTGGGAGTTCTTGCAGACTGGAGTTCTTCATGACACACTCCCCTCTTGAGACCAAATCTGTGATGCTTTTGAATGGCTCAGATCACTCTTCACGTGAGCATGCCAGTCTTTGGGAGTGACACAAATGCATTCGATAAATACCAGTGAACTGAGCTCAGGGCACCGTACTCGGGGCACAGATGACTGCGTTCTCATCAGCCACAGCCTAGAGCTGTAGCAGCTGTATTTATCTCACACGATGTGGAAAGATGGACCCATTTGCACCAGCACCGCTGGCAAGGGGTGCTGAGTTGACTTCAGTTCATGGGTTGACAGAATGCCACCCACTCTCCATGCCATTTTGTGATGCAGCCGCTTTTTGCCTGCTTTAGCTTCTACACGGCGGGTGTTGGCTGTGCTCCAGTCAAGTTATATGTTTTTTATTAGTGGCAACAAAAGCCACAAAGAGATGGATGCTACCAAAGCTGGGCTTCTATGTCTCTACTTCAATTTCTGTTGATACTGGGAGGTACTGAGTTTACCTTCTGCCCAGAAAAGATTATTTTTAATCATAGATGGCAATACAAAGTTTAGGAAGAGAATGACATTTTAGCGAGACACCACCTACTCTGTTCTTTGCCTGGTTAGATAAAAAGGATGCTCGCCCTTGTGTTCCAAGTTCAATCTTCAGATCCTCTTCGGGCTGTTCATTAAATGTGAAAAAGCTTCTTTTTCTGGCTTCTTTTCCTGGAAACAGATTTCACGAGGCACCTCTGGAGGCTGGGATTTGAAGCGCAGCAGATACTGGAGGCTAACTGCAATGCCCTCTGGTGGTTTAAAGTACCTTCCCTAGCTGCAACAGAAAAATTTAAAAAAAAAAAACAAAAACAAAAAACAAAACCAGAAAACAAAACGCAAATGCAGCCATTTTTCTCTTAAAAGGGAGCTCACTTATGTTGGGACCATTTGGAGTCCTGGCCTCCAGCTGCTCTTCCCTGCTAGAGATCTTTATTCTCCTTCTGTTTTGAGTTACTGAAAGCTGTGTCAAAGTTGTTTACCAGCTCTGCTTCACAAGCACGGGTTGCCTTGCCTTAAGGATCAGAGGATAAGGTTTTCACCTGTTGGCCCACCTGACTGTTGGGTATATAAGCCTCTGTGGTGCTATTGAATAAGTGGCTTCTTACCAGTGACTAGAGATCCGTGTCTCTGTCTCTGTGTGTCTTTGTGTGTTTCAATCTCCAGCCCCTTGCCTGAAGCTCGCGAACTATATGGTAGCGCATAAAGCACAGACAGGCATTGTGCGCAGCACACTTATAAAACCAGAAGTCAAAACTGTAAAACTCTTCAATATTTGTAAGCTCCATGATCATAAATCATTTCTACACAGGCTCATTACAAATGCTACTCCATGGCTTAGAGAGATGGGTAAGTGAGGTAGCCTAGCACACATGAAGTCCTTTGTGTGATCCCCAGCAAGGCGTGGTGGTACGTGGCAGTAATCCTAGAGCTTCAGAGGATGAGGGTGGAGGATCCAAAGTTCAAGGTTATCCTTGGCTTTCTCTCTGTGACAAAACACCATGACCAAGGTAACATAGAAAAGAAAGAGTTTAATTAGCCTTACAGTTTCAGAGGCTGAGTCCACAATGGCAGAAGAAAGGTATGCTGGCAGGAACAGCTGAGCTCACATCGGATCCTCCAGCAGGAGGTGGAGAATGTGCTTGGAATGGGGAGTCTTTTGAAACCTTGAAGCCTGGCTCCAGTGACACATCTCCTCCAGCAAGGCCATACCTCCTAATCCTTCCCAAACAAGTTCAACCAACTGGAGAACAAGACCATGTGAGCCTATGGGAGATATTATCATCCATAACACCACAATTAGTTTGTGGCTAGCCTGTGCTACCTGTCAAAAAAATTGGAAGGGGGCATTATGATGAAGAACTGCAAAATGTAGAAATTACTATCTAACAAAGACACACAATGTAGGTAGTTGTGTAGACATGGAACCAAAGCCCCAAGGACAGAACTGTGGAAAATACAGAGGCTTTGGGATCTTCAGGATTCAATAAAAGATACACACAAGGTCTTGTGACACCATTGGTAAATAGGAGGTGCCTAGTAAATAGTTGCTATTATTATGTTCTCTTTTAGTAGACAGTCACAATCTCAGCTGCCTGCCAGTGAGGACTTTCTGCTATTAGCTGTGTATTGTTCACTTTGGTAGGTCATGTGACTTGGCAGGATTTTTGAGGCATATTAAATGCACATAGAACATGCAGCCCACTCCCCAGTCCTGCACCTTTCTTCCCATTCCACTTCCAGTGGAATTTCTCCAGCAAATTCCCAAGCAGAGGTGAAGAGTGTCCACACTGCTGAATGAATGACATTGAACGTAAACAAGTCAGCAGGACAGTGGGAGAGTGCAGGCCCTGGGCATGCCAGGCCCAGGGTTCTGTCTGGGGGAGCAGGGTGTGGACAGATTGGAGGGCACGGGAGGAGGTTAGCATATACCAGACAAGATAAAGTCTTTATTTTCATTAGTTTAGTCTTTTTTTTTTTTTTTTTAATCATGGTCTCTGTACATAGCTCTGGCTGTCCTGGAATTTACTAAGTAGACTAGGGCAGCCTTGAACTCACAGAGATCACCTGCCTCTGCCTCCTGAGTGCTGATTTTAAAGATGTGTGCCCATGACGTTCTGGCCTAATTATTGTTCTCATGTTATCTGGATTGAGTTCCAACTCACAATGTAGCTGAGGTCTAACTACTGTTTTGCTGAGACAATGGGGTGGTATAGTCTAGAGAGTCTACAATCCCAGTATTGGAGAAGCCAAGGAGGATAGAATTCAAAGCTACTATGTGCTGCAGGCCAGCCTGGCTGACCTAGTAAGACCCTGTCTTGAAAAACTACAAACCCTTAACTGGGTGGTGTTGGCACACACCTCTAATCCCAGCACTTGGAAGGCAGAGGCAGGTGGATCTCTGTGAGTTAGAGGCCAGCCTGACCTGGAACAGAGCGAGTTTCAGGACAGCCAGGGCTATACAGAGAAACCCTGTCAAACACACATACACACACACACACACACACAGACACACACACACACAATGTGTGGGTATGTGTGTATTTACATATATACAACAACAAAATACAAAACCCACAACTCCCCTCCCCACCAAAATGCAGGATGGCCAGCCTGGCTAAGGACGGTAGTTACAAGAAACCTAAGGTGTTCTTGTTAACTGATCTTGTACATGGAAAACTAAACAGTTCATGTTATGATTAATTTAATTTAAAAATTTAATAACATAATTTAGACTTTGAGGACCTCATCATCTCATTAGACTCAAGTCTAACTGTAAACAAGACTGTTAAGAAAGACAGGGCTGCTGAAGCCGCCACCCCCAGGTGCGGGGCAGTGGCCACAGGTCTCCCCTCTCCTCTACTTCAGCCTTCCTTCAGTGCTCAGGCCTAGGCTGAAATGTTCTGGGTTTAGTCCTCTCGCTAACTGACAAACACTGTCTACTTCCTCGTCAAGACAATCCTCTACTGCCTGGTGTGATCCCGGGGAACCTCACCTTCCCACCTAAAACTCGACGACAGTTAGACCCTGCCTCTCAGGCTATGAAGTGATGTAGCGCCTGCCTGGAGAGATGGCTCAGTGATTAAGAGCTTTGGCTGCTAGTCCAGAGGACCTGGGTTCAGTTCCCGCAGTATCTGATGCCCTCTTCTGGCCTCAGTGAGCACCAGGCACCCACACAGTGCATAGATATACATATAACCCAAACACCTAGACACATAAAATAATTTTTAAAATTAAATTTAGAAATGTTTGTGTGTGTGTGTGTGTGTGTGTGTGTGTGTGTGTGCCACATGTGTGCAGAGTCCACAAAAACCAAAAGAGGCTGTTGGATCCCTGGAGTTTGAGGATGGGTGCTGGGAGTTGAACTCTGGTCCTCTGGAAGAGAAACAAGTACTCTCAGCTGCTGAGCCATCTCTCCAGGCACACAGAATGACTGAACATTTACATAACATTTTTTCATCAGAACTTATCAGCGGAAGAAGTCTAAGCTGTTGTCTGTCTGACTCCCACACTGAATAATGAATTAGAGAGGCAGAAGCTGAATATTATTTATCTTTCTAATCCAAGAAATTGGCATGTGTTTGCATATGGCAAATAATCAAAAAACAATTTTTAAAGCCATGAGCAGAACACCAGCCTTAAAACAGGAAGTAGCAATTTAATGAATCCATCCATATGGCACCCAGACAGGGACCACTCACTGCTAACTGTCCACTCTACCTATGGGCTCCACAGAGTCTAAAGCAAACAGGGATGAGGCACACAGAGTAGCCAGCAGCTGGTCCAGGCAGCTGCCTGTAAAGCAAAGGCTAACAAGTATTTAGAGGGTGAGTAAACACACAATGAAGCCACGTTGTGCTGCATGTGTGTGACCCCTGCACCTGGAAGGCAGAGGCAGGAGGATCAGGGATCTGAAGTCAGTCTAAGTTATACAGAGACTGTCTCAATAAGAATGAACTAATTAAAGAAAGCTGAAAATACCATAGTACAAGAATTATAAAAACAAACTAGAGGGGAAAAAAAGCTGGCAATGGCAGCACATACCTTTAATCCCAGCACTTAGGAGGCGAGGGCAGGCGGATTCAGAGATCTGCCTGCCTCTGCCTACCAAGTGCTGAGATTTAAAAAAAAAAAAACACTGCCAACGTGGTTCTAGAGCTCTGAACTCAGTTTCCCATTCTCACACGGCAAGCACTCTTACCAAGAAGCCATTCCTTTCCCAGTTCCCTTTTTTTTAATTGAGACAGGGTCTTACGCAGACCAGGTTCTCCTCAAACTTGCTACATAGCCGAGAATAACCATCAAACACAGGCTCTGGCTACTGCCTTCTAAACAGCTGGTGTTACAGGTGCCTGCCCTATTCCTGGTTTGTATTCTACCTTTGTTTCTTTCGTGTATAATTGTTGTGCGTGTGCATGGAGGACAGACATGTATGTGGAGGTCAGAGGACAACTCTGGGTTTGGCTCTCTGCTTCCACCTTTTCACGGGTTCTAGGGATCAAACTCAGTTCACTAGGCTTGTGTGGCAAGAACCTTTAGCCTCTGACCCACCTTGCCAGTTAGCACTCTGTAACTTTAAGTGATCATTTTCTTCTCTTTTACATACACCCTAGAAAACTTTCTTTCCCGTTCAGTTAGACCCACTGAGCAATTCCATGGGACTAACTAGTGTGCCCCACAAACATCAGCATTAACACAAGGCCTTTTTATTTAGACAGTGGCAAAAAGCTTGTAGCTTCTCAAGCAGCCCAATTCATTGCACGGATACGCTCCTTCCGAGTGAGCCTTCCTATCCACTTAGCTAGTCTGGTACACTCAGCGCTGCCAGGCAATCAATGCCCTGCCATCAGCTCTCTCCGCCCTGTGGCACTCGGCTCCACAGTCACTTCAGCTTTTCTACGGAACCCAGGTGAGTCACAGGCTCAGCCAGGGACTCCGCTACTGAACATGGCATGGTACTGACTGACAATTTCAGGGAGGGACACCTACTTTGAAGCCTGAGTAAAATAAAACGTTATTGGATTTGGCTTCTCACTTTTGCTTTTCCCTATTTATTTATGATTTTCCATACTCATCACTGCACAGTCTGTTTGTTTGTTTAGATGGAATGCTTTACAAATTTGTGTCACCGTGATGGCCAATCTTGGTTGTCAGCTTGACACAAACTAGTAACCTGGTGTATGAGTTGATGTTCTCCAGAGGAACAGAACCAATAGGAAGAATAAATATATTAAAAGAATTTATTAAATCAGCTTAAGAGAGACTGAGAACCCAGTAGTTGCTCAGTCCTCGAGGCTGGGCACTCAGCAGCTGGAGTAGGGAGCCTCATTCTATTTTATTATAGGGATTGATCAGCGATCACAGAGGTCTGCGTGAGTCATGCCATTATAGACATCACTTTACCTGTGCTGCCCATTAGAGCCAGGCCATGATAAACAATGCTTGGCCTGTGCTGCCCATTATGAGTCATGCCATTATAGACACTGTTTGCCTGTGCTGCCCATTACGGTAACTACAATCCCTTGTCATTGGCAATTCAATGCTGCCACCTACCCCTCTTGCTACTCCAGTGCCCAATTTAACACACTGCGTTTAATTTGCCAAATTGAGCGGCAACGACTCCAGCCTAAGACCTAGGAGGAGAAGAGCAATGACAAAGCTCTTCAGGTGTGTCCCTCTCACCGTTGTGTCTCACTGCCTCAGTGAAGGGCGTGTCTTCTGGTTAGGCTTTAAATAACAAAACCACTCAAGCATTCTAATTTCCCCAAGCATTAAAAATCCCTCAACACCAAGGCAGAGAATAGCAGGCATCTCCAGCTCCTTCTCGGCAGGCCATCTCCTCACAGCTACTCAGCCGACCAATCAAATAAACTCATGGTTCCTGTAATTGTACCAGAGTAAACCCAGAATCTTTGCCTCGGGTCCTGA
Organism: Microtus oregoni; assembly: GCF_018167655.1. Classification (NCBI taxonomy): domain Eukaryota; kingdom Metazoa; phylum Chordata; class Mammalia; order Rodentia; family Cricetidae; genus Microtus; species Microtus oregoni. The sequence goes on from NW_024543081.1 coordinate 15,466,853, forward strand.
TCTGGCTTTCCTTCCACCTATCTCGCTGCCTTAAAGATCCATTCTCACACACACTCCCCAAATGTCTGCTTGAATGAGTTAAATGCATTAGGTTCTTCAGGCTAATACCGCAGGTGGTGGGGATGCGTCCCCGCTAAGAATGAGACTGTTTCCTCAGGCAGACCGGACCCACGGGAATCTGAGCATTCAATGCCAGCGTCCTTAGGTCCTTCCACAGATCAGCAACCAAGCCACAGGATCCTACTCTTTTCCACTCAGTGCTCTCATTTTAACTGCTGGCACCCTTAGACGTTAGGAATTACATTTGCACTGTAAGTCAGCTAACTGTATAAGGAGCGCTTGGGTTTGGTTTTCTGCAGCTTAAGTTCTAACAGCTGCTGGATTCCCTTCTGGGGCATACCAAGGAACCTTTCGATTGTGTATGCACACCTGGGGATCATCAATTTTATTACTCATTTTTTTTTTCATCTGCTTGGTAACTATTCAAAGACACTAAAAGGAAGTAGGCAGCATCATTATTTTTTCCACAAATGTTCAAAGGTTTTACATAAAGTCACTAAATCCCCAGTTTCAAACAAGAGGTGAATCCGGAGCATCAAATGCATTTATTTTGCACAGTTCTTTACATAGTTCATACCATAGACTTCCAGTGATACCCAACACTACCACAGTTCACACCATGGACTTCCAGTGATGCCCAACACTACCACAGTTCACACCATGGACTTCCAGTGATACCCAACACTACCACAGCTCACACCATGGACTTCCAGTGATATCCAACACTACCACAGCTCACACCACGGACTTCCAGTGATACCCAACACTACCACAGTTCACACCATGGACTTCCAGTGATACCCAACACTACCACAGCTCACACCATGGACTTCCAGTGATACCCAACACTACCACAGTTCACACCATGGACTTCCAGTGATGCCCAACACTACCACAGTTCACACCATGGACTTCCAGTGATACCCAACACTACCACAGCTCACACCATGGACTTCCAGTGATACCCAACACCACCACAGTTCACACCATGGACTTCCAGTGATACCCAACACTACCACAGCTCACACCATGGACTTCCAGTGACACCCAACACTACCACAGCTCACACCACGGACTTCCAGTGATACCCAACACTACCACAGCTCACACCATGGACTTCCAGTGATACCCAACACTACCACAGCTCACACCATGGACTTCCAGTGATACCCAACACTACCACAGCTCACACCATGGACTTCCAGTGATACCCACACTACCATAGCAGTCTTTAGTGACCACAGTTTCATCCAGTTGGAGAGCCAGCTCCAGACACCACCAAGACCGTTAGGGTAAGTCATACTCACAACTCTTTCTCCAGAACAGCTCCTAGTACCACAATTTGTATTAGTCAATGTTCTCTAGAGGAACAGAACCAATGGAATATACATATATAAGACACACATATATAACATGCATGCGATATATATGTATGTATATAAAGAAACTACTAAGTCAGCTTACATTGAAATAACAGGTGTCTCATACCTGAGGGGCTGGGCACTCAGTCCACTAGCCTGGGTGCCCCAGCAGTTCCAATAAGGTGCTGAAAACTGGAGAGTTTCTGGAGAGCAACTGGTCCTCAGTCAACAATGGAAGCCTGGAAATTGCTAGTTCCCATATGAGCAAAGGAATCAGCAACAGCAGCCAGCCGCAACAGGGAAACTCGGAAGCAAGAGGAAAGGGAGCCCATAGGGGCAAAAGCCAAACAATCTTCCTCTGACAATCATAGCTGAGAAGGGGGAACCTCAATGAAGACTTGCCTCCATCAGACTGGGAATGTCTGTGTAGCTTTTTCTTGGTTGTTAATTGGTGTGGGAGGACTCAATCCACTAGGGGCAGCACCATCCCTAGGCAGGCATGTAAGAAAGCTAGCTAAGCAAGCCTGAGAGGGCCAGAAGGCAGTGTCCTCCCACTGGTTCCCGCTTCATGCTCCGCTTCATGCTCCTGCGACTTCCCTCCATTACCAACTGTGACCAGGAAGTGCAAGATGAAAGCAGCACTCATCCTCCACGTGGCCTTTGGTCACAAGAGAGTGCAGACTTTAACAGTCACCTTGCATAGGCACCATGCTAATGTCTGTATCTTTTTAATTTCAATTTCTTCTGCTGAACAAGAACCTGGTTTCTCTCTGAACAACAACACATATATGAATAGTGTCAGATATATGTTCCACCTCACGTAATGGGCCTTTAATCCAATTTTAAGATGCAGTCAGCTGCTCCCCTAACATCTGCACCACTATCACACTTGTTTATCTTGTGGGCAGATCACTGTTGTAATTGAGGGGCTGATGGTTGGGTGAGAATGAACATTACCTTCCTCCTCTGCTAGCATGTATAGACCTTTCAGCACTATGAACACTAGTCAGGATGGGGTAAAGCTTCTAGGTGAGCACCAGCTCAATTTCTCCATGTTCAATGGTATCTTCAGTAATAGGGCCTTGCCATCCATTGGTTGTGGAGGGTACCAATAGCACTAACAATAGCTATAGTAGTTTGGGGGTGGGACTTATGAGGTCACTGTTTCCCTCATTCTATGGTAATCCCATCTGAATTCCTTTTCTATATTTTAGGAAGCTTCTAGAATACTAGCTTTCAATGTGGCTTTTCAAAAGTTACCCTCCCCATAGTCCCTCCTTTACCCTGTTCTCCCATCCTCAATCCCATTTGATCCTCTAGTCTCCCTTTCATTCCTGGATAAAACCGTACTCTAAACCAGCTGTGGGGACACATGCCCTTAACTCCAGCACTCCAGGACCAGAGGCAGCTGGAACTCTGTGAGTTAGATGCCAGCCTGATCTATACATCGAGTTCCAGGATAGCCAGGGCTACATAATAGACCACGCCTCACACTAACACAAAAGCAAAGCTGTATTCTATTTCCCCCTTCCTTGGGCGATCACATCCTCCCTCCTGGTCCCTGGAACCCGTGATGTGCACTAGGTTGGTCTCGACCTCAGAGATCTGCCTGCGTCTGCTTGCCAAGTCCTGGGACTGAAAGAATGAGTCACCACGCAGAGCTTTGGGCTTTTGTTTTGTTTGCTTGTTTCACGAGAAAGAACATGAACTTGGGTGGGTAGGAAGGTGGGGAGGAGCTGAGAGAACTTTAGAACAAAACACATTGTATAAAAAAAATAAAAAATATATAATAAAAACAAAAACACACACATCAAAAGAAACACCCGAAGAGATTTTCTTGGTTTCAACAGCACTTGTTAAACACAAACACACACCACATACTGTGCAGGTGCTTCAGCACCCACACACCTGCATTGTGCCCTCAGAACAGCCTTCAGCAGTAATAACTGCACTTGACAGGAGGAGGAGGACGCTTTGAAGGTGAAGTGACTGGTTTGTGGCCACAAGGCCATCATTACTTGATATATGGAAACTGGGCCCAGGTCTGACTCAAAATCCAGAGGGCACAGTTATATTTACCCAGCCAGTTGCATCCCTAATCAATATGATAGTAATAGTTACCACTAATGTTTATCCAGCTCTTACAAGACAACACTAACGATCACTAGATAACACTTTTGATCACCCCATAACTAGCTTTACCAGGAACGCACTCCAGAGCTGGAGGGATGGCTCAGCGGTTAAGAGCTTCCCACCAGAAGACTCGAGGTCAATTCCCACCAACAACCATGTGGTGGCTCACAACCACCTTTAACTCCAGTTCCAGGATATCCAATGCTCTCTTCTGGCCTCCTCAAGCACCAGACTTGCAAGTGGTGCACAGACATACCTACAGGCACCCACAGGCACAAAATAAAGTAGTATTTTAAAAAAGCGAGTGTGTGTGAGAGAGAGAGAGAGCTCTCCAGTCCATGGTTAAGAAAACTAAGTTTCCTGAAAGTTCAGTATGAGTGACGATTTATTTAGTCCTAGAGCCCATCCCTCCCTCCCCCCGCGCCCCGAGACAGGGTTTCTCTGTAGCTTTGGTGCCTGTCCTGGAACTAGTTCTTCTAGACCGGGCTGGCCTCAAACTCACAGAGATCCGCCTGCCTCTGCCTCCCGAGCACGTGCACCACCACTGTCTGGTTTGGAACCCATTCTCTTAATCTTCTACCAGAATGCAGGAAATTCAACTCAAGTCCTGGCTTTACCTAGGCAATCCTCTGACAGTTCTATTTCAATTTCCTTATTAATTAAATAGGGTTATGGTTACTTGTGCCTACTTCACAGAGCTACTGGGATGGTGAGAGGAGAAAAAGCAAAAGCTTTAGAAGGGAAATTGCTATATAAATCTGGATCCTCTCACTCCATCCCCACTGCAGGACCATAAAGGGATTTAGCAGGCATCATTAGCTCTCACAACCCTCTGAAGTGGGTAGGAAGTATTATTATCGTTACTTATCAGAGAGCGGAAGTGCAATAATCTGAGAGCCAGTGGTAAACCTGGGAATAAAACCTCGACTTCCAACTCCCACCGCTTATGCTCTCAGGGTTCAGTCTAATTTTTTATGCTTCTAAATTAATTATAAAATAGTCAAGGACAGGAACATCAGTGTCCACTTCAAGGCAGAGATTAAATACTTACAGAGATGAGCATTCCCACCGCGGTGACACTGACGTAATCGGCACAGTCTAAAGAAACTGCATGATTCAAGAGGAAAATCTCCCATTCCCTTCTAAGGGGCATCAGCTCTTCATCACGCTCAATTAACCTGTTACTCACCAAAGGCTACAAAACTAGGTTTTATTACTTAATTTCTACTGGTGAGTCTATCCCCCTTCCTCAAAAAACATAAAACCTTATTACTAAACTGCCCCTCATAAGATCAGAGAAAAAGGGACAAAGCGTGGTGGCACACACCTTTGGTCCAGCATTTTGAGGCAGAGACATGGATCTCTGTGAGTTTGAGGCCAGCACAGCCTACATAGTGAGATCCAGAATAGCCAGAGCTACAAAGTATGACCCTGTCTTAATTAAACAAACAAACCAGATAAAAAAAAGGAAGAAAATAAAAAAGATGTCAGAGAAAAAAAAGTATTGAACACATTCTCACATCATAAACACCTGAGCTGTATACTTTGGTTTGGAGGGTATTCTAACATACCAACCCATCGCATCGGGAGATCAACATGCAAGCTTCTAAGTGAACAGCATAACTAAGATGATCATGAAAATACAGTAGCACCATTCTAAGTCATTCTCTTCCTCTACACAGCCCAGAGGTCTTGTGCTTCCCACCCAAGACTTCAAACATACACAAATCTTAAAGTAAAATAAGAAGTAGTGGGCCAGGTGTGGTGGTGCATGCCTTTAGTCCTAACACTCAGGGGGTAGAGGCATGAGGATCTCTGTGAGTTCAAGATTAGCCTGGTCTACAGAGTGAGTTCCAGGACAGCCAAGGTTACACAGAGAAGCCCCGTCTCAAACCTCACACCCCCCCCCAAAAAAACCCCAAAACAAAAAAGTAGTAATGGTGGAGGGGCTGCGGTTTAGTTAGTAAAGTATGTAACATGAATTCTAATTGGTCTTAATAAATAAAACCTGGAGTCAGATATTGGGGTGAAAGCTGAAGGATCAGAGAAGCAGTGCGACCAGTCACTAGAGACCATTTGCTTCTATCAATGCTCAGACCATGGGGGCGATCCTGTCCTGATTGCATCCTCCGACTGCACTGAGCTCCTGTCTCCTCCCGCCTCATCCGCTTCTCTCTGTGCAGCCCTGTCACTCCCACCTCCACCTCCTAGTGCTGGGATCACCTCTGTGACCTTCAGGCAAGCTTTGTTAAGACACAAACTAAATATCACTACAAAAGTGCTTGCAGCACAAGCATAAAGATCTGAGTTCAAGTACCGGGACCCATGCAGACACAACAAGGCATGCCTACAACTCCAGCATTGCAGAGGTACAAACAGGTGGATCCTGGGGGTTTGCTAGCCGTCTAATCTAGCCAAATCGGTTCCAGGTTTAGTGAGAGACCCTGGATCAAAAAGAGAAGGTGGAAAGAGACTGGAGGGGATACCCAATGGCAGCCTTTGGCTTCCACATGCAAGCACACACTTCTTCTTGCACACACACACACATACACAAACACACACACACACACACACACACACACACACACACACACACACACACAGAGAGACCAGTTCTGTCTTCAATGGGGAATGAGTATTCAGTTTAGCTCTCTTAATGTTTGTTTTCTAGAACACCACCTATCTCTTCAGTTATTATTAGTTAACAAGCACACACTTTGAAATCACCACAGGAGTAGGAGGCAAAAACAAGAAATTTCTACCAAGTCCAGATCCACAGAATCCTCACGACTCTCAGACTAACTGAAACAGACTTAAAAACACAGTGCGTCGTTTTGTCAGAGACAAAAACCAAAGCACAAGAATCAAAGTCATTGTAAGAGGAAGCCATACTCCATCTTAGCCAAGAGGCTGAGAATACAGAATTCTATGAATGTAAAGAGAGTCTGGGGCTGGAGAAATGGCTCAGAGGTTAAGAGCACTGGCTGCTCTTCCAGAGTTCCTGAGTTCAATTCCCAGCAACCACATGGTGGCCCAAAGCCATCTATAATGAGATCTGGTGCCCTCTTCTGGCTTGCAAGCATTCATGGAAGGAATGTTGTATACATAATAAATAAATATCTTTAAAAAAAATAAATAAATAAAGAGAGTCTGCTTTGTGGTTAAGTGGCTGAGCTATCTGAGCCACTCCTGGCTGTGTGCTCTGAGAGGAGAAATTGATGACATGTGATTCTGAGATTTCTCAGAGGCCATCTTTCCTACAATGCTCTAGTTTTCCCTTGAGAGAAATATTTTTTTGACTTCTGTAATCAAAACCAATGCCATCTTCTGTTGGGGTCAGTGGCCCTAAGATCTTCTGAACTTTATTATAGATGAGAATTACCTGGGGATCGTGTTAAACTACAAAATATGACTCAGAAGGCCTGGGCTGAAAGCCTACCACACTCTCAGCTCATGCCAACGCTACTGTGTGATGGGCCATATTTTACAGTAGTAGGCCCCCAAGGAATGTTTCCAAATAGAAATAACCTATATCAAATGCTTCTGAAAATACAGTCCACACAGCTCTACAGGGGAAGGGCATTCTGGAGTCCACACGAGAATCTGGTGCTCAGTGCACTCTTACAATCTTTCTTTACCCACCTGGTTGCACACTGCCCCGGTTACTGCTCTACTGCTGCACTAAAACACCGCTACCCAAGAAACTTATAAAAGAAAGCATTTAATTTGAGGCTCAGAGGGCAGAGTCCGTGACTGTTATGGTGGAGAGCATGGCAGCAGGCAGGCACGCATGGCCCTGGAGCAGCAGCTGAGAGCTCACACCGTGTGGTACAACCATGAGGCAGAGGGAGTCAAGTGGGACTGGTGTGGGCTCTGAAACTTAAAGCCTGGCCACAGTGACACACCTCCTCACCAACTAGGAACCAGGTGTTCACACCTGCGGGCCATTCTCATTCAGACACCACACGCACCCACTTAGTACCTTAATAAAGAGCAACCTTCATGAATGTGTGTGTGTGTGTGTGCTGACAGTTTATTGAGGATTGTCTGATTGGAGCTCACATGGGTGGACATACAACATCAGGACTTTTTTTTTTATAATAAAAGACAATTCAAAATAAATATGTATTTTAAAAAACTATGTCAAACACTAAGGAATAATTGACATTTACAAATTTTAAGAAAATTATTTAGGATTAATCATTTTCATTTTCCCCACAAAATAAATAGCTCACTTAACTCTCATTGAGCAGGAGGAGAAGAATTGAACAGAAATAAAGTCATGCCCATGGCACAGTCATCATGTTATTTCAGTGAGGAAAATCTTTACCAAGATTAAGACACATAAAAGTATTGAGAAGGTACGTTAGAATTGTCAGAACCTGCGTTCGGGGAAAGAGAACAAGTGGCAAAGTTGAGAAAAACTTCAGGTGGAAAGTCCATACCCCTTGCGAAAATTAATAAACACCCTCAAACTTACATTTTCAGGTTTTCAATATTTCAATATTAGTCTAACCTCCACCCCCAAATCCAAGCAAACACCATAAAAATTAAGTTGGCAATAGGCCTAGCCAACTCTACTCCCTGTTTAGCCTTTGGAGCCTTTCGAGCCAATGACAGGAATGACTGTGGTGCGGATGGAACCAGAGGAGAGGAGAGGAGAGCCCCACTCTTCTCAGTGCATCTCCACACTGCTCCGTGGAGGGCCTCAGTGCTTGTGTGTGCTCTTCAGGCCCATTACAGTGAAGGTAGCAGCTGTCAGTTTCTCATACACCAGGAACATGAGGGCAGCTGTGAGCACGGTCTGGAGCAGCTTGGCTTCAAGGCCTTTGTAGAGTCCCATTATTCCAAAGCGCCTGAAAGGAAAGAGGTTGGGAAAAAATAGATTTTCTTTGTAAATGTCAGCTCTTGTATTAGAGAGATCTGCTGCCCCGATAGCTTCTCTCTGAAAGGGTTTTTCTTTAGGAGCAAAACAAGCAACGGAGATTTTCAATTCCAACAGACTTCTCTGTGGAGTACTTCTTAGCCTTGAAGGCACTAGGAACAGATGAAGTGTAGTATTCAGAGGCCACTGATACTTTGTCTTTGTTATAGCCCTCACTCATTAGTGGGATGCTGGCAACACCGCACTACTAAGATGCAGAGGTGAAGGCTTCTGAAACCACTGGAATGCTCAGACCAGATATCTAAGAACTTCTAAGTTTAATGGGTCTCCAATTCAGTTATTTCAACTTAAAATTCCCTAAGTGGTAGGAAAGTCATTAATTAGGTTAGATTATTTTAACTTCAGAAGAAATAAGGGAAGACACAGAAATGAAAAGCTGTCTGATTCTTAGACTGCCTGTACATTTGGTCCTAGGTTCAAATGAAATTCAGGAAGCACCTAAGTCACCTGAAGAACTGGTTAAATACAGGTCTGCTGGGCCATTTCCAGAGTATCTGATTCACTTCATTAACTTTGGGACAGGAATCAAAAAATTTGCATGTCCAGCTAGCTCCCAGCTGCTGAGGAGGAGCATGCTCACCTGGGGACAGCACTTAAGAGATCCTAAGAATGCTTTGGCTAGAACCTGAAACCCAAAGCAAATAATCCCTCCAAAACTATTTGCTGAAAGTGAGTTAGTCTCTTACGCTAGCTCAATACCAACTCCAGCCTGCAGATTGACATTAAACTAATCTGGTGCCCGAATCAAGCTAGTTTATATGCTTTCTGTGAAAATTTCTTAAGGGGCAATCATATGAAAAGGAGGGCAGAAGACTGGACCCATGCATTTCCTGTTCACTGTGTTCTTCAGGGTGACATCCACCCACAGTGGAAGTCCCAGGGCTGCCCAGATCTACATTGTAACAGGCATTTCAACTGCATTTTCTTTTTACAGACAGGGTCTTATGTAGCCCAAGCTGGCCTCAAATTTCTTACATAGCCAAGGTTGTCTTTAACTCTTTTTTTTTTTTTTTTTTTTTTTTTTTTGGTTTTTCGAGACAAGGTTTCTCTGTGGTTTTGGAGCCTGTCCTGGAACTAGCTCTTGTAGACCAGGCTGGTCTCGAACTCACAGAGATCCGCCTGCCTCTGCCTCCCGAGTGCTGGGATTAAAGGCGTGCGCCACCACCGCCCGGCTTGTCTTTAACTCTTGATTCTTCCACCACTTTAGGTATGCACATCACACCTGACTTCAGATGATATTGCGCATGTATGTATGTGGTGTGTGTGCATGCCTTTGTTTGCACATGCATAGCCCAGAGGTTGACTTGAGTGTGTGTGTATATATATTTTAGACAGGGTTTCTCTGTATAGCCCTGGCTATCCTGGAATTCATTCTGTAGATCAGGCTGGCCTCAAACTTACAGAGTTCCACCTGCCTCTGCCTCCTAAGTGTTGGGATTAAAGGTGTGCACCACCACTGCCTGGCTGACTTGAGTATCTTTATCTATCACAAGCCACGTTTTTGGTTTTTTTTGTTTGTTTGTTTTTGTTTTTTTGTTTTTTTTTTTTTTTGAGACAAAGCCTCTCACTGAAGCTAGAACTTGCTGTTTTGGCTAAACTGGTTGGCCAAGCAAACCTCCAGGACCCACTCATCAGTGCCGCGGGGACAGCCACACACTGCCACACCTGTATTTTTATATGGGTACTAGACGTCTGAACTCAGGTTTTCATGCTTGCACAAACGGAGCCGTCACCCCAGACCTTCAGGTGATTCCCAGTCACATAAATGAGAGGCTCAGTACGGCACTGCATTATCGATGACAGTAACCATTAGGCAGATGTGGCAATTCAAACAATGCAAGCTTGGTTTCTCAGAAGCTCAACAGCTACCTCAGCTAGTCTCAGCTCTACTGGACAGTGCAGGTGCTCCCATCACTAGAGGACACGGCACTGAAGAACGGCGCTGTCTCTAGTGTTGGGCAAATCAACTTCTCTAAATCTGCTTCTTGATTTGCAAAATAGGAATATAGTCACTTTTCTACAGGGCTGAGTGAGGACCAAACAAGATAAACATGTAAAAACAATTTGCAAATCCTAGGACTTCATCGGTCTCCAACTGACAATGTCTTAAATGGCCTGGTAATGCCCATTGTTCTTAGCCTTCTCGGTGCTGGCAAAAAGACTGCAGGTCAACTGGCAATGTCTAAATTTCTAATTCTTGAAATTATACAGGGGCTGGAGAGATGGCTCAGCGGTTAAGAGCATTGCCTGCTCTTCCAAAGGTCCTGAGTTCAATTCCCAGCAACCACATGATGGCTCACAACCATCTGTAATGAGATCTGGTGCCCTCTTCTGGCCTTCAGGCATACAGACAGAATATTGTATACATAATTAATTATTAATTAAATAATACAATGTCAAATTGTATGTACTCTAAGTAATTGCACATAAATTATGGCTGCTTAATTCTAGGAGGCTCAGTTTATGCTCTTCACTCGGCAGTGCTTGTGAAGACCCTGCACTCGTCAGTACGAGCGCCAGTGAGCAAATCAGTGTGTCACATCACAGGAAACTAGTACAACCGAAGGGAGGGGCGTGATGGTAAGCTTACTAAAAGAGAGAAGATGAGGCAGGAGGACTGAGGCCAGCCTGGTCTACTTGACAAGTACTAGTCTAGTCAGGGCGTCATAGCAAAACCCTGCCTCAAATAAATAAATAAATAAATAGGAACAGTAAGCTGGCTATATCCACCGAAAACATTAGTTTCCTATAATTCTCTAGAAATGCATATACTTTATAGGGACTACCTCTTGGGAAAGGAGTAAGAAGAAAGGGAAAATGTTTTAAATATATGTACATATGTATCATTTATTGACATTTAACTGGCTTTTTAACCTGGTGAGTTTTTGTTTAGTTTTATTTATTGATTGTTGAGACAGGTCTCACTATGTGGCCCCAGTTGGCCTAGAACTAGCTCTGTAGAGCAGGCTGGCCTCAAACTCACAGATCTGCCTGCCCCTGCCTCCCGGTGCAGGGGTTAAAGGAGTTAAAGGAGTATGCCATGACGCCTGGCCTCTTTCTTCTTTATTTTTTCTTGGTGTTAGGGTTTGAACCCAGGGCTATGCAAGTACTAGGCACAGGCTTTGCCACCAAGCTCCGTTCCCAACCCTTTGGGGGTTCCCTTCCCAAAGGGGTTCTGTATATTTGTAACTAGCAAGGAATAAAGGCCTGAACTTTTCCGTAATTCCCCAAATTGCCGTCAAATCACACTAAGCTTCTAAACTGAGAGAAACTTAAACAAGAGGGGGAGACTTCTGAGGCTGCAGCAGCACTGAAGGGGACAGCTCACCCGACCACCCCATCACTCCCAGCACAGTGAGGCTGCTCAAAGGAAGCCCAGGTCAGCAAACACTTAGAGCTCACTTGACTCGCTGGTGAAGAAGATAGAGAACATTCCGAAGACTCCCCAGGGTTCTGTTTTCTGGGTTTAGTCTATGACGTCCAAACTGGGAAGGAAGGAAGACAGAAAAAGAGATAATTACTATTTATCACTCTTTACCTTAAATTTCATTTTAAAAAAGAGATTTATTTTATCTTAACCATGTGTACAAGTGTGTGTCTGTGTATATGTGATGTATACAATTGAGTGCTGGTGCCCACAAAGTGCAGAAGAGGGTATTGGGTCCCCAGGAGCTGGAGTCACAGAAGGCTGTGAGCCTTTGACATGGGTGCTGGGAAGTGAACTCAGGTACTGTGCTCTTAACCAGAGTCATCTCTCCAGCCCCTCTTCTTCTTAATTTCTATTCAGTAAATTTCTTTGGAATAACTCTCATAGCACAGTGTATGATTATAAAAATGTCCAGTTAGCAACACAGATTTTATTAATCCTCTTTTTTTAACTAAATAAGCTAAAAATAAAAATATTTTTCAATAAAGAAAGTATTTTTGTTACTGTTGTTATTGTTCTGGGGGGTTATAGCAAAGGCCTTCAATAAGCTAAAACAAATACCCTTACCACTAACCTACATCCTCAGCATCAATAACTTTCACTTTTACAGAGAATGAAGGGAAAACTCTTATCAGCACAGACAAAACAAGACAAAGCACAGGCCTGGGATGATACACAGACATGCTGGGGGTAGTAGCTTCCAGTTATTTAAGACCGTTCTATTAAAAACAACACAAAAAAATAGCACATTAGCAAAAACACTTTTCATAGAAAGCAGTGTTTTTATTGATATACTACCATGGTGGTTAGAAAGAAAATGACCCCCAAAGGGAGTGGCACTATTAGGAGGTATGGTCTTGTTGGAGGAAGTGTGTCACTGTGGAGTCAGGCTTTGAGGTCTCAAGCCTGACTCAAGCTAGGCCCTGTGAGACGAAACACTTCCTGTTGCCTAAAAGATGTAGGACTCTCAGTTACTTCTCCAGAACCATGTCTGCCTGCATGCTGCCACGTCTCACCATGATGATAATGGAATAAACCTCTGAACTATAAGCGAACCACCCCAATTAAATGTTTTCCTTTGTAAGAATTACCGTGGTCATAGTGTCTCTTCACAGCAATAGAAACCCTAACTGAGACAACTACCTTCATTTTCTCTGGCAATAAATCCTTTAAATGTTCTCTATACAACAGATTTTTAACAAATTTTCTTCTCTTTTTTTTTTTTTCTTTTTGTGGTGCTGGGGATCAAACTCAGGACCTTGCACATGCTAACTAGTCCCAGTAAAGTGGTATTCTGAGCAACATACCAAGTCCCAGTACAGATACTGAATCTACCTACAGCTTATCTCCACTGCTGCTAACCTAGTCTAGGCTTATCAAGCCCTCACCTACATTACTAAAATGGTTTCCTACGTGATTGGCCCTCTTTCAGTAAGGCCTCTGTTGCTGTCTTCTCTGGATCCCTGCCTTACTGTCTTAAGACTGGTTCTCACTGAACCAGAAGATCTGCCTTTCTCTAGCCCCCTACCTCCCAGCTTCCAATCCATCCACTACAGAAGAGCTGCACAGACCTCACTGGCCTTCCAAGCCCTACCTCAGATCCCACCACTTCCACCTCAAAGTCCTGCGCAGGCTTCCTGCTGGGTGGAAAACAGAATCTTCCCGCCACTTTCCTCCCCAACAGTTTTCCTCTAGTTCTTCCAGGTCCAGCCACAGAGGCTTCCTTTCAGTTTCTAAGATGAAGGAAGCTCTTGACATGGCACAAGCTTCATATTCCCTTGTACCTGGATTTCCATGTGCCTCCTCAGAAGGGCAGGCGTTCAGCCAGGTGCCCAGGAAGAACCCCACAGCTCTCTTCAGTAAGCCAGTGCTGTTCATATGCTCAACAGTGGACTCAGTTTATAATAATTACTTGGCTCTTTCCTTGCTGTTTTCATGAGGACAGGAGCTACACTGCAACCCCAGCTTCTCAGTGTCTAAAACTGTCTGTATGTATAAACAACCAAATGTATAAAAAAAGCCCTGAAGTCTGAAAGTGATTTGGAAAGGCTAACTCATTAAGAACTTGTGAGTGAACTAAAGGTGTTAACCTCTGATTCTGTCAGGGGTCATCTGCTTCATGGCACACGGCAAATAATGTGAATGGGAAGGAAGCAAACTCGGGTTATCCTGAGGTCCTTGAGGAATCTGTTTGCACATACGGTTTTCCTGAGACAATACATTACTAAGAAATTCCAATGTAACCCTCACTCCTTGCCAGCCGAAAGCCTGGTTAGCAGAGTATTGCACACAGGGGAGAATGGGCACAAACACTCAGGCACACCACCTGCATTACTGCACTGAAGATCTTAGGATGTGTTTTAGATGTTACTGGACCCACTCTGGGAGGAACCCCAGCACTTACCCTCAGAATCGACTGCACCGTCTGCATGGGGTATGTGACTGTGGTGGCCACCGCTTTGGCTACTGCCCCAATGAGGAACACATCCAGAGAGGAGAGCTGGAAAGCAGAGGGGAGCACTTCAGTCAGACAGGAAAACAGGCATCTCTTTTAGTCGCTTTTAAAATCAGGGATTACCTTCATCTGCTTCTTTAAAAGCTGCCGTTTTAAGCCTTCGTAGAACATGAACTGGATGGCAGGGTTGAAGACCAACAGCAAGGAGGGGAAGGTGCCATTCCACAGAGCCAAGACTCCTTCATCTCGAATAATCTGGTGGAATGCATCTAAGCAAGAAGTCAGGCTTTTGTAAAGCACCCTGAGAGTGCCCTAACTAGAAAAGACAACTGTTCTGTTTGAATGGACCCTGACAGAAACCATCCTCTTTTCAATGATAGTTTGGAGGCGAGGCAGATTCCCTATTTGGGTATCTTTGTTCATTTGTTTGTTTGTTCTTGCTACGTAATCCAGTATGACCTTGAACACTTAAATCTTCCTGCCTCAGACAAGAGGTATGAACTGCCTCGCACTGGAATTAACTATCTTGTTTTGTTTTTATAAGACAGAGTTTCTCTGGGTAGCCTTGGCTGACTTGGAACTTGATCTGTAGACCAGACTACAAAAAAAAAAAAAAAAAACAAAAACAAAAACAAAACAAAATTACCTTGTGAGATTTGGTGTAGGAAGTCCTTCTGTTTATGTGTTACTTTCATTGGTTAATCAATAAAGAAACTGCTTGGCCTGACAGGGCAGAACTTAGGTAGGTGGAGAAGACAGAACTGAATTCTGAGAGAAAGAAACCAGGGGCAGAGAGACGCCATGAAGCTCCTGCCTGAGACAGACGCTGGTTAGAATCTTCCCCAGTAAGTCACGACCTCGTGGTGTTACACAGATTGGTAGAAATGGGTTAGATCAAGATGTGAGAGTTGGCCAAGAAGAGGCTAGATATAATGGGCCAGGCAGTAATTTAATTAATACAATTTCTGTGTGGTTATTTCGGGGGTTAAGCTAGCCAGGCAGCAGGACGAGGCCTGCTCATTCCTTACAGGGATTGTGCAGTAACCACCTTTAACACCGGCACTGGGGAAGTTAAAAGGCAGGAGGATCTCAAGTTTGAGGCCAGCCTAGGTTACACAGTGAGATTGTCTCAAAACCAGTAACATGTTGGGTATGGTGAGTCACACCTGTGATCTCAGTACTTGGAAGAACTGCTATGAATTTGAGGCCAGACTAGGCTATACAGTGAGTTCAAGGCTAACCTGCAAAATGGCAAAATTCTGCCTTAAAAAGAACACAAAACCTAAACCCTTGGAGCTGGGGATATAAGTCAGTCAGTAGAGTGCTTGCCCAGCACATACAAAGCCCTGGGTTCAGTCTCAGGCATGGCATTGTGATGCACTCCTGTAATCCCAGCACTGAGAAGTTGGAGGCAAGAGGATCAGAAGTTCAAGATCATCCTCAGTATGAGTCTGAGGTTAACCTAGGCTACAAGAGATTGTCTTAAAAAGAAAAAAAGGGCTGGGCGGCAGTGGCGCAAGCCTTTAGTCCCAGTAGAGGGAGGCAGATCTCTGTGAATTCAAAGCCAGTCTGGTCTACAGAGTTCCAGGATATTCAAGGTTACACAGAGAAGCCCTGTCCTGAAAAACTAAAAACAAGCAAAATAAGAACAAAAACAAAACAACTATGACAACAATAGGAATATTTAGTTTAGGGGTGTAGCTCGGGGTAGAATGCTTGCCTAGCACACTTGAGGCCCTGGGTTTAAAACCTAACACTGCAAAAAGTTAAATAAAAACTCACATATTCACAGCCTCTTTCCTGTCTGCTTTTTGGGAACAGTATGCACCCTCTACCCTAGTCTTAGACTTGTTATGAGGCAAGATACAAAGGGGGCATAGTAGGTGCTTCCTCCGGTGGTGTGCCATTGTTATGAGAAGAGTATGCCCAGAGGAGTGCCTACCAACCACAGACACAGAAACAATGGCTGCTGGGATCTGAGGCTGTCTGCTAGGCAGCTTTACTGTGGAAACAGACAAACATACAAGGACACATCCTGGAGACACTTACCGATAATGCCTTTGTAGTTAGTTGGTATAATGTCTTCATTCCGAAATTTTGCCCCTTGCAACTTCAGTCTGGTGTTCACCACCCAGAGCGGAGTCGTCAGCAGCACGTTCACCACTCCTGAGAAACAGAGAAAGACGCCTGGTGGCACAGCGCTACCTGCTCAGCTCTGCTCCACTGGTTAGACACACACTCCATTTATATCTCTGCCACTGACTGCAGTTACGACTTATTTTCGTGCTGGGGTACAACACATTACTGCCATTAGAAGCTATTTGGAAGCACGGCTGATAGCAGTGTTTACTGACACTAAAGGAGTGGAGAATTTCCTTACCTACTCATGAGGGCAATCATTTGTTGATTTTAAAAAAAAATAACATTCAAAATGGCAATTTGGGGATGGGGATTTAACTCTGGGGTACAACAGCTGTCTAACACATGCAAGGCCTAGTTCAATCGCCAGCAATACTAAAGAAACAAAACACAAGGTTACCCCAAAATGAAGCAGCATTTGATACAGTTTTAAACAAATTGTTAAATAAGAGCTTCTGAGAGGGGGTAGTATTCTATTGACACCATGCTAAATCCATGTCAACACCATAGAAAACAAGTGCCAACTCTCATACAAAGTAGCTCACACGGTTTTAAACAAGTATGATCTGGTACTAAGGGTGACAGGTGGGAGGACAGAGTGACATTTCCAAGTCTTTCAACTGGGACCAAAAGCTCCCAGAGGAGCTCATCACTCCGACGGTTAGGACAGCAGCAGCAGGCAGCAGTTACAAAGCGTTACAACACGGAGATCATTACAAGCACAGAGACGGACCTTGGCCCCCCAGGCTGCCTCAGAGCAGCACAGTGAGTCAGACGCTCCTTTGAAAACACATGGTCTCAATTTAACAGCATCTTGAGATATTAAAACTTGCTCATAGTCCTGAAATGATTAAAGAAAATAATACCATACAGGATTGTAACAAAGCGTCTGACAAGTGGTGTATACTTTGTAACTATAGACCAACCAACGAACAAGCATTGGTTAAGTCTAGTACAGCTGTCTGGCTCCAGCTGAGCCCAGAAGAGGAACAATCCTAAAGAAGACAAAGAAGCCCCACCCCACCACACTGCTGAAAGTCCTTTAAAGGCAAAACAAAGGGAAAAAATGTTTTCATTTAAGGAATCTCAAAACACCCTACAGAGAAAACAGTTTAACCAAGGATAAAATCGGTGAAAGCAGTACAGAGACTGAAATCTATCTTTCTATTTGTTGCATACAGTTACCAAAGTAAGATTTTTTTTTTTGCTTATTTTCCAGATGTACCAACATATTTCCCCAAAGAAAAGATAGTATCAAGTAATCTTATGAATTGCAGTTCTATAGATTCACATATACCCAGAAGTCATCTGTAGCTCTGACTCTCTTCACACACTGTCTCGAGGCATGGATCATGATCTGAAAAAGCTGTGTCTGCCCCAGAAGATCCTTGCTGGACTCTTTCTAAAAAGAGCCCCACAGTGCCCCACAGTCCAAGATACATGCACATCTGCCCAGAGTTCAGAATGGATACCTACTTGATGATGTATACTTTACTTCACAGAGACAAATCAGTTATGGGAAAATCAGGCCAGAAAGTGTTAGTGACATTTAGCAGCTTTTGTTCCCCCCCCCCTTTCTTTTCTTTTTAAAAGAGAAAGACAAACCAGGAGAACTTGGAACCCAAGGATACAGAAAAGCACAGTGTATACACACCTTTCCAAACAAATGAAATGTAATGTCCATTAAGCAGATCCTTTAGAATTCAAAATATCTTTCAGGCTCTAGTCAGTAAGTAGGCATACACAAAACACTTGAGGGGCAACACAGCCAAGAATAAGATTCAACCATTACTTAAAGCACTGTTTCCACATTCCCATTACTAATATAGCAGAAAGACTGAAAGATTCTGAGGACAACCTCAAGTACCAAGTGTACCGCAATATTTAAATGAAGGGATGGAAAGTCATTCCAAAGCTTTGCATCTGAGGCGGTCAAGTACTTCCTTCATCCTCTGAGTCAGAGTGGAGGGAAGTGCCTTTTTACCACGATAATCTTATGAATTCTGGGGAGGAATACACTCAAACTACCTGACAATGCTTTTTAAAAACTTCATCAAAATTTGCAACTTACATAATCAAGTGAATGGCAGTGTTCCAGAGCTCCTCATGACTAACTCTAGTCCCTAATAACATACCACAGGCAGCCCCTCAAGGCAGCTGGGGCAGTACTCTTGCTAGTTCCAATATGTGGGTGTTACTCCAGCTCTAAGACCTAAGCACTAATTAATGCTCTTCTTACTTAAGGGGATGAGGTTATTTTTCTTTGGAGTATCATGAGTTTACTTTCTTTTCCTTCTCAATAACAAATCATTTAGGAGAAAGCAGACCCAAAATCAAGAGCTGTGGTACACTAACCAAACACACAAAACCCACTCTCCCACTCTGGTAAAGAAGCCAGGGAATACCATCCTAAATTAGCAGCCAGAATACTAATCTTTGAATGTAGGCTCTTGAAGGCTGGAAGAGGCTCCACTCTGAAGTTTGCTTATTTGCCTAAAGACAATGCTTGCATACCACAGGAGAGAAAACTGGGTTCTGTTACTACACCTGGATAGACTTCACAAACTCTTGTCTGTCTCCCCAGCCAGTTCACTTCCAGAGAGAATCACCCAAACCACACTGGTCTCCAGACCCACTCATTCTAATAGCCCTTTACTGGTACCACTCAAAAATGACCTCTTTCCCTCTGACAAAAAAGAGTGCATAGTTTATTGTGTAGTCACTGACCTGATTTAAAGACATTTGTTCTAATGCAGATCATGCTGTATTCCTCCTGAGAGAGGCAGTGGGTAGTTAGGACTTTCATCTATGTACTGGCTGGTTTGTGTCAACTTGACACAAGCTCATCAGAGGAAGGAGCCTCAGTTGAGGAAATGTCTTCATGAGATTCTGCTGTAAGGCATTTTCTCAATTACTAATCAATGAGGGAGGGCCTAGCCCAGGGTGGGTGGTGCCATCCCTAGGCTGGTCCTGGGTTCTACAAGAGAGCAGGCTGAACAACTCAGGTAAGCAAGTCAGTAAGAGGCACCCCCTCTATGGCCTCTGCATCAGCTCCTGCCTCCAGGATCCTACCCTGTTTAAGTTCCTGTCCTGACTTCTTTCAATAATGACATGCAAAATGGAAATGTAAGCCAAATAAACCCTTTCTCCCCAACTTACTTTTTGACCATGGTGTTTTAGTGCAACAATAGAAACCCTAAGACAATCTGCCTTTTTTTTTTAATTTAATTCTATCTTTTTTTGGGTGGGAATTGCTTTTTGAGACGTGATCTCACTTGTGTATCTTTCCCCTGTTAGCCGACCCCACTATCGGCTAAATTCAGACACCTTTCCAGGATACAGAAGCAGATGTTTTCATCCTCACACCAGGAATAACTGGGACCCTGCTTTTTACTTCTGAAATTGTCAAAATAAACAGCATTGTTGAAGAGGGAAGATGAACATATGTCTAGGATACCCAACTGGGAAGCATGTAATGACAGCTGGTACAAGAAAATGTCCAGAATTCAGATCTTCAGCACCCCATAAGAAGCTGGGTATGGGGGCCTGGTGGTGGTGGCGCATACTTTTAACCTCAGAATTCAGGAGGCAGCCTGGTCTACAGGGAGAGTTCTAGGACAGGCTTTAAAGCTGCACAGAGAAACCCTGTCACCAAAAATAAACAAACAAAAAACAACAACAAAAAATTGGGAATGGATGGTTGCATGTGCCTCTAACCCCAGTGCTATGTGTGTGGAAGGACGGGGGGACCAGAAAGGGGTGGGCTCCAAATTCAAGGCCTCCATTGAAAAACATACTTCAAGGAAATAAGACTGAGAGCTATAGAGGACAATCTCCAATATTCTCCAGTTTCCACACATATGAACGTAGGTAGCATGCACACATGCGTTCATGCATGCACACACATAAATAAATTTTAAACAGAGAATGCTGTGGAACAATCTTTTTGTACACTACGAATATGTATTAGTCTCAAAAGCTGATTGGTCAATAACTGAGCAGGAAAGAGATTGAGCACAAGAGCCAGACTAAGAATTCTGGGAAGAGGAAGGGCGGGCTCAGAGAGTAGCTGGCAAACACAGAGAAGCAAGGTGAGAATGCCATAGCAAGCCACGAGGCTAACTACAGATAAGAATTATGGGTTAATTTATGTGTAAGAGTTAACCAGTAGCCATTCCGAGCTATTGGCTGCGCATTCATAAATAATATTAAGCCTCTGAGTATTTATTTGGGAACTGGCGGGCGGGAGAGAAGTGCCTGACTAAAGAGAAAGGAAATGGCAAATCAAGTGTGGAAGGCTAAGGCAGGAGTGTAGCACGATAAAGACCTAGAGACAGATACTGGAGTTCAAGCTGAAAGGTCAGAGAAGCAAAGCAACCAACCACTAGAAAGCTCTTACCTCTATGAAATCTTCAGACTGAAAAGAGAGCGACTTCCTGTCTCCTCTCACCTTATATTCCTCTCTAGGGCTGGGATATAAGGCATGTGCCACCACCGCCTGGCCTCTATGGCTAGCTAGTGTGGCTGCTGGGAGTAAAGGTGTGTGCCACCACTGCCTGGTCTTATGACTAACTAGTGTGGTTAGCTTTGCACTCTGATCTTCAGGAAAGCTTTATTTATTAAAATATAAATAAAATATTATCATACAGCAGGGTCATGAATTCAAAGCCAGCAGTGTCTGTATAGTGAAAGTTTTATCTCAATAAGCAACCCTTACCCCCCCCCCCCCCGCAAAAAAGATAGAACAAAATAAAACAAAATGGCAGATGAAAGCCCAGATCTAAGCTACTGTCTCCCTAGAGGGGTGTGCAACATGATGTACAACAAGAATAAACCTGACTGGCCAGATTAAGGCAGAGGCAGGAAGTACATCCTCAACTCTGAAAACTGGCAGCTGGCATTCAAAAGTGCTGTGCTCAATATCACAATTTCATCAGCGTGGCCAACAGTCTTCAGTTACGTTATCTGTAAGGTTCTAGTTCCAAATTCTTCTAGGTGTGCTTATGTGATTTTTCTGTGGAAAGATAATAAATAATAATCAAAAGTTTCAAGTAGAATCTGAATAACAAAGCCAGCAGTTCTCATCCTCCGGGTCATGATGCCTTTGGGGTCGACCAAACCTTTCAAGGGGTCACACATCAGATATTCTGCATATCAAATGTTTAGATTACAATTAATAACAGTAGCAAAATTGCAGGTATAAAGTAGCAATGAAATTTTGTTTGTTTTTCGAAAGAGGGTTTCCCTGTGTAGCCTGGCTGTCCTGGAACTCACTTTGTAAGCCAGGCTAGCCTTAAACTCAGAGATCTGCTTGCCTCTGCCTTCTGAGTGCTGGAATTAAAGGTGTATGCCACTACCACCCAGTGAAAATTTTATGGTTGGGGGTTACCAGAACATGAGGAACTATATTAATGGATTGCAGCATTAGGTAATTTTGAAAACACTAGGCAGGGGCTGGAGAGATGGCTCAGTGGTTAAGAGCATTGCGTGCTCTTCCAAAGAACCCGAGTTCGATTCCCAGCAACCACATGGTGGCTCACAACCATCTGTAAGGAGGTCTGGTGTCCTCTTCTGGCCTACAGGTATATATGCAAACAGAATAGTGTGTCCATAATAAATAAATAAATATTTAAAAAAAAAGAAAATACTAGGCAGTGTTGGTAGTGTTCATGGGGGACCCTACCACACCCGCCCTCCCTGCTGGCACAGTAGAACATTATTACTGCAGAGTCAGCAGATTAGATGAGACAGCCGGGAATTCTTAAATGGGCTTAGTTTGAAAAAAATGGAAAAAATCTTTCCCATGTTAAGAATTGGAAATATCACAAGGCAGGGAGTTAGGACCCTGGTTAGTGCTATGAATGGCTTGAAAATGAAAAAAAAAAAAAATAAACGAGGGGATAAACCATTTAGCTGGGATTAACATAATAGCAATTTTAATTACTATCAGTTTGGTAATTCATATTTTATCCTTAAAATGGTATGACAACTGCCAAATATAAAAATTTGACTGATAAGATAGAAACGTTAGACTTACTATTGATAAGATGCAAGCTTTAGAAAGACTTCCTCCTTATAAGATACAAACTAAAAATTTGACTGATAAAATACAAGCCTTAGAAAGACCTACTAAGAAAATGAGAAAAATATTCAGACACAGACAGAGCAATTTAGAGTGGAACCTACCACACCATTGCATTATGAAATTGAAGAAGAGCAGCGTAAGGTTACCAGAACACCACCTTTATTCAGTTACCATACAAGAACAACCACCAGATGATAGGCATCCCAAGGCTATGCAGAAGTTGACTGAAATCCTGTAAAAATTTTCGATTTCAAGAGATTTTTAAAAAGCAATCATTTCATATGGTACGCGTTCACCCTTTGTGAAGCAGATGGTGAATTCGTGGGCAACTAGGAATAGAATTATTCCACAAGACTGGAAAGATTTAGCAACAGCAATATTGGAGGCTAGCCCTTAGTTACAATGGAAAACATGGTGGAATGAGGAAGCTAGGATCATAGAATGAGGTAGGACTAGAGGTATTGAAATTTCCCAAGACCATACTCTCGGTGAAGGCCAGGAGAATGATTTGAAAAGACAGTTTAGATTTGATGACTACACCGTGGTGCTATGTCATGTAGCATCTTTGAGTGCTTAGGACAGGGTTGAAGAATCAGGAAAGAGGACTGAGTCATTTACTAAAATTACACAAAGCCTAAAAGAAGTCCACACTAATTTTTTTTCCAAGATTGACTTTAACTGTAAATAGAATGATATCAGATCCATAAGATAAGACAAATATTAATTGAGTCCTTGGCTTTTGAAAATGCTAATTCAGAATACAAAAGGGTGATTAGGCCTTTAAATGCATGATCTGCATCAACAGACGAATGGATTAGAATAGCTGAAACTGAATCTCACTCTTATGATGCTGCTTTGATAGGAAAATAATTTCTAGAAATTTTAAGAAGACCCAAAATGTCCTATGTTTTAGTCATGGTAAACAAGGTCATCTGAAAAGGGATTGTAGGCAAGATGTTCCTAGAAACAATGTTTTTTTCTAGAGATAATCCAAACAGAAGACCCTAGCTTTCTGGAACATACAGAAGGTGTGGCAAAGTCTGGCATTGGACTAATGAATGCAATTCAACAAGGGACAGTCAAAATAATCTTTTGCAATCAGGAAATGCCCTGCAGAGCCTCCTGCAGCTCCAATATCAAATTTGGCTCAATCATTCTCTGTCAGCATTGGAGAAACTCATCCACAGAGCAATTAAGACACTTAATATCTGTTGTTAAAAACCATACTGCTGGGGCTGGAGAGATGGCTCCATGGTTAAGAGCACTGGTTGTTCTTCCAGAGATACTAAATTCAATTCCCAGCAACCACATTGTGGCTTACAATCATCTATAATGATATCTGGTGCCCTCTTCTGGCATTCAGACATACATGCAGACAGAACACTGTATACATATTATATAAATCTTACAAAAAAAACCCCTGCTGGGACTGGAGATCTGACTCAGAGGTTATGAGCACTGGCTACTCTTCTAGAGCTCCTGAGTTAAATTCCCAGCAACCACATAGTGGCTCATAACCATCCATAATGAGATCTGCTGCCCTCTTTTAGCCTGCAGACATACATGCAGAGAAAACACCATATACACATAATAAATAAATAAATAAAGCCTTTAAAAAATGCACACATTGCTCTGGATGTGATCAAAGACAGAACAACTTGAATAAATGAAATAAAAAGTTTGGGGGAGACCAGAAAACAAGTATTCTGGTGAGCTGCTATAAATGACCAGAGATCAAAGCTAAAAATACATGTAAATGGCACTGAAGTTGAGGGTTTGGTAGACACAAATACAGATGTAACAATAATTTCACCAAAATCTTGGCATCCAGCTTGGCCTCTTAAGAAGGTAAATGTTCAGCTTCTTGGGTTGGAATTTTATATCAAGTAAAATAAAGTGCAAGATAGATCAAGTGTATAGGACCAGAAGGGCAGATAGAAAAACCATATGTGGCTAACATAGCAATGAATTTATGGGATGGGATTTGTTGCAGCAATGGAAAACACAGGTTAACATTCCTCCAATCTCAGAAATAAACTATAAAATAAGGAATGCTTCTGAGAGAAATACTAAAAGGTATCAAGAACAGCTACAGACTGTTCAGGTTGTACATGAGCAGGGCACAACATCTGGTGGTCTTTCAAGGGTACCAACCTTTAAAATGGTTAACTGACAAACTTTGTGTGTGGAACAATGGCCTTTGACATCAGAAAAATTACAGGCACTAGAACAACTGATACAGGATGCTCAACACTGAAAAATCGACTAGTTCTTAGAATTCTCCTATATTTGTCATTAAAAAGAAATCAGGAAGCCGGGCGGTGGTGGCGCACGCCTTTAATCCCAGCACTCGGGAGGCAGAGGCAGGTGGATCTCTTTGAGTTCGAGGCCAGCCTGGTCTAGAAGAGCTAGTTCCAGGACAGGAACCAAAAGCTACGGAGAAATCCTGTCTCAAAAATAAAAAAAAAAAAAAAAAGAAAGAAAGAAAGAAATCAGGAAAATGGAGAATATTAACACAATAATTTAAGAGTGATAAATAAGGTGATTCAGCCAATGGATTCTTTACAGCCTGGAATTCTCTTGCCTTCTTTATTACCTAAAGGATGGTCTATTAGAGTGATTGACTTAAGACTGTTTTTTTACTATACCTTTACAAAAACAGGATAGAGAACAATTTGCCTTCACATAATATATAATTCTCAGCCTGTTAAAAGGTATCAGGAGAGTATTCTTCCACAAGGGATGTTAAACATCCCTACCTTGTGTCAACATTTTGTACAACAGGCATTAGAAATAATTCATAGTTATTTCAATATATAATTTATCATTATATGGATGACACCTTACTAGCTGATTCAGACACAGATACCTTAGAAAAATTATGAAGTAAAGAAAATTTTCCCTTGTTGGGGAAAAAAATACAAAGAGGAGATTCTATTAATTACCTAGGATATAGATAGGTTTACAAAAAATTAAACCACAGAAATCATAAATCAGGAGAGATCAATTATGAACTCTTAATGATTTTCATAATTTGCTGGGAGATATTAACTGGCTACAGCCTGAAACTGGATTAACAACTCAAGAAGTGATTTATTTCAAACCTTACAAGGTGATAAAGACTTAAATAGTTCAAGAAAATTATCAGCGGAAGCTGAGAGAGAATTGGCTTTGGTAGAAAGGAAATTAGAGGAGGCACAAGTGGGTTGTTTGGATCCAGAGCTTGATTGTATTCTGGTTATTTTACCTTCTACACATTTTCCCACAGGAATTCTTATGCAGAAAGAAGATAATATCTTAGAATGGATATTTTTACCACACAAATACAGTTAAAAATTAAAGACCTATGTAGAAAAGGTTCTAAATTGATTCTGAAAGAAAAATTAAGACTTTATCAATTAGCAGAAATTGTGGTACCTTTTACTAATGCTAAAACTGCTTCATTATGGACAGAAAATAAACATTGGCAAATAACTTGCAGTAATTTGGGGGGGGGGGAGATTATTCCAAAAGCAAGAAACTTCAATTTATAAAGAGAAATAATTGGATCCTTCTTTATACTGTACAGGGATCACAAATTTCTGGAGTCCCTACATTCTATACTGATGCAAATAAATCAGAAAAGGCAGGTTTAAGACAAGAAAAATGAGTAGCTCAAAGCCTTATGATTCAGTAAAAAATCAGAATTATATGCTATTCTTACTGTATTATTAGACTTCTCCAGCACATCTTAATATAGTTACTGACTCTCAATATGCAGAAAGAGTTGTTTTACATATTGAAACCACTGAACTAATTCCAGATGGTTCAGAATTAACTTTGCTATTTATTAAATTACAAGAAATAATCAGGACTAGAAAGCATCCCTTATATATAAAACACCTATCAGATCCCATTTTGGCCTACCAGGCCCTCTGATACAAGGTAATGATAAAATTGATCATCTATTGGTAGGAAATGTGCTAGAAGCCTCAGAATTTTATTTTTTTAATTTTTTGGAAGCCTTGGAATTTTATAAGAAATTGAACATATTAATAGCAAATGTTTGAAGAAAGATTTTTCTATCACGTGGCAACAAGCCAAGGAGATTATAAGGCAACATCCTACTTGTTCTTTGTACAGCTAAATTCCACTGCTTGCAGGAAGTAATCCAAAGGGTACTCAAAAAAATGAAATTTGGCAAATGGATGTTTCATTTTGTAGAGTTTGGAGTTTGAAAAAATTAAAGTATATGCAGCATACAATAGATATTCATTCAGGATTTCTTTATTTGAACAATTTGTAAATTTCATTTTATTGCATAATGGGCAGAAAACACACACCCTGGAATTTCAATTTTCTGTACATATTGAAATTTGTTTTCTGACTAATCCATGGATTATTCTGGAGACTGTCCCATTAGGTGATAGAAGAAAGTGCTGCTAGATGTCAACTATGATGTCCCTCTATAAACCCTTATGCAGGATTTCAACTGCTTTGAGTTCTGGAAAGGCTGATTCTGTAATTACACATTTGCTAGAAGTTATGGCCATCATGGAGATACCTGTACAAATTAAGACTGATAATGCTCCAGTATATGCCTTTAGTAAAATGAAAGTTTTTTTCATATTACAATATAAAGCATATTACAGATATACACAATCCTATTCCAAGCTGTTACAGAAAGATCTAACTGTACTTTAAAAGATATGTTTAATAAACAGGAAGGGGTAATAAAGACCCCCCCAGAGATCCATTGTACATGCTTTATTAACTTTAAATTTTTTAAATGCTAATGAGAAAGGAACAACAGCTGTGCAGAGAGATTTGATAGTAGAAGAAAAATCAGCCTGTACACTTAAAAGATGTATTGACCTCAGAATGGAAACCAGGTATGTGTTACATTGGGGAAGAGGTTTTGCTTTTTGTTTCCACAGGAGAAGAAAAGCTATGGATACCAGCAAGACCACAAAGATTAGATTCAAACAACAGAGACCTCTTGATTAGGAGAAGCCAAAGTTCATCAAACCACATAGCCATTCCACCGAAGTTAACTTATAAGACTAATAAATATTTGATCAGACATAACCTGCCCAAAAGGGAACCTCCCAAAGTTAGGGTTAGGAGACATTTGAAGAAGAGGACAAATATTCAGAGAAAATGTCCCAAGAAAAAGAATAAATTGGCTTAATAGTATAACACAGTTCCAACAGAAAAAAAAATCATAAATCTTCCCAAATGTTTGTTTCTGCTGTTCTCTGCAGAAATATCAGGCAAATGATGTTTTGTATTTCCAATTCAATTAAACTTTAAAGCTGGCTTTGGAGTTTGAGCATGGCTCACTCCTTCTCCAACTCAAGCATACTTATTAAAGGAAAATCCAAAGTCTATATCTCACATCAGAAGAGCCACCTGGTATGGGACAGAAAATCAAAAAATAAGGGACTATTCTATTGTCACTAATCTCATAATCTTTTGGTTTTTATCTTGACTCTTCAAAACTTTTCTTAAGGTATAAATATTATCTTAAAATTTGACATTAATGATCATATAAGAGTACTAACTAATTCTAAAAATAGGATTCATCTAGCTTCCTGTATGTGATTTCAGGCTTGAATTTGAAGCAGATAATTAGGAATTGAGCTTGTATACCCCAGATGTATTTAATAGATATGATCCTATAACCTCTCTGAGATCTGTTGCATAAGACATTTAAAATGTTTAAGTTTCTGCAGTAAATTGTGACCATTCCTAACAACAACCTTTGAAGTCTCCAAAATAATGATGGGGCCTTTGAAGTCTCCAAAATAATGATGGGGCCTTTGAAGTCTCCAAAAAGATGATGGGCCCCCTAAAGATGAGTCCACCTGGAAGGTGGTAACAACACCAAGTTGACAAACGCCACCCAAAGACCAGCTTTGGACTACAAACTGCTCAGAACAACTTCAAAGTGGTTAGCTTAGATGGCCCAGTCCTGTAGACTACTCCAGTCAGGACTTCAGTTCAGCCCTGCAGTTTCCCATCACATTGAGACAGGACAACAATTAGTCTCCCAGAACATGACCTTTATCTCATTTTTTTCAGGGTTCCCTAATGACTACAAGTGGTACCCAAACATGGGGCACCTACAACCACATAAGACCTAAGAAAGCTTTAAAAAGGTTCTGAACAGGGCAACCACATGATGGCTCACAACCATCTGTAATGGGGTCTGGTGCCCTCTTCTGGCCTGCAGGCATATACAGACAGAATATTGTATACATAATAAATAAATAAATATTAAAAAAAAATAAATAAAAAGTTAAAAAAAGGTTCTGAACACACAAAAAATGGAGCCAAATGTGGCTTCCTAGTCTTGCCTCTCATGCTAGCCACAGTACAGAGACTCATCTCCTGGCAGGTGCCGGCATACCATGAGCAAAGCCGCATGGTGGGTTCTGCAGTCTTTCATATGTGCTATGGTACACTCATGAGGCAGAGGAAGTTGGATCTCTGGGAGTTCGAGACCAGCCTGGTCTACAGAGCTAGTTCCAGGACAGCTAGGACTGTTACAGAGAGAAAGCCTGTCTCAAAACAAAGCAAAACAAGACAGATCTAGATAATGGGGGGAAAAAAACCTCTAAACAAGTTACGGTGTGTTTAAAAATGTACAAAGGTGGGCTGGAGAGATGGCTCAGTGGTTAAGAGCACTGGTTGTTCTTCCAGATGGACCCAGGTTCAATTCCTAGCACCCACATGGTGCCTCACAACTGTCTGTAATCCCAGTTCCAGGGGACCCAACACCCATGGCAAAACACCAATGAGCATAAAATAAAAAATAAATCAATTAATAACGTGAGCTTGTTTGGAGACATCCCTCTCACTCTGAAACAAGGACATTTTTTAAAAAAAATGTACAAAGACTTAGAAGAGAAAAGGGAAAGGGTAGATGCACTCATAGATTAAAAAATAGTTTAAAAATAATAAAACCCTTAAAAAAGAATAGAGTAAAAAATATAAATATAATTAGCCATGTAAAGATAGAAAATACACAGAGAGCTTGGATTCTGTATTTTATTGTGTTGTTTTTAGATTTTCTGATTGCTAATAAAGAAATGACAACTGCTAAAACACATTGGATTATGAAACTACTAAATTAAATCAACCTATATATTTTTAAAATGTCTTGACTTCAAAATGGAAATCAAAAGATATATTACTTTGGGAAAGAGGTTATATTTTTATTTCCACAAGATATGAGAGATATTGTGTTTATGCAGCTCATTTTAAAATGTAATATATAATTAAGAAATATAGATTAAACCAGGCGGTGGTGGCGCATACCTTTAATCCCAGCACTTGGGAGGCAGAGGCAGGCAGATCTCTTGAGTTCGAGACCAGCCTGGTCTACAAGAGCTAGTTCCAGGACAGGTTTCAAAGCTACACAGAGAAACTGTCTCGAAAAACCAAAAATAAGAGAAAGAAAAGAAATATAGATTAATAGTCATCTATAGGCAAACTTACAGTCATGTTAGGTATGTTTTCAAGGTCAATAACAGATATATTAAGATGAATTAGGTCTTCAAACACTTCAAAGACCTACAGAAAATGGCATTAAAATGTTTTAATAATGTAAAACTTTTCTTGACAGTGAGACACATCTGCTCATGGCAGCACCAATTAATTTCAGAGAAGATAATGGACATCAAAGAAACTGTATATGGAGTTTGCATTCTTTATGGCAAAAGTTAGTCATTTTGGCAAAGAAACTGCCATTGCTTCAATTGCTGACAGTATACTGTTGAAACTGGACCACCTACCCATCCACCCACACACACAAATTGACTGCACCAAACTTTGCCAAGACAAGGTAGACAGTCCTTCAAAATTCCCTGCTTCTCAAAAATATCATCAGATATACTAGGCCTGTAGGCCAAAGATGGATGCTTCAATGTTACAGAACTTTGAGTGGCTGTCCAGGCAGCCAGATATCCCTGCTGTTAGGTAACATTTTACCTTCTGGGGTCTTTGAGGGAGCTGAGGATTAGATACTCGTAGTTAAAGTTTTCCTTAGTTATAATAAAAGGTAAATTAGATATAAAACTTTAGGTTTACAAAGATATGATAAAAATAGGGTATTTTCTCTAATTTTGCCAAATACAAATGGACTGGATGTTGCAACTGTAATTCTTACTTGATAACTGTTTTGTTGTATATAATTTTACTATGCTAAAGTTAAAACCTTCCATTTTAATTAGATAAAAAGGGGGACATGGGGCTGGAGAGATGGCTCAGAGGTTGGGAGCGTTGACTGCTCTTCCAAAGGTCCTGAGTTCAGTTCCCAGCAACCACATGGTGGCTCACAACCATCTGTAATGAGGTCTGGTGCCCTCTTCTGGCCTGCGGTCATACACACAGACAGAATATTGTGTACACAATAAATAAATAAATATTTGAAAAGGGAAAAAAAAGGGGGGGACATGCTGAGGAACAACCTTTGTATACTGTAAATATATATTACTCTCATTGTTAATAAAAAGCTGATTGGCCGATAACTAGGCAGGAATTTTTGGGCACAGAGAATGCTGGGAAGACGGGCAAAGTTAGAGGAGTCACCAGCCAGATGGAAAGGAAGCAGGATATGCAGGAGAGGTAAAAGCCATAAGCCTCAGGGCAGCACACAGATTAATAGAAATGGGTTAATTTAAGTTGTAAGAGCTTGGGGCTGCTCGTTCGAGGTCAGCCTGGTGGCCTGGTCTACAGAGCAAGTTCCAGGACAGACTCCAAAGCTACAGAGAAACCGTGTCTCGAAAAAAAAAAAAAAACAACCCAAAAACAAAAAACAAACAAAAAAAGAGTACTCTGCTCTTCTAAAGGACCCAGGTTCAATTCCCAGCACCCACATGGCAGCTAACAACTGTCTGTAACTTCAATACCCTCATACACACATACATGGAGGCTAAACACCAATGCACATAAAATAAAAATAAATAAATTTTTTAAAAAAGTTGTAAGAGCTGGCTGGAGACAAGCCTAAGGTACTGGCCAAGCATTTATAACTAATAAGTCTTTGCTGAGACACAGAGAAACCCTTCTAACACACTTGAGAGCAATTTCCAAAGAGTCAACCCACCCCATGTTCATGAAGCATACTCCAAACAGCAAGAGGTGGACGCAACCCAAATGTCCCTTAGCAGATGAAAAGACACACACAATGTGATGTATTCACACAACAGAATATTATCTATTCAAATGCTACAACGTGGATGAACCGTGAGGATACTAAGTGAAATGAGGCCATTACAAAAGACAAATACCGTATGATCTCACTTGTATGCAGCACCAAATGTAGTCAAATCCTTAAAGGCAGAAGCAGAATGAATGATGGTTACCAGGTGTTGAGAGGAGAGATGGGAATTTACTAGGGTCTGAGGTTTGTACAATGAAAACCTTCTGGTGTCAGTTATAAAATGCACATACTTCACATGACTAACTTACCTTAAAATGGTCACACTGGCAAATTTTATGTCATGTGCTTTTATCACATCAAGGAAACACGTCAGAAAAACTGGCCATATTCCCTGCAGCGCTACTGGGTGCTAAAATAATATCTTAGAGGATATATGAAGCACAGATCAATATTAAAATATAAAGATATTTTATACCCAGAAAATCTTGTTACCTGCAACAAATCCAACCACCAGATCTTTTCCTGTAGAAGAACGTTGGCCTTTGACCCATACTGCTTTGAGGCTATTAAAAGTGTAGAAATAGACAAAATTGGAGCAGCAGAGACTGGAGATAACTGGAAACCACCCTCGGTATGGTGCCAGGCTATGGAAAAAAACAAAAAACAAAACAATAAGCAAAGTAAAGGTCATAGACAAAAGCCACAGAAAATTGCCAGAGAAGCGTGTCAAGGTCTGAATGTAAACAGATCCCCAATAGGCTTATGCATTCCCTGGGAAGTCTACTATAAGAGGAAGAGCCTTGCAAGAGGGAATAGTCACTGGGGACAGGCCTTGAGGCTTGACAGCCCAGTCCCACTTCCTGTGGAGACAACAATGTGATCAGCTGGCCTTGCCTGCCCTACTGTGACAGACTGTAAACTGTCTTCACTTCTAAGTCAGAAAAAACCCTCCTGCACTTAACTTGGTTCTAGTTAGGCCCTCGATCACAGAACTGAAAAAAGTAACCTATTATGAAGCCCAGCAGTTTGGTCTACACAAACAGTCCCAAGGTTTGATAGGAGTGGGACAACTGCAGGACCTTAGAAAGGTTCTCCCCATGGGTGAGTTACAGGAAAGGAGAAATGGTCACACAAAAAGCAGCCAAACCACGGGCTAGAAAGCACGCAGACACTATGATGCCAGAGAAAAATGGGGTGGGGAGAAAGAGACAGCAAGGGAGAGAAAAGGAAGGGGTAAGCAAAGACTGAGAGAGAAAGAAGAGGAGAGAAAACAAGAGAAGAGAGGAAGAGATGGGGGAGAGAGGGAAAGAGAGAGAAAAGGGAGAGAGAGAGAAGAGGGGGAGAAAAAGGGGGTGAGGGAGGCAGGCAGAGAGATGTTTCATAACGGTACAGTCTGACCCTGGGGAATTCTTCCCCAGTCTCTTGTAGAGCAGGGACTCCAGGCATGCACCACTGTGCTACCCAGGAACTCATTATTCTTACCAAGAATGCGAAACCAATCTAACCATGAGACAAATATAAAACAAGAATTTAAACTCACAACTTTCATTTCAGCACGAGAGGCAAAGGTAGGTGAATCTCTGTGAGTTCAAGGTCAACATAGCAAGTTCCAGTCCAGCTAGGGCTACATAGAGAGACTGTCTCAAGGAAAAAGAGCAATTTAAAATGGAAGGGAGAGAATATATGTCAATGGCATAGATGTCAAAATGTTTTGACGCATGTAACTGATGTTTAAATAACTGAAAAAACTTGTATGTAATCTACATGTGTGTGACAGAAGTGTAGGGATGGCAAGTGTGAGCATAGTTGGTAACGCAGGAGAAAAATGGACAATAAACATGGAAAGCATACAGTGGTATCCTTTGTACCAATTTCAGTTTTGAAATCGTTTGCAACTCTGAAATTACTTCAAAACACAAATTCAAAGAAATCAAAATAAAAGAATAATGCAATCTGTCTGGATGCAACTGATAGGAAGGAACTGTGAGAGAGGGTTTGTGTGCTTGTGTGGTGTATGTGTGTGTCTTATGTGAGTTATGTGTGTTTTGTTTGGTGTATAAGGGTATGTCTTATGTGAATTGTGTGTGTGTGTTTGTGTGATGTGTGCTACTGGCATTTAGACTTGGCCCCATAAAGGCTAGGCAAACACAGTGAGTTAATGTTCAAACTTCTAAGCAATAATACCGCTACTTTGTTATACATTACATTTCCTAGAATGCTCCATAATCAAAACTAAACAAATGGTGTGGGCTAGAAAAATGGCTCAGCAGCTAAGGGCATTTGTTATTCTTGCAGAGGACCTGGGTTTTGTTCCCAGTACCACACAGTCATTCATGTGTGACTCCAGTTCCATAGGATCCGACTTCCCCCTACAACCTCCTTGGGCATCAGGGAAGCACATGGTACACAGACAAACATGTAAGCAAAATACACACAGAAATAAATCTAAAAATAAAGATCAAATGGCTAACAGATCTATAAGGGGTTAAGAACAGATATGCTTCTATATGTTAGGCAATTACAAACTCTCAAGACTATAAGTCTATAACCGGGGCTTCTGAGTTTCCCAAGGAGCCACTCTGAGAAGTTGGGAAATGGGTACTCACAGGCCTTCTTCTTTAATAATCTCCAGGAGCACTGCATGAGTAGTTTTTGACTTTCTTTTCTCATCAACTGTAAAAATCAAGAGAATTATTATCTCTAGCATCAGCAAGCGTCACTGAAATGCCATCACGCCACCTGCATCAACTCTCATCCATTTTTTTGAGCTCCCTACTTTGCCTCAGATCCTCCAGTGTGTCTGGCCATGGATTACTTTCCCAAAGTAAATTTCTTGAGTTTCATCTATTATTCAGAATTTTAAGTTAAACTCTAATTTCCACAGTAAAGCAGAAATGTTATTTCTAGGGTTTTATAGTACTCTTTCTACCTGTTTTCTTTCTTTCTTCTTCATTTTTTTTTTTTGTTTTGCTTTGTTTTGTTTTTCTAGACAGAGTTTCTTTATGTAGCTCTGACTGTCCTGGAACTCACTTTGTAAACCAGGCTGGCCTTAAACTCAGAGATCCATCTGCCTCTGCTCCCAAGTGATGGGATTAAAGGCATGGACCACCACCATCTGGCTCCAGTGCTTTTTCTTATATTTTATCTTTAATTATATGTATGTGTCTGTGTGTCAGTGTGTGCACATGAGTGCAGGTGCCCTTGGAGGCCAGAAGAGGGTATAAGATCCCCTGGAACTAGAGTTACTGGAAACTGAAGTTGTGTCCTCTGGAAAAGCAGTACATGTTTTTTTTTTATTTTATTTATTTACTTTTTGTTTTGTTTTTTGGAGACAAGTTTTCTCCATGTAACAGTCCTAGCTATCCTGGAACTAGCTCTGTAGTCCAAGCTGGCCTCGAAATCACAGAGATCTGCTTGTCTCTGCCTCCCAGGTGCTAGGATTAAAAGCATGCGCCACCACCGCCTGGTGTAGTACACTAAGCCATCTGTCTATCGATCCCTCCTTCTCTTCTTTCTTCCCTCCCTCCCTTCTTATGTACCTCTGTGATTTTATGTGAGCCACATGTAAACTGGTAGAACCTTGGAGGCCAGAGGGCATCAGATCCCCTGGACCTGGAGATACGGGCAACTATGAACCTCATGATATGGGTGCTGAAAACCAAACTTGGATCCTCTGGAGATCAGTAAATGCTCTTAATGGCTGAGCCAGCTCTCCAGCCCTATATCGTGCTCTTGTTTTAAATTAATATGCATGTTCTCATTTTTATATCCCACACCTTATAGAATAGGAACTAGATTATCTTCTCTTTTTACCTTTTATAAAAAAAGATTTATTTTATTTTCTATGTATGGGTGTTTTGCCTGCATGTGTATGTGTACCACATATGTGCCTGGTGCCCAGGGAAGTCAGAAGAGTGTTGGGTAACCTGGAACTAAGTTACAGATGGTTGTGAGTTGCCATGTGAATGCTAGGAATTGATCCCGGGTCCTCGGCTAGAGCTACAAGTGCTCTTACTGCTGAGCCGTCTCTCCAGTCCCTACTCTCTTCTTTTTGTAAAAGAGGCCAGAAAATCAAACACAAAGTCAGGAATAAAATTAAAACTCAAATTTCAAAAGTTCTGGCTTTGTGCTGCTTCCTAACCTTACAAAAAAAAAAAAATCCCAGAAGGACATTTTTGTGCGTTATCACTGAATGAAAACAATATCCACTTCAATTAACTTTCAAATTTCCTACATATACTAGAAAACTAATCTGAAAAACTAAAAATGTGGAAATGAACCAATTTCCTCAGAATTAAAATTGGTACCAATATATCTTAGGAAATGGCAAGTTAGTCAGCCCCTAATAAAAGCAATCTGGCGTTTACTCAAAATCACCCCTTGATTCAGAAGAAGTCCCACATCTGGGAATTTATCCCATAAAGTTTACAGAAACAAAATGGCCTATGAACAAATCTTTTCTTACATGATATTTGCAAGAACGACAATAACAAAATTGTGAAACAACCCAAGAATTCTTCCACAGTAGGGCAAGGGTAAGCAGGTTAGGGTGCATCCACACCAGACTTGAGAACTGCAAGACTGGATGAAGGGAAATGCGCTGCCAGGCTAAAGATGGACAGTCTGGGGGCTAGAGAGACAAGTCAACAGGTAAGAGCACCATCTGTAAGCCCAGTGCTAGAGAATCTGGTGCCTTCTGGTCTGTGTGGACACCAGACATGCATGTGGTACACAGATATGCCCAGACAAAACACCGATATACATTAAATAATACCTAAAACTAATTGTTTAAATGCATAGTCTAGAACTTTTTTTGTTTTAGTTTTGTTTGTTTGGCTGGTTGGTTGGTTGGTTGGTTGGTTGGGTTTTTTTGGTTTTGTTTTTCGAGACAGTGTTTCTCTGTAGCTTTTCCCCCCCAAGACAGGGTTTCTCTGTAGCTTTGGAGCCTGTCCTGAAACGAGCTCTAGTAAACCAGGCCGGCCTTGAACTCACGGGAGATTTGCCTGCCTCTGCCTCCTGAGTGCTGAGATTAAGGGTGTGTGCCATCACTGCCCAGCCAAAATGTGCCTTTTGTATGAGTAAGGTGAAAACTCAGAATCTACATCACTTGTATGTATTTCCATAAAGTGTGAAAACCAGGTTTGCTGACACTCAGTCTCATGCTTCACTCCTGTACAGCACTGGCCTCTGGTCTCTACAAACATTCTTTTTGTTTTGCTCTGGCTCTCTCATTCTCTCTTCCTCCCTTCCTCTCAGTACAGCTCCTGTGTTCAAATGGTTCAAAAGCCTCCGTCTCCCAAGTAGCTGTGACTGGGGTGTGTACACAGAACCCACCCTACATTTGCCATTCTGAAGAATGTCCAAATCAGAACACTTGGGGCTGCGAGGATGGTTCATCAGTTAAGAGCTTGTACTGCTCCTGTAGAGGACCTGAGTTTGATTCTCAGCATATCAGGTGGCTCACAACACCTGCAACTCCAGGAATTCCAGCACCTTGGCTTCTGAGGCCATCTGCGCTCATGTGCACATACCCCCAAATACAAGGCATAAAGTAATTTTAAAAACTAATAGAGAAGCCAGGCAGTGGTGGCACATGCCTTTAATCCTAGCACTAGGGAGACAGAGGCAGGTGGATCTCTGTGAGTTCGAGGTCAGCCTGGTCTATAAGAGCTAGCTCCAGGTTAGGTTCCAAAGTTACAGTGAAACCCTGTCTCGAAAAACAAAAACAGAAAACACAAAAAAAACTAAGGGAGAGACCCATCTTTCCTAGCAATGAAGATACCAAAGAAACAGCACAAAGTCAGTCAGTGTCAACACAGTGGAGAGGAGTAAAGGTGGAGGTGAGGTTTCCCTGTACAACACTTTCTTACATGTTTTCCTTTGTGAGGCATAGAACCACCCACCTAAAAATTCTAACCACAAGCAGTAGGCACAGAGTGTTTAACCTCTTAGCTAGTTTTCAAAATCTTTTTATGTAAATTGTGGTATCAGTTTATAATTTCAAGTTGAGCCAGGTGGTGGTACACGCCTTTAATCCTAGCAAAGGTAGAGAGATCTGAGTTCAAGGTCAGCATGGTTCTACAGAGTTAGTTCCAGGACAGTCAGTGCTACACAGAGAAACCCTGTCTTGAAAACCAAAATAATAATAATAATAATAATCAAAATAATAACAACAATAATGATAATAATAATTTCAAGTTAAAAAAACAGAAGAAAGAGAATTACAGCAAAGTGCTGGGAATTGAACATGGGTACTCTTAACTGTTGAGCCATCTCACCAGCCCTGAAGAATGCTTCTTCAGTAGTCACTCGTCAGTTTATAATAGAAACTGTCCCTATACACTTAGTATTTAGGCTTTTCTGACTGCGTATTTGGTAATTCCTGCTGTGGAATTTTCTACAGGTGACTTATTTACATTAACTTGAGTTGCCACAATTCCCCATCTAAAGAATAATACTGAGGAGCTGGAGAGATGGCTCAGTGGTTAAGAGCACTGACTGTTCTCTTCCAGAGGTCCCGAGTTCAGTTCTCAGGAACCACATGGTGCCGTGTTCTGTCTGTGCCCTCTTCTGTCACACAGGCACACATGCAAATAGAGCACTCATAAGCATAGATAAATCTTTTTTAAAGAAAGGAAGGAAGGAAGGAAGGAAGGAAGAAAGAAAGAAAGAAAGAAAGAACAATATTGGTGGAGCACTAGACTAGCTGTCTGTACAAGCTCTAGGTTCAGCCCCTAGCACAGAAAGAAATATTGGGGCGGGGGGGGGGGGGAGATCAAATATTTAAATCAGGTGCAATGGTACATACCTATAATGCAAAAAACTTCAGAGGTGGAGCAGGAGGATGAGCTCATGGTTAGGCTAAGTAGTGAGTTTTAAGCCTGCTTGGGCTACACATAACCCTACCACAAAGCCAAACAAGCAAGCAAGCAAGCAAGCAAACAGAGATGTAAACAGAATATTCTTATCTTGGTGCAGTACCATACTAGAGAATGTGATCACTACTCACCCTGAAGTCGAAGTCTAGCAGTATCCAAGGGAAAGAACACTGTCATAGCAGTCACACTTCCCTGCAAAGTTTAAAAAGGGCTTTAGCCATTGCAGTAAAAGACAGACCACAACATTAAAAAACAAACAAACAAATAGGTTGGGTTTTTTTTTGGGGGGGGGGGGAGGTTCAAGACAGGGTTTCTCTGTAGCTTCGGAGCCTGTCCTGGAACTCGTTCTTGTAGATCAGGCCTGTCTCTGCCACCACCGCCTGGCTGTGTGTAGGTGTTTTATCTGCACGTAGGCCTGTGTATTATTTGCATCCCTGGTGCGCTGTGAAGGCTAGAAGAGGGTGTCAGATTCCCCGGGACTGGAGT
The DNA here is from genome assembly GCF_018167655.1 of Microtus oregoni. Classification (NCBI taxonomy): domain Eukaryota; kingdom Metazoa; phylum Chordata; class Mammalia; order Rodentia; family Cricetidae; genus Microtus; species Microtus oregoni. The sequence goes on from NW_024543081.1 coordinate 15,505,970, forward strand.
TCAGATGTTTATGAGCTGCCATGAATTGAACTAAGTCCTCTGCAATAATAGTCAATGTTCTTAACCACTGAGCCATCTCTCTAGCCCAGACTACAACTTTTAAATGACCAAAAACTCATTAGTACAATCAGTTAAATTAAATTCTTACCAAATAAACACAGTACTTTAATCTATTGGGATTGTTCGCATTCAAATTTCTATCATTAGCTACTTAAAATAAAAAAGAGTTTAATTTTCCAGGAGAAATCTCATCTCTTTCTCTGATACTGAAAAAGAAACAAAACTATGGCATATTTGAAGATGACAGATAAATAGAATTTTGACTTTTTTCTCAGATTTCTCAGGTCAGTTTGCTATAAGGCCTCTGATAGTCCCCAACATTAAAATAGCCAATAATTTTAAAACATATTCTAAGCCAGGCATGTTGGCACACATCTTTAATTCCAGAATTCAGAAGGTAGAGACAGGCAGATCTCTATGAGTTCAAGGTCAGCCTGGTTTACACAGCAAGTTCCAGAACAGCCAAGGCTACATGGCAAGACTTTGTCCCAACACAAAGACACACACACACACAACTACTTTCTATGCTTAGCAAATATATTCACCAAATACTGAAAAGGCATGTAAGAATTATACAAAAAGTATTTGAAATAGTGTGTGTGTTTATGTATGCATGTGGAGACCAAAGGTTGAACTAGATTTTCTTAAAGTGGCTGTCCTAACTCCTACTACCTGTGAAAATGGCACATTATGTTATAGTTTATTAATCAGCTGACTTTAAAACAGGAAGATTATTTTGGATCACTAAGTGAAAATCATGAAATTACAAGACTCCTTAAAAGTAGCACGAGGCTAGAAAAATGACTCATTGGGTAAAGGCTCAGTTCATCCCAGGACCCATACAATGGACGAGAACTAACGCCTACGTGGTGCTTAATGTTTTTTTTACATTTCGTTTATGTAAATGTGTGGAAGTGTGTGCACATGTGGGGAGGTGATAGAGCAGCACTTGGCTACACTCGGCAGGCAGATCTCTGTGAGTTCAAGGTCTACAAGAGCTAGTTCTAGGACTGGCTCCAAAGCAACACAGAGAAACCCTGTCTCGAAAACAAAACAACAACAACAACAATAAGCAGGATGCAGTGGTGCAAGCCTTTAGGAACACTTAGGATCTCTGAGTTTAAGGCTAGCCTGGTCTACAGAGTCCAAGTGACATAGTAAGACTATCTAAAACAATACAAAAGCACTTTTAAAAAGTAGCAAAGGAAAGCTGGGGATGTGGCTGAGGGGAAAAGGAGCTGTTCAACACATACAAAACCCTGAGTTCTATTCCCATCACTGAAAAAAAGAAGTATCAAGGACAAAGCAAAGGAGTAAGAGGGGGTGAGCACACAGCTAACTGTGAAGACGGAAGAATGTACCACTAGTCAAGGACTGTGGGCAGCTTCTGTAAGTGGTCAAAGTTAGGAAATTGCTTGTACCCTAGAGTCTTCATAAAGGAATACAAAATGAAAAAAAAATTTACTTCTTGATTTTGTCTCAGTTAACCTGCACTGGCCTAACTTAGAGATGATAAACAGGTAGAATTTTAAGCCACTAAATATAGTACCATTGTTATAGCAGCAACAGAAAACAGATACAACAGGATGGTGAGGACAAATCCTGGGATATATGTGGACTTTCCTGTCCCACCAGCAGGTTCCCAAATAACTATGCAGACTTAATATTAAATGTTCAGCCAATAGCTCAGACTTATTACTAGCTAACTCTTACATTTTAAATTAACTCATATTTCTTATCTACCCACTGCCGTGTGGCCATACCTTCTTCCAACATATTCATCTTGCTTCTTTCTTCATCTGTTTGTGACTCCTCAGACTCTGCCCTTTTTCTTTCCAGCATTTTCTCTGTCCCCAAAATCCTGCCTATCAGCTAATCAACTTTTTATTAACAATGAGAACGACACATTTTCACACTGTACAGAAGTATTAGTCCACAGCACTGGGAAGCAGAAGGAGCCCTGGGGTACCTTTCTGGTTGACGAGTTGAACACCATGACAACAGTAACCAGGGAATACCAGTCCCAGGTAATAACTAAATTTGGGCTTCTTCCATCCTAAAGTGACTTGGGATATGAAGGTGGCACAGAAAGCTAGCCTGCCAGAGTCCCAGCTTACTTGTCCTAATCCCTGTGGGCCAGCAGCAGTAAATGAATAGGAACTCAAAGCTCACAGGTTTTACTCTAGTAAAGGGGAGGGTGCACGTGCGTGCACACTCACACACCCACACAGTGACTGAAAGAGAGAGAGAGATTCCCTCTATCCTTTGTTAGAAACATGAATGTGAGGCTTGAAACTAGAGATGTGGATTTCTAATTACAGCAAAATGGTGTCTTATAAACAAGCACCTTTCAGCTTATCTCAGTAAACTAGAAAGTAAATGAACCCCTGGAGAGCTAGAGATTATACAACCACAGGGTTAAACAGGTTCATCTACCTTATGGGCTTCTGGAGCTTTTTGTTTGGCTTTGTTTTGTTTTCAGTCAGTTTCTCTGTGTGTAGTCTCCGTGGTCCTGGAACTCTCCTAAACCACTCTTGGCCTTGAACTCAGAGATCCACCTGTCACAGCCGAGATTAAAGGTGGATCTCTGAGTTTGAGGTCAACCTGGTCTAAGGATAGACCTGGTCCAAGACTACGCTCAAAAAAGCCAAAAAGTGCCGGGCGGTGGTGGCGCACGCCTTTAATCCCAGCACTTGGGAGGCAGAGGCAGGCGGATCTTTGTGAGTTCGAGACCAGCCTGGTCTACAAGAGCTAGTTCCAGGACAGGCTCCAAAACCACAGAGAAACCCTGTCTCGAAAAACCAAAAAAAAAAAAAAAAAAAAAAAAAAAAAGCCAAAAAGACAGAGGTAGCGGTTGTACAACATTCTCAATGCACTAAACATCACTGAACTGCACACTTGAAAATTAACTTTGCTATGTGCATTATACCTCAGTTACAAAGTAAGTCCCCACATCAGCCTGACGGAATAGGGACAGATGGGAACATGGCTAGACAAGCTCAGCCATTTCTCTAACAAGATCAGAGTTCACCTTCAGCCACTACTGCATCTAAAATTTGGGACACAGGCATTTTACACATTGGGGATCTGCTGTATTTGCTTCTTCATCAAGTAAACAGAGAGCTGTTTTCACATGCACTGTTACCTGCAACAAAATATTTATTTTATATGCACAGCTTCTACCGAGTTATACAAACACATGATTTTCAGAATCTAAATATATTCATTTTTCCCTGAGAACAATTTGTTCACTTATACAAAATAAGAAGACACAAATGAGAAAGCAGTCATGATGTACCATGCTGCTGTGCCAGAGACATAAAATAAGCCTATTGAGTCCCACAGAATCCTATGAGTAGGAGTGCTACTACAGACAATAATTACAATTTACAAGAATCTATTTCTAGAGAAATCTATTTCAGAGACTTCATTCTTTCACCAAAACTATTTTGAATTACAACATTCTGCCTTGGGAGAACAAGTAAATTCCTATACTGCATTGGGACTTGAAGCTGGGAGGGTGCTTCAGTTGGAAAGGGAAGAGCCTGGGGCCAGCAGCCAGGGGCTGCCCAAAGGCAGTGTGGCAGAAGCAGGATGGATGCACCCTCACCCCTCATGCCCTGTTTCACAGTTAAATATCATACTCAGCCAGACACACATACAACTGCCTTTCACTTTTTTTTAAAAAAGTATCACATTTATTTATTGTGTGTGGCACATGTATGTAGATAAAAAGACAATAATTAATTAATTTGTGGGAGTTGGTTTTTTCTTCTACATGTGGGCTCCAGAAGGGAACAGAGGTCATCAGGCCAGGCATTAAGCACTTTCCCCCAGTGGGCCGTCTCACCAGCCCTTGACTTTTTCCTTTTGTCTTTATTTGTAAGTCTGTGAGTATGTGTAACATGTGTCGATGCCTACCAAGCCCCCAGAGATGGAGCCGTGGGTGATTATGAACTGCCCAGGGTGGCTTCTGGGAGCCAAACGCTGGTCCTCTGTAAGAGCCAATGCTCTTAACCACTGAGCCATCTCCCCAGCTTCACATATATGACTTACTTTCATTTGCTTACATATTTTAGAGTAGCTTTTGACTGGTCTGGAATTCTCCATGTAGACCAGGCTAGCCTTGGACTCAGTGATCGGCCAGCCTGTGCCTTCTGAATGCTGGATCACAGGTGTGTGACACTGCATCCAGCTCTTTATTTTTGTTCAGGGTTAGTTTCTTGGGTTTTGTTTTGTGTTTTGTTTAGATCCACCTGCCCTTCCACTGCTCTACAGTGCTGGGATTTTAGCAGTGACTAGAAATGGAGAAAGGGACAGAATTAAAACGGGCTTCCATTTCCCAAATCATACACCAGTATAATTTGTTCAAGACAGAGAATCCCTGTTGTCTTAGAAAAAACAATGTCTTATATGTAGGTTGTTTTGCTTGAATGTATATCTGTCTATCTCATGCATGACTGGTGCTTGTAGAGGCCAGAAGAGGGTTTTGATTCCCCTGGAACTGAAGGTACAGATGGTTTTGAGATGCCAAATGGGTGGTGGGTTTAATACTATAAAGATGAAGGAATGGCAAAGAAGAGAAAAATGCATCTGGGGGCTGGCACTTGATGCCAAGCCTGAAGAGTTGAGTTTCGTGCCTGGAACATGCACGATGAAGGAGAGCGGCTCTAAGATCTCCACACAACTGCTATGATGCACAGACACACACATACACACAACACTATAAATAATGTTTAAAAAGACATACATTCTTAGAGCCCAGTAAATATACTTCTTCCTACCTTCTTTCCAATTATTTGTTTATTTGTGGGTTTGTTTTTGGCTTTTTTTTTTGGGGGGGGGCGGTTCTAGACAGGGTTTCTTTGTGTAGACTTGGCTCCTGGAACTAGCTCTGTAGACCAGGCTGGCCCCAAACTCAAAATCTGCCTGCCTGGGATGAAACGCCTGGCAGATGAACTAGAGTTTATCGTCTAGGTTCTAGAGGATAAAAGGTGAGGTCATCTGCTATGAGTGAAAGCAGTAAGAAGGTTGCCCTTCTCCTCCTCCTTCTCGGTGCTGGAGATTAAACTCAGGCCACTGATCATGCTAGTCACATACTTACTGAATTTCTGAAACTGGGCAAAAATAATGCGAGAACAGACCCAAGTAGGACTGGATACTTATTGCTGTAATAGTCCCATCACCACCCCAATGTTTCATGAGAACTCTGTGGGTGAGGCATTACTGTCCCCGCTATATAACTTGGCAAACCCAAGTTGAGGAAGAAAATCTAAGTTACCCACCATGTTACTGAGAGCTAAGCTTTACTCCAAAACCCTTCCCAGCTATTATATCACGTTTACTTGTTTAAAAGGAGGAAAGAAAGGGCTAGCATAATGGCTCAGATGCTTGTTGTCAAGTCTGATGGCCCAAGTTTAATTCCCCAGAATCTACAAAATGGAAGAAAAAAACAATTCCAGAAAGTTGTTTTCTGACCTTCAGAGTACCTCAACATGGGTCCTCTGCCCACAGAATAAATATATAAATGTTGGGAAAAACAAAGGACAAAGGATACTGTATATGTGACTATTCCTTTTTTCTTCTTCTTTTTTTTCTTTCTTTTTTTTTTTTTTTTTGGTTTTATCAAAATAGGGTTTCTCTGTGAAACAATCCTACAATCCTGGCTGTCCTGGAACTCACTCTGTAGACCAGGCTGGCCTCAAACTCACAGAGAACCACCTGCCTCTGCCCCCCAATGTTAGATTTAAATGTTAGAATTAAAGGCATGTGCCATCACCGCCCAGCATCAATTTCCTTTTTCTAATTCATGTATAAAGCCCTATGATACACACTATAACAGTGTCAGCTAACATAAAGTCTTGTTATTAACGTGTTAATATTCACAAGTCGTGGGAGGTTACTGACAGTTTACAGATAGGGATCCAAGTTAACAAAAATACAGTTTGTTTTTTCTCTAAATATCACAAAATTAGTGAAACAGAAGTAATGGAGTCATGGGAGATAACACTAACATTTTCATTATATAAAAAGTTTATCAAAGCAAAGGGTTTTGGGGCAGTGTAAGTACCATAAATAAATCAAATGTTCATTATTACTCTGTTGTTGTTGTTTTTCAAGACAGGGTTTCTCTGTGGAGCCCTAGCTATCTTGGAACTCTGTAGACCAGGCTGGCCTTGAATTCAAGAAATTCGCCTGCCTTTGCCTTCCAAGAGTTAGAATTAAAGGCCTGCGCCACCATGTCCAGTTTTGGAATATTATATATTCTTAAAAATCAATGGTATTTGAAGATTTCTGATTTTAGAGGCAGGGTCTCCCAGACTGCTTAGAAAGTGGGATTCTCCTTCCCACCTTAGAGTCCTGAGGTTTGAGATTATAGGTGTGCATCACTACCACATCTGGCTTCAAGGTATTTTAACAGCCTGATATACATAACATCACTCTCTTTTGCTGATTTTCTTTTCTTATTTTATGTGTATGAGTGTTTGTGTACCACATGCATGCAATTCCCATGCAGGCCTTACGAGGGTGTCAGATACCATTTGAAGGGAATTAAAGATGGCTGTGAGCCATCACGTGGTGCTAGGATTGTAGCTGGGTTTTCTGTAAGATTGTGGTCAGAGCATCTAACTGCTGAGCCATTTTTCCAGCCTCTAATTTTCTTTTGAAGAATTACCTTGCTCTATTGTGTACAATCTTGGCAGGACAGAAAATGCAGGTGCCACCCTCCACGACAGTCCCTGAAGAGGACTCAAAAGGTCCTTCTACCCATACCTTCCTTTCACACCTGTTAATTACTAGAGGTGTGTCAAGGCTTGCTTGGGCACAGGGCTTCGAGTTCTGTTAGCAGGAACTCTTTACAGAACTTCGAGTCTTCAGCAGACCCCTGTAAGGGTAGAAGGACAGGACAAAACTCTGATTTCAGTGGTGGTGTCTGACAGAGACTTTCCAGTGACTACTTCAGAAATCTTCCTGCAGCCACTTGGCTCCTTTCTACTCCAAGGTTCTCAGCTTCCCCACTGACAGAACAGTTCTCAAACAGCCTTTAAAGAAAACTCTTCTTAATACTTAAAATACCCAGTCTGTTTCTCCACCCTGCAACCAGGGAGCCCTAACTGAGTCACATGGGATACTCCTTATATTCTAAAACAAACATACTCATAACAAGCAAACAGAGAAATCCCAGGGTATGAAACTCTAACAGTTACATAAACAACAACAAAATCTATTTATGCACTCATTTGTAAATCCACACAGACAAAATGGAGACTGAAGATATAGCCACATTTTGACAAACATTTTATCTGACCAACTTTAACCCAAACTCCTCTGCATAACATTGGAGACTCTCTGACCAAGGCAGCTACTTAAGGCTGCAGGAGGACGTCTTGAACCCAGAAGTTCAAGGCCAGCCTAACCAATGTAAAGAGACTGTCCTGCTGGATAATCAAAACAAACAATAAATCAAGATGATTTAAATAAGCAATTGATTCAAAAGAAATTCCTTGAAAGTTACTGGTCAGGCCACGGAGATGAGTTGGCAAGAATAAAAGTGCTTGCCGAACAAGCCTGAAGACCTGAGTTCGATTCTTGGACCATGTAGTAAAGGAGAAAAGTGACTCCCACAGTTGTCCTCTCATCCCCACACAAATCCCAACAAACTGACTGATAAATAAAAAAAATTTGATATTACTGATTAATCATGACAATTCAGAATCCAGTTTCAGTGTGTAATCTACCTTATGCAAGTCCTACAAATAGCACTTTTCTAATTCTAGACTAAGGAAATCTTTTACTTGTAAACAGACATTTCTGAGCTAGGGATGTCGCTAAGTTGGTAGAGATTGCCAAGCACGGTCATATTCGATTAGAACCTACAGCTTGGACCTGCATGGATCTGGAAAGCCCCGGTCCTGCCCCTCCAAACCTAACCTGCTCAGAGAGTCTCCGAACAAAGGAAAGGCACCAAAAAGCCCAGTTCCACATTCTTGGGGGTACTGCAGCTTGCTCCCCTGACGTTGCCAGCCACTCAAGTCCCAGCCTAAAGTGTTCAGCTTCTGACCATACTTGGGCACAAACCCAGCTTGCGGCAGGACATGACATCAACCCTACAACCTATAAAGTCTCCCTGCTTTAGTATGAGGATGAGGATTCTGTGGTCTCGAACTCTGGGACTGGAGAACTTGTCTAAGAATTGCTTTGCTCAAATAAACCTATTATTATACTTCTTCAATTTGGCTTGATCTGGTTAACTACACTAGCAGAGAAACCTATTATGGGGTCTGGGGAGAGGCAAAAAACCTATTTGTTTGGAAGCCTAGATTCAACCCTAAAATCTAATGCTAGTCTAATCTTAAAATTTAGGAGATGAAAACAAGAAGATCAAAAGATCAAGATCATCTTTGGTTACACAGCAAGGTCAAAGTCAGACTGGGTTTAAAAAAAGAGAGCAAGAGAGAGATTTTTACATATGAAATCTTTCAAAGATAACCAAAATATAAAATTATAAATCTAATTATACTTGTTTTTTTTATAGCTCTTTACATATGAAGCTGGTAACTACGTCATATAATAGTGACCAAGAAGCTACAACATCTTTCTGAAGCAATGTAATTCTAGTTTTGAGATATGTAAGGTTATCTGTGATTATCCCAAGGTATGGCATCAAAAAAACCTCAAAATCAGTAATTTAACTTTTAAAATATAATTGCATATTGGGGCAGTGTGCACAACTCTGTGATAGAGGGGGTACTTAGCACATGCCAAGCTCTGGGTCTGGTACTCAGCACTGAAAAAAGGTAAGCGTACTTGCATTTCACTGGCTGTAGGAGAATGCACAACCTAGGGGAACTGAACAAACAAGCCAGGAGTGACAAAGACTGTGAGTCAACATCTTAAACAATTCACCTGCTTTTACCCAGACTGCTTCTGCTCTTTGGCTAGAAACAGTACTTCAGACAGCCACAGCAAGGCCACATCGTGACTGAGAACACCCAAGCGCTGAGAGCCCAGGTTATGTTACTGAACCTTAATATACAGACCTGCTAAGAATTTGAGAACAACTCTTCGGCATAATGAATAAAAATAATGGTAACAATACTAATAATAAAAACACAGCAGCAACAACCATGACAAAACACGACCAGTTGTGGTGGCACACACTGGGAGAATATCTGATCACGAAGAGGCAGGAGGATCACAAGTTCAAGTCCAGCCTGCGCTATACACACGGAAGCAGCTGAATATGATGGTACATGCCTTTAATTCTAAGAATTTAGGAGGTTGTGGCTAAAAGATTTCATGTTTGAGGTTGTTCTGGGCTATACAGTTAGACCCTGTTTCAAAACAACCAAAACCAAAACAATGTACAAAGCTACTTTTCCTTCATACATATAGTAGGAATACCACTTCCCTGAGATAAAGCAAGAGTAAAATGAATTATTCTTATAAAAGTATATAATAGATAATTTGGGGAAAAAAAAAACAGCAAGAGATTTGCATGCCTTAATCCCTGTGCTGGGATTAAAGGTGTGCACCACCACCACCAGGCTTCAAGTGAAATTTTAATGAAAGAAAAATAGGCAGCAAATGAATTAAAATGATTTTGTAGATTAAGAGAGATACACCACTCCTGCCCACGGCCATGCTTCATCACAGGGCTCAGTAAGCTGGTCTGAGGGCCAAAATCAATGCGCCGTCCGTTTCGGTGACAGCAGTTTCATGGGAAACAAAGCTCTGCCCATCCATTTACTTAGGTCTCTGGCTGTTTTCACACTACCAGGGCTGTGCTGAGCAGCCACGACAGAGACTGAACACAATACATAAAATATCTGTCAGCTTATATATAAAAAAAAATACTTGCTAGGCCTACTGATTTAATAGCATTTACTATTTAAAATAGTTTTGTTTACTCATGTGCTGGCTTTTCTACTGTAACCGACAGTTAGGGAAGAAAAGTGACTTGGTTTCTCTCTTCTTAGAACCTAGAGAGCACGTGGCCCACAGAATGAACTCAACAAATGGCACTGGGTAAGAGAAAGAAAAATTAACAAGGATTTCTCTTCTTCCCATTGTCCGTTGCAATCCGCCTTGCCCAGCTATCCACCAAAACTGGTGGTCTCAGTTAACTGCTGGATTTGTCATTCTCAGTCCCCACAGTACTTGACCTCCTGGCAGTAGGTGACCCACTTGGAAAACACCCTTCTTCCCGAAATACTTTCTCCGAACAGCTGGCAGAGCACTTTTTCCATTTCCTCCCCCCCCCCCCCCACTGGTTCTCAAGTCTTCTATGTACCCGAAAACTTCCTTCCCCCACCTTTTCATGTCGGCCTGCTTCTCCACTCAGTCACTGTCATTTTTCTTAGTTCAGAGTCACCTCCTTGGTGAGTTAATAATTTAATGGTCATGCTACCCTCAGGGATTTCAAATTTAACTAGTTCAAAACTATGACCAAGTTTATCTTTTCCCCAAACCCATGCGTTCACACAATCATTGTCAATTCAACTCAGGAGGAAGACCATCATGTTACTGGAGCCAAAACTGTCAGAGACAACCAATCCTAATCTACACCCAATCAACCACTGAACTCTGGTGGTTCTCATAAATACATTTCAGGAGAATAATCGCTTACCACCTCCATGACCTTCATCTAAGCCTTACAACCATCTCGTCTGACTGTTGGGCCTTGCTCATTCTACTCTCTACAAAGAAGCCCGGAAGATCAGTTGTGAAAATGTAAATTAGTAAATTCAACAGCTGACTCTTTCCTACACAAAGTCATGAATAATTTGGTCACTGTTTGCATTTTCTCTACAGCCACACAGGTCTCTGTGACCAACTGAAAACATATCAAGCAAACTTCCACACCAGCTTTTTCTTAATGGGTGAAAGGCTCTCCTGGTTGATTTCAATGACAGAGGCTTCTTGAATTAGACACTTCCTGTAACACTCACTCACATAATTCTCAAGAGTCTGGGGGAAAACTAGCCTTTCTTCCACTTCACAGAAATACAAATGTGAGACCTGAGACTGCCTAGTAAATAAATGGTAGAACTGGAATTCAAAACTCAGATTCCTCATTACAGGACATGAGTTGTCCCATATTCAGGAACGGTCCACCGAACAGACTGAAATGGTCCACAATGATTCTAAAAGGCTAAAAGAACATGTTGGCTGGAAATTAGGGACGGACATGAGAAACAACCTGAGAAAGAGAAGCAGAAGAGGCACATTACTCGTAGTATCAAGAACGTGAAGTTGGAAAAAAAAAAAAAAAAGGAAGAGTGTCAAATGGAAGGAACTCAGACGACTCAACATCCAAGATCCAAGAACCGAGCACTTAACTCATAACAATCCCGATTTTGATTTAAAAACAAAACAAAAACTCTTATCTTTTCCTGGCAATAATGCTGACCAGAGCTACTTTCCTAGCTATTGCCATTGCCTGCGGTAAAGTGTGACAACAGAATGTTAGTAACCTTACATCAAGCACCCCAGCTTCACTCCTAGTTTCTCCTCGGGACCGGTTAGACGAAGTTTGTGTGCCGTGAGGATGGGGTAGGGCGATGGCTGGCCTTAAACGTCAGAAGGTGAAGAAAATAGCAATGTATTCTTCCTTACCCCCTGGACATTTGTGACTGCCAGTCCAGACCGGCTCTGGGAGCGCGCGGCAGGGGCAGGGGGTGGGTGCCTGCCTCACCCCTCACACTCACACTTGCAGCAACTTTCTGTTTTCGCCCTGGTCCCAGTCGTGACAGACTCAGACCCCACATCTCCCGGCCCCATCCCCGGACTGACTTCGTAAAGCCCCAAACCCTTCCTCACCACGGCTCCGGCCACGGCATGCACCAGGCTTTCGTAGGACAACACAGAAGCCATAATGCCACACTTTCCCCCTCAGACGCCGCAACGTGGGCTCCTTTCAGGAGCGTCTCAAGCCCCACCTCTCAGACCCCCCCGCCTCCAACAAAACAACCACTTCCGGGTCACAAGCTGCCCTCCGTCGCCCGGGAGAACAGCCGCGGACGTGGATGTGGAGGGCCCAAGAACGCCCCTGAACACCGATTGGTCCGGGGAAAGCAAGGGGCGGGGCGATGCTAGGCCGACCGGGACGTTGGTGCAAGCTAATATGGTTAGCCATGCCTATTGACGTAAAACGGGGGACATAAAAGCGCCTAATGATCTCTGCACTCTAACTGCTTACAAAATACAAGTTGGCAGGCTGAGGACGTAGGTCAGTTGTAAGAGTCCTTTGCATGATCCCCAGCACTCCACAAACACCTGTAATTGCAGCACTCAGAAAGTGGGAAAAGGATCAAGGGACTGGAGGGATGCCTCTATTAAGAACTCTACAGCTTTTGCAGAGGAACCGCTTTTTAGTTCCCAGGACCCACATGGAGGCTAGCTATTGAACTCCAGTTCCAGGGGCTCTAACCTCTTCTGACCCACACTGGGTACTGCACGCACTGAGACATGCATTTAATATTTTGTTAAAAGAATCATTAGTTGAGTGACCTTCGGCTATATGGAAAGCGTGTGGTCATCGCGGCTCTCAAAACAAAACAAAACCCCCCAAAACCCGTAAACGTACCCGACGCAAAGCATATCCTAGTGACCTTCGCCTTTTATCCTAGTACTAGAGGGGACATAGGCCAGCCTAAACTACAGAAGTCATGTCACAATAACACCAACCCTCCAAAATAAGCTGAAGGCCACAGCTAAGGGGAACAGGTCAATAGCTCCAACCTTCTTCATCCATTCATCTCCAAAACCCACCACCAACCTGGCCGCTGGATATGAAAACAAGGAGCCCAGGCAGGGAAGGCAAAGCTCTAGCATGAGGCTTCAATTTGCTTAAACTGACAATTTGAGGCTAGACAGATGGTTCAGGGGCTAAGAACGTTTAGGGCTCTTGCAGAGGGTCTGGGTTCAGCTGCCATCACACAACCCTCTGTAATCAAGCTCCAGGGGAATCGGGTCTTGTCCTCTGACGGCATCGGGTGCACTCACAAGCATTCATGAACATAAAGATAAATCTAAGTGGTAGGAAAACAGGCATTTAAGTTTCCACTGTGACACCATACAAAGTCTCACAGAATTGTCCAAACTTTCAAAACTTAACTACTTTTGTTTTCCCCTTCAACCCATGAGTTGTGTTTTTTATAGTATTATGTGACCGGGCGTCGGTGGCACTCGCCTTTAATCCCAGCGCTCTGGAAGCAGAGACAGGCAGATACCTCTGAGTTTGAGGCCAGCCTGGTCTACAGAGTGACTTTCAGAACAAGCTCCGAAGTTACAGAGGAACCCTGTCTCGAAAAAACCAAAATAAATAAAAATAAAAACGGATGTCTGTGCATGTTAGTGCAGAGCATTTCGAAGTCAAGGAGCTGGAGTTGCATGCAGCTCTGAACTACTAAACATGGGTGGGTGCTTGGGAACTGAACATGGGACTTCAAGATGTGCTCTTCACGGTTGAGTCATCTCTCCAGCCTCATTAATTGCATATTCTACCTGTTAAAATAATTATACCTTAAGTTTAATGAGTAGACAAAGAACTTCAATTATGCTGTATTCAATGGCACAAATAACCTAGTTTAACCATTCTCATTAGAATGTCCATTTTGGGTTTTAATTTCTCCACTCACCCCAACAGGGTTTCTCTGTGTAGTCTTAGCTGTCTTGGAACCACTCTGTAGATCAAGCTGGCCTAGAACTCAAATCCAACTGCATCTGCCTTTCTATTTCTTAAAGCAGCAGTCAGGCATACTGACATAACTATTGTTGGGAGACCAAGACACAAAGATGAAAATTCAAGTGCCAGCCTGGGTTACACAGCAAGACCCTGAGTAAACAAGACCATAAAAAACCAAAACGGGCTGGAGAGATGGCTCAGAGATTAAGAGCAGTGGTTGCTCTTCCAGAGGTCCTAAGTCCCAGCAACAACATGGTGGCTCACAACTATCTAATGAGATCTGGTGCGCTCTTCCGGCCTGCATGCAAATATGCAGGTGGAACACTGTAGGCATAATAAATAACTTAAAAAAAAAAAACCACCAAAACTGTAATAGCCAGGCATAGTGGTACATGGCTTTGATCTCAACACTTGAGGTAGAGGCTTTGTGGTTAGCCTGATCTATACAATGTGTTTGTTTCAAGTCAGAATTGCATAGTGAAATGCTGTCTCAAAATTACCGCTAAAGTGCACGCACACTAACTCCTATAATAATCAGGAGTAACAGATTCATAAAAAAACTGGAAAGACACAAATGTTAGATTCCTTGCTCCACAAACACTACACTGAGCAACTGCCAAAGTGCTTCAGTTTCATCTATAAAATTGTGAAGCAATGAAAGTACTCAGTTCTAAGATAACACAGTAGGATCTTATCACAACAGTGCATGGAACCAAGTTCTACTAGTGTGAATGTTAATTCAGGCCCATTAACTTTACGTGTGAACCATTTTCTTGTTTTTTCAAGACAGGGTTTTTCTCTGTAGCTTTGGAGCCTGTCCTGGAAGAAGCTCTTGTAGACTAGGCTGATCTTGAACTCAGAGATCCACCTGCCTCTGCTGGGATTAAAGGCGCATACCACCACCTCCAACAGTGAGCCACTTTCTAAATCCAGAAGCTATTTCTCCTTTATGAAGCTGTCTCCTGATATGTGATAGCTAGTAGGCTTACCAAGCTTTGTTTTAATCTAATAGTTTGTCCATATAACCATACACCTGTGTGCTGTTTCTCTGATAACTAATAAGGCTGAACAATGGAATATGAAAAGATAGCTGTTAATGCCATGTATCATCAGCATCTCCCCAAACTGCATCCCTGACCACACGCCTTTTTCCTTAGACCAGGGCACAAGATCAACTTCTCTGGACCCACATAGAAGTTATTTACTTCAATGCAAGGCAGAACTGCTAACTTCTAAAAAGTACAAAAGAAGGTGTCCTCTGAATGTTAGGTGAGCAGGAGCAAGTGGGGGCGGGGCAGCTCCTGGGTTCCAAAGTTTTGCTATACCGTCCAGAATCAAACTTGTACTCCTCCCTTATCCTCTCACATTCTGGGACTACATGGGTGAACATTATACTCAGCTTTTAGGGGTCAGCTGTTAGTAATCCATAGCCCACTGTACCCATTATATAACTTCAGTGTACACTATACCCCCCCAAAAAAAAACAAAAAGGGGAAGGTCAAGATCCAGTTTGAAACCGTATTTTATTTTAGCATCTTAGGAATATTAACCACATATCTTTAAGCAAAAAAAAACAAAAAACAAAAAACAAAAAAAAAAACAACTTCATCTTATAGTATTTTTCTTATATCTTTAGTGAAAAAAAATACCCCAATATTTTTGGTGTAGAAATGATACTGAGTCTTTATGAAATAAATGAAGCCTGTATTTTTTTTCTATCTGTGGAACTCAGAAGTCTAAAAGTAAAGGACACAATTTTCAGAAGAGCAATTTCACCCACTTATGGAAATATTTGCAATATTAGAATATAATTAGTTATAGTCAGAGTCCAAAAGAAACTATCTTTAGTAAAGCACAGCACACCATAGAAATTATGAAAGGAAAACACTCTTGGACAAAAGGAACACCATGCAAAATTCAAATTTAAGAATATGTGATGGTTATCAAGGACTTTAAACACATGCTCTGTCCAAATACAGCTTCTTCTTACATGTAACAAGATGCATCTGTGTCTGCTGTATGAAGCAGTTAAAATCTACATGGACATATGATTTCAGATGTGTTAATTTAAATATGCACTCTGTGGATTTATCATTTTTCTTTATCCTTGCAGCAAGAGAGAAAACAGGCATTAAATACATCGCAGTATTTAAGAGCTGAATAGGACAAATGAATCTTTCGTCATATGTAAACAATTTAAACTCTTCAAAATACAAAGGTGTATACTTCAACATCAACTCTAAAATCACATTTGTTTCTCAATTTCATAAGCAAACCTAAAACCAAAGGGAAGCTCCCTTCCAATGACTTCTGATAGGAGTTCACAAGTGTCAAAGTTTAATATCCAAACAAGCAACTCCATGGTCCAATAAGATACCACAGCTGTTCCAGGTATGACCTTACAACGACCGTATCTACTATATATGAAATTAAACTAGCAATAAATATGCTTCCACAATTATGTTGCAAAGTGATGACACTAGTGAAAAAAAAATACCTTTAGCTCAGCAAGAAGATCAAGAGGACAAGCAGACAGGTATTTTCTAACAGGAAAGGTAATTTTTGACAGAAACATAGAAAGCACATTTTCCTTTATGTGGGAATGATAGGGAACATTTATGTGAAACAGTGGACAATAGCAGAACTAGGGATTCTAATTCCACTGCAATGCCTAAAAATAAAAACTGCCCCTGCAGCACAGTGTAAGATTTAAATGGAGTTTACACAGAGTCAAACAAAACCTAGGACTTGCTGCTGCTCTGTCCAACATTTCTACCCAGGTCAGATCCAAATACTGGTGGTCCCAAGAAATTCACTGAAATAGATCATTTTGAAATGAAACATTAAAAAAAGACAAATCAAGATGCTTTAGTGTCCAACTCAATCAACTTAAATGAGTTTTATTTACTTCCCACTAACAAATCTTAATTTCCATTCATGAGAGCAGTAAGTCGACCATATTCAGCTTCCTTGCCCAGTAATTCAAAGGAAAAACTCAAAAAGATTAGTAAAGAAAAATGGAGGAATTAATACCCCCTAAATTTTTAAAAAATATGTTTAAGGTTGAAAAATGTTTATAATTCCTAGTAGGAAAACATTATCTGAATGAAGACCCTAATGGCAAACCACTGTAAAATGCTTCAGCCGCATTTGATGCAGAAGGGTAGGGATAGTCTTCGAAGCACCCCAGCTCTCCTGATGAGGTCAGAGGTACACTGGTTTGTATTATTGCAACATCCAGTAAGTGAGCTAAGCTGCTCTTCATTCAGCAAGGGCTCTGTTTGACATTACGCTTGACCTCCAAACTTGGCTGACAATTTACTGATGAGATTCATAACCTTTGGGTTGTTCTGATATTTTGACATATTTGCTGGGTTCTGGGCCACATCCTGGAAAGCCACCATGACTTCTGGATCCTAAAGAAAAGAAAAGAAAAAAATAAATAAATAGGGAGTAGGGTTGAATTTTTCAGCTATGTTGGATATTTTGTTTTTGTTCGAGATAGGGTTTCTCTGTGTAGCCCTGGCTGTCCTAGAATTAGCACTGTAGACTAAGCAGGTCTTAAACTCACAGAGATCAGACTGCCTCTTGTCTTCCAAATGCTGGGATTAAAGGTGTATGCCACCACATCCTGGCAATGTCTGGGTTTTATAACTTATTTAAGCAACGTGCCCAATGGACCAAGTTTAGTATTCTAAATCTAAAATTTAAAACGTTTGTTGTAAATAAAGAGATACAATTTCGAATACTAAATGCCCTAATGTCAAAGCAGTGTATAATTTGATACACAAGGATTGGGAGTATCTTCAAAGCACCCAGACTCAAGTCAAACTTAATTCCTACTATTTCCTACAACAAACTTTCAAAAATGTAACCTTTAGGCTGGGGACCGGAGTTTGGTTCCCAGAATATATGTCAGGCAACAGGCAGCTCCCAACCAACAAACAGCCTGTAACTCTAACTCCAGGGGATCTGGTAGCATACATTTGGCACACATAAATACAAGAACACACACACAAAAAATAAAACAGGCTGGAGAGATGGTTTAGCGGTTAGGAGCAATGGTGGTTCTTGCCAAGGAGCTGGCTTGGGTTCCCAGCACGCACATGGTAGCTCACGATGCCCTCTTATGATCTTCAAGGGCACTAAATGCATGTTAGAAACATGCAAATAAATGCTCACAGACATAAAAATCAATTTTTTTTTGTTTTTTTTTAAGACAAGACTTCTGAGTGTAGCTTGGCTGTCCTCAAACTCACAAGTATCTGCCTGCTCCTTGAGTGCTGGGATAAAGGTGTGAGCCAGCACTGCCAACAAAACAAATTTATCTCAATTTAGAAAGATGCCAGACTGCAAAATTAGTTGATGACAAAGAGGAAAAATAGCAGAGAGTGCTGTCATCACACAAAAGAAGAAAAGAAAGGCTCTGACGACCAAAGCCCAACTTTATTATCCCAAACCTTACCTGCATTGCTGCAAGAACCTCGGGGTCACTGAGGATTTCATTGAGTCCAGGCATTCCTCCCATTCCAGGCACGCCCCCTCCCATTCCAGGCATTCCTCCAGGAAAATTACCAGGCATTCCCCCAGGAAAACCACCTAGAAGGATAAAAGAATAATGAGGGGCATCACCAAGTTTCTACTGATCTTCTCTAACACTGAAGGACACACATGAGGAACAAGGATGCCCCTGGGTAGTTAGCACATTCTTTTCTTAACAGAGCAGGCTGTCAACCACGACTTCTAATTTTTTAGAGCTGTAAATCAGACTTTACTCCTTTCTGGAGTTATTTTTCATTACTTAAAACTGCTCGATAAAACTAATCCTGCCTTTTAAAAAAAAACAACCAGGAATCAACATGTAACATGTTTCAGGTCCTCCTAAAACATTAACGTCAGACATGTCTTGGGGGTGGGGGGTGGGGATGAGTTGTCTGATGCAGGGTGGCTGTCCTGAACCCTTCATTTCCTCCCTTGGCATTCTAAATGCTAAGTCTGCAGGTGTGTGTCACCATGCTTGCCAATCATCTTTGAATTTCTTCTTCAGAGTTTCTTGTTTCAATTTAAAGTTAATTTTTATCAGTCTAAGCTTGTTTTATTTAGTTTTGGCATTATCTAGAGCAGTTATTTTTCAAGTATTACCTAAAATAGGGATAACAGAAATTAATTTCCCTTTTTAGCTTACCGAATCAGACAGCTAAGAGCCTGGGCAAGCTCAAAACTTGCTCTGTAGGTGAAAATGGTCAAGAATCCTGAGCCTCTGGCCTCTACCTCCTAAAGTCAGTGTCCTAGTTAGGGTTACTATTGCTGTGATGAAAAACCTTGACCAAAAGCAAGTTGGCTTACACTACTTCCATATCAGTTCCATATCACTGAAGGAAGTCAGGACAAAAACACAAGCAGGGCAGGAACCTGGACGTAAAAGCTGATGCACGGGCCATGGAGGGTACTGCTTACTGGCTTCCTCACTATGGCTTGCACAGCCTGTTTTCTTATAGAACCCAGGACCACCAGCCCAAGGATAGCACCCATCAATCACTAATTAAGAAAATGCCCTACACTTGGATCTTACAGAGGCATACTCTCAATTGAGGTTTCTTCCTCTCATATGACTCTAGCTTGTGTCAAAAGTTGGCATAAAACTAGCCAGGACCGGCTGAGATGACAGGTGAGCTTCACCAGGCTTGGTGAATCAATGTATTTAGGAGTCCCATTCTAAACAATCAGTATCGCTAAAAAATAATATACAATTATTGTCCTGAAATTCCTCTGTATACCTCAAATTCAGAGATCTGCCTACCTCTGCATGAGCCACCACTGCCTGGAGAACACATGCTATATTTTCTAGCTTTGAAATAAATTGTTCTAACCAATGTCATATAAGCACAAAATTTTCCTTGCGAGAATATGATCACAAAGTAGAAGACAGTCTTTTAAAAAATAAGCAAAAAGAACCCCAATTGTTAAAAGTGTATTGTTTATTAAAAAAAGAAAAAAACTTCACACTGCCTCTTTCAGGCAACAAAACTTATTTTCTTAAATTTCTTTCCCCCTTATCTTTCTGAATGCTAGTCCTCTGCTTACATTCAAAAGCTTTGTTTTGCTAATAATTTCTGATTATAAAACATTTACAAGAAAGAAAAGAGGGCCTAGACACCTCAACAGTTAGGAGTGCATGCTTGATGCTCTGAAAACAGTTCAGGACCCAGTTTCCAATTTGGAAAGCTCCAAACTGACTGCTGTTAACTCCAGATCCAGGGTATTAAAGAACTCTCAATACACAAACAAGTGAACATATTCTCTCTTTGGATTTTCAAGACACTTTAAGACAGGGTTTCTCTGTATAGTTAGTCCTGGCTGACCTGGAACTCAATTTGTAGACCAGGATGGTCTTGAACTCACAGAAATTCAGACGCCTCTGCCTCTTGAGTGCTGGGATTAAAGGCGTGCGCCACCACACCTGACCATATTCTCCTTTCATACATACCTGGAAAAGAGCCATACTGAGCCCCAGATTGTCTTCTGGCTTCCTCTTCCTTGAAGATAAAATGAAAACAAATTATGTAACAGAAGAAAAGCAACAAAAAAGTCTTTTCCCCCCATACTTAACCTATTCATGGAAATCCAGGGAATCAAAAGTCAAAAAATTAGAGGACAGCAGAATGGTGAGATTCAAAATAACAGAAGAACCATTTCCAACTGTCACTGGGCCTCATTTTACAAATGATTTCTAGCAATTTTACTTCTCTGGTAAGGCAAATCACTTGCTTCTTATACAAGCTATGAATTCTCGCCTACTTTAAAACTCCAAAATGAGGGGCTGGAGAGATGGCTCAGAGGTTAAGAGCATTGCCTGCTCTTCCAAAGGTCCTGAGTTCAATTCCCAGCAACCACATGGTGGCTCACAACCATCTGTAATGAGGTCTGGTGCCCTCTTCTGGCCTGCAGGCATACAGACAGACAGAATATTGTATACATAATAAATAAATATTTAAAAAAAAAAAAAACTCCAAAATGAAAGGGCATGTCTAGATTACTTCCTAGGTTCATCTCTTTTTACATTCTCCCAGCAAAATGTAAAATAACACTGAAGAAGTCTTTCTGAGTTGTTTTTATAACCAACAAAAGTCAATTAGAACCTTCCTTCATACCTAGTTAGAAAAAAATCAAGATAGGCTGTATCCCACTGGTACAGCATTTGCATGTTGAGGCCCAGTTCAATCCCCAGGACATGAAGAGAAGAAAACCAAATAAATACAAACACATAGGCATATTTTTTTTATAAACTTAAACATGTATATTTAAAGTACGATGTAAAATTAAGACTTCCTTATATATAGCTATATAAGGAAATGCTAGTAGTCTACAACAGTTGTATACCAGTTTCTTCCAGAAATGAAAACAGTCCATCCTGTAGGGAAGCTCTTTAAGCAAGGTAACAACTCAAAATACCTTTAGAGGTCTCTGAAACTCTAGGTTCCCTTTCTTAAGAGTAAACAAGCCAAGCTGCTCAGAGTCACTCACAGTCAAGTCAAACTGCCTGAAGAGGTCATTTGGAAAGGTCACTTTGTGACCTGCTAGCCTACCTGCAGGCTATGCGGTGTGCTCCAGGTTGTCAGCTTTTTGTGAGCTGTTACCCATGCTGAGTGGACACTGGTGATGGAACTGTCTCTAAGTCATTTCTTCTCCTACAGAGAAGCCCTCACCTATATTCCTGTAAGTAACCCAATTAAAAACTCATGGTTCACCAAGTTGGATGTTGCATTCGTACTTTGGTCTGTTGTGGACTCCCTCTCTGGCATGAGCAGATGTGTGCCTAGCACCTCCCGAGGAAAAGTCTTGTCACATAATACTAATATACAAAGATACACAGGGAAGAACAAACTAGGATAAACAGGAAGGGATTAACACTACGGGGGCAAACTAACAAAGATCTCTTTCTACATTTCTTTCCTTTTTGAGTGTGGAGTTTATTGAGAGAAGAGTAAAGGAGATGAAAGAGGTGGGGGAGGGCAAAGACCTGCTTCCCTATTCAGAAGAGCAGCAGGAAGCCTCTTTCTACATTTCTATAATACAACTGTATAATTATAAATAAACAGAATTCCCCGCCTTGAGAGCAGGCTATGCCGACTCATTTTCCTGAATGCTGGGATTAGATGCATAGCTAGAATCTCTCTCTTTTTTTTAAATAGCCATGAACCCACAGTTAGAAAGGGAGGAACCATAAAATAAACAGAGGACAAATCCTATGGGAAAGGACTAGTACCCACACAAAATGATAGCAATATCAAATTTGAATTAACCTGGGGGGGGGGGGGTTAGAGCCCTGCTGAAGAAGTCTCTGTAAGTTATACTCTTGGCCCAAATTTGCAAGTGTAAAAGAACAAACAAATATAAATTGGTGAAAATACAAGATCACTTAAACTTAGAAACTAAAAACAGAAAGGAAAGAATGTATGGAGACTCCTTTCGAGGGCTGTCACCCCACACACTACAGCCATCTCAGAAAGAACAGAGAATTAGCAACAGTGTCCTGAGGTCTCATCTACTGAGTTAGTTACAGCAATTTACCCTTTGGGCTCTTTCATGCTCTTCTCGAGCCTTCTTCACCCTTTCTATTCTTTCTTTTATCTCTCGCTCTTCACGTTTTCGCTCATATTTTCTCCGATGCTCAGCAATTTTTTGAGCCTGGAAAGAAGAATCACAGGAAGTAAGTTTGCCTGAAAAGTCTGATAAAGTCAAGCGACGTTCATGACAAAGCTCAAGGATCAAATACTTTACAAATTTTAGGACAATTCTTGCTTGATGGCTTCTACTCAAACATAGAACTTAGGGTTCACCAGTCCCAGATCAGCACAGTAGAAAACTATCATTAAAAACATCTGCAGAAGTAGGCAGATACTCAATACACACACCAAGATTTTGCCAGTCTGTCTATATTTCAAGTTTCTACACCTATAAAATGGGGACAAGGTGAGCTGGCAAGATGGCTCAATGGCTAAGAATACTGGCTGCTCTTTCAAAGAACCTGGGTTTGATATTTAATACCCATACAGAAACTTAGAACTGCCTTTAACTCCAGTTCCAGATGATTCAATGCACTCTTCTTCCTCCTGCAGGCACTGCAGGAATGTGACACCCTAACACACATGTAGTTATAACACCCATAACATAAAGTGAAAACAATACTTTAAAAACTGGGGACACAGTCAGAAACATTCAGTCTTAGACCCTGGGATAGAGTTTTGTAGTAAGTATGTGATTAACACACCCAAGGCCTGGCTGGAGTTTGATCACTAGAACCAAACAAAAAGGGGTGGAGGTGCAGAAACAGACCTTTCAAATGCTTTAGAGATGAACAGTTGGTATTCAAATGTTAGTTGCTTTAGTATCCATACAAGTATTTTAAATACTTTATGTTAGAATATGGTTCAACAGCTAGTTTGCTAAGTTTATTGCAATAAAAATGTTTAAAAAAGCAGGTGGTGTCAGTGCACGCCTTTAATTCCAGGACTAGGGAGGCAGAGGCAGATGGATCTCTCTATGAGTTCGATCGAGGCCAGCCAAGTTCCAGGTCAGCCAAAGTTATACACAGAAAAACTGTGTTGAAAAACAAAACACACACACACAAAACCCCAAAACAAACAAAAAAAGTCAAGAGCCAGTGAGATGATGGTTCAAAGTTAAAGCAAATGCTACAAAATACTGATGACTTCAGTTAAAACCCACAAACCAAGGCTGAAATAAAAAATGACTCTTCCAGCCTCAATATACATCTTCACAGCAACATTAATAACAAGTAAAAGGGAAAAAAATTCTATTAATCAAATTAAATCTGGTGATAATTTAAATCCAATAAAACCCCTGTATTAAAATATTCAAGGGTAAATTCAATTTATTCTTTTTCATTCATTCATTCAAAATGGGGATTGAACCTGGGACTTTGTAAATGCTACACAAGCACTCCACCACTGAGCTATATCCCCAGTTCATACTTCTGCATTAAAAAAATAAAATAAAATAAAAAGACTTTGTAGTTGGATGTAGTGATGTACAATTTTAATCCTAGCACTTGGGAGGCAGAAGCAGGTGGATCTCTGAGTTTGAGGCCAGCCTGGTATATAGAGCGAGTTCCAGGATAGGCAAATCTTGAGATTCTGTTTCAGGAGCAAAACAAATAAAAGACTCTAAAGGCTATATAGTTTTTGGAATAAACAGATTCATTAAAAACAACAAAGCCGGGCAATGGTGGCGCAAGCCTTTAATCCCAGCACTCGGGAGGCAGAGGCAGGCGGATCTCTGTGAGTTCGAGACCAGCCTGGTCTACAGAGCTAGTTCCAGGACAGGCTCCAAAACCACAGAGAAACCCTGTCTCGAAAAACCAAAAAAAAAAAAAAAGTCTTGCAAAGCAGTGGTGGCACACATCTTTAATCCCAGCACTTGGGACACAGAGAGATAGGGAGACACAAAGGGAGTTCCAGAACAGCTAGAGCTACAGAGAATCCCTATCTCAAAAACAAAACAAACCGCGCCGCCCCCCCAAAAAAAAAACCCCAAAATTCTCTGCATAGTAAAGACTTTAAAAAAAAAAAGCCGGGCGGTGGTGGCGCACGCCTTTAATCCCAGCACTCGGGAGGCAGAGGCAGGAGGATCTCTGTGAGTTCGAGACCAGCCTGGTCTACAAGAGCTAGTTCCAGGACAGGCTCCAAAACCACAGAGAAACCCTGTCTCGAAAAACAAAAAACAAAAAACAAAAAAAAAAAAAACATTGAAATTTACCTCCAGAGAGGACTTTGTCTTCTGCATACCCCTATTATATAAGATGAGCAGAGTCAAACATAACCCTGGGTCTTATTTCGTGATTTTCAGTTGCTTTCCTTACTGCAAACCTGCCCTTTCTTTCTTCCTTCCTTCCTTTCTTGAGACAGGGTCTCTCTACACAGCCAGAACTCAGAGATCTGCCTGCTTCTGCCTCCCAAGTATGTGCATCACCCTTCTAATTTTGCGTATCACTCCACTGAAGTCTTGTAGAAAAGATGACAGTGTCCAAATTGGAAGTATGACATACTAATGAGTTTCCAGGTAGAATACATTGTCAGTGCCTTTACCGCTCCATGTTTCATCATCTGTGTCAGGAGATTGTACCTTCCAGGCCAAGTACAAAGCCATGAAGTCTTAAGGACATTCTGACATACCCGAGGTTGAACCTCTTTCAGCATTGCACTGGCATCCTCGTCATAATCCAGTTTACAGGCAAGGGCTAGATCATGAGCTGCTTCTTC
Source organism: Microtus oregoni (assembly GCF_018167655.1). Classification (NCBI taxonomy): domain Eukaryota; kingdom Metazoa; phylum Chordata; class Mammalia; order Rodentia; family Cricetidae; genus Microtus; species Microtus oregoni. The sequence goes on from NW_024543081.1 coordinate 15,531,002, forward strand.
CCAGTGACCCAAGAGTCTGAAATAGATTAAAAAAAAAAAAAATCACTGAAAGAGCCACTTACAAAAAGCAGAATAACAGAAAGTTTCCAGTTAATTATAAATTACAAATTTTTAAGCAACCAATTTAAGAACTGTGTTACCATTATGGGTAACATTCTAAAAACTTGATGAAACTGAAATTTCCACAATAATTCTAAAGTATTTAAAAGGAGGAGGTAAAGCAGTAATTTTTTAACATCAAAGACATTTTGCATGGTATTTTCTTCGTAGGACTGAAGGGAAAGCCATGCCCATGGGTCTGCTTTATTGAGAAAACAACCCAAACTAAGACTCAGAACTAAAAGACTAGGGGTGGAGAGGCAGTTGAAAATGAAGTGGAGGGGGCTGGAGAGATGGCTCAGGGGTTAAGAGCACTGGCTGCTCTTCCAGAGGTCCTGAGTTCAATTCCCACCAACCACATGGTGGCTCACAACCATCTATAGTACCCTCCTTCTGGTATGCAGGTAGAATACTGTACACATAAATAAATAAATCTATCTTTAAAAAAAAAGTGGAGAACACATACAACATGACATGAAATACTGCCACTCCCTCAAGATATATGTAATAAAAAATGATAAAGCAAACCCTAAACCCAAATATGAATAGAAATGTGAATATCACATTTAACAACTCCCCCCAAAACCTAAAATTATCTTTCAAAATATTTTGTTTTAGCCACATATTTTGAATGAGCTATATTCTTAAGGACAATCCTGTCAAGGAAAAATTTTCAACTAACTTGGAGGGTATGCTGTGCTAAGATAATAATTACGAAACACTGTTACATATATGGTAGGTTTTTAAAATTACATAGGGACAAAGACTTAAATGGCAAACATTCAGTTTATAATTGAAAATTTTAGCATAAATGCAATTTAAACATTCTTCATTCAAATCATGAATTTCTAAAGATACTTTTTCTTGGTTGTTTCACTAAAGTGACAGTAACAGAAGCAGTAAGTACACCCACCCTACCACACAGGTTTTAGAGCCCATAAAAATAAATTAAACTATTGTCTCTTAAGTTTATTCTAAATCTGTAACCAGCCAGGCACAAAAGGAGAGCATGCTCGTATTAGACAGCAGATCACCACCTGAGAACTAGTGGCCGATTTCCAAGATACCAAACAACATGTTAAGTGTCTCCTCCACCTACACAGCATTGATACATTTATTTCAACCTTTCTCTTTGAGAAGTGCCTTCATAAAAGTCACTACTGTGAGTCATTTAATACATTTGTGCAAAGAACATCCATTCTCTCCAGACAGTGGTAGCACATACCTCTAACCCCAGCACTTGGAGAAGGCAAGCAGATCTCTGAAAGTTTGAGGCAAACCTGGTCTAAAAAGTGAGTTCTAGAACAGCCAGTGTTGTTACTAAGAGAAACCCTGTCTTAAAAAACAACAAAATCCAAGAGAGATAATGAATACCCTAGTCTGAATCTTCTTTATTCATTAGTGGAACCTTTAAAAAAAAAATCTGAATAAAAGACATTTTCACCCAGTTTGGTAATTATTTCTAATGGTAAAACTTAAGTGTTTCACAAGTGTTTGTTTCCTGGTGAAGTTCCGTGTCTCTCAGGTCCACTGAGAAGCTGATATAGTTCAGGTATGAATAGAGATGAAAACAGGTGTGCACCACTACTACCTATGGGTCAAACTCAGTCCTCCAAGCACTGGCAACAGTTAAGCCATTTCCCCAGCTCTGTTTGCTCTTTTACCTGTGTGCTTTCCCTCGCCACTTGTATGGCTGAGCTGAATCAGGGTTTATTTCAATGGCTCTGTCACAGTCTCGGATAGCAGCATTTGGCTTCTGTAATTTGACGAACACACTAAAAAACCAAGATAGTATTAAGAAAAATGTCGCTTCAAACAATAAAACCTTTGGGATTTCTACAGAATCAAAATTACTTAAAGAAGGAAAAAAGTCTATAAAAGGTACTTTTGTACTTAAGTGTTCTTACCTGGCTCTCTTGGCATACAGAATAGCCAAGCGAGGATTTAGCTTGATGGCATCAGTGAACAAGTCAATTGCTTTCTGCAGCTCACCTGAAGTGAAAGAATACTTACTAAGAAATATCCAAAGGACAAAAATATTAATAAAATACTTTGACTTTTTAATCTGATTAAGAATTATACATCCTTTTCTCAGTTCGTTTTATTAAATATTTATTTATTTATTATGTATAGTGTCCTGCCTGCATGTATGCCTGCAAACCAGAAAAGGGCACCAGATCTCATTATAGAGATGGCTGTGAGCCACCATGTGGTTGGTGGGAATTATCTGAAAGAGCAAGCAGTGCTCTTAACCTCTGAACCATCTCTCCAACCTTCTCAGTCTATTTTTTTAAAAAGAGAAAAGACTGCTAAAGATGGGAGACATAGCTTAATGACATGTACTTTTCAACAAGCATGAATGAACTATTATTGAGCAGCCAGTACCGTAACATTTTTTAAATAACAGGCTAGAGAGATGCTTCAGTGGTTAAGAACACTGACTGCTATTCCGGATGATCGAGGTCCAGTTTCCTACACTCATGTATCAGTTCACAACCAACTATCAATAATACAAGCTACAGGAGATCTAATGGCTTCTTCTGGCCTCTGAGGGCACCAGGACACCCATACACATAAAATCATAAAATAATTTAAAAAAAAATTTAAAAGAGTCTGCTGTGGTGGCATATGAGCACTTGGGAGGCCAGCTTGGTTTACAGAGGAAGCCCCAGAACAGTCTTGAAAAACAAAACAAACAAAAAATTTTGAAGGAAAAAAGACAAAGCAAAAAGATGCACATTTGTAAACTCCAGCACCCAAGAAGCAGAAGTCAAAGGATTACAAACTGAAGGCAAGCCTAGGCTACAAAAATTAATCCCAGGAAACCTGGACTGTAGGGAGACTGTCTCAAAAGAAAAGACCCACATGGTAGCAGCACAGAATGAACTTCTGAAAGCTGTTCTCTGACCTCTACACATGCACTGTGCATGAGTATCCCAACCTCAAGCAAAAAAAAATAAATAAAAGGGGAGCAGGAACAATAGTCAGGAAACTTATTGCTCTTGCAGAAGACCCAGGTCTGGTTCCCAACACCTTGAATTCACAAAAATAGAGACATCCAAGCCATTAAGACATTAACCTTTATTCACTGTTATCATTACTTGTCTCTGTATTTTTATAAATGTATTCACACATGTTCGGACTAGAATATAGCACTGGATGCCTTGGAGCTGGACTTAAGGACATATGTGAGACACCCAATATGGGTGCTAGGATCTCTAGTCCTACTGAGCCATCCTCAAGCCCCGCAGTCTTAGAGCTTTATGTGTAATGAATCACACCGATTTATTCTTACTTGTGTATGCATGGAAATCAGGACAACTTTCAGAGCTCCTTTCATCTTATCAGTCCCAGGGACTGAACTCAAATTTCCAGGCTTAGTAGCCAACACCTTTGCCTACATAGCCATTTTGTTGGCCCAAAAGCTTTTGTTTTTTTCTTTCTTTGTTTATGAATTGGTCCTTTAAGAGAAGCTAACTAACAAAAAACAGAATTAGAAAAGTTCTTTGTATGGCTCAGTTTAATTCTCAGTAGCAAGACAACTGAAGAATTTTAAAATGTAACACTTTGTTGGGAAAATTTTTACCTAATTAGTGAATATGGGATTTTAACAAACTTCACAAAAACAAAACACACAAAAATTTCTAAGTGCCCGGAGGGGTGGCATTGCACTTTAATAATTCCAGCACTTGGGCAGGTGGATTTTTGAAAGTTCAAGGCCAGCTTAGTCTACGTGAGTTCCAAGAGAGCCAGAACTATATAGTGAGACATTGTCTCAAAAAACAAAAAGCAAAAACAACCCAAAAAAGCCTTACTTAGTACTACTGTGTGTGTATGTGTGTCTTACACAAAATTCTTTCTAATAATAAAAATATACCATGTTCTAGGGCTTTGCACAATTCCATACAAATGTTCTACAACTACATCACCAAATTTAATAATTAATTTCCACTCAACATCGAAATCTATTCTCCATCCTGTTGCGGGAGGTCCTCCCACTCCTCCAGCCTATCACCGCTGAGATACCACCCCATGGGGCGTGGTCTCTCTCCCTTTAAAAAAGCGGCCACTTCCCTCTCCTCTCTCTCTTCACTTCCTGCTCCGCCGGCGACTGGACTCCTTTCCTGGTTGCCTGGGACAGTGATCTGTAAGTTTTTTCCCCTTTAAATAAATACCACCCTAATAATCATAACCCCGAATTGGTGTGGCATTGTTTGTGACTTACGCCTTCATTTTGGCACCCAACGTTTGGTTTTAGAACCTCTCCTTTCCCCGCTGGCAGCCGCGAGTTCGGCTTGGCGGCCGCGAGTTCGGCTTGGCGGGAGCCCTCCCTTTCTCAGCCGCTGCAAGGGCAGCGGCAGCCTTGGCCTCCCCACGTGGATTTAAACTCCACAGGCCCGTGTAGTCTCTGGTTTGCTCTTTTCTGAGTCATTTTTAAATCTCCCTTGCAAGCACAGCTCTTAAGTGGCACGAACCAGAACACGCGGTTGCTGAAAGCTGCAACCCCTCAGGGTGACTCTGTCACGTTGAGGCATAAGCGGCTTCCAGATTGCTCTTCTATACCCCTGGATTCTGGGTTTCTGGTTCCGTCTCAGGAATTGATTTAATTACATTTACTTTGTTGAGAAACTTGCATTTTCCAGTTTTTAACATCTACTAAGGCACTGAAACAGGACCATGTTTTCACCGCGACTCTGCAACAGCGCCACCTGCTGGATAATAGGTAATATTGCAGTTTTCGTTTCTAACGCAAATTTTACTGCTTTGTTTTCACTAATACAATGGATTAGTAAATTTACATTTACTAATACAATGAATTACATCATACAAGGTTTATATGATTATGGGGATACCTTAATTTGCTTGTTACTAGGCTTCAGTTTTCTTTTCCATATTCTATCATTAAGGAAGAATATGGCACTCCTAAGAACAATTGAATCTTTACGTACTAATAATGAACAGAAGAATATGGCACTCCTAAGAACGATTGAATCTTTACGTACTAATAATGAACAGAAGAATATGGCACTCCTAAGAACGATAGAATCTTTACAAACTAATAATGAACAGAAGAATATGGCACTCCTAAGAATGATAGAATCTTTACGAACTAATAATGAACAACTAATTGACAGGATTAAAATCATTGAAAATCAGAGGTTATCTGAACAAGTGGATACTATGACAGACAAAATTGATTCCATATCCAAGGGTATTAGAAAGTTACCTGAAAGGGTTCAGGCTGTTGAATTTGACCTTCAGACTTTATCACAAAGTTTTGACAAGGTAACAGACAGAATGTACCTCCAAGATGGGAATCTACATGATATACAAGAAAAGTTTAAGGAGGACATGTTATCTTTGAAGGAAAAAATTAAAGCTTTGGAATCACAGGTGCAGAATGGGGACCAAAAAATTGATACCTCAGTGAAATCACTGGAAATATATACAGGTCAGGAGATTCAGGATTTAAGAGAGACAATGATAAAAAGATTTGAAAAGATTGGGGAAATTATTGCAGCTGGTGAACAGAGTAAGGAGGCACAAGGACAGGATACAATGCCTCCACCAGCTATTAGAACTGGCTTACCCAGGGTTCTAGCGACATACCCTATACTTAATTCTGAAAAAGCATCAACTTCTAAAGGCTCAAAGGGAGTCAGAGAAGCTAGATGGACGCCAATAGCAATGAATGATCTGAAAGAAATTAAGCAAGCTGTTGTTAATTTTGGCTTGCACAATGCATATGTAAAGGAAATGATAAGGACTTGGGCTTCTAATGCTAGAGCTACCCCCCATGATTTCCATCAGTTAGTGTCTGCAGTTTTAGATAATGGACCTTCCTTGATGTTTGGAATTTATTTCAGAGAAGAATCCAAACATATGGAACAGCAAGGAAGAGCAAAAGGTATTGAGGTTTCCCAAGATCAAATTCTTGGTGCAGGAGAATATGCTGATCCACAGGTCCAAGCTCTTTATGACGATGAACTACTGTGCCTATGTCACCAAGCAGCTTTAAATGCTTGGAACAGGATACAAGATCCAGCAAAAAGGGTTGAATCATATACCAGAATTAGGCAGGGACAGAGAGAACCCTTTATTGACTTTTTGCAAAGATTAATTAAGGCTCTGGACATAGGGGTAACAGACCCAGAAGCTAGACGAATACTTCTTGAATCTCTAGCTTTTGAGAATGCAAACATAGAATGCAAGAAGATAATTGGCCCTTTAAAGTCTAGATCAGCACCTATGGATGAATGGATTCAGCATACGATGAATGTTGAGACGTTTAGCTATAATGATGAATCTTGGGTAGGAGAAGCGATTTCCAAAGCAATAAGGAGACATCAAACTGCCAGGTGTTTTAATTGTGGTAAATTAGGACATTTGCAAAGGGATTGCAGGCAAAGAATTTCTAGGAATAATATCTCTTCTGGGAATGACAAAAATAGGAGACCTCGGCCTTCAGGTATATGTAGGAGATGCGGTAAAGGCAGGCATTGGTCCAACGAATGTAGGTCAACAACAGACAGACGGGGCAATCCGATATCATCGGGAAACTCCTTGGGGGGCCTCTCGCAGGCCCCCAAGCCAACAGTGGCCCAGTCATTCCCAGTTACAGTGGAGAACGTGCCTCACCAAGAAAATTAAAAGCTCCAATTTCTGCTGTAAAAAGTAATACTGGTCTAAATGAAGAATTACGTGTGGAGGATGAGTCAAAAAACCCAATAGGACAGAGTAAACGTATATTTTGGCAGACTTCTATTAATGACCAAAGACCAAAGCTAAGAGTCTGTATAAATGGCACTTTTATTGAAGGCTTATTAGACACAGGTGCGGATGTAAGTATCATTACCCCAGAATCTTGGCATCCGAATTGGCCTCTTCAAGAGGTAGATGTTCAGTTCCTGGGAATTGGAACCCTATCTCGTGTAAAACAAAGCACAAGATGGGTTGAATGCATAGGGCCCGAAGGGCAAATAGGAAGACTAAGGCCATATGTAGCCAATATTGCCATAAATTTATGGGGCCGTGACCTGCTACAGCAATGGAATACCCAGATTAACATTCCTGTATTTCCAGGAACTCATAATTCTGGGAAGGATATGATGAGGTATTATGGGAAAAGGTCACCAGCCATTCAGGCTGTACAAGAACATACAGCAAATACCAAACCTTTAGAGGTACCAACAGCCCTACCTTTAAAATGGCTAACTGAGAAGCCAATATGGACCAAACAATGGCCTCTAGCTGAAGATAAACTACAGGCATTGGAACAGCTGGTGCAAGAGCAACTAGATGCTCACCATATTGAAGAATCAACCAGCCCTTGGAATTCTCCTGTGTTCGTTGTAAAAAAGAAATCTGGTAAATGGAGAATGGTGACAGATCTAAGAGCTGTCAACAAAGTAATTCAACCTGGAATTCCTTTGCCTTCTCTGTTACCAAAAGGATGGCCTCTTATAGTTATTGATTTGAAAGATTGTTTTTTCACTATACCATTACAAGAAAAAGATAGAGAAAAATTTGTCTTCACAGTGCCTACTTATAATAATTCTCAGCCTAATAGGAGATATCAATGGACTGTCCTCCCACAGGGTATGCTCAATAGTCCTACACTGTGCCAATATTTTGTAAGTAAGCCATTGGAAATAATTCGTAAACAATTCCCCAAGTCCATCATTTATCATTACATGGATGACATCTTGTTATCTGATTCAAATAAAGATACTTTAGAAAGGATGTTTGAAGAAGTAAAGAAAGTCTTGCCTAGGTGGGGATTACAAATTGCCCCTGAAAAGATTCAAAGAGGAAATTCTATTAATTACCTAGGTTACAGAATAGGGTTAGAGAAAATTAAAACGCAAAAGGCACAAATTAGGAGAGACCGCTTAAAGACTCTTAATGACTTCCAAAGATTGTTAGGAGACATTTCCAGTCTACGACCAGCTGTTGGAATAACACCTGATCTAATAGTTCATTTAAACAAAACCTTAGATGGTGATAAAGATTTGAATAGTCCAAGAGAACTGACAGCTGAAGCAGAAAAGGAACTGACAATGATTGAGGAAAAATTACAGGAGGCACATGTGGATAGGGTGAACCCAAATCTTAGCTGCATCCTAGTCATATTGCCTTCCAGAATTTCTCCTACAGGGATTCTAATGCAGAGGGAAGATATTATTTTAGAGTGGATATTTATACCTAATAAACCAAGTAAAAAATTAAAAACTTATGTGGAAAAAGTCTCTGAATTAATTATAAAAGGTAAGCTGAGACTTCGTCAACTAGCAGGTATAGACCCAGCAGAAATTATAGTGCCTTTTACTACTGAAGAAATAAAAAAGTTATGGGAAGACAATGAACCGTGGCAAAGAGCTTGTGCTAACTTTTTGGGAGAAATTAATAGCAACTATCCCAAAAGTGATAGACTTAATCTCATAAAAAGAACTTCTTGGATTCTTCCTAGAATTGTACGTGATGCTCCAATAACTGGAGCCCGTACGTTCTATACCGATGCAAATAAATCAGGGAAAGCAGGTTACAAGTCAGATGAATTGAGTAAGGTGGAACAAAGCCCTTATAATTCTGTCCAGAAGGCAGAATTATATGCCATTCTTATGGTGCTAAGGGATTTTAAAGAACCTCTTGATATAGTTACAGATTCACAATATGCAGAAAGAGTTATCTTGTATATTGAAACCGCTGAATTTATAGCAGATGACACAGAGTTGACTTCATTGTTTATCCAGGTACAAGACATAATCAGGAACAGGCTTTGTCCGATGTACATAACACATCCGGTCCCATACAGGTCTGCCTGGTCCTCTAGCCCAAGGCAATGCTGAGATTGATCAATTATTGATAGGAAGTGTGTTGCAGGCCTCGGAATTTCATAAGAAGCATCATGTCAATAGTAAAGGCCTAAAGAAAGAATTTTCCATTACTTGGCAACAAGCTAAGGACATTATAAAGAGATGTCCTACTTGTTCTTTCTATAATCAAACACCGTTGCCTGCAAGGAGTAACCCAAAGGGTACTAAGAGAAATGAAATCTGGCAGATGGATGTGTTCCACTTTATGGAATTTGGTAAATTAAAATATGTACACCACACCATAGACACGTATTCAGGTTTTCAATGGGCTACTGCCCTGAGCTCAGAAAAGGCTGATTCAGTAATCACACATTTATTGGAAGTTATGGCCATCATGGGTATACCTGCGCAAATAAAGACAGATAACGGTCCAGCATATGTATCTAAGAAAATGAAACGCTTTTTTGATTATTATAATATAAAACACATTACAGGTATACCAAATAATCCTACAGGTCAGGCAGTTATAGAAAGATCAAATCGTACTATAAAGGATATGCTGAACAAACAGAAAGGGACTGAAAATACCCCCAGAAATAGATTACATAATGCTTTATTAACCTTGAATTTTCTTAACGCTAATGAGAAAGGAACGACAGCAGCAGAAAGACATTGGATAATGGAAAAGTCTGCCGAACTAAATCAACCGATTTATTTCAAAGATGTGCTGACCTCTTAGTGGAAGCCAGGAGATGTGCTACGTTGGGGAAGGGGTTTTGCTCTTGTTTCCACAGAAGAAAAATTGTGGATACCATCAAAATTAATAAAGTTTCGATTTGAAGAGGAGAAACCTCTTGGAAAGGAGAAATGACAACTCATCCACAACGATGATATTCATACAGGTGGTAAGAAAAACATATAGAATGGGGGCAGGGTTCTGTTCTTATCTCCACATCTTTGAGAAATTCAAGGGACCCTGGATGTTTGGATACTGACAGATGGAAAAATACCTGCCCAATAGGAAATATCAAGACAACTGAATGGGTTGTGTAAGTAATATTAAACCATATTTCTAAATTTATAAAGCTGGTTTTGAAGTTGGACTCTGGCTCAGTCCCTCTCCAATTCCAAGCCTGTTAGTAAGAGAAAAACCCAGAGTTTCTGGAGTTTCTGTCTCATGTCAAGAGCCATGATATGGGACAGAAAGAAATATGAGTTTAGAAAACATCTTTGCTTTTCTTCATATCTATCATACTTTTCATTGAATATATCTATCATGTCTTTCATTGAATATATATATATATATATGTCTATATATGTCTATATGATTAATGTTTAAGTTTTTCATAAAGAACAATGAGTTTTTCCTGAAGTGACATTTGAAGTTTCCAGGAAGAAGATGGGGCCCCATAACAACAACTCCACCTGGTTGATATGACGTCATGATACTGATAGCGCTACTACAAGACCTGCTTTTGGTACCAGCTGCACAAGACAGTTCCAACTTGGTTAGCTGAAATGGTGCACATCTTATACAACATTTTGGCCAGACCTGCACAAAATAGTCAGAGACTATTGGCAATTTTAAAAGACATTGATCTTGAAATTTAATCATCATTTCACTTTCACAGGATCCCCCAGAAAGAACGTCGCCCCTATGACAGCTGGAAGTAATTCTAGAGGACGACGTCCCCTCTCCCAGTAAAGTTTGCCCTTGGGTTTAGGGACATCATTTAGGGGTTGATTATAATTAGTATATGATTGAGGGTTGGGGGAGGAATTTTATACGCTCAGGGATCATTTTGAAAAAAAAAAAAAAAGAGGGATGATGGGATAATAGATTTGTAATTTTGAGTTACTATTTTTAGACAAATACATTGGTATAGATTCTTGTATATTGATACAAAGTTAAATTATATTGACTATTGTACGCATGCTTCTACCTCTGTTTAAAACATTTTTTATGTATTGACATATATTGTATTGATATATATATAGTATATATTTACCATATTGCAGTGTACATTTCTACCTCTGATTAAGATACTTATATAATGATTGTGTATTGATATATATTTACCTACTGCAATGTATATTTGTACATTGTTTATATTTGGAGGTCATTGTCCTCATTTGTTTCACAGTCGTTTATTGTCTTAGTCTTTAAGTTAGATAGATATTGGGAATTATATAGACTCATAGTCAGCTAAGTTTGTCATTTATAATAGACTAATCAGGTTCTTTAGATATATAGAGATTATACTCAGTATAGATAGATAATCTTCAACTTCTTCAAAGAGCTGTAGAAAATGGCCTTTAATCTAACTCAGAGTTTTGTGGTAGTGAGACACAATTGCTCCTGGCAACACCACTCTATTCCCGAGAGAATGTTGAGCACCAAAGACACTCCACCTGGAGCCTTCTTTTTGGCAGAACTGGCCTTTGGGCAAACAAATGCCCATACCTCAACGACTGACAAAGATACAGAGCGTGCATCAGTGGATAAAACAGGGCTGTCATATCCTGCCAAGACAGGGTAAGATAGTTTTGAAAGTTGCTTGCCTTTGAAAATGGTATGTCAGTTATGTTAGGCCTTAGCCAAAGTTGGTTGCTTCAACGCTGCTAACGTGATTTTGGGTGATTGCCCAGGTAGCCAGTTGTCTCTGTGATTTGTTGCATGTTTTGGAAGTTGTTTTACTGAACTTCCTAATTACCCAGGTAACATTATTTCCCTTCTCAGATCTTTGATGGGGTTGAAGACTATATAGATGTAGTTACTTTCTCTCATGACTTGGCCAAGTTATTTATTATACAAGACCTAAGCTAGTTAGAATAGGATATTTGTACTTATTGTATATAATTTCATAGTAGGTTTAGAACTCTCTTATTTAAACAAAAGTGGGAGGTGTTGCGGGAGGTCCTCCCACTCCTCCAGCCTATCACCGCTGAGGTACCAGCCCACTGGGGCGTGGTTTCTCTCCCTTTAAAAAAGCGGCCAACCCTGTCTCGAAAAACCAAAAAAAAAAAAAAAAAAGCGGCCACTTCCCTCTCCTCTCTCTCTTCACTTCCTGCTCCGCCGGCGACTAGACTCCTTTCCTGGTTGCGTAGAGGGCTGTTGCCTGGGACAGTGATCTGTAAGTTTTTTCCCCTTTAAATAAATACCACCCTAATAATCATAACCCCGAATTGGTGTGGCATTGTTTGTGACTTACGCCTTCACCATCCCCCATCTCCCTAAACAAGTAAACCATCCTTGCATTTACCTAGGACAAACTTTGGCAAACTGTTTTCTGGAAACAGCCATTACTTCATACTTTGTAGATAATACACTCAATCCAAATTGCCATTTGAGTAGAAAACTGACATTGTTAGGTACCACAACTGAATCCAAAGTAAGGCACTTGTGTGTGTGATCAAATGTTTTAACTAAGTGACTTTGCCAACTCCAGGTCAGGGTTATACTCAGAATACCTAACTTAGAATGTTAAGTTTTGATCCACTTATCTATACTATAAAATCAGAACTAGGTCACCGGGCAATGGTGGTGCACACTTTTAATCCCAGCACTCGGGAGGCAGAGGCAGGCAGATCTCTGTGAGTTCGAGGCCAGCCTCGTCTACAAAAACTAGTTCCAGGACAGGCTCCAAAGCTACAGAGAAACCCTGTCTTTAGGGGGCGGGGGGTCAGAACTAGGTCAAATTTATACGGATTGACAGCTTGCCTGGAAACAGGAAAACAGAAACAACTATTGTATGGCGTAACTCTTGTTCAATCTTGTTAAGACTGTAAGAAAAACAGACAACATGTAAAGTGAGTGACAAAAGTAATAAAGAACGGCTAAGCAAATGGCTTGGAGATAATAGTGGACAGGAATACTCTGCTCTCCAGCACTTAAGAGTAAAGCAACTGTAAGTGAGAATATGGCAAAGGAACTGAGCAGCTCACAATCTGCCTGGGTCCAGGCTTTGAACAGACACAACTAGTAAGAGGGACATCTTTTATTTTATTTCTAAGTGGAGCGGAGCATGCCAAGAGAGGTCAGAGGTCAACTGTGAGTGGGGTGGGGTTTTTCCCTACTTTGTGGGTTCAGTTCATCAAGACTAGTGGCAACACCATGACCCACACCCACTGAGCCATCTTACTCACTGGCTGTTAGTAAAGGCTTTAATGAAATCACACAGACACACTATAAAACTGCAAGTATGTATAACATCAAACAGAAGAACAGCCACTTAAATAGCAGGACAATTAAAACTATGGTGGAAAAGGACTATGATACTGGCTACCAACCACAGGGTTGAATTCAAAGATGAAACTGATGAACAAGTTTATGTGCAGTTATAAAGCACAAGGAAAAACATTCCTGAGCAGTGAAATCCAACTGGAAATAGCATCCTAAGACCCTTGGGTCAATCCCACCATGGTGTGTGGGGGATTGGAGTTTCATGTTCATGCGGAGGAACAAAGTAAGAAAGCTATACATAATGGCACATTTCTCTAATCCCTGTACTGAAGAGACTAAGGCAATAGGATCACAATTGGAGGCTTGCCTAAACTACACCAAAAGGAATCTGTCTCTAAAAGACAAAAACAAAATATAGAGATACTTGTAGTCTGACCACAGTAGGTAGGAACATCATGGCAATCTTCAAATGTACTGGCACTCAGGCAAAACAGTAGTAACCAGTAGTTCTTGGGTGTAAAGGTGTCACGCAAATTTAATCCCAGCACTTGGGAGGCATAGGCAGGTGGATCTCTGTGAGTTCCAGGCAAGCCTAGTCTCCATAGGGAGTTCCAAGACAGCTAGAGCTACATAATATGACTCTCTCAATAAAATAAAAAAAGACAGTTCTAATAAAGGCCAAAAATATCAATCAAAGCTTCAAAACACTAAGGCAACTGTACAATACAAAGAATAAACAAGCCAACAAGGACCTAAACTAAACAGATGGTACAATGAGCTGGGTCGATGCCAATGCTGAAAGTCCCCAGCATTCACAGGGCTGAAGGAGAAGATCTCGAGTTTAATAAAGGCCAGCTTTGGCCACAGAGTAGAAGTCCTGTGGACATGTTAACCTAGCTCTACTACTGAGACTAACACTTCCCCCATCCTAACCCCACTCCCATGCCAAAAAGCCAAGGAGTCAATATGGAACCAGACAGCTAAACTCATCTGAAAATAAAACTTTCAGTCATCTTCTAAATCAAGAGCAAATGCGCATAAGCATGTGACAGCACTGTTAGCTATGACAGTGACACGCCTTCCAAGTTATGATGCAGTCTGCATTAAATGCTACTGATAATAGTCACAACAGTTCCAAGTTTAGGATCACTCATTCAAATTTAACTAAACATAATAATATCAAGCCTTTCTAATATTTTTTAATTACAATTTAGGGGCTGGAGAGATGGCTCAGTGGCTAAAAGCTCCTGCAAAAAGCCAACTTTCATTCTCAGTATCACATGCTGGCTCACATTACCTGTACCTGCAGTTCCAGGGTATCTGACACCCTCTCTTGGCTTCTACAAGCACCAGGCACGCACGTGGTGCACACACATAGATGCAGAAAAAACACTCAACATAATTTTTAATTAAATTTTTGGCATGGGTGGGAAGGGGCATGCCAAGGAACACAAGGAGGTCAGGAGATGACCAGTGAAAGTGGTTCTCTCAGATCAACTAGGTTTGGTATGAGTCCCTTTACCTGCTAAGCCACCTTGTTGCCACCAACAGTAATTTTTTTGAAGACCTAAAATTCCGGGACTCTAGTCCCATTCTAACAGATGTTTGGCCTACAAACACCACTTGCCAAAAGATATTACTGTATCAAAAGTTATGGATTGCCAGGATTTTTTAAAATCTTTTCTTTCTTTTTTGAGATAGAGTTTCTGTGTAGCCCTGTCCTAGAATTAGTTCTATAGACCAGGGTGGTCTTGAACCCAGATCCACCTGCCTCTCCCTCCCAGTGCTGGGATTAAAGACCACCTCACCCCTTTCATCTTTTTAAAAGCTGCTTCTGAGCAGAGAAAGGCCATATTACATGCAGAAAGAGGCTAAGTCAAATCCGTCTATGCTAAAGTAATGTAACCAATGCTGAATGATTCTAAACTCTTTGCCATGAGGAAGGGGGTGGCTGGACAGTAGGATCTTAACATCTTCAGGATGGTAAAGATAAAAATTTCAACCCTTCATGTTTACACTATTAACAGTCATTGAGGTAGGAAAAAAAAACATTCCATTCCCATTATTAAAGAAACACAAAAAGAACACACTACTCACCATCATTTAGGGCTTCAATGGCAGCCCCCTTCTTTTCATTTGCTTGATCCATCATTTCCTCAGTTATCTAACAGAAAATTGGAGGTTATTTCAGAAGTAGTGACACAAGCATGCGAAGAGAAAGCACTGTGGATGACAGTTGCTATCCACACATTCGTGCATTCACCTCTAGTAGTGAAAAACTAGAGAGTGTAAATCTTTTATACAAACATTTCACATTCTGCCTCAGGTAGGACTTTTGTTTTGCTTCCTTCCAATGTCTTTCCTCTTCTAGTCCCTATAAAAAGTGAACTACTGGCCTGGTGGTGGTGGCGCACGCCTTTAATCCCAGCACTCGGGAAGCAGAGGCAGGCAGATCTCTGTGAGTTCGAGACCAGCCTGGTCTACAAGAGCTAGTTCCAGGACAGGAACCAAAAGCTATGGAGAAACCCTGTCTCGAAAAAAACCAAAAAAAAAGAAAAGAAAAAAAAAAGTGAGCTACTGCCTTTCACACTACAATCATAGAAGACACAGGTCTTATTACTTTAGTCCCATAAAAATCCTGCGAGTGCCTATACCAGCTCTGAGGACGAAAATCAAGAGCAATGCTGACAGCACAATGACTAACAGAAACATATGCTGAACAGCCTGCCTAAAGTTCAGTGTTTGACGGTAACTTTAACCACATCCATCTTATCGACTCCGCTGTGCGAAAATGACCTATGCCACGCATTAAAAGTTCAGCTTTAATCCCAATACTCAAGAGGCAGAAGCAGGAGAATCTGCGGTCAAGGCCAACCTGGTCTCACTAAGAGTTCCAGGACAATTAGAGCTACATGAGAACCTGTCTTGGTGTTGATGGAAGAGGAGGAAGAGATAGAAGTAATCTGCTTTATCTAAGAACAGAAAAGAAAGCTATCTTTATATCTAACTAGAAAATTCAATAGAAGAGACAAGTTACTTGATCTGTACAACAAGAAAGAAAAACACCAAGCAAGCCCGTGTGGCAGCACACAGTGTCATCTTAGCATTTAGGAGGTGGAGGTAGAGGATTGTTAGAACCTCAAAGGCCAGCTTATTTACTGAGTAAGACCCTTACAATGCAAAAACAACAAAAGCTACATCAGAGCTCGTGTGCACCACAAAAAAAATTGTATAAAACAGAAACCAAGCCTATAAAACATAGTTTCCAAGACCACATAAAACTTCCACAAACACGAAAAAGTAAAATTCTATTAAAAAAATCATAAAAAGAATTCAAAGAAAATTTATGTCACATATATAAAAATAGCTTTATGTATCTATGTGCAACCCAGGACACACAAATGAAAGAAATGTGGTATTTGTCTGAGTCTTGACATATTTCCCTTAACAGGTTCTCCAGATGAACCTATTTTCTAACAATCAATATAACTGCATTCATCTTTATGGTTTGGTAAAAATTCACTATGTATACACACATATTTTCTATCTATGTGGTAGCTTGAATGTGCATGATCATCATAGGCCCATTTATTTGCATGCTTAGACCCAGCTGATGACAAACTGAGACGAATAGAAGGTGTCACACGTTAGAGTAGATGTGTCCTTGTTGCAGGAGTGTTGCTGGGGATTTGAAGTTGCCAAGGTGTCTTTTCACAGCAATAGAAGAACCAACTCACCGGCTGACAGGCAACTAGGTCAAGTCCCTAACTTGGCTACTGTGACAGCGCTGCATTAGGCACAAATACCCAAGTGTGCCTATGGCATGCTGACCTACAAGTCTGTAATCTAGAGGGGAATGGGATAGGGGAGAGAACACTCATGGTCAAAGAATATGACATACTTAAATCTGTCTTTATGAGGAAATAAGGATAATTACTCTGATTTGATCGGTATACACTATATATGTACTGAAATTATCACTCCATGTATGAAAAATACGGCTTTGTGTTAAAGAGAAAATAAAATTTCTTAGATCTGTATTATAGTAATGGATTCGTTGAAATATTTTGATCTACTTCTAATTTATTTATTAAATTCCTTTGAAAAACTATGCTAAGTCGTTAAACTTACCTCTGCATTTTCATCTCCCATTTCTTGAGGGTTATCAGTGTCTGGCTCAATTACACCTTCATTGTCAATTTCTGCAAAAGTTGAAAAAAAAAAAAAACCACAAAAATTAAAACCTAAACTAAACATGTGGGAAAGCCTAATAGCCATCACTTATGAAACTATTAATATCATATGAACTGATCTAGGTGTGGCACAGGAGTAAAGTACTTGTTAGTATGTTGGAGGTTATAGGTATTATAAATAATATCTCAAAAACACAAAACTACTTGCTTGTATAACTATGAGCTAGTTTCACCTGAACTCTGATACATTATAAACTATTTCCCTATTAAAAGTAACTACTAGTAACTATTTGTTGGGAAGCCTACTACTTAGGGGTAGGCTGAAAAGATGGCTCTATGGTTAAGAACATTGGCTATTCTTTCAGAGGACACCAATTCAATTCCCAGCATCCACATGATGGCTCCCAACCATCCATTAACTCCAGGTTCCATGGGATCTGATGTCCTCTTCTGGCTTCTGAGAGCAATAGGTATGCACATGGTGCATAGACAACATGCAGAAACCTGCACACATCAAATGAAAACTTTAACAGAGACTACTACTTGAACTGTTCTTGTAGTGATGATGGTAATATACATAGTGTAGCAAATTAACTGAACTTGAGCTCCTTCCCTGGAACTCAACACAGTGAAGGAGAAAACTGACTCCCAAGGGTTGTCCTCTGACCTTCACAAAACCTCCCCATCAGCAAATTAATAAACTTCTCTAAAAATTTCCCAGAGATGTACCACAATGTTTTTAAAGGCACTGATTCAGACAGCACAAGTTATGGAAGAGCAAATTAGCTAATGACAAAATACGATTTCATTTTAATAGAATTAACTTCAAAAATCAGGTGTAGACAAATTCTATAACACATAAGAAGTCTGTAGGTCAGTATTATAACCAAACCAGTAAATAAAAACAGCACCTAGCACTCAGGAGGCTGAGACAAGAGGACTGCCTCGCAGTTTTAGATCATCCTCGGCTATAAACTGAGATGCTGCATCAAAAATAAACCGTTAAACAAAAATACCACTCACAGGATTGAGTTACCAAGGTTATCTAAACGCATTACCATGTACTACTCACCTAGATCACTCTCTTCACTTGATGGTTCATCTGTCTTTATGCTTTCCTCTGTCTTATCATCTCTTTTTTCTTCCTAACAGAAGAAAATTAAACAGTGCTATCAGTACTTAAAAACATAGCACATTTTGTGTTTGTGTATGCATATAACATATACACATAAATGTATTTTATTCAAATATACTATATCCTTCCTTTACTTCTCATTTCTAATTAACTTTAGATCTGGTACCCTATCCACACCTTTAAGATAGGTATTTTAGAATTCAAACCGTCTGAGGTTCTTAAAAGCAAATATAATTCACATAGGTAATATTCTTTCGCAGGCACTATACGCTGACTCTCCATAATCTAACATCTTGGCTGTATATGGAAACACCTGTCCATAACCACAGCACACAGATAGACGCCTGAGAATCAGGAGTCTAGGAGGCCAGCTTACACTGCACAAGACTCCCAATCTCTGAAAACATTAACATTTTATGCGAAATGAACCATACTACACATGACTGATGGTAAAGACTGAAAACAGACAAGACAGTAGGGTAGGGTAGTTTGAGGACACTCTGGGCAACAACATGAGACTGTATGTGAAAGAGCACATTTTCAGATTGTGACTGTTCTTTTTTAAGAGTTTCTCTGTGTAGCCCTGGCTATCCTGAACTCATTCGGCTGGCCTCAAGATCTGCCTGCTGGAATGGTGTTTTAATGACAAATGTGTTCTGAATACTTCAGCTTCCAAGGGTTGCTCAGTTTGAAAACTCCAAAGAAAGTATTCTGTCAAATTGTAACACACAAAGAAATTAAAAAGAATTTAAAAGAGAACATGATGGAAAACAAATTTTTCTCCCCACCTTTTAGTACCCCATGGTTTCATCTAATCTGATACTGGGAGGACAGGAGATAAATTTGCACTGCCTTCTTTAATGAGAAGGTTATTTTTATTATATCACTACCAGCCAACCTGTATATACTCATCCAACTGTCAACAGAACAGAAGTAATTTAACTGCACTTTTAGGTTCCTTCCCCCTTGCGATCTTAAACAAAGTCAGGCCAGGAGTGGTGGCACATGCCTTTAATCCCAGCATATCTCTCTGAATTAAGAGGCCAGCCTGGTCTACAGAAATTACAGATCTGCTAGGGATACACAGTAAGACTGTCTCCCAAAAACAGAGCAAGATGGCTTAAGTCTCAACTTTAATTTTAAAATATTCGATGAGTAACAAATGTGCAAGCTGTAGATATGTTAGCATATACTTCTATTGTGGATAATTTTGTTGTTTGAGATAGTGTGATAGTGTCAATAAAAATGCCCCCCCCTTAGGCAAATACATTTAATGCTTAGTCACCAGTGAGTGGCACTATTTGAAAGGGTAAGGACATGTGGCTTTTATTAGCGCAAAAGTGTGTGTCACTGGGTTTCAAAGTCCCAAGCCAAATCCAGTGTCTCCCTCTGTCTGCAGATCAGTATGTAGGTAGGTCTCAGCTTCTGCTTCAGTGCCTTGCCTAACACTGTGCTTCCTGTCACAATAATAATGGACTAACCCTCTGAAACTATAAGCAAACCCTCAATTAAATGTTTTCCTTTACAAGAGTTGCCTTGGTAATGGTATCTCTTCACAGAAACAGCACAGTGACTAAGATATATAGCCCACACAATTATCCTGCTTTAACCCCACAAATGCTGAGATCACAGGTACATACCACACTCATCTTGGACCAGTTATAATTCTAATCCAGAACATTTAGATATATAGGGTGGTATATGTATGTATGTTCATGTGTGTGCACATTACATGAACATAGAGGCCAAAGGATGTTGGGCATCTTCATTAGTAACTCTTTACCATATTTGTGAAACAGGGTCACTCAACTAAAGGTTTTCTTTTATATATACACACATGTATATGGAAAACTTCATGTCTGGTGTTTGTGCAATTTGCCTGTGGTGACTTAAATGAAAGTGGGTCCCAGGGACAAATATATACGAATACTTGATACCTAATGAGTGGAACTGTTTGGCAAGAATTAAGAGCTCTGGCCTTGTTAGGGGAGGTGTATCATTAGGGGCTGGCTCTGAGGTTTCAAAAGTCCATGCCATTCCCGGTTCACTTTCTCTGCCCCGTGCTTGTGGATCAAGAGGTGAGCTCAGTTATCTATCCATCACCATGCTTGTCTTCCTGCTGCCATGCTCCCTGCCATAATGTTCATGGACTCTAACCCTCTGAGACTACAAGACCCCAGTAAGCTCTTTTTTCTACAAGGTGTCTCAGTTATGGTGTCTCCTCACAGCAAGAGAAAAGTAACTATGATAGTGCCCAAGATCATACAAGTGTCAGTGAGCTGCAGAGGTTTGCCTGGCTGCATGACCATCCTTAAGATTAAAGGTCTATGTCACTATCATAAAAAACTTCATCCATCAAACTGATACAAACTTAGGGTCATCTGAAAAGAGGAAACCCCAAATGAAGAATTGCCCAGATCAAAATGGCCTGTAATTATATCTGTGAAGCACCTTAATAATTAATGTAGAAGAGGCTAGCCCACTGTGGGCAATGCTACTCTACTGTGGGACAATAGTCTGTACCCTGTCACTTGTATTTTAAATAAACATTGATTGGTCAGTAGCCAGGCAGGAAGTATAGGTGGGACAACCTGGCAGAAAGTAGAGGCAGGGCACGGAGAATTCTGGGAAGAGGGAAGTCAGTCTGCAGTCCTCACCCAGACACAGAGGAAGCAAGATGTAACTGCCTCACCGAAAAAGGTACCAAGCCATGTGGTTAACAGAGACAAGAATTATGGGCTAAAATAAGTTATAAGAGTTAATAAGCCGGGCTGGAGAGATGGCTCAGTGGTTAAGAGCATTGCCTGCTCTTCCAAAGGTCCTGAGTTCAATTCCCAGCAACCACATGGTGGCTCACAACCATCTGTAAGGACGTCTGGCGCCCTCAACTGGCCTTCAGGCATACAGACAGAATATTGTATACATAATAAATGAATAAAATATTTAAAAAAAAATTAAAAAAAAAAAGAGTTAATAAGCCTGAGATACTAGGCGAATCAGTTTATAATTAATGTAGACTTCTGTGATTTCTTTGGGACTTAATGCAGAAACCAGGCAGGACAGAAACTTCATACAACATTACTTCCTAAGCAGGTGGGCCTGAACATCACAAAAAAAGTAGCTAAGCCAGATGTGGCATATACCTTTACTCCAAGCAGGTGATTCTCTGTGAGTCTAAGGCCAGTCTACTCTACATAGAGAGTTGTAGGCCAGCCAAAGCTACAAAGTAAAACTTTATCACATACACATATACAAAGCAGCTGAGTAAATGAACAGCATTCTTCCATTCTCTCTTAAAATCTGC
Source organism: Microtus oregoni (assembly GCF_018167655.1). Lineage (NCBI taxonomy): Eukaryota > Metazoa > Chordata > Mammalia > Rodentia > Cricetidae > Microtus > Microtus oregoni. The sequence continues at coordinate 15,552,732 of NW_024543081.1, forward strand.
CCTGGAATTTATCTAGACATTCATATCTTCCTGACTTTCATGTAGTACTAAACACTCCACAGCTGTTACAACTCAAAAGTTCCAAGTTTGTCTGCAGCCTGACACCAAACCAACTTAGATCCATCACAGCAACAACCCACGCTTCTGGCCAACAGAAAGAAATGAAGAACATAAATTAATGCCAGAAGTATGGCCACTAAACACGGCTTCCCACTGAATTTTTAAAGCATTAGAATTACTAAAAACTGTGGGTCTTTTCAAGTTTTATATTTCATATTAATATCACTGGAGACAAGAAAGAAAAGGTCAGTTTAAAATCATGGTGTCAAGGGGTCAAATGTCATAGTTAGCTTCACCTGTCGATTTGACACAAACCTATAGTTAGTTACCTGGGAATAGAAAGTCTCATTTGAAGAAGTGACCAGACTGGCCTGCAGTCTTCTTTGCTGAGACATTTTCTAACTGCTCATTGATGTAGGAATGTCCAGCCAACTGTGGCTAGGCAGGTGGGCTCGAGCTGTAGCTAAGCTATCTACTAATCATCATTCCTCCACAGTTTCTGTCTCCAGGTTCCTACCCTGAGCTCCTGTCCTGGCTTCCCTTTATGATACTGTTACCTATCAGCTGAAATAAACCCTTTCCTCTTTCCTCTCCAGACGGGTTTTGGTCATGGTATCTACAACAGCAACAGAAGTCACTACATCTACAGCTTGGGGTTTCAAGACAGGGTCTCTGTGTGTATCCCTGACTGTGCTAGAACTTGCTCTATTGACCAGGCTGGCTTAAAAAAAAAAAATCTGAAATCCACTTGTCTCTGCCTCTCCAGTGCTGGGATCAAAGGTGAGTGCCAACACCACCCTGCAACACCCAGCTTTTTAAGTATGAGCTGGGAATGTGAACTCAGACCCTCAGGTAAAAAGTAAAAGAAAAAAAGCTGTTTTCCTTTTTGTTGGGGAGATGTCCTACGAGATAATCCAGAATGGCCTGGAACTCTTTATATAACACAAGACGACCTAAATCCTCGATTCACTTGCCTCTGTCTCGCAAGTGCTGAGATTACAAGCTTCTATCACCACATCTGGATTATAACTTCTATTTTCTTATACAAATTAAGCCTTTAGAGTTCCAAGTTAAACAGATTTTCCGATCAATTTAAGACAAACTAATTAGAAAACTTGGGGGGAAATCTCAGTCAGGAAAACAAAAACTACTGAAAAATATGTGAAGTGTTATTTGCCCCTTCATACTCAAACCATGGGCAACCTTCCCGACCTTTCATGCCATTCTGCCAAGGACGCTAAAACAAAACCATGATTCATACTCTTCATCCTCGGCAATTTCCGCTCAGGGAGGAGGGACAGAAGAAGAGAATTCACAGGCTACTAAACACACAGGTGACATTATTCTGAAACAGCTGGCATCCAACTTCAAACTCTCAGTTTTAAATCAGCTTCCAGATTTGGTCTAAGATAAATTTTTCAAAGACAACAAATTTAAAAGATTATACTTCTAAGTGGGAACATTAGGAATAATAAAACTTGTGAATAGCAGTTAAAAAAACAAAAAGACCTATTTAAAAAAAATAGTGTCTTATCCCTAAACAAATAAAAGAAATTTGAACTTACCTTGACATTTTCTTCTGATTTAGTTTTGTGAGCAGCAGGTGGTACTTTACCTCCCATGCTTCAAATAAGAAAAGACAGTTGTTTAGAATATTCACCATAAGTTCACTAAAAAGAGATTAACTTCTACCTAAAAAGGGCTAAATGTCTTGATAACATTTCAAAGCTTAGAAGAGTACACTCTTAATTAATATGAATGCTGTTATGATTAAGTTTGTTAACATCACATTGTTTTGACACACTAGTGTCACTGTCACTTAAGAGCCTAATAAATTTCTATTATAGCTATCAGTACCCATTCCCAAAGAAAAAACAACAGACAGAGAAGTCAATAAAAACACAATGATAAAATCATCCCCTAAGACATCAGCTTAGAAAACGGTATGATATATCTGAACAGCAGAAATTTAAGGTTGACACTTGGCCAGAGTGTGTCAGGAGCTCAGGGACCACTTGGTTCTTTGCAAAGCCCTGCTTCCCAAATAGTTTAAGACAATATACAAATAATAAAATTCAGAGGGGAGAAGACTACAAAAAAAATAAGTTTACATGCTTTTTTGTTATAGACTCATAAATAACAGTAGAATGCCTAAGTGGTTGATGGGTAAAAAAACAAATCAGCAGAAACAAAGACAATTTAAGGCTTTAGTAACACCCAAAAAGACCCTTAAGTGTCATTTACTAAGATTTATTTATTTATTATGTATAATATTCTTCTTGAATATATGCCTACAGGCCAAAAGAGGGCACCAGATCTCATTAGAGATGGTTGTAGCCACCATGTGGTTGCTGGGAATTGAACTCAAGACCTCTTAACCTCTGAGTCATCTCTCCAGCCCCTTGTTATTTCTTTTTTAAATCTTTTAGTGTTGTTTATTCTATGTGGTATGAAAAGTGCAAGTGTACAACGTTGAAAAGTCAGTACTCTTCCACAATGGGACCCTAGAATCAACCCAGGTTATCCATCAGTCCATTTGGCAAGCAAGCACTTCTACCCGCTGACCCATCTTACCAAGCCACCATTTCTTTATGACTAGAGCTGCCCCACCCACATCTGCACCCCTTCCCAATGGAGAATCTGGATGTACAGCATATACCTAAATTGAATTTAGATGGGCATCAGTTTCCAAGTTGTTTACACCAATTTACAGTAGTTATCAACACTGCATGGAAATAGCACTTACTCAATCCTGACTTTGCTATTCCCCACTCAATTTCCAGCCTTTCTGGGTATATGCTAACATTGTATTGCCACACAGGTGGCTCAGAGGCTAAGAGTGCTGACTGCTGTTCCCAAGGTCCCGGGTTCGAGAACAGCTCACGCTCTATGTAAATAATGGAAAAAAAAGAAATAAAAACAAACAAACATTTCATTGTATTAAGTCCCTTGTAGTAAATAAAATCTTGGTCATCTGAAGAACATTTTTATAATATTCAATTCTCATTCAGGTTTTCATTACAGTATCTTATTCTTGAGCATTCTTTTTTATATTCTGTCCATGAGCCTGTGTCAGTTTCATGTGTTGTCAATGCTTTCTCTCATCTGTGACATGCCTTAGTATCTTTTAGTAAACCCAATACAAAACAGAAGTTCAAATGCAAAGCAACAGATAGAAAAAAAATTTTTGGTTTTATTTTGTTTTTTTTTTCCTTTTAAAAAAAAAGATTTAGGTGCTTAAGAAATGGTTCAATGGTTAAGAGTACTCATTGTTCTTGCAAGTGCCCTGGGTTCCGTTCTCAGTACCGACACAGCAGCTCCCAACTGTCTATAATTCTAAGCTTAATGACACACAATTGTGAGCAATGGCATGGGTGCTGAGAATTACACCTAGGTACTCAAGAAAGCAGTCGATGTTCCTAACAGCTAAAGCATCTCCCCTGCCTCTGGTTTTACTTGTTAAGACTTAAGAGTCATGCTACAAAGCCCAATATAACCTTGAGTTTTTGATCTTCCTACATCTTTCTAAGATTACAAGTGTATATGTCATCATAGTAAACCAAATTTGACATTTCTTTTTAAAGACCATTCATTCAAGAAAAAAATGTGCAGGTTTTCTGTTCCAATTACACACATACACTCACTCTATTACTCAATATACTCAATGAATAATGGTTTCTATATGACAAAAGATCACATAGTGTGTTGGGGGGGGAGCTGGCCCACGCCTTTAATTCCAGCACTCAGGAGGCAGAGGCAGGCAGACCTGTGAGTTTGATGCCAGCTAGTTCTAGGACAGCCAAGGCCACACACAGAAACCCTATCTCGAAAAACAAAAACCAACAAAAAACATGATCCAAAATGCCTTAATTTTCAATTCAGGAAAGCAAAATGATTTAATAGCATTACAAACATTTCTACACTAAAAACAAACAAAACCACTTTTCAAAAGAACACACACAGTAACCAAACACTGGCTCTTTGAGGTTAAATTTTAATGAAAATACAGAGCTTTCTTAAGCTGTGTCTTTCCTAAATTCCGAACTGCAGTGTCAGGAATGTAGGGTGACATCCAAACATAGTTACAACAGTTTAACTCTGTGAAGTGATAGCCCTGCCAAGAAATGTAATTCTCATTAAAGCTCAGACAAATCCAAATTAAGGGAAAGGCTAAAATATCTGGATTGTAATACTCAAATTGTCAAAATCATGAAAGCCAAGGTAAAACTGAAAACTTTCAGAATGAAAATGAAACATGCCAACAGAGTGCAACCTGTAATTCTAAGGGTTGGATATTATTAATTCATCCTTGCTAGTTGCCTTACTTGGATGGCTACATTGTAGAAGACTGTCATTATTAGCAGGCAACACTGAATGGGATTGAGCATGCTGGCAGCCTACTATCAGGAATCAATTTTGAAACTATTCCAAAATTAAAGAATTAAACACAGAACAATTTATTAATAAGCTGTATCTCATGTTTCTCACATTCCAAATTGTAGTTCATTACTTCAAGTCTGAACCAATTTTAAATATAAATTTTGGTTTTTTGAAATAGGGTTTCTCTGTGTATCTTTGGCTGTCCTGGAACTCTTTCTGCAGACCAGGCTAGCCTTGAACTCAGAAATCTGCCTGCCCCTGCCTCTTGATTACTGGGATAAAAGGGTGTGTGTCACCACACCCAGCTTAAATATGGATTATTTTGATCAATGTTCTCAATGTTCCAAAACTTAATATGCTCACACAAAGCTTCATTCATAATTGTCATGAGAGTTACAATCTTTGATCTACTTTCTGTTATTATTTAAGCACATGTACAGACAAACTCTGGACTGAGGGTAGGAATGCACTCTATCCACTATCAAATATTGACTCAGTCATGTTCCGTGAACTGTGCTACATAGTAGAACGGAAAGACATCCTGGGGACTTAAATATCACCAAGTGCAATGATAAAAGTAGGCCTAAGACAAAGTTCAGATTTAGTTTTATCTATTTGTATATTTTTTTCCATTTTTTGAGACAGGTCTCATGAGCCTTAGCTGGCCTGGAATTCACTAGGCTACTCTCAAACTCAGAGACCCACCTGCCTCTACCACCCAGATGTTGGGATCAAAGATATGCATCACCCACATCCAGTCTCTTGTTACCTTTATTTCAATCTAAGGTGAAACTAGATTGAGTGGGCATGTAGCACAGTAAAGTACTTGCCTAGCATGCTCTGATGGATTCAGTCCCTAGAACTGAAAACTTCCATTTTTGTATATGTGATAATTTTAAATGAGACTATTTCATTTCTTTCTCCTCTGCATCTTTGTCAGCCATTGCAAATTGGGCTAAGTACCGAGACTTCTAGATCCAGGACTATTCATGTTATTAACATTTCTGTTATTACGTTATTAATAACATTATCTTAAATTGTTATTAACACAGAGTTGAAACCATTTCAGAGTTCTCTTTTTCCATACAGTCAGTATCCGCTCAAAATTAAGGTGTTGAAAACAGTTTGCTATAAATGCTGCTTTTGTTCACAGACTAACATTTGATATAAAAAAAAAATCACTGGTTACTGGTGATGGCTCATATACTTTAATCCCAACACTTGGAAAGCAGAGGTAGCAGCCTGATCTACAGAACGAATTCCAGGACAGCCAGGGCTACACAGAGAGATCCTGTCTTGAAAAGCAAAATATACAGAAAGAATATTTTTAACTATTTTTCATCATCCCCTCTTTCTAAGAGGAATGAAGGAAAACAAAAATTTCAGTTTTCTCCTTTGATTTGTCTGTTTCACCTAGAATTTTAGTTATAGTTTATTTGGGAATCCTTCCTTTAACAAGCTATGAGTGGATCAAATAACAGAAATACCTTTAAAAAAAATTTATTTATTAAGCCCACAGGCCAGAAGAGGGCGCCAGATCTCATCACAGATGGTTGTGAGCCACCAGATGGTTGCTGGAATTGAACTCAGGACCTCTGGAAGAGCAGGCAGTGCTCTTAACCTGAGTCATCTCTCCAGGCTCAGAACAGAAATATCTTTAAGTTTTAGGATTAACATCAGGGAAAAAAACACTAAAATTCTGTCTCAATTCTTAGTTCTAACAATGATCTAATGGCAACATGCAGATTTTTTTGTTTTTGAGAAAGCAAAAATTTCAAAGGAAAAAAAAAGAGGGGGGGGGATTGTTGAAGGGTGTGCATCAGGGCTCAAAGCCAAGTTACACAGGTGCGCAACCAGCCCTACAAAACAGGATTCTCTTCCATTGTTTTAATAAAGTTACTACAATAATAAACTTTTAGAGTTCTATTTATTCAACAAGTAAAAATTCTAGGGCAGTTATAAAAAATGGCAGAAAGAAAAAGAATAAAAGGCTTAATGGGGAAAACGCCACCACATAAAACAGTGACATTTTGACTTGCTTCTGGAGAATATGCCTGCTCAGAGAACTAGTCTCGTATTTTTAGTAATCACCAGACCCATTTTCCCCACAGAAAACGACTACACCAGTTTACTGCTCATGTTTTAAAGCAGCATTCCTCTACCCTCTTGAAATGCAACTTTTTCTTTAAAGATTTTTATTTATTATGTATACAGGGTTCTTCTTGCATGTGTCCTACAGTACAGAAGAGGGCACCAGATCTTATTACAGATGGTTGTGCGCCACCATGTGGTTGTTGGGAATTGAACTCGGGACCTCTGGAAGAGAAGCCAGTGTTCTTTACCTCTGAGCCATCTCTCCAGTCGCCTTGAAATGCAACTTTAATGTGAGGGTTTGTTTATTCTTTTAGGGAGTGGAAGTGGATTTTGTCTTTAATCAGGGTCCTGCTATATTCAACGAGCCTGCAGCAGCCTCAACCTTCAGAGTAACTGGGAAGTCAACATGGTGCCCCACTGTTCCCACTTTATAATTCCTTGCTAACAGGGTGAGTTTCTTTGGGGGGAGGGGGGAAGAATAAGCTGGAACGAGCACTAAGCCTCCCACTAGAAGTAATTTTTCAAAGAACCCCTTCCTGGACAAGATTTGCAGCTCTTCTTTTGTCAGCTAAGGAGCCTCCCCTCCAATATGGAGATTGCTAAACTACTAGAATGTAATTATAAAAATAAATTTTGTACCATTCATCTGTTCTCCCCTCTCCCTCAGCTTTTTGAGACAGGGTTTCTCTGTAACCCTGACTGTCCCGGAACACGATCTGAAGACCAGGGTGGTCTCAAACCCAAAGAGATTCGCCTACCGCTACCTGCTGGCTTTAAAGATGTGTCACAACCACCTAAACAGTTAATGGGTTGAAGCCCATTCAAAATGGACCTCTTCTGTCACAACCAGCCTTGAACCACAACTCTTGTTTCCTAGCTAACACTTGAAAGGGAAGCATCAGCTTTGCCATTTGGTAGGTTTAAAATAATGGAAGGGTTGGAGAGATTACAGTTCACCAGTTAAGAGCATTTGCTGCTCTTTCAGAGAACCTGGGTTTATTTCCCAGCACCCACCCACAGGGTGGTTCACAACTGTGTGACAACAATTCATAAGGATTGGATACCTATTCTTGCTTCACTAGAAGGCGTGCAGTGTACTTACTAAAGTGCAAGCAAAATACATAAAATAAATACATCTTTCTAACAATAAATTTTTTTTTTTTTGTTTTTTCGAGACAGGGTTTCTCTGTGGTTTTTTGGAGCCTGTCCTGGAACTAGCTCTGTAGACCAGGCTGGTCTCGAACTCACAGAGATCTGCCTGCCTCTGCCTCCCGAGTGCTGGGATTAAAGGTGTGCGCCACCATCGCCCGGCCTCATGTAATTTCTCCAGGGACAGAAACTCAAATTCTTTTCCTTTCACTAGGAGCTTTGTCATATCCCCGATACTCTGACCTAGGAAGTACTCTTCTATGTTTTAAATTACATTCTAAACCACCCAAAACATTACATACCAAGGCTGGGAGATTGTTCAGGGATTAAGAGTATTTGCTGCTTTACAGAGTACCCCAGGAAGCATTCCCAACACCCACAATAGTGGATGGGGTACAGACATCCATAACTCTATATCCAAAAGATCCAGTGCCCTCTACCCTCCCTGGGTCTCGAGCATGCGTATACTTGCAAAACACTCAATACACATAAAATAACCTAAGAAATGAAACTGCGGGGCTGGAGATATGGCTCAGTGGTTAAGAGCACTGACTGCTCTTCCAGAGGACCCGGGTTCAATTCCCAGCACCCATATGGCAGCTCACAACTGTCCGAAGATCCAGTTGCAGGGGATCTGACACCTTCACACCAATGCACATAAAATAAAGTTAAATAAAGCATACAAATATTAAAAAAAAAAAGAAATGAAACTGCTCGTGTGTTGGCAGACATCTTTAATCACAATACCTGGCAGAGACAGGTGGATCTCTGATTTTGAGGCCAGTCTGGTTTATACAAGTTCTCAGTATGCAGAGCTACATGGTGGGAGCCTATCTCAAATAAATAACAAATTCTAAAAAGAAAAAAGATTACATGTTATTTATTGGGTCCTCCCCTAAAGAGTTAACCCAGAAAACAACCCCTCAGAAAAGCTGATTCACCTTAAGATATGCAAAAGAAATGAAATAACTGACTTTAACAAAGTAAAGCCCAGAAGTCCTTCTCTCCATGGAGAAGCTTTCAGACCTCCACAGCTACGACAGCTTTTTTCCGGATTCTAATTAAAAATAGAACTTCACCTTTCCCCTATCTCTTCTTTGGATATTAACTAAAGTTCTTAACAAGCTCGACCTGGCACTGAATTCTCACTTTTCCTGAAGACCCCCCCCCCCATTTCTACAACTGCTTGTAAGCTTCCACTGCGGGCCCTAATTCAGAAGGCATGACTTAACTTTCTCTTCATCCCCCCCCCCCCCCACTCCCTGGCAGGTGCAGAGAGTTACAGCTTGCCAGCACTGTCGCCCCCCCCCCCCCCCCGCCCAAATTCTACTGGTCCTCAAGCTTCCTGTTAATTCTGTCCTAAAAATCTTTTATCGACGAGCCAAAAGAACGAAAGGGAAAGCCAAATCCGAGCAATTCAGTCTCCCAGCAGCTGGCACTGGATCAGTTCACGGAATTACTCGTACGCAGGCGAAACACTCTCCAGTTAGTCCTGCAAGCACGCTGGGCTTTGCAAAACCATTTTGCTACAGGGTCTGAAGTGACCGGCGCTACAATTACCGTAGGTATAAATGATTCCTAACACAATTCCAAGCAATTAAAATCTATGTACCGTACGTTACAGATAATTTAAGGTATCAGAGATTAAGTGAGTTACCACTATTAAGATAGTACTTAAAACAATATATGGGTCAAGGCAACTTAAGCAAGACGCCAGTTTCAAAAACAACCCCTCTATATATGCTTTGTCTTGTTTCGCGCATTATTTCCAGTGCTCAGATCCCCACAATTTATTTCTCCCAAAACACACCCCCCTGGAGACTTCATTGTGGGAAACCCAGCTCTAACCTCTGCTTTTTCACCCCGAAACTACCCGAAGCTTCTGATCCCCAGATAACCTCTCAAAGCCACTGGGGAGCGAACCACGGAGGGGCCTAGACCCGCTACCCTCCGCCCCACGCTAGCTCGGGCCCAGCTCCCCACTTTTCCCGTCCCCAACGGTCCGCGGGGCCCAGGGCTCACCTCTCCACCCACTCCCTCAGGAAACGCATTTCCTCGGTGTGCAGGATGCTCGGATCCTGCTTACACATCTTCACGAAGGCCCGAAGCTCGCTCACTTTGCGGGGATCCATGGTCGGGAGGCGGGAGGCGAGGGGCGGCTGTGGAGGCCCGGGCGCGGTTCAACGTGACCGAGTGCAAGGGGGCGGCAGCCGCGAGGCAGAACAGACTAGAACCTCCCCGGCCGCTGGCTCCTCCCCCCCAACGGCCTCGTGACCCCGGGCCTTCGCTCGCTCATTCCCACTCCCTCTACCTCTGGACTTGTGCGCCGCCTCGAAGCTTCTAGAAGTGTAGCTGTCCGTGATACTGCCTGCTTCTAGACCCCGACACTCTTACGCGTATTTTTAACTCTGACCTAGCTCCTGGGCTAGATGAAGGCCCTTGCGTCAGTGATTTCAAGCGGCAGGCAGGGAGACATTTGGAATAGGATATTCTGTGAAGGTGTACGTTAAGCAGAACGAGACGCCCTACGGGGGTGGAAGGAGGCGGGGCCTGTGGGACGGGCGCGCCAAAACCCCAGCCGGGTGACGTCACCACTCCGCGCCGCCGCGGGAAGAAAGCCCGCGAGTGGCGCCTGCCCGGAGGGGCCGAGCTGTTGGCTGGTTTCCTGGCGACGCGGCTGTGCTGGCGGATTCTTTCCCCCCTGCAATTCGTACTTTCTCTTCCTGACGCGTGTGTGCTGGCCATGCCTTCCCTGCTCTCAACCCCCAAGCTGGTTCCCGTAATAGCCAGGCTCCGCGGCCTCTCAGGTTAGAGTCTTTCCCGCAGGGGTCCCCTCCAAGTCTTCCCTTGGAGAAGCCTAAAACAGTCCAAAGAGCTACAAGTTGATGAGCCTGGTTCTGGACCGGTCGGCTCCTGGGTCCCCACGGTTTTTTCTTTTGACCCGCTGCTCTGAGAAAGTGGGTTTTAGTTTGATATTCTGGGAAGCTGAAATGTCTGAAGAGAGGGAAAACCCGAGGAACTGTCTTCAAAGATGTTCGAATTCGGAATTTGTATCTTTTATCATCAAACTTGGCTAAAGTATTGCATGTCAAGTACCGTTTGTTTCTGTTAGGGCGACGTAAAATCTTTCCGGTTTTCAAAGGTTTCATAGGAGAGCTAGCTCGAAAGATAGAAGAAACACGTTTAGGAACAAATGTCATGTGCAGTTCAGTTCACAAAGTACCGGAGATGAGGGAGACATGGCTAAGTCTTTTATGAACAGTCAAACAGCGCAGAGACCGCGAACCTTCCGTGTACCGTGTGATGAGCAATTAATCTGATTAACATAAAATTTTATACTGAAAAATGTGTCATTCACCTACCAAGGGTATCAAATATTGGATTATATTTCAGATGAGTTGTGCAGAAAATAGGGTATTTGACATCAAAACTTGTCTTGGCATTTGTGTGTGAGGCTTGGGCTCGCTGAAATTGAATTTTTTATATCAGCTTTCTATTTTTAAAAAATTGTTGATTGCACCGAGCTTGTTCTTTAAAGTTTGTTGTGCCTTTAAAGGGAGGAATGAAAATAAATGCGCGATTGATCAGTTATTATCACAGAGGCCTGTGACCGGGCTAGAGACAGCTTCTTGATTCTGATCTTTAATTTGTTGAAGCTTCGTGTAAACCCCGATTTGATCCAGCTTTAGGACTAGGTACTGGACTAAAATACATAAAAATCTTGTAAATTTATTGTAGTTTGCCTCTAAGAAAAGTAAATTCAGCATCTTATATTCATTCCCCCTAAATGTTTTTTTTTTTTTTTTTTTTTTTTTAGCTTAATGAAGGAGTGGCATTGAATCTTCAGTTTACCAATGCGGAACTGAAACGCAATTGAGGCCGATGTTTGTTACATGGTTATGTCTAGTCTTTATACCACTTCTGAGTCTTTGCTAGTTACAGTTTTTTTTTTGCCGCATCTCATTTTGTGAGCCAAAAACTGCAATTTCATTCAGTTGCTTTTGAGTCAGTAGCTAATGTCGATACATCTCTACTCCCCACTGTTGCTCACAGTCTAGAATTGGGAGATAGACAAGCAACAGATGACCTTATGACTGAAAAATTACAATCTTGACCCAAGGGATAACAGAACAAAGGAAAGATAGGAATGCATTTGCATTGTAAGCAATGGCTATCCATGGAGTTAGGGTTTGAGTTTCTTGTGAATAGGACTTGGACTGTCCGTGGTGTTGCTTACTCTTCTTTTTAAAAATATATTCTTATTAATTCTTCGATACTTACATACAATGTATTTGAGTCATTCACCCCTCCTCCCAGAACTTACCTCCCCAACTACATTGTGGTCACCTTTCTTTAGAAAGACTCTAAATCGTTGCCTCTTAAACTTCCTAATGCTTCTACCCCTTAATAGAGTTCATGAGCTGACCCCAACCAAAAAAATATATTTTTTTCATTGCTACGTCATAACTATAATTTTGCTACTGTTATGAAGCATAAATATCTGATGTGTAGGATCCGATACACAGCTCCTGTGAAAGGTTGTTCAACTCCCAGAGGGGTCACACCCCACGTGCTGAGAACTGCTCTAGATTGAAGACTATTGACTGCCTAACCCAGTTGATGTGTGCATGCTTTTTATCCCTGCACTAGGGAGGCAGACGCAGGTGGATCTCGGAATTTGAGGCTAACCTGGTCTACATAGTGAGGCCTAGGACAGCCAGAGCTACATAATTGAGACCCTCCCCCCCCCAAAAAAAAAGGAAAAAGAAACTTTCCTGAGGAAGGTATGAATATCTGAAGTGAGAGTAGGTTTTTTGGTTGGTTGGTTGTGGGTGATGGGGATTGAACCTGGAGCTGACTCTACCACAGAATTATACACACACCCCAGCCCTGCAAATTTTGCTGATTTGAAGTCTCTTAGTTGAGAGAGAGGGAGAGAGATGGCACGTCCCTCATTTAAAAGCTGTCTAACACGTGCACAGGAGGTTGACTTGACTACGTCATACGCAGATGACGGGGCTCACACGTGCGCCCAAGGTCTTAGCTGAGTCATCCGTGTGTGATACAACCACACATGTGGGCCCCAGGACCATTAGGCACTTCTGCCTGAGGGCCTGTCCACATATGCATGGCCCTAGAACCCGGAAGTGTTTTCATTTTATATGGATGGTAATGTTTTGAAGTATTTTCAAGGTATTTATATCATTTTAAGGTATTTATATCAAAATGACTATTTGGTCTAATGCATAAGCTGCAATCTGTACACTCCCAGTTAATCTTAAATTCTAAAAGGAAGATGTAATTAGCAGTGATTGACAAAATCTATTTATCTTGTAATAAGACTTGGACTGTAATTCCTGGACATATTAGAAAAAACTGGACTTTGGCTCAGTGAAGACCTTGTAGATTCTATCAAGAAACAATGAGAGCTGTGTATTGTGGTGCATACTTCCCAGTACTGGGAAAGCAGGAGTAAGTGGATCTGAGTTCAATACCAGCCTGGAGAGTAGGGGAACGTTTTCCCCCCTGAGATAGGGCTTCTCTGTGAGATAGTCCTGGCTGTCCTGGAACTCACTTTATAGACCAGGCTGGCCTCAAACTCAACAAAGATCAGCCTGCCGCTGCCTCCCAAGTGCTGGGATTAAAGTCAGGTGCTACTACTGCCCAACTTTTTGTGTTGAAGGGAGTGGGGCCCCTTGTTCCATCCTGCCCGGCTAGCTTACACCCAATATAATCACACAGCCGGGTGGTGGTGGTGGTGCACGCCTTTAATCCCAGCACTCAAGAGGCAGAGGCAGGCGGATCTCTGTGAGTTCGAGACCAGTCTGGTCTACAAGAGCTAGTTGCAGGACAGGCTCCAAAAGCACAGAGAAACCCAAAATAATCACACAGAAATTGTATTCATTTAAACACTGCCTGGCCCATTATCTCTAGCCTCTTATTGGCTAACATTCTGCCCAGGCAGGGAGCGTCAAGCCACAGGCATGGTCTCGGGTACTTTGTTCCCAACCCGGAGTGGGCACACAAACATCCGGGCCCACAAGTGCTCCATAGTCGGAGTTTGCACCGGCGGCAGGGCCCAGGAAGCTTTGTTCTAAAATGGCAAGGCTTTTGTTGTTGTTTTTTGTTTTTGCTACAGCTGAATCAGGAAAATCTCTTAAAGCAGCTGCGGCAAGCCACCAGCAAACAGCAAGAAGCTGTGTTAAACTCTGTATGCTTTTTGAAGCTCTCTCGGATTTTACGCAGAGTCAGTTTACCACGTTGGGCACCACTCTGTTGTGAAGAGAGAGGGCCTGCTTTTGGTCTCGGCCGCCCGGCTAGCTTACACCCGAAATAATCACACAGAAACTGTATTCATTTAAACATTGCCTGGCTCATTATCTCTAGCCTCTTATTGGCTAACTCTCACATATTAGTTTAACCCATTTCCATTAATGTGTATCGCCACTTGACTGTGGCTAACGACATGAGTCTAACCAGCATCCGTCTTGCCTCTGCCTCCCAAGTGCTGGGATTAAAGGTGTGTGCTACCACCTCCAGTCAGCTAGCTATTTTTTTTTTTAATTTAAGCATTGAGAAAGATAATTGAATCTAAATTTTTAGCTAAAAGTGGATAAATGGCCAGATGTGGTAGCACATTCCTGTAATTTTAGCACTTGGGAGATAGAGGCAGGAGGATCAGAAGTTCATGTTCATCCTTGGCTTCTTAGCAAGTTCAAGGCCAGCCTGAGCTACATGAAATCCAGCTCAAAAAAAGGAGAGATGAATTGGAGGACATATCATTACAGTCTTGCTGTTTTTGAGATGTTGGGTTTTGGTTCTGGAAATGGATTTTCTTATTTCCAACCTTACTCCTTCAGGGAGACAGGTTAATCTAAGTGACACATTTTATGTTAATGGCATTTAAAATAGTCTAAGCTTTTATGATTTTCTGAAAATAACTTTGGATGCTAATTGTCCCCAGTTTCTCCTAAAGGATAAATTACCTTTCCTCCCCACTGAGAATCAGACAATACTAAGCAAAAGTTTACATTTGCTATGGGAATTATTTAAAAATAGTAGTTATACCGACGGTGGTGACACACACCTTTTTTTTTTTTTAATCCCAGCACTTTGGAGGCAAAAACAGGTGATCTCTTGATTCAAGGCTGAGGCCAGCCTGGTCTAGAACAACCAGAGAAACCTGTCTTGAAAAGCAGGTAGGTAGGTAGGTAGGTAAACAGACAGAGAAACCTGCCTTGAAAAACAGATTGGGAAGGAAAGAAGGAAGGAAGGAAGGAAAGGAAGGAAGATGTTTCTGGCTTTCAGTTTAGTGTTTGAACAAAGGTGATAGGTGTCAGTGTTGCTGGATGATTTGTTTGCACCCTTTAATACTGTAATTTTTAAGAATTTGGGACTAGAAGCTTGATAATGCCTAGAATTGACAATAATTACATTTCTAAAATACAAAAGAAAAAAGGATATATATATGGCCAGTAATGTAATAAAGGAAGAAGTTAATGACAGATTATGTAAACACAAGTCATGCAGCAAATTCTTTTCATGCTTAATAAAGTCTAGCGTCCCTTGTGTAACATAGCCAAAACTTAGCCCCTGCGCTGCTGTTTCCTGTGTTCCAAAACCTGTTGGTCTCAACTTCTGTCATACCCTGTCAGCATAACCTGTTCGTTCTACCTTTTTAGTATATCCTAATGCTATCACTTTTAAGTCACACAGACCCCATTCCCACCACCTTGGACCAAACTGTGGCAATATTTTAATTTCTCTTTTTCTACCCTTGCTTGAGTCTTTTGGCAACTGCAAAGGAGTCCAATTTGAATATGTGATTCCTCTCCTCAGAGCCTCCTGCGGCTTACTTCCTCCCATGCAGTAGTTAACATGCTTGTGAACCAAGCAGCTCCTGGAGAATCTGCTTTCTTTCAGGTCTTTGGCTTCGTCTATTTGCTATCCTTAACCTGCAGCACTGGTCTTAGTGCTCCTCAAACTCCTCCCATGCAACCTACAGCAGGAATGTTACACCTTGCAAGTCCAATGTCTGGAATTGTTTCATCAAATAGCCACATGGAAAAATTATAATTCTATACTCCAAAATGTCTTTGCTCCATCTCTTTAATCAAGCAACTAAAAAAACCTAGCAAATCCTGTTTTACTTAGATATGTCTCCAGTTTGTAGACTCAGTGGCTTTTGTTTGCATAGTGCTGTGTGTTCCTCAGATCCCTTACTCTGCTCACTCAACAGGCAGTAGGCCTCAAATCGTAACGCTCAGTGTTCAGTGGCTGAGAGGATGGATAAAATGTGGAGAAGCGTCATGAAGATGGAAGCGTTACAGAAAGCTAAGACATGACAGGGTTAAAGTAAAAGGGTTTTTTTTTATTTTATGTGCATATTATTTTATCTGTGTGAAGGTGTCAGAACTGGAGCTGGAGTTACAGACGGGTGTGATCTGCCATGCAGGTGCTGGGAGTTGAAGCCAGGTCCTCTTTAAGAGCATCCAGTGGTTTTAACCACTGAGTCATCTCTTCAGCCCCAAGTTAATTTATTTTTTTTCTTTGTTTTTTTTTTTTGGTTTTCTTTTGTTTTTTTAAGATTTATTTATTTATTATGTATACAACATTCTGCCTCCATGTATGCCCGCACGCTAGAAGAGGACACCAGATCTCATTACAGATGGTTGTGAGCCATGTGGTTGCTGTAAATTGAACTCAGGACCTCTGGAAAGAGCAGCCATTGCCCTTAACCTCTGAGCCATCTCTCCAGCCCCCCCACCCCCGTTAATTTATTTTTAAAAGAAACAAATTTAAATATTCAGCTCAAACCATTTGTTTGGTACCTAATACATTTGTAATTTACCATTTTTTCTCCCGACATGATCCTCAAATGAATTAGCTGTAGCTGTTTTATAGTAAAGCATTTGTAGATCCTACATACAGACACAATAAAACTAAAACATTTCTTATCTGGAGAGAGTGACTGGTGACCTGTAGCTCATGATACAGCCATGTTTATTCCAAGGAATTGTGGGTAATCCTTGTAGTATAATACACACTAAATTTAGTTTACCGTGTTAGACATTTTTAATGTGCAGTTCATTGATATTAATATATTCACATTGTTGAGAAGTGAGGTTCCAGAATGTTTTTATTTTGCAGATCTAAAGCTCTGTACCCACAAAACAGCTTATTCCCCACTTCCTATCTCAATTAGACTGCTTTAGATACTGTGTAACATTTACTTTTTAGTATTTGTTTATGGGTGACTGGCTTATTTCACTTAGCATCTTAAGATTTTAATATTTCAAAAATTCAGAGGAAGGGACTATCTCAGGAGACTGCGTGTCTGTGTGTGTGTGTGTGTGTGCGCGCGCGCGCGCACATGCTCGTAGGCATGCATATGCTCATAAGTGTGACTATTTATTAATTTTTGTTAATATCTTAGGTCCTTAATGAGCATTTGGGTTGCTCTTACCTCTTGGCTACTGTAAGCAGAGCTGCTGTGAACATCTGTGCAGATATGACTGATTACTTCAAACTTAAAAGAAAATACTGCTAGAATCTGAACCTATAATCCTTAATAGACTTTTATCTCCTAATGTACATTTACCAGGAATTTGTGATGGTATTAAAGGAATTAAATGGGTCATAAACTCTTGGGAAAAATGCTCAAAAAGCTCAAAAGTAAAACATTAAAAATCTTTGTAGTTTCTCATAGTTTTAAAATAACTGTTCCCACAAATTCATCCTTTTCTGACATAACTTATTCACATAACTACTGACCAAATGTCCGTAATCCTGTAAAAAATAATTTTAAGCCAGGTATGGTAGTGTACACCTTCAATCTCAGCAACTGAGAGGCAAAATGGGCAGATCTCTGTGAGTTTGAAGCCATCCTTGTCTCTGTAGCAAGTTCCAGGCCAGCCTAGGGTACATAGTTGAGACCCTGTCTCAAAAGCACACAAAAACAAAACAAAACAAAAAGACCCCCACCTACTCTTACATAGTATTAACAAATATTATCTATGAAACTCTGTGATTAACCAAAACACACAAAAGAGTGGTGTTTAAATGTTATATGATCATAATGTGTCTGAAGAGGCAATTAGTGATTCCTTTTGTTTGACTTCTTCTTCTGCCCCTCTTTGTGCTTCTTCTTTTTTCTCCTACCACCTTCTTTGAATCCTGCTGAGAAAATGGAAGGCTCCTTCTTGTTGGTGACCCAAGGTGTACCTTGTTCATTGTTGTCCACAATGGTATATTGAGATATGTTTGGGGGGCTGTAGGAGTTTGGTGAATAGTTGTTGAGCGACTGTCTTCTCCAGTGTCGTTTTTCTGCAAAACCCTCTTCATCTGCCACACTATTTAGAAAGGATTTCAACTCACCATCATCCTCAGCTTCTCTTTCTTGATAGTTCTCAAAGGTTTTCTTTGTATTGATATTCCTTCCATTAACAATTCTGCCTGAAGGTGTGATGGGTATGTAATTGCCCATCCCAGTGTCATCAAATGCCAGGGAAGAGAATGAAGTAAGGCCCTCGTGCCCCAGTGAAACGTAAGACGTATATCCTGTGTCATAAGAAGAAAGCTTGGCAAACACTGGGTGGTCATACGAACAAGAGAAAAGGGATCCGGTGCCTCTGCTTCTGCTTCCACTAGAGCTTCTCGAACTGCTCAAAAGGTCCTCAAGTGAGTCTTCAAAGAAGTGAAATGAAAATGGGTCCCTTTCACCAAAAATCTCTTTGAAGACATCATCTGCCTTACGGAATGTGAAACCATGCTCATATTCATCATCAAGATGACTTCCACCTCTGCCATTTAATCCTTCTTTGCCATATTTGTCATAAATATTCCGTTTTTCACCATTTGATAGTACTTCATATGCCTCGGCGACTTCTCTGAATTTTCGCTCTGCTTCTTCTTTATTTTCTGGATTTTTATCAGGATGCCATTTAAGTGCCACTTTACGGTAAGCTCTTTTAATGTCCTCCAGTGACGCATATCTCTGTACTCCTAGAACTTCATAGTAGTCCACCATGGTTTGACAGAGTATTAGACACAAACACCCTTGATAGTAAGCACTGTGTTTTCTTTGCAGCTCAAGCTCTGTTGCTGCAGCTGGTGGTAGAAGTGACCGCAAATAGGCACATTTTTACATTGAAGGTAATGTTAGTGCTGGGGGCCACTGCTGAAGGACTTGAGGGTTCTGATTATGTGACAACAGAGGAACAAGCATATGTCAGAGCTGCATTATGGTGTCATACTGGAGTAGAGATAGGGATTGAATCTTCCGAATGTGATTTCTCCAAAGTCACTCTGGGCTGGAACACCTCTTATCTTTCTCCCATATCTTCCTGTGCGATCTGTGCCGATGGCCACAGCATCCCTCTTGTTCTGACTTCCAGATTACTGAGCCTTAATTATTGCTTAGTTCTTCTGGGTTTGGTTGATTGGTTGGTTTGGTTTGGGTTGTGTTCCACAGCATCCCTCTTATATGTTC
Organism: Microtus oregoni; assembly: GCF_018167655.1. NCBI lineage: Eukaryota > Metazoa > Chordata > Mammalia > Rodentia > Cricetidae > Microtus > Microtus oregoni. The sequence continues at coordinate 15,571,906 of NW_024543081.1, forward strand.
TGACTTCTAGATTACTGAGCCTCAATTATTGCTCGGTTCTTCTGGTTTTGGTTGGTTTTTTTGTTCGTTTGTTTGTTTTTTGGACAGGATTTCTCTGTGTAGCCCTGCCTGGCTATCCTGGAACTACTTCCTCTGTAGATCAGGCTGACCTCAAACTCAGAGATCCTACTGCTGCCTTCCCTGTACTGAGAAAGGCGTGTAACACCATACCAGCTTCTATGTTTTAATTTAGAAAAATAAAGACTTAGAAAGCTTTGTGCGGGGGGTATTCAAGCAGTTGAGATATTTATTGTAGTCAAAAGACACATTCAATGAAGATAAAAAATAAGTAATTTGGTTATAATTAAAACTATGATGGAATATACACCAGATGAATAAACTAGTTATGTGACAGCCCTGGGCTGTGGTCTCATAGAAAACTTGCTGGACTTAGTAGCCTACTAGTCAAGCTTTTCTGCCAGCAGTGAGTCATTTGAGATAGGGTCTGTGCCTACTAAATGGCTATTATAAAATCACAGTAAAAGCCATGCACCATGCTGTGTACTGTGAGTCTGTTCTAGAAGGAAAAAGAAAAGCATGAATAAAGCTCTTGGAAGCTGTGCATTTGTGTATTCAGTATATAATGTTTACTTTGTACCAGGTAGTTTTAACCTCTACTGATAGCCGTATTGAATAAAAGTATTAATTTTCAGTTGTAATGGCATACAAAATGGGTAGGGTAGTTCATGCCTGTAATCCCAACATAGAAGGCTGAGATAGGAAGACTAAAAGAGAGGTTTCAGGCAAGCCTAGACTACAGGGGAAGACCCTGTCTCAAAAACTAAATAACAAGCTTGATTATACAGAATGCAGAAAGTACTGACTGTACTCAAGTGGCCCATGCCTTTAATCTTGGGAGGCAGAGGCATGTGGATCTCTGAGTTTGTTCTCTGAGAGTGAGTTCCAGGACAGGCTTTGTTAAAGAGACCCAGTCTCAAAACAACAACAAAATGCATAAAACAACTTGAGAAAATGTGATATCTCAACTTTTTAGGGAACATAGTAAACTCAGGCAGAAACAGACATGCAGCAGCTGTTATGGTAAAAATAAAACACTGCGGATCCCCAAGTAGCCTGTGTAGCTGCCGTGTCCACAAGAAAACATACAGGCACGGATTCATACATACATACAAAATAGAACTTTTCTAACAGACAAATGTGAGCCTGTGTCCACGCTGACCAAAGGTCAGAGAGTTGGAACTTACCTCTAGTCCTTCAAGGTTATTGTGTTTCTACCTCAATCAAAGGTCCTTACCTAGTTCTGCTCTCAAGGTCAACAGATGTGGCTTGTAGCCAGGCCTTGTACTCCAGGAATAGAGATGTTCATACTCAAACAACAGTCTAAGGATCCAACTAAGTTCTAGTTGGTTCCCTTAAGAACATAACTTTGGATTCCATCCAGGGAGTGGTTTGCCCACAGAGTGTTTTTGGTCTAGAGAATGAGTGTGACTTGTTTTGTTGTAGCAATAGAATGTTTAACTGTGAATGTAGCCTGCAACCTCAGTTGGTCTGTTCATTTCCTTGTATTATATTAATGTAGTTTTTTGTTTTATTCTTATCTTTTGGGGTTGGGTATTTTAAGCAGTTGGAAATTAAACACAGGTGAATTTCAGTACTCACTGGAATTCCCTCCCGATACTATTCCTATATGTTTCTTCGTTTTATTATTTTCTTTTGTATCTTCATTTTTTTTAAAAAATATTTATTTATTTATTATGTATACAATATTCTGTGTGTATGCCTGAAGGTCAGGAGAGGGCGCCAGACCTCTTTACAGATGGTTGTGAGCCACCATGTGGTTGCTGGGAATTGAACTCAGGACCTTTGGAAGAGCAGGCAATGCTCTTAACCACTGAGCCATCTCTCCAGCCCCATCTTCATATTCTTTACTTAAATTTTCTAAATCCCCACACCTCTACCCTGGCAAGAGGTATTTTTTGTCAAGGCTGGTCTCTGACAGACAAACAAAGCTTTCCATGGAAACAGACTTTGTTATAAATTACATAGATTTTAAACCATGCCAGATGAACAATTTACAAATCCTGAAACAATAGTTTACAGTCTACAGTGTAGAGCCAGGCAATGGTGGCGCACACCTTTAATCCCAGCACTTGTAAGGCAGAGGCAGATGGATCTCTTGAGTTCTAGGCCAGTGTGGTCTACAGAGTGAGTTTCAGGAAAGCCAGGGCAACACAAAGAAACCCTGTCTTGAAAAACCAAAAGAAAAGAAAGAAAAGAGTTTACAGTATAATCTTAAAATATAGAGCGACATACAAAGAAATCATAGGGGAAAAAAAGATTTTTAGGAGTCAGGAAGTAGAGCCTTAGAGGAAAAGGACAAAGCATACAGTCAGGTATAAAATATTTGGACATCATTTGTGGCAGTAGATGGTAGTAACAGTCTGTGAGAATGTGGAAATTGAGGTCGTCGATTTTGACCATTAATGAGCTGATGAAATAAAATCTGAGTTGGGGGTGGGGGAGGTTAAGACTGACTGCAAGGTACCTCTTCCAGGTCAAGACCTCTTCTGAGTCAGACTCTTGGGGTCTCCTGCAGGCGGTGACTTGGAACTGGGTATCAAAATTTGATTCAGTCGAAGATAAAGGGTGAGAAGTACCACCCCACCCCCACCCCCACCCCCGTGGCCGATTAACTGGCAGGAAGCTCAAGTCTTCCTGGGTTTCCAGTGTCAAGATAATGGGTTTTCTGTACCCTGATAATAGGTTTCTCCACCAACACAGTAAGCCAGATCCAGCCAAATTGAAAAAGAAAAGGTTTACTTTGAGGAATGCAACTCCTGGGTGAGTCCTCCAGCCCCCAGAGATCAAGGCTAAAGAAGGGGCAAGAGAAAACATGGCCCGAACTAAAGGAGGGTGCTTCTGTACCCTGTAGTTGAAGGGTGACAGCATATCCTCCATAGGCTGGGTCTCTGGCAACTTCAGGGGAAGAGATTCCACAGCCAGCAAGAATGCACAACTGGACGTTTTCACAGTTTTTTTTTAATATTTTTTTAAATTTTTTTATGGTTTATTTAACTTTTTTTTATGTGCATTGGTGTGAAGGTGTCAGATCCCCTGGAACTGGATTTTCAGACAGTTGTGAGCTACCATGTGGGTACTGGGAATTGAACCATGGTCCTTGAGAAGAGCAGTCAAGTGCTCTTAACTGCTGAGCCATCTCTCCAGCCCCCAGTTTTTCTTTGTTGGAGATTCTCTGAGAGAGGAAGAAATGGAGCTTTCCCTAAACAGTTTTGCCTTTTTGTTTTGTTTTTTGAGATTGGAATTCTTTATGTGGCCCCGGCTTATAGTGGTATTTCATTTGTATTTTAATAGATTAAGCTTGCCTGAAGATCAGAGAGTAAGACAGCCCCACTGGTCAACCTTACAGGCCAGGCAGTGGTAACACACATCTTTAATCCTTGTAGCCATACTAGTTGCTATAGAAACCGGGCAGTGCATGCCTTTCATCCCAGCCCTAGAGAGGAAACACTCTCAGGCACAGTCTCATTCTGAGATTTTGGAGGAAGGATCACCATTTCTTTCTTTTTTTTCCCAAGACAGGGTTTCTCTGTAGCTTTGGAGCGTGTCCTGGACTAGCTCTTGTAGACCAGGCTGGCCTCGAACTCACAGAGATCCGCCTGCCTCTGCCTCCCAAGTGCCAGGATAAACCGTACAAAGCTTTCAAAGGACTGTCAGCAGAGTACCTACTGTTACACCAGTGTGTTCCCATGTGTTCCTGCCTCCCCTCCTCTTTCTTCAAGCTCATTTGCACACATGGTGCCTGCTGTCGTGGCATTCATGGGATGCTTTTCAGTTCTCCCTCAAGGGGAGGTGGCGTGAGTGATTTCTGTTCAGAGCAATCATCATCGCCTTTTGCAGTCCCACACAAATAGCTTTTTGTTTATTTTTTTTTTTTTGATTTTTCGAGACAGGGTTTCTCCGTAGCTTTTGGTTCCTGTCCTGGAACTAGCTCTTGTAGACCAGGCTGGCCTCAAACTCACAGAGATCCGCCTGCCTCTGCCTCCCGAGTGCTGGGATTAAAGGCGTGCGCCACCACCGCCCGGCACAAATAGCTTTTATGAACCACTCCATGTGCCTCTCCTTGTGATTATACCCATCTTAAGTTGTAACAGTTACTGTGTTTATGAATCTAGTACTTTATTATATAGTAGTGTAATGTTCTGTCTTGTCTTATTTCCATTATACTTCATTTTGATTATGAGGTCAAACAATCTTACTCTTATGTCTTGCTTAGCGTGTATTCCAATGATGTCCTAAATAAAATGGTTAAATTAATGCTAACAGGCCAGGCAGTGGAGGCACATACCTTTAATCCCATCACTTGGGATGCAGAGGCTGGTGGATCTCTGTGAGTTTAAGGTCAACCTGATCTACAGAGCTAGTTCCAGGACAGCTAAGGGCTGTTACACAGAAAAACCCTGTCTCAAAAAACCAAATGAATGAATGAATGAGTAAATAAATAAATGAATGAATAAATAAATAAAATTGATGCTGGCCATGCTTATATTATATGTCAGCTATGGCTAAGCATTTTTCATACATTATTTTACCAGACTTACATTGCAATACTAAATGAAATAGCAAGTACTTGTTTTCTTTTCTTTTTTGGTTTTTCAAGATAAGGTTTCTCTGTAGCTCTTGTAGACCAGACTGGCCTCAAACTCACAGAGATCTGCCTGCCTCTCCCTCCCGAATGCTGGGATTAAAGGCGTGCACCACCACCGCCCGGCAAGTACTTGTTTTCTTATAGCTAACATGTCTCAACAACAAAAAAAATGTCAATTCTGTTCTTCCAAATTTTAGAGTATTGCCTTGGGCTACCCCTGAGCTCCTTTCTGATCCTTTTTTGCTTTTCCTTGTTCCTTCTCTTCCTCCTCCTCATAGCTCCTTATTCATGCTATGTTGTGTGTTTGTGTCGCTTCTGCTGTAGCAGACTGAGGTCTCTGGGAGTAGGGAGCTTCTTTGTGTTTCCTAGGGCCCAGTGCAGGCTCTGGCATAGAAAAGGAGCCACAAACATATTGGAAGGAGAAGGAAAGAATTGCTAATGTGTGTTTGGTAAGGATCCAGACTGCTGGGAATAGATGAGTGTGTGCATGCTGTAAAGATGCTCCATTGCAGCCTTTGCTTCTTCTTCAGGATGCAGATCGTGTTTACAGCGAAGGTACTCCCTCCAGCCTGTGCCGAAGAAGAAGATTCCAAACCGGTACTTAGGCCAGCCCAGCCCAGTTACACATCCACACCTCCTCAGACCAGGTAAGGCCTCTAACTAACAACCACTACTCTGTGTATATGCTCTGTCTAGGTAATGCTATGCATTAAAATTTTTCCTACTGGCTGTGTGTCATGATTATACACTGATAGTGTTCTAATGTTTTTGTTTGTTTGTTTGTTTTGTTTTTTGTTCTTTTCAAGATAGGGTTTCTCTGTAGCTTTGAAGTCTGTCCTGGAACTAGCTCTTGTAGACCAGGCTGGCCTCAAACTCACAGAGATCTGCCTGCTTCTGCCTCCCAAGTGCTGGGATTAAAGGCGTGTGCCACCACTACCTGGCAAATAATATTATTTTAATTAAGCTATAATTCAGAGTAACTAGTAAGAAGTATATATTCCAGAATTTTTGTATGGGTATTTTGTCTTCATGTATACCTGTGTACTACATATGTGCCTGTTGACCTTGGAGGCCAGAAGAGGACATTGTATCCCCTGGAACTGAAGTTAGAAATGGTTGTAAGCAACTGTGTTGGTGCTGGGGACTGAACTCAGGTATCTAAGAAAGCAGCCAGTGCTTTTACCCACTGACCCATCTCTAGCCTCATATTTCAGGTATTTTTAAACAAAAATTCTAAGTCATAGTTTCTAAAACTATTGTCTGTTGATCTTTTCTATTTGAAATATTAAACGTTCATTTGAGAATTTTAACAGAATTCTTCAATATGAATTGAACAAAATTTTCAGCTGTCTGCCACTGTGAGCAGCTGACTCAGTTGGTAGTGGGTCATGGGAAATATTGGGAAGGCTTCTTTTGTTTCTAGAGATGCTGCGAGAACAGGTGCCATTGCAGTTGCAGAGAGTAAGACTTGACTGGTTTTTGTTTTGTTTTGTTTGTTTTTGTCTAGGAAGGCGATGGTGCATATGTGACTGGTACTCCAGAAATGGGGTAGCAGGGTAAACCAAATGCTTTATAGAAAAATTTAGGGTTTTGAGGAAAATTACTTATTCCTTCCACCATGGGAAGTTAAACATATATTTCTTTAAGTTGCTATGAAAGCATGTATAGTAATAAAATAAATTCCCTTTAGAAATATGTTGCTCTTTCACTGTTTCCACTCAGTGAAGGATACCAGTGTGTCTCTCAGTGAGGACTTCCTTTGGCTGATTCCTCATCAGACTGGAATTCCTGCTAGGAAGTCGGCTGACACTCAGGAAATGCAGCTCACCACTGAAACACACAAGAAATCAGAGTTTTTCAAAGCTGTAAGGTAAGCATAATACTAGTCTGGTTGATAGTAAAGATTTTTTTTTAACCTGTCCTGCTACCTGTAGTTTCTGTTTAAAAGAAGAAGAAAGGGTAGAATTGATACTTAAGTTTTACCAGCTTTGAAATGATTGATTTCTTGTGGTGAAATACTTTTATGTGGTAAGCTGCATTTCCCAGGCCTTGAACCTCACAGTCATACGAAGATGAATTACTTAGTGTCTAAATTGTTTGCTCTCTACATATGTGCATATTTTTTTTTTACTTTTGCCTTCGTTACAGATTTGAATATTGTTCTGAAAAAAATGTTAAAAGCAACTTGAGGGCTGGAGAGATGGCTCAGTGGTTAAGAGCATTGCCTGCTCTTCCAAAGGTCCTGAGTTCAATTCCCAGCAACCACATGGTGGCTCACAACCATCTGTAAAGAGGTCTGGCGCCCTCTTCTGGCCTTCAGGCATACAGACAGAATATTGTATACATAATAAATAAATAAATTATAAAAAAAAAAGCAACTTGAAACAAAACACCAATATTTTAAAAACAACAACAACAGAAAGACACACCAATATATAGTCTCAATGCCCATCACATAAAACATGAAAATTTCCTTTAAAAAGAGAAAAATAGAAGCCAGGCAGAATAGGCCACCTTAAAATACCAATGTAGTTAGTTTCAGGAAAAAATTAAACTACAGGGCTGGAGAGATGGCTTAGTGGTTAAGAGCATTGCCTGCTCTTCCAAAGGTCCTGAGTTCAATTCCCGGCAACCACATGGTGGCTCACAACCATCTGTAATGAGGTCTAGTGCCCTCTTCTGGCCTGCAGACATACACACAGACAGAATATTATATGCATAATAAATAAATAAATAAATAAATATTTAAAAAATTAAACTACATACCTCCATCTTTCCATCCATTTTTGGTCTTTATTGCTCTTTTTTCTCTGGGTTTTCTGCTTGGCTAATTAAACATGTCCTTGCCCTCTTATTAGACCTGGTCCTAGCTGTCATGAAGACACTTCCTTCTTGGCTGCCATCTTAGAATTGATTGTACAATCTCTAGTCTTTTGGTTCATTAAAGTTGGTAGAAGGTCACCTTTGTCCCTAATTGATTTCACAAGACAAAATGCTAACTTTAATCCTTAATAATTACAGTTTCACAGAAGGCCAGAATGCCTACTCAGAAGAAATTTAGGCCATATTGACTGTTGGTTCTGTGGTCAAAGGCCATTGCAACTGCAAGTTTACTGATAGAGTACAAAGTTCATTCCTTACCTGATTTGCACTGTCCCCACCAGATGAAGAAAATGGCTCATTTTCTGCATGTTTTTTCTGTTGTGATTTATTACTCTACTGCTTTGAGATTGGAAGTTTGAAAGCATTTAGCTAATGATTATGCCAAGCTGTAGATAATTACCAATCTTGGGAAATTACAGCCAATATTTTAAAAACTTGTCAAACAATCATTCTTATGAACTAGATTTCATAAAGAAATGCTTTAAATGAGGCTGGGGAGATACCTTTAAATCAGACTGGGGCTGTATAGCTTGGCTGTGGTAAAATGCTTACCTAGTATGCCTAAGAACCCTGAAAACTGAGTGTAGGGATATACGCTTGTAATGCCAGCATGCTAGAGATGGAGGCAGGAGGATCAGAAGTTCAAACTATAATCAGTCTCTGCTTTTATGAAAGTGTATAGGCAGGGCAGTCCATTCTCAGAACCTCTCCCTGCTGCAGGGAACCTTGCTCGCCCTTCATAAACACACACATGCATGAACACATACATGCACGTGCACATACATTTGCTACTTGGGTAACTAGGAAATTTCCAGTGCAAACTTAGCACGACTAGTTATCAGAGTACAAAGTTGAGGTCTCTGCCTGCATTCTAGGAGACTTGGTAGGCCTGGTCTGAGAAGAAGAAGACAAATATGGGAATAGGTTCTTTGTTAATCTCACCAAACCAGGGTAAAGACCATTACCCAAATTCTTTAGTCAAAGTAAACAAGCTTTGTTTTCTCTCAGACAGGGCTATCTCCATTAAGTGAGGTTTGAGAAAATAGCATTGAACATAGGAAAAAAGTGAGGCTTCTATGGCCCAGAAAACTGCAAGGCTAAGGGGTTTCCATGGGTTTTTGGTTACATAGGAACTTGGCAGAGCATTTCAAAATTATTTGGCAGAGCATCTTATCAGGGTGGATATTAGGGTATAAGGTGTGGAATGTCAAATACCAGAAAATGGGTCAAGACCTGGCCAAATGAAAGTTCTGCAGAAAACAGGCAACAGGCATGAACTTATTTTGACCTTGTAATAAGATGACTTTTTTTTATTTTATTTATTTTTTATTTAAGATAACTTTTAATCTTAAAATGGAGTCAGGCTGGTCCATCATCTTTCTCATCCCACTGTTGCTTTGATTGATTGAGACTAGTCTATAGATCCTAAATTACCTCTATTTATTTATTACCAATTTTATCAATACAAGATTTTCAGTCTGTTCTAATCTCACTCCTGCTCGAACATGATCAAGAAAAGAATGCTTATTTTCTAAAGTTAGGTCTGTGTCTCATTTTGCTCTGTGCCTTTTTCACACAGCACTGTTCCATAGTTGTGTTTGCATATTTGCACATGAACACTGGCCACTACAGGGAGAATCGTAGCGCCACAGTCGGTGTGCAGATTAAATGAAGCAATATAGGATGGTTAATACTATACATGTAGCAAACACTCAGAAAACATCAATTGTTTTGTATTATGGGAAGCTGCCGCAAAAAGCAGAGCTCAGTCCGTGAGCTGAGACTCTCCAAGTCTGCCATGTGAATTCAGCAGGGAGGGCTGGAAATCCAAAGAGCAGATGAGAATCTAAAGACCCTCTTGCAGTGTCACAAAAAAGGAAGTATGGACAGAAACATACAGGAACATTTACAAGTCTTGTGGAGTAGCACATTCCAGCTTCCTTGAGATGGGAATATCTGTAGTACAGATCACTTCCCACTGTCCTTGATGTTTCTTTCTCAGATGAGGCTATTGGCAACAGCAAGTGAAGGCCAAAGGGATACACCTTGGTAAATTGCTCTTATTTATTTATTTATTTATGGGTTTTTTTGTTTTGTTTTGTTTGAGGCAGAGTTTCTCTGTAGACTGCCCTGAAACTGTAGATCAGGCTGGCCTCAACCTCATAGAGATCCGCCTGTCTCTGCATACCGAGTGCTGGGATTAAAGGTGTGCACCCCCACCGCCTGGCTAATTTTTAAGTTTTTATTTTTAGTTGTGTGAGTAGCTGTGTGGGTTTGTGCACATGAGTTGATATTTGGAGGTCAGAGGCATTGGAGCCACTGAACTAGAGTTCTAGGCCATCAGACATAGGAGCTGGAAACTAAACTTAAGTCTTCTACAAAAGAGTGTGTACTCTTGACCACTGAGCCATCTCTTCAGCCCCTAAATAGTTGCTTTATTGGTTCTTTTATACTTTGAAACATATAATAAAAGCAGGCAATTTCCATTTCCTGAAGATTTGTTGAGTCATCAACTCACAACCCTTTCCACAGATTGATTTATTTATTTATGTACTTATTTAGGTATTTTTGAGACAGAGCTTTTTAAATAACTAGTAACTTTTTGTTTGAGGGAGAGAGAAAAAAAATCTAGCCCTTTGAACTTTTATCTCAAAAGCTTGTATTTACTCACATGTTAAGAGACTGAAGACTCCTTAGGATTTGATCCTTAAGAACCACATGTATTGGGGCAGAAGCAATGGCTTTGTACCTTAGAGCATATGTTGCTCTTGCAGAGGACCCAGGTGGAAGCTGACAACCATCCATAATTTTAGTGCCCTCTGGCTGTGGGCACCAGACACATGCATGGTGGACATGCATACATACATATATGCAGGCAAACACTCATACAAAAGAAATAGCATAAGCCCGATGGTGGTGACACACATCTTTAATTCCAGCACTCAAGAGGCAGATATCTGAGTTCAAGGCCAGCCTGGTCTACAGAGCAAGTTTCAGGACAGCCAGGGCTACACAGAGAAACCTCGTCTCAAAATAAAATAAGCAATAAGGTATAAAAAGATAAAAGGACCACATACTTTGTTTAATGCCAGCAAGATATCTCAGTAGAAGGAAAGGCCTAAGCCCTGCAGATTGTCCTCTGAGCTACACATGTACACTGTGGCGTGTGCATGTCCACTGGCATACAAAGAAGTTAATGAGTGATGAATAAGGAATGTAATTTAAAATTTAAAGAGGGGGAGAACTACATGTTTATTTGATTCTAACAACAGCCTCAACAGGTGGATAGATCGTATTATAATTAAAACTACATGCTATTAGCAGTCAAGAATCTACTGTATTCTAATTATACTGTATCTTGGTAATATGGTGAACAGGGAAAAATCTATGTCCATGTGGAAATTGCGTTTTTACAAGGAAGTCATAGAGAAATAATGTATCAAAATATATTTAACATGTTAAAATTTCAAGAAACTATATCGTAGCACATAGTAATATTCTGTAAGAAGCTAAAGAGACGGCTCATCTGTTAATAGCACTGGCTGCTCTTGCAGAAGACCCAAGTATAGTTTCCAGCACCCACCAAGTGGCTCACAACCATCTGTAATTAGATCCAGGGGATCTAACACCTTCTGGTCTCTTGAGGGGACCAGTATACACGTGGTGCATGGACATACGAAAGCAAACACCCATGCACATAAAAATAAATGCTTGATAAACACTTCATTAGATGAATAAAAGAAGGAACCAACAATCTGTACAAAATCTTACAGGATTCTAATCATAATTTTTCAAATATTGACACATTTGACTACAATTTATAGTCAAAACCTGGATTATCATAATTCTCTGTGTGTTGTGTCATCAATTAAAGAAATGATCACAGATTTCTCCATCTGATAGTAAGGATTTTAAGTGTGGCCTTTCCAAAGCATCAACTGGCTTCATTTAATCATTTATTTACTTACTCATTTTACTGTTTCTAGGGGAGGTGACACCAGGACTGTCTCAGGTGGAATACGCACTTCGAAGACACAAACTGATGGCTCTGATCCACAAGGAAACCCAGGGGCACAGTGGGACAGACCACACAGTGGTGGTGCTCTCCAACCCTACGTACTACATGAGCAATGACATCCCCTACACATTCCACCAAGACAACAATTTCCTGTATCTGTGTGGGTTCCAAGAGCCTGATAGCATTCTGGTCCTTCAGAGCTGCTCTGGGAAGCAGTTACCATCCCACAAGGCCATGCTTTTTGTGCCTCGGAGAGACCCTGGTCGAGAACTGTGGGATGGCCCTAGATCTGGCACAGATGGAGCAGTAGCCCTAACTGGGGTGGATGAAGCCTACACCCTGGAAGAATTTCAACACCTAGTACCTAAACTGAAAGGTAAGGCCGTAAAATCAAATCACGGGCCCAGTTAGAATTCGGGACTTCCTTGGCCTGTAGTTGTTAATTTTCTTTTTCTTTTTTTTTGTTTGTTTGTTTGTTTTTTTGTTTTGATTTTTGTTCTTCGAGACAGGGTTTCCCTGTGTCACAGTCCTAGCTGTCCTGGAACTAGCTCTTGTAGACCAGGCTGGCCTCGAACTCACAGGGATTCACCTACCTCTGCCTCCCAAGTGCTGGGATTAAAGTCGTGCGCCACCATGGCCTGGCTTTGTTAATTTTCTTTTCCTTTCTTCCTTCCTTTCTTTCTTTCTTTCTTTCTTTCTTTTTTAATTGTGTATACAGTGTTCTGCCTGCATGCCAGAAGAGGACACCAGATCTCATTGTAGATGGTTGTTAGCTGCCATGTGGTTGCTGGGATTTGAAATCAAGGCCTCTGGAAGACTAGCCTGTGCTCTAGTCTTCTCTCCAGCCCCATTGTTAATTTTCTAAAATAATTCTCCTAGTAATGTTTCTTTGGCCATCATGAAAAGAGTCATGTCTTTTGTAAAAAGCAAAACTATTGCTAAATGTGGTGACACATGCTGTATCCCAACGCTCAGGGAGACTGGGACATGAGGGTCTCTGATTGTATCCCAGCGCTCAGGGAGACTGGGACATGAGGGTCTCTGATGAGTTTGTTGTTGTTGTTGTTGTAGCTGTTAGTTTTTTGAGACAGTATTTCTCAGTGTAAACATCCCTGGCTGTCCTAGAACTTGCTTTGTAGACCAGGCTGCCCTTGAACTCACAGAGATTCACCTACCTCTGCCTCTTAAATGCTGAGATTATAGGTGTTTGCCCCAGGAGGCAGAATTTGAATCATTGAGTTCTGGGATTAAAGGTATACTCCAGTCACCTGCTCTCTGGAAGTTTTAAGATCAGCCTAGATTAAATGATGAGGCCTGTCTTGGACTTTGGCTGGGGGAAGCCACATAAATACTGAGCACAAGGCATTTTCTCTCTGGCCTTTTAATTTCTTACGTTAGTTACTACCTTTGTTGCCTCCCGAGTGCTGGGTTTAAAGGCATGCACCACCACCACCCAGCAACATATTTATTATTGATATGCTGTTTATGTTTTATTTTAGAAGGAACTTGGGGCTCATGTACTAGACAAGTGTTTTGCCAGTGAACTATTTCCTATTGTTAGAAATTTTTTTCAAAAATGTTGGGGATTTTTTTTTTCTCACTGTGGCTTTTTGAGGCTTGTCTCATGTAGTCCAGGTTGGCTTTGAACTCACTATGTAACTGAGTCCTGGTCCTCTCTTACACCTCCCAGGGTGTTATTACAGTAATGCAATGTCACACCCAAGCCAGTGTTAGTTTAATGTATGTTATTGCTTGGTGCTGGAGGCTGAACCAAGGCTCTCATTAGTGCTAAGCATGCTTTCCACCACTGAAGTCCCCCTTCAGCTTCTGTTGGTTCTAAACTTATTTGGCTTCCCATTTTAAGCGGAGACAAGCATGGTTTGGTATGACTGGATGAAGCCTTCTCATGCACAGCTTCACTCGGACTACATGCAGCATCTGACCGAAGCCAAAGCCAGAAGCAAGAACAAGGTTCGGGGTGTCCAGCAGCTAATCCAGCGCCTCCGACTAGTTAAATCTCCTGCGGAGATTAAGAGGATGCAGATTGCTGGGAAACTGACATCAGAGGTATGGAACTATTGAAAATATTTCTTTGTCAGATCACAAAACTCAAGTTCTTCATGTTTAGTAGGGCCTTTAAGGTCATATACCCATTGTAGTAACTTCAGAAGTCGAATTTATCTAACTTCTGCAATATGTTTAGTGAATATTAATAGATTTTCTATACTGCAATAATAGGTTTCTAACTGACACAGTAAGCCAGGTCAAGCTGAATTGAAAAGGCAAAAGCACAGGTAGATCTGAGCAAAGCAGCCTCCAGAGATCAGGGCAAGAGAAGTCACAGGCAGAACTAAGGCAGGGAGCTTATGTACCCTGTAGGTGAGGGGTGATGGCATGTCTCCACAACTGGGTTTCTGCCCAAGTATGGTCAAAAGCTGCTGGCTTTAGGTGAGATCTGGGCTTTTTGGCACCTTTTCTTAGTTGGAGATTCTCTGACAGGGTGGGGTTTGGAGAGAGGGGAATGGGGCTTTCTGGATCTGTTGGACTCTAGCATCCAAACACCGAGAAGGAATCACCCCCAGAGACCACCTCACACACCACAGCCGATGCAAAAGCATGAGGATTTTATTAATTCTGTCATGACAGGGTCCCTCAGCATTCGGGAAGCCGAGAGACCTCGAATAGCTTGTACAGTCTACTTTTAAAGGGGCCACAGAAGCAAGGGGGGTAGTTCTTTGACTATTCTGATTGGCTTATTTGAAAGGGCTATTACCAATAATTGACTGGAGAGCTGTTGCCAGATCAGATGAGGTAAGAGGTCATTTTGACCCGTTTCCCAGGGGACTGAATCAAAACATACTTATATGGGTAATTGTTCAGGAACTGAGCACGTGTGAGTGTAACTGTTAGGTCCTTGGTTCCCAGGGGAGGAGGGGAAGCACTATGGCACAGAGGCTCAGAGGATTCAGAATTGTCAAAAATGGCTTCAGGATTGTCTTAAAGTTTTACAGATCAAGCAAGAGTGAGCTGGTGGTTCCAGTCGATCAGCCCAACCTTTTGGGGTATATAGGCACTGGTTCAAATCTGGCTACTTCCTATTGGCGTGGGACACTTTGGGGAGGCAGAGTCAGGAAGTGGTGGACTCGTGCTCAGTGGGAGTTATAGGTGAAGCAGCTTGGTATTCTGGTTGTTTTGTTTCTGAGATAGGGTCTCTCTATGTAACCCTGGCTGTCCTGGAACTCTGTAGACCAGGCAAACCTTAAATTTAGAGATCTGCCTGCCTCTGCCTCTGCCTCCCAAATGTTGGGATTAAAAATTTACACAACGTCCAGCAAAGATTTTATTTTTGTTTGTTTGTTTTTGTTTATTTGTTTTGTTTTTCGAGACAGGGTTGTTCTGTGTAACAGCCCTAGGTGTCCTGGAACTTGTTCTGTAGACCAGGCTGGCCTTGAACTCACAGAGATCTGCCTGCCTCTGCCTCCCAAGTGCTGGAATTAAGGCAGTTATCTCTTAAGATAACTGGAGAGATAAGATTGCTTGCTGTGCAGTTATGAGGACTGTAATTCAAATCCCACAAACACCTGTCATTCCGGCTTTGAGAGATCTGGTGCCTTCTTCTTACCTCCACACAGCACAGGTCCAAACACCCTACATACATGTGCACATACACAAACACAAATATTTAGAAATAAAAATAAATTTATTGTCTGGAGATAGTGGCGCTTGTTTTAATCCCAGCACTCGGGAGGCAGAGGCAGGTGGATCTCTGTGAGTTTAAGTACAGCCTGGTCTACAAAGCAGGATCCAGGACAGCCAAGGCTACACAAAGAAACCCTGTCTTGGGTGGGGAAAAGTTAAGATAAATAAATTTATAATTATTTTGAGTGTATGGTGTTGTGCCTGCATGTATGTCTGTGCATGCAATGCCCAAGGAATTCAGAACCGGGGTTCTCCTGGGCCAGCAGTTACAGATGTTACAGATTGCCTTGTGGATTCTGAGGATGAAAGTGGGTACTCCGGCTAGGCAGTGATAATGCACACTTTTAATCCTAGCCCTCAGGAGGCAGATGGAGGTGGATCTCTCTTTGAGGCCAGCCTAGTCTACAGAGTGAGTTCCAGAACAGCACAACTCGTAATTTCACTGAAGCTCTCTTACTTGAAAACATGCTGAATCCACCGGGCTTAGGTCATGGGGTGATAGGAACAGCCACACTGATTCAGTTGTACCGCAACCATCTCCCTGGCCATCCACTGTGCACTTTTGAACTATTAACAATATTTGTCTTCAAGGGCAGAGGTAACACTCAGAGATCTCTGTGAGTTTGAAATCTACCTGGTCTGCATAGCAAGCTCCAGGCCAGCCAGGGATACATAATGAGACCCTGTCTCAAAAAAAAAAGCCTGCTGAATTAGACCAACTAGTTCCTTTCTTTGCCAGTGACTTAAGTATCTGATTGTTCATCTTATGTCTGTTCATCTGCAATAATAAAGCAAATAGCTATTTTACACATATTATAAGAGAGGGGGTAGAGCAGTGAATAAGTTTTTTGGGTTTTGTTTTTTTTTATGGGTTTTTTTTTTTTTTTTTTTTTTTTTTTTTTTTGAGACAGTGTTTCTCTGTGTGGCCCTGGCCTGGAACTAACACTGTAGACTGAGCTATCCTCAACTGAGATTCATCTGCTTCTGCTTCCTGACTGCTGAGATTAAAGACATGTACCACCACAGCCAGCTCTAACTTTTTGCCGTCATATTTTAGCGCTTTTATCTAAATCACAATTAATGACTGGTTAAACAGTGTTTATTCACATTATTGTTAATTTGCTTACTCTCATTTGTATTTCTGCATATAGCCAAAAATCGTGTGCTACCTCTTCAGTATTTGTTAGGTTAATGGCTCTCTCTCTCTCACTTATGGCTATTGAGTACTAGAGATTTGTAAGTCCTTCACCCTGAAGGGCATCTGGGTCAGTGACAAAAAGAATATTGTTCTGATGCACTAAGCATTTCTTCACACAGAGCATCTCTTGGGCTTTTGTAGCATCTGTTGATTGGTTCCCATCACCACAGCAATAATCTTGCCTTTTTTTTTAATTATTATTGAATTTACTTTTATTTTCTCTATTTTTTACTTAACTCTTACTTAAGGAGAGGGCATTCATATTGGACATGTGAGGAGATCAAAGGACAACAGGTGAGATTCAGTTTTCTCCTTCCACCATGTGGGCTGTGTGACTCAAACTCGGGTCCTTAGGCGCAGTGGCAAAGAGCTTCACCCACTGAGTCATCTCACTGACCTTTATGGTCTACATTTAACCTGTACAGAAGGTTGATGACGTATTTGTCAGCCTCAAAACAAGTCTACAAAGAGTAACATTATTTATTGAGAATTGCACATAACAAGGATATGCAAACTGTGGGTCTATTCAAAATGTAACAGGTTTTCTGTTAGGCCACTGACCAGCTCCCAAATCATGACATGGAGACTTCTTATTAGTTAGGAATGCTTGGCCTTACCTTATGCTTGTTTCTTGCTAGCTCTTATGACTTAATTTCTCCTGTTTCTCTTCATCTACATTTGCCTTGAGACTTTTTACCTTTCTTTCTTTCTTTCTTTCTTTCTTTCTTTCTTTCTTTCTTTCTTTCTGTATATTTTACTTTCCTGCTGTCTCCATGTCTGGATGTCTGGCAACTGCCTGGCTTCTGGCCCCAGGCTGGGTCTCTCTTTCTCCCTCATTCTCTTCCCCTCTGCTCCTCTCTTTCAAGCCTAGTTTTTTCCTCCTAATTCTCTCTGCGTGCCAGGCCTTCCTGTCCCTCTCCTGCCTAGGTGTTGGCCATTCAACTTTTTATTAGACCAATCAGGTGCATTGGGCAGGTAAGGTATGTAAATAGATGTTTCCTGTCCCAGCTGCTGAGTCCCCGATAATCACTCAGAGGCTTATATTAATTACAAATGCTCAGTTGATAGCTCAGGCTTGTTACTAGCTAAAACTTAATTTAAATTAACCTATTTCTGTTCATCTGTATTGACACGTGATTCCTGGCTTTACTTGTCCTCTGGCATGTCTTGTTTCCTGGGCAGCTGGCTAGCATCTCCCCATTTCACCATCCTTCCCATCATTCTGTTTGATTTTCCCACCTAACTTCCCAGCTACCAACCTATCAGCTTTTTATTAGCCAGTGAGAGTAATACATATTCATAGTGTGGAAAAGGTTTGTTCTAGAGCTTTTCTCTTTTTGTCTAAATAAAAATGAAGGTTTTAACCTTAATATATTAAAACTATATATAACAAAAAGTTATTAAGAATTACAGTAACAGTATATAGATAATATAATATAATCATATTCTATGATTAATAGTGTTACTTCATTCTTGTGATTGGGTTCTCTTTGTAGCCCATGCAAGCCGTGAACTCATAATAATTCTCCTGCCTCAGCTTCCCAAGGTCTGGGAGTGCAGGTGTGAGTCAACATGAATTTTCTTCCCTGAAACTGCCATACTGTTTTCTACTTTGATTGGGTTATTTTAATTGTTGTTGAGCTACACATCGACCTTATTTATTATTACTTATATGTTTATGGGCCCATATGATATGGCCCTGCATGTGCATGCAGGTCAGCAGACAGCTCTGTGGAGTTGTTTCTCCTCCAGGAATTGACCTCAGGTTGTCTGGCTTCACAACAAGTACTCTGATGAGTGTCTTACCTCTCTAACAGTAAATACCCTTTGATACACTGGGGGTTTTTTCTAATTTTTATGAAGTCCAGTTTGTCTTTTTATTGTTACCTGCACTTTTGGTATCATATCACGGGGAAGAAAATCACTGATCAAGTCACTGTTAAAAAGCACTTCATAGGCTGGGCGATGGTGGCGCCCGCCTTTAATCCCAGCACTCAGGAGGCAGAGGCAGGTGGACCTCTGTGAGTTCGAGGCCAGCCTGGTCTACAGGGCAAGTTCCAGGACAGGTCCTTTTTTTAAAGATTTTATTTATTTATTATGTATACAACATTCTGCCTCCATGTATGCCCGCATGCCAGAAGAGGGCGCCAGATCTCATTATAGATGGCTGAGAGCCACCATGTGGTTGCTGGGAATTGAACTCAGGACCGCAGGAAGAGCAGCCAGTGCTCTTAACCACTGAGCCATCTCTCCAGCCCCCCAGGGCAGGTCTTGAAAAACAAAAAAAAACACTTCTTAGAATTTTGTAGGTTTAGCTAATATGTTTAAGTTGGTCATCCATTTTAAATACATTTTTGTATGTGGTAAAGGGCTAATCTAATTTTTTTTTCTCTTTGAGACAAGATTTCTCTGTGTAGTTTTGGCTGTCCTGAATATCACTTTGTAGACCAGGCTGGCCTGAACTCACAGAGATCCACCTGCCTCTGCCTCCTCAATGTTGGGATTAAAGGTGTGTGCCACCACCACCTGACTGCTCCACAACTTCCTAGCCTAACCTAATTTTTGGTATGTCTTTTTCTTAGTTTTGTTTCTTTTGTAAAGTGTTGAACTTACTTACTACTATTTTATATCTAGGATATCAGTAACAAAACTTTTGTTTGTGAAAGGTCTCAATAAGTAGCACGAACTAACCTTAAGCCTTCCAAGTGTTGGGATTTCAGATGCCTGGCTGATACAGTTATTACTCCTTTTTACATGTTTCTGGGGTTCCACAGCTGACTCATGTAGTCTACTGGAGGTGCCTTTTCAGTCACCCCTAAGTAAGAAATGTGTTGTTCTGTAGCATCGCAGGCATTAGTAGCATTTCTGCATCTTTAGTGTACATTTATCTGACCAAAGAGGGGCACGATTCACCCATTTCAGGGCAGAGAGGGGATGGCCATTTCTTTTCATGCTTGGTTTTTGAGGTAGGGTTTTTACTGTATAGACCAGGCTAACCCTGAACTGAAAATCCTACCCAGACACCCAAATGCTGTTCTCAGTGCTGTGTAGCACAATTCCTGGTTTATGGGTATGCACAGTAGAATGCCCTCTTAATCAGTTTTGGTAAATTAGGCACTTCTGTGAAATAGGATGAGGACACACTTAGCCTGATCAGCCCATTACTTTTTTGTTTTATTTTGTTTTGTTTTTGTTTTTCAAAATAACCTCGGCTACTCTGGAACTCCCTTTGTAGACCAGGCTGGCCTTGCACAGAGATTTGCCTGCCTTTACCTTCCAAGTGCTGAGATTAAAGGTACCCATGACTACTTAAAGCAAGGGATCTCACACAGTGTTGAACATATTGGTACACAACTTTAATTCCAGCACTTGGGAGGCAAAGGCATATGTCCGTGAGTACAAGGCCAGCCTGGTCTACATATTGAGTTCCAGGCCAGCCAGAGCTACTTTGTGAGGATCTTTGTGAGTTCAAGGCCAGCCTGTTCTACAGAGTTAGTTCAAGGACAGGCTCCAAAGCCACAACCATCTGTAACTCCATTTCTCAGGGACTCAATGATCTCTCCTGACCTCCATGGACATTGCACCCATGTGATATACAGACATACCTACTGGCAAAGCATACATACATATAAAAATTTTTTAAATTAAAAACAACTCAGATTTCACAAATCACAGGTCAATATTTTTAAAATTTATTTATTTTACGGGTATTTTCATGCGTGTAATTATGTGTATAATGTGCACACCTGTGGCCCATGGAGGTCAGAAGAGGGCACTAGAGTCCCTTGAACTGGAGTTAGGGTGGGTATGAGCCACCATGTGAGTGGAACCAAGCTTGGGTCCTGCAAGAGAAAAAAATGCTCTTGACTTCTGAGCTCTCTCTCCAGCCCAAACAGGTAAATCTCTTTATTTTTTTTTCTTTTAAATTTGTGTGCCTGTGTTGAGCATGGTGATATAGGCCTTAGCATTCAGGAGGCAGAGGCAGGAGGACCTCTGCGAGTTTAAAGCTACCCTGCTCTACATAGGGACTTTGAGGCTAAGCAGAGATGCATAGTGAGCACCGGTCTATTAAATAAATGAGAGAGTAAGAAAATACACTAGAGAAAGAGGTATGCACATGCCTGAGAAGACAGAGCATGGATTTCAGGAATTAGGATTATAGGTGGTTGTAAGTCATTTGGCATGGGTCCTGCAAAGTAAAGTGGTCCTCTGCAGTAGCAGCAAATGCTCGTCATCCCTGGACTGTCTTTCTCCAGTCTGCAAGTCAATTTATTTTGTTTTTGTTTTTTTAATTTTTGTTTCGTGTGTGTGTGTGTGTTTTGTCTGCATGTTTGTCTGTGCATCTTTACATGCAGTGCCCACAGGGCCAGAAGAGTCTATTGTGAGCCAATGTGTGGGTGCTGGGAGTCAAACATAGGTCCTCAGGAAGAGCACCAAGTACTCTTAATCACTGAGCCATCTCTCCAGCCCCAACAAGTCAGTTTCCTTTTTTCTCTGTGTAACCACCCTGGCTGTCCTAGAACTCACTCTGTAGGCTAGACTGGCTTCAAATTCACAGATACGCCTACCTCTACCTCCCAAGTGCTGAGATTACAGCCCTTGCCCCCACCACCTGGCACCTCTCTCCCTTTCTTGAGATCAGAGACCATGTTATATGTATTTATAAACTTCCTGGCCCCAGTGACATTAAAGGTGTATACCACCACCCGGGTGCAGATCATTTTTGTTGTTGTTGTTTGTTTGTTTGTTTTTGTTTTTCAAGGCAGAGTTTCTCTGTGTTGCGTTGGTGCCTATCCTGGAACTAGCTCTTATAGACCAGACTGGCCTCTGCCTCCTGAGTGCTGGGATTAAAGGCATGCACCACCACCGTCCCAGCTTGACACCACCTTCTTGCCCCTAGGGTCCTTCCCTCACATGTACAAGCCCACACAACTTACAAGTCTAATTAGAAATCTAAAATAATAAGCCAGGCATGGTTGCTCTCACATTTAATTCTAGCACTCAGGAGGCAGAGGCAGGTAGATCTCTGAGTTAGAGGCCAGCCTGGTCTACAGAGCAAGTTCTAGGACAGCCAGGACTACACAGAAACCCTGCCTCAAAACAACCAAGAGAGAGAAGAGAAGGAGTCGTGTAGTTTCCTTTTTCACATTGGGTGCTAAGAAACTAAGATAAATTTGTGGCCCACTTATAAGTAGCCATAGTCATCATGATAATCTTTGTGGTTCAGAATGAATATTTTCAACTCCTTTCCACACCTCAGAGCTTGTTTTAGCTCTAAATTTAGCCTGTCGTGTCATGTTTTAAATATCTGTATAAGCTAATCAATATATTTTCTGCAGCCCTGGGAGTGTAGCTAAGTAATAGAGCACACCTGGGTTAATCACTTGCACCATAAATGTGTGTGTGTGTGTGCGTGTGTGTGTGTGTGTGTGTGTGTGTGTGTGTCTAAAAACTAAGTATGGTTGTGAATTGCAAGTATATATACCAATAAAAATAGACATACACACGGGTGTGGCTGTCCCAGAGAATCAGTATTCTGGGCCATTGTTTCTCAGGGGAAGTATTTTTGTCCCTTTTGTAGTTGCCATATCTGGTGTTTGAATATGCAGGATGCTATTGACATCCTACATTGATTTTATGTGAGTGTTTTGCGTGTGTGTGTGTGTGTGTGTGTGTGTGAGAGAGAGAGAGAGAGAGAGAGAGAGAGAGAGAGAGAGAGATTGTACCACAGGCTTGCTTGCTGCACACAGAGACCAGAAGAACACATCAGATCTTCTGGGTGTGGAGTTACAGATGCTTGTGAACTGCCTTGTGGGTGCTGGGAATCACACTCAGAACCTCTGGAAGAGCATCCAGTACTCATAACCACTGAACCCATCTCTCCCAGCCCTAATTTTTAAAAATAAAAAAGTACTGAAGTTGGGAAACCCTGCTGTAGACTAGGCCATTCATTCAGTCCTTGATTTCACACAGTAGAACTGCAGACACATCTTGTTACATGACACGTGCTGCTTCCTCTTTTGTGCAGCTCTGTCAGAACACCTGGGAATAATTAGCTCCATCAGTGATAGCGGTTTCTTCAGCTTCACACTTGTGGAGACTAGGAGTTCTCACGCTCAGAGTGGCACCTCTCAACTGCTAATCCCGTTCTTGAGGGGGCAGACCCTGTGATGCATCACTTCAAGGGCCCTGACCTTCCTACCACCCCAGAGAGGATTAGATTTTTCTTTTTTTAAAGATCTACTTATTGCTGGGCAGTGATGGCACATGCCTTTAATCCCAGCACTTGGGAGGCAGGGGCAGGCGGATTTCTGTGAGTTCAAAGTCAGCCTGGTCTATAAGAGCTAGTGCCAGGACAGGCTCCAAAGTTACAGAGAAACCCTGTCTCGAAAAAAAAATTATTTATTTTGTACATGTGTCTGTTACTTTCATTTTTCTAATTAACTTCTAGAGACCCTCCTGGCTCTGCCTCCTGGGTGCTTGTATAAAAACATGTACTGATGGTTGACTCAGCATGAGTTTTGGAGAAGACATAAGACTTTACAGAGTGCTGGCTCTAACATGTTTATTCTGAGTGGGAAGGTTGAGCGCCCTAACTCTAAATCGGTCATCAGTCAACTATTCCGGCGAGCAATGTTTCTTTTCCCTCCTGAAATTTTATAATACTTAGTCATAGCATCTGGTTGAGAAAACTCTGTAGCTCTGGCTGGCCTGGAACTCACTCTGTAGACCAGACTGGCCTTGAACTCAGATCCTCTCCTGGGTGCAGGGATTAAAGGCTTGTGTCCCCATCCTACCCCCAGCTGGGAAAAGTGTTCTTTATTTGAACCCCAACATTTTGAATATTTGAGTGATAGATAAAATGAAACTGTATTTGGGGCTGAAGAGATAGCTCAGTTCTTAAGAGCACTGGCTGCTCTCCAGAGGACCTGGGTTCATTTCCCAGCACCGACATGACAGCTCACAGCTGTCTGTAAGCTCAGTTTTAAGGGACCCTCACTAGGAAGTACATGCAGGTGAACAAATGTAACCATAGTCCTCCCCCTTCCCTCTCTCTCCAGGCCTTCATAGAGACCATGTTTGCCAGTAAAGCTCCAGTGGATGAAGCCTTTCTCTACGCAAAGGTGAGCTTCACATAGCAGGAGATGGCCTGTTGGGGCAAATGTGTAAGTGAGGTCACTGGTTCCCAGGTGGCAGGCATCAGCTTGCAGGCAGGTAGAGTAGTGGCAGCTCATCCTCCTCGTGTTGTTGCTAACTTACTCATCTAAAGCACGTGGTGTTCCCGTGAAGAAAAGTGTGAACGGAGACCAGCACTGAGTACCTGTAAAGGAAGGGAGACCTGAAACAGCCCTTAGACGGAGCCTTCGGAGTGTACTGAAGGTGGCAGAATGTAGTTTCCCAGCATGCTTTTCCACTTAACCAGAACATTTAGGTTAGTAACTATTTACAGAACTAAAATTAGCCATTTTAAGCCGGGCAGTGGTGGCGCACGCCTTTAATCCCAGCACTCGGGAAGCAGAGGCAGGCGGATCTCTGTGAGTTCAGTGCCAGCCTGGTCTACAAGAGCTAGTTCCAGGACAGGCTCCAAAGCAACAGAGAAACCCTGTCTTGAAAAACAATAAACAAACAAACAAATAAATAAATAGGGCTAGAGAGATGGCTCAGCGGTTAAGAGCACTGACTGGTCTTCCAGAGGTCCTGAGTTCAATTTCCAGCAACCACATGGTGGCTCACAAACATCTGTAATGAGATCTGGTGCCCTTTTCTGGCCTGCAGGCATACGTGCAGACAGAACACTGTATACATGATAAACATTTAAAAATAAATAAATAAAATAAGCCATTTTAAGGCATTGATAAAAATATAAGCCATATATTGATTAGTTGATAAGAATAGCCTTGCATGTGTTTTTGGACTCAGCCTTCTTTACAGATTTTCTCTGTCTTCTGAACTTCCTTTGAAAACCATGGGAAGCTTAAATTACAGGAGATTAAATAATAAGGTTGTTGCATGTCAGAATGTTTAGGAAATGAACACATGTGGTCAGGAGTTCAGAGTCATCCTCAGGTATATAGTAAGTTTGAGGTCAATCTGGGCTACGTGAGCTCCTGTCCTTACTAAAGCTGGATGACAGGATTGATGTGAGAGGGCGTTTGTAGACCAGAATATAGAACATCGGGAAGAGTCAGAAATGTGCTGAGTTGGTGGCATGAAATGGTTGCTTAGGTATGGCCAAGTGTTCCAGTAATAACTTAGAGTAAGTACCTCTGGTGGTTGAAAACAGCCTGGGCTGGGACAGTTCCACAGAAACCGTGTGAGTCACACTTTGTTCTTTTTCACAGTTTGAATTTGAATGCCGGGC
The DNA here is from genome assembly GCF_018167655.1 of Microtus oregoni. NCBI lineage: Eukaryota > Metazoa > Chordata > Mammalia > Rodentia > Cricetidae > Microtus > Microtus oregoni. Next base: position 15,596,732 of record NW_024543081.1, read on the forward strand.
CCGAGGTGCCGACGTCTTAGCCTACCCACCAGTGGTTGCAGGCGGTAATCGCTCAAACACTTTGCACTACGTGAAGAACAATCAGCTCATCAAGGTATTCGGAATGCCCTGTGGTCTGCTCCCCAAGAGGCTCGGGTTTCCCAAACTCACTGCTCTTCCTTCCCTCGCAAATGGAATGCCATTGAAAAGCACTTTTTATTTCTAAAATGGTCTGTGGATATTATTTCATTAGTCCTTGGAGTAGCCCTGTCAGGTAGGAACATTTTCTAGCATACTTAGTGGGTGAAAAAGATAGTTGTTAAATGTTAGCAAGCCATAGTACACAGGCAGGGTGTGAGGCAGCACTGGGTGGACCAGGCGGGGTAGCCTCCAGAGTGCTGCGTGTGAAGCAGCCTGTGGAGCTGCTAAAGCTGGTATTTCTTTATGGGCTTCCTTAGCCTACTGGTTCAGGCTCTTTTTTTTTTTTTTTTTTTTTTTAATTTATTGTGGTAATGATTGTGTCTTTGTTTTGTCTTTTTTGGATGGTTGATATGGGTGGTTTAGAGACAGGGTCTGATGTAGCCAAGAATGACCCTGAGCTTTCTTGTGTGCCTCTCTCTCTAGTGCTAGGATTACAGGTGGATGCCATCATCCAGTTCTATGTAGTTCTGGGGATGGAACCCAAGGCTTTGTCATATTAGACTCTACTGAGCTACATTCTAGTCCATACCGTAGGTTTTGTTTTTTGGGTTTTTTTTTACCAATACATACTTAACATAATTTGACTTTGTTTTTGAACTTTGTTTGTTTGTTTGTTTGTTTAAAATATTTGTTTATTTATTATGTATACAATATTCTGTCTGTGTGTATGCCTGAAGGCCAGAAGAGGGCACCAGACCCCATTACAGATGGTTGTGAGCCACCATGTGGTTGCTGGGAATTGAACTCAGCACCTTTGGAAGAGCAGGCAATGCTCTTAACCTCTGAGCCATCTCTCCAGCCCTGTTTTTGAACTTTATATAACTTCAGAATGTTTAGGAGCGGAGTATTATTGTTGGCAGGATGCTACTCCATGGTTTAGACTAGCTTAGAATTCTCTTGTGTAGCCCAAGCTGGCCTCAGACTTGTAGCAATCCTCCTGCCTTGGTCTCTCTCCCAAGTGCTGGCATTACAGCATGCACACCATGCCCGGCTTTGAAGCCATTTCACAGCACTTCCAGTGGCACACAGCTGCAGTTGCTCTGCGGTAGTTTGACTGTGTAGAACAACAGGCGGTCTAAAGGGTTAAGTCAGTTCGCATAGGACTGAGACGTGATGTGATGGCTTTCCCTCTTGTGCTGTTACAAGGCCCACTGGAGTGCTCTGTGGCTACTCAACAGCTTGAACTGCAAGGCCATTGTAAGACTAGGCCACCTTTCCTACTAAGCTAGACAGAATGTCATGGAAATTAGTACATTACAATATTTCACATTTTTATTTAGAAGCATCATTAGTTTCATAAAACTAATGATATATATACTTAAGTAAGAGAGTTTTGGAGGTGGAATTAAAGAGACAAGTCTTATCATGTGGCCCAGGCTGTCTGCAAACTCCTCGCCTTTAGCTGTCATTCTTTGTCAACCTTCTGAGAGTAGCTGGGGCACCAGGCATGCGCAGTGTTTTTTGGGTCTTATATTATTGTTTGCGTTGCTAAGGGTCAGACTTGGGGTGCCTTGGATGCTCTGCCACTGAGCTATATTGCACAAACACAATTGTTTGTTTTTGTTTTGTTTTTTATTTCATTTACATTTAATTAGACATCCCATTCTCAGAATTTGTTAAAAACAAAACCAAATTGTTTTCTATTCTTTTTTGTAATTAAATTAAAATTTAATTAAAATTAAAATTGTTTCACAATTTTTTTAAAGATTTATTTTTATGTACATTGGTTTATTGCCTGCTCATATGTCTGTGTGAGGTGTCGGATTCCTGGAACTGGAACACTACAGACAGTTGTGAACTACCATGTCGGTGCTGGGAATTGAACCCAGGTCCTTTGGAAAAGCAGCCAGTGCTCTTAACAACTGAGCCATCTCTCTAGCCCAATAATTGTTATTTTTAAGTGACTTTAATACTATAAATTTTTTTCTTAACTTCTTAATGAGATAATAGACATTTATATGCTATTTCCAAATTTATAATGTTATTGTTTGTGCCCTGGCATATAAGAAATCAAGTTCTTCCAAGGGACACGTAAGAGTGGAATGTCTGGGTTGAAAGATGCGCATGTTTGCATCTTGGATAATACCAGACATTTCCAAAGTGATTACGGCAATTAAATTTCTTTTCCTGAGATAACTTTATACATTTTTCTACCACCTTGTTTGTTTTGCTTAAGTCATGGTCATATCTAAATCCGCTTCATAATCATAGTTACTATATCTTTTCTCAAAAAGAAGTATCACTGGGACAGTTACTTTAAGAAGTAAAGATGCCAGTGGGCTTATGTGGTGTGCCTTTAATCCCAGTCCTCTGAAGACAAGGATAGGCAGATCTCTAGTATGAGTTTGAGGCTAGCCTGGTCTTCATAGTAAGTTCTAGGCCAGCCAGGGCTACATAGAGAACTCAAAAATCCAACTTGGTTTTATGTAAATTAATTTATTTCTGCTTTCTATATCTATACGTTTATGTATTTAATCTGTTGTCAGTGTCTCAGATGTAATTAAGGTATTATCTTTCCTGTGTTCTATATGTTCATTCCTTACTCCTTCAAGGTCTCTAAAATAGATGTGTCCTACACCTTTTCATTCTGTTCTCTATTTCATGCTTCCCCTTGCCTCGACTTCATCATGTTCTAGGTGATTGTGTTAGGTATATCTACCAGTGTTGGTATGTGTCTTACTTGCTATTAACTTAGCCCACTATTGCCAGGTCTAGGTTTTTGTTTTTGTTTCTGAGATAGAGAATTGCTATATAGTACCAGCTAGCCTGGAACTCACAGAGATTTCCCTGCTTCTGCCTCCTGAGTGCTAAAATTGAAGGTGGGTATCACCACACCCAGCCTTGGGTTATCTGTTTTTAAGCAAAAGTCTTTCCAATATCTCTTATATAATGTGAATGTTTTATAAAGTGTTTTGTACAGGGCCAAGTTAGCTTTTAACAGGGACTTTATTCCATCCTGTTGCCATTTCTTCCGTCCTCCACCCTCACCTCCACCCCAGACAGGGTTTCTCTGTGTAGCCCTTGCTGTCTTGTAACTTACTCTGTAGACCAGGCTGACCTCAAACTCAGAGATCCACCTGCCTCTGCCTCCTGAGTGCTGAGGGATTTTTTTTTAAATATTTATTTATTATGCATACAATATTCTGTTTGTGTGTATGCCTGCAGGCCAGAAGAGGGCACCAGACCTCATTACAGATGGTTGTGAGCCACCATGTGGTTGCCGGGAATTGAACTCAGGACCTTTGGAAGAGCAGGCAATGCTCTTAACCACTGAGCCATCTCTCCAGCCCTAGTGCTGAGGCATTAAAGGCATGTGCCACCACTACCTGACAAATACCATCATTTTTATGCCAAAGTTTGTTTTTATTTCTGTATGGCAAGGATATGACCTACCTTTAAGGGTTATGAGTTGATCAGGACAAAGACACTCAACATTTTCTTCTTTCCCACATGTATTGTGACAGCAGCAAAGGAATGCTAAAATTAAGAGCTAAAAGTAGTGAATCTGTGTTCGTTCATGGCCAGCCTCTTCTATATAGAAAGTTCCAGACCAGCCAAAACTACACATAGAGACCCTAAGGAAAAGATGCTAAGAGTAATTGTGTTTAGTAAGGAAGTAGATTAACGTATGTTGTTGTTGTTGATGATGATGATGATGATGATGATGATGATGATGATGATTGTCAAGCACCCTTACTCAATGAACCATCCTGCTGGCCCCAGAAACTTTCCCCCTCAATTTGTGTGTGTAGTTTGTCTGCATGGGCCCATGAAGATCAGAAGAGGTCATCAGATCCCCTGCAACCGGATCTGAGAGTGGTTGTAAGCCACTATGTGAGTGCGGGGAACCAAACCCAGCTCGTCTGCTAGAACAAGTGCTCTTAACCACCAAGCCATCTCTCCAGCGGTCCAGAGACATAGATAAGAACTTGCAGTTGTGAGATTGCCTCATTGCTATCTCCTTCCCTTTCTGTGTTCCAGGATGGTGAAATGGTGCTTCTTGATGGAGGTTGTGAATCTGCCTGCTATGTGAGTGACATCACCCGGACATGGCCTGTCAATGGCAGGTAGGCATCTACAGAGTAATATGCCCCATGGATCTTAGGATTTAAGTTAGTGGATGGATGTATCTAGAATAAGTGGCTCTTATATATCAAGTTAGCTGTCTTTATAAAGCTTTTTACTGTTTTTGTTTTTGCCTGATTTATTCATGTAAGGCACATAGAAAGGCTTAACATAGGAATCACATACACTTTGTTTTGATATTTGCATTTGTGGTTTTCTTTATTGCTTTTTACCTTCTAATTATAATGTCTTATACAGTAGTATATCTTTGTTGCATTAACACTTCGTAGATAATGATTATAAAATCTCAACAAAATTTTTTTTGTTTTGTTTTGTTTTGGTTTTGGTTTTTTTCGAGACAGGGTTTCTCTGTGGCTTTGGAGCCTGTCCTGGAACTAGCTCTGTAGACCAGGCTGGTCTCAAACTCACAGAGATCCGCCTGCCTCTGCCTCCCGAGTGCTGGGATTAAAGGCATGTGCCACCATCGCCCGGCTCAACAAAATATTAAGAACAATTTGAAGGCACTAGAGAGTATCTATCCATTATAGGCAAAAAGTGTAAATCCTGCTGGGTAGTGGTGGTGCGCACCTTTAATTCACCAGCACTCAGAAGGCAGAAGCAGGCAGATCTCTGTGAGTTCAAGGCCAGCCTGGTCTACAAAGCAAGTTTCAGGACAGCCAGGGCTGTTACACATAGAAACCCTGTCTCAAAAAACAAACAGTCAAAACCTGTAAAATTGTGTGTGTTTTTGCACCAGGTGTGTAGTGCCCACAAACCAGACGAGGGCATTGGATCCCCTGAAATTGAAATTATGAACAGCTTTAAGATGGGGCTGGGGAGATTGCTCTGATGTTGGGAGTATTGGCTGTTCTTCCTAGAGAACCCAGGTCCAATTCCCAGTACCCACATAGCAACTCATAACTGTCTATAACTCCAGTTCCAGGGGTTCTGACACCCTCACACAGACACACATTTAGGCACAATAATGCACATAAAATAGATAAAAATAAATAAACCATTTAAAAAAATAAACAGCTGTGAGCCATCATGTGGGCACTGAAAGTCAAACCCGGGTCCTCTGGAAGAGCAGCCAGTCTCAAAACCACTGAGCTGCCTCTCCAACCCATGTAAATCCTCTTAAAATTACTAAAATGGGTAGATTTAGTGGTTAGGGTTTTCAGCCTGAGGCTAGTTTCTTCATTTTTTTTAAATTTAGTTTTAATTTATATACCTGTGTGCATACAGGAACCAGTGAAGGCCAGAGGCATTGGATGCCCTGGAGCCACATTTACAGGTAATTCTGCCTGACTGGGTGCTATGAACTAAACTCGGGTCCTCTGCAAAAGGAGGGAGTCACTCTGAACACTGAGCCACCTCTCTGGCAAGCCCCAAAGGCGTTTCCTGGTCCACAGTACTATACCAGTGTAAAGCCAGTCTCAGAAGCCTAAGATGGCAGAGAACAACCTGGCAGCAATGGCACACGCCTTTAATCCCAGCACTCTGAGGCAGAGGCAGGTGATCTCTTGAATTCAAGTCTAGCCTGGTCAACAGAGTGAGTTCCAGGACAGCCAAGGCTATACAGAGAAACCCTATCTCAAAAAAGAAAAAAAAAAACAGAGAACAGATTTAGGTCCTGGCAAACAAACCAGAAATTTGGGGGAAATTCTTGAAGAGAGGAAGCTAGAGAGAGTAAATCCCCAAATCTTCATATAAAATATTCAGAAATTATTAGCTAATAACAAAACTTTGCTACAAAGACACTAGAGTACTCAGTAAAATACCAGCAGCTAGAATCTGGGTAAACTAGGCAGAGAGTCTAATTGCTTCCCATTGAGAACACTTGTGCTTTGGATCCAGCCAAGATGAGAAAATCACTCTTCAGAACAACATAACCCCTAAAGCAACCAGAAAAAGATAATACAAATAAGTATATCTAACAAGCCAATAGAGGCAGTAACAGATGCCGCAACTGCTGTAGCAGCTACGATGCCAACAATAATTACCGAAATTCCAAAATCTCTCTTTTCTCGAAACAGTGTCATGCTGCTGGATGCCTCTACAGGGACAGGTACAAAACGTAGCATCCGGGTCACCACTGCAAGGGGAAATTTTTGAGCATCCCAACACAGGGTATAATAGCATTTACCGGATCTACAATAAAATTCATTGTCTATGGCACTCTTATTGCTCACAATCCACATAAAGGGAGGCCAGACGCAAACTGGAGTGGCTTCATAATCTACATGTCTAAAAGATTTATATTTTACTCCGGAGGCAGTCCATTGAAATGACCCTGAACTCTTGCGTGATTGGAGTTGACTGCCCAGGGATCCCTTCCAGTCAAATTCCAATTGGCCCTGTTCGCTTCTGCCTCCTTTCAGCATGGCCATGGGTGTAAGATCAGTGCAACTTCCATTAACACCGCAAAGCAGCCATTGATCAAACGGATTAGTATCCGCCCGCATGGGGTCCAAAGATGTAAAGTTAGTTCCCATGCCTATCCTTGGGGAAAAGGAAAACAGGCCTGTAATAGCCCAGGCAGCATCCCTGGATTGGCATCCTGTCCAAGGCAATGCCATCTCTTCCGTTTGTCTGCCGGTGCAAAAGGAGGCCAATTTTGGTTGCCGTGGCGGGGTAAAAGAACCATTTATAGCCGGGCGATGGTGGCGCACGCCTTTAATCCCAGCACTCGGGAGGCAGAGGCAGGTGGATCTCTGTGAGTTCGAGACCAGCCTGGTCTACAGAGCTAGTTCCAGGACAGGCTACAAAGCCACAGAGAAACCCTGTCTTGAAAAAAACCAAAAAAAAAAAAAAAAAAAAAAAAGAACCATTTATAGATGGGAACTATGGCCACCAGCCATAGATAACAGTAGCATTGGCTACAATGTTACTGCTGGGCCCCCATGCAGCCTCTTTCAGCCAAGCGGCCAAGCGGAAGATAAATTTCCTAATATAATACAGGGGTTGCTATTATCCAGCTTATCTATGACCAAAAAGCATAAGCTTCCTTTAAGGAAAAGGGTTCTGTTTTCCTTAAGTCCTTCAATTTGCTCATCCTTTGGTAAAAATGTAAGACCTAATTCTTTATTAGTGGCAAAAAATCGAGGGAAAACCTGTGCATTATACATCACCAGCATCGGCAGTGGAAAAGTCGACATGATCCCCCATCGTGATTCTCCCCAGGCGATTGGGATCCCCATGATTAACATCATGAGGATTAGCCCGATCCTTCTCGTCATGAGGTTGGTCCGTGTCATTTTTTTGCTCCAGGACTGTTCTAGTAAACTGTTCAGGGACCCAAAAAGGATTTTCTTCATCCTGTGGGAAAACACAGACAGCTCCCCTGGATCTTATTAGAATAGGATCCGGGCCTTTCCATTCATTAGTCAGCACATCTTTCCATTTTACAAGATCCTTAGGTCGCTGTGGATCCGAGCAATGTCGTTCTGCTGCATTGTGATCATTATCATCCAAATTTAAAAAATTTATAGTAAATAATGCCATGGCAATAGCCACTCTTGGCGTTGGGGGTAAATCCTTCATTATTCCCCCTTTTTGTTTAAGCAAGTAGGATTTTTTTTTTGAAATTTATTTAAAGTATTTATTTATTTAAGTACACAGCAGGCCAGAAGAGGACACCATATCTCATTACAGATGGTTGTGAGCCACCATGTGGTTGCTGGGAACTGAACTCAGGACCCTTGGAAGTGCAGCCAGTGCTCTTAACCTCTGAGCCATCTCTCCAGCCCCCAAGCAAGTAGGATTTGAGCGTGTGGTGTGCTTGTTCAACAATGCCTTGACCCTGAGGATTGTAGGGGCGTGGCGTGGAGAATACCAGAGCATGTGTCAATTGACACATGTACATATTGAAGTTTTCCAAAGGCAGAGATATGGGTAACATCCATCTGCCATATTTGTAGAGGCAGAATCCCTCTGGGATTTATCCCTGTGTGTTGGACAGGGAGAAACTGGCAGCAATTGTGACATTGGGTCACGATATCACAAGCCTCTTTTCTAGTAAGGGAAAAGCGTCTACGCAGGGTTTCGGCCATGACATGAAAATTATCATGAAAGGTTTTAGCAGCTTGTAATGGGGAGGCAAGAGCCGCCGCGGCTAATCGTGTGGCGCGATCAGCCAAATCATTACCCAGACTCATAGGACCCGGGAGCCCTGAATGTGCCCGGATGTGTGTAATATACAGTGGAGCTCTCCTGTTTAGCAAACATTCCCACAGTTTATGGAAAAGAGGTGCCACCGTGCTAGTAGGTCTTATAATCCCGGCGGTTTCAAGCAATTTTACAGCATTAACCACATAGGCAGAATCGGAAACAGTGGAATCTTTGAAGAACTTCTAACACCACCATGCATTCCACCATCTGAGGTGAGGTTACAGAGAAGTTTTTTGAAAATACCTTGGAATCCACAACATAGGCTCCCATGCCACTCTTGGAGCCGTCTGTATAAACCACCATTCCGTCTTTTAGCAGAACGGAAGATGTTACCCGGGGAAAGACAAGAGGATAACATGCAGCAAACTGTAGCAGAGGGTGTTTGGGATAATGATTATCAATTTTCCCAGAAAAGGTGGTGACCAAGATGGCCCAATCATTAGAAGTGGCAGCCAGGGTTTGTATCTGAGGGGAAGTATAGGGGACAATCATCATAGCTGGATGTTTACCAAAATGGCTAACAGATGTTTTTAGGCCTCTAAGGGCGATCTGAGCTATGGCTGCAGGATACCAATCAATAATTTTTTGAGGGGAGGCATGTGGGTGAATCCACAACAATGGTCCATCTTGCCATAACACAGTGGTGGGCAATTTTCTCGTTTTAAACACGCAAAGAGAAAACGACCGGGTAACATCAATGTGGCACAATTGTGCCTCCTCAATGGATTTCTCTACCAACATTAAGGCTGCTTCTGCCGCCGGTGTTAAAGCCCGGGGGGAAGTAATATGAGCATCCCCCTCCAAAATATCGAACTGAGGTTTTAAATCGGCAGAGGGGATCTTTAAAAATGGTCGCAGCCAATTAATATCTCCTAACAATTTTTGAAAATCATTTAATGTTTGTAAATCATCTTTATAAATTTTTAGTTTTTGTAGAAGGATCTTATCTGGAAGAATTATAGAACCTAAAAACTGGCCAGCATCAACAATTTGAACCTTTTCTGTGGCAATCTGGAGGCCCCAAAGCTGTAGATTGTCAAGTAGCAATGGATAGGCCTTTTTGAGGATCTTTAGATCCTCATGACACATAAGCACGTCAATAAAATCAAGTGTAGAAAAGTAAAACAGTGACAGTAATACAAACAAAATAGGCATCAGGACTAGGCTGTAGACTAGGCTGGCCTCTAACTCAGAGATCCTTGTACCTCTCAAGTACTGGGAATAAAAACGTGCATCACCACGCCTGGTTGACAGACATACATTTCAGAGCTGGAGAGTTGACTCAGTGATGAAGAATTCTTGTTCCTCTTCCAGCAGACCCATGTTTGGCAGCTCACAGCCGCCTGTAACTCCAGCTCCAGGGCCTTGTTAGGCACTTCATTCACATACACAAGCCATGAACACATATATAACCTGAAATAAATAAAATCTCTTTTTGAGACGTCCAGGTAGTTGGGAAAGAGTATGAGACAGAGTGGTGCTGTGCTTCTGTAACCCAGAACTGGAGCGGCATGACAGTTAAAAGCTGGGCTGGAAAGATGGCTCAGCAACTGACAGCCTGGCCTGCAGAGGGAGCTCCTGGACAGCTAGGGCTACACAGAGACACTGTCTCAGAACACCAGAGAAAGAAAGAACACCATATATAAATATTAGGAGAAGAAAGCTGAAGCAAACCTTTGTGACTTTTGTTTTCAGGCAGGATCTCACATAGTGCCCTAGACGGTTGCACACTTATTGTGTAGCCCAGCCTGGCCTCGAGTTTATAGCCCTCCTGCCTCGATCTAATGAGTGCTGGGATTACTGAATCCCTGTACCACCGTGCCCAGTTTAGAAGTTCATAAATTTTAAGTGTTTAAACTGGAAAGGAAAGTGGTTGGTAGGTACTTGCCTCATATTCACAAGGCTTTGGGCTCAAACTGCAACACAGAAAGAAATAAAAAGGAAGAAAAGGTTTAAATCAGTAATGTAAACTTTCATCTTAAACTATTGAAGGTCCAGCAAGATGACTAGCTAGTAAAACACCTGCTGCCAGGCCTGCCTACCGAATACCTAACTCGCATTCCTTGGTTTTCCTGTCCCTAGATTCACGGCACCTCAGGCAGAGCTCTATGAAGCTGTTCTAGAGATCCAAAGAGCGTGTTTGACACTGTGCTCCCCTGGGACAAGCCTGGAGAACATCTACAGTGCGATGATAACACTAATGGGGCAGAAGCTTAAAGATCTGGGGATCGTGAAGAACAGCAAAGAAAACACCTTCAAGGTACCTTCCTCCTCTTCACCCAGTCCTTGAGAACAGCCAACACGCTGCTCAATTTTTTGTTTGTTTGTTTGGTTGGTTTTTTTGGGTTTTTTTGTTTTGTTTTCTTTTCTTTTCTTTTTCAAGACAGGGTATCTCTGTAGCTTTGGTGCCAGTCCTAGAACTAACTCTTTTTTTTTTTTTGGTTTTTCAAGACAGGGTTTCTCTGTGGTTTTGGAGCCTGTCCTGGAACTAGCTCTTGTAGACCAGGCTGGCCTCAAACTCACAGAGTGCTGGGTTTAAAGGCCTGCATTACCACCACCCAACTCAGTTTTTGCCCTTCTTAATAAAGCTACAAAACTTAGACTCTGTCTTTGCATTTCCTTGTAAAATGGATTTAGCTTTAACATGGATTAAAACAAAGGAAGTTGATGCTTACTTTTGCCAGTAGGTGGCAGCACGTTCTGATTCATGGTCTGCTACAGGACTAGTGTAGTCCTCAGAAAACAGAAAATGAAGTCTGTACAGGCAGGGTGGGAAGGGAGCAAACAAGGAGAGAACGTTAACTCCTAAACCTTTCCTGGGAATTCTGGGGATCAGAGGGGAGACTGTTTATTGATTCAGTTACATTATTGAGATTTTAGCAAAATGCCCAAGGGTTACATCTGTAATGGGTTTTGTCTGTATCTAAATGTAATGGTATCCATTATAATTGCAAAAACCTGAGCCACACAAGCATTGGACATCTTCCATCTCCAATTTTAGAATTCCAGGATTCCTATTGTCAAAAAAAAAAAGAAGTTACAAATTCCCTGTGCCAAGCCAGAAAATATTTAACTAACTGATAGAATTATCCAAGCCAATAAATATACATCATGCCTATTCCACAATTTGATATGGAATACTTAGGATTTCCGAAATAGGCTACCCAAGAGAGATGTGTGAGTTATATCTTTTTTATTTCACTGATGGCAGGAACAAGGTCTCATAACCCGGGCTGGTCTTAAATTCCTGATTCTCCTGTTTCCACCCACCAAGAACTGGGATTCCATGTGTATGTTCATAGTTTGTATCTTCCTTTTTTGGTTGGTTAGTTGGTTGGTTTTTCAAGACAGAGTTGCTCTGTATAAGTCCAGGCTGTCTTGGAACTCCTGTTGTAGTCCAGGCTGGCCTCACATTCTCTGAGATTAAAGGCCTGCACCACCACTGCTCTGCATATCTTCCCTGCATGACTTGAAAGGATAACAACATTGCTGTCCTCCCTTTCCCCAAAAAGATTTTTTTTTCTCCCCTGTGCTAGGGATGAAACTGAAGACCTTGCATATGGTAGGCAAATACCACTGAGCTATATCCTTGTCCTGAAACCGATTCTCTTTGTCAGTTATTACTGGTTTTCCTTAGCCTGTGTATAATTAATTTAACAATGGGATGGAAGGCAGCATGGTAAGTATGCTGATGGCACAGTTTGCCAGGCATGGACGTGGCTCAGTGAGAAAAGTGATTTCTGATGCAAGCATGAGGACCTGAGTTCAGATCCCCAGCATCCTCATGAAAAAGAAGGTGTAGAAGCTGAACAGATGACTCAGGCTGCTCTTCCAGAGGACCAGGTTGCCAGCACACACATAGAGGGTCATGAACATCTGTAACTGCAGTTCTAAAGGATCTGATACCGTCTTCGGGTCTTTGAGGACAGTAGGTGCGTACAAAGTACACATACATACATGCAGGCATACACTCATACTAGTAAAATTAAATAAATTTTTGTTTGTTTGTTTTTCAAGACTGAGTTTCTCTGTGTAACAGTTGACTGTCCTGGAACTCGCTTGGTAGACCAGGCTGTCCTCGAACTCACTGAGATCCACCTGCCTCTGTCTTCCAGCACTCCAAGGCAGAGGCAAATGGATCTCTGTACGTTCCAGGACAGCCCCGGCTACACAGAGACCCTGTCTCTTTAAAAAACATAGCAGCCTGTTTCCATAATCCTGGCACTAGGCAGTGGAGACTGGAGCGACCTCTGTGGACTTGCTCACCCCTAATCTAGACAGCCAGTGAGCTACAAACTCATCAAGAAAAGGGATGATAAGGGAGCTGGAGAGATGGCTCAGTGGTTAAGAGCATTGCCTGCTCTTCCAAAGGTCCTAAGTTCAATTCCCAGCAACCACATGGTGGCTCACAACCATCTATAATGAGGTCTGGTCTCCTCACAGAACATTATATACATAATAAATAAATAAATATTTTAAAAAAATAAATTTAGGGGCTGGAGAGATGGCTCAGCGGTTAAGAGCATTGCCTGCTCTTCCAAGGTCCTGAGTTCAATTCCCAGCAACCACATGGTGGCTCACAACCATATGTAATGGGGTCTGGTGCCCTCTTCTGGCCTACAGGCATACACACACAGAATATTATATACATAATAAATAAATATTTTAAAAAATTTAAAAAAAAAAGAAAAGGGATGATAAGGTAGTTCCATGTATAAAAAGTCACATGCCACCAAGCCTGATGGCCTGAGTTCATTCCCCAAAACGTACGTACATAGCAGGAGGAGAGAACAGGTTGTGTTCTTATCTCCACACACATTAGACATGAACACCCACACGAAAACACAACCAGCCAGCCAGCCAATCAAGAAACAAGGTGAAGTTCTGTAGAGGAAGACAGCCACTGTCAACTCTGGCTTCAGTAGGCACATTCATGCATCTGTGTACCTGCACACAAGTGCACACACTGGCATCCCACACACTCATGCACACAGCACAACACACCACACTCCCCTAAAAAAGTTGCAGTTTGTCAGGTCTTTCAAGAATTAATCCAAGGCTAGGTTAAAAGGCAGAAACTGGAAGAAACACCACGTCTCACTGATTTGTCCATACCAACTTTTCCCTGTAAGAGCTTGTTGCCCTAAGAATACTGTGCTAATTATCTTTTCCAGGCTGCTCGGAAATACTGCCCTCACCATGTTGGCCATTACCTTGGAATGGATGTCCATGACACTCCAGACATGCCTCGTTCACTCCCTCTGCAGCCTGGTATGGTGATCACAATTGAACCAGGTGAGGGATGGCTTAACCCTGAAGCCATTGCTACTTTTTTGGTTTTTCGAAACAGGGTTTCTTTCTTTGTAGCTTTGGAGCCTGTCCTGGACTAGTTCTTGTAGACCAGGCTAGCCTTGAACTTACAGCGATCCGCCTGCCTCTGCCTCCCGAGTGCTGGGATTAAAGGTGTGTGCCACCACCGCCCGGCTACATTGCTACTTTTACTTACACAATATAAAATATTTAGGTTTGTCTTGAGTTTTCTTACTTAGGAGCACACGGTTTGTTTAATTTGACTCCTCAAATGAACAACAGATGGCAAATACTTTCTGTAAGTTGATATTAAGAAACAAATTTTTTTTAATCCTGCCTTTGCCATGGTCAGCTTGTGATAGTCTCACAGTAGTGGTGGGTTCCAGCATCCCGCTACCTACAGTGAACTGCCCACCCTCATCCCACAGAGTTATCTGACTCAAGCGAATGCCTGTTGGGCAAGTGGAAAAGTCAAGTTGTGGCCACAGTGAGGTGCAAGGCTGGTAGAAGAGTCTGACTGTTAAAAAATTGATGATTCTTAGACCAGGACCCAGAGTTTGAAAATTAGGTGTGTTATGACTGATAAAGGTTTTTTGTATTGTTTGTTGATTTGTTTTTTGGGTTTTGTTTTTGGGGTTTTTTGGTTTGGGGGGATTGGGGGTTTTTGTTGTTGTTGTTGTTGTTTCTTTCTTGGTTTTTGTTTTGTTTTGTTTTTTGCTTTTCAAGACAGGCTTTCTCTGTAACAGCCCTGACTATCCTGGAACTCTGTAGACTAAGCTGGTCTAGAAATCACAGAGATCACCTGCCTCTGCCTCCTGAGTGCTGGGATTAAAGGCGTGCACCACCACTGCCAGTCAAATTAGTGACTTTCTTAAACGACTACACCATGACAGAATCATGGTTGGTATTACTATAGTTGAATGCAATCTGTAGTCTACTAAACAAAATGGCTATAACAGTAGTAATCCTAACTAATGACAGCCACCTTGACTGAGCTTCCTGTACACAGCTCTGTTGTCTGTAGTAGTTCATTTAATTCCTACCACTCTGAGGTAAGTGCACTGAAGATCCGTCAGTTGAAGGAACTTTAACAGAGGTGAACATGCTTCTGGTTACTGTCACTGGTCACACACAACCCATTTCTCTTCTTCAGGCATTTACATTCCTGAGGATGACAGAGACGCACCAGAGAAATTTCGCGGTCTCGGAGTACGGATTGAGGATGATGTGGTGGTGACTCAGGACTCACCTCTTATCCTTTCTGCAGATTGTCCCAAAGAGATGAATGACATTGAACAGATCTGCAGCAGGACCTCATGACCACCACTGTCGCTGTCACATCTCAGGTCTCAGACTGGCGTCCTGCCTATGTGTGTAGTCAGCGTCTTTGTGGGGGATTAGACACAGGTTCTATGAGGAGTACACAGCTATATGAGTGGATGTCCCTGTATATCAGGACATTCTCATGTTAGATAGATGTAAATCTGGGAAGGCGAATTCTGGAACAGTCTGTTTCTAGGACTTTAGTGACAGTAATTCTGGAAAGCTAATAGTCAAGGAAGTTTAACATGTGAATGTAAAGAATGGTTTTGGTTGTGCATACCCATGCATTCCAGTTAACACATTTAGCAGAAAACTTGTCTTCAGGTTTTCCTTTCTGCACTTCTGCTGAGATACACTTAGTATCCTAGACGCTTGTATGATGCCTGTGTTTTTACTCTTCACCAATGCCTGCCTGTGCTAAAAGCCACCTGTCAGTGTTCCAGGTGGCCAGTACCTATCCTCCATGATCTCTGCCTCCCCAGCCAAGTTCCATACATCTTCTGGGACCTCTCAGGCTCAGAGAGCATGCATGTCCTGCAGTCTTTCCATTCAGCCACAGTACAGCAACACCAGCCAGCCAACAAAAGAGTCTTCGGTCTTTCTTGCCATTCGGTTGTCCAGCACCAGGAAAGTGCCTAGGTTTTTAAAGGGGATTCTTTTTCAAACATCCACCTTCCTGACCTTCGTAGGTTCTTTTCTTAGACAAAATGTCACTGTGCCTCAGATCCTTCACAGGCTGCTTTCCTTTGTGACAGGCTCTTGAGGTAGTTCAGGCTGGCCTCAGACTACCAGTCTTCCTGCACCCTGCCCATTTTTACAGAGCTTTTGTGGGGATTTTGGTTGGATGGTTGATTTTTCAAGACAGGGTTTCTCTGTGTAGCCCTAGCTGTCCTGGAACCCTCTTTATAGACCAGGCTGACCTTGAATCTAAGAGATCCACCTCCATCTGCCTCCCTGCTAAGATTAAAGGCCTGCACCACCACCTCCTAGCCCTTTGTCGGTTCACTTGAACTGGCTATGTATGTCAAATCATCATGATAGGACTCAGTCTAGGTAACAGCCCTGGCTCTCCTGTACACCAGGCTAGCCTCAAACTCACAGAAATCCAGCTGTCTCTGCCTCTGGAGTGCAGGGATTAAAGGTGAGTTCCATGTGGTCCACTTCCTACTCTAAGCTAGAGTGGCATGGCAGTGACAAAGAATCATGTTTCTTTCCCTAAACTCAGCATCAGGTTCGGTTATACAACCCAGCTTGCATGGTGAGCAAGGCAGGGCTGGATTAATACAAATGCTTTTTTCAAAAGCTCTGTGATAAAGGGACCGTAAGAGCTAGTGTGTTAATTTCTTTTAAATCTGAGTGTGTGCATAATACAGACGACTGTACCCAGACATAGTCACACACACCTGTCAGCACAGCACTTGCTAGATTGAAGGGGATTGCTGTGAGTTCAAGACTAGCCTAGGCTACGGGGTAAATCCCTGTTCCAAAGAAGAAAATAATAGTAATACAGAGATTGAAAGTAGAAAGTATGGGTCCTGCCTGCTCTCTTGTGTTCATGCAGGTCATAAGTAAAGCATAGTGAGCTCTCCCACCAGTCCAAATGGTACCTTCGCCTCCTTTATAACAATGTTCCCAGAAACTCCTGCCAATTAAACTTGAGTTCTGAGTTGGATCCATTGCCACAACTGACTGGAAGACTGTAAATGAAAGGGTCACTATTTAATCAGGCAGTGGTGGTGCACACCTTTAATCGCAACACTCAGGAACAGAGCCAGGCAGGACTCAGAGCTCGAGGACAGCCTGGTCTGTATAGTGAGTTCCAGGACAACCAGGGTTACAAAGAGAGACCATATCTCAAAAAATAAAAAAGCCGGGCGATGGTGGCACACGCCTTTAATCCCAGCACTCGGGAGGCAGAGGCAGGCGGATCTCTGTGAGTTCAAGACCAGCCTGGTCTACAGAGCTAGTTCCAGGACAGGCACCAAAGCCACAGAGAAACCCTGTCTCGAAAAAACCAAAAAAAAAAAAAAAAAAAATTTAAATGAGTGCCCAAGCTGGTGTCATAAAGAACACTACACGGAGAATTTTTTATAGTGTGGCTCGTGGTTTTTATTCTTAACTTCCTGAAGTGACATCTAAGGCTCAAACCTGAATAGACTGTGTAAGTTTTAGACCTTGGTAAATCTTCTTTAAACTGACATGTGTTTATGTGTTCCTGGGCAATGACATCATTAACTCCTAACACTGTAACAGAATCCTGTGGTCACAAACCTCTGGGCTTCTTCCTCCCATGGCCACTGCGGAGCTTTGACTGTCAGTATTGTATGGGTCAGGGGTCACCACTGGACTTCAGGCCCACAGGCCATGCACCCACCAGAATCCAGAAACTGCAATCTTGGTCAACATTTCTTAATGCTTTATATGAATTTTGTGCAATTATAAGTTCTATTTGAACAAAATGCTGTTACTCTTTAAGGCCCTATTCAATGACAATGGATGTATCATTCCCCAATAAAGGGAGTGCACTGTTACTGTCATTTTTTAAATATACTATAAAACAATACAGAATTGTATGGTATGTGTATTTTATTTTAGCCTGTTGGGAGTTTAAATGAAAATTGTCATGATAGGCATGTGTATTTGAACTCTTGGTCTCCCACTAATGGTGCTATTTGAGAGCTTATAGAACCTTGGAAGTAGCCGGGCAGTGGTGGCGCACGCCTTTAATCCCAGCACTTGGGAGGCAGAGGCAGGCAGATCTTTGTGAGTTTGAGGCCAGCCTGGCCTACAAGAGCTAGTTCCAGGACAGGCTCCAAAGCTACAGAGAGACCCTGTCTCAAAAAAACAAAACAAAAAAGGGGACCTTGGAAGTGGAGCCTTGCTGGAAGAAATACACCCCTGGCAGCAGGCTGTAAGGGTAGAGCCTCGTCTCACTTGCTGTTCCCTCCTTGCTTCTTGAGTGGAAGTAACTTGCAGTCAACCAGCAGCTTTCTACCACCCCTTCACCACCATCTGAACTCTCATCCGGAAATGTAAGCCGAATAAAATTTTCTTGTTTGTTTGTTTTTCAAGTTTCTCGGTGTAGTCCTTGCTGTCCTGGAACTCCCTTGTAGACCAAGCTGGCCCTCAAACTAAGCATTTCCATAAATTGCTTTTGGTCCTAGTGTTTCACCAGAGCAACAGAAGAGTGACCAACACAGGGAAGTATTTGTAGACTTAAATATAAGAACATTTTGCTTAGCTGGGCAGCAGTGGTGCATGTCTTTAATCCCAGCACTCGGGAGGCAGAGGTAGGCGGATCTCTGTGAGTTCGAGGCCAGCCTGGTCTACAGAGTGAGTTCCAGGACAGGCTCCAAAACCACAGAGAAATCCTGTCTCAAAAAAAACAAACGAAAAAAAGAACCTTTTGCTTTACAAAATAAATTCAGTGAGCTCATGTTTGAAGGGAGGAAGCAGCAGTGGATTTGACTCAGACTAGTAAAAGATTGGCTCCGCAAAACTGTCCCATGGGGCTCAGTACAGTCCCTGTCAGACCCAGAATGCTACTGCACAGCTGCATCCCCAGCAATAGGAAAGATGGGGCAGGAGGATCACTCGTCTGAGTTCCAGGCCATTGTGGGCTACATCATAAGATCTCTCTCTGGAAGAGGGAGGAAAGCTTCATAAAACCCTCATGACTTACAAGCCAGGGCTGGAGCAACTTAGAATATTTTTTTGTGAGGAAGTAGGATCAAATTGTAAAATTGTGAAGGTGCAAACTTTTAAAGATCTGAGACAAAAAAAAAAAGGGCAGTGGTGGTGCACATGTTTAATCGCAGCACTTAGGAGGCAGAGGCAGGCAATCTGAGTTCAGAGCCAGCCTGATCTACAGACTACAGAGTGGGTTCCAAACCAGCAAGGCTACACAGAGAAATTCTGTCTCGAAAGAGCCAAAAAAGATCTGAGGCTCAGGTTGGAGATATGTCTCATTGGTAAAGAGCACCTGCAGCTTAGCACCATTATATCCATGGCCTACAAGACTAATTGTGTGGCACAATGGAATAAACTTAAAGAGAATTAGGGTTATGTGCATGTGACTTGGAGAATGTAATATGTAAGTTAGAATAGGAAAAAAAGTATGAACAAAATTTCACATTTAATTTTATAACATTTTCTAAAAATATAATTTTTATCTGGGATGATATGGAAGATGGGAAATAATGTAATAAAAATATATTCTCAAAAAATATTTTAAAAGGAAAATTACTATTGCTAAAGAAATAGGA
The DNA here is from genome assembly GCF_018167655.1 of Microtus oregoni. NCBI lineage: Eukaryota > Metazoa > Chordata > Mammalia > Rodentia > Cricetidae > Microtus > Microtus oregoni. The sequence continues at coordinate 15,616,045 of NW_024543081.1, forward strand.
ACCTAGCCGGGCGGTGGTGGCTCACTTGGAAGGCAGAGACAGGCGGATCTCTGTGAGTTCGAGGCCAGCCTGGTCTACCAAGGGAGTTTCCAGGACAGGCTCCAAAGCTACAGAGAAACCCTGTCTCGAAAAATCAAAAAAAAAAAGAAATAGGAACCTAAATTGCAGGATCTCCATGACACAGGACAACAGGATATTCAAGAGGAGTCCCAAGTCGGGCGGTGGTGGTGTACGCCTTTAATCCCAGCACTTGGGAGGCAGAGGCAGGCGGATCTCTGTGAGTTCGAGACCAGCCTGGTCTACAAGAGCTAGTTCTAGGACAGGCTCCAAAACCACAGAGAAACCCTGTCTCGAAAAACCAGAAAAAAAAAAAAAAAAAGAAGAGTCCCAGTGAAGGCCCAGTGTTAACCAGAAACCAGAGGCCTCGAACCAGATCAATGACTCATCACAGTGAACACTTGAAAGTAAAGAAAGATACATGGACACAAGGATATGCTGTGTGACTCACTGTGTCACATTGCAGCTTGCACAATGAGATTTTTCTTTTTTTTCTTTTTCTCTCTTTTTTCAATTTTATTTTGTTTTATCTTGGGGAAAAACAGGGTAGATAGGGAGGGAAAGGGAGATGAGTGGGAGGAAGATATACAAAATGAAAGCCACGAAGAATCAATAACAACCAGGCCTCCGTAGCTCAGGCCTTTAATCCCAACACTTGAGAGACAGAGGCAGGCTGATCTCTGTGAGTTCAGGCCAGCTTGGTCTACAGAGATATTTCCAGGATAGCCAGGGCTACACAGAGAAACCCTGTCTCAAAAAAAACAATCTGCATCTGGAGAGCTCGCTGGTAGGAAAATTGCACAGCATATGCAACAACCCAGGCTAAACCATACAACCCAAGAAAAATCATAGCAGGCTTTTTCTTTTGGGCCACCAACCAGCTCCCAAATTGTGACATGGAGACTTGTTATTAGTTATGAATGCCGGGCCTTATCTTATGCTCGTTTCTTGCTAGCTGTTATAACTCAATCTATTTTCTCTATCTACATTTTGCCTCGGGGCTTTTCACCTTTCTTTCTGTATCTCCTACTTTCCTGCTTCTCATGTCTGACTGGCAGCTGCCTGGCTTGTGACCCAAGAAATGTCCCTCTCTTTCTCCCTTGTTCTCTTCTTTTTTTTTTTTTTTTTTTTTTTTTTTTTTTTTTTTTGAGACGGGGTTTCTCTGCAGCCTATGCTGTAACTACCCTTACAGCCTGCTGCCAGGGGTGTATTTCTTCCAGCAAGGCTCCACTTCCAAGGTCCCCTTTTTTGTTTTGTTTGTTTTTTTGAGACAGGGTCTCTCTGTAGCTTTGGAGCCTGTCCTGGAACTAGCTCTTGTAGACCAGGCTGGCCTCAAACTCACAGAGATCCGCCTGCTTCTGCCTCCGGAGGTTTGATTCCCAGCACCCACATAGCAGCTCACAACCATCTGTAACTCCTGTTCAAGGGGCCCCAACACTCTCTTTTGGACTCTGCTGGCAGGAGTGCATGTACAGTGAGCACAGACATACATGCAGTCAAAATATAAATATATATTTAATAAGTGTTTTATTAATTTTTTAAATAATATAATTTTCAGCTTGAAATTGTGTCATGGGAGTATAATCCTCACATGCAGGCAGAGGTGGCAAGAGGATTAATAGTTTAAGGTGCAGGACGGTAGTGGCACATGTCTTTAATCCCAACATTCAGGAGGCAGGCGGATCTCTCTGAGTTTGAGGACAGCCTGGTCTATAGACTGAATTCCAGGACAGGCTCCAAAGCTACACAGAGAAACCCTGTCTCAAAAAACCAAAAAGAGCCGGGCATTGGTGGCGCACACCTTTAATCCCAGGACGTGGGAGACAGAGGCAGGTGGATCTTTGTGAGATCGAGGCCAGCCTGGTCTACAAGAGCGAGTTCCAGGACAGGCTCCAAAGCTACAGAGAAACCCTGTCTAAAAAAAACCCACAAAACTAAAAAGAAAGGAAGGAAGAAAGGCAAAGAAATTAGTGTGCAAAGCAGGAAAAACAGATCTTGGCCAACTGGAGATACCTCTGCAAATAGACGATACCCTTACAGGTCTCCAGCCCATAGCACCCACACCTTTCAGCCCTCATGAATCTGTGACTCTGTGGTGTTGTTAATGAGAATGGCCCCCATAGGTTCATATGCTTGAATGTTTGATTCCCAGTTAGTGAAACTGTTTGGGAAGGAGTAGGAGGTCTGTACTTATTGAAGGAGATGTGGCCTTGTTGGAGGATATATGTCATTTGGGCGAAATTTGATGTTTCAAAAGCCCAGGCCAGGCCCAGTCTCTGCCTGAGGATCAGCCACTCTTCCAGCATCATGCCTGTCTGCTTCCCACCATGATGATAATGGACTAACCCTCCAAAACTGTAAACAAGCCCCTGGTTAAATGCTTTCTTTTGTAAGAGTTGCCTTGGTCATGGTGTCTCTTCACAGCAATAAAACTGTAACTAAGACTGGTCTTCTTATCTTCAATGAGGGAATGTTCACCCAAAGCTTCTGCTAAAATAGGTAACCCAAGGATGGCACATCTTCTTGGCCGTATTTCCATAAACCTCAGGCTCCTGGTGACAAGTAACAGATAAAGATGTTCTCCAAGGTAAACACCATGCCAAGCCCCATCCTGAGAACAGAATTGGTGTCTTCCAAAGGCTCTTTTTTTTTTTCCTTTGTAGCCAGTGATTGTTCTGGAACTCTCTCTGTAAGACCAGGCTGGCCTTGAACTCACAGAGATCCTCCTGCCTCTGCCTCCCCACCTGATTTATTTTCTTTTTGAAATTGCATTTAATTGTTTGTGTGTGAACACACGGGATAAGGAGAGATCAAAGGGCAGTTTGTGGTGTTAGCTCTCTCCATCCATCTACCATGTGGTTCCTGGGAATAGAACTCACGTCAGCAGGTATCTTCACCTGATAAGCCAAATCACTCACTCTTCTGGAGCAGCTCTTCCATAGGACCTGGATTCAATTCCTAGCACCCACATGGTCGCTCCAACTGTCTGTAACTCCAGTTTTAGTGGACCCAACACCCTCAAGTAGATATACATACAGCCAAAACACCATTGCATGTAAAAAATAAATATATTTTTTAAAAAAGCTAGGTGGTGGTGGCATATGCCTTTAATCCCAGCATCCTTAGATCTCTATGAGTTCGAGGCCCACCTTGTCTGCAGAGTGAGCTCCATCACTACCACGGCTACATAGAGAAACCTTGTATTGAAGAAAAAAATCTGCTTCCCATCTTTAGGCAGACCCTGCCTAAATGCTCAACTATCTAAAATGGCATGATGTAATTGGTAAAGTTGATGTTAATCATACCACTTACCCACTCTCTTATCTCGTGTTGTTGAAACCAGGTATTTCTATATAACTCAAGCTGGCATGAAACTTCCTGCCTTGGCCTTCCTAATGCTGAATTACATAAATATTCCACCATGCCCGATATAACTATAATCTTTTTAAAGTTTTCTGTTTTGAGACAGGGTCTCTCTGTGTAGCCCTGGCTGTCCTGGCCTTGAACTCAGAGAAATCAACTGGCTCTGCCTCTGCCGCCCTCTAAGATTAAAGGTGTGTGCTACCACACCTACCATGTGTCCTTAACTATCTGAGCCATCTCTCCAGCCCTCTTTCTTTTACTAGCATAAATTATATGTTATAATAATAGAACAACGTAATTATACATATAGTTTTATTATGATACTTTCATGTGCTTTTAAAATTTTTATGCATGTGGCTGCTTTGCCTGAATGTGTGTCTGTGCACCCCATGTGTGCCTAGTACCTGTGAAAGCAAGAAGAGGGGATCAGATCCCCTAGAACTGAAGCCGCCATGTGGGTGCTAGCAATAGTACCCTGGTATTCTGGAAGAATAGTCAGTATTACTGACTACTGAACCATCTCTCCAGCCTGGAAATAATGTAGTTTGATTCACCATCTATTATACTCTGTTCTCTTCCTTCCCACTCCTATGGCTCTTCCCAGCTAATCTCTTTCTACTTTCATGGGTTTTGGGGAGTGTGTGTGTGTATATATATACTTAATGAATTTCAAGGCTTACCTACAGGAATATGGGTAGGGGTCAATTGCAGAAGAATGGGCAACTTACTAGTGGCAACATCTCAGATGACAATGTCTCTTCCTTGTCCAGCTATCATGAGCTCCCTGTGGATCCTTGGAGGGGAGCCTCCATGAAGGAATGTTGATAGGCCCAAATGTCTGCAAGCCTTGTGTAGGTAATCACAGCTGCTGAGCACTCCAGGGTGTGATGGCCATGTCGTACCTGGAAGACAGCATTCCACCCTTTCATTCCGCTCTTATATTCTCTCACTCCCTCTACCACAGGATTCCCTAAGCCTCAGAGAAGTGATATTGATATCCCATCTAGGGATGAACATTCAACAATCTTCACATTGTCCAATTATGAGTCCCAACATTAACTACTACCTACTGTGAAAAAGAAGCTTCTCTGACCAAAGCTGATAGCAGTGCTACTCTTTGAGCAAAAACATATTCAGAAGGCAATTTGACAGGCACATGATATCCATCACCCCTAGGGTTAATAGCCTCTCTAGCTGCAGGCTTTTGACCACATTTACAGTACCCAGTATTAATTCTCTCCAGTGGAACACGTAACTGGAGCTTTCTCCCCACCCACCAGTTCCCAAATAACCACTCTGAGGCTTGATATTAATTACAAACTGTTTGACTCAGTCTTCTTATTAACTAGCTCTTACAGTTTAAGTTAACCTATTTCTATTAGTCTACATTTTATCACGAGGCTCGTGGCTTGTTACATCTTGCTTTCCCAGCAGCTGCTAGCATCTCCCCAACTCCGCCTTCTTTCTCCCTGTTCCTGTTTGGATTTCCTGCCTAGCTATATTCTGCCCTGCCATAGGCCAAAGCAACTTCTTTATTAACCAGTAGTATTAAAATGTATTCACAGCATACAGAGGGGAATCCCACATCAAATACAGGCCTCAAATCCATCTTTTAGAAAAGATGATTACCGCCGGGCGGTGGTGGCGCACGCCTTTAATCCCAGCACTCGGGAGGCAGAGGCAGGTGGATCTCTGGGAGTTCGAGACCAGCCTGGTCTACATAGGGAGTTCCAGGACAGGCTCCAAAGCTACAGAGAAACCCTGTCTCGAAAAAACCAAAAAAAAAAGAAAAAAAAAAAAAGAAAAGAAAAGATGATTATCCTAAACAGTCTTGCCTGGTAGGTTGATAGTGTGGCACAGACTACTCACAGTGAAGTAACACTGTTTTAATCTTTTTGTTTGTTTGTTTGTTTTTTATTGTTTTTGTTTTTCAAAACAGGGTTTCTCTAACTTTTGGAACCTGTCCTGGAACTCGCTCTGTAGACCAGGCTGGCCTCGAACCCACAGAGATCCACCTGCCTCTGCCTCCCGAGTGTGTTGGGATTAAGGTGTGCACCACCACCGCCCAGCTGAAGTAACACTGTTAATAACTACTCTTCCCCAGCAGCTTATCCAGACCATGGCAGCATTTATAAAGGAAAGCATTTAACTGGGTTCAGAGGTTTAGTCCATTATCATTATGGGAAGCAGGGCAGAATGCAGGCAGACAGGATGCTGGAGCAGGAGCAGAGAGTTCTACATCTGGATTGGCAGGCAGCAGGAGACTGACACACTCACTGATCAGGCTTGACCATTTAGGACCTCAAAGCCTGCTCCCAGTGACACACTTACTACAAGGCCACACGCCCTTAGAGTGCCCCGTGGGCCTACTGGGACCATTTTTATTCAAACCACTATAGTGTGCTCAACTAAACTCAATTCACTACTTAGTTGAGGAAAACCTTAAACTTCTACTACTCTTGATTTCACATTCTGAGTGATGGGACTAAAGATACATACTACTAAATTTTGTTTCTGTAGTACTGAAGATTGAAACCAGGGCTCTGTTGTTTTTTGTTTTGATTTGTTTTTCAAGACAGGGTTTCTCTATGTAGCTTTTGCTATCCTGCAACTTGCTCTGTAGACCAGCCTGACTTCAAATCAAGAGATCCTTCTGCCTCCACCTCCTAAATGCCTGGATTATAGGTGTTTGCCATAGGAGGCAGAATTTGAAATCAGTGTCTGCTTAACACCAAGCCTGTCTTTGGTGTGCTGACTATACCTCACCTCACCTTTACACCCTGTAGTGGCAGCATCTGCAATCCAGAGTAGGTTTTAGTTAGACTGTAGGCAGACATCCCTTTTCTCATCTCCTTTCTCCCCCCAAAAGGAAGGAGGACTCTGCCACCTGCCACTGTTTTCGATTTGTTCATCGTTCTGCTCTGTCTTTAGAATCCCAGTTCTATTTTTTGTTTTGTTTTGTTTTATAAGACAAGGTTTCTCTACATAACAATCCTGGATGTCCTGGAACTCAGTTCTGTTGACCAGGCTGGCCTTGAACACACAGAAATCTGCCTGTCTCTACCTCCTGAGTACTGGGAGTAAACAAATATGCCATAACCACCCAGTCTCTTCCCTCTCTTCCTAAATCTTTGTGTAGTAATGGATGACACTGGGCCCCTAATTCTCCTGCCTCTCCCTTCCAAGTACTGAAGTGACAAGCATGTACCACCACATCCAGATATATGAGACTTATACAGTTACTTGTTTGGTTTGGTCGGTTGGTTTTTCGAGACAGGGTTTCTTTGTATCCTAGCTGTCCTGGAACTAGCTCTGTGTAGATCAGGCTGGCCTTGAACTCCCAGAGTTACTTCTTCCTCTGCCTTCCAAGTGCTGGGATTAAAGGCACACGCTGCCGGAACCATCACCTGGCAAGACTTCTCCAGTTTAAAGGAGCCCTGAGAACTGTGCATAGTGGCAAACACCTTTAAAACCATCACTTGGGAGGCAGAGGCAGGTGGACCACTATGATTTTGAGGATAGCCTGGTCTACAAAGAGAATTCCACGACAGCAAGGACTACGTAGGGAGAACCTGTCTTAAAAATATTAACTAAGGGCTGGAGAGATGGCTCAGTGGTTAAGAGCACTCCCTGCTCTTCCAAAGGTCCTGAGTTCAATTCCCGGCAACCACATGGTGGCTCACAACCATCTGTAATAAGGTCTGGTGTCCTCTTCTGGCCTGCAGACATACAGACAGAATATTGTATACATAACAAATAAATATTAAAAAATATTAACTAAATAAGTGAGCCCTTAAAACCATCCAAATCCCATTCTAGTGCTGTCGAAGCAAAGGACTGGCTACTTAGTGTTCCTTCCTTCCGTCTTACATTTCTATAATCTATTCTTCACAAAGATTACAAACTGAAAAGTTAAATAAAGCTGGGTGTGCTGGTGCGTGCCTGTAATCCCTTTTCATGTGAGGGTGGAACAGGAAAATTCCAGATCAATATAAACTCCATAGCAAGACTCAGGCTTCTTTAATCCCAGCATTTGAGAAATAGAGACAAACAAATTTCTTGTGAGTTCAAGGCTTGCCTGGATTACATCGCAAGTTCCAGGACAGCCAGAGCTACATAGAGAGACCTTGAATCAAAAAGGCCAGCTTGTGTTGTAAGCATGAACATGGGTTCAAACCCCATAACCAACTGCAATGAATCTGGGGCTCACCACTCAGTCCGCCCAGCCTTCAAGGCCAATGAGAGACCCTGTCTCAGAAAACCAAATGAATATCTCCCCTCTGGCCCAGTGCATGCACACACAAATAAATAAAATAAAAAGAATAAATGAGATAAGAAGAAATACAGGTATAGGAAATCAGTTGGTAGAGTGTTTGCCTGACATAAACCCCTAACTTCAATCTCGGCACAGTCTTTAATCCTAGCACAGGTGCAAAGACACTTGCTCATTAACAAAACACACAAAACATGGTCCCATAAGTGAGTGTGCCTCTGGCCTAGTGAATATGTATCAGGGACAAAAATCTGGACAAAGATATGTAGGCTGAGGACCTAAAAGTAAGAAGAATAATCTCCTGGGTAAATTGGGAGCATGGGGATCATAAGAAAGGGAGGGGGGAGGAAGGGAAGGGACTAGATTTAAATATATAGCTCTATAAAACAATAAAAATATATAAAAGACTTAAAAAAGAATAATAATCAACAGGCTTATTCCTGATGAGAACGTTTCTGGTTCAGACTGCGGACAGGTTAGAAAGGATGAGTTTTTTGTTTGTTTCTTTGTTTGTTTTTTAAGATTTATTTATTATGTATACACATTCTGCTTCTGTGTATGCCTGCGCGCCAGAAGAGGGCGCCAGATCTCATTACAGATGGTTGTGAGCCACCATGTGGTTGCTGGGAATCGAACTCAGGACCTCAGGAAGAGCAGCCAGTGCTCTTAACCACTGAGCTATCCTCTCCAGCCCAGCCAGCACTTTTATAGCATTTTTTAAAAATTATTTTTTATGTGCAGTTGTGTTTTGCCTTCATATGTGTCTAATCTTGGAATTACAAAGAGTTGTGAGCTTCCATGTGGGTGCTGGGAACCAAACCCGGGTCCTCTGGAAGAGCAGGCAGTGTTCTTAACAGGGCAGGCTGGAGAGAAGGCTCAGAGGTAAAGAGCACTGGCTGCTCTTCCTGAGGTCCTGAGTTCGATTCCCAGCAACCACATGGTGGCTCACAACCATCTATGATGAAATCTGGTGCCCCCTTTTGATATGTAGGCATACATGAGGTCAGAACACTGTATGGATAATAAATAAATAAATAAGAAGAACCCAAAATTTAAAAGACCTGGTACATAAAGATAATTGTTGAATGATGGATAAATATGTTCTTAATATCTTAATTAACTATGGATTTCTGCATCCCCATAGAAGGTCGGTTAACACATAATAAATCAATGACAGCTTTAACATGGGAGGTAGAACTTGGCAAATACACACATCCCGCAAGACTCTCACAAATTTTCTTTGTGTTAAAGCTGTGGTGCTGTTTCTGGATTTATTGCTCTGCTCAGCAATGGCATCAGCGTCACACTCCATTACCCTCCAGTAAATATCTCTTTCAAGAGGATATGTGACATTTCAGATGAACCTCTTTGTTGTCATGTTGTGGGGACCGGAATACAACAGCCTCCTGCTTTGGCCTCCCAAGTCCTAGGATTAACAGACAAATAAAAACAGAGAAAATCCAAGGTGATATATTCCAGCCATGCCTCTGCTAGTGTAGGAGATAAAACCACGGAGGCCTGGACTACACATGGGAGCATGACATAAAGTCCATGTTGTTTCGCTCGATAGAAATGACGTGTACGATTATCAGAATGCCTCACCCAAATTCAAGTTCTGCCACTACAGATGAACTAGCTTAACTGTAGTACAAGCAGGAAAATTCGGATAGGAAATGGGGAGAAAGGGAGGACCACTTAGGGCTGAATGGTTAAGAGAGGCAATATGGCATCTCCCAGGCTCCCAAGCGTTCTCCATCTCTTCCTCCTCGTGAGAAGGGGAAGAAGGCAGAGCTGCAGGATGCCTGCTCTGTTAGGTCGGAGACAGAACACACGGCCTCTTCTCTCCTCACGAAATCACTTCCCACACTGACTGGGAACTCAGCCGGGGCCCGGGCCCTGGCAAGCCGGGCCGCAGGCCTCCCGGACACGGCCACACCGCCTAGCTCCAAAGTCGGCCACAACCAGGGGAAGACGCGTGTGGAGTTTCGGGTTTCCACAGAGCCGCCCACGCCCCTTCCACCGCAGCCTGGCGGGGGCAGCGCTGGGGCAACGGAGCAGCTATTGGTCCAGGCAAAAACGAGGTGAGCAGCCGCCGCCCCAGATGAAGGCGTGAGGCTAAGGGGCTTCCCTGAAGGCGAGCGGCGTGAGAGCTCACGGACATTCCCACCGGCCGCCTCCGCCTCCGCCTCCCGTCGCTCGGCCCCGCCCGGCCCCGCCTCAAGCTCCCAGAGCCGCCTCCCCAGCTGATGGCCAGAGGAAGCCCCACCTGCGCCTTTAAGGGGCGTGACGACAAGCCCCGCCCCTCCTACCCGCGCGCGCCAATAAGGGGAGGGACGCGGGAGGAGGAGCCCACTGTGCGGAGCAGGAGGTGAATTGTGAGCCGACGCGCAGGCGCAGTGGCCCGAGGAGGCACAGTGTGTTTTCAAAATGGCGGCAGCGATGGATGTGGATACCCCCAGCGGCACCAACAGCGGCGCGGGCAAGAAGCGCTTTGAAGTGAAAAAGGTTGGGTCTCGCCAGTACCTTCCTCAGGGAAACTAGCGAGGCGCGGATATGGCTGGCAGGCCTGAGGACGAGCGAGGCGCGGGGGAAAAAGCTTCGGCTCAGGGCAGTCCTGGGGACCGGGTACCACGAAAGGAAGCTGGAGGGCGGGCCTTAGGGTTGATCGGCGTGATGGTGGCCCACTAGCTGAGGCCGTATTAGTTTCTCTGGGAAAGCTGAGGGGCCAATCGCGAAGCTGCTTACTGAAACACGCGGGCTCGACTTCCTTGCGGGAGCCAAGCGCTTGAGCTGTCACTAAAGTGACTGAGAGGTGGGGGAAGGACTGGGTGGGGTGGGTGGAATGGAGACTCGCAGAGACTGCGGCGGGTGGAGGATGGGGCAGTGCGGAGAAAGCTGGGAACGTGCGATCGCACCGCACAGAAACCTCTGAGAAGCCCCGCCGGTGCCCTTGCCCCGCCCCTTCCTGGATCCCTGAGTCTTTTGACTCCCGGGAGACCTGGTTTGGGGCCTCGATTGTATGGAGGACTTCATTAGCTTCGGAAGGCCTAGTCTTCGTGTGTAAGACTTGGTTCTTCCGAGGTGTCTACTGCTTGTTACATAGCTTCTGCCAGTCCCATACTTCTCTAATGCCCGGATGGATACCTTTCTAACAAAAATCAGTAACTAAAACGCTTGGTGGTCCTTTTTTTTTTTTTTTTTTGGTTTTTCGAGATAGGGTTTCTCTGTGGCTTTGGAGCCTGTTCTGGTCCTTTTTTTAAAAGCAAGCCCAGGACTTAAGGCATTTAGGAAAGTGGGGTACTAATTATTATTAATGACTTGAGAACAGAAAAGTAGAAATGCGGAACGTCTTTTTACACGCTCTTCTTCTTCATGGTTTAGCAGTCTGGGAGAAAGGTGTCGGTTCCTATCTAAAATTACATAAATCTGTTCAAAATGAAGATCTTGACGTTGGGCAGATGTAGTTTAGGAACGTGTCGCGGAGCACACTCTCCACCCCACCCCCTTCTTTGGCGTCTCATTGCTGCTCTTTACAGCCAGCAGCCATGTTGAAGAAGAATCAAAAGAATCGGTTTTTCCTTCCCACTCGATGTGGCATGGTGTAGTGTAGAAGTTACTGAACTTCTGAGAGCTGAATTTGAAAGAAGTGAAGAGTTGGGAAGTCACATCAAAGTAGCCCTTGAGAGGGGTATCTGGCAGGATGTGTGTATCACTGCAGAAGCCGGTTGATCTACGTTTAGATTGACTAGAATTAATAGTTAATATTCTAGACTTAATAGTTTGAACATATAAAAGTTGAGAACATCGGAAAAGAAAATTGTAGTGGCTTTTACTTTGCCATGAAATTAATCTGGTTAGATTTAAGTGATGACCTTGTTCCGTGTATTGACACTGAAGGTAATTAGCTGTCCAGCTTATCCCACTATTATCGTCTCTATGATCCAGTCATCTTAGTCATTCTGTTCACCTCCCTGCTCCTGTCCAAACTGCCTGAAGAGCAGGTGCTTCTGCAGATTTCGAGTCTGTCCTTCCACAGCTGCCAGGGAAAGCTGCACGATAAGTTTGTACTTAATTAAATCTAAAGCAGGTGTTTAAAAAAGTGTTTCTAATTTGCTTACATTGGTTTGGCTAGCTAAATTATTTTACCCTATAGACAGAAAATTGAAGAATCCCATGTTCATATATTCCATCTTTGGGTGAATGAGGAAGCATACATATAGTTTGCTGTTGTCCTCTGACGACGTAGTACAAATAGTATAATCCAAAAACATTCTTGGATAATCCCTATGGCCAAGGAGTTGGTAGCTGGAGCTGAAACCTGAAATCCTAATGAGTCTGATCGATTACAGTGAAAATTCATTATTTCCCCTCTTTTCTCTTCTCAGTGGAATGCGGTAGCCCTCTGGGCCTGGGATATTGTAGTTGATAACTGTGCCATCTGCAGGAACCACATTATGGATCTTTGTAAGTAACTCAGGGAGGATGGGAAGAAGTTGAGAAGGTTACAGAAATGGTGATCATCCTGATGATTTTTTTCATGAGTGAAGCAGGATCAGAACCCTTGGGTGCTTGTACAATCTCGTCCATTGGTGTGTTTGAAATGGGTTGTTTTGGTTTGGTTTTTGAGACACGGTTTTTATGTGTAGCCCTGGCTGTACTAGAACTCACTGTTAAGTTAAATAATTAAAACTAATTTGCCCAAAGTTCCTATCAGCCATCTCAAATAAAAAGTTAAATTGTTTTTTAAAGTGATGTCTTGGAGGTAAACCCAGCCCTCCCTTAGAATAGTCATTGTAAAGCCAACAAGTTCCTATTCAGAATGAGTTGTAGGAAGAGTTGACATTTCTTCCCATCTTGTACAGACAACAAGACAAAAATAGTGAAAGAAAATGACCTTTGAAAGTAGATACGTAAATGTATCCCTGTGATCCCAGCGTTTGGGAGGCAATGGCAAGAGTATTGGGCCAGCCAGGGCTTTTAATCTGATCTAGGTTTTGTTGGGTAAGATTTACAGTCACAGGCTGGAGGGATGGTTCAGCGGTTAAGAGCACTGGCTGCTTTTCCAAAGGACCCAGGTTTAATTACCAGCAATCACATGTAGACTTATCATGTTCTATCGCTTCAGTTCCAGGAAATTCAATGCCCTCTTCCGGCCCTGAAGGGTACAAGACATATTCTAGTACAGGCATAACATGCATACATATTAAATAAATAAGCAAGTAATTATAAAGAAAATTTACTGTCTGTCATACATTATCTCAAATTCTATCTACATTTGTGGATTCAAGCAGCATCTGTGTGTGTGTGTGTGTGTATCCCCCCCACGTTCTCCACATTTACACATGCACACATAGGTTATTGGCAGTTCTTTCAGATATTCCCAAGATATACTCTAGTACCCGTTTATGTCTGTCTTTTAATCAGGTGGTTATTTACTACTTTAGCATATTATCTAAGCCAGGCATTGTGGCGCAAGCCTTTAATCCCAGTAGTCAGGAGGCAGGCTGATAGATCTCTGTGAGTTCAAGGCCAGCCTGGTCTATGAAAGTGAGTTCCAGGGTAGCCAAAGATACACAGAGAAACTCTTGTCTTGAAAAACAAAACTAGGGGCTGGAGGGATGGCTCGGTGGTTGGGAGCATTGCCTGCTCTTCAAGAGGTCCTGAGTTCGATTCCCGGCAACCACATGGTGGCTCACAACCATCTGTAAAGAGGTCTGGTGCCCTCTTCCGGCCTGCAGACTTGCACACAGACAGAATATTGTATACATAATAAATAAATAAATATTAAAAAAAAGAAAAACAAAACTAATATGTAATAAAATTTCTCTGAATATTTGCTAGATGGATAGCAAAAACCAAATGGTGTAGCAGTCCGTGATCACTGCAACTTGGAAAGCATATGTGCCATTTGCTGGTAGTTGTTGCTGGCTCACAGTTTCTCTAAACTTTGACTTATTCTTTTTGCGGGTTTTTGCTGTTGTTTTTGATTGTTTTTGTTTTGTTTTATTTTCTGAGACAAGGTTTCTCTGTGTAACAATCATAGCTGTACTAGTTCTCATTTTGTAGACCAGACTGGCCTCAAACTCACAGATATCTGCCAGCCTCTGCCTCCTGAGTGCTGGTATTAAAGACACGCGCCATCTCTTCCCACCTCCACCTGGCTCTGAGCATGGCAACTCTTATAAGGAAAACATTTAATTGAGGGAACTTGCTTACATTTTCAAAGGGTTAGTCCATTATTATCATGGCAGGGAGCATTGTGGCATGCAGGCAGACATGATGCTGCAGGAGTAGCTAAGAGTTTTTCTACATCTTGCAAGCAACAGGAGGTCAACTCAGACACTGGGTGGTATCCTAACATAAGAAACCTCAAAGCCCACCTCCACAATGACAAACTTCCATCAATAAGCCATACCCACTCGAACAAAACAGCACCTCCTAATAACACCACTCCCCATGAGATTATGAGGGCCAGTTACATTCAAATTACCACTGTGGTAGAACCAGGAGGATTAGGAGTTCAGAGTAATCCTTGGCTACATAGCAAATTCAAGGTAGCTTGATTTTATACATGCAGATAGGTAGGTAGGTAGGCAGACAGACAAAGAATTTATGAAACCCTCTCAAAAAGAATAAGAAGTCATGCTGGTGAGTGACTCAGTGGTTCCTTCTGGCTCCACCTCTGAACTGATGGGGGAAAGCCCTGCACCACTTGGTCTTATGGGGGCAGGGTGTCACTGTTTTTGCTTGAGACAGGTCTCACTGTACAGTCCAGGCTGACCTGGAACTTAACAGATATCTGACTGCCTCTGTCTCATGAGTGCTGGATTTCAGGCATGAGCCCCAGGCCTAACCCCAGTAAATTCTTGACTGTGAAGCACAGACCTTAGACTCTTCCAGGTGGCAAGCAGACTATATGTTACTGTGTTTCTGAACAGCAGACTCAGTTCTGTGATTTCAGAGCCTTGGCTTCTCATCTCTCTGAGGAGTGGGGAAAAGTCCAACCTTAAGACTGATGTCCCAGTAATGCCTAGCCTTTCTGCTTCCTATCTGCTAGCCTGGTACAGTTGTACCAGAATAAGGAGTCTTTCCTAAACTTCTTGTTTTTCAGAAGGAAGATTTTATTTGGTTGACATCTTCAGTAACACTTTGTAAATGCATTGCTACTTCTCCTGAAATGGCCTTGAAATGGTCTTAAATTATTAGGGGGAATGAATGAGTAATCCTAACTGGTCTCAGACTCACAGATATCCTCCTGCCTCTGCCTACCAAGTCCTGGGATTATAGATGTGAGCCACTGCACAGCCCTCTCCACTGGTTAATGGCCAGTTAACCCTCTTAAGGACTTGGCTGGCCAGGTTGGAAACTGCTGCCCCCAGGTCCAGTGATGCTTTTGCTCTTGTTCCCACAGGCATTGAATGTCAGGCCAACCAAGCGTCTGCTACTTCTGAAGAGTGTACTGTTGCGTGGGGAGTCTGTAATGTAAGAAACCATCTTTACCTATGCCTGTGACTTATGCATGTGTGGCCGCTTCTCCCTTTTTTTCAGTCTTGAAAATTATTAGGGAAAATAATTGAGTAGCCCACCTTTCTCCAAAAGGTATACAAATAGTAAAGACAAATTTTAAATCCTTACAGTATTAAGTTTAACCAGATAAACAGTAGTTATTACAAAGGAAAAATAGTTTGTCTTAATTATTATTAAGTGGGCCTTCTTTCCTATGCAGTGTTTTGAGTATTCATCTACTTTCAGGGATTTTCTTCAAAGCTGAAAACTGTCTTGGGAGAATATCTGTACCTTCTCAACAGACCTGTTTTTTTTTTTTATTTTATTTTTCTAAAGATTGCTTATTTATGTATATGAGTACATGTTGGACTTCATCCCAGAAGAGGGCATCATATTCCATTAGAAATGGTTGTGAGCCACCCTATGCGGGGTGGTAATTGAACTCAAAACTCAGAACCTCTGGAAGAGCAGCCTGTGCTTTTCACCCCTGAGCCATGTCTCCAGGCTCCTCAACAGACCTTCTAAGGGAAGTGTCTAGGGTATGTGTGTGTTTGTGACTCCTGCCAGAAATATTTAATGAGGCAGTGTTGACTGGATGTCCAGCTTCGCACGTGCGACAGCTGTGAAGGAGATGAGACAGCAAATATAGTATTTCTGGCACGTTAAAAATTCATCTATAGAACCCTAGTCTTGGTTACAGGACCCTGACTACACAACTGCCATTGTGACGCGGAGTCATGGAGTGTGGGCTCAGATCACCCTGTTTCTGTCTTACTAGCTAAGTGACTTTGTCAGATCATCTAACATCTCTAACCCTGGGTTCCCTCAGGTAAAATATGGCTAATAGTAAAAGTGTAAACAGGATTAAATGATTTAACTTTTGGTTTTTTCAAGACAGGGTTTCTCTGTGTAACAGTCCTAGCTGTCCTGGAACTCACTCTGTAGACCAGGATGTCCTCAAGCTCACAGAGAAGGGCAGAACTGACTCCTACAAGTTGTGCTAACCTAAACATGTGTACGTGCCCAAAGCAAGTAAACTACTTAGAATGGCTCCCAGGACATAGTAAGAAGAAATATCTGTCAAGAAAGCGACAGGGGGACTAGAGAGATGGCTCCGAGGTTAAGAGCACTGCCTGCTCTTCCAGAGATCCTGGGTTCAATTCCCAGCAACCACCTGGTGGCTCACAACCATCTGTAATGAGATCTGGCGCCCTCTTCTGGCCTGCAGGCAGACATACAGACAGAACACTGTATATATAATAAATAAATATTTGAAAAAAGAGATTTTTTTTTTTTTGTTTTGTTTTTTGGTTTTTCGAGACAGGGTTTCTCTGTGGCTTTGGAGCCTGTCCTGGAACTAGTTCTGTAGACCAGGCTGGTCTCGAACTCACAGAGATCCGCCTGCCTCTGCCTCCCGAGTGCTGGGATTAAAGGCGTGCGCCACCACCGCCCGGCAAAAGAGATTTTTTTAAAAAAAGAAAAAGCTACAGGGAGGTGGTGACATATGCCTTTAATTCCAGCATTCAGGAGGTAGAGTTCAAGGCCAAACTGATCTATAGAGCAAGTTCCAGGACAACCAGGGCTATATAGAAAAACCATGTCTCTAGAAACCAAAAAGAGGGAGAAAGAAAGCTAAATGTGAGGGGTCAGCAGTTAAGGGCACATACTGCTTTTCCAAAGAATCCATAATTCAGTTCCCAGAATCCAAATCAGGCTGCTCAGGACCACCTGTTATTTCAGCTCAGGGAATTGGACACCTCTAGCCTCTGCAGACACCTGTACACACCTGCTGTGGTCACCTGTACACACCCACTGTGGGCACCTGTACACACCTGCTCTAATTACCTGCACACACCGCTCTAGGTACCTGCACACACCCACTGCGGGCACCTGCACACACTCACTGTAGGTACCTGCACACACCCATTCTAGGCACCTACACACACCTGCTGCGGGCACCTGCACACACTCACTGTAGGTACCTGCACACACCCATTCTAGGCACCTACACACATCTGCTGCGGGCACCTGCACACACTCACTGTAGGTACCTGCACACACCCATTCTAGGCACCTACACACACCTGCTGCGGGCACCTGCACACACTCACTGTAGATACCTGCACACACCCACTGCGGGCACCTGCACACACTCACTGTAGGTACCTGCACACACCCATTCTAGGCACCTACACACACCTGCTGCGGGCATCTGCACACACTCACTGTAGATACCTGCACACACCCACTGCGGGCACCTGCACACACTCACTTTAGGTACCTGCACACACCCATTCTAGGCACCTACACACACCTGCTGCGGGCACCTGCACACACTCACTGTAGGTACCTGCACACACCCATTCTAGGCACCTACACACACCTGCTGCGGGCATCTGCACACACTCACTGTAGATACCTGCACACACCCACTGCGGGCACCTGCAAATGCCCACTCTAGGCACACTCTCACACAATTAAAAATAATGGTCTTTAAAAGAAAGTTAAATGAATAGAAATTTGTGGGTGGCCTTAACTGGTGCTCGGTGTTTTCCTTGTGGCCCTGAGGCTGTCTTCCCACCCATTCTTCCTTCTCTGTCCAGACCCTTTGGCCACTTCACAGACCTCATTAGCCAAAAATGATGTTAAATGTTCATGGAGATAGAGAAAACACATCAGGGGCTTTGCCCTCGCCACCCTCAGACTAAAGGTGGCATTGCTCTGTGTGAAGGGGAGGGGTGAGATGGTTCATTGGATAAGGTGCTTACTGCCAAGCCTGACAACCAGAACTCAGTCTCTGGAGCCCCCATGATAGGAAAGAACCGACTCTATATGTTAGCTCTGATCTCCACATGAGTGCCATGCATACCTGTGCCCACAAACATAAACACAAATAAATGAAATTTTAAATTTTTATTTATTTAGACACTCAGTTTGTATTTCTAGCTGTTCTAGAACTCAGATCTGCCTATGTCTACCTGTGCTGGGATTAAAGGCATGTGCCATCACGCCTGGCTTTTATCTAAACTTAAGAATTTTTGAGCCAGGTATGGTGGTGGTTACATGCCTTCAATTCCATTACTCAGTAGGCAGAGACAGGTGGATTCCTAAGTTTGTAACCATGGCTACACAGAGAAACCCTGTCTTGAAAAAAGCCAAAGGAAATAAATTTTCTTTAATGAAAAAAATTAAGGATGAATTTATTCAGATAGCTTGCCGTAAAGGAGAGCCTGGTCATACTGTGCCAGAAACCTCCAGATTAGGCTAGGGTGCTAGTTCTGAGTCTTGTGAGAACCAGCTCTGTAAATTAGACAAGTCATTTGTCTGGGGTTCAGTTTCCTGTCTGTAAAGAACAGATAGTAATATCTGTCACGCCTGCTTGCCAGGGTTGCAGTAGGCTCGAATGAGGTAATAATGTCAACTTCTTCCATAAACCTGGGCTGTAAATGTGCCCTTGGTAAATTGTACTGTCTGCTGAATATACTCTTTGTTGTTGTTGTTGTTGTTTTGTTTTTTCGAGACAGGGTTTCTCTGTGGTTTTGGAGCCTGTCCTGGAACTAGCTCTTGTAGACCAGGCTGGTCTCGAACTCACAGAGATCTGCCTGCCTCTGCCTCCCGAGTGCTGGGATTAAAGGCGTGCGCCTGAATATACTCTTTACTGCATTTTAAATTAAGACAAAGAAAGATGGGGTCCATTTGCATTGAAACCTAATTCACACACACTTTGCCCTTGAACACTTGCTATTCTGTGGGGTTAAGCCCCATTCTGTAGGATACTTAGCAGGGAGGTGGTAGCTAAAGACAAATCTCTTGCCTGTCTTTGAGTGAACTATCCCCAGTACCTAGATGTTGCAGGAAGTGTCTCAGGCTCTGCCTCTTGAAAATTCTGAGGGGGCTTTTTGTTTTGTTGCTTTGTTTTTGTTTTAGCTTGAACCAGGTGTTAGCTGAGTGTGACCTTGAACTCTTGGTTCTCGCTCCACCTTACAAGTGCTGGGGTTATAAGCATGCAGAAATGCTGGTTGGTTTGGATGTTCAGATTTTTGTTTGTTTTTTCATGATGAATCATGTCAAGAGTCTGAAAGGGCAGAATCTAGTAAGAGTTGTGGTTGTGAAAGAACAGTTGTCTCTCTCGCATTTGAAGCCTGTGGTCTGGACCCTTTCTCAGGGATGTAGAAGTATCCTGTTAACAGCTATTGGCACCTGGGAACTGCATTCCCGCAGAGACCAGTCCTCACTGTCACAACATGCTCCTATGCTCCCTGATCATTCATTCATTTCTTTAGCGGTAGGGGCATGCCTTGTGTTGCAAATATCCTTATCAATAAGAAGAGTTCCAAGATGTTCTGTGGGATGTTGCCCTCTCCTCCACGGCTGCCCTGTCCCCTGTTATTCCCACACACAGCCAGTGATTGTTGTTGACAGTGGGTGGTCTCTGCAGTGACGTGTAACAACCTGTCTTCTCTTTCAGCATGCTTTTCATTTCCACTGCATCTCTCGATGGCTCAAAACGAGGCAGGTGTGTCCATTGGACAACAGAGAGTGGGAATTCCAAAAGTAGGTGTTCCTCCTTGTTTGGGGTTCTAAGTCTGGGTCTTCTAGTTGAGGTCATTCTCCTCCTGGCCTCAAGCTGAAGGCAGCTGGAGTGGTGGAGCACCCCCCACCCCTTGTTTGTTTAATTTATTTGAGATAAGGTCTCTCCAAGTAGCTCTGGCTGTTCTTTTTTTTTTTTTTTTTTTTTTTTGATTTTTCGAGACAGGGTTTCTCCGTAGCTTTTGGTTCCTGTCCTGGAACTAGCTCTTGTAGACCAGGCTGGCCTCGAACTCCCAGAGATCCGCCTGCCTCTGCCTCCCGAGTGCTGGGATTAAAGGCGTGCGCCACCACCGCCCGGCGCTCTGGCTGTTCTTGAACTGGCTCTGTAGACCAGGCTGGCCTCAAACTCAGAGGCTCATTTGTCTCTACCTCCCTAGCAATAGGATTAAAGGTGTATGCCGCCACACCTTATTTTTAAGGCAAGCTTTGAGGAGATAAACAGGGATTAGCCAGCATTTTGCAGAGTTTTTTCAGTCTGCTAGGTCTGTCAAAGTGAAAAATGTGGAAGTTAAAATGAAGGTTAAGCGGGGCGGCGGACTCTTCTTGAGACAGCATCTCATTCTTTAATTCAGGCTGGCCTCAAATTCATTAGGACCCTCCCACCTTAGCCCTCCAAGCAAGGTGCCTCAAGTGCCAAGTCCCTTTGGCTTCACTCAGCTGATTGATTCTGATACCAAACCTACAGCAGATTGATCACATTTTTATTATTAAAGCTAAGCCAGGCGTGGTAGTGAATGCCATTGACCCTAGAACTTGAGTTCAAGGCCAACCTGGCCGCCAGAATGAGTTCCTAGACAGCCAGGGCTACACAGAAGAGAAACCCTGTCAGGAAAACAAACAAAGAAGTGTTTAGTGGGTTTTAGGGTCTTATTCTCCAGCATCCTCATGAGGTCGTTTGTTTTGTCTTTCAGGTATGGGCACTAGAAAAGACGCTCCCTAAAACTTACCCGTGTGTTACTCGTGTAGCGACTCACCTTCCTGTTAATTATAAATTAGATAGAACTATGGTTTTTTCTTTCTTTTGTTTTCGGTGTTTGCTGTTCCCACAGCCATATTGTATTTTGTGTCAAATAAAGTCGTTAAGTTCAAGAATGGTTGCTGTCTTATGTGTGTGGAAAGTGTGACCTTGAGAAGGGGCCTCTTCAGTGCCATATACAACCTCAGAAAGTGCGCTGTTCATCATCAGAACAGAGGTGTCCTGCAGGTGCATCATCACAAGGTCACGAGGAACCTGCTCAAGTCTGGAACTGTGGGTCACTTGTCTTTCTTGTGAGATAGCACCAGGCCGCTGAATGAAGAAGGACGTAGAGACTCAGCTCAGCGTAGCCTGCTCCTCAGTGGCTGCCTTGGCCCAGCCAGGTCTGCTCAGGCCCTCTCCTGAGGGACCTAGGATTGAGGAAATGTGCTTGGTGAGCTCTGAAACACTGCAGGTCAGTGCTGATTGTGTATGGCATGTTGCATTCTCTAGTTTAGGAAAAAACTTTTTTAAAAAATTGTACTATATTATCTTGGCTGTTTGTAGAGCGGTTTTAAACTCTTTAAACATTGTCTGGACAGATTGTAATTCCATGAGTTTATGCCTGTAATCCCAGGCACTTGAGTATATGCCTGTAGACCCTGGTACTGGGATTCAGAAGAAAAGGAGCCCTGGAGTCCAAGAGACCTTATTTCCGAAACAGACATTGCAGTTTGTATGCTGGCACATGTAGTAGGCATGTTTGCCCAGGCCCTGGGTTCAGTTACTGACAGACCTGAATAAGTAAAAGAATGGTCAGCCGAGCGGTGGTGGCACAAGTTTAAGGCCAGTCTGGTCTACAGAGTGAGTTCCAGAAAGGCTCCAGAGCTACACAGAGAAAACCTGTCTCGGAAAGGAAAAAAAAGATGTTCAAACTGAATTAACAAGAGCTCAAGTTTCCTTCAAACATGCTGGCCTTGAAAGGAGTTGCCATCCTGATGCTAAGTCAATGGCTGACGCCTACTGAGAAACTGTTTTGGTGCCTTGGTTTTTAGCAGCTAATGGTTCTTGAAATCCTCCTGGGCGGTTTGCCTTCAGTGCAACGCCAAGTGAAAGCATTCTTCTTTGACTTTAGTAAAGCCACGCATGGTCAAATGAAGCAGATTTGAGGCTCTACCTGGCTCCTGTTGTCAGTAAAGACTGCAAAAGTGTGGAACAATACTGTCATTTTTTTTGTTTTCAAAGTTAATTTTAATAAAAATGTTTATGTTAATATGTGATGTATCTGGTTTGGTTTGTTTGTTTTGGTTTTTCGAGACAGGGTTTCTCTGTGTAGTAGCCATGGCTGTCCTGGAACTCACTCTGTCTTTGTAGACCAGGCTGGCCTCGAACTCACAGAGATCCGCCTGCCTCTGCCTCCCTCCCAAGTGCTGGGATTAAAGGCGTGCGCCACCATCGCCCGGCTATAACCTTTTTTTTTTTAACTTATTTATTTATTTATTTATTATGTATACAATATTCTTTCTGCGTGTATGCCTGAAAGCCAGAAGAGGGCACTAGATCTCCTTACAGATGGTTGTGAGCCACCATGTGGTTGCTGGGAATTGAACTCAGGACCTTTGGAAGAGCAGGCAATGCTCTTAACCACTGAGCCATCTCTCCAGCCCCAGCAAATAACCTTTTTCTTTTTATGGGTAGCAATGTAGATGCTCATGAGTGTGCCTGTGGAAGTTGCCGTTGGGTGTCCTATATCGCTCTCCACGTTTCTCATACATGGTTTCTCACTGAAAGGGAGCTTGCCAATTGGTTAGACTGCCTGGGATCCTGCTTCTGCCACCACCTGCCTCCATGGGTGCTGGAGATTAGGCTCAGGTTTGGCAGGCAGGGAGGGGCTGTGCTGTCAGTTTTCTCACTGAAGACACCTGCTATGGGAGATAGAATTCTGTCCTCAGAGCTGCAGCCACCATTTCCCTCAGAGAAGCAGGTGGGGCAGTGCCAGTGAGAGTCCAGCCACGCCTTCCAGAATTGTGATCTGCAATTCTGCTCTAGTTGCTGGAAGCAGGAAGCGGGCATTCTTGCTGGGTGGAGAACTTCCAGTCCAACTGTTTTGGTGTCACCCACACTTCTGCAGGTAGCCCTATATTGTGAGTAAGCCCAATAAACCCACTGCCTCCCCAGGGTGAACTTGGGTGGAATTGGACTTTGATATGTTGTTAGAACCTTGTGAGTGATGGGCAAATGCTTGTCTCCCCAGAAGGAATTCTCCCAACAGACAGAGCACCCAGCGCAATATTGGAGTTCTCAACTTTTAGAATCCTGCTCTTGATTGGTTGGATTTTTTTGTTGTTACTTTGTTATTTTTAGGCAGAGTCTTCACTAGATAGCCCTGGCTGGCCTGGAACTTACTATATAGACCAAGCTGATCTCAAACTTACACAGGTATTTTTGTTTTTAGGGTCATAAAAAGGATGATGGACACAAAAAATTGTGTAAATCCCTAGTAATGAAGAGCTTTAAAGTGTAACCTTAGCTGGGTGGTGGTGGCGCACGCCTTTAATCCCAGCACTCGGGAGGCAGAGGCAGGCGGATCTCTGAGTTCGACTCCAGCCTGGTCTACAAGAGCTAATTCCAGGACAGGCTCCAAAACCACAGAGAAACCCTGTCCTCGTAAAACCAAAAAACAAAACAAGTGTAATCCCACTTTTCCACTTAGCTGCTGCTGAGTGTCAGGAACATAGCAAGGGCTCACCTAAGGCAGCTATAATCCTATAATCATAATCATTGCAAAGTACATTTTCGGACTGCCACTTCACCCCTTCACCTCCTCAGCCTCTCTGCAGCTACATAAATAATGTCTAAGGTGAACTTGCTCTTCACCTGGGTGACACATTTGGAGCATACCTCTGTCTAAAAACACCTGGGCTGGAGAGATGACCACACAAACTGAAATTTAAGCCCAGCATTTGGGATTTGGAAACAGAAGGATTAGAAGGTCAAGGTCATTTTTGACTAAATATGACCTAAACTAGAAGAGATCCTGTCTCAAAAACAAATTTCAACACCAGATGGTTGGTCTGGGTAGGCCCTAAACATCTGTGTTTCTCGTTTCAGAGGATTGTTTATTCTAGCCCTGTAGACTTAGAGCTAAAGTTGCTGCCCCCAGATAGGACATAGTCCAGGAGGGGATTGCGAAGAGGACGGATCCATGAGTAGCTGCAGATACACAGGGTGGGGTCTCAACTTGGTCTCGAGATACCCAGGCTTCCCTGGCTCCTGCAGCCTCTTCCTCCAGCTGCACACGTTCATGTTCATTTCCCTACCTTGCCGCGGGAGACCCCGGCTTTGCCCACAGCCCTAGCAGTGTCCTGGAGCCCATGGGCCTCTGCTCAAATCTCAGTAAGTGTAGCCTGGGCTCCCCTGGAGTTTACTATGTAGTTCAGGCCAATTTCAGACTCACCGCAGTTCTGCTTCCACCTCAAATGCTGGGAGTATAGGTATAATCCAACAGGGTTGGCTCCTTGGCCCTTTGGGTGACTCTAAACCACACATGGGCTGGACAACCACTCTGGCACTGAGTTTATATCCCCCAATAATCCTACCCCCACCCATTATTTTTTGCTGAGACAGGGTCTCAAGTTACTCTTGAGCTTGCCAAGGTAGGCCTTGAACTTGTGATCCTCTTGCTTCAGCCTCCATGAGTGCTGGGATTATGTAGCCTATTCCATTATGCCCAGCTGCTCCGGGCATTCTGGAGGTGGAGGCAGGTGAATCTCTGTTAAGTCAAGGCCAGCCTGGTCTATTTGATGACTCAAAAAATGAATGAGTGAAAATAGGGACTGGATTATTAATTAAACGCGCAAATACGGGGGCTGGAGAGATGGCTCAGAGGTTAAGAGCACTGGCTGTTCTTCCAGAGGTCCTGAGTTCAATTCCCAGCAACCACATGGTGGCTCACAACCATCTGTAACTTGATCTGGCTCCCTCTTATGGCATGCAGACTGAACACTGTGTAATAAGAAATAAATATTAAAAATAAATAAATAGATAAAAAGTACAAATACGTCCAGAAGACCCAGGTGTAGTAATTAGGGGTGGCGGGGCTGCGTCCCCATCACCCCGGCTGCCTGACATGGCTAGCTTATGCTTCGAAATAACAACACACAAACTGTATTCATTTAAACACTGATTGGCCCTTTAGCTCTAGCCCTTACAGGCTAATTCTCACATCCCGATCAACCCATCTCTAATAATCTGTGAGCACCGGTCTTACTGGGAAAGATTCAGCATGTCTAACCTGGCAGCTTGCTTCATCGTGTGCGTCTGCCCGGGAGAGCGGAGCATGGCATCTCTCTGAGGTGTCTGCTCCCGAGAGGAGAGCTGTGGAGTCTGAGCTCACTTCCTCTTCCTCCCAGCATTCTGTTCTGTTTACTCCTCCCACCTATCTTCTAACCAATGAGGGCCAAGCAGTTTCTTTTTATTTAACCAATGACCTTCCTCCATCACCCAGGTTTGGTTCCCAGCACCCACATGATGGCTCACAACAATCTCTATTTCCTGTTCCAGAGGATATGAAGCCCTCTTCCGGCTTCCAGGGATACATGCAGTGCACATAAATACTGCAAGCCAAATCCCATACACATACAAAATAAAACTGAAAAAGAGAGAGAGGAGAGAGAGAAGAAAAAAAGGAATATCAGGTCTGCAAGATGGCTGAAGTTAATGTAAGAACACCTGCCAGCACCGAGCCTGACAACCTGAGCTGGATGAACACGGTGATCTGCTAGCTGTCCTTTGACTTCCGTATGTGTGCCATGGCATGGGCACATTGCCCACCTCAATGAAAATGTAATTTAAAACAGAAAACTAAGCCGGGCGATGGTGGCGCACGCCTTTAATCCCAGCACTCGGGAGGCAGAGGTAGGCGGATCTCTGTGAGTTCGAGACCAGCCTGGTCTACAGAGCTAGTTCCAGGACAGGCTCCAAAGCCACAGAGAAACCCTGTCTCGAAAAACCAAAAAAAACAAAAAAAACAAAAAAAACAGAAAACTAAAATAAAAAAATTTAAATTTTAAAAAGAAAAATAACTGTCAGTGAGGTACTGAGGTCAAGTAACCTACCTAGGGTGGTACGCTCCATGGCAGGCCTGACCTTTAGACCTGGGTTTATCTACCTCCAGGATTGCCCGTTTTCACCAGCTCTGATAGCTAGACAGCCTCACGCGATTACTGAGGTAAAGCCCTCTGTAAATAGTTACCGCCTATACAAATGTCAGGTCTCCCTATTAATCAAGAGCTTGGTTATTCCTCCCACCTCCAGGTTAATGAAGTGCCTTGTTCTTGTTGACTTGGACTCTCAACTCTGACCTTCCATATATTAAGAACTGGATTCTAAAGACAGAGCAGAGCAATGAACAAACTAAAAACAGTGGCAGGTGGCGGCATCCTCCTCCCTTCTGGGGGAGAAAGGGATGAAAGGGGATGTCAGCCTACAGTCTGGCTAAAACCTACTCTGGATTATAGATGCTGTCACTAGAGGGTGTAAGGGTGAGGTTAGGTGTAGTCGGACACCAGGGACAGGCTTGGTGTCTGCTGTGGGACTGTACATGAAGCTTCAGAGCCAGGCAGACACTGACTTCAAGTTCTGCCTCCTGTTTTCAGCCAATAACCCCAGCATCTGGGAGGTGCAGACGTGCAGACAAGGGGATTGCGTTGAAGGTCACCCTCAGCTACATCATAGTTTGAGACAACTTGGGCTACCGGGGATCTAGTTTCCAAAAAATAAAAGCTGGGGGAGGACAACTGGAGAGCTGGCTGTGCCATTAAAACAGTGGCTGCTCAAGCAAGAACCTGTGTTTGATTCCCAGCACTTGGGAGATGGAGGCCGGAGGATCAGGGATCAGGAGTGCAGCATGCTCACTAGTGAGTGACCTTCTGAGGTTTTCATCAGTGGCTTATCCCACGCGTCTCTTGCTCCTCATTTCCAGAAGTCGTTTTACTTGTTCCCCATCTCACTTCAGAGTTTGTAATTCTTTTTTTTTTTTTTGTTTTTGTTTTGTTGGTTTTTGAGACAGGATTTCTCTGTAGCTTTGGTGTGGTGCCTGTCCTGAACTAGATCTGCCTGCCTGTGCCTACCCAGTGCTGGGATTAAAGGTGTGCACCACCACCACCTGGCTCACTTTTCTTGTTCTTGTTGGTTGTTTACTGTAGTGTAGCAGGGTAGCTTGCATCTCATCTTGTCAACCAAGAAGCCAGTAAGGTTGTCAGTTACCCAGGGAGGTCTGGGGAGGTGTTAGGAACTTTACTCAATCCTTATTCAAAATGGAAGTTCTATCCAAAATGGCTTCAGTTTGGTTCCTTCATATACTTCCAGTTCAAAGTCAAGTACTGACTCTTCCACTGCCAACAGGGTTCAGCCAAATAAATGGTAATATGCACCCAACTTCCTTGCTCCCAAAATCCACAACTGAAAGGTGTCAGGGCCCATTCAGTACCTGTGGCTCTTCCCTGCAGGTCTAATCTGGCCCCTCCCCCTAGCCCAGGGACTGGGCTCTTCCCTTCCCCCAGTGCTGATTCCTCTATAGTCCAGTCATTTGGCTACTCACTCCCTTGGTTCCCCTGCACTTTCTTGACAATTGGTTTGAGGCTCCTCTCTGGATCCTCTTGCCTTCTCTTCTTGTCCTCCATCCTCTAATGGCCTTGTTCAATCTGAACCCTTCCAGATGCCTCTGGCCATCCTCCCCCTCATCTGTACAATAAAACCCTTCTCGTCAGCCATACCAGGGATGGCGCATGTCCTCATTTTCATTCAAAAGGGATATGGGTGTCTAAGCCTACTTCATTCTTCTTGGAGGCAAGAAAGACTGTTTTGTTTTGATTGAGACAGTCTCATGTAGCTTAGGCTAGCTTTAAAGTTACTTTGTAAGTAAATGGAGGGATTGGGAAGAGGGGAGGGAGAGGGAACTTGGATTGGCTTGTATAATGAATAAAGATTGTTTTCTTTTTAAAAATAAAATAAATTTAAAGAAAAAAGTTACTTTGTAGCCAAAGATGGCTTTGAACTCTTGATGTTCCCTCTTTTTTTTTTTTTGTTGTTTGTTTGTTTTTTGTTTTTTCGAGACAGGATTTCTCTGCAGCTTTGGAGCCTGTCCTGGAACTAGCTCTTGTAGACCAGGCTGGCCTCGAACTCCCAGAGATCCGCCTGCCTCTGCCTCCCGAGTGCTGGGATTAAAGGCATGCGCCACCACCGCCTGGCTGATCTTCCCTCTTCTATCTTCCAAATGCTGGGATGACAAGTGAGTACCACATCCTTTGTGATACTTGAGCATGTTGCCAACAGAGCTACATTTCCCCACCTTTTATTTATTTGTTGGATTTTTGTTTTGTTTTGCATTTTGGTCTTTTCAAGACAGGGTTTCTCCATGTCGTTTTGGTCCATCTGGAACTTGCTCTGTAGACCAGGCTGGACTCGAACTAACAGAAATCTGCCTGCCTCTGCCTCCTGAGTGGTGGGATGCAGCCGGTGGGAGAAAGACAGATGTGCCATGCGGAGAGAGCTTAGGTATAGAGACTTTTTAGTGATTATTGGTAGGGGTGAGGGGAGGGGTGTTATGGTGGGGGGAGAGAAAGAGAGATAGATAGGCACAGAGAGAGAAAAGAAGGGAGGCAGAGGCTGCCTCTTCAAAAGAAGAAGGGACAGAGAGAGAGGGAAGGAGGGTAGGAGGGAGAGAGAAAAGAGGAAGGAAGGCAGAGGCTGCCTCTTCAGAATCAGAAGAAGGGAGGGGGGGGAGACAGAGAGAGAGAGAGAGAGAGAGAGAGAGAGAGAGAGAATCAGTTTGCCTCAGGAAGTGCGCAGAGCTTTTCTCTTAAAGGGAGGGCAGGGAGAGAAAGAGAAAAGAGGAAGGGGGAAAACAGGAAGGTAAGGAAGGCAGAGAGGCTGCTTTTTCAGAAGAAGGGGCACACACAGAGAGAGAAAAAAAGGGTAAAAGAGGAAGGAAAGGACGGCAGAGGCTGCTGCTTCAGAAGAAGGGACACACACACACACAGAGAAGAGGGAGAGGGAAAAAGAAGGGAGGCAGAGGCTGCCTCTTCAAGAAGGGACAGAGGGGAGGTTGCTTTGGGGAAGTGGGTGGAGCTTTTCCTTAAAGGGAGGACAGAGAGAGAGAGAACAGAGGAAGGAAGGGGAAAAAGGGAAAGGGAGGCAGAGGCTGCCTCTTCAGAAGAAGGGACACAGAGATAAAGAGAGAGGAGAGAGCCAGGTGGTGGTGGCGCACGCCTTTAATCCCAGCACTCGGGAGGCAGAGGCAGGCGGATCTCTGTGAGTTCGAGGCCAGCCTGGTCTACAAGAGCTAGTTCCAGGACAGGAACCAAAAGCTACGGAGAAACCCTGTCTCGAAAATAAAAAAAAGAGAGAGAGAGAGAGGAGAGAGGAGGAGGAGGAAGGAAGGGGGAAAAAGAGGAAGGGAGGCAGAGGCTGTGTCTTCAGAAGAAGAAGGGACAGAGAGAGAGAGAGAGAGAGAGAGAGAGAGAGAGAGAGAGAGAGTTTGCCTTGGGGGAAAAGGGGGAGATTGGGAGTGTCTCTTAAAGTGACAGGGTACCACTGGCATAATTATAGCAACCAACACTGGGCGGTGGCGGGCCAAGCCTTTAATGCCACTCCCGGGCTATTTGATTATTTGCTTGCTTGCTTATTACCATAGTTGGCTGGTGGCATGGGAGGCAGAGAGATGCCCCGTCTTTAAGAAAAGCATGCCAGCTGGGTGGTGGTAGCACACACCTTTAATTCCAGGTTTCAGGAGGCAGAGACAGGAGGATCTCTGTGAGTTCAAGGCCCGCCTGGTCTACAGAGCTTTTCAGGGTTACAGGGTTTTAGGACAGGTTCCAAAGCTACACAGAGAAACCCTGTCTTAAAAAACAAAAACAAGAAAGGAAAAGAATTCCAGCCAGGCATAGTAACTCAGGTTTTTAATCCTAATACTCAAAGGCTAAAATAAGTGAATCTCTATGAGTTAAGAGACCAGCCTGGCCTACATAGTGAGTTCTGGAACATCCTAAGCTACATAACTGAGAAACTCTGTCTTGAAAAAACAGAAGAAAAAAAAAATACAAGAAAAGAAAAGCAACGTGTCCAGCATAGTACAGAGAAATACGCTGTCTGCCTGCCCCACAAGTAGCATCAATAACAAGTTCACTGCAGCTCCTCCTTGCTCCTAACTCCCTACCGAACACAGATTAATTGCCACAGAGAGAATTGGAATTACTGGAGCAGGAATGCATAAATTCAGATTTTGACTTTCAGAATAAGCTCTTGAGGCCCATACAAGAAGAAAACATAAATAAAACCAGCCCGAAGCAGATCTATTTATTCAACAAATGTATGAAGCCCCCGGCCCATGAGCTGAGAGCGGCAATTTGAAGGGTGGGGCTCAGCCTGTGTAAAGCAGAGGCTTTACCTAGTCTACCGTGTAACTAGCTCCAGAGAGAGAGGAGCAACATCAAGTCAATGGTACTGCAACTGAGTCGGCTGAGGCAGAGGGGAGCGGGGCTGGTTTAGGCTGAACCTTCAGATTAGGACAGTTCCTGTAGAAGATGACATGGCAGAGAACAATGACCTTCTAGACCCAGGTCCCAGGTTGGGGATGGAAGTGACACAGACCCAGCAAGGACTCCAATGAAACCTGTGAGCCACTCCAGCAATCTGGTGTGCGGCACTGGGTTGGCTCAAGATGATAAAGGAAACAGAGGTTTCTAGGGTGACTTCTTAGTGTCTGTCCTCAGCAACTATGCATTTGGAGCCGGATGGCAGGTTGGATAATTTTACCACATGTCTGTAAGTGTCCACTGTGGTCAGAGCCCTCTGGGGGCACTGCAGAAAAAGAGAACTGTCAGAAAGTATTTAATGTACTGGACCATGATGGGCATGGCATTCCATGCAGAGGGGGCTTTCTAGGTCTGGTAGCTTGAATAGGAATTGCCCCATAAATTCATGTGCTTGAGTTCTTGGCCCATAGGGAGTGACACTATTAGGCAGTGTGGCCTTGCTGGAGGAAGCCTACTGGGGGTAGGCTCTGAGGTCTCATATACTCAAACTACACCCAGTGCCAGACAGTCTTCTCCTGCTGCCTGTGGATCAAGATGAAGAATTCTCAGTTCCTTCTCCAGCACCATGTCTGCCTGTAGACTGTCATGCTTATGATAATAATGGACTAAACCTCTGAAACTGTAGTCCAGCCCCAATGAAATGTTTTCCTTTAGAAGAATTGCTGTGGGGGCTGGAGAGATGGCTCAGTGGTTAAGAGCACTACCTGCTCTTCCAAAGGTCCTGAGTTCAGTTCCCAGCTACCACATGGTGGCTCACAACCATCTATAATGAGGTCTGGTGCCCTCTTCTGGCCTGCAGGCATACATGTAGACAGAATATTGTATACATAATAAATAAATAAATATTAGGGAAAAAAAAGAGTTGCTGTGGTCACAGTGTCTCTGCACAGCAACAGAAACCCTAACCAAGACACTGTGGACCTGAGGAGACTAGACATCATCCTACTCCACACTGCCCAAGCCTACATTTTCACAGATGATCTGCACTACCTGCTTGCCCAGCCCTGTAGACCCTGATCACCCCTTAATCTGCCCCAGTCTCTCACCCTTCCGAGCCTGCCACATGCTTCTGCTACCATGTTTCTGATGCCCAAAGTCTTCCATCAACAAACACCCTAAGTTCCTCACCTCTTATCCAGAACCTGGTTCCTTTCAGCCCTTCCTTGGGGACTCTGTGTAGCAAAGCCTGGAGTTGGAAGCTGTGCCATGACCCTCATTGCCCAGTCATGGCCATTGTCACCCTCACGGCCCCATGAGGTGTTAATGCACTGACCCTTGGGTGGGGTGACTTCCCCCTTGGCATCACCAGCCTTTCTCCCTGGATCACCCCTGCCCTGCCTCCTGCAGGTGCACTTTTCAGTTTTTGTAATAATCTCGGTATCCAGGGGAACAAGCCAGCGCCCCCTTGCTGCCTTCATTATAGGTACCTGTCTTTGTCACCGCAGCACCTTGGGCAGATCTGCCTCTGAAAACATCCTGCTGACTTCTACTCCTGATGTAGGAGGGCCTTCTGTTTGTGTGTTGCTTTCATTGGTTAATCAATAAAGAAATTGCTTGGCCTGACTAGGCCCAAGGCCAGGCGGGCTGTTGTATGTCACCCATGACATACACAGTATAACACAGCATAGGTTGTGGGTCACCTATGATAACAAAGACACCAGAATGCAGGCAGGGGTAGAGTGTGGAGAGGGGAGCTGAAACTACAGTGGTAGTGAATGAATGCAGCTGGGCAAAACATTTGAATAAAGATGGGGCTTTGAAGGCCAGGAAGGGGGCTGGAGAGATGGCTTAGTGGTTAAGAACACATACTGTTTTATAGAAGCCTGGAGTTCGGTTCCCAGCCCCCACATCAAGCTACTCACTCTTGCTTCAAAAGGATTTCATGGCTTTGGCCTCCACAGACACCTGCACACAGGTTCGTGTACATATACATACATATAATTTAAGAACATTGATAAAACAAGCTGCTGGTGGCGGCACACGCCTTTAATCCCAGCACTTGGGAGGCAGAGGCAGGAGGATCTCTGTGAGTTCGAGGCCAGCCTGGTCTACAAAGGGAGTTCCAGGACAGGCTCCAAAGCTACAGAGAAACCCTGTCTCGAAAAACCAAAAAAAAAAAAGATCTGCCTGCCTCTGCCTCGGAGTGCAGGGGTTAAGGGGTAAACCACCACTATTGCACCTTGACAGGGGCTTTCAGTGTAATACCTGCTCACCCTGAATTTGGCCCTGAGTTCTCTCAGTTTCCTTAGTTTTCACCCACTTGAGTTTATATTACCCCCAACCCTCATGGTCTCAAAAGTCCCCTCCAGTGCTGGGGGAGAACCTGCCTCATGCACAAGGGACTCCAGGTTCCAGGACAGCACTTCAAGGTGTATCACAAAACAAAGTCCCTCCAGGTCTAAGATCCTTGGAACCAGATGAAACACAACCTTGGAGGCCCTTTCCTTCTCCGACCTGGAAGTACAGGTTCTCAGATGACAGCAACCCCCAGACACAGGTTTTCCTGGGCAGGGCTGAGTTCAGCAGAGACTTCCATCCTTGTCAGACCAGATTTCCTGGTTTGTGGTTTGGGAAATCCAGTTGCCCTCAAGTAGATTTGAGGGGACAAGTTCCTTTGCCTCCTTGTCTTTGCTCCTCAGTTTGAAGCGCCTGTAAGAGCCATCCACAGACTAGCCCCCAGATTTATGGGGAGCAGAGGTGAGAACTGCATGAAGTCAGGGACTCTGGTTTGTGCTCTTCATAAAGGTTTCCTCCTACACACCCCTGCCTGTTTGTTTGTTTGTTTGGTTGGTTGGTTTTTTGCGACAGGGTTTCTCTGTAGCTATGGAGCCTGTCCTGGAACTAGCTCTTGTAGACCAGGCTGGCCTCGAACACACAAAGATCCGCCTGTCTCTGCCTCCCAAGTGCTGGGATTAAAGGCATGTTTGTTTGTTTTTAGAGTCCTGGAATTCACTATATAGGCCAGGCTGACTTCAAATTCACAGAGATCTGCTTGTTTTTGCCCCCCAAATCTGGGATTAAAGCTAGGCCTATGGGATTAAAGGTGTGTGCCACCCTGTCAGATCCATATTTTGTTTTGATTTTTTTTTCTCCCAGAGACAGGGTTTCTCTGTGCCTTTGGAGTTTCTTCTGGAACTAGCTCTTATAGACCAGGCTGGCCTCGAACTCAGAGATCCACCTGCTTCTGCCTCCCAAGTGCTGGGATTAAAGGTGTGCGTCACCACTGCCTGACTCTTTTTTTTTTGGTTTTTACAGACAGGGTTTTCTTTGTATAACAGTGCTTGTTGTCCTCACTCTGTGGACCAGACTGGCCTCAAACTTACCTGCCTAGGCCTCCCATTGGGATTAATAGCATGTGCCACCAAGCAATGCTTGTTTTGATTTTTTTTTTTTTTTTATTTTCGAGGCAGGGTTTCTCCGTAGCTTTTTGGTTCCTGTCCTGGAACTAGCTTTTCTAGACCAGGCTGGCCTCGAACTCACAGAGACCCGCCTGCCTCTGCCTCCCGAGTGCTGGGATTAAAGGCGTGCGCCACCACCACCCAGCTGCTTGTTTTGATTTTTCAAAGATTTATTTGGGCTATAAAGAATGCTCAGTGATTAAGAGTGCTGGCCAATCTCTCAGAGAATCTGAAGCCATTTTCTGCCCGACTCAGGCACCAGGCACACAGTGTGCAGACATACACGTATAGGAATATAAAAAACACAAAGTTTTTTTAAGATTTATTTTTATGGACTGGGCAGTGGTGGCGCACACCTTTATTATTTTTTTTTTATTTTTTTTTTATTTTTTGGTTTTTCGAGACAGGGTTTATCTGTGGCTTTGGAGCCTGTCCTGGAACTAGCTCTGTAGCCCAGGCTGGTCTCGAACTCCCAGAGATCCGCCTGTCTCTGCCTCCGGCTTGGTGCACACCTTTAGTCCCAGCACTTGGGAGGCAGAGGCGCGCAGATCTCTAAGAGTTCAAGGCCAACCTGGTCTACAAAAGATAGTTCCAGGACAGTCAGGTCTGTTACACAGAGAAACCTTGTTTCAAAAAACAAAACAAAACAAAAAATAAATAAAAACTTTAAAAAATACTTCTTAAAAATTTATTTTTCTGTGTGTGAGGGATTGCCTGCTTGCATGCAACATGTCTGTGCACTGCCCAAGGAGGTCAGAAGAGGGTGACCAGTCCCCAGGAATGGGAGCTATAGATGCTGGTGAGCTGCCATGTGGGGGCTCTTCACTGGAAGAGCAGGCAGTGCTCTTTAAAGCTGAACCATCTCTCTGGCTCTAGCTTTCGATGTTTGAGACTGTGTAGCTTGGGCTTGATTTAAAAATAATTTTTACCGCCGGGGAGTGGTGGCGCACGCCTTTAATCCCAGCACTCAGGAGGCAGAGGCAGGCGGATCTCTGTGAGTTCTAGGCCAGCCTGGTCTACAAGAGCTAGTGCCAGAACAGGCTCCAAAGCTACAGAGAAACCCTGTCTCAAAAAAACTTAAAAAAAAAAAATAATTTTTATCCCAGGGAGGCAGATTCAGGAGGATCTCTGTGAGTCTAAGGCTAGCCTGGTGTATAAATGTTAGTTCCAGGATAGGCTCCAAAGTTACAGAGAAACCCTGTCTCAGAAAAAACAAAATCAATCACTAAAATGATGATGATGATAATAATAATAATAATAATAATAATAATAATAATTTTTAGCCAGGTGGTGGTAGCGCAGTCCTGCACTCAGGAGGCAGCCTGGTCTACAGAGTGAGTTCCAAGACAGCAGGGCTACAAAGAGAAACCCTGTCTGTAAAAACCAACAATAGTAATATTTTTCATTCTTTTCTTTTTGTGCTTGAGTGCATGTGTGTGCACTGGTGTGTGCACTGGTGTGTGTGCCTGCTTGAGCAGGGGACAGAGAAGGACACCAGGGGTCCTGTTCTCACTCTCTGTCTTGTTCCCTTGAGACAGGGTCTCCCACTGAAGCTGGAGCTACACTGGGGGCCAACCAGCCCTGGTGAGCCACCTAAGGCTGCACCCTACAGGTCTGGGGTTACAGGCACATATGTGGTCATGCCCAGTGCTTTTCTGGGGGTGCTGGAGATTCAAACTCAGGTCTTTATGCTGGTACAGCAAGCACTCTCAACCATTTAGCCATTTCTCCAAATAATTTATTACCATTTTTTATTGATTTTTATTGAGCTCTACATTTTTCTCTGTTCCCCTCCCTGCCTCTCCCCTCCCCCTTCCAACCCTCCCCCAAGGTCCCCATGCTCCCCCAATATACTCAGGAGATCTTGTCTTTTTCTATTTCCCATGAAGATTACATCTATGTCTCTCTTAGTGTCCTCATTGTTGTCTAAGTTCTCTGGGATTGTGGCTCGAAGGCTGGCTTTCTTTGCTTTATGTTTAAAAAACTACCTATGAGTGAGTATATGTGATAACTGTCTCTCTGTGTCTGGGTTAATTTATTACTTCTTAAGATTTAATTTTATTTTTTATTGTTTTGGTTTTTCATGTTAAGGTTTCTCTGTGTAGCCCTGACCGTCCGGAAATTCATTCCTGCAGACCAGGCTGGACTTTAACTCAGAGATTCACCTGCCTCTGCCTCCTGAGTTTGGGGATCAAAGGTGATTGACAACAGAGGCCCATATAAGGCTTATTTTTAATTAGGCATAGTGTGTGAACCTATGTGTATGTATGCATGTGTCTACAGGTGCCCAATGACTCTAGAGGAGGGGCTGGATTAACAGGTGGTTGCGAGCCATTTCATGGCTGCTGGGAACCAAACTCGGGTCCTAGGCAAGAGCTCTTAACCATTGAGTAGTCTCTCTTGCCCTGAAGTCTTTCTAAAATATCTAGTGAAACATATTTAGTCTCATCACCAGGGAAACCAATCAGATGGATCTTTACAAGTTCTAGGTCTCTGTTGTGAATTTCAGGCAGCCAGAGTCCCTGTCTCAAACAAGCAAGCCTGTCCAGGCCCCCAAAAAATCTTGGGTGGGATGTGGTAGCGTACATTTTTTTTGTTGTTGTTTTGTTTTGTTTTGTTTTTCGAGACAGGGTTTCTCTGTGGTTTTGGAGCCTGTCCTGGAACTAGCTCTTGTAGACCAGGCTGGTCTCGAACTCACAGAGATCCGCCTGCCTCTGCCTCCCGAGTGCTGGGATTAAAGGCGGTAGCGTACATTTTAATCCCAACATTCAGTACGTGTGGACAAGGAGGATCAGGAGTTCATGGTTGTCTTTGGCTACACAGCAAGTTTGAGGCCAGCGTGGGTCTATGAGACTTGTCAAAAAAGCAGAACACGCTGGGCGGCGGGGTGGAGCATGACTTTAATCTCAGCATTTATGGTTTTTTTTTTATTAAATTTATTTATTTATTAAAGATTTCTGTCTCTTCCCAGCCACCGCCTCCCATTTCCCTCCCCCTCCCCTAATTAAGTACCCCCCCCTCGGCCCGAAAAGCAATCAGGGTTCCCTGTCCTGTGGGAAGTCCAAGGAACCCCCCACCTCCATCCAGGTCTAGTAAGTTGAGCATCCAAACTGCCTAGGCTCCCACAAAGCCAGTACGTGCAGTAGGATCAGAAACCCAGTGCCATTGTTCTTGAGTTCTCAGTAGTCCTCATTGTCCGTTATGTTCAGAGAGTCCGGTTTTATCCCAGGCTTTTCCAGACCCAGGCCAGCTGGTCTTGGTGAGTTCCCAGTAGAACATCCCCATTGTCTAAGTGTGTGGGTGCACCCCTCATGGTCCTGAGTTCCTTGCTCGTGCTCTCTCTCCCTCTGCTCCTGATTTGGACCTTGAGAATTCAGTCCTGTGCTCCAATGTGGGTCTCTGTCTCTGTCTCCTTTCATCGCTTGCTGAAGGTTAATATTCAGGAGGATGCCTATATGTTTTTCTTTGGGTTCTCCTTATTTAGCTTCTCTAGGATCACTAATTATAGGCTCAATGTCCTTGGTTTATGGCTAGAAACCAAATATGAGTGAGTACATCCCATGTTCCTCTTTTTGTGTCTGGCTTACCTCACTCAGGATAGTGTTTTCTATTTCCATCCATTTGTATGCAAAATTCAAGAAGTCCTTGTTTCTTACTGCTGAGTAATACTCTAATATGTATATATTCCATACTTTCTTCATCCATTCTTCCATTGAAGGGCATCTAGGTTGTTTCCAGGTTCTGGCTATGACAAACAATGCTGCTATGAACATAGTAGAGCATATACTTTTGTTGTATGATAAGGCCTCTCTTGGGTATATTCCCAAGAGTGGTATTGCGGGGTCCAGGGGTAAGTTGATCCCGAATTTCCTGAGAAACCGCCACACTGCTTTCCAAAGTGGTTGCACAAGTTTGCATTCCCACCAGCAATGGATGAGTGTACCCCTTTCTCCACAACCTCTCCAACAAAGGCTATCATTGGTGCTTTTGATTTTCGCCATTCTGACAGGTGTAAGATGGTATCTTAAAGTTGTCTTGATTTGCATTTCCCTGATCGCTAAGGAAGTTGAGCATGACCTTAAGTGTCTTTTGGCCGTTTGAAGTTCTTCTGTTGAGAATTCTCTGTTCAGCTCAATGCCCCATTTTATAATTGGGTTGGTTAGCCTTTTACAGTCTAGTTTCTTGAGTTCTTTATATATTTTGGAGATCAGACGTTTGTCAGTTGCGGGGTTGGTGAAGATCTTCTCCCAGTTAGTGGGTTGCCTTTGTGTCTTAGCGACAGTGTCCTTTGCTTTACAGAAGCTTCTCAGTCTCAGGAGGTCCCATTTATTCAATGAGGTCCTTAATGTCTGTGCTGCTGGGGTTGTATGTAAGAAGTGGTCTCCTGTGCCCATGTGTTGTAGAGTACTTCCCACTTTCTCTTCTATCAGGTTTAGTGTGTTCAGACTGATATTGAGGTCTTTAATCCATTTGGACTTGAGTTTTGTGCATGGTGATAGATATGGATCTATTTTCATTCTTCTACAGGTTGACATCCAGTTTTGCCAGCACAATTTGTTGAAGATGCTCTCTTTTGTCCATTGTATACTTTTAGCTCCTTTATCAAAAATCAGGTGTTCATAGGTTTGTGGGTTAATGTCAGGATCTTCTATTCGATTCCATTGGTCGACTTCTCTGTTTTTATGCCAATACCAAGCTGTTTTCAATACTGTAGCTCTGTAGTAGAGTTTGAAGTCAGGGATGGTAATGCCTCCAGACGCTCCTTTGTTGTATAGGATTGTTTTGGCTATCCTGGGTTTTTTGTTTTTCCATATAAAGTTGATTATTGTCTTCTCCAGATCTGTGAAGAATTTTGATGGGATTTTGATGGGGATTGCATTGAATCTATAGATTGCTTTTGGTAGAATTGCCATTTTTACTATGTTGATCCTCCCAATCCAGGAGCAAGGAAGATCTTTCCATTTTCTGGTGTCCTCTTCAATTTCTTTCTTCAAAGACTTAAAGTTCTTGTCAAATAGATCTTTCACATCCTTGGTCAGAGTTACCCCAAGATATTTTATGCTATTTGTGGCTATCGTGAAAGGTGATGCTTCTCTAATTTCCCTCTCTGTTTCCTTATCCTTAGTGTATAGGAAGGCCACTGATTTTTTGGAGTTGATCTTGTATCCTGCCACATTACTAAAGGTGTTTATCAGCTGTAGGAGTTCTTTGGTAGAGTTTTTGGGGTCGCTTATGTATACTATCATATCATCTGCAAATAACGAGAGCTTAACTTCTTCTTTTCCGATACGAATCCCCTTGATCCCTTTATGTTGTCTTATTGCTATTGCTAGAACTTCAAGCACTATATTGAAGAGGTATGGAGAGAGTGGACATCCTTGTCGTGTTCCTGATTTTAGTGGGATGGCTTTGAGTTTTTCTCCATTTAATTTAATGTTAGCTGACGGCTTGCTGTAAATAGCTTTTATTATATTTAGGTATGACCCTTGTATCCCTAATCTCTCCAAGACTTTTATCATAAAGGGGTGTTGAATTTTGTCAAATGCTTTTTCAGCATCTAATGAAATGATCATATGGTTTTTTTCTTTCAGTTGATTTATATGCTGGATTACATTGATAGATTTGCGTATGTTGAACCAGCCCTGCATCTCTGGGATGAAGCCTACTTGATCATAATGGATAATTTTTCTAATGTGTTCTTGGATTCGGTTTGCCAGTATTTTATTGAGAATTTTTGCGTCGATATTCATGAGTGAGATAGGCCTGTAATTTTCTTTCTTGGTTGGGTCTTTGTGTGGGTTTGGTATCAGGGTAACTGTAGCTTCATAAAAGGAATTTGGCAATGACTCTTCTGTTTCTATATTGTGAAATGCATTAAGGAGTATAGGTATTAGTTCTTCTTGGAAGTTCTGGTAGAATTCTGCATTGAAACCATCTGGTCCTGGGCTTTTTTTGGAAGGTAGATTTTTGATAACGGTTTCTAGTTCTTCGCGACTAACAGGTCTATTTAGATCGTTCACCTGGTTTTGGTTTAGCTTTGGTATGTGGCACTTATCTAAAAACATGTCCATTTCTTTTGCATTTTCTAGTTTTGCGGCATACAGGCTTTTGTAGTAAGATCTAATGAGTCTCTGAATTTCCTCTGTGTCTGTGGTTATGTCCCCCTTTTCATTTCTGATCTTATTTATTTGCGTGTTCTCTCTCTGTCGTTTAATTAGTTTGGATAGGGGTTTGTCGATCTTGTTGATTTTCTCCAAGAACCAACTTTTTGTTTCATTGATTCTTTGGACTGTTTTCTGCGTTTCTATTTTGTTGATTTCCGCCCTCAGTTTGATTATTTCCAGTCTTCTGCTCCTCCTGGGCGTGTCTGCTTCTTTTTTTTCTAAAGCTTTCAGGTGTGCTGTTAAGTCTCCGATGTATGCTTTCTCTGTTTTCTTTAAGTGGGCACTTAGTGCTATGAACTTTCCTCTTAGCACTGCTTTCATAGTGTCCCATAGGTTTGAGTATGTTGTTTCTCTATTTTCATTGAATTCCAGGAAGACTTTAATTTCCTTCTTGATTTCTTCCTTAACCCAGGTGTGGTTCAGTAGTTGACTGTTCAGTTTCCATGAGTTTGTCGGCTTTCTGGGGGTAGGATTGTTGTTGAATTCTAACTTTAATCCGTGGTGATCTGATAAGACGCACGTGGACACTGATATTTTTTTGTATCTGTGGAGGTTTCCTTTGTTTCCGAGTATGTGGTCAATTTTCGAGAAGGTTCCATGGGCTGCAGAGAAGAAGGTATATTCTTTCCTATTTGGGTGGAATATTCTATAGATGTCTGTTAAGTCCATTTGCTTCATTACCTCCAGTAGTTCTCTTACTTCTCTATTAGGTTTCTGTCTGATTGACCTGTCCATTGCTGAGAGAGGTGTATTGAAGTCTCCTACTACTAGTGTGTGTGGTTTGATATCTGCCTTGAGTTTTAGTAATATTTCTTTTACATACATGGGTGCTTTTATATTAGGGGCATAAATATTCAGGATTGAGACATCATCCTGATGAATTGTTCCTGTTATGAGTATAAAGTGTCCATCTCGATCTCTTCTGATTGATTTTAGTTTGAAGTCAGTTTTGTTAGAAATTAATATGGCCACACCTGCTTTTTTCTTAGGACCATTTGCTTGAAAGACCTTTTCCCAAACCTTTACTCTGAGTAGATGCCTGTCTTTGTGGTTGAGATGTGTTTCTTGCAAACAGCAGAATGTTGGATCCTGTTTTCGTATCCAATCTCTTAGCCTGTGCCTTTTTATAGGTGAGTTGAGACCATTAATATTAAGTGATATTAATGACCAGTGGTTGTTCATGCCGGATATTCTTGTTGTTTTTGGAAGTAGAATTTGTGTGTCTCCCTTCTTTGAGTTGTGCTAGTGAAGGGTCGCTAGATGCCTGAGTTATTGTAGGCAGTGTTGGCAATGTTGGATTCCTTGGGTTGCGGTTTTCCTTCTATTACTTTCTGTAGGGCTGGATTCGTGGCTACGTATTGCTTAAATTTGTTCTTATCCTGGAATGTCTTGGTTTCTCCATTTATAGTGAACGAAAGCTTGGCTGGGTATAGTAGTCTGGGCTTGCATCCATGGTCTCTTAGCTTCTGCAGTACTTCTATCCAGGACCTTCTGGCTTTCATTGTTTCCATAGAGAAATCAGGTGTAAGTCTGATCGGTTTACCTTTATAAGTTACTTGGCCTTTTTCCTTTGCAGCTCTTAATATTCTTTCTTTAACCTGTATATTTTGTGTTTTGATTATTATATGGCGAGGGGATGTTTTCCTTTGATCCAGTCTGTTTGGTGTTCTGTATGCTTCTTGAATATTCAAAGGAATATCTTTCTTTAAGTTGGGAAAGTTTTCTTCCATAATTTTGTTCAGAATATTTTCTGGGCCTTTGAGCTGTGACTCTTCTCCTTCTTCTATTCCTATTATTCTTATATTTGGTCTTTTTATTGTGTCCCATAATTCCTGAATGTTTTGTGATGAGAATTTGTTGGCTTTGCAGTTTTCTTTGATCAGAGCGTTTATTTTCTCTATGGTGTCCTCAGAATCTGAGATTCTTTCTTCTATTTCTTGTATTCTATTGATTATGCTTGTTTCTGTAGGCTGTGCTCGTTGACCTAGATTTTCCATATCCAGCTGGTCCTCAGTTTGTGTTTTCTTCCTTGCTTCCATTTCAGTTTTCAATTCTT
Source organism: Microtus oregoni (assembly GCF_018167655.1). Lineage (NCBI taxonomy): Eukaryota > Metazoa > Chordata > Mammalia > Rodentia > Cricetidae > Microtus > Microtus oregoni. The sequence goes on from NW_024543081.1 coordinate 15,658,003, forward strand.
GAACTGTTTCCATTACCTGTTTGATCGTTCTTTCTTGGTTTCCCAGGGTATTATGTACGTATTTACTCATTTCTTCAAATTTTTGGTTATACTTCTCATCCATTTCTATAAGGGCATTTTTCACATGTTGTTTAAGGGACTCTACTGCTTTCAAAAAGTCAATTTTTTCCACTTCTTCTGTGTTAGGGTGTTGGAGACCTTCTGTTGTAAGATCATTGGGTTCTGGTGTTTTCATGCTGATTTTCAGATTTTTGGGTGAATTCTTTCCTTGACGCCTGCCCATCTCCTCCTATCGATGCTATCTAAGGGGTCTGTTAAAACTGGTTCAGGTTTCCCTGCTGGCCAGGGGCTCCTCTTACAAAATGTCCTTGCTCTGTTTCCTGGTTCCTGCGGGGGGGGGGGGGCGGGGGGGTAAGATCCCTCTCACCCCTCAGAAGGGTCTTCAAGTTTAGGACCGGGCTCCTCCTCTGCCAGGGACCTCCCCAACTGAATGCCTACCTCTTTGGTTTAATTGTAGTGGGGCGATCTGTTCTCGGTGTTTCGCGCGGTCCCTGCAGCCTGCTTCTGCTGCTGGGATGGTTCCCGCCACCAGCAGCCTGTGTCCTCTGCTGCCGCTCCGGTCCCTGCCGGTTCCAGCCTGTCCCAGTTGGTCCCCGCCGGCTGCGCTGGGCGTCCTCCGGTTCCGGGCGGCGGAAGGCGGCCCGGTGTTCCGGCCGCCTCTCAGCATTTATGGTTAAGGGCAGACTGAGCTCTATGAGTTCGAGACCAGCCTAGTCTACAGAGCAAGTTCCAGGACAGCCAGGGCTACACAGAGAAACCTTGCCTCGATAAAAAAAAAAGAAGAAGAAGAAGAAGAAGAAGAAGAAGAAGAAGAAGAAGAAGAAGAAAAGCAAAAAGAGAAAAATAAACACAAACCCCAACCAGCCAGCCGCAGGAAGGAACTATGTTGAAAGCAGCAGGGGTAGCCAGGAGCAGGGACACAGTTGTTGGTGGAGCCAGGAGAGCATTGATGGGGGGAGGGAGAGAGGGAAGATGGAGCTAGAGTCTGTAAGGAGGAGGCTTCTGTCCTACAGAGCTTGGCAGGGCTGGGGTGGGGCATGCTGGGTTGCAATCCAGGTTATGCTGGCTCTAGTCCTCCACTTTTGGTAATGGCGATTGCTCCACGCAGAGGTAGCAGCGCCCCCTGGCCTAGGCTTCAGTCTTTGCTCCTCTCAGTTGCACTTCCCCCTCCAGGCTGGGTAGCAGTGTTGGGTGTGACCCGCTGCCTCCTTTGACCTAGGGAAACTGCCATGACTGCTACTCGGTCCTTAGTTGCTGAAGGTCCCTGGCAGAGGAGCCAAAAGAAAAGAAAATGTGATGTGATGTGTTTGCACAGCACTCAGAGACACGGTTATGCAGGCCGTGAGACCTAACCTCTTCCAGGGTAAGGTCCATGACCTACTAACCAAGGTCTGAGTCCCCAGCTAAGATGCTCAGGGCCTGGAATCCTGGTGGGGGTGGGGTAGGAAGGCTTGCAAAATATTTACTGAGTAAGGCATGAGTTAGTGAGCTGTAGAGACCAGAAAGCAAGGTAGGAAAAAATCCTGGAATCCCAAAGTCAGGCAGACCGACCCGAGTTCCCATCCTAAAACCTCAAGTTCCTCAACTGCAAAATGAAAACAAACAATTCTACCTGGCCCAGGACACTGACCTGGAATGTCTGTGTGTATGGGACATGGCAGATGTACCAAGTGGTCACTCTTAGCTCAGCAGACGATCACGAAGGGTTTACTATGTGCGGATGCCAGTAGACGGGTCAAGGGACTGTTTGTTCAATGTAGCCACATTGGGAAGATGAACAAAGGTCCAGTGTCTCCCCCAGGTCCATTTGGGATGTCCTAGCGTGAGGTTTAAGGGTATGCATCACTGAGCAGTCCTGGTCATGGCGACATTTTGACCTGAAAGATGACGTGGTAAGTTTTCCTGAGATAAGTTCCTTCGCTGGCTGTCATCAAACATCAGCCCTTCCTTCTCCCAGAATCAGATTCCTGGAGAAATTCCACCTCTGGTCTCGGCTTGCACACAGGTATGCACACATGCATAGACTACACTCACACTGTGTGGATCCCGGGGAATGAACTGAGTTCCAGTGTCAGGCTTGGGGGCAAGTGCTTTTACCCACTGAGTCATCTAGATGGTCCTGAGTTTTCCTTTGTTTGTTTTGTTTTGTTTGAAACAGGATCTCATTACCTAGCCCCGGCAGGCCTCAAATGTACTATGTAGACCAGACTGGCCTCAAAGTCACAGATTCAGAAATCCACCTGCCTCTGCCTCTTGAGTTCTGGGATTAAAGGTGTGCCAACAAGCCCAACTTTCTTGCTTTGATTTTTTTTTCTTCTTTCTTTCTTTCTTTCTTTCTTTATTATGTATACAATATTCTCTCTACATGTATGCCTGCAGGCCAGAAGAGGGCACCAGACCTCATTACAGATGGTTGTGAGCCACCATGTGGTAGCTGGGAATTGAACTCAGGACCTTTGGAAGAGCAGGGCAGGCAATGCTCTTAACCGCTGGGCCATCTCTCCAGCCCCCCGATATTTTTTTTTTTTGAGACAGGATTTCTCTGTGTAATAGCACTAGCTATCCTGAAACTAGTTCTTGTAGACCTTGAACAAACAGAGATCTGCCTCCTTCTGCCTCCCAAGTGCTGGAGTTGACGGCGACATGTGCATCACCACCACCCAGCTTGGTTTTTGTTTTTCAAGACAGGGTTTCTCTGTGTAACAGTCCTGGCCATCCTGGAACTCACTTTGTACACCAGGCTAGCCTTGAACTCACCGAGATCCTCCTGTCTCTGCTTCCCGTGTGCTGGGATAAAACATGTACGTCACCACCACCTGGCCCGTTTTATTTTATTTTATTTATTTATTTATTTATTTATTTTTTTGGTTTTTCGAGACAGGGTTTCTCTGTGGCTTTGGAGCCTGTCCTGGAACTAGCTCTGTAGACCAGGCTGGTCTCGAACTCACAGAGATCCGCCTGCCTCTGCCTCCCGAGTGCTGGGATTAAAGGCGTGCGCCACCATCGCCTGGCCCATTTTATTTTTTGAGAGGGTATTTATAGTTCACTATGTAGCTGGAGCTATTTGGACTCTTCCCTCTTTTCCTCCCTCCACTTCCCAAAGGCTAGGATTGCAAAAGTACACCACCATGCCCAGCTTATACTTTTTGAGATAGAATCTCATTACATTGACTAAGCAGTCCTTGAACTTGATATTCTCCTGCCTCAGCCTTCACAGTAGCTGGATTACAAGGCTGGCTGCTAGGCCTGACTACAACACTTTGAAGAAAACTGGCCAGGCAATTCGGAGAATATCTTCACTTCGGTTTGTCTTCTTTTTCCTTGATATTTGATTGAGGTTCTGCTTGGGAGTGGGTACTGAGTAGGGCTGGGGCTGTAGCTCAGCAGGAAGGGATGCTTGCCACCAAGCCTGATGCCTTGAGTTCCATACCCTAGAACCCACACGGTGTAGAAAGAGAACTGGCTTTCCTCTGACCACAGACATACAAACACACCCGCGTAAATAAGTATTAAAAAGAAACACACCAGACCTTCTTCTGGGTGTGTCAGACACAAATGTTTATTCCTTGTGAAGTTTCTTTATCATCCAATCATCTTTCTTTTGTCCCTCCCATCTCTCCCCAAATCCCTGTCCTCCTGTCTCTCGCATAGTCTCGGATGGCCTCAAAACAGTTGTGTAATTGATGAAGGCCTTGAACATATGATCTTCTAAGCCTGTCCCCTCTTCCATAGTAGGATTCTCGGTATAGGTGTGCACCATCAAGTCTGGCCAGAAAGATGTGGTGTTGGGACCAAATCCAGGACTTTCTGCACATTAGGCAAGCATGACCATAGAGGTTGAGATGGGGTCTTGCTGTATAACCCAGGATGGCTTTGAACACGTAATGTGGCCTAAGGTAGCCTCAAACTCACAGGGGAATTCTCTTGCCTCAGCCACCCAAGGGCTGAGATTACATATGAGCTACCATTCGTGGAAAACTTTACTATTATTTTTATTATTTTAAGATTTATTTATTATGTATACAACATTCTGCCTCGATGTATGCCCACACGCCAGAGAGCACCAGATCTCAGTACAGATGGTTGTGAACCACCATGTGGTTGCTGGGAATTGAACTCAGGACCTCTGGAAGAGCAGCCAGTGCTCTTAACCTCTGAGCCATCTCTTCAGCCTGGAAAACTTTATTTTGTCTCTTGTCTTTTTGTCTTTAAGACAGTATCTCATGCAGTACATCATAGCCTCCAGCTGACTATGTGGACCTGCGACTCTTGACCTCGTGTTTTCTCCTGCCAAACTCTGGTATCACAAATTTAGGTTACTATACCTAGCTTGCCTCAAATTTTTGCCCACCAATTATCATACCCGAATTAGGAACTCTTTCTGGAGTCTTTACTTTCTAGTGAGGGTTTTACTATAATTCTCAAATTGGCCTCAAACAGAGGTCAAGCCTTAGTCCCAAGTATCTGGGACTGTAGACACAGGCCATGTGCCACTAGCTTTTTTTTTTTTTTCATTTTTTTTTAAAGATTTATTTATTTATTTTGTATACAGTGTTCTGTCTGCATGTATGCCTGCAGGCCAGAAGAGGGTACCAGATTTCATTACAGATGGTTGTGAGCCACCATGTGGTTGCTGGGAATTGAACTCAGGACCTTTGGAAGAGCAGGCAGTGCTCTTAACCACTGAGCCATCTCTCCAGCCCCGCCACTAGCTTTTTTACTTAATTTTTCTAGATTGTTTTTGTTTTGTGTTGTGTTGTTTTTCAAGACAGGGCTTCTCTGTGTAACAGTCCTGGCCATCCTGGAACCCACTTTGTAGACCAGGCTGGCTTAGATCTCACAGAGATTCACCTGCCTCTGCCTCCTGCGTGCTAGGATTAAAGATGTGTGGCGCCACCACCCAGCTGTGATTTTTTTTTTTTATTGTGGGATGGAAGATGGCTCCCTGGTTAAGAGCATAAACTGCTTTTCTAGTTCACTCCCCACATTAGGTCACAGCCACCTGTAACTTCAGCCTCATGAGACTCTGACGCCTTTGGTCTCTTTGTACACACACACACACACAAACACACACATACACACACATACATACACATATACACACACACACATACACACACACTACACACACACACACACACACAAAATATAAGAATATTTTGTGGGCTGGAGAGATGGCTCAGTGGTTAAGAGCATTGCCTGCTCTTCCAAAGGTTCTGAGTTCAATTCCCAGCAACCACATGGTGGCTCACAACCATCTTTAATGTCTGGTGCCCTCTTCTGGCCTACAGACAAACACACAGACAGAATATTGTATACATAATAAAGAAATAAATAAATAATTTAAAAAAAAAGAATATTTTGTTTTGGGGCTGGAGAGATGGCTCAGAGGGGAAGAGCACTGGCTGTTCTTCTGAAGGTCCTGAGTTCAATTCCCAGCAACCACATGGTGGCTAACAACCATCTGTAATGAGACCTGGTGCCTTCCTTGCCAGCATTGTATGCTTAATAAATAAATAAATCTTTAAAAAAAAAAAGAGCCGGGCGGTGGTGGCGCACGCCTTTAATCCCAGCACTCGGGAGGCAGAGGCAGGCGGATCTCTGTGAGTTCGAGACCAGCCTGGTCTACAAGAGCTAGTTCCAGGACAGGCTCCAAAACCACAGAGAAACCCTGTCTCAAAAAACCAAAAAAAAAAAATAAAAAAAAAGAATATTTTGTTTTGCCAGGTAGTGATGGCATACACCTTTATTTATTTTTTAATTATTTATTTACTTATTATGTATACAATATTCTGTCTGTATGCCTGAAGGCCAGTTGAGGGCGCCAGACCTCTTTACAGATGGTTGTGAGCCACCATGTGGTTGCCGGGAATTGAACTCAGGACCTTTGGAAGAGCAGGCAATGCTCTTAACCACTGAGCCATCTCTCCAGCCCTGGTATACACCTTTAATTCCAGCACTTGGGAGGCAGAGGCAGGTGCATCTCCAAATTTGAGGCCAGCCTGGTTTACAGAGCAAGTTCCAGGACAGTCAGGGCTACACAGAGAACCCCTGTTTTTAAAAAGCCAAAAATATATAAGTAAATAAATAAAAGAATAATTTTTTTCGGTTTTTTGAGACAGGGTTTCACTGTAGTTTTAGAGCTTGTCCTAGAACTAGCTCTTGTAGAGCAGGCTGGCCTTGAACTCACAGAGATCTGCCTGCATCTGCCTCCCGAGTGCTGGGATTTTTGATTTGTTTTGTTTTGTTTTTTGAGACAGGGTTTCTCTGTAGCTTTGGAGCCTGTCCTGGAGCTAGCTCTTGTAGACCAGGCTGGCCTCAAACTCACAGAGACTGCCTGCCTCTGCCTCCCAAGTGCAAGGATTAAAGGCATGCGCCACCACTGCCCAGCCAAGAATAATATTTTTAAATTTTTTTTTTACCATTTTTTAAAAAATATTTATTTATTTATTTATTTATTTATTTATTATGTATACAATATTCTGTCTGTGTGCATGTTTGCAGGCCAGAAGGGGGCACCAGACCTCTTTATAGATGGTTGTGAACCACCATGTGGTTGCTGGGAATTAAACTCAGGACCTTTGGAAGAGCAGGCAATGCTCTTAACCACTGAGCCATCTCTCCAGTCCCCCCTTTTTTTTGTTTTTACCATTTTTAATTGTGTGTGTGTGTGTGTATGTACACCATAGGGAGACCAGATAAAAATGTGTAGGAGTAAATTCTTCCATTCCATCATGTGAGTCCCTAGGCTCAAACTCAAAAGCCTTACTATGCACTGAGCCATCTTGACAGCCCTACCCCTAACTGCTATTGTGTTGGTCTAATGATTTTCTATTTTCTTCATTGTTTCTGTACTCAGTAATTATAATTCCTCTGCAACAAAAGAAGCTGTCCTTGATTATCTATTCATACCAGTATAGATTTGGGGATACTTTATTCTATGGGACTTGCTGTTAGACTTATAAAAGATTTTGACAAATATTTCTAGAAGGGGCAGAACATGAGCAAGTAAAAGAGGAGCCAGGTATAGTATCACACACTTAAGAACCCAGTACATGGCCGGGCGATGGTGGTGCACGCCTTTAATCCCAGCACTCGGGATGCAGAGGCAGGTGGATCTCTGGGAGTTCGATCGAGACCAGCCTGGTCTACAAAGTAGTTCCAGGACAGGCTCCAAAGCCACAGAGAAACCCTGTCTCGAAAAACCAAAAAAAAAAAAAAGAACCCAGTACTCAGGAGGAGGCCAAGAAGGAGGAGGTTCAGGAGTTCAAGGCCATGTTCCAGCTACAGAGTGATGATTTCTAGGCCAACCTGAGCTACAAGAGAGCTGTCATCCCTGCCCCCTCAAAAAAAGAAAGAGAGAGAGAGAGAGAGAGAGAGAGAGAGAGAGAGAAAGAAAGTAAAGGGAAGTGACCATGAAGTGAGAAATGCCTGGGGCTAACCTTCTCCAACCTTCAAATGTTCTGTGCTACAAATCTGACCTTTCTATAGAGTTCTTAAATATTCAACAGCTCAACAGCTCAAAATACTATCTGTCTGTCCCATCTTTTCACAGACCAAGTCAGAGGGTTCTTTTTTTCTTTTTTTTTCTTTTTTTTTTTTTTTTTTTTGGTTTTTCGAGACAAGGTTTCTCTGTGGCTTTGGAGCCTGTCCTGTAACTAGCGCTGTAGACCAGGCTGGTCTCGATCGAACTCACAGAGATCCGTCTGCCTCTGCCTCCCGAGTGCTGGGATTAAAGGCGTGCGCCACCATCGCCCGGCGGTTCTTTTTTTCTTTCCCTTCTCTTTGAGATCAAATCTCTCTCTATAGCTCTGGTTGGCCTGGAATTCTCTATGTTGACCAGGCTAGCCTCAAACTCACAGAGATCTGATTGCCTCTGACCCTCAAGTGCCGAGATTAAAGGCATGTGCCACTACACCTGGTGATAGGGCTTTCTGGATAACACCAACGTTGAGGTTAGTATGGGTCAGAACCTGGAACCTTTAAGGTCTCTCATTAACCCGCTCCAGGCTAATGTGTCTGAAAACCAGGCCTCAGGCCTCTCCTCCTTCAGTGACCCCCACCTGCTTCCTCACCTTTGCTCTTCTTAGAGTTTCAGAGACACCTGTATTCCCAACAATCTTTACCATCAGAATTCCTGGGTTCTAGCCATTGTTCATAGAATATGCTCCCGCCACAGAGGTCACTGGGAGTGTGAACAGGAGTTCAGGTCCTTGCTAATTGCTGAGTCCCAGCTGTCATTCAGGGAAGAAAAGCTTGCTGAAGGAATGAATACTTGTCATGGGACAATAATGGGGAAGGGGAGAAGGTTTTTGCTCAGTTGATTTTTCAGTTAGTATTGCAAGGATCTGGTACATGCTAGGTCAGAGCTCTCTTATTCAAAGGGGAGGAAGGGGAGGGTAGTGTGGTCTCCTGGAGCTCAGGCTGGCTTGGACTCTTGTTTTTTTTGTTTTTTGTTTTTTTTTTTTTTGAGACAGGGTTTCAGAGTCTACTGGCCTGGAACTCTCAAGTAGACCAGGCTGGCCTCCAGCTCACATTCCACAGAGATCTACCTGCCTCTGTTTCCCGGTTTCCAGGTGCTGAGATCAAAGGTATGGCCTTGGAATCTTTTTTGTTTGTTTGTTTTTGTTTTGTTTTGTTTGTTTATTTTTGAGATAGGGCTTCTCTGTGTAGCTTTGGAGCCTTCTGGAACTTGCTTTGTTGACCAGATTGGCCTCAAACTCACAAAGATCCTTCTGCCTCTGCTTCCCAAGTGCTGAGGTAAAAGGCACTCCACCCGTGCCAGGCTTGGCCTTGAACTCTCGATCCTGAGTCTCGCGCCTCTTGGGAGCAATGCCCCACTATGCCTAGATAAGTTTTTATTTATTTATGTATTGAGACAAGGTCTCACATAATCCAGGATGGCTCCAAATTCATTAAGTAGCCAAAGATGCCTTTGATTTTGAGTCTTCTTGAGGCTAACTCAGCTTCTATTGTGATGGCTAAAATTATGTTTTAAGTCTCAATTACTGTGCTTAAGACATCTGTAAAAGAAAAATTACTCTAACCTGTAAGCCCTACTTGCCCAAGGACAGGTATCTTCCTGGATGCTGGGGCTGCTGTTCATGTAAGATAACAAGCCCTGTATTTTTGCTTCTGTTAACAAGTTTGGTTGCCTCAACTACACAGGATGTGCTTGATCACAACATAGCAGGGAGATACTTAGGTAGGAAGTATATCAGGATGTATGCTTGCCCCTGATTGGACAAAGGCAGGAAGAATGTAGCCTTGTGGGGTTTGGTGTCCTACTCTGGGAGTCCCAGACATGGACCTGGCCCGTGTCCATCATCCCAGCCAGTATTTAATAAAGCTTGCTTTAAATTTGGCTCAAAAATGGTGGTAGTGGTCTTATTCTTGACCAATTGGATTAATTCTACCTCCCCGGGGCTGAGAGCACAGGTGTCAGCTACTCTGCTTGGTTTCTGTGGCAGTGGGAGAGGAATTCAGGGCTTTGTGCTAGGCAACTGAGCCATACCGCAAGCCCTTTTTAATTTTTTAAAATTTCCTCTTTTTTTTAGAATTTATTTCACTTTATTTTATGTGCATTGGTGTGAAGGTGTCAGGTCCCCTGGAACTGGAGTCACAGACAGCTGCAAGCTGCCATGTGAGTGCTGGAAATTGAACCTGCATTCTCTGTAAGAGCAGCCAGTGCTCCTAACTGCTGAGCCATCTCTCCAGCCCCCTAATTTTCCTTTCTTTGTTTAATAAGATTTATTTATTTTCACTTGACATGTACAAGTGTTTTTTTCTGCATGTTGGTGGTAAGTGCCCTAACGCCTGAGCTGTGTTGCTAGCCTGACACAGTTTTCTGGGGGTGCGGGAATACTTTAAGGCAGCAATGTCTTGTCTGTCCCACAGATGTTCAATCAGGTGGGCAGATTCCTCAGAGTCACAGAAGGTTGTGTGTATTGGGGTGAGGGTGTTCTGTGATGAGTGTAGTTCTGTGTGCTTTGTCTGCTGGCTGTGACCTCAGCTAGAATAGGCACCTGGAGCTGATCAGGATGGGGTAAGACCAGAAGACTCACAACGCTGGACCTGTCTGAGGTCTCCTTCGACGCCCTGGAATCCAACTTGTGCAGTCACTACGATTGCAACCAGTTCTGGCTGTCCAGCCTCTCAGGCCCATGTATGTGCCCACAGCAAGAGCGGAGGTGTTCCCATGGTAACAGAGGCCCTGATAGGCCTCCCTCTTATAAGCTGTTCTGCAAGGGAAAGCCAGGGTCTTCTCAGGTACTGCTCTGCCCTGCAATCCTTCATCCAAGTCACAGTAGAGCAAGAAAACAGCACTCAGCTCAAATCTAGGCTCTACCAGTGTCTGTCTTCAGAAGTCCCTGAACTCTAAAATGAGAGTGTGGATGGATATTCAGTGGGATTATCCACGGGCAGCACTAGCCCGTTCCCAGCCTATGGTAAAGGTTAGCCCATGTTAAATCACCTCTGAGAAAAGTCTGATGGGAAAATCCAGAGGGGGTGCTGTGGTAGTTTTAATGTAATTGGCCCCCAGAAGCTCGTAAGGAGTGGCACCATTAGGAGGTCACGGCTTTGTTGGAGTAGGTCTTGTCTTGGTGAAGGAAGTGTGCCACTTTGGGGGTGGGTGTTGAGGTTTCCTATACTCAAGCTATTCCCAGTGTCGCAGTTTACTTCCTGTTGCCTACAATCAAGATGTGCCCAGCACCGTGTCTGCCTGCATGCTACCATTCTCCCTGCCATGACGCTAATAGAATAAACCTCTGAAACTATAAGCTTCCACCCCAATTAAATGTTTTCCCTTATAAGAGTTGCTATAGCCAGGCGGTGGTGACCTTTAATCCCAGCACTTGGGAGGCAGAGGCAGGCAGATCTCTGTAAGTTCGAGGCCAGCCTGGGCTACAAGAGCTAGTTCTAGTACAGCTAGTGCTGTTACACAGAGAAACTCTATCAAAAAACCAGAAAAAGAAAAAAGAGTTGCTATGGTAATGGTGTCTCTTCATAGCAACAGACAGGAACCCTGACTAAGACAGGTTCTCACACAGAGTTCTCAGAGACTCAAGAGTTTTTTTGTAACATTGAAAAGACCTGAGCCTGCAATCCCACTATTTCAGAGATGGAGGCAGGAGCATCCAGAGTTCAAGATCATCCTCAGCCATACGGGGAGTTCTATGCTGGCCTGAGCTACACAAAACCAAAAGACACACACAGCCTGAGACTGCAACCTTCCAGGTGGGAATGAAGGTACTCTAAAGAAACCATCTGGTTGTTAGACTACTAAAGCAATGAGCCCCAGGGGATTGGAATCCAGATAAGGGGAGACCTGAAGCCCGGTACCAGCTGCAGGGGAACTTGTCCACCAGGAAGAGATTTCATACAGTTCTGACAACTTGTTTAGGGCGTTTCCAGGGGCGAGTGGACCTGAGACAAGAATGGATCAGTAGCGGGTGGGACCACACAAACCCTGACCAGGACTGCATAGATATGCAGACTTGTTGTCTTCTTTTTGTATTGTTCCTTTTTGAAGCAGGGTTTCTCTCTGTAGCCCTAGTTGTCCTGGAACTCAATCTGTAACTAGGCTGGTCTCGAACTCACAGAGCTCTGCCTTGGCCTCCTGAGCGCTGGGATTAAAGGTGTGTGCCATCATCTCCGGGCTCGCCGAGTCCACTTACTGCTGCCTACCAGATGTTGGTTGATCTCGATGGTTTGATCTTGTGAGGGTAACCATGCTGCAGTGAGTTCAAAGACCAGCCTGTGTCCAAAAGAGAGCATTTCACAGTCGTCCTGGCCATGCTCTGGCTCCTACACTCTGTGGCCCTGTGTTCCAGGCCGTGCTCTCAACATGGGTGGAGGTGGAGGCAGGGTGGGGGGTGTTGATACAGATGGCCCGTACAGTGCTGTGCACTCAGCTGTCGCTTTTTCCCAGCACCTCGATCAGTTATAAATCTATGCATTAACTGCTGCCCCCCCCAACACATTTTTTTTCCCCCTTAAGACAGATTGCTTCAAATCCATTATCCTCCTGCCTCAGCTTTCCAAGTGCTGGAATTAGTTGCATATTTGGTTTTTTTTTTTTTTTTTTTTTTTTTTTTTTCGAGACAGGGTTTCTCTGTGGTTTTGGAGCCTGTCCTGGAACTAGCTCTTGTAGACCAGGCTGATCTCGAACTCACAGAGATCCGCCTGCCTCTGCCTCCCAAGTGCTGGGATTAAAGGCGTGCGCCACCACCGCCCGGCTTTAGTTGCATATTTGAAGCCTGACGTGGCACTACTGAAAAGAAACAAGTTAAAGGAAGACTCCAGTGTGTCCCCAGGCCATTTGTGGAGGCCCGTTGTTGACATCAGATGTCTTCCTCTATAGCTTCTCACCTTATTTTTGAGACAGGGTTTCTCACCTATTTGGCTATACCAGCTAGCCAGCAAAGGTCAGAACCTTCCTGGATCCATCATTCCTGATTTTTTTGTTTGTTTGTTTTGTTTTTCGCAACAGAGTTTCTCTATGTAGTTTTGGAGCCTGTCCTGGCATTAGCTCTGTAGACCAGGCTGGCCCTGGGATTAAAAACACAGGAGCCACCACCAGCTCTACTAGGTTCTTTTGTTTTTTTAGATGAAATTTGTATTTGTAGGTAATCAGAGGAGGGATAGATTAAAATAGAAGAAGTAGCCGGGCAGTGGTGGCGCACACCTTTAATCCCAGCACTTGGGAGGCAGAGGCAGGCGGATCTCTGTGAGTTCAAGACCAGCCTGGTCTACAAGAGCTAGTTCCAGGACAGGCTCCAAAACCACAGAGAAACCCTGTCTCGAAAAACAAACAAAAAAAAAAAAAACCAACAACAACAAAAAAAATAGAAGAACTAGCAAGCAGTCCACAGGGACTCTGTATCCATCTGGGGATGAGTAGCGAGCCATAAAAGGGCCTAAGGAGTGCTTAAGAATGGTGTGAGTAGGAACTGGCCTGTGGTTAGCTGATGGTCCTTTAGCTTCTAGAATGTCAGTCCAGACATCTGAGTGGAATGTGCTGGAAAAACCAAGACAGTATTTGTTTTTGTTTTTATCATTGAGTGGGTGCCTGTTCGTGTGTGTGTGTATTTGTGTGTGTGTCTGTATGTCAAAGGACAACTTCCACCTTGTTTGAGAAGGGATCTTTTCTTCTGATGGGGAATGAGGCTGACTGACCCTAGAATTTGCAGGCGTTCTCTCACCTCACCTTGGGAACGACAGGATTGCAGACCTGTGTTTCAGGGTCCAGCTTTACACAGGTTCTGACGTCCAAACCCACATCCTTGACCTTGAGGGCAAGTGCTTTGCCCACTGGGCCACATTTCTCACCCATCACTTTTGTTTTTGTTTTATGTGAGTGTTTCCTGCATGTGTATCTACTCTGTGTACCTGGTGCCTTTACAGGCCAGAAGAGGGCATCAGATCCATGGAGCTGAAGTTACAGATGGTAGCGAGCTGTGAGTGCTAAGAATTGAACCCCGGTCCTCAGGAAGAACAGCAAGTACTATAAACTCCTGAACCATCTCTCCAACACCTGTCACTCAGATTTTAATTGTCCAAAAGATCAATATGGAAAACCTGTAGTCAATGCCATGGTCAACCTGGGCTTGGCCTAATCTCCGAAGTGAGCAGTCTGTCCTCTGTAACTATGCACCCTGGGTATGAGGGCACACTCAGTTAGTGGTAACTAGACGTTGTTCATTCCTTGACTTTCCAGGAGCTTTCAGGGACAGACAACAAAATCCCACCATGCATTCACAGACTCGACCCCCTTCTCCCCTCTCCACAGCTAGGAGAGAACCCATGAAGCCTTTATTGCTATTTAAATTAATTAAATTATTTATTGAGACAGAATCTTGCTAGACACAACTGCCTTGAATTTACACTGATTCTCTTGCCTCTGCCTTCCAAGAAATGGGAATACAGGTCATGAATCCCTATGGCTGGCTTACTTATTCATCTTTTGAGGCAGGGTCTTGCTATGGAGTCCTGGCAACCTGAAGTTGAAATTCTCCTGTCATAGAGATTCCTGCATGTGGAATTACAGGTGGAGAACTCTAGACCTACTTACACGTGGTTTTAAACTTTAGCATGGGATTGGGTGCCAGGTGGAGCATATCTTTAATCTCGGGACAGGGAGACAGGTGGATCTCTGTGAGGCAAGGCTGGTCTACAGAGTGAGTTCCAGGACAGCCAGGACTATCCAGAAAAACCCTGTCTCAAAAAGTCAATCAATCAATAGAGTTAAAAAATATTCAATAAGAAAAATAAAATAAAAAATAAACTTTAGCATGAAACTGGATGTGGTAGCACACGCCTCTCATCTCAGCACTGAGAGGAAGGTCTACTTAGTGAGTTCAAGGCCAGACAGTACTACACAGTGAGACCCTGTCTCAAAAAAAAAAAATTTACGTAAGAATGCATGAGGGCTCTGGGTTTCACCTCTGGCACTGAAGTCAAGTTAGGGAACAAAGCTCTTAAGTACAGAGCAATGCCTAGAGATGCTGGGTCTGGGCCTGCCAGATGGCTCAGAGGGTAAAGGTATTTGGCACCAAGCCTGAAACCCTACATTCAAGCCCTGAGATCCACGTGATGAAAGAGGGGAACTCATTCCTGTACGTTATTCTCTGACCTCTACAATCTGCTTGATCATACATACACCTGTGAACATACATACAAAACAAATGTAATTAAAATTTTGTTTTGTTTTGCTTGTTGTTGTTGCTTTTTTTGTTTTTGATATAGGATTTGTCTGTGACACTGTCCTAGCTGTCCTGGAACTTGCTCTGTAGACCAGGCTGGCCTTGAACTCACAGAGATCCACCTGCCTCTGCCTCCCAACTGCTTGAGCCACCACCACCCGGCAAAACGTAGCCTGTATGTGTGTGGTACAGTGATTTTTTAAATAAAATTTTATTCCTTTATTTTTGGTCTCTTAAGACAGGGTTTCTCTGTGTATCGCTGGCTATCTTAGAGCTTACTCTGTAGATCAGCCTTGTCTCACAGAGATCCACCTGCCTATGCCATCTGAGTGCTACCATGGCCGGTCTAAAATTTTATTTCTAAGAAGAGAAATTCTGGCCGGGTGGTGGTAGCCTTTGATCCTGGTACTTGGGAGGCAGAGGCAGGCAGATCTCTGTGAAGTACAAGCCTAGCCTGGTCTGTAGAACAAGTTCCAGGACACTCAGAGATACACAGAGAAACTGTGTCTTTTTTTTTTTTTTTTTTGGTTTTTCGAGACAGGGTTTTGGAGCCTGTCCTGGAACTAGCTCTTGTAGACCAGGCTGGTCTCGAACTCACAGAGATCTGCCTGCCTCTGCCTCCCGAGTGCTGGGATTAAAGGCGTGTGCCACCACCACCTGGCGAGACAGAGACAAGAAGATTGATTGTGGATTCTGACTCTCAGGGGTCCTGGACAGGCTGGTTTCAGGTGTCTAACAGTACCCCCTTGAGAGTTGACAACTGCTCCCAGGGAGATCAGCTCCTTACTGACTTCTCCAGGCCCAGCAACTTCTCAGGGCAGATGTGGTGCTAGAAGTCTCTGCAACTTCTCAGGGCAGATGTGGTGCTAGAAGTCTTAAATACTTGGAAGAAGGATTAACCACCCCACCCCCCACCCCAATTGGTTTGCTTTAAACTCTGTCGGCCTCTGTGGCAGCACGCTCACAGAGCCTGTTTTGTGTTCATGCCCTTCAGAAGCAAGCAGCCCAAGGACTGGGATTTTTCTGCGGAGCACTTCACGTGCCAGGCCCAAGGCTCAATTAGAAAGTGCCACTCCCACTAAACAGAACAGGAAACTTAAGCTTCCAGAGGTCACTAGTTGAGGGGCGTCTGCGCTTATGTCCCAGTCCGGGTGCGCTGGGCCACTACAGCTTGGGAGGGGGCAGGGGAGGAAGAGGGGCGGTGGTTGTAGGGGTGGAGAAGAGGGGAGCTCAGGAGCTCTGGAGCTCAGGAACCAGGGTTGGCGGGAGGAATGACTCAACGGCCCCGCCCCGCTGGCCCTGGGGCGCGGCAACAACTAGCCTCACCTCTGCCTGAGTTCATCGTTCATTCTTGTGTCCTGGACCCTGGTCTGCAAGTGGGTGCGAGGTTGGGGGCTCAGAGCCTGGGACACCCGCACCCCAAGACCTTCACACTTTCGCCCCTTGTGCTGCTGTGCAGTCGGACCGAATAGCCACACCTGTGTCCGGTTAGAGCCCTGGCCTGAGTCGGGACACGGACGCCATTGCTGGAGGCGGCGCGTACGGGGGACGCAGACGCAGCCTTGGCTGGGGCCGCAACGTTGTTTTGTTTTTCCCCCTTGGCTTTGTTTTGTTCAGTCTGAGTCTCAGCTCTAACCGGGCTAGTACAGAACTCACTAATGGAACCCAGGCTGGTCTCGAACTCCCGGCAATTCTCCTGCCTTGGCTGGGATTATTACGAGTTTGTGCCTCTAGTCGTAATAACGCATTGAATTTTGAAATGACAAGGAAAAAATGCTTTGTGTTTGTGTACTCTAAAGGCATCTACCCCGCCCAGTTCGGGAGGTGTGGGGGGGGGACAGTGCCCCCCGGCACCCAGAATGTGTGAGGGGCTGTGAGGGGTAGCAGGGTACAGTGTCTGACCAAGAAGGGACACGAAGGTAAACCCAGGAGATTTTTTTTTTTTGTCCACTCGGGAGTGACAAACACAAAGGCGGTGGTTCCGGCCACTTCCGCAGAGCAGGGCCATCAGCCTCGGGCGCGGGCTGGGTCTGGCCACACCCAGATACCTGAAAGGGCGCGCGTCCCGCCAGGCTAGCACCGAGGGACCCCGACGGGCCCCACGTCGCCTGGCAGGGGTGGGAGGGGGAGACAGCCACCCCTTACCCTGCACCTCTCACGGTGGCCTGGGTCCCACCCGGCACACGCCGGTCAGAGGGCTCGGCTCGAACCTGGCGCGCGCGCCCAAGCCCGGCAGCGAGCCGGTCCGCGTATTCGGTCCCTCGGGGCCCCGAGGAGGCTGGTCACGTGCCCGAGGTGGGGGTTGGGAGGCTGGCAGCCGAGCCCCAAGGCTGCACGTGCCGGCCCAGGGCGGAGCTCCGGAGGCAGGAGCGGCGTTCTTACCCCTGGTTCCCATAGTGGTGGCCAGGCCGCCTACCTCCAGCCTGGGCAGCTCTCTGTCCCAGCCTAGGACCCAGAAAGGTTTAGTGCTTGGGTCGCACTCCTAAAGAACCGCAAGCCCTCCCGAAATTGTTCCTGTTGTACCGAAGCCTTATAGTCCGATACAAAGAGTTCCTGTCGGTGAGGAGGGTTGCGACAGAGCAGTGGTTCATCTGTGGCTTTCGTGTTGACTTGGAGTCAGGAAGAATTTCGAACACGAAACAAAGTCACGATCCTAAAGCGCGCCCCCCCCACCCTCACCCCTCGCGCATCACCTAGTTAAACCATCCGCTCCTGACGATCTGGTTTCGTCCATCTCAAGCCCACCCCCACCGCTGCCCTTCCCGGGGATTGTGAAACAAATCCCTAACTTCATATTTCAGCGTATGTCCGGAATGATTGCCATGTTCTGACGAAAGTCTCATTGTTTCTTCAGAAACCTTTCTTTAAAAGCCCTGTAGATTAAACAACAAAAACAACAACAAAAAGAGTTGAAGTAAAGATGTGTGGAGTGGGAGTTGAGATAAAGTATATGAACATCACAGACAGGAATCAAGATTTAAGAAATAGCAGCAAGCGCTGTTGTCCGGGCTGTCAGCTGGCCAGGTGGCTGCTGGAACCCGTTCTGGAGAGCAGAGCTGGGAGAAAGGGGCTGAATCAGACCACTAGTGGCCGAAGCCACCATATTAGGTCTATTAGCGATGGGCTGGACTAAGGTCAAGATAAAATGAGAGAATTAAAGATGAAAATCTGAGGGGGCTTCGGTACACTAAAGTGGGATGGGGACACCAGGGAGGGAGCAGAAAAGAAGTCTTTTTTTCTTTTTTTGGAGTTTTTTTTTAAATTGTATTTTATTCCTGTGTGTGTTGTTGCAGAGTAGGGGGGGGCACGCAGGCCTCAGACTGGCTAGGAGGTCCTCTGCAACTGAGCTATTGACACCTTCTCCGCCCCCACCTGGAACACAGATTTGTTGTTGTTGATTGTTATTTTTTTGAGATTTCTCTATATAATTAACCCTGACTGGGTCTTGAACTTTTTTTTCCCCCCAAAACTGTCTTGGAACCTGCCTGCTACCCGGCCACCCTGAAACACACACATCCACCGTGCCGAGATTAAAGGTCTATGGCCAGCAGCTGTTGCCTCTGCCTTTCTAGTGCTGTAGAATAATAGGTGAGTCCTACAACAAGCAGGACCACCTGACACATGCTCTCTGGCTCTCCATTCTTCCACTTCTCCTGCTCAACTCCACACCACTCCCCCACCCCCCACCCCGGTATTTTAACTTAGGCAAACACCCCCAGTTCTGTCCTGGAACACAGCTTTCTGTTTGGGGAGGTGCACACACCGTGGTTTGACTGTGAAGGTCAGAGGACACTTCTGTGGAGTCTGTTCTCTCCTTCTACCTTTCTGTAGTTTCTGGAATGGAATTCAGGTAGCTAGGTTTGCGCAATAAGCACCTTTGTTCACTTAGCCATATTGTCAGACCAAAGACCAAAGACTTGTTATTTTATTTATTTGTTGGTTAGTCTTTGAGACAGGGTTTCTCTGGGTGACAGCTCTGGCTGTTCTGGAACTCACTCTGTGGACCAGGCTAGCCTTGAACTCACAAAGATCCACCTGCCTCTGCCTCTGGAATGCTGGAATTAAAGGCACGTGCCACCACTGCCTGTTTCTTGTTCCTGACTTGTTTGTTTTTATTTATTTATTTTTTATTTTTTTTGGTTTTTCGAGAAAGGGTTTCTCTGTGGCTTTGGAGCCTGTCCTGGAACTAGCTCTGTAGACCAGGCTGGTCTCGAACTCACAGAGATCCGCCTGCCTCTGCCTCCTGAGTGCTGGGATTAAAGATGTGCGCCACCATTGCCCGGCTTGTTTGTTTATTTATTTATTTTGGGTTTTTCCAGACAGGGCTTCTCAGTGTTGCTTTGGAGCCTGTCCTGGAACTAGCTCTTGTAGACCAGGCTGGCACTGAACTCACAGAGATCTGCCTAACTCTGCCTCCTGAGTGCTGGGATTAAAGGTGTGCACCACCACTTCCAGGCTCTGATTTATTCTTAAAAATATCTATTTTAGTTGGGGAAGTGGTGGCACAAGCCTTTAATCCCAGTGCTGAGGAGGCAGAAGTTCAAGACCAGCCTGGTCTACAGACTGAGTTCTAGGACAGATAGAGCTATATAGAGAGACCCTGCAGTCTGGAAAACAAAAAAATATCTATTTTATTTATTTGTGCATGGACACGTGTATGGCCAGAAGAGAGTGTCAGACTTCTAGGGCTGTAGGTATAGGCAGTTGTGAGTTTACCTATTAGGTGTTGGGAACACACTAAGTTCCTTTGAAGAATACTAAGTACTTTTAAATACTAAGCCATCTTTCCAGCCCCAAGAACTTGTATGGGTGTTTTGCTGACATTATATATCTGTGCACCACATGTGTGCAGTGTCCTTCGTGTCCAGATGATGGAATCTCCTGGGACTGGAGTTACAGATGTTGTGAATCACCCTGTGGGCGCTAAGAACTGAACCTGGGTCTTTTGCAAGATAGTCAGTGCCATTAACCATTTAACCATCTTTCCAGCCTCTCTCTATACTGATTTTGTTTTTGTTTTTTTCAAGACAGGGTTTCTCTGTAGCTTTGGAGCCTGTCCTGGAACTAGCTCTTGTAGCCCAGGCTGGCCTGCCTCTCCAGTGCTGGGATTAAAGGCGTGTTACCACCACCTCCCCAGCCTCTCTCTCTCTCCTCTCTCTCTCTCTCTCTCTCTCTCTCTCTCTCTCTATATATATATATATATATATATATATATATATAGTCTTATCTATCATCTATATCTATCTATCTATCATCTATATCTATCTATCTATCTATCTATCTATCTATCTATCGAGAATTCAGACTGTCCTCGAATTTGCTTTGTAGCCAAGGTTTACCTTGAACTCCTGATCCTGATGTTGCTACCTCTTAGATATTGGGATTTCAGTGTTTGACACTATGTCTTAAGATCCTGTCTCCAAGATGAGAGGTGGGGGCACACACCTTTAATCCCAGCACTTGGGAGGCAGAGGCGTGTAGTCGGAGTCTGTCCCAAATAACCTCAGAGACTTAATAGTAGTTATATATGCTCAGTCAATAATTTAGGCTTGCCGCCAGTCAGTTCTTTTTTTTTTTTTTTTTTGGTTTTTTCGAGACAAGGTTTCTCTGTGGCTTTGGAGCGCCAGTCAGTTCTTACAGCTTAAACTAGCCCTATTTCTAGAAATACATGTGCTGCCCTGAGACTCGTTTACCTCATCTATGAACATTCCATTTTGCTTCTTCAGTGTGTGGTCCATGACTCCAGACTCCTCTGATTCTGCCCTTCTTCCCAGCATTCTCTCTGCCTGGAAAATTCTGCCTACCTATCAGCCAAATGAGAGCAACACATTTTAACAGTATTCAGTAGGATTATTCCACAGCAGAGGCAGGCGGATCTCTCTGAGTTCGAGGCTTGCCTGGTTCCTGGTTGTAGGGCCTGGGTCTACCCCTGCTCCTGGGGTTACTTGAGGACAGTTTCTGGTCAGTCAGCTAAAACATTCAGTTTGTTCCTGTGTTCCCTCTGCCTCGCCTGGTGATTAGCTGTAGGGCAATTTCCCACCTGCCTGGAGGGAATTCCTTGTGCGGCAGCTAGGTACATAAGGATTTCCCCAAAGTTGAATAAACAGGCTGATCTCCTTTTGAATGACCCAGGTCTCTTTTTGTCTTCTTTCAGTCTCCAGGCCCTTGCCCAACTCGCATATGGTACAGTGGCGAGCAAACTGTACCAGGAGGGTAACACAGTATCTTGTGTTACACCTGGTCTATGAGTTCTAGGACAGTCAGGGAGGAAAAAAAAGAAAGAAAAAGAAAGATCCTGTTGAAAAGATCCTGTCTCTAAAAGAACAAACAAACAAAGTAGGTAAAAGTCCATAGCTGTCCATAAGTTTCCTTGCCCAGCTACCCTGGTGCTTTCTAGTGAATTTATGTGGCTGTAGCAGTGCTTTGCATGGTCCAAACAACAGTAACACCCCTTGACTGACATATGTACTGTCATTCCTAATTATGTAGTCAGCAACAGCAGAGACCAAGACTGACTTCACTTACCACCAATATGCCACCATACCCCGCCCAAGTAGACCAGTTGTCCACCTGTTGGTAAACTGATGACAATGGACACTTTCCATCATGGAAGAGGCAACAATTTGCCTTTGCTAGAATAAATACACATTCTGAGTAAGTGGCACCCAATGTGTAGACAACATAAACCTAAGAGGGCTTGAAAAGGAATTCTAGACACAAATATAGAGTTTAACACAGCTTTTTGCTGTTTGCTGGCAGGATGTCGCAGAGAGATTTTCCTGACTCAGCAATAGTAGCAGGGAAAGAACCCATACCATTTTAAAACAAGGCTTCCTGGGTCCTGCCACCAGTGCAAACTCCAGCTATGTAGCGTTTATGGGCCCAGATGTTTGTGTGCCCACTCGGGGTCGGGAACAAAGTACCTGCCTGGGCAGGCGGCAGGATCAGGTTTACTAGGCGTGCACAAGCAGGAGCGCATGGCAGATTTCTGCCACCATATAGAGAGATGTTTCCAGGTTGCCCAGTACTTTGCGTGGCAGATTTGGCTCTAACTCCGATAAAAAGAGTTTATGTGCTGCACGTGCATTCTCAGAGTTAAAGTGCTGAGTGTGGCTCCTACCTGGAGGCCCAGAGCTAGCAGAAATGGTACGTCCACCATTTGAAATTGGAGAGAGGTGGAGCCAACATCCAGAGCACCTGCAACCAAGCTGCTTAGCATTTTAAAGCTCTTCAAGACAGTAGAGAATTACAGACAATGCAATAAGACAGATTCAGACATAAAAGACCTCTAAATGGGACACACTGTTGGATAAATTCACATAGGCTTGGGAGAGAGAAGAAAATCAGTATAGAGAGTCATAAAATAAAGTTAATGCAGCCGGGCGGTGGTGGCGCACGCCTTTAATCCCAGCACTCGGGAGGCAGAGGCAGGCGGATCTCTGTGAGTTCGAGACCAGCCTGGTCTACAAGAGCTAGTTCCAGGAGAGGCTCCAAAACCACAGAGAAACCCTGTCTCGAAAAACCAAAAAAAAAAAAAAAATAATAAAGTTAATGCTTTTTTTTTTTAAAAAAAAAAGGGTAAAGTCTTTAAAGAGATAGTCATAGATTAAAAGAAATAAAAAAAGCCAGGCGATGGTGGCACATGCCTTTAATCCCAGCACTCGGGAGGCAGAGGCAGGCAGATCTCTGTGAGTTCGAGACCAGCCTGGTCTACAGAGCTAGTTCCAGGACAGGCTCCAAAGCCACAGAGAAACCCTGTCTCGAAAAACAAAACAAAACAAAACAAAAAAAAAAAAAAGAAAGAAAAAAAATAAATAAGCCACGTAAGAATGGGAAATTCACAGAGAGTCTGGATTCTGTATATTATTGTGTTTTCTTTGAATTTTTTGACTGTGAAGGAGCTAAATGCAGAGAGACATTTCATTGTGTGGGCTGCTAAGGTAAACCAGCATGTATATTATAAAGGTATCTTGACTTCAAAAATTGGGTCTAAGGATATGTTGTTTTGGAAAAGAGCTGACTTACCTGCCTGTATGATTGATGCCTCCACGCTTCTCTTCCCCTTTGCTTCCTGTTCCTTGTCTTTTGTAGCGCTGGGTAAGGAACCTCGAACTGCACACACAAGCTAGGTGAGAGCTTTGCTACTGAACTACATCTCTAGCCACTGTGAAGTTGCTTCTGATTGGCTGTGAAGCCAATCCAGGATCAAACAGTTTAAGAGATTTGACTTGTTTGTTTGGAGTGTGTTTAGTTTTGATAACAGGTCTTAAACTCACTGTGATCCTTCGGCCTTAGCCCCTCGGGTCCTGAGGTCACAGGCATTTGCCACTTTGCCCAGCTATTCTGATCTAATCTCTCAACGATCTCAACTCTGTGCCACGTCCTCACCAGCTTCCCCTTGCTCGTGCCCACCGGGGATGGGTGGGGGCATTTGGCTCTCCTTGTACCGGCATCATTTCAGACTTGCAACCAGAGAGCCAGGAATCCTCCATTCAGTGGGGAACAGAGAAGGGATTTAGTTAAGGTTTAAGAATCCCATTGGAGAAGTTGAGCAATTTATCTTGCCTTACTTGGTGTGGGAATGCAGGTCCTTCTTCAAGAGAACCCGGCCTTCCCTCTCTGCCTTGCCTCTGAAACGGATATGTTCCCACCTGGTCTGTGCGCTTCACTCTTATTGGCACTAGGGAGCCCAGATGTGCTGCAGCGTCCACCCCACCTCTGCTTGTATAATCCAGGGCCGGGGTTGAAGCCAGCACCTCACACATGCTAGGCGAACTCTCTACCCGAGCTACACACCTAGTGTTCCATCTTTATATGCACTATAGCCGCTATTGAATTTCTCAACAGTGTTAACCTGCATTAGTGTGTTCTGTATTGCTGCAGCAGAGAGTGGGGTCAGCTGGCAGGTTCTCTTGTTTTACAGAATAAATCCATTTGAACAGGCTCAAGTCTCTCAGCCTGGTAACCTTCTTCCTTATTCCCAAGGCAAATTCCCTTGCTTTATCTTAGGCTTTCAGAGGCTATTTCAAGAGAACTGAAAAGTGACTACACAGGCTTTTTGTTTGTTTGTTTTTGGTGCGGGGTGTGTGTGTGTGTGTGTGTGTGTGTGTGTGTGTGATTCCAAGAAAAGGTTTCTCTGCATAGGTGTAGCCCTGACTGTCCTAGAACTCTGCATCCCAGCTGCTGGTATTAAAGATATCTACCAACATACCCAGGCCTTATTTAATTTATTTATTTTAGGGGGTGCATTTCAAGACAGGATTTCTCTGTGTAGCTTTGGAGCCTGTCCTAGAGCTCACTTTGTAGACCTCAAACTCACAGAGATCCGCCTGCCTCTGCCTCCCGTGTGCTGGGATTAAAGATGTTCACCACCACTGCACGGTTTATTTTTCATTTTTAATCATGTGTATTCGTGTAGGTTTGTGTACATTAGTGCAAGGCACTCACAAGACTGGAGCTGGGATTTCAGGCAGTTGGTAGCCATATAATGAGGGTGCTGGGAACCAATCTCAGGTCTACTGTAAGAGCAGGATGCACTCTTCATCACAGGCCATCTCTCCAGACCCTCAAAATTTCTAAAGCTTTGGAATTAAAGGGGTGTGCCACCGCTACCCGGCTGACTTCACGAGTCTTTGCAGGGATACTTGATTCCGGGTCCTAAGAGGTTTCCTCCAGATCATTGCGCATGCTTTTATTTTTTAATGATTAAAATCACATTCATTTATCATTCATTCATTCATTCATTCATTTGGTCTTTTGAGACAGGGTTTCTCTGTGTAACAGCCCTAACTGTCCTGGAACTAGCTCTGTAGTCCAGGCTGGCCTCAAACTCACCGAGATTTGCCCTGCCTCTGCCTGAGTGCTGGGATTAAAGGTGTGCACCGCTATCGTCCAGCTGTTTATTTATTTGTGCGTGCGAGCATGTGTGTGGTGTGCAAGTATGTGCGCATGCATGCATATGTGCATATGCACACTTCTGAATGTGTATTTAGATATCAGAAGATAACTTATGAGCCTCCCCTTCTTCCTCCTACCATGTGGGTGGGTTTTAGGATTGGACTCAGGTCATCATGTTTGGTGACATGTGCCTTTATTGCTTTATTGATTCATCTTGCCATCTTCAGTAAGCTTTTAACTTGTCCCTTGGTCCACTGTTCTCAATATTTAGTCCCAGGTAAGCTGGATCATGCTAGTCAAATTCTAAAGCCCGTTTGCTACAAACTGACATTTGGACATTGCATTTGTTTGAGAAGCCTGGAAGGTCAGGAAAAGAACTTCAAGGAGGGCAAAGAACACATTTGGTTCTCCTGAGCTCATTGTGTGCTCTGCAGACAATGCCAGGCTGCTTCCCTGCTGGGCAAAAGGTGCAGGTGAATCTGGGCATGTAGGTTATCAGTTGCATTTACTCAAAAGCCATATCCAGGCCAGCTCAGTGCTACATAATCCCAGAACTTGGGAGGTAGAGGCACCAGGATCAAGAGTTTTAGGTCACGCACAACAGCATAGCAAGTTAAAGGTCAGCCTCAGATTCCTCAGACCTACATTAAAAAACAAAACAAAACAAAAAACCACGAGATCAGTAAGACAGTTTAGTGGGTAAAGGTACCCACCACCAACCTAACAATGAGAGAGCATTCCACAAGGCCTACAAGGTAGAAGGAAAGAACCAATCTGACACATTGTCCTCAGATCTACACACACACACACACACACACACACACACACACTCACACACATATGTATGTTCACATAAAATAAGGAAATGATATTGGGTGTAACGGTTTCTGTCACACGGCCTCCTTGGAGGCCTCAGTCCCAGCTCCCTGGGCTACTGCTTGAGGTTTCTCAATCCCGTCATCTCAGTCTCTTCTCTTTCTTCCCATCCCAGGGGTGAGAGCCCCTTCCTGCCTCTTAGCTGTGCTTGGTGTGTGGATAACTTCTGATCACGTTCCCTCCTGCACGTTCTCTATCTGCTTTATTTGGTCAACATCCTACTGACATTGCTGTCCTTACTTTGAGATCGACTTGAATATTCCTAAAGATCTTAAAAATCTCTGCACGCAGAGGCTAGAGAGATGGCACAGCGTTAAGAACCCATACTACTCTTCTAGAGGACCTACGTTCAATTCCTGACACCCACGTTGAGAGTCTCACAACTCCTGTAACTCCAACCCCAGAGGATTCAAGGCCTTTGGCACCTTAAATGCACATAGCACACAGAGATATTATTAAAAATAATAAGCCGATAAATAAATTAAGTAAATTAAAAAAAAAAAAAGCCGGGTGGTGTTGGCTGGTGCCTTTAATCCAAGTACTTGAGAGGCAGAGGCAGGTGAGTTCAAGGGCAGTCTGATCTTCAAAATGAGTTCCAGAACAGTTAAGACTGTTACACAGAGAAACCCTGTCTCAAAAAATCCCAGAAAACAAACAAACAGAACAGATCAATTAACAAATAATAAATAAATATCTTATATAAGAAAAAAAAACTTGCCGGGCAGTGGTAGCGCACGCCTTTAATCCCAGCACTTGGGAGGCAGAGGCAGGACGATCTCTTGTGAGTTCGAGGCCAGCCTGGTCTACAAAGGGAGTTCCAGGACAGGCTCCCAAAACCACAGAGAAACCCTGTCTCGAAAAAAACCAAAAAAAAAAAAAAAAGAAAGAAAAAAACTCTCTGCTTATACCCTCTGCTCCACTGATCTCCCCACTCAGGTGTATCATACAATTCCATTCCTCAGCCTTTGTCAGGGACGCCATTTATTGACTGATTGATTGACTGATTGAGACAAGGTCTCAACTAATGTAGCCCTGGCTGGCTTGGAATTCACTACTAGCCCAGGCTGGCCTTGACCTCAGATCCACCTGCCTCTGCCTCAAATTGCCTGGGCCACTTTTGCAGCTTCCACCAAGATTTTGGAGGGAAGCACTTTAAGAAAGGAAACAAACAATTTAAAATAGTTTCAGGAAGTCCCTGAAACTGACCCTAGGGCCCTACCTCCCTAAGAGTATCTAAGCAGTACAGACACATTCAGACTGAAAGAAACAGAGCAGATGAAATGCCCATAAGAGTGGTTCTCAACCTGTGGGTTGCAGCCCCTTTGGGGATTGAAGGACCCTTTCACAGGGGTTACCTAAGACCATAGGAAAACACGTATTTACATTATGATTCATAACAGTAGCAAAAATACAGTAATGAGGTAGCAATGACAATATTGTTATGGTTGGGGGTCACCACAACATGAGGAGCTCTATTAAAGGGTTGCAGCGTTAGGAAGGTTGAGAAGCACAAAGCCCTGGCTGCCGAATTGCTCAGGCAGCTGAACTGCTGGAGAAGACATCCTCCCAACTGTGGAGTGGCCTGCAGCCTACCCCAGGTCCCCAGCTTTCACAGGGGCTGTCGCTGGCGTGAAGGCCAACAACAAACACCTCGTCAGGTTGGTTTTGGGTGGTGTCTACTTTATTCTGCTGCTGGTTCCCTATGGGGGGGTAGTTGTTTGTTCATGTTCCCCAGAAATAGTGTTTCACAACAGCCACCACACCCACCTGGCTCCTTCTAGACGAGCTTTCTCCTGTAGTAACCTAAACTGGCCTTGAACTCTTGGCCCTCCTGCTACCACCTTCGGATGCTAAGATAAACAGGCGTGAGTCACCAGTAGCAGTGGTGGTGGTGGCGGCAGTGACTGCTGCTTTGTCTAATTCTTCTCCTTCGCGTCTTCCTTCATTTTTTTCCTTCTCCTCCTTTTGAGAGACTATCCCTGTGCAGTTTGGACCAGCTTCAAAATGGCTATGCAGAGTCCACGAGACTGCTAAGCAGGTATTTGCCCTGCAAGCCTGTAGTTCTAAGTTCCTCCCTAGAACTTACTGAACAGTCAAGAGAAAGTTGGGCTGTGGTAGTGCATGCTTTTAATCCCAGCACTCGAGGCAGAGATGGACAGATTTCTATGAGTTTAAGGCCAGGCTGGTCTATAAAGCTAGTTACAGGACGGACAGCTAGGACTACACACAGAGACCTTGTCTCAAGAGAACAAAACAAACAAAAAAAAAAACCAGTCAAGGGAACTGATTTCATAAAGCTGTTCTTTGCTCTACTTCGGTAGGTATGTAAAACCAACTCCCCATACACTAATTTTTTAATTGATTTTTATTTATATGTATCTGTGTTTTTGAAAGTCAGATTGGGGATATGCATTTGAGTGCAGATGCCCGCAGAAGCATTGGATCCCCTGGAACTGGAGTCTGGGAGCTAAGGGACATGGCTGCTAGAATCTGAACTTGGGTCCTCTGGAAAGGGGGTAAATGCACTAACTACTCAACCATCACTCCAGCCCCCATAATCATATTTTTAAAAAATTGCTATGTAGTTCACGCTGGCTTTGAACCAACGCTCCCTGCTTCAGCCTCCTAAGCACTGGGATCACAGGCATGCATGCACCACCAGGCAGTACCCTGTTTCTTGTGGTAGGAAACTTTTTTTTTTTTTTTAGTTTTTCGAGACAAGGTTTCTCTGTAGCTTTGGAGCCTGTCCTGGCACTAGCTCTTGTAGACCAGGCTGGCCTCGAACTCACAAAGATCTGTCTATCTCTGCCTCCTGGTAGGGAACTCTTGATCTTCTCTCAGGACCCGACCAAACTAATCCCTTCTTTTGCTTGACTGGTTTTCCCAAACACAGTGACTTCCGCTTTCCAATTTACATATTCATATATGCAACTATTGTGACTTGTATTAAGCCCTTTTGTGTGTGTCTGCCTTGCCTTCCTTTGGGGTCTCATTCATCCCTGTACCTTCCCTTGTTCATTCATCCAACAAATCTATTTTTGAGCGCCTGCCTATCCCAAGCGTGGGAGCAACTCACTCAATGTCTACGAAGGGATGAATGGAGTGGTGAGGGGTTGTTACCCCAGTGGATGCGGGGTTGCTAGGTTACAAACTCTAGAGGAGGGGGTGAGGCTGCTAGCGTGTGAGAAGCGCACAAGTACACACATATTTTCATGCAGGATCAGGGAAAGCAAGTGGGTGGAAATCCTGTGTTCCATTTTGCTTTGGCTTTGATTTTGGTTTGGGCTTTTGATTTTTGTATGACAGGACCTCAGTATCTAACTTGTGGCTATCCTCCTGCTTCAGTCTGACTTACCATACCTGGTTTGCTATTGTTTTCTGTTTCTTTGAGACAGGGCTTCAAATTGTAACCTGGGTCAAATATGTAATCCAAGTCAGACTTCAGATTCACGGCAATCCTCCTGCCTCACCTTGTGGGTGTTGGAAATACCTGTGGGAGCCACTATGTCAGGCTTCTCACTTTTTAGTGTTAGAATATCATTTATCCTGGATGTCTTCCTGTAGAGAGCTGCGTGGAGACACACCTGATAATCAGCTCCTAATATTGGCAAAGGCCTGATCACGCAATGATTGTCAGCTGCTTGCATAAGCGTGAACCTATGGGCAGTGCCCACCTGGCAATCCGGGGTTGGCAGCCCGTGCCTTTTTAAGGGCTGGGAGAGGTTTGCCCAGAGAGAGAGAGAGAGAGAGAGAGAGAGAGAGAGAGAGAGAGAGAGAAAGAGAAAGAGAGAGAAAAAGATTGCTGTAAAAAAGTCCTGAATAAACTGCCTAGCAAGAAGAGCTCCGGTGTGGCGTCTTCCTTGCTGGTTGAGGAAAGCCATAACATCTTCCCAGCTCCAAACAGCTCCTGGTGCAGGGTGGCTAAAGGCCATCTCCACTCCTGCCAGCTTCCACTGCATGCCTGTTGGCTGCAGGTCTCTGAGCTTGCCTCCTTTCTGTGTGAGCCTCTGGGTCCATATCTGTTATCAGGCTCCTCCTCTAGCCTGCGAGCATCCCATGGACTGATTATTAAGGTTCCCCCAAGAACTAGAACTCAAGGAATAGCTGGGTGCACCGGTGTAAGAGGGTTCTGTTTGGGTTTGGTTGGATTTGGATCCCCCCTCCCTTTCCTTCTCCTTGGGAGCTGGGGGCTCACTCCAGGCTTTCAAACATTCTAGGCTAAAGCTTTACCCTGGGTTATGCACGCCTACGAGATGAAATGTATTTATTTATTTTGTTTTTCAAGACAAGGATTCTCTGTAGCTTTGGAGCCTGTCCTGAAACTAGCTCTGTATACCAGGCTGGCCTCCAACTAACAAAGATCCGCCTGCCCCTGCTTCCTGAGTGCTGGGATTAAAGGTGTGCACCACCACTGCCTGGCTGAGATGGAATTTATTAGAGGGAATGGGTCATTGATTACTGAGGCCTAGAAGTAACAAAAAACTGAAAAACTCCTTGAACACTGAAGACAGTGTGAGGCCAGTTGTGTGGCCCTCCCTGCCTTAGTCCAAATGCCACAGAATGAACTAGGGAGAGAAGGGGGGTAATTCCCTATCTAAAGCTGGAGCCTGAGAGCCCCCAGCAGGGAGGTACTGGCTTGTGTTCTGGTGACCCTGAGTAAGAGGGTTTTAGGGCTCTGATGTCCAAAGGCAAGAAGGGAATTGTGTTCCAGGAGAGGGAAGAGGGTATTTGTCTTCTTTTTTTCTTTTTCTTGAGACAGGATTTCTCTCTGTAACAGCCCTGGCTGTCCTGGAACTTGCTCTGGCCTTGAACTCACAGAGTTCTGTGGCCTCCAGAGTGCAGGGATTAAAGGTGTCTGACCACACCCGTCATTGGTATTTGCCTTGTTTTACGGGGGAGAGACCTGCAGCACAGGATGGGTGGTGTCATCCCTGGGTTTGTGCCCCTGGGTTCTATAAGGAAACAGGCTGAGCCGGGCGGTGGTGGCGCACGCCTTTAATCCCAGCACTCGGGAGGCAGAGGCAGGAGGATCTCTGTGAGTTCGAGACCAGCCTGGTCTACAAGAGCTAGTTCCAGGACAGGCTCCAAAACCACAGAGAAACCCTGTCTCGAAAAACCAAAAAAAAAAAAAAAAAAAAAAAAAAAGAAAGAAAACAGGCTGAGCAAGCCTTGTGGAGTGAGCCAGGAAACAGCACTCCTCCATGGCCTCTGCATCAGTTCCTGCCTTCAGGATCCTGCCCTGATTTAATTCCTGTTCTGACATTCTTCGGTGGAGACCAGTGCTGTGGAAGTGTGAGCCGAATAAACCCTTTTCTCCCCAATTTGCTTTTTGGTCATGGTGTTTTATCATAGCAATAGAAACCCTAACTAAGAGAGCATCAAAACCCCTAGAAATGGGACTAAGGTGGTTGTGAGCCTCCCTTGGGTGCTGGGAACCAAGTCCAGCGCTGGGCACTCTCTTAGCCTCCTCACCTTTTTTTTTCTTTCTTTCTTTCTTTCTTTCTTTCTTTTCTGAGACAGGGTTTCTCTGTGTAGCATTGGCTATCCTGGCACTCAGGCTGTAGACCAGGCTGGCCTTGAACTCAGATTCACCTGCCTCTGCCTCCCAAGGGCTGGGATTAAAGGCTTGTGTCACCACCGCCTGGCCTTTTCATTCTTTAAGAAAAAGGATTGACTTGAGGGGCATAGTGACGACACACACCTTTAATTCCAGGTCTATCTCTGTGAATTCAAGGATCTTGCGGTCTACTGAGTGATTTCCAGGATGACTGTTCACAGAGAAACCCTGCCTCGAAAAATGAAAAAGCAAAAAACAAAAAGAACAAAGAAAGAAAGAAAAAGGATGGAAAAAAAGGAGAGAGTGGCCTAGAATTTACAAAAACACCAAATAGAAGGAACACTGGACCCCACATCACTGAGGCAGCCTAAGTGGATGGGTGTCAGGAGACTAAACTGCTACATGGTTGCTTGGCAACCAAATTTGTTAGTGACAAAACCTCAGAACCACAACAGAGTGAAAGCTGAAACCTGCGCTCTGGTTAGGGGTTTATGTAGTTAAGTAAAGCCCCTGGGTCGGCTAGGTAGGGGCTAGGGGATGCCAGTGAACTCCAGTACAAGGACCACGGGGCTGGATGTCCATTCACCAGTATGGCAAAGAAGTCATTCAGCCTCACTGGCAGGGCCCTGCTCTGAGGGACAGGGCTGGGGGCACCTACAGGATTTCGTCTGTGTCTGGCTAGACTCATGCAGGCGTGTTAAGCCAGAGCTGGGGGCCTCCTTATTGCTAAAGTCAAGTCCATGTGTTATGTGGGTCTACAGTATCACAATAACCAAAATTCATAGCATACCTTAGTCTCAAATCCGCGGCTCTCCAGGCAGCGTTCTTTGTGGGTCTTTCCTAGAGGGAAGGCATGTGACTGTTGTCCTGTACTCAGCACCAAGACTGCAGAGGAGTTGTTGCGTGTTGCATTCTGGGTGAATACAACCAGACACCTTGGGTTCATTTTGAGTTTGATTTTGAATTACCTTTGGGCACTTGTGGGTCCAAACACCCTTTGCTTTCACTATGTTTCTGTTTTGTTTTTCCCCAAAATGAGTTATATGAGCCCATGTCCTCAGTTTAAGAAGCTGGTCTAAGCTGGATGTGGTGGCACATGCCTTTCATCCCAACACTCAGGAGGTAGAGATAGGCAAATATCTGAGTTCGAGGCCAGCCTGGTCTACATAGCAAGTTCCAGGACAGTGGACAACTTAGAGAGACCCTGTCTCAAAGCAAACAAAAAACATGGACAGGGGGCTAGAGATGGTTCATTTTTAAGAGTGTGCATGGCTTTGGGCAGTGGTATCTTAGAACTTTTGTTCCAACACTTGGTTTTTGTTTTGTTTTGCTTTTTTTTGATTTTCAAGACAGGGTTTCTCCATAGCTTTTGGTTCCTGTCCTTGAACTAGCTTTTGTAGACCAGGCTGGCCTCGAACTCACAGAGATCTGCCTGCCTCTGCCTCCTGAGTACTGGGATTAAAGGCGTGCGCCACTACCGCCTGGCTTGTTCCAACACTTGGGAGGCAGTGGCAGGTGGATCTCTGTGACTTCCAGTCCAGCCTGTTCTACAGAGTGTGTTACAAGCCAACTAGGACTTTTATACAGAGAAACCCTGTTTCGTAAAACCGGGGGGGGGGGGGGGGGGGGGAGTGCGCACTACACATATAGAGTACCCAAGTTCAGTTCCCAACACCCATGTTGGACAATTCCCAGTCAGCCTCCCTTAACTCCAGCTTCAGGAGTTATACCTATCCCTCTCTGTGGCTTCCTTGGGCACCTGCATAAATGTATAAAAAATAATAGAAAAAAATATTCTTAAAAGAAGCGGGGCAGGAAAGAAGGCTCAGTAGTTGGGAGCACTTTCTGCTCTTGCGGAGGACCAGAGTTCAGTCTCCAGCGCATCCGCATCCGGCAGTTCATAACCGCCAGGAACTCCAGTCCCTCTGTTCTTTTCAGGTCTCCACAGGTGTGGGCACTATACACAGCTGAACAGAGCGCCGGGGTTATTGCGTACAGCCACACAAGGAGACAGGTTGAGCTAATCTTGCTCTGAAGAGCCTCTTAGGGGAGCAGCTTTTAGGACATAACCCCGGGGGAGGGAAAGAGAGCTATGGCGGACGTCTTCTGCATACACTATCGACAGTCACACTCAGCCCAGAGAAAGGCTCTACCGTCCCTCTGAGTCTTCTCCGCGAAAAGCTTTGCCAATCCCAAGGAGCAGAGGCACTATGGTCCTTGACACACCCACACCAAGTTGTGCGTCAGCAACACCCATTCACTCAGGAATTCACTTTCTCCTCACAAAGGAGGAGGAGCAAGTCAGTGACCAAGTGCAAGTTCCCTTTATTAATTATGTGTATAACATTAATAGTAATTACTAATTTGCTTGCTTATTTTGAAGCAGGTGCTCACTATGTAGACCAGGCTATCCCCAAATCTCCAGAGATTCTCCTGCTTCTGCCTGATGGAAGTTTCAGTTATTTTTTGGGACAGGACCCTCTACATGGAGCAGTCTACCTGTGGTACAAAATAAAGAAAGTGGAAAAGTTGGGTATCATATTGCAGACCTAAAATCACAGACTCAGGAGGTGAAGGCAGGAGAAACAAGAGTTCAGGGCAAGCCTGGGCTATCTGAGACCTCGTATCTAAAACAAAAATATAAAAAAACCGGGCGGTGGTGGCGCACGCCTTTAATCCCAGCACTCTGGAGGCAGAGGCAGACGGATCTCTGGGAGTTCGAGGCCAGCCTGGTCTACAAGAGCTAGTTCTGGGATGGGCACCAAAGCTACAGAGAAACCCTGCCTCGAAAAACCAAAAAAAAAAAAAAAAAGGCTGAGGAAATGGCTCAGTTGGTAAAGCATCTTCTGTGCAAGCATGAGCTGGGATCCCAGCATACGTGTAACATGCCAGCGTTAGAGGAAGTGGAGCCAGCCTTGCCTAACCAGCAAGTTCTGGGTTCAGTGAGAGTCTCTGCCTCAAAAAATAAGGCAGAGGGCAATGGAGGAAAATATCTGACATCCACCCCTGTTCTCTGCAGGGTTTACACACACACACACACACACACACACACACACACACACAGTTAGAAGAAAATTATTCATGGTGAGTTGTTTTACTTACTTTTCTATTGCTGTGATGAGACTGTTATTCTTTTTTAAAGATATAAGGGGAAAGGCTGGTCCAACGAGGGATGGAGGTCCTACGAGGGGTAGCGAGGGCTGATCCGAGGCCTCAGCGGGTCCCCCAAGCTTGGGCAAGTTCCCTGAGGCCTTGGTGGGTGGGAGACCTCCTGGGGTTGGCAGAGCAGCCTGTCCCATGAGTAGCCACAGAGGGTGAGAGACATACAGGTACATCATGCAGAGAGAGTGTGAGTATAGAGTTTATTTAGTAGGTTATGGAGGGGAAAGAGAAAAGGGGAGAGGGGGGAAAAGAGAGAGACGGAGGACGGGGGGGGGAGGGCGAGCAGAAGTTAACTCTTTCGGAGAGAGATGGAAAGAGAGCACGCAGGCTGAAGGAGGTGGGATATCCATTTCCCTTGATTGAAGGGGAGAGGTCGGGAGAGGATGGGCTTGTCTCTGAAAGAGACGGGTATCCAGGCGACAGACTAGGCCAGCAGATCATAACAGAGAAAACACAATCAAGGAAACGTATAGAAAGAATGGCTTATTTGGATTTACAGTTCTAGAAGGTTTTTTGTTGTTGTTGTTGTTGTTTTAGCTTTCCTTATTATGAACATAATGTTTCTCCTGCATGTACACTCCATGCCAGAAGAGGACACCAGATCTCATTACAGATGTTTGTGAGCCACCATGTGGTTGCTGGGAATTGAACTCAGGTCCTCTGGAAGAGCAGCCAGTGTTTTTAACCTCTGAGTCATCTCTCCAGCCCCTGAGTTATAGGAGTTTTAAGGGTCCATGTTAGCAGTTGAGATCACCTCTTTGATCAGTAGCACACAGCCTAGAGAGAGCACTGGGAATGGCGAGTGGGTTGGAAACCTTGTCGTAGCTACTTTTTTATTTATGATAAAGAAGCATGACCAAGGCAACTTACAAACAAGTTTATTTGAGGCTGAAAGTATCAGGGGGTAGCTAGAATCTACTACTATCACGGTGCGGAGCATAGCAGCAGGTAGGCAGGCATGGTGATGAGGAGCAGCTGAGTGTGCACATCTTAATTCGTAAGCAAAAGGCAGAGAGAGCTAACTGGAATAGCATGGGCTTTTGAAACTTCAGAGCTCCTCCCCAGTGAGACATCCTCTCCAATAAGGCCACACCTCCTAACCCTTCCCAAACAGTTTTACCAATGTAGGAAAGGCAATTTTTCAAATATAGAAGCTCCTGGGGGCTATTCCTTTGTTTGTTTATTTTTTTCTTCCTTCATTCTTTCTTTTCCTGACTGTCCTGGAACTTGTTCTGCAGACCAGGCTGGCTTAGAGCTCACAGAGATTCACCTGCCCCTGCCTTCAGAATGCTGAGATTCAGGATGTGTGCCACCATACCTGGCTACACTTGTCTTGTTCAAACTACCACATTTCATTCCAGGCCCCTATTGGCTTGTGGCCATGTCATAGTGCAAAATGCATTTAGTCCAACTTTTAAAGTCCCTGTAGTCTTTAAGTCTCAATATAGTTTAACAGTCCAAAGTCTCTTCTTAGACTTAAGGCAATCCCTTAGCTGTTGTTTGGCTAGAACTTCAGCTCAGTCCTGCTTGATCCAGAAAGCCCCATTCCTCTCTCTCTGAACCCTGCCCTCTCAGAGAATCTCCAACAAAGGGAAGGCACCAAAAAGCCGCCGTACGTTCTTGGTGACCATAGCAGGTCCTCCCCTGAAGCTGCCATTAGCCCAAGTCCTCCCCTAAAGCACTCATCTTTTGGCCATACTTGGGTACAAACTCAGCTTGTGATGGACACATCCTCACTCCTTACCTGCAGGGTATATAAACTCCTTGCTTTAGTTTGGGCATGTGACTTCTCCTACCTCCATCTCTGGAACTGTAGGACTCATCTGGGAGTTGCTTTGCTCAAATAAACATGTTTTGTAACTTTTTCAATACTGCTTGATCTGGCTTATTGTGTTGCAGAGAAACACAATGTTGTTGATGATCAAGATACAGAAAACCTACTAGTTGGGGCTGGAGAGATGTCTCAGTGGTTAAGAGCATTGCCTGCTCTTCCAAAGGTCTTGAGTTCAATTCCCAGCAACCACATGGTGGCTCACAATCATCTGTAATGAGATCTGGTGCCCTCTTCTGGCCTGCAGGCATATACACAGACAGAATATTGTATACATAATAAATAAATAAATATTAAAAAACCCTACTAGTTGTAACCCCTATAAAATCAAAGTGTAAATTACATACTTTCAACATAAAGAATATACATTACCATTCTACAAGGGAGGAAAGGGGGCACACTAAGAAAACCTGGACCAAAGCAAGACTGAAACCCAGCAGGGCAAACTCCAAATGTTTTGTTTGTTTGGTTTTTTTTTGTTTTTTTTTAATATTTATTTATTTATTTATTTTGTATGCAATATTCTGTCTCTGTGTGTTTGTAGACCAGAAGAGGGCAGCAGAGCAGACCTCATTACAGATGGTTGTGAGCCACCATGTGGTTGCTGGGAATTGAACTCATGACCTTTGGAAGAGCAGGCAATGCTCTTAACCACTGAGCCATCTCTCCAGCCCTGTTTTGTTTTTTTGAGATAGGGTTTCTCTGTGGTTTTTGGAGCCTGTCCTGGAACTAGCTCTTGCAGACCAGGCTGGTCTCGAACTCTCAGAGATCCGCCTGCCTCTGCCTCCCGAGTGCTGGGATTAAAGGCGTGCGCCACCACCTGGCTAGAATGAGGTTTTGAAACCTCCAAGTCTATCCTCAATGACATGCCCCTCCAACAAGGCCATATCTAATCCTTCCCAAACAGTTCTACTAATTGAGGGTTAAGTATTTAAATATAGAGCCTAAGGAGACCATTCTTGTTCTGACCACAACCAACCTTAAAGCCTATCTCTCCCCAATGAAATATTTCCTCCACTAAGATCACATCCAATAAACCTCTTCCAAGCAGTGCCGCCAACTGGGACCAGCATCTCAAATGCCAGAGCCTTTGGGCAATATTTGCATTCAAACTACCATAAAAGTCCAACATACATGTACTAAATGACCAGAGAGATCACTGTCTCTTAGGGTATACTTGTCCATGATATATCCTGCCTTGCCAGACTCAGGTGCTCCCATCTCATAAGTCTTGGTTACATGGTGAGTCAATTCTGTGATGGATTTCACCTACTCATTTAGGGGATGAGTCTCTGTGATGTCACAGAGTGGGTGTTCAGCAGTCAGTTTGCCACTGCAGAGGTGGCAAGTGTCTCATATTTCCCCCTGTGTGGTGCACACTTCGTTGCACACAGCAGGTCTCCCGTGGGTCACAGTTTGGTTTCTGGTTCTGTCATCTCACCAGTCTGAAGCATCTGCATGCTTGTTTTCCTTTAGACTGGTAAAATATTTGATAGGTAGGTGGTGGTATCAAGTGCCTTTAATCCCAGCA
The DNA here is from genome assembly GCF_018167655.1 of Microtus oregoni. Classification (NCBI taxonomy): domain Eukaryota; kingdom Metazoa; phylum Chordata; class Mammalia; order Rodentia; family Cricetidae; genus Microtus; species Microtus oregoni. The sequence continues at coordinate 15,695,622 of NW_024543081.1, forward strand.
CTTGGGAGGCAGAGGCCGATCTCTGAGTTCAAGGCCATCCTGTACTACCAAGCAAATTCCAGGATAGCTAGGGCTGTTAACACGGAGAACCTTGTGTCAAAAAACAAAACAAAACAAAACAAAAACACCAAAAGGAGAAGGAGGAGAAGAAAAAGAGGAAGAGGAAGAGGAGGAGGAGGAGGAAAAAGAAGAAATATTCAAAAACTTCTCCAAAGCCACATTACTGGGATTCAAGCAATAAGATGCAGAGACATGAGGTGACTCCAGGTTGATATAGCAACTGATGGCAGCATCTCAGTACTGCGGGCAGTTCTGGTATAGTAGCGAAGAGGACTCTGTTGTTATGGTAACAGTTTGATGAAATGCTGCTAGTGCTGACAACTTGTCAGGATCCAGATTCACCTGGGAGATGGGCCTCTGGGTGTGCCTGTGGGGGTTACCTTGATTACATTAATGGGCGGCATGAATGGGGAAAGCGAGGAGAAATTCAGCGACACACATTGCTCGTTTCTGGCTGATGATGCAATACCTACCAGCTGCTTAAGGGGCCTGACTTCCCTGCCCTGATGAATGGCACCCTGAATCGTGAGCTACAATAAGCCCTCTCTCCCTCTCCCTCAGTTTCCTTTCTTTCTTTCTTTCTTTCTTTTTCTTTTCTTTTAAATCACAGCAACAGGAAGAGAAACTAAGATGAGAGGCATGGTGCCGGGGTGTTGCCATGTTGGGGTAGTCCCAGGATGCTGGGAGGAGGTGGTGACGGTCTGTTGGTTCCGATCGGTCAGCTGGGATATGTATTTTCTGTTCAAGTAGCATTGAAACGGGATACCACAGGAAGTTCCCATGAAGGTTTCTGAGATGAATGTCTTGTTATATAACCCAGGCTGGCCCTGAACCCAGCCTCTCGATTGCTGGAACTACTGGCCTGTGCCACTTCATGTATAATATTAGCTAGCCTGAAGCTGGCCAGGTAGACTAGGATGGTCTTAGGCCATCTTCCTTCTGCCGTCTGAGTTTTGGGAATACAGTCTTGGCTCACCACTCTTAGTAGCACACCTTTTCCTAGCCCCCATCCCTGTTTCTCCTTGCATGCTTATGTGTGTACATGTATGTGGAGGTTACAAGTTGATGTTAAGTATCTTCCTTGATTGCTTTCTATTTACCAGTGGAGAATGTATTTGGCAAGCATCTTCAAAGCCATATTATTGGGATCTAGAAGTAAGATACACACTCACACAGGAGTGTGTGTACGGGGGATGGATGGACATGGTCACTCCAGGCTGATGTGGTAATTGATGGCAGGATCTTAGTCCTGGGTAGGTCTTGGTCTGTCTGCCTGTCTGTCTGTCTGTCTGTCTGTCTCTGTCTCTCTCTGGCAGGATCTCTCAATGAACCAGAGGCTCTCCAGTTCAGCTAGTCAGCTTGCCCTCATCTCCGTCTCAGCAGCGTGAAGGCTAGGATTGCAGGTAGGAACCCCATCCTCACACTTGGCCTTGCGTGCATTTCATCCATGTAACCATGTCCTCAGCAGCCTCTGCGCGGACTTCTTATATTGATGCTGAGAAGTAAATTACATGAAGGAGTGTATGTTCGCTTAGCAATGTTTTGTCTTTGTTTGGGGGGCAGTGGGAGGTCTGGGGATAGAACATGGTTATAGACAGCATGCTCTGCCATTGAGCTGCGTTCCCAAGCCCCAAGGAAGTACTTCCTCTGCAGCAAATAAAGTGATAGAACTTTCCATCCATAATTTTAAACCCTCGGTGAATGGCGAGGAAGTCGGGTGGGTGATTGTGGAGAGCTGTCAGAGTACAGAATGGCCTTCACCATCTCAGTCCATATGCTGGTGACGACCTGTGTGAGACACCCAACAAGAGCAGACTGCCTGACATTTCTTCACGGAAGGAAATGGCAGACCCTCACCTGAGACTCCAACTATCCCTCCTGTGCTCCCTGATAATTTTTGTTTTGTTTTGAGACAGGGTTTCTCTGTGTAGCCCTGGCTGTCCCGGAACTTGTTTTGTAGACCAGGCTGGCCTTGAACTCACAGAGATCTGCCTTACTTTGCCTCCCAAGTGTTGAAATCAAAGGTACCTGCCACAAAGCCCGACACATTTAACATTAATATAGCCATGGCTTATTGGGCTAGGTGGTTCACACCTACGATCCCAGCATTTTAGAGGTGTGGGCAGGAGGATCAGGCCTTGAAAACCATCTTTGGCTGGGCCAGAGAGATGGTGACTCAGTGGGTAAAGCCAATTGCCACCAAGCCTAACAACCTGAATTCTTCCCCAGAATCTATTTGGTCAAAGGAGAGAACATCCATCTTTCAGAAAAGGAAGACCATCTTTGTCTACTAGCAAATTCAAAATCAGCCTGAGCTACAGAGTAAGAATCAGAGCAAAAAGCAGGCATAGCAACACTGCCTTTAATCACAACATTGGGAAGGCAGATGCAGGTAGATCTTAGTGACTTTGAGGCCAGCCTGGTCTACAGAGTTCCAGGACAGTCAGAGTTACATAGGGAGATCCTTTCTCAAAACAAAACAAAACAGAAAATAAAATGAATAAAAACAAAAACAATAGCAAAGTAATTGTAAGAATAAGGACTGATATGCCTACTGTGGAGGATGAAGCAAGGAAAAAAATAGGTTCAAAGCTAACCTCGGCCGAATATAAAGCAAATAAGGTCGAGAGGGGGAGGATATGAAACATTTGCCCAGCATGTGCAAGGTCTAAGGCTCAACCCAGAGCCACATGTACACCCAAAAACTGAAAGCTTTTCTTTTTCCTTTTTTAAAAATTCAATTTGTTTTTTGAGACATGGTTTCTCTATGTGTAGCCTTGTCGCCTGTCCTGGAACTCACTGTACAGACCAGGCTGACATCAGACTCATAGAGATCTGCCTGCCTCCGTCTCCCAAGTGCTGGAATTAAAGGCATGCACTACCACCACCCGGCTCCTGAAGGGTTTTCTAATCAAAATCATACATCAACAGGAGTAGATGAAAGCTATTGACCACAGAATGGCTAATTACATGAGAGCATTTCTCCTACCTCCACAGAATGCTAAGCAGCCACTGCAGAAGAGACTCAGAAAGACAATGTTGCAACAAGAATTGCTACACCTAGGATGCTATGTGAAAGAGCAGAACTGAAGAGTCCAGCCTGTCCTGTGATTGTTCCACGCATGCCTGGTCCCCAGGAGATAAGAGATGAGGTCACTTTTTAGTTAATTGTGTGTGTGTGTGTGTGTAAAATTGTATATATCTATTTGTACATATATGTATTTAACTTCTTACTTTTGCTTTTCTGAAAGAGGGTCTTATATACCCTAGGTTGGTCTTGAATTACTGAGTGTCTTAGAGTTTCTAATGCTGTGAAGAAAAATCATGATTATGGCCTCTTTTGGGGGGAGGGCATTTAGAGACAAGATTTCGTTTTTTAATTGATTTTATTGAGCTATACATTTTTCTCTGCTCCCTTCCCTGCCTCTCCCCTCCCCTTCAACCTTCTCCCATGGTCCCCATGCTCCAAATTTACTCAGGAGATCTTGTTAGAGACAAGATTTCTGTGTGTAACAGCTCTAGCTGTCCTGGAGCTTGCTCTGTAGACCAGGCTGACCTCGAACTCACAGAGATCCGCCTTCCATTGCCTCCCAAGTGCTGGGATTAAAGGCGTGTGCCACCATTGCCCAGTGACCATGGGCACTCTTATAAAGGAAAACATTTAATTGGGGTGGTTTCCAGTTTAGAGGTTTAGTTCATTATGATCATGGTGGGGAGCATGGTTCTGGAGAAGGAGCTGCTACATGTTGATATACAGGTAACAGGGAGTAGACTATCACACTGGGCAGTATCTTGAGTATAGGAGACCTCAAAGCCTACCCCACAGTGACACACTTCCTCCAACAAGACCATACCTACTATCCTTTCTAGTGCCACTACTCCCTGTGAGATTATGGGGGCCAAGTACGTTCAAACTACAACACAGACCATCCTGCCTTTGTCAGCTGAGTGCTAGGATTATAAGTATACACCAAACCTGACTCTAATATGTGTATGTGTGTTTAATTAAAATTTTAAATCAAGTCGGGTGGTGATGGCCCACATCTTTAAGCCCAGTACGCAGGAGGCAAAGGCAGGTGGGTTAGGACAGGCTCCAAAGTTACAGAGAAACCCTGTCTTGAAAACCCAATAAAAAGGGCTGGAGAGCCGGGCGGTGGTGGCACACGCCTTTAATCCCAGCACTCGGGAGGCAGAGGCAGGCGGATCTCTGGGAGTTCGAGACCAGCCTTGTCTACAAGAGCTAGTTCCAGGACAGGCTCCAAAACCACAGAGAAACCCTGTCTTGAAAAAGCAAAAAAAAAAAAAAAAAAAGGGCTGAAGAGATAGCTCAGAGGTTAAGAGCACTGCCTGCTCATCCAAAGGTCCTGAGTTAAATTCCCAGCAACCATGTAATGAGATCACAACCATCTGTAATGAGATCTGGTACCTTCTGGCCTACAGGCATATCTGCAGGCAAAACATTGCATTCATAATAAATAAGTAAATCTTAAAAAAAAAAAAAAGAGGGCCGGGCGGTGGTGGCGTACGCCTTTAATCCCAGCACTCGGGAGGCAGAGGCAGGTGGATCTTTGTGAGTTCAAGACCAGTCTGGTCTACAAGAGCTAGTTCCAGGACAGGTTCCAAAACCACAGAGAAACCCTGTCTCAAAAAAAAAGAAAAAAGAAAAGAAAAACCAATAAAAAAAAAAAACCTCAAAAAACCAAAAAAGCAAATTTAAATCAGATGTATTCATTTCAAGTGTGGTTTTGTCTGTACGTATGTATGTCTGTCTGTATACCACATGCATGCATTGTTCTTTTTTTTTTTTTTTTGGTTTTTTTCGAGACAGGGTTTCTCTGTGGTTTTGAAGCCTGTCCTGGAACTAGCTCTTGTAGACCAGGCTGGTCTCGAACTCACCGAGATCCACCTGCCTCTGCTTCCCGAGTGCTGGGATTAAAGGTGTGCGCCACCACCGCCCGGCTGCATGCATTGTTCTTAATGAGGGTGCTGGAATCTGGCTTTTCCAGACAGGACAGGGCTTCTTGGTGTAACAGCCCTGGCTGTCTTGGAAATTTTTTTGTATACTAGGCTGGCCTCAAACACTAGAGATCCACCTGTCTCTGCCTCCTGAGTGCTGGGATTAAGTGTGAGCCACCACTGCCCTGCGAACTATGGTCTTTTGCCAGAGTAGAAAGTGTGCATAACCACTGTCCCAACTCTTCAGCCCCTATTTAAGTTTTATTTAAAAATTCGGGGGCTGGAGATATGTCTCCGTGTTTAAGAACACTGCTCTGCCAGAGGACCAAGTTACAATTCCCAGCAATCAGTTTGCAGCTCACAACTGTCTGTAACTCAAGTTCTAGTGGATCTGACATCCTCATGCAGGCAGGCTAAACAACAATGCACATTAAAAAGATTTTTTTAAAAAAATGGACCAGGCATGGTAATTCAAGCCTTTAATCCCAACACCCAGGAGGCAAAAGCAGGAAGATCTCTGTGAGTTTGAAGCCAGCCTGGTCTTAGTGAGTTTTAGGACAGCTAGGACTGCATAGAAAGACCCTGTTTCCAACAAAGGAAAATAAAATTGCAATGCTATGTGGTGATGTTTGTCTGTAGTCTCAGAACAATGGAGGCGTTTAAAAGAGGGTTGCTTCAAGTTGGAGGCCAGCCTGGGCTACAGAGTACGTCTCAAAACCAACAAACTATTCTGTGTGTTTGAGCTAGATGTCCAATTCTAGGAACTTATCCTGTGATCTACTATCTGTCAAATAACACGAGAACATCTAAATATTATATAGCGTTGTAATGGCGAACGATCAACAATGATATAAATGGCAGCAGAGGCAAGCGAAACTCCGTAAGTTCAAGGCCAGCCTGGTATACAGAGTGAGTTCCAGGATAACCAGAACTAAACAGAGAAACTCTGTTAAAATATAAACAAACAAACCGATCTAAATATCATTAATAGGGTACTTGTTCCAAAAATCTGGACAAAAGAATGCGTTGTGGCTTTGGAGAAGGGCAGAGGCTGGTATATAACTCAGCGGTGAGCACTTTCTTTGGTAATGGAGCTATAGGTTCAGTCTACAATGCCCCAAAAGAAATAAAAATGATAAGACAGTCAAAATTTTAGGTGACACAAGCTTGCAAATCCAGCACTTGGGAAGTAGAGGCAGCAGGACCAGTAATTCAAGGTCATCCCTAGATACTTATTGAATTCAGGCCAGCCTGAGGTGCGTGAAACCCTGCCTCTAAAAAACAACAAAGAAAAACCTGTCTTGGTAGCGCCTTCCTGTACTCCCAGCACTGCACACTGAGGCAGGATTATCCCAAGATGGAGGCCAGCTTCATCTATACAGTGATTTCTAGGCTAGCCGGGGCCAGAAACCTGTCTTAGTTGGCTCAGTCACCTGACTCCAATGGAGGCCATCCAAATTCAGCCCCTGAGACCCACATGGTGGAAGGGGAGAGCTGGCTAATACAGGCTGTCCTCTGGCCTGCACACAGGAACCACACAAAAAATAAAACAAATAAGCCTAATAAAATCTCAACACTTGATGGTTTAGGCCATTATCCCATGGTACCTCGGAGGTAAAAAGCAGTAAAATCAGAAGCTCCAGGTCATCTTTGGTGATATATAGGGGGTCAAGGCTAGCCTGTGTTGTAGGAGGCCACTTGTTTGTTTGTCTCGACCGCCCAGAACCGAAATAACCACACAGAAACTATATTCATTAAATCACTGCTTAGCCCATCAACTCTAACTTCTTGTTGGCTAACTCTTACATCTTAATTTAACCCATCTCCATTAATCTGTCTATCACCACGAGGTCATGGCCTACCAGCAAAATTTCAGCACATCTGACTCTTTCCTTCTCCCAGCACTCAGTTCTGTCTTCCCTGCCTACCTAAGTTCTGCTGTATCAACAGGCCAAGGCAGTTTCTCTATTCATTAACCAATGAAAGCAAGGTATACACAGAAGGACCCCTCCCCCCCCCCCCCCCACACCAAGCCTGGGCTAGGTGAAAGCCTGTTTTAAAAAAAAAAAAAAAGTTGAGCCAGGTGGTGGCACATGCCTTTAATTCCAGCACTCGGGAGGCAAAGACAGGTGGATCTCTGTGAGTTTGAGGCCAGCCTTGTCTATAAGGGCTAGTTCCAGGACAGCTGGGACTGTTAAAAAGAGAAATTTTGTCTTAAAAAAAAAGAAAAAACGGGCTGGAGAGATGGCTCGGTGGTTAAGAGCATTGCCTGCTCTTCCAAAGGTCCTGAGTTCAATTCCCAGCAACCACATGGTGGCTCACAACCATCTGTAATGAGGTCTGGTGCCCTCTTCTGGCCTGCAGACATACACACAGACAAAATGTTGTATACATTATAAATAAATATTTAAAAAAAACAACAACAAAATATTGGACATAATAGTATATGATCTTAATTACTATTGCTATGATGAAACACCATGACCAAAAATAGCTTGGGGAGGAAAGGGTTTATTTGGTTTATTCTTTAATATTTTAGTCCATCACTGAAGACAATTCAGGACAGGAACTCAAATGGAGCAGGAACCTGACGGCAGAAGCTGATGTAGAGGCCATGAGGAGTAATGTTTGCTGACTTGCTCCTCCTGCTTTCTTATATACTACCTACCCAGGTAATCCCAGCACTCGGGAGGCAGAGGCAGGCGGATCTCTGTGAGTTCGAGACCAGCCTGGTCTACAGAGCTAGTTCCAGGACAGGCTCCAAAAACCACAGAGAAACCCTGTCTCGAAAAAACAAAACAAAACAAAACAAAACAAACAAACTACCTATCCAGGGATGGGCCCACCCCCACCCCCAGTGGGCTGTGCCATCCCCAATCAATCACTAATTAAGAAAATGTCCTATATATTTGCCTACAGCCCAGTCTTAGGCATTTTTCTTTTCTTTTTTTTTTTTTGTTTTTTTTTTTTGGATTTTTCGAGACATTTAGGCATTTTTCAACTGAGGCTCCCTCCTCTCTGATAACTCTAACTTACATCAAGTTGACATAAAATTAGCCAGGACATATAGCAAGACCACACCTCACCGACTGCTCTTCCAGAGGACCTGGGTTCATTTCCAGTACCCTCATGGCAGCTTACAATTATCTGTAACTCCAGTTCCAGGGGATCTGACACCCTCACACAGACATACATGCAAGCAAAACATCAATGCACATAAGACAAAAATAAATTGTTAAAAGTTTAGTTTTTGTTTTTGTTTTGTTTTGTTTTTACATAGGCGCTGGAGAGATGGCTCTGTACTTAAAAAGTACTTATGGCTCTCCCAGAGGACCTAGTTCAGTTCATAGCACCCACATGGCAATTCACAACTGTCTTAGTTAGGGTTTTTATTGCTGTGAAGAGATGCCATGACCATGACAACTCTTTTAAGGAAAACATTCAGTTGAGGAGGCTTGCTGACAATTTAGAGGTTCAGTCCATTATCATCATGGTGGGTGTAATGGTCTGTCCTGTCCTTTAAGAGACAAGTCCCGCCCACTCCCTCTCCTGTCCCCTGAGGCAAGCAGATCTTCCTTCAGCTTCCAGCCTGAGTCCTTCGTTTTCCATCTCTTTCCTGAAGAGGCAGCTTCTGCCTCTCTCCCTTCTTCCCTTCCCCCCCTTTCTCTCTCTGTTTTCTCTCTCTCTGTTCTCTCTCTGCCTCTCTCTCTGCTCTTCCCCCTTCTCCCCTTCCCCCATTCCCTTTCCCCTCCATAACCCACTAAATAAATATCCACTTTCTCTGCATGGCGCATCTCTGTCTCTCACCCACTGAGAGGCTTTCACCCACCATGTGGCTCCCTCCCTGGGACCTGGCTGCCTTCATGGCCCGCAGTGGTCTCACGCCTGCTGCCCACTGCAGCTACCCTGCAGCGTTTTATTTTTACCATAACAGTGGGGAGCATGGCAGAGTGCAGGCAGATGTGGTGCTGCAGGAATACCTGAGAGTAGGAAGTCAGCCGACACACTTGGCGGTATCCGGAGCATAGGAAACCTCAAAGCCCACCTCCATAGGAACACACTTCCTCCAACAAGGCCATACTCACTCCAAAAGAGTCACACCTCCTAATAGTGCCATTTCTTATGAGATTATGAGGCCAGTTACATTCAAACTCCCACAGCAACCCTCTGTGACTCCATTTTCAGGTGATCCTATGCTCTCTTTGGGCCTCCATGAGCATCAGGCACTTGCAAAACACACAGACTTACATACCGGCAAAACACACACACACACAAATCTATGAAAATATCTTATTTTATGTAAAATAAATTTTTAATTATTTTTATGTGTTTGAGAGTTTTGCCTGTTTTCTGTGAAGGACATAGATTGGAGTTATAGATGGTTTCCATGTGGGTGCTGGGAACTGAACCCAGGTTCTCTGGAAGAGCAGCCTCTGCTGCTCTAACACTGTGCCTTCTCTCCACCCTCTGACTAACACTTCTGCATGCCTTCATGGAGACATGCATGTGTATATACACACTGTATAAATAACTACAATGTAGTACAACTTAAATTTTTTTTAATTTTACACCTTCAGTCCCAACTCATACCAGAACTCTTATGAGTAGCTAACAGGCAAAAGCAAGATGAAGCTCAGAAAACCTGCTCCACAGTCATGGGCACCACAGGCCGTGTGACCTGGGGCTGGCAGTGGGGAAGGAAGGACTAGACACTCAAGTAATTAAAGTCCAGAATATGTGTGACGGTGGAGAACCTTCCTCACCAGGCACTATAATGAGTAACAACCTCCCCTGTGCTTCCTATTCGGGGAAAGTAAAACGACCAGAAATAGGAAGGCACTAGTAAGCATTCAACAATCTACTAATGAGAGCAGCAAGTTCTAGTCTGAAACCTGACAGCTATTAAGTAAATCTGTACAGACGAGTTTCCTAAAACTGAAAGTGCAAAATATAATACAAAGGACTGGTTGCCGAACAACCAAACTAGATGAAAAGATGTGGAGAGGACTCTTCAAAAAAAATTTTTTTTTTGTTTTTTTTTACTTTTAGAGGAAAATGGAAAGCCTATAATTCTAGTACTAGAGATGCTGACGAAAAAGGAGCATTTGAGTTGGGAACCAGCCTGGGATATAAAGCTAAACCAAGTCATTCAAGCATCCTAAGACCAGACCTTAAATTTGCGCCTTTCTTTTTTTGAACTTAGGCTGTCCTTAACTCACCAATAGCTAAGGGTGACCTTAAACTTGTGATCCTCCTGCCTCCACCTCTCAAGGGCTGGGATCACAGGCACACACAGCCAGAGTGCAGACACCTATATACCTTGATTTTACACCCTTTCCTGCTTTGTTTGTCTTTTTGAATCTACTGACAAAAGCCCAATCACTGACACTATAAATATTCTTCTCCTTCCATTTTCCCTATTAAATGAAACAAACGTACAAACGCCATTACCAGCAGCAGAACCAAAGTAAATGACCCGAAAACCACTGATAAAAGAAAAATCCAGCCTCCTGGCATCCTAAAGGGAATATACCCTCAGGCTACAGTTTCTCTGGCTGCTGCAGATTGCTGTCTGTGACTGTCCAGTTAGCTGGCCCTGGCTCGGGGCTCCCAGCTCAGAGCATGTGTTTAGAGCATTAGTGGGCTCTGTCCGATTAGTTGCTTCCGGTTCACACGAGCTTTCTCAGGAGGGCACGAGGCAAATGGACATAGGAGAGGGCTTGCTGGCCTCCCTGACCCCGTAGTTTGTGAAGGAGTGACTCTATCGCAATCGCCCCCCCCACCACCACCACCCGCGCGCACCATTGTCTAGTCTAGCCCTAGCATTCTGTTGCTCTACAAAGACCTGGTTGTTGAAGAAAGCGTTTTTCACAGCAAAGATTCAAAGCCAAAAGCAAAACCACCCCTGACTTGACCGCAAAGGGTAATGTTGGCAGGGGCAGGAGCCGGGGTCCAGAGCTTTTGCTGGTTCCCCACCCCCACCCCAAGGAGCAATGCAGATCACGCTGAGCTGATTTGCTGCTGTCACCGGTGATTTATGACCCAGCTGTTGGCTTTGGGTCACAGCTGCTCAAGGTTAAGCCCGTCCTGTGTGAGGGACTTGACAGGGACTGGCCCCTGTATCGTTGCTGCCTCTCTGCGTGACAGGGGCAATCACGTTGCCAGTGCCATCTTAAGAAATTTAGCTTGCCCCTCCCCGCCCCCAAAGATCTAAAGCTCTGCACCGCACTCTCTGAATTCCCCTGATGATCCGCTGGCGGGTGATATCAGGCTGTAATTGCTGAGGGTCACGGTGGTCCAGCAGGGCTGGAACATTTCGATTGTAAAGTGGCTCTCTAGTGGAAGTGCCGCTACGCGGCCTGAAATCCTAGGACAGGAAGGCAGAGGCAGGAAGACAAGAGTCCAAGGCCTAGGCTGTGTGTAGGAGACCCAGTCCCAAAACAAAACAAAACGTGAAAAACCTGTTCCCTCTCTCCACGCCCCATGGTATTACTTGATAGTCATTCAAAAAGAGGCGGAGGAGCGTCTGAGGGAGGCCTGAGACAGATAGGAAGGTACCACCCAACTCTTTTTCTCCCCCCCCCTCCACCCCCTACACTGGGTCTCAAGTGGTGCCGGCCTGGTAGGGCCTCAAATTCACTATCTAAACGATGACCTTGGACCTCCGATCCTCACACCTCCACTTTCCAAGTGCTGGGATTCAGACGTAAGCTACGCAGTTTTCTGGGGGTGCTGAGGATCAAACCCAGGGCTTTGTGCATGCTAGCAAAGCTCTCTACCAACTGAGCCAGACTTGCTAGCCCAGGAACATCTAACTGTGGGCCATTAGGTGCTCAGGATCCTGTCTAAAGGCTTCACAGGCAGCTTCTCCTCCAACTCTTGTCAATAAGCCTGTGGGAGAGCTGGAATAGATTTTACTAATAGTCCTTTTCTCGAAAGAAAGATGATTTACTTACTTAATGTATGTCGGTATTTTATCTATACGTCTGTCTGTATAAGGATGTCGGATCCCTCAGGAACTGGAGTTACAGTTGTGAGCTGCTATGTGGGTGCTGAGAATTGGAACCTGAGCCATCTGTCCAATCCCTACTAAAATTCCTTAAAATCCTTTAAGTAGAAGCAAAGAGAAATTATACAAACTGATCAAGTGCCACCGCTAGTTCCCTGTCTGAGGAGCCAGAGACTATTAACAATGACCATCCCTGCTCTAGGCTGCTTGCATGGGCTACAGTACTGCTCTCCGAGGGCCATCAAGACTGGTCCTGTTGAGGCACAGATGAATCAACCCAGGGCCATTCCTATGGCCACCGAGGCCATCAGCAGCAGAGCTGAGACTGTCCCTGGTGTGGGTGACAGCAGGTAATTCTCTTTTTCTGTGCTTTAGCCTACCTACCCCCACTTCCGTGAGAGGGACCCACTGTTCATTTTCTGTCAAGGGTTCTGGCCAGCCTGAGATGGATCCTGTGTCACCCTAATAGCCCCTGCTTGCTCAATTCCCTTTGCACCGGTGGTGTGTTCTTCCCTGCTGTCTCTCGGGTCCAGCTTGTCTGCCTTAACTCTATTTATTTAATTTGCAGGGTGGGGACGCACGCACATGCTCTACTGTGTGTGTTGTAGCGCGTGTGTGGATGACAGAGACAGTTGCTGAAGTTACTATGTGGGTCCCGGGGACTGAACTCAAGTCTTCAGGTTTGGTAGCAAGTTTCTTTACCCGCTGAGCCCTTGCCAGACCCAAATTGAGAGTTTCTAGGATTCTCAGATGTCTTGACTGACCCCGTGAGGCTTCCTAAAGTCCTTCCTCTGTTTCTCTGTGGTGTGGATGATCCCCAGGACTTGATCCTGAACATTTGTACCTATGTGTCCTTCGATGTCATTTTGTATTCCTGTCTGTGGCCCAATAGCTTTCAAGTTACTTCTTTAGTTCCAGTCTCTTCTCTAAGAGCATACAGTCAGCTATCCCTTCCACATTCTTTAGATGCTTCACACTGTGAAATCCATCCACTTGGTACCAGCAGTTTCAGTGGTTCCCAGCTTAGCCACATACTTGCATAAACTTCTTTTCTTTTTTTTTTTTTTTTGGTTTTTTTTTTTTTTTTTTTTTTTTTTTTTTGGATTTTTCGAGACAGGGTTTCTCCATGGCTTTTGGTTCCTGTCCTGGAACTAGCTCTTCTAGACCAGGCTGGCCTCGAACTCACAGAGGTCCGCCTGCCTCTGCCTCCCAAGTGCTGGGATTAAACGCATGCGCCACCACCGCCCGGCTGAACTTCTTTTCTGACACAGGGTCTCACCCAGTCCATCCAGGCTGACCACTCACTATGTAATACCAACTGAACACCATTAATTTAAACACATTTTCTTAGCCTGAGGAGGTGGCACATGTCTTTAATTCCAGCACTCAGGCGCGATGCAGAGGCAGGTGAATTTCTGAGTTCGAGGCCAGCCCTGGTCTACAGAGCTAGTTCCAGGACAGCCAGGGCTCCACAGAGAAACCCTGTCTCGAAAGACAAAACAAATGAAAACCACACCCTGGTTTCTTTCTAAGGAACTGTAGAGTTTGAAGGACTGCTTAAGTATTTCTTGTCTTCTTTTTACTTTGTAATTATTAGCAATCACCCCCCATGACCCCCAACTTCAGCATGACTTTACAATCACTTATCTGCTTTCTATTTATATAGATTATTCTATTCTGGACGTGCTTTATTTTATTTTATTTTATTTTTTGGTTTTTCGAGACAGGGTTTCTCTGTGGTTTTGGAGCCTGTCCTGGAACTAGCTCTTGTAGACCAGGCTGGTCTCGAACTCACAAAGATCCGCCTGTCTCTGCCTCCCAAGTGCTGGGATTAAAGGTGTGCGCCACCACCGCCCGGCCTGGGCGTGCTTTATGAATAAGATTGTCCACCATGAATTTTTTCTTTTTTTCTTTTCTTTTTTTTTCTTTTTTTTTTTTTTTGGTTTTTCGAGACAGGGTTTCTCTGTGGTTTTGGAGCCTGTCCTGGAACTAGCTCTTATAGACCAGGCTGGTCTCGAACTCCCAGAGATCCGCCTGCCTCTGCCTCCCGAGTGCTGGGATTAAAGGCGTGCGCCACCACCGCCCGGCTCCCACCATGAATTTTTTATGTGCAGGTCTCCTCTTCTCTCCTTTTCCCTTCTCTCCCCTCACTCTTTTTGAGACAAGGTTTTATGTAACCAAGGTCGACCTGGTTACATTACATAGCCAAATGTGACCTTGAAATTTTGACCCTCTGGCCCTCACCTCCCTGCCAAGGGCTGAGATGATAAGCATGAACCACCACTCCCATTGGAGCTCAACTATAGACATCTGTACCCTGGAAAGGGCATGATCTCATCATCTTCTTGCCTCAGCATGTCAGGTGGCTTTGCTTACAAACCTGTACCACCAGGTCCAGTTTTACTAGTTCTGCTTTATCTATATAGCTCTGGCTGTCCTGGAACTCACAATGCAGACCAGGTTGGCCTTGAGCTCTGCCTGCCTCTGCCTCCTGAATGTATACCTCTGACACTTATTGTCTCATTTTTAAAAAGATTTACTTTAGTTATTTGTTTGGGTGGGTGTGGGTGCCTTTGGAAGCCCACAGGAAGTTCATCAGGTCACCCGGAGCTGGAGTTACAGGCATTTTTGAGCTCCCCAGTGAGGGTGCTGAGAACCAGATTTAAGTCGGCTGCAAAAGCAGCAAGGGCTCTTAACCAATTTTAGCCCTCTCTCCAGTCCTGTTTAGCTTTTGCTGTTGTTTGTTTGTTTTTTGAGGCAAGATCTCACTACGTAGCTCTGACTGGGTTAGAACTCATTATGTAGACCTGGCTGGTTTTGAACTTACAGAGATTCACCCTGCCTCTGCTTCCCAGGTACTGATATTACAGGCGTGTGCCACCAGCCTGGCCCCTGTTTAGATTGATTTTATTTTATGTATATGAGTGTGTGTTTTGCCTTTATGCATGTCTATGCACCATTTGCAAGCCTTGTATCCTTGGAGTCCAGAAGAAGTCATTCAGACCCCTAGAGCTAGAGTTACAGACATTTGTCAGTTGCCACGTGGGTGCTGAGCATCAAACCTGGGTCCTCTGGAAGAGCAGCCAGTGCTCTTGACAGCCAACCCGCATATATAATCTTTTGATGAAAGGTTTAAGTCTAGTTCTGCTCTGTCCTGTCTCCTTCCAGTGACGGGATAGAAGTATGAGCCACCATCACCAGCTTTGTTTTGTTTTTTTTTCTGGTTTTTCAAGGCAGACCCTGGAACTAGCTGTTGTAGACCAAGCTGGCCTTGAACTCACAGAGATCCACCTGCCTCCATCCCCTCTCCCCAGTTTTGGAATTAAAGGTGTGTCCCACTGTGCTCAGTTTTTATTTATTGGTTTTGAGACAGGACTTTATGTCGCCCCAGCTGGCCTCAAACTTACTAGCTAGCAAATCATGACCTTTAACTCCTGATGCTCAGCCTCTGCTAGGATTCTAGGCACGTGCTTCTATGTCCAGCTCTTTTTTGTTTATTTATTTAATTGTGTGTGTGGGTGGGGAATGTTGCTTACCTGAATATGCTAGTGTAGAGGCAAGAAGTAGACTTTAGATTTTTTTCTGTTGTTCTCTATTTGCTGAGACAGCGTTTCTCACTAAATCTGGAGCTTGCGGTTTCAGCTACACTGACAGCCCCAGATCTGCCTGTCTTTGTGCCCCAGTGTTGGGATTACGGGCATGCTGCCTTGCCTGGCTTTTCTATGGGTGCTGGTGATCTGAGCTAAGGTCCTTCTGTATGTGCAGCAAGCCCAACAATCTCTCTCCCAAGTCTGTTAGGCCACTGAGATGCCTGGCACCCCGAGAGAAGCAAGGATTGGTTTTGCCTCCTCATTCCGTTCCACCATGGTTGGGAGGGTGTGGTAAAGCTGAATAGATCACGTGATTGGTACTGGGAGGTAGGGAGGGGAGAGGAAGGGAGGGGAGGCAAAGAACAAAATGCTAGGAATGACAGAGGAGGGGGAGGAGAGGAGAGAGAAGGGGAGTGAGGACTGGAGATGTGTGTGGGGGGAGCAGAGGAAGGAAGAAGTAAAGGAAGGGAGGAGAGGGAGAAAGGGAGCAGGGAAGGAGGATGATTGCTCCATCTGAGTTTCCAGTCCTCGGATGGTGCTGCTTCCACTCTGGGTGAGTCCTCCCGTCATCCTCTCTGGACCTTTGGCCAGAGACACATCCAAAGGTGTGCTGACGACTCATTTCTTAGGCATGATCAATCCACTCACCTGAGGATGAAAGCTAGCTAGGAAGGCAGATCCTGGCACATGTTTGATTCCTGACAAGCCTGAAAGCAAGCATCAGCTTCTTCTCCTCTTTTCCTTCCTCTCCCTTCTTCTTTCCTCCCTCCTCCCCTTCCTGTTTTCTTTCCTTCTTTATAACTAGGACTCAAAGCTGGGCGATGGTGGCGCACGCCTTTAATCCCAGCACTTGGGAGGCAGAGGCAGGCGGATTTCTGTGAGTTCGAGGCCAGCCTGGTCTACAAGAGCTAGTTCCAGGACAGGAACCAAAAAGCTATGGAGAAATCCTGTCTCGAAAATCTGAAATAAATAAATAAATAAATAGGAGTCAACCAGTGAAACTGGCTGGCTTGGAACTCCCTGTGTAGACCAGGCTGGCCTCTGACACATAGGGATTCAGAGGCACTCCACACTTTGCCTCTGGAGCACTGGGATTAAAGAAATTCCAAGCCACACCCAAGCATGGGGGTTACTTTCTTTTTTTCTGAGACTGGGTTTCTCTGTGCAGTCCTGGCCGTCCTGGGAACTAGCTCTGTTGCCCAGGCTGGCCTTGAACTCACAAAGATCTGCATGCTTCTTCCTCCAGAGTGCTGGAATTAAAGGTGTGTGCCACCACTGGCCAGTGCATGGGGGGTTTCTTACAATTTGGTTTTCCAAACCAGGTTTGAGCCTTTAATTCCAGCACTCTGGAAGCAGAGACAGGTGGATCTCTGTGAGTTCAAGGTCGGCATGGACTACAGAAGTAGTTCCAGGACTATTATTTCACAGAGAAACCCTGTCTCAAAAAACCAAACCAACCAAACAAAACAGCAAAATAAAGCCAGGTTTGCAAGTTACTGCTGGAGTCATATCTTCTACAAACCATAGTGTAGGCAGACTTTTCTTTGGTCTGCCAGCTCAAACACACAAAAAAATGATATGGAGACTAATATTAATTTTGAAAGCTCAGACAATAGCTTAGGCTTGTTTTTAACTAACTAATAACTTAAATGAAACCATTTCTATTAATTTACTTTCTGTCGCCTGTCTTTATTGTCTATACTCTGTATAACCCACGTTGCTTTTCTCCTTCCTCCATGTCTGACAATTCCCCCCTTCTTCCCAGCATCCTGTATGCCTGAAAATCCTACTTAACTATTGGCCAGCAGTGTTTTAGTAAAGCATTCAGAATGACTCATCTTGATTGCTGCCAAGAGCAGATGTGTCTCATTGACATGAAAAACCTATGTTATAAACATAAACATTTTTTTTTTTTGAGACAGGGTTTCTCTGTAGCTTTGGAGCCTGTCCCAGAACTAGCTCTTATAGACCAGGCTGGCCTCAAACTCACAGAGATCCACCTGTCTCTGCCTCCCAAGTGCTAGGATTAAAGGCATTCACCACTACCTGGCAGGTTATTAAACATCTTAATTGCCATATTCTGCAGGTCTCTGAAACCTTTTTTTTTTTTATTTTTTCCTTTCCTTTCTTTTCTTTTTTTATTTTTTCTTTTATTTTTTTTCTTTTGGTGGTGGTGGGGTGGTGGTGGTGGACTGAAACCTTTAAAGATCACCTATCTATCTAAAATATATCTGTTTAACTTTGAAAACATACCTAACATGACTACCAGTTTGATAGTTATAACTATTAATCTGTATTTATTATCCCAAATAGCTTTTAAATAATAAAACTTTGTATTACTTTTTAAAATTTGCTGCATAGGTACAATACCTTAAACAAGAATAGAAACATAAGTACAGTATAACAAAAATAACCTTAAATTTGTATCAATATACAAAAAGCCAAACCAATGTAAAATATTTAAGACTAGTGTTTGTTTAAAAGACTCAACAATCCACCCTTTATCTCATCATTTCTATACTATAGCCCCCCTTTTCCCTTCAGAAAGAGATCATTGAATCTAATTTCCTTTGTTTAGTTTTTTTTCTGCCCATGACCAAAAACAATTTGTAACCAACCCCCCTAAACAATGACAGTCATCTTTAACTCATTGAATGACTAAACACCATCCATCCCACCTCGTGGGAATGTGGGCATCATGTTCTTTAGACTGCTTTTTGTAGTCTAGGAGACTGGTATCTTTAGGAGATCCTAAGAAAATTGGTATTGCCGGGCGGTGGTGGCGCACGCCTTTAATCCCAGCACTCGGGAGGCAGAGGCAGGCGGATCTCTGTGAGTTCGAGACCAGCCTGGTCTACAAGAGCTAGTTCCAGGATAGGCTCCAAAACCACAGAGAGGGCTGGAGAGGTGGCTCAGTGGTTAAGAGCATTGCCTGCTCTTCCAAAGGTTCTGAGTTCAATTCCCAGCAACCACATGGTGGCTCACAATCATCTGGAATGAGGTCTGGTGCCCTCTTCTGGCCTGCAGGCATACACACAGACAGAATATTGTATACATAATAAATAAATAAATAAATAAATATTTAAAAAAAAAAACCACAGAGAAACCCTGTCTCGAAAAACAAAACAAAAAAAAAACAAACAAACAAAAAAAAAAGAAAATTGGTATAATGATCAAGCCTTGGGAGAGTTAGCAGTATTATTGTTGTCCAGTCTCTGTGTAATGGGAAATTGCAAGGCTTATCTGAAGTCCTGGCTGGAGTACACTGTGAGGCTGGACCATCACAGCCAGCAGTCATGAAGCTGTTCTGGACGCAGAATTCTGAGGAAATTGCAACAGAGACATTCTGAGATGCTGGATCACCTGGGTGTTTGGTCCTTTGCTCTGAAAACACATAACTTTCTTTTTTTTTTTCCTCCAGGACATTTTCTTGAAAACATATAACTTTCAAAAGTAACATACATATCTGCATTAACACAAGTATGGAATGTGTGGTGTGCATAAATCAGTTAAAGATGATATTTTGGCCAGGCATGCCTTTAATCCCAGCACTCGGGAGGCAGAGGGATGGAGCTCTGTGAGTTTGAGGCCAGCCTGGTCTACAAGAGCTAGATCCAGGATAGGCTTCAAAACTACAGAAAAATGAAAAAAAAAAAACCCGATAATTTTTTTTTTGTTGTTCTATGTTTGAGCAGGTAAAAGACATCTGTCAACTTAAAAGTCCATTTGGACTGTATAATGCAACTGTAATATAAATCTGTTCCCATGAAAGGATGGCATGTAATAACAAGTCATGAGGACTCTGTAACCAACAAGATTTACCATGTCTCATCCCATGTCAAAGGATCAGCTTACACATTACCTGTCCTATAGTCTTTTTTGGCTTCATTCACCTTGTCTGTAGCCAAGACACTCAGGAGGTCTCCCCCTATCAAATCTGATCTCTATTAATCTGGAAGGAATCCACAGCATTTCATTTCCTGTGGAAACAAAAGCATAACCTCTCCCTCAATGCAACACATTGTTCAACTTCCATTTTGAAGTTAATACATTCTAAAAATGTATAGGTTGGTTTAATTTAGCAGTTTCCATAATCCAGTGTTTCTTAGCAGCTATTTTGTTTTACATTAGTGTTTAAAAAATTCAGGGCTGGCCGGGCGGTGGTGGCGCACGCCTTTAATCCCAGCACTTGGGAGGCAGAGGCAGGCGGATCTCTGGGAGTTCGAGACCAGCCTGGTCTACAAGAGCTAGTTCCAGGACAGGCTCCAAAACCAGAGAAACCCTGTCTCGAAAAACCAAAAAAAAAAAAAAAAAAAAAAAAAATTCGGGGCTGGAGAGATGGCTCAGAGGTTAAGAGCACTGACTGCTCTTCCAGAGGTCCTGAGTTCAATTCCCAGCAACCACATGGTGTGTCACAACCATCTGTAATAAGATCTGATGCCCTCTTCTGGCCTGCAGGTGTACATGCAGGCAGAACACTGTACACATAATAAATAATAAAGAAACTATTTATTAAAAATATAAAAAGAATTTAAACTTAACAAGACACCATATAGGACACAGACTCCCTATGTGTTTTTCATTCTTACGTGACATATATATATATATATATATATATTTTTTTTTTTTTTTTTTTGTTTTTTGAGACAGGGTTTCTCTGTGGTTTTGGAGCCTGTCCTGGAACTAGCTCTTGTAGACCAGGCTGGTCTCGAACTCACAGAGATCCGTCTGCCTCTGCCTCCCGAGTGCTGGGATTAAAGGCGTGCACCACCACTGCCTGGCCGTGACATATATTTTTAATGATTTTACTTCCTCTTTAAAGACTTTACTTCATTATTATTAAACTATTTATTTTTTTTTAATGATTGTCTATAGCCATATTTTTTCTTAAGCCTGTGCACACTGGAACCTGTTTTTTTTTTTTTTTTTTTTTTTTTTTTTTTTTGGTTTTTCGAGATAGGGTTTCTCTGTGGCTTTGGAGCCTGTCCTGGAACTAGCTCTGTAGACCAGGCTGGGCTTGAACTCACAGAGATCCACCTGCCTCTGCCTCCCGAGTGCTGGGATTAAAGGCGTGCGCCACCATCGCCCGGCCACACTGGAACCTGTTGAGACGTCTTTTCTGTCTAAACGTATATTACTTGCATCTGTAACATTTTCTGTTTGCATGAGCAAAACCTTAAACCCACCACGCATCTTAGTTCATGGCACACTGGCAGCTCAAGCATACAGGCAGCTGCCAGGAAATGTGTCTGCATTGTGGTTGGCATTAGAGACATAAGACTAGAAAGATGCCTTTGGGTCCGATTTTGTCTGATGTGGATATACGTGTTCCACGTAGAGCATCATTTGTAGGCAGGCATTTTCATCAGGATTGGTGGCTTCCCAATAATGATATGGAGACTTACTCTCGATTATAAAAATCTTGGCTAATAGCTTAGGCTTATTACTAACTAGCTCTTACAACTTGAATTAACCCATTTTCATCAATCTATTTTTTGTCTTGTGGCTTTATTACCTTTACTCTGTTCATGCTGCTTCCTCTTCTTCCAGCTGGCAACATCTCACTTCTTCTCAATGTCTTGTGTGCCTGAAAATTCTGCTTAGATACTGTTCATTCAGATTTTTTTATTAAACCAGTCAGAACAACACATCTTCACATTGTACAGAAAGCTTATTCCACAATACAGTAGTTCATTCTGTAAGTAGTTCATCCTGTAAGCTTCTGACTTAAAAAACTTTCTTCACTCAGAGTTCCATGTCATCCAAGCATTTGAAACCACACACAGCTGATTTGCTATGAGGTCCAAGTCACAGCTTTGAATCCCAGCACTCGGGAGGCAGAGGCAGGCGGATCTCTGTGAGTTCGAGACCAGCCTGGTCTACAAGAGCTAGTGCCAGGACAGGCTCCAAAGCCACAGAGAAACCCTGTCTCAAAAAACCAAAAAAAAAAAAAAAAGTCACAGCTCACAGCTTTGAACTCAGAATACTCTCCAGCTTGCTCTCTCTCTCATGCACCCAGCCATATTTTACAGTACTTAATCATTAGGACATCATACAGAAACTTCATATATTCAAATGCTCATTTCACCCTTTCAAACCTTTTCCTCTTTGAATTTTCTCTTGATAAATAACATTGGATAGGGATGGCTCAGCAGGTAAAGGGCTTGCCCTCAAAGCATGAGACCCAGAATTCAGATTCCTAGAACCCATGAAAATGCCAATGTAATCCTAGCTCTTGGAAGGCAGAGCTGAGACCCCTAGAGTAAGCTGCTTAGCTTGACTGGCTACATCACCAGGATCTGGACGCAATGGAGAAACCATGCCTCACTGAATAAAGTGGAGAATATTCAATTAAAACATCTAATGTCAGCTTTTTGGGGGGCACCACTACATGATTCAGAATACACGTATGCCCACACAATTACGAACATACATACAACACACACATACTACAGATACAAACACATGAAAACTAAATATGATCATCAACTCCTAAGTTACTCAGACTTCACACTTGGATGTCACCCTTGAATACCTTAGGCAATGGGTTATGAGCAGGAATTTGGCAGCTAGACACACGGCTTTAAACACTATTCTAAATAAATAAATACTATCTGCTACATATCATAAGGAAATTCCTTAACCTCCTTAGCTTTGTTATATTTTATTTCACTATCATTTATCTATTTGTTTGTTTGTTTGTTTGTTTGTTTATAGACAGGGTCTTTGTGTGTAGCCCTTGCTGGCCTGGAACTCCTTTTGTAGCAAATTGGCTTGAACTCATAGGGATCCACCTGCTTCTACTTTCCCAGTGCTAGAATTAAACACAAAATTACTTTTTCTTTGTTTTGTGACAGGGTCTCTCTATGTAGTACTGGCTGTCCTGTAACGGCTATGTAGACAGGCTGGCCCCAAACTCACAGAGATACTCCTGTCTGCACCTTCCAAGTACTGGGATTATATCCAGCTATGAATTTATTTTCTTAAGTCTATAATGTTTATTTCATAGCAGCTGGTGAGGTGGCAGAAAAGTTAGCTGCAAATTCAAGACCAAAGCTCTCGTTACTGCAAAGTCTTTCTATGGACATGGGCCTTGACATAGCCCTCTGAGTTGTTGGTATCAAGCTTAGCATGCTGGAGTCTCCCAGGCCTGGGCCCCAGGTCGTGAGTAGAGTAAAATGCTGTACCATGATGCTCAGAGTGGACAGCAGCTCTAATGATGTGGTAGCCTCACCATCCAGTCCACGGCCCTCTGGTGTCTACAAACATCTTAGAATCTCTTACAAGCTCCCAGGTGATGCCGGCAGGGCATGGTTCATGAATCACCAAGGTGCACTGTTACTTCAGCAGTTTCCTACTTAGGAGAACCCTATTCCAAACTCTTCTTGAAAACCATGGGGCTGAGTAGCACACATCACAGAGAAACGCCTCAGTTTCTGGAACCAACACCGAGCTGTAAAGACAGGTGACATAGAGCATCACCTGCTTCCAGAAAGCACCACGTTGCTACAAGACCGAGAAGGAGAGGAGGAACATGGGGGAACCCCAGAGTCTGAGTGGTCAGGAGAACCCTCCAATCATGGGCCACACATTCTTCGTCACCCTTTCCCTGTAGTAGGCAGCCTGTGGTCACTTTTTTTTTTTTAGTTTTTCGAGACAGGGTTCTCTGTAGCTTTGGAACCTGTCCTGGCACTATCTCTTGTAGACCAGGCTGGCCTCGAACTCACAGAGATCCGCCTGCCTCTGCCTCCCAAGTGCTGGGATTAAAGGCGTGCACCACCACCCCCGGCTTCTGTGGTCACTTTTGAATGCAGAGTTTGCTTGTTTATTTATTTATTTATTTATTTATAGATAGGGTCTTACCATGTAGCCCTGGCTAGCCTGGCACTCACTATGTAGAAACAGACTGGCTTTAAACTCAAAAAAATCCACCTGCCTCTGCCTCCCCAAGTGCTGTGGTTAAAATGTAAAATCAAGCCTGGAAAATTTTGTTTTGGTCTTTCTTTCTTTCTTTCTTTCTTTCTTTCTTTCTTTCTTTCTAGGTTTTTCGAGATAGGGTTTCTCTGTAGCTTTGGAGCCTGTCCTGGAACTAGCTCTTTTTTTTTGTTTTGTTTTTTTGTTTTGTTTTGTTTTGTATTTTGAGATGGGGTTTCTTTGTAGCTTTTGGAGCCTGTCCTGGAACTAACTGTTGTAGACCAGGCTGGTCTCGAACTCACAGAGATCCGCCTGCCTCTGCCTCCTGAGTGCTGGGATTAAAGGCATGTGCCACCACCGCCTGGCTTAAAAAATTATTTCTATTTTATTGATGTTTTGTCTGTATGAGAATGTTGGATCCTGGAGTTGCCGTGTAAGTGCTGGGAATTGAACCCAAGTCCTCTGAAAGAGCAGTCAGTGCTTTTAACCAATGAGCAATCTCTCAGGCTCCTAAAAGACATAAATTTTTATGTTCCGTACATTCTTTTTTTTCTTTTTGTTTTTTCGAGACAGGGTTTCTGTGTTGCCTTGGAGCCTGTCCTGGAACTGGCTCTTGTAGACCAGGCTGGCCTCGAACTTGCAGAGATCTGCCTGCCTTTGCCTCCCAAGTGCTGGGATTAAAGGCGTGCGCCATCACTGCTTGGCTTGGTTTGGTTTTCAAACAGGATTTCTCTGTATAGCCCTGGCTCTCCTGGAACTCACTCTGTAGACCAGGTTGGCTTCCAACTCAGAGATCTGCCTGTTGCTTCCTCCCTATTGCTGAAAGGAATGGGAGTGAGTGCCACCACCGCCTGACCAATGTATTAATTTTTAAATATTTTTTAAAAATTGGTAAAAGATGACTCAGAGATTGTCTTAATCCATGTCCTGTTGCTGTGAAAAGTTTCCATAACCATGGCAATCCTTCTAAAAAGACATTTAATTGGGGCTGGCTTACAATTTCAGAGATTTAGTTCATTGCCATCCTGGCCAGAGGCATAGCAGCATGCAGGCAGACATGGTGCTGGAGAAGGAATTTGAGAGTTCTACAGCTTGATCCACAGGCAGCAGAAAGAGAAAAGATATGGGCCTAGCTTGAGCACTGAAACCTCAAAGCCCACTTCCAGTGACACACTTCCTGCAACAAGGCCACAGCTCCTAATCCCTGTCCTAGCAACACAGCTCTGTCATGACCAAGCATTCAAATATATGAATGTGTTCAAAAGATTCCCATTCACACCACCACAGAGGTGGACAACACTTGCTGCTTTTGCAGAATCGTTGAAGAATATTATTTTCAGGCCTGTGACTTTTGTTTATGTTGCATTTGTTTAACCCTGTGAAGTTGTGGTTCTTTGCCAATCTAAAACACCTGATGGTCTAAAAAAAGAGCTGAACGGCCAATAGTGAGGCAGGAGCAAAGATAGGCGGGGCTGCCAGGCAGAGTATAAATAGAAGGAGAAGCGAAGAGAAGGAGGAACAAGGAGACAACTAGGGCCACTGAGTAAGAGTGAAAGAAAGAAACAGCACAGAAGGAAGAAAAGAAGAAAGCCCAGGGCAAAAGTAGATGGGATAGTTTAAGAAAAGCTGGAAAGAAACAAGTCAAGCCAAGACTGGGCATGCATAACTAAGAATAAGCCTCCATGTGTGATTTCTTTGGGAGCTGGGTTGTGGGTTCCCCCCAAAAGTCAAAAGAGTAAAACATCACACTACACAGAAGACCTAGAAGTTCCCAGCACTAATATGGCAACTCACAACTATCTGTAACTCCAGTTCTAGAGGATCTGTTGCTTTCTTCTGGCCATGAGGGCCTTAGACTCTCGGGTATTGCGAATACATACTTGTAGGTGAAACATTTATACGCATAAAATAATCTTGTAAAAAGCCTTTATTTATTCTGTATATGTGTGTGTATGTACAAGTGCCCAGGGGAAGGGAAGCATATGAGAGAGAGAGAGAGAGAGAGAGAGAGAGAGAGAGAGAGTGTGTGTGTGTGTGTGTGTGTGTAGCGTGTGCCACCACCGCCTGGCTGTGTGTGTGTAAAAGTCTCTGTGTACCCCACTGGGTCCTGAGACTTATTGTCAGGCACCTTCACCCACTGAACTATTTCACCAGTCCCTCCTTTTTTTCTTTTGGTTTCTTTCTTTCTTTCTTTCTTTTTTTTTATAAGGATTTTTGAGACAGGATTTCTCTGTGTATCTTTAGCTGTCCTAGAACCCACTTTGTAGACCAGTGTAGCCTCAGACTCACAGAGATCTGCCTGCCTCTGCCTCTGGAGTGCTGGGATTAAAGCTGTGTGCCACTACGCCAGGCCTAGGTTTTGTACTTAGAAATCTTTTTACGTTGATTTATTTATTGGGGGGAGAGCAGCCATGCCAGGATGGGTCTATAGAAACCCGAGGACAGTGAGGGGTCCATTCTCTCTACCACGTGCATTTCAGATATTGAATCAGGAGACTGGGCTTGCTGGGAATGTTCCTCACTGGTTTTTTATTTTGTTTTTTAAAATTTGTGATAGAAGTATTTTTTTCTTTCTTTCTTGTCTCTTTTGTTGTTGATGGTGGTTTTTTGAGAGACAGGGTTTCTCTGTGTAGCCTCGACTGTCCTGGGACTCTTTGTAGACCAGAACTTGAATTTACAGAGCTCTGCCTGCCTCTGCCTCCAGAGTGCTGGGATTAAATAGAGTTCCACCACACCCACTATGCAGAGGCTTCATAATGATTTTTTTCCCCTTGAGTCAGGGTCTCACTCTGTAGCTCACGCTGGCCTAGAATTCCCCATATAGCACAGGCTTCTCCCAGACTTGTGACAATCCTGTGTCTGCCTCCCAAGGATGGTATTACAGGCATGCAGCACCACGCCCAGCCGGTCTGGTCCCTTTCAACCCTTTCTCCACATTCTAACTGGCCTCTCGCAGGGTTTCTTCTACAGCTTGGCTCATGTCTACTTCCGGCTGCTCAGAGTTTCTTTCAGTTCCTCAAATGGACTTTGCTCTGCTGCTTCCACAAATGTTATTTCTTCCAGTGGGGCTTCTCTTCATTTAAAACCACTCCCACTGACTGGTCCTCCCTTCTGTTCCTTTCTGCCTCCAACACCACTCTTGTAAATCTTTGTGAGCCACTGTGTGAGTGCTGGGAACTGAACCTGAGTACTCTTGCCTTCCTCCAAGACTGCTGGATGTCCCTGCTACCTGTTTTTTTGTTGTTGTTGTTGTTGTTTTTTTGTTTGTTTGTTTTTTGTTTTTTGAGACAGGGTTTCTCTGTAGCTTTGGAGCCTGTCCTGGAACTAGGTCTTGTATACCAGGCTGGCATCACACTCATGCTGGGATGAAAGGCATGCACCACCACTGCCCGGGTGCATGTGTAGTCTTAACCAGCCCGTTTTGCTAGATTCAGTGGTGTCTCCTTATGGACATGGTTTCTGTTTTGTGCAGCACTGCACCTTCAAATCTGAGCATCAACCTGGCCTACAATAAGAATTCAATACATTCATTTTGTTTTGTTTTAGACAGGGTTTTTCTCTGTAGCCTCGGCTGTTCTGGAACTCGATCTGTAGCCCAGGATGGACTTGAACGCACAGAGATCTGCCTGCCTCTGCTCTCCAAGTGCTGGAATTAAAGGCATGTGCCACCACCTTTAGGATTAATACATTTATTTTAGATTCATTTATTTTATTTTCTGTATATGAGTGTTTGGCCTGTGTGTATGACTGTGTGTCATACATGTACTTGATGCCTGAGGGGGACAGAAGAAGGTGTTTGATAGGCCCCATACCCACCACACACCCTCCAAAGTAACAATGATTGCGAGCTGCTGTGTGGGTGCTGGAAACTGAACCTGGGTACTCTGCAAGAGCAGCCAGTGTGTTTAGCCGCTGAGCCATTTCCCCAACTCCAGTATTCTACTTCTTTTTTTTTTTTTAATATTTATTTATTTATTATGTATACAATATTCTGTCTGTGTGTATGTCTGCAGGCCAGAAGAGGGCACCAGACCTCATTACAGATGGTTGTGAGCCACCATGTGGTTGCTGGGAATTGAACTCAGGACCTTTGGAAGAGCAGGCAATGCTCTTAACCACTGAGCCATCTCTCCAGCCCCCTCCAGTATTCTACTTCTATCTATCTTTATTATAATAAAGAACTTCCTTCTTCCTTCCTTCCTTCCTTCCTTCCTTTTTTCTTGTTTTGAGGCAGGGTTTCTCTGTGTAACAGTCCTGGCTGTCATAGAACTTGCTCTGTTGACCAGGTTGGTCTTGAAGATGGTCACTGAGATCCATCTGTCTTTGCCTCCCAAGTGCTGTAGTAAAAGTGTGAACCAGGGATATTTCTTTTCTTATATAAATAATTTATATGTAACCATAATGCCAGGGGAGAGTTGGGGGGGGTAGCTGGACCTTGGAGCTTGCTAGCCAATCAGTCTGGCTAATTAGTGAGTTCCTGATCAGTGAGAAACCCTCTCTCAAAAGAAGGTAAAGGGAGAGATACTTGATTGTCCTCTCTGCCTTCCGCATTTACAAGTATAAGCAAGCATACCTGTATACACGCACAACATGCTCACTGTTGTGAGAGACTGTCCTTCAAGCTATGCAACTACCATGTTGGAGAGTTACCCTTGCGAAAGTTCCTTCCAGTTAGGATTGTTGACTCTCTGCACCCTGATTTAGGGAGGATGGTTATGAGACCCTTTCCTGAGTGTTTAGCCTCCCTACCATGTGTTGTTGGCAACACTGCCTTAACTGCACATGACCACAGGGAAAGCTAAGTTGTATCAGAAAGACTACTGGCGGGGGTGGGGGCTCCATCTATGCAGCTAAGAGGAAGCCCTCATCCCTGCTGGATAAAGGCTTTCCAGGTGCTTGCCTATTAGGTTAGGCATACCCCTGCGTGTAACCCCTCCCCTACACTCTGTAGGAATTCTGATAAACCCATTGGTTTTCCAGAATGAACTTTGGTGGGATTGTGCCTCAGTTTGTCATTGGGACCTTAGGAGAAGGGTGCATGTTGTGTCATTACTTATATCTCCCCAAGGAAAGGAATTTGAGCAAGACCCACACAAAACAAAACTAATTTGTTGGATTTTTTTAAATAATTTTTTTTTCAAGACAGGGTTATTGTGTAGCCCTGGGTGTCTTAGAAATAGCTCTGTAGACCAAGCTGGCATTGAACTCTGCCTCCCCTGTGCTGGGATTAATGGCATATACCACCACTGCCTGGCAGATTTTTTTTATGTGGCTGGGTGGTTTTTTTTTTTTTTTTGATTTTCGAGACAGGGTTTCTCTGTGGCTTTGGAGCCGGTCCTGGAACTAGCTCTGTAGACCAGGCTGGTCTCAAACTCCCAGAGATCCGCCTGCCTCTGCCTCCCGAGTGCTGGGATTAAAGGCGTGTGCCACCACTGCCCGGCCAGCCCCTTGTTTGACAAAAGCCATATAACCTGTCTTGAACTCAAGATCCTCCTACGTCAGCCCCACAAGTGCCAAGATTACAGATGTACATCACCACGATCATGCCTGGTGCAAAACACATTGTTTTAAACGGCCGTGAGATGGCTCAGCAAATGAGAGCACTTGCCAAAAAGCCCGATTACCTGAGTTCAAGCCCCATAGACCCCTGTGGTTCTCTGTGTAGTCCAGACTGTTCTGGAACTAGCTCTGCAGACCAGGCTGGTCTTAAACTCAGAGATGCACCTGCCTCTCCTTCCCAAGGCTGGGATTATAGGTGTGTGCCACCACTGCCTGGTGAGGAAAACAAACTTTTAAAAGTTCTCTTCTGGCTGTGGCGGCACAGCCTTTAAATCCAGCACTCCAGAGGTAGACACAGTGCGTTCAAGGCCAGCCTTGTCTACAGAGTGAGTTACAGGACAGCCAGGACTGTTATACAGGTTTCTCTGTAAACCATGTCTGAAAAATCCCAAAAAAGGGAGAATTAATAATTATGAAAGCTTGGCCTTAGCTTAAGCTTGTCCCACTAGGTCTTATATCTTAACACATTTCTATTAATCTACCTTTGGCTCATGGCTTTTTACCCTTCTTTCATTCTGTATGCCTGGCTCCCTCAATGTCTCATAACCACCTGAGAGGAGCCAAGATTTATTTCCTGCTTCCTTCTTTTCTGCCTACAAGTCCTGCCTATACCTCCTGCCTAGCTATTGGCCATTCAGCTCTTCATTAAACCAATCCCAGTAATATATCTTCACATCATATACAAATATCCCACAACAGGTACTCACCTTTTTTTTTCTTCTTAGTTTTGGTTTTTTGAGACAGGGATTCTCTGTGTAACAGGGAACAGGCTGGCCTTGAACTCGCTGAGATTCACCTGCTTCTGCCTCTCTAGTGCTGCGATTAAAGGCCTGTGCCACCAACACCACTTGTCCAGGTAGGCACCTTTAATAACAGTACTGGGGAGTCAGAGCTGAAGACCAGCTTGGTCTACAGAGTGAGTTCCAGCATAGCCAGAGCTATTCAGAGAAATCCTGCCTTAAGAAAAAAAAAAAAAAAGCTGGTATGGGCCTGCGGCTGTGACTCAGAAGTAAAGTGTAAGGCCCCAGGTCAGATGAGAAGCACTAAGCCTAGTACTGGGGTCACACCTGCAGTCCTGGTTTAGGGGGATTCAGGAAGGAGGGTAGGAAGTTCAAAGTCATCCTTGGCAAATATCAAATTAGATTCTAAAATTAAGAAATTTGACAACACCAGGCTAGGCATGACGGCACAGGCCTTTAATCCCAGCACCCTGGAGAATAAAACAGGTGGCTCTTTATGAATTCGAGACCAGTCTATAGTGAGTTCCAGGATAGCCAGAGCTGCATACTAGAGACCCTGTCTCAAAAAGCCCCCTGCCAATTATTTTTATTTTATTTTCGAGACAGGGTTTCTCTGTAGTTTTTGGTGCCTGTCCTGGAACTAGTTCTTGTAGACCAGGCTGGCCTCGAGCTCACAGAGATCCTCCTGCCTCTGCCTCCCGAGTGCTGGGATTAAAGGTGTGCGCCACCACCGCCCAGCTCCCCCCACCCCCCCCCCCCCCGCCAAATTTTGAGAACACCAACTCATGGGCCATTGTCTGTGATTTGAATTGATGTGATTTAGGAAAAATTGGTATTATCTAGAAAAATGGAAGATGTTCATATCCTGTAGCTGACCCTAACATACGTGATCCTTAAGTAACTGTGTTCAAAGTCATATGGTCTCAACAAAAAAAGGACAACATGTTGTTTACTTTTTTTGAACCTTGGACTGGGAAATTGTGCATGCTAAGTATATTGTTTGCCATCAACCTGCTCAGTTTCTCCACCACCCAGTAAACTATTTCTTTTTTTCTTCCTTCCTTCCTTCCTCCCTCTTTCTCTCTCTCTCTCTCTCTCTTTCTTTCTTTCTTTTGGTTTTTCGAGACAGGGTTTCTCTCTAGCTTTGGAGCCTGTCCTGGAACTAGCTGTTGTAGAACAGGCTGGACTCACAGAGATCTGCCTGCCTCTGCCTCCCAAGTGCTGGAATTAAAGGCGTGTGCCACCACCACCCAGCAAAACTATTTATTCTTATTTTAAATTGCATGCATGTTTATGTGTGTCTCGGTGTGGGTGTGTGCTCATGATTGTAGGTGCTTGTGGGGTTCAGAGGATACCCCTGGAGTTAAAGAGTTTTTTTTTTTTTTTTTTTTGGTTTTTCGAGACAGGGTTTCTCTGTGGTTTTGGAGCCTGTCCTGGAACTAGCTCTTGTAGACCAGGCTGGTCTCGAACTCACAGAGATCCGCCTGCCTCTGCCTCCCGAGTGCTGGGATTAAAGGCGTGCGCCACCACCGCCC
Organism: Microtus oregoni; assembly: GCF_018167655.1. Classification (NCBI taxonomy): domain Eukaryota; kingdom Metazoa; phylum Chordata; class Mammalia; order Rodentia; family Cricetidae; genus Microtus; species Microtus oregoni. Next base: position 15,726,985 of record NW_024543081.1, read on the forward strand.
GGCAAGACAGGGTTTCTTTGTAGCTTTGAAGGCTGTCCTGCAACTAGCTCTTGTATACCAGGCTGGCCTTGAACTCATAGAGATCCACTTGCCTCTGCTCCCACGTGCTGGGATTAAAGGCGTGTACCACCACTGCCCAGTCCTGGAATTAAAGAGTTAAAGGTGGTCATGAGCTGCCTGTTGTGGCTTTTGGGACCTAAACTTAGGTTTCTGCAAGATCAAAAAGTACTGTTAACTTGTAAGATACATCTTTAGCCACTAATATGATTTGATTTGATTTGATTTGCTTGTTTTTTTGAGACAAGGTTACTTTGGTAGACCAGGCTGGCCTCAAACTCATAGAGATCTGCCTGTTTCTGCCTCCCGAGTGCTGGGATTAAAGGCGTGCGCCACCACCACCACCACCACCACATTGAGCTAGGGTTTTTGTTTGCTTGTTTTTTTTTTTTTTTGACATGTTTATCTTCAGGGTCGCATCCCACAGGATCCTCCTGAGGCCTAACACTAGAAGCATCGGTTGTATCTCCTGCAGAGGATGTGCCTACTACTTTAGATTCTAGAAAGATGCTCTCCCAAAGGCACTCTGCCCACCCTTCCTCTCTGGAGGCTGGGATTAAGGCTGGGAGCCAATAGTTTGTCACATAGCAACAATAGTTAAGAATGAGCTGCTGCCGATTGGAGCAGAAGCGTGCCTGCCACAGCAAACAGAGCAGAGCTGTTTTGAGATCTTTTAGGTAGCATCCAGTCTGATAGGTCCACACGTGGCAGCCATAGTTACCATGCATGGCCTGAGCTCAAGGACTATAAGACACTGAAAAGACATTTTATTTATTTATGTTTCTTTTACCATCCCTTAGAGCTCCCTTTTTGAATGCAAATGAATGATTTAGAGTCATCATTTTGCTTATTTTGAATCGATCAGAATGTATTTTCAATACAGTAAGCATATCCCATATGTGTTGTGTGGAACATGTATGTGTGTGTGTGTATTAGGAAGTGTGGGTGCATATGCCTATACTGACTAGTTTTATGTCAGTTTGACCTAAGCTAGACTTGTTTGGGAAGGGGGAACCTCAATTGAGAAAATGCCCCCACTATATTGACCTGTGGGCAAGTCAAGTCGATTGTACATTTCTTGATTGATGATCCATGTGGGAGGGTTCAGCTCCTTGCAGGTGAGATGCTGTTCATGGTTGATAAAAGAAAGCAGGCTGAGATCCAAGTGGGCGGTGGTGGCAGTGCTGCCTTTAATCCCAGCATACTCCAGGGCAGAGATGGGCGGATTTCTGTGAGTTCAAGGCCTGCCTGGTGGACCCAGCTAGTTCCAGGACCACTAGGACTGTTGCACAGAGAAACACTGTCTCAAAAAACAGAAAAACAACAACAACAACAAAGCAGGCGGAGCAAGTCAAGATCAAGGCAGTAAGCAGCACTTTTCCACAGCCTTGGTCCTGCCCTGACTTCTCTGGGTGAGAGACTATAAATTGTAAGATTGGATAAACCCTTCCCTCTCCAAGCGGCTTTTCATCATGATATTTATCATAGCATTAGAAACTGCGACTGAGACAGTGCCTGTATGTGGGGTATGTGTGTACGCCAAAGCTGGTGTTCATTGTCTTCCACTCCACTTTCCATCTATTATTTTTGAAACATGGTCTCGCTGGGCGGTGGTGGCGCACGCCTTTAATCCCAGCACTTGGGAGGCAGAGGCAGGCGGATCTCTGTGAGTTCGAGACCAGCCTGGTCTACAAGAGCTAGTTTCAGGACAGGCTTCAAAACCACAGAGAGGGCTGGAGAGATGGCTCAGCGGTTAAGAGCATTGCCTGCTCTTCCAAAGGTCCTGAGTTCAATTCCCAGCAACCACATAGTGGCTCACAACCATTTGTAATGAGGTCTGGTGCCCTCTTCTGGCCTGCAGACACACACACAGACAGAATATTGTATAAATAATAAATAAATAAATAAGTAAATATTAAAAAAAAAAACAAAACCACAGAGAAACCCTGTCTCGAAAAACCAAAAAAAAAAGAAAAAAGAAAAAAAGAAACATGGTCTCACTCGATACTGAGTTCACAAATTGGCTGAACTGGAATCCACGGATTCCTCCTTCTCTACCTTCTAGCACAGGGAATACAGGTACTAGGGGTCCTGGCTCAGCTCAGCATACTTGCAGAGCATCCATTTCACCCACTGAGCCATCCCTCTGGATCCACTGTTAATAAACTTTTTCTTTTTTTGAGACAGGGTTTCTCTTTAGCTTTGGAGCCAGTCCTAGCACTTGCTCTGTAGACCAGGATGGCCTTGAACCCACACAGAGATCTGTGTGCCTCAGTCTAGTCTAGAGTTCTGGGATCAAAGGCATGTGCCACCACCGCCCAGTTTGTTGTTAAACCCTTTTATTTCGTGAAACAGGTTCTCAAGATATAAATCTGGTTGGCTGGCCTTGAACTCACAGAGGTCTGCCTGCTTCTGCCTCCAAGGTACTGGGATTAAAGGCGTGCACCAGGATATTTGGCTATTTTTCCTTCCTTTTTTTTAAATTTGTGTGTTTAGGTGTTTGGTCACCTGCAAGTTTGTGCACCACCACATGAGTCCCTGATACCTTCAGAAGCTGGAGGCCAAAATTAAACTTTTTTTTTTTTTTTTTTTTTTTGGTTTTTCGAGACAGGGTTTCTCTGTGGCTTTGGAGCCTGTCCTGGAACTAGCTCTTGTAGACCAGGCTGGTCTCGAACTCACAGAGATCTGCCTGCCTCTGCCTCCCGAGTGCTGGGATTAAAGGCGTGCGCCACCATCGCCCGGCTCAAAATTAAACTTTTAAATTCCTTAGAACTGGAGTTAGAGGTGGTTTTGAGGGGCCTTGTAAGGGCTGGAGGTCAAACCCAGGACCTCTGGCAGAGCAGCCAGCCAGTGGTTTTTTGTTTGTTTGTTTTGTTTTGATTTTCGAGACAAGGTTTCTCTGTAGCTTTGGTACAGGCCTTTTTTTTTTTTTTTTGGTTTTTTGAGACAGGGTTTCTCTGTGGTTTTGGAGCCTGTCTAGCTCTTGTAGACCAGGCTGGTCTCGAACTCACAGAGATCTGCCTGCCTCTGCCTCCTAAGTGCTGGGATTAAAGGCGTGTGCCACCACTGCCCGGCTAGCCAGTGTTTCTAACTGCTGAGCCATCTCTTTAGCCCTTTAATTTTACAGAAAAGGTTTTAGGTATGTGCGTGTGTTTGTGCACAAAACATTCCGTCCTTCTTTTCCTCCCTTGCTACCTTTTCACGTTTCATCCTTCCTTCCATCCCGTTCAATAGATGCTTATGGCCGTAGGATTCTGTGCCAGTCTTCATACTGGGTGAGTGCTGAGGAAGCAGAGGACTCTTGCTGTACAGTGCAATAGTTCAGTAAAAGGAGGTCTGTATCCAACAGGAAATATTCTTGCTTTATAAGCTTAAGGACCAGAGTCCCAGCAATAGTAAAATCCTGAGCAGGCATCAGAGCCTGTCAGTGGCTAGGAGACAGAGACAAATGATTCCCCAAAGCAGGCTGGCTACCTCGACTACCCAGATCAGGCACCTCTATGTTCAAGTGACAGACCCTGCCTCACTGTGTAAGGTGGAGAGTGATCCAAAAATGTATGTGATCCTCTGTTTACCTTATTTTTTTCAGAGGGTTCTTGGGATCCCCTTCAATTCATCATCCTTCTGTCTCAGTCTCTCAAGTGTCAAGACTACAGGCTTTGCCTCAGTACTTGATAGAGGGAGCTTTATAGGGAAGGGAATATGTGGGGCTGAAGAGATGGCCTAGTGGTTAAGGGCACTGGCTGCTCTTTAGAGGTCCTGAGTTCAATTACCAGCAACCACATGATAGCTCACAACCATCTATAATAAAATCTGGTGCCTGATTTTGGCATGCAGGCAAACATGCAGCTAGAACACTCATATACATAAATAAATAAATCTTAAAAAGGGGGGTATATAGCTGAGCTAGGTGGTTTGAATGAAAATGGCCCCCATAGGTCATATACTTAAATACTTGGTCCCCAGTATTTGAGAAGGATTGCGAGGTGTAGCCTAAGTGGAGGATGTGTTTCTGAGGTTTCCAAAGTCTACATTTTCTCAGTCAGTTCTCTCTCTTCTTCCTGCTTGTAGATTAGGATGCAAACTCTGAGCTCCTGTGCCATCAACATGCCTGGCTGCCTGCAGCCATGCTCCCTGCTATGATGGCCAAGCAGTCACCTTCTGAAACTGGAAGCCCCTAATAAACTCTTTTATAAATTGCATTGGTTATCTTTTTTTTTTTTTTTGGTCATAACAATTGAAAAGTAACTGAGACACCGGGCATGGTGACTCATTCCTGTAAATCCACCATCAGGAGGCTGAGGCAAGAGGATTGCTACAAATTTGAAGCCAGCCAGCAATACATTGAAACCCTGTGTAAAAACTCAAATACACTGGCATTCCTTTAATCTCAGCAGTCAGGAAGGAGAGGTAGGCAGATTTCTGTGGGCTCCAGTCCAGAAATGGCTACATTATGACACCGTACTTCAATATAAATAAATACATAAATAAGTAAGAAATATCTGTTACCTGTGATGGTTAATCTTAGGTCGTCAATGTTACTGAATCAGGAATCAACTAAGAGACTAGTCCCTGGGGATACCTGGAAGGGAACTTTTTTGTTTGTTTTGTTTTTAGATAAACTGAAGTGGGAAAAGCTACCCTTCTGATGTGAAAGGTGTCTTTCCATGATTGCCCAGGAATCACTGGGAAGAATTTTTGTCTTTTTGACTTCATGTCTCCCTGGCAAATTCATCTACCCTGTTACTGCTGCTGCTTCTGTTCTTTGCTTACACAAGAACCTAGTTTCTTTAGTCTTCCAGCATGGACCGAAGACCAGTGGTTCTCCAGGAATCATTTGGGTCTTGGCAGCTTGGGATTGCTCAGACAGCCAACCTTGTGCACTAAGCAGCTACTGTTTCTCAGCCTCTCCAAAATGAAAGCGGACATTGTTGAATTGTAGTGCAAATAAACCTAATATATTTTCTCATTTTTCTTATTTCTCTCCCCCCCATTTCTTTTCTTTCTTTCTTTTTCTTTTCTTTTTTTTTCTTTTTTTTTTTTGCTTTGTCTAGACAGGGTTTCTCTGTGTAACAGAACAGCTCTGGCTGTTCTGGAACTCGATTTATGGGCCAGGCTAGCCTTGAACTCACAGAAATCTGTATGTCTCTGCCTCCCAAGTGCTGGGACTAAAGGTGTGCGCTACCACACACAGCCTAAATCTCTTTTTTAAAAACTTAAATATATATATATATATATATATATATATATATATATATATAGCTGTGTAGTGGTGGTGGCACATGCCTTTAATACCAGCATTCTGTAGGCTGAGACAGGTGGATCATTGAAGTTGAGGCCAACCTGGTTTCCAAAGCTAGTTCCAGAATAACCAGGGCTATGCAAAGAAGCCATGAAAAAAAAAATTATAGGTGAGTGTATGTGTGTTATCTGCATGTATGTCTGTGTACTATATACATGACTGGTGATAGATGAGGCTAGAAGAAGGCTTTGAAGACCTTGGGACAGAAGTTAGAGGCCATTGTGGGCACTGGGAATCAAATCTGGGTTCTCTTTGTTTTCTTTCTTTCTTTTTTTCTTTTTTTGGTTTTTCAAGACAGAGTTTCTCTATTTGGAGCCTGTCCTAAAACTAACTCTGAAGAACAGGTTGGCCTTGAACTCACAGAGATCCGCATTCCTCTGCCTCCCAGTGATGGGATTAAAGGCGCGTGCCATCACCGCCTGGCAAAACCTGGGTTCTCTAGAAGAGCAGCCAGTGCTCTTATTTTCCCAAACTGAAATTCTATATCCAACAAGAACTAACTCTCCATCACTCCTTTCTATATGCCCTAGCAAGGACAGTTCTGTCTCATGCTTCCAGGAATTATACCAATCCAGATACCATTATGTCGCAATTTCTTCTGAAATGAAACTTTTCTTTCTGGAGGAGGCTTATTAAGACTGTGGAAGTAAAGCCGTGTGGTGGCACACACAATCTCAGCAGAAGAAGAGGAAGGAGGATCTCTGTGTGTTTCGAGGCTACAGCCTGGGCTACAGATTTAGTTCCAGGACAAGCAAGGCTATAAGACGGCACAGAGAAACCCTGTTTCACCCCAAAAGGGTCTGGATACGGAAATGAACTATGTGCCCCATTCCCGTGGATCATTTGGATCATTTGGAGGGTATCTTGCTCTTCACAAAATATAACTGATGGGCATACACTAAGATAAATGCATTCCCTCCTGTCCTCATATCCACAGTCTAGGGTTCCCATCTGTGGTGATCATCAGGGCACCTGGGAACGTGAATTCATGAGGGGATTTCAGTGTTAAATATGTTCATGCTGAAATTCTATTTTTATTCTTCTAACAGCTTCTGTCATGTATCCATGCATGAGTATGTGGTTATGTGTTTGTCCATGCACGTAGAAGCCAGAGTTCAAGGTTGGATGTCTTTCTTTATACCTCGCCACCTTATTTTTTGAGACAGGGTCTCTCATTGAACTCAGAGTTCACCAGTTTGGCAGGACTACCTGGCTAGCAAGCTCCAGGGGTTTTGTATTTTTGTACTCTTCAGTGTTTGAGTCACGTGTGCCACCATGTTTTTTTTTTTTTGAGGGGGGGGCGACACTTGGAATCAGCTTGGGCCTCATGCTTGTGTGGTGTCAACCACTTTTCCAACTGGTCCATCTCCCTCGGTCTTTAGTAACTCCTTTGAGTTATTCACAATTCTTTCCTGTTCATCATAGTTTTTGAATCTCTATCACTCAAGTTGATCTGAAGCTTGAGATCTCCCCGGCCTCCATTCCTTCTGGGTCATGGATAGATGGTGAACTGGTGATGGTATATCAAGTGGTCGCTACGTATCAGCGAATATTCCTACCATTCCCTCATCCTGTGATGGGGACAGCCCAAGGCTAACTTCATGCTCTACCACTTCGGCGCAGAATAAAGCAGGCCTGATTACAGAACTCCCTTACAAGCTTTGCGCAGTGGCAGTATCGTAGCCAATGAGGTTTATCCGAGGCGCGATTATTGCTAATTGAAAACTTTTCCCAATACCCCGCCGTGACGACTTGCAATATAGTCGGCATTGGCAATTTTTGACAGTCTCTACGGAGACTGAATAAAAAAAAAAAAAGAACTCCCTTACAGATGATTAATTTGTCTACGTTATATAGTTTCTAAATTATAATGCCAGACTTTCAGTCCAATTCTTTCTGAATTCATTGTCCCTACTCTTTATCTGCTAATCGCTGTGGTATCCTGGGTCCCCCAACTGACAATAGACAACTTCTTTGTCATAAACATTTTTCTCTTTTATTGTTGCTGGGGTAGATCCCAAGATTCACACCTATCCGACAACTGCTCTACCACAAGGTTATATTCCCAACCCAATGACCACACCTTTTTTCTTTCCGGTGCCTCTATGTAGGCCTGGCTTTCCTGGAACTGTGTAGAGACGAGGCTAACCTTTAACTCCCAGATATATACCTTCCTCCATCTTCCCAGTGCTGGGATAAAGGCATGAGGCATCAATCATGCCTGGCTATCACAGTCTTAATCTACACATGAAACCCCATAATTGATTAAATTTCCCTCGATTACGTTAGATATAATCCCACTTTTAAAAAGATGCATGATGAGTATTTTGTCTATTTGTGTGTATGTGGACCACATGCATGCCTGGTGCCCTTAGAGGTCAGAGGGCATAGTGTCCTTTCAAACTGGAGTTATATAGATGGTTGTAAGTTGCCATGTGGATGCTGGGAATCAAACCTGGGTCTGCTGGGAGAGCAATCAATGCTCTTAACCACTCAGTGATCTCTCCAGCTCTCCCACTTTCTCTTTTTTTCTTGAGACCAGGTCTTTCTATGTAGCCCAGGCTATCCTGGAAATCACTATGTGGAGCAGGCTGGCCTCAAACTCAGAGATCCTCTTGCCTCCTCCTCCCAAGTGCTGGAGCTAAAGGCATGAGCCACCACACTTGTCCCACTTTTGATGTGTAGAGGTTAACCTTAAGGTCTTATTCTTGTCCTGCCTTCATGTCCATCTCTGTGCCCCCATTCTCCAAGTGCTGGGGTGACAGGTGTGTAGAAATGATGTCCAGTCTTTGTGATGCTGGGAACCGAACTGAGTGTCTCAAAGGCTAGGAGAGCACTCTGCCCTCTGAGCCACATCCCAAGCCTCTGCGCCATAACAGTTTGAAGGAACCACTTCAGGAGCCACTTGTGGTAACCTACCCATTATCATTATAGCACTTGGGGGCTGCAATAGGAGGACTGCATGTTCAAAGCTAGCCTGGGCATCTAACGAGATAGCTGTCTCAAAGTGAAAATCAAAAACACTTGACTGGATTGGGAAGTAGCTCAGCAGCAGAATACTCCCCTAGTCGAGCCAAGCCCTGGCTTCAGTTCCTAGGTTTTGTGTTTGTCTCCCCATTGTTTGCCTGAACGAGGTGAGGTCTGAAGATCACAAGCCAGAATCCATTGTCACCTCACAGCATCGGCAGGTCATTTTCCAGCGTTGGTTGTTTCTCTTCATCTACCGCATGGCTCCTGGAAAGGACATCTGGTCTTTGGACTTGGTGGCAGCCACCCTATACAGCTGAGCTACCTCAGCAGCTTTAATTCTAGTCTCTCTCTCACTCCTCTCTTTTTCTTCCAGAAAGTGTTCTTCTGTGTAGCCCTGGCTGACCTGGAACTTGCTCTGTAGACCAAGCTGGTCTGGAATGCAGAGATCCATCTGCCTGCCTCCACCTCCTTTGGGATTAAAAGTATGCCTGCCCCACCCCCCAGCTAATTCTAGTTTCTCAAACTATTTATTCTCTTAGAAGTCAAACAGCAAAAACTAAGGAAACCCAGATAAATGGCAAGACAGGATAAAATGTGAAATATGAGAAAATATGGCCTGATGTGTGGAAACAAACTGCTAAGTCTGAGCTCCGGGTTGGATCCTCAGAACCTACACTACAGAAGGAGAGAACTGAACTCCCTAGATGGTCCTGATTGCCACAACGTAGGCCATGGACATTCACACACTTACAGAGACACATCAAATAAATGGAGTTAAAAAAAAAAGAAATCGGCCGGGCGGTGGTGGCGCACGCCTTTAATCCCAGCACTCGGGAGGCAGAGGCAGGCGGATCTCTGTGAGTTCGAGGCCAGCCTGGTCTACAAGAGCTAGTTCCAGGACAGGAACCAAAAGCTACGGAGAAACCCTGTCTCGAAAAAAAAAAAAAAAAAAAAAAAAAAAAAAAAAAAAGAAATCGGAGGAAAAAAAAATTTTTTTCCTGGTAGTACTTGTGATTGAATTTAAGGCCCCAGGAATAGCAGGGAAACTCACTACCCATTCAGTTGGTAACCGCTTGAAGGTTTCCCTCAGAGTCACTTTAGCACCTCGGCATGCTCCCTTGCTTTCAGGATGCTCAACAGAGAAATCCTAATCGGAGGAACCTAAAAGCACGCTCCCTGCTTTCAGCTGCGAAATTCGGCTGCCCTGCACACTGGACTCCACGGGAGCATTTCCTCACTTCTTTTCTGGGCGGCCGGAAACGAGCAAGCGAGCAGTCTCCACTTACACGAGGGTCACATTATCTTTAGCACTTTTTTTTTTGCCTTTTTCCATATTTATATATTTAAGGCACTATAGAACATGGTCTTTTATTAAGCTCATCTGTTAGAGAAGGTTGGAAATACCCCCAAAGGATCTTGGAAGTTTCAGGCAGATTCAGAAAAATAGTTCTCAAGTCTTTCTTGAGAGTGGTACCTGGTAAAGATGTGTAGACACGTGAAGGGCAAAATCACAGGGAATCTAGTCCTGGATTGCTTTACCCTGCTGTGGTTTCCCCCCGTTTTTGTAATTATCAATATTTTCCTAGTCCAGATCTCCCCCCCCCCCGGTGGAATCAGATATTTCACACAAAATGGAAAGAACTCGCAGTGTGACTTTGGGAAATATACAACCGCTCCTTTCGAAAAGGTAATGAAGGGGATGCAAAGTGTCTCTAACCCGAAACATAGCAGGTGCCTGGTGAACTTAATGGGGTTCTAGCGATCAACCTGCGAGGGCAAAACTCGGGCGCTCCGATCGTGTCTTTGCCCGATCGCGGAGCAGCGCCTGAGCTCCCACCGCCTTCTACGCAGAGACCCAGCCCAGGCACCTTCTCCCGTAAATGTCCACCGACTGAAAATACGATCTAAGTCCACCCTCCCGACCCCCCTCCTTCAAGACCTCCCCTTTAAAGGGAGCCACCGAGTGACGCTGGGGGAGTTTGCGGAAGCGCCTACCGCGTTGGGCCCTTGGGCGGATCCCGTGATTGGAGTCGGCACCGCCCCCGGCGCCGCTTCCCCCATTGTGTGAGCTCCTAGACCGAGGCCCCGCCCCCGATCCGCCCCCGGAGGCCCGGCCCCGCCCCTCCTTGCCTCACCCGCCCCCCCCCCCCATCTTGGCTCATTTCCGGCCGCCGCCGCTACCGCTATCCTGTAAGGAGGATTCGGCAGAGGCAAGAAACAACAGCCGCCATCTTGTTTGTGTGCTAGGCTGGGGGGGAAGAGAGAGCGAGAGGGACCGAGCGTACAAGCGGGACGCCCGGCTGAGTGCGAACTGCGGGAGCAGGGAGCGCGGAGGGGACCGGGCCGGAGAGCAGCGGCCTCGGTCGAGACATTGGCAGGGGGCCCGGGGCGCACAGGCTGAGGCGACCCCCAGCCCCCTCCTGCCCGCACACACCCCCACCGCGGCCCGGGCCGGTGTCGACGCCTAAGGGGGAGACCATTACATAAGCCCGCGCCCCGCGGCGCCTTTGCCCGCCGTCCAGGGCGGCCCCGAGCCGAGCCCCGGGGGGGGGGGCGGGAGCTCCCGGCACCTGGCTGCCGGGGTGAGGGCCGGAGAGGCGGCCCCTAAGTATTTCTCCGCCGCGGGCTTGCGGGCGGAGGCGGAGAGCGCGGCGCGCGGGGAGGCCGCGTCGGTGGGCTCGGCGTCAGCGCGGGCTTGCGGGCGGGCGGCCCTACTCGGCCCGGCCCCCCTGGCCCTCCGGGCCGGCGAGCTCCACTCTCGGCGTTGTCGCCGCGCCTCCGCCGTCCGCTGCGCTATGTGAGGCGGCGGCAGCAGCGGCGGCTCCAGTCTGGCTCTCGGCTCGGCTGAGCTCAGTGCGTCCATTAGGGGCCGGTGCGGCAGCGGCGGCGCGGAGCGCAGCGGCAGCAGGAGGAGGAGGAGAAGGAGGAGGGGGGCGCAGGCCCGGGAGGGGGCACCGGGAGGAGGTGAGTGTCTCTGGTCGCCTCCTCCTCTCCCCCTTTTTCGCCCCCGCCTCCTTGTGGCGATGAGAAGGAGGAGGACAGCGCCGAGGAGGAAGAGGCTGATGGCGGCGGCGGAGCTCCGAGAGACCTCGGCTGGGTACGGGCCCGCCGTGGCGGGCTGGGGACTGCGTTTGTAGAGCTGTGAGTTCCCGAGAATTCGCTGCAGCGGACGTGCCCGTCGGATCAGTGTTGCTGTGCCCTCCTCAGGCCCGGCCTCTCGCACTTGCCCCTACCATTTCTGTTGAGTCCGCATCCTTCTCCGGCCGCCGCAACCGGGCGAAGAGAAAAAGGAACTTCCCCCACCCCCCTTGGGTGGCGGCGGAGCTCCCGAGCCCACCCTTAGGAGCGGGGCGGGGACCCCGGGCCGAAGAAGAGATTTCCTCAGGATTCTCGTTTTTCCTCGGCTGTATCTCCGAAAGAATTAAAAATGGCCGAGAATGTGGTGGAACCGGGGCCGCCTTCAGCCAAGCGGCCTAAACTCTCGTCTCCGGCCCTCTCGGCGTCGGCCAGCGACGGCACAGGTTAGTCTCGGGACTCCCGACCTTCCACCTTTCCCTTCGTTTTTTTCTGGTCGTTGCACCCTTATTTTTCGGTGTTTCTGTGTATATCTTTCCTGTGCCTCGGCCAGGGTTTAATTTTGAAGGTGTTTGAATGGGCTGGTTGAGGACGTCCAGCAGCCCAACCATTTTCTTTGCCTTTTGATACAGTCATTGCAACACTGTCATTCCACATCGTTGTGTGTTCTGGAATTAAGTGCTTGGAGTTGGTGGTGCATGGACCTTTATTGTTGGCCACATGCAAATTAATTTGGGGAATGCCGGTACACTTGTGTGTAAGCACTTTCCTGCACTTTAAGTTTTTTTTTTTTTTTTTGTGCTACTGGTGAGTGAGGTATTTCAAATCTTTCTCTCCTATTGCACTTTATTCTTTTCCTTTGCTTTCCCACTTTCAAAATTGTTTGGTCTGAGCAGACTTTCTGTTGAGGAATGGGTTGGAAGAAAAATCTTAGGTGTGTGTGTGATCCAGGATTTGAAGTGTAACATGAAGTATAGCAAAATACTATTCTTTGGTTCCCATTCCCCATTCTTGCTTAAAGAATCAGGATGGAATACAGTTCATTTTGCATCTGTTTGGTGTGAAACCAAAATGTCTCCGACTCAGTCATCAGGTGAGGAGACCTGAGGCATTTTCTTTGCACCTTACTGTTACTTATTTAGGAGGAAAGAGAAAAAGATAAAGCTTTTTTGGAATTAGGTAATTAGAAATGGAGATTAGAAATTGAAAGAACCCCAGTCATGGACTTCCAACTAAAGTGATTGTATAAGTTTGAAAATATATAGTAAATTTTGTGTATGTTTTAGTTTTTGGAATTTTGCTGTTTCAGTTAATAAGATCAAGGAGTTTCTTTTCTCCACTCTGCCCCTTTGTTAGGAGAAATGCAGGGAGACTCTGTCATCCTGTTCTTTTTTCTGCTTACTTTGTTTAGTGTTATCATTATTAGTTTAGTAGTGTTATTATGATAGTCACCAGCCTGGTTCTCTTTTGCTGAGTTGTTTGAGAGGCCACGATAATGAAAAAGAATAATGGCTGGTGTCTGACAGTCCACAAGATGTTCCCCCTTACTACAAACATCTTTTTAACTCAGAGAACAGGCTCAACGTCATCCCTCCATCTGCCAGTGAGAGTGCATAATGGGGGTTAAATGTACCCTGTAAGTTTGTAAAGAACTGTTGACCATGTTTCTGAGTAAGACTCTATTAAAGTATGAACATAAGATAGAACAGGTGCTTTCCTTTGCTTCTAGAGGCTGTATTCTTTGAACCATGAGTCTGTTAAGCTGCAATGATTGCGAAGGGCAAATCTTGCAGTGTTCTTAAAGGCTCTAACTTTAGTTGTACAGGAGTATTCAGCGGTGAAGTTTGTGTAGTCTCAGAAGTTTTAAAATATTATGTCATCAGAATTCTCCGTATAGACATTATTCATTTGTAGGTATAGAGAATGTCTACAGACATTCTCCTATGCCCCTTTGTCGTTCCCCCCCCTCCACCATGCAATAATGTAGTTCTGTAATCTGTTCACAAGTTACCGTATTTGACCTAGCCAGTAACTTAAAATACTGTATGGAAAACTTTTTAAATGAATTTTGAAAAGTCCTAGTTTGTGGCTTAGTCTTGAAGTTCTATTCAAACATTTCTGTTCAGGTGGACTACTGTATTCTCTATGTGTTTAATCTATGTATTTAGCTAACTTGTATAGCTTTGACTAACTTTTGTGGTTAAAAAGCGAAACTTGCTTTGCATATCCTTGGATACAGTTACTGGAGTCTTTTCTTTTTTTCATAATTTCTTGTTTTGTTTTGTTTCTCTGTGTAGACCTGGCTGTCCTGGAACTTTCTCTGCCTCCCAAGTTCTGGGATTAAAGGTGTGTGCCACCACTGCCTGTCGCCAATTACTAGAGTCTCAAATATAAAAATTCAACACTGAAATTGATTTATTCTTGGTACTAAAATTTTATGTAAATAGTAACTTTTTTCTAAAAGTTGTAACAAGTTAATATTTTGCTCTTTTTGAATATATACGTCTCTGAATATACTTCAACTCTCAATGTAGACCAGACTGGCCTCAAACTTCTTGCCTCTGCCTCTTGAGTGCTGGGATTAAAGGCCTGTGCCACAGTGCCAGTCTTGTTTTGCCATGGCTGTCAGGTCCCCTGGAATTGGAGTTATGGACGGTTGTGAGCTGCCATTGGATACTGTGAATTGAACCTGGGTCCTATGGAAGAGCAGCCAGAGCTCTTAACCACTAAATCACCTCTTCAGCCGCTTTTTTTTTTTTTTAATTGGATACAGGGTATCACTATCTAGCCCTGGCTTTTCTGGAATTTAGAGAGCTGCCTGCATCTGCCTCCTCATTGGTGGGATTAAGGGTTTACACCACCAAACACAGACAGTGTACAATTTAAATTGTATAAGCCTCTGTTTCTGGTTTTGTTTCTGACTAAAGAAGTGAGTACAAAGAAAATGGTACCCTTCTGAACTTATGGAGGGTACCATTTACATTTTTAATAGTTCTTTTTTTTTTTTTTTTTTTTTGATTTTTCGAGACAGGATTTCTCCGTAGCTTTTGGTTCCTGTCCTGGAACTAGCTCTTGTAGACCAGGCTGGCCTCGAACTCCCAGAGATCCGCCTGCCTCTGCCTCCCAAGTGCTGGGATTAAAGGCGTGCGCCACCACCGCCCGGCTTTTTAATAGTTCTTTACATACAGAAACAGGTATGATAGTAAAACTTGGAGTGTCTATATTTTGATTTTTAAGAATGTAAAAGTTGTTTACTGTGACTGATTTTTGTTTAATCTAGAGCTGGTTGAAATTCTAGATTCCACAAACTTTAAAAAAGTAAATTAGCATGGGCCTGGAGAGATGTTTCAGTGGTTAAGAGCACTGGCTGGTCTTTCAGAGGACCTGGGTTCAATTCTCAGCACCCACATGGCAGCTTACAAACTGCCTGTAACTACCTCCAAGGGGGTCTGACCCTCACACAGACATGCATATATGCAAAATATCAATAAAGTAAAAAAAAAAAAAGTAAATTTGCTAGCCTGGTCTACAGAGCAAGTTCCAGGACAGCCAGGGCTACACAGGGAAACTGTCTCTGGGAAGACAAACAGACAAAAAACAAGTTAGGCCCGGCAGTGATGGTGCACACCTTTGAACCCAGCACTCAGGAGGCAGAGGCAGGTGGCTCTCTGTGAGTTCTAGGCTAGCCTGGTCTACAAGAGTTAGTTCCAGGACAGACTCCAAAGCCCAAAGCTACAGAGAAACCCTGTCTAGAAAAAAACAAAAAAAAAAGGCAATTAGATCCAGTGAATTGGTAAACTGTAAACTGAAGTATTATAGAATAGATAAGTATTTAAACCCAAATTTTTTTGTTTGTTTTGTTTTTGTTTTCAAGACAGGGTTCTCTGTGTAATAGCACAAGCTGTTCTGGGACTGTCTGTGTAGACTAGGTTGACCTCAAACTCAACAAGATTCATCTTCTTCTGCCTTCTGAGTGCTGGGATTGCTGGGAATTTCTAAGTTTAGGCACTAATGCAGAATTAAGAGGACCCCTAGGTACATTGTGAAACTGGCAGGTTGCTTCATTCCAGTGACATGGTGTAGTTTTATGTTTTGTCATGAAATGGGAAGGAATAAAAACCTTTTTATATTTTTGTTTTCATACTTTTATGTTTGTATTTCAGTATTTGCATTTGATCCATTAAAAATTGTATTCAGGCCATTCAAGGTGGCCCATTCTTTTAATCCCTGCATTGGGAGGCAGAAGCAGTCAGAAAGTTTGAGGCCACCCTGGTCTACAAAGTGAATTCCAGGACAGCCAGGGCTGTTACACAGAGAAACCATGTCTTTACCCCCCCCCCCCCCAATTGAGTTTGGTATAAGTTGTGCAAAACTTTGAAATATAATGTTTAGTTATTTTTATTATTTTGAGATCTCACTACGTAGCTGTGGCAGTCCTATGTAGAACAGGCTGGCTTCAAAGAGATCTTTTCTCTGCTTTGTGCCATTTGAAACATCATTTTGTTCTACCCTTTCTCCTCTAAAAGATAATGAAAGCTATTTGTAAACTTTTTTTTTTTTTTTAGTTTTTCGAGACAAATTGGCCACAGAATTTAATAGGTAAATTTTTTTATTATTATTTTTATTTACTTTTTAAATTTTTTATTTTTTGGATTTTTCGAGACAGGGTTTCTCCGTAGCTTTTGGTTTCTGTCCTGGAACTAGCTCTTGTAGACCAGGCTGGCCTTGAACTCACAGAGATCCGCCTGCCTCTGCCTCCCGAGTGCTGGGATTACAGGCGTGAGCCACCACTGCCCGGCAATAGGTAAATTTTTGAATAATTGAAGAACTGATTTCTGCTGATTTTTTTCGAGCAATGATGAAGGTAATTTCCACCCCCATCCCCCTTCATTTTTGAGACAGGGCTTCTCTGTGTAACTCTGGCTATCCTGGAACTTGCTCTGTAGACCAGCCTGGCCAGGTTGGCTTTTTACTTCACCTGATGAGGGTTGACTTTTTTTTCTCCTCCTTTTCCTTTATTGCTCATTGAACATTTTGTCACTGCTTGGAAATCACTTAAGAGCACTTAAGGAGGCAGTGGTGCACTCCTTTAATCCCAGCTGTGAGCTCGAGACCAGCCTAGTCTACAGAGCAAGTTCCAGGACAGCCTGGACTGTTATACAGAGAAACCCGTTCTTGGAAAAAACAAAAACAACAACAACAACAACAAAAAAAAAACCGCAAAGGTGAGCACTTGAATTAAGAACACACTCTGTAAAGATGGGTGATAGTTTTAGGACCTAGCACAATTAAGTAGGGTAAAGATTCCTCCTGTAGCCTTGCTTGCTGTATGAGTAACTGGATTGACTTTGGGTTATGCCCCAACCCAGTTGCTTCAAAGGCACCAAGGAGATATAAAGTATACTTATGTTGACCACTAGGTTAATGTAGAGAACTGGTAAGGATGATTATTTTGCTACAGTTTTCCTGCCTCTGTCTCCCCAGTGTTGGGATTACAGAAGCAAGTCACAATTTTTTTTAAATGTCTGTTTTATTTTTCTAGGGTGGCATTGTGTAAGTTACTTACCATCCTATTTAGAATACTTGTATGGAATAAAAATTTTTTTCCTAGCTCAGACCTTAGGATTATATTTTAATTTTGTTTTTTAGTTAGGAAATGTGTGTATTAGAGTTGTTTTGGAATCAGATAGGTTAAACAGCTCCTTGGTTTAATGAGGTATTGCTGATTGTGGTGCAGTATAGTAGAATACTGTGTCCTGTACCTTAAATTTCTCAAGCCCATGTAAATTTACTGATAAGACCTCAAGAAGGTTGTTTGGTTGACAGTAAGATAGTAAATAACATTTTTTTTTAAGTTGTAAGTCCTGTGTGTTATAATATGGGTACCTTTTCCCAGTAGGAGCTTGTGTTTTATTGCTTAAGTAGAGACTGTATTAGCATGCCCAGTGAATTGATACTAGGGAGGGTGAAGAGGATTTCTGCCTTTGATGCTTTTGGACATTTTATTTTATACCTTCTTTAGTCTATTCATTGAAGAGAGTAATTTGAAACACTTGAAAATCAATGCAGCATGGCAGTTGGGACACACTTTTTTAATCTCAGCACTCAGGCAAGAACATCTCAGTCTAGGTCAGCTGGTCTACAGAGTGACTTCCAGGACTGCCAGGGCTACATAGTGAAACCGTGTCTCGAACCTCCTCCCCCCAAAAAAAAGAAATAAAGAAAAAATCAATGCATAATGATATTTGTAGACATTAAGTGGTTAAAGAAAGGGAAGAAGTGTAGGAAGAATGTTGCCTGATACAAGTGGGAGTATAAATTTCCAAAACAGTTCAGAAGTTGAGTCAGGATGTGGTGGTGCCGGCCTTTAATCCCAGCACTCAGGAGGCAGAGGCAGGTGGATCTCTGTGAGTTCAAGGCCAGTCTGGTCTACAAGAGTTAGTTCGAGGACAGCTAGAGCTGTTAGAGAAACCCTGTTTCGAAAAACCAAAAAAAAAAAAAAAAGTCATTCTGCCAGTTTATAATACCCAACAATTAATTTATGGAAAACAGAAAATAATTATTTTGTGGTTTTCAGATTCTTTTCTCTTGAGAAGGGGTCTTGCTGTGCTTCCTAGGTGGTCTGGAAACTCTAGTATTCACCTGACTCTGGAGTTCATCCTCCTTAGTAGCTAGGGCTGCAGGTATGCTGCGTTATACCTAACTTGAAGTTAATTTTGACTGTGATAAACATTAGTGAAATTAATGAATAAGTGAAATAACTTATGCTAAAGATTAAGACAAATTAAAACATTAAATTTTGTGCTCACTTTGGCAGCACATATACTAAAATTGGAACAATACAGAAAAGACCAGCATGGCCCCTCCACAAAGAAAGGATGGCATGAAAATTTGTGGTTTTACATATTTTAGAAAATTTTGAGTTGGGTGTGTTCATTTGTCCACATCCATGATTCTAGCGCTGAGGAGGCGATGGCAGGGACAATTGAGAATTTGAGACCAGACTGGTCTATGATGTAGGAAGGCCCTGTTTTAAAACAGAATTGAAGAAATAAAGCCAAAAAATCAAAATTAACAATATTGATTTTTTTTTGCAAATATTGCAAATCAATATGTTTTCATATTATAGTTAGTAGTTTCCTTTTGAAATTTTGATACAGATTTACTGCTGCTCATTTCTTGAAGAGTTTAAAATGGGGCTTTCAAGATAGCTGAGTGGGTAAAAGTACTTGCTTTTGCAATCCTGTAGACCAGCGTTCAATCAGAATCCATGTAAAGGTTAAAAAGGAGAACCATCTCTATAAAGTTGTTCTCTGACCACCACATGCATGATATAATAAGTATGAACATAAACACACAATGGGAGCCAAGAGAATAAATATTAATTGATTAATTAAGCCTCTTAGCAATTTGGAATTTTTTTAATTTTAGATTTATTTTGTCTGAATATTTAACTTGAATGCATGTATGTATGTATGTGCCTGGTGCCTTCAGAGATTAGAAGAGGGTGTGGATCCCTTGAGATTGGAGCTGTCATGTGGGTACTGGGACCTGAACCCAGGTTTTCTGTAAAGCAGTAAGTACTCTTAGCCAAGCCGGGCGGTGGTGGTGCACGCCTTTAATCCCAGCACTTGGGAGGCAGAGGCAGGCGGATCTCTGTGAGTTCGAGACCAGCCTGATCTACAAGAGCTAGTTCCAGGACAGGCTCCAAAACCACAGAGAAACCCTGTCTCGAAAAACCAAAAAAAAAAAAGTACTCTTAGCCATTACTCTTAACCATTGAGCCATTTCTCCAGCCCTACAGATAAAATTTGTGTTTAAATTTAGATTCTTTTTAAGATAAATGCCTCAAAAAACAGTTTGCAATTTTGTTGAGAAAAATCTGAGATTAACATGGTCTACATAACTAGTTCTAAGCTACCCAAGGCTGCTTTTGTAGTGAGAGCCTGTCTCAGAAAAGAAAAAAGCCATCACCAACAAAAACATAATGAACAAAAAGTCCTAGCATTGGCAGATAGAGAAAGGTGACTCTGAATTTGAGACCATCCTGCTGTATAGAGCTAGTTCCAAGACAGCCAGAGCTACATAGTGAGACCCTGTCTCTTAGGGGGAAAAGGAGAATTGATTAAATGGAGTTAGACTAGAAGTTGAGAATTCCATGGTTTTGTTAAATAACCTTGGGCCAATGACCTGACTTATGGATCATCTTTTTTTATCCATAGCACCTACTATTATAGTTTGTAGTGAGAAATAAGTGAGAATTCACTGTAAAATGCTTTAGGAAAGCTGTATGTGTGGGGTGTTTACCTATAATCCCAGAACTCTAGGAGGATGAGACTAATTATTTCCAGTTAAGAGTTTAGCCTAGGCCGGGCGGTGGTGGCACACGCCTTTAATCCCAGGCAGAGGCAGCAGATCTCGATCTCTGTGAGTTCGAGACCAGCCTGGTCTACAAGAGCTAGTTCCAGGACAGCCTCCAAAACCTGTCTAAAAGAACCAAAGCAAAACAAAAAGATTAGCCTAGGCTACAAAGTAATAAAGTTTCTGGCTATCTAGGGCTATATAAAATGACTCTGGGACAAAATAAAACTAAACAAGACAGCACTTGATGTTGCACAAATGTGCACATTATGTTAACTAGTTGTGTCAACTCCTATAGGAAATTAATGGTAGGTCTTTCCCCCTCAACACACACAGGTTTTCTCTATCCAGTTTCTACCTCTCAAGTGCTGGGATCAAAGGCAGGTGTCACTACCTCACAACTAGTGGTAGGTTTTTATTTTAATGGACATCCAGATAAAATGGGCAAAGACAAGGACTTACTTGATCACTATCTCTCTAAACCCTGTCCCAAAAAGCAAACCCCACTTGCTCTTTCTTTCTTTCTTTCTTTCTTTCTTTCTTTCTTTCTTTCTTTCTTTCATAGTCCAGTAGGTCAGGTTCCCTTCAAATCTTTTCTGAATCTCCTACCTGCTTGGTGTTCTGAGGTATACATACATACATGAATGAGAGTCTTATACTATAACTCAGTTGGCTTCAAACTGACAGTCCTACCTGAACTTTCTGTGTACTTGGATTACAGATCTGAGCCATTAACACCTAGTTTAAGGATTAAGAACTATGTTTATACCTAAAACCAGAAACCTTGGTCACAGTGCAAAATTATCATTGTGTATGTGCTTGCATGTTCCTGTATATGTGGATTTGAGGTGTCTGTTGTAGTTACTCCCCACCTTATATTTTGAGACAGACTCTCACTGAATCTGAAGCTCATTCATTGTTTAAGGTAGACATCTGAGCAACAGGCTCAGAGATTCTCCTCTTTCTACTTCCCTCAGAATTGGGGGATTACAGTGTCACTGCTTGGCTTTTACAGGGCTCTTAAGGGCCCAAATTATGCTTGAGTGGCAAGCACTTCACTGACTGAGCCATCTCCTTCCTTACCTGGATTGATAGTGAACTCTGGTATTTCTTCTCTTTTGCTTTAGCCACCCACTATTTGGGACTAACATTGCCTATAGAAGTTTAATTTTTACAGTATAGTCATTTAAATGGGTGCAAGATATTAAAATGAAAAAACTCGTGAAGAAAACAGTAAGAGAAGTGAGATTTAAAGGATTCTAGCTCTAGTAAGGGTGGTCTTTATTACAGAAGATGGAAAAAAGTGAGAAGGTTTGGAAGTTCAGTGGCTGAGGCATAACTTGGTTTTGTTTCCAGTATAAGTAGCCAGAGGGAGAAATCTAAGATTATTCCCAAATTTTAAGTTAGGGAAGGCAGGTAGGTAATTTACTAAGACTATATAGGAAGAGAAGTGTGTATGTGTATACGAATGAATGAATATGAATATAAGAATGTTATAACTTAACAGCATATAGCAGAACCCATAGCCACAGTGATAACCGTAGCATCAGCAGCCTTTCCTCAGTATGATGGGGAGGTGTTAGGTTCCTTATGTGCTTTTTATCCTTTTGTCCTCAGTGTCACTTCACCTGGGAATAAAGTTAGGCCCATTGTTGTTAGATCCTGCAGCAGGGCTGGGACTCACATAAAGTCTCCCAATTCTGTCCTGGCCCTATGAGGTGATGGAGCCTTAACCAGTTTCAGGTTTTTGAGACAAGGTTTCACTCTGTAGCCTAGGCCGGCCTGAAATTCACTATGTAACCAAGCACGCCTGGCATATGTAATGTTCTATCTTAGCCTCCTGAGTGCTAGGATTATAGGCATTGAGACATGATACTGAATTTAGGTTTTTTTTTTTTTTTTTTTTTTTTTTTTTTTTTTTTTGAGACAGGGTTTTTCTGTGTAGCTTTGGAACCTGTCCTAGAACTAGCTCTGTAGACCAGGCTGGCTGGCCTTGAGCTCACAGAGATCCACATGCATCTGCCTTCTGCCTTCTGTGATTAAAGGTGTACACAACCTCCACCCGGCTTTTTTTTTTTTTTTAAGGACTAGAAAGAGTGGTTAAGAGCACCTCCTTCCTGCCCTTCCACAGGACTACATTCAGTTCCTAGCACCCAAGTTAGGTAACGCACAGCCACTTGTAATTTTATCTCCAGGAAATCTGATGCTCTCTTTTGGTCTCTGAGGGAACACATATAAATAATGTAAAATTTAGAAAATGAAGTTTTTGGCTGGTGGTGGTGGTGCACGCCTTTAATCCTGGCACTCGGGAGGCTATGTTAGATCTGGCGTTTGAGGCCAGTCTTGTTTTCTAGAGCTAGTTCCAGGACAGGCTCAAACTATAGAGAAACATTGTCTCGAAAAACAAAAACAAACAAAAAATAAATAAATTAAAAAAAAATAAAGTTTTTACAAAATATTTTTATTAGTTTGTGTGTTGGTGTGCAGTGTGTGTGTGTGTTTGAAGGTCAGAGGACAGCTTAAAGGACTCAGTTCTGTTTATGTGGGTTCTGGGGCATGAGCTTAGATTGCCATTCTTCAATAAGCTGTCCATCTGGTGTAGAACACCTTTTAATGATTATTAATGCTAACTTTTCAGCAACTCATTTGGTAGATATTGTACCAACATTCACCCCCCTTTCACTTGGTCTTATTTTTGGCATAGCGCTTAAGTTTTTTAACCTGTTTGTTTAACCAAAATTAGTTCTTTTTTTTTTTTTTTTTTTGGTTTCTCTGTGGCTTTGGAGCCTGACCTGGAACTAGCTCTTGTAGACCAGGCTGGTCTCGAACTCACAGAGATCCGCCTGCCTCTGCCTCCCAAGTGCTGGGATTAAAGGCGTGCGCCACCACCGCCCGGCGAAAATTAGTTCTTTTTAAGAAAATGCATAATTAGTATATTAAAAAACCACAGTACAAAAATTAAACATGTAGTTTTCTATGGAGTGTAGATAAGATTATTTTTTTTAAAGATTTATTTATTATGTATACAACATTCCTTCCATGTATGCTTATGTGCCAGAAGAGGGCACCAGATCTCATTATAAATGGCTGTGAGCCACCGTATGGTTGCTGGGAATTGAACTCAGGACCTCTGGAAGACCAGTCAGTGCTCTTAACCTCTGAGCCATCTCTCTAGCCCCCGATAAGATTAATTTATACTTAGCAAAAATCAGACTGTCTTATGTACTTCTGATTTGGGTTGTGTAAAACTTAACCTTTATCTTTTCTATTTGCTTTTAGATTTTGGTTCGCTGTTTGACCTGGAACATGATTTACCAGATGAATTAATCAACTCGACGGAATTGGGACTCACCAATGGTGGTGATATTAGTCAGCTCCAGACAAGTCTTGGCATAGTACAAGATGCAGCCTCTAAACATAAACAGTTGTCAGAATTGCTACGGTCTGGTAGTTCCCCTAACCTCAATATGGGGGTTGGTGGGCCAGCCCAAGTTATGGCCAGCCAGGCCCAACAGAACAGCCCTGGATTAGGTTTGATAAATAGCATGGTCAAAAGTCCGATGGCACAGACAGGCTTGACTTCTCCTAACATGGGGATGGGCAGTAGTGGACCAAATCAGGGTCCTACACAGTCTACCACAGGTATGATGAACAGTCCGGTGAATCAGCCTGCCATGGGAATGAGCACAGGGATGAATGCTGGCATGAATCCTGGAATGTTGGCTGCAGGAAATGGACAAGGGATAATACCCAATCAAGTCATGAATGGTTCAATTGGAGCAGGACGGGGACGGCCGAATATGCAATACCCCAACCCAGGCATGGGCAATGCTGGCAGTTTATTGACTGAACCACTACAGCAGGGCTCTCCTCAGATGGGAGGACAAGCAGGATTGAGAGGCCCCCAGCCTCTTAAGGTGAGTTCTGTTTTTGTTTATTTAAGAAGTACCCATTTGGCTGTTTCAGTGATGCAGGAAGTGCTTGAAGTTATTCATTTATTCTTGTGTTTATGTGCCAAAGATCTAATGTGTTGGTATAAGTCTTAAGAAGTTCTTTTACGGGGCTGGAGAGATGGCTCAGTGGTTAAGAGCATTGCCTGCTCTTCCAAAGGTCCTGAGTTCAATTCCCAGCAACCACATGGTGGCTCACAACCATCTGTAATGAGGTCTGGTGCCCTCTTCTGGCCTGGAGACATACACGCAAACAGAATATTGTATACATAATAAATAAATATTAAAAAAAAAAGTTCTTTTACTAAATTTATAGAAAATACTTTGTATTATGTTTGATTGGTATCCTGTATCTTCATGATTATTCCAAAATAATTACCTATAATTTCATATCTTTTTGTCCTAAATATTATAGTATTTTCAACTCATTTTAGGATTCATATTATCCTTATAAAAGTACAATTTTAAGATAGTAGATATTAACACTGTTTAGGTAGAAAAATTATTTGTTCTACTTTTTAGAAGCCCATGTATGCCTGTGTATGTCTGCATGTGTTTATTAAGAATAGATCTTGGGCTATTATTGTGTGAACTCTGGAGTTCAGTTCCTAGCACACAGCCAGGCGGTGGTGGCGCACGCCTTTAATCCCAGCACTCAGGAGGCAGAGGCAGGCGGATCTCTGTGAGTTCGAGACCAGCCTGGTCTACAAGAGCTAGTTCCAGGACGGGCACCAAAACCACAGAGAAACCCTGTCTCGAAAATCCAAAAAAAAAACAACAACAAAAAAACAGTTCCTAGCAGGCTCACAACTGCCTGTAACTCCAGTTTTTTTTTTTTTGGAATCCAACTCTTTTTGGTTACTGTTGGTATAAAAAAAAAGTAGAATATGAAGTCTTGTTATACACTTTGGTTGGCTGGAACTCACAATGTAGACCAGGCTGACCTCAGTGGCTCTCCTGCCTCTGCCTCTTATGACCCACCATCTATGATTTAATCAGCTTCCCTGTTTCCCATCTTAAAGTTTTTATTCACTTTAGCCTAACATTTAGGAGGATGGGAAGGGTGAGTGAGGGTAGGTATCTTTCACTTTAAACATTATTCATAGCTGATGATATTGAGGATTTAAATAAAGGGTGGGGGGAGAAAACCTATGGAAGTGTAACTAGCATTCTAGGTAGTTTAATAACCAGATGTTGGTCTTGTATGAGTTTTTTGTTGTTTTGAGATAGTGCATCTTTGACTGACCTAGAATTCACTACATAGACCAGACAGGTATTGAACTGAGATCTCCCTGCCTCTGTAATGCTGTGGTTAAGAGCATAGGTCACTGTACCCAGCTGTTTTGTGCCTTTTTATTGTTGCTTGTGACCCATTGAGTTTAGTTAGAATTGCATGCATGAGCATGGTATTGCTTACTGGAGCATGGGCTGCTGTCCCATGCTTATAACACTGTAGTAAATGAATTTTCCTTCCCTAGCAACCATTAACTACCATTAATAAATTTCTCCCCATCCATGATGAAATGCTAATGGGCTCTATCTTGTACAGGTCCTTCCTACCTCTTTTAAAAATAATGTGGGTGTGCATTGTATGCTACAGCAAGTGTATGGAGATCCCAATAACTGTGGAATTTTATTCTCTTCTTTTCACTTTTTTTTTAATATTTTATTATTTATTATGTATACAATATTCTCTTTGTGTGTATGCCTGCAAGCCAGAAGACTCCATTACAGACGGTTGTGAGCCACCATGTGGTTGCCGGGAATTGAACTCAGGACCTTTGGAAGAGCAGGCAACGCTCTTAACCTCTGAGCCATCTCTCCAGCCCTCTTCTTTTCACTTTTAATGGATTCTAATTGAACTCTGGTCCTCAGAAGTGCGGGCATACACTGAACCATTTTTACTGATTCTTGTGCAGATCTTATTCAAGTAATCACATTTGCTGTGAGTTCTTTATTCTAACAGTCCTATTGTGTCTGGCATTTTGCAGTGGTCCTCCTTCATGTTCCTTGAGTCTGGGGGTGATATTAATTATCGCATTTGTCACTACTGAACACTCAACAATGACTTATTCTAAGCACCTTGACCTGTTGAGATTAATGTGACTCTGCATTAACCATTGTTCAGTGCAGAAAGAAACTTCTCTGACCAAAAATCAAGGCTTACAGTAGCACTAGTGTATAGGTATAAACAAAAATACTAAGAAGGTTCTTTGATACCATATTCATTTAGTTAGCAAATAGCTATGGGCTGCTATAGGTGTCTACAGTATGAGGCATGAATTTCCTCCTCTGCAGCAGACCTGAAATCCAGCCAGAAATCTGTGGTTTACCTTCCTAAATAGTAAGGATACTGTTGTAGCATTGGGACTGTCTTACCTGGAAGGTTTGTGTTATAACTTGCAAGGTGCATAGCTTGGTAAAATCGTTGATGACTTTCCTTACTAGCAGCTCCCTGCATTAACCTTCAGGCACTATGAAAGCTAGTCAGCAGGGAGGAAACTTCCAGTTTGATTTCTCCATGTTCTGCAACCAAAATGTGATTTTCACTAGTAGTGCCCTACCATCTAGTTCAGGTGGGCAATCAAAAGCATTGGAAAAAGTCTGTATTGGTGGCTTCTGAAGCATCTTTGACCAGCAGCTCATGGGGAGATAGTTCTTATCTGGCACTGAGACTTTCATTTAGTAACCTATGGCTTTGGGAGCAGCATTGTTGATTTAGGCAGACTGACTACTTCTGTTTTAAAATTTTTTCTTGGCAGAGTGGTGGTAGACACCTTTAATCCCATCACTTGAGAGAGACAGAGGCAGTTGGATTTCTGTGAGTTCCAAGTCAGCTGGGAATGTACTGTGAAACCATGATTCCAAAAAATGAAATCATTCTTTTCCTTCTTCACACTTAGCAACTGTATTTTTAATGTTTTTATGTGTTTTCATGTTTGTGTGTAAGGTTGGGCACAGTTATGTGTGGAGGACAGTGTTCAAGTTTCCCTTACTATGTCACTTTCTTTGAGAAGAGGGATTTTTTTTTCCCATTCTGCTTGGATTTCAAGTTTTTGTGGATTCTCCTGTTTCTGCCTCCCATTTCCCATAGGTGTGCTGGGAATATAGACGGTTGTATCACTGCATCAGGCTTTTATAGGAGTTCTGTAGAGCTGAACACAGGTTATGAGATTTGCATGTCAATCGTTTTTACTCACTGGACCTTCTCTTTAGTCCTAAGTGATATTACACACACACATATTTTGTTTGACTATTTATTTAGGTTTTTTTGAGACAAGGTTTCTCTATGTAGCTTTGGAGTCTGTCCTGGAACTCCCTCTGTAGACCAGGCTGGCCTTGAACTCACAGAGATCCCCCTGCCTCTACCTCCCAAGTGCTGGGATCAAAAGTGTGCACCTCACTGCCGAATATTTTTATTATTATTATTTTTTGAGACATGATTTCTCTGAGTATCTCTGGCTGTCCTAGAGCTCCAGACCCATCATCCCCCCCCCCCCCGCGCACCTCCCAAGTGCTGGGATTAAAGTTGTGCATCACCACTGCCCAATTTTAAGCTATATATATACTTTTTATTAGTGAAGGCTGGAAGTCAGAGGCATTGGATTCCCCCTTGCAGCTGGCATTTTAGGCAGTTGTGAGCCTCCTGATAGGAACCAAACTTAGGTCCTCTAAATACTGAGACGTTTCCCCTTTACATTTACAGATTATATCCTCCTTGATTCAGGAATTGAATACATGGCAGTGAACAAAACACAAATCACTGCTCTCTCATGGAGCCCCCCCCCCCCCCCCCCCCCCGACAAGGTATCTCTGTGTAGCTTTAGCTGTCCTGGAACTCTCCTCTGTAGACCAGGCTGGCCTCAAACTCACAGATCCACATGCCTCTGCCTCTTTAATGCTGTGATTAAAGGCTTGCATAATTGCCTGGCAAGAAATAAATCTTAAGCTGAGCATGGTGTTGCATACTTTTGATCCCAGGGCACAACCAGATGGATCAATCTCTGAATTAAAATCTAGCCTGGTCTACCATAGAGAGTTCAAGGACAGTCAGAGCTACATAGTGAGATGCTATCTCAAAATATGGGGTTGTAGTGGGATGAATCTTGCCAAATTTAGGATGTAGTTTCAGAGTTTAGTGTAGAATGTGTGCTTAGTATGAACAAGACCCTGGGATTGATCACAGCACCCCACAAATACTTCTGAGTTTTAACCATTCAAGTGAGTGTGTGTTTTAGGGATATAATTCAGTTTCCCAAAACAGGAGTGATAATATAACTTTTGGAGTTTACTCTGTGCATCAATTGGTGGATAGCTTTTTTTTGTATGTAATGTTAGAGTTTTTGCTGTTTAAGATAGGCTCTCAATATAGCAGGTTGACCTCCAGCTCCCTGTTTAATACTGATTTTCCTGCCACCACTTCCCTGAATGCTGAGATTACAGGCATGTACCCCACATGGGGTCCAGAGTGGTCAAACCCAGGGATTTGCATGGCAAGCAAGAACTATATCAAATGAATATCTCTAGTACCAAGAGTTCTTGATGTTTAAGATTTTTAGGTTAAGAGAGTGTTTTAGAGTAGAGAGATGATGGCTCACCAGTTAAGAACTTGTACTGTTCTTACAGAAGACCTGAACTTGGTTTCCAGCACCTGTGATGGATGAGTGTCAAACTCAAGAGTTTATCAAATTCAGTCCCCTTGTTCCAGCCTCCTGAGATTACAAGCTTGAGCTTGCCTGGTAGAGTGCTTTTGTTGTTTTCGTGTGCATGTGTGCTTGGTGCCATTAGAAACCAGAAAAATATTCCCTGGAACTGGAGTTATATAAAGTTGTGAACTACTGTGTAGATTCTTCTTGGGATATGGATCATTTGTAAGAACAAATACTCTTAACTGCTTAAGCCATCTTTACAGCCCTCTTGTTTTGTTTTGTAATATATGTGAGTATCCATATTACTACATTCCTAACTTTCTGCAGCAACTTAAGTATTAATAGGTATTTAATATGTGTAAGGCTGATTTTTAGCAAAGGAATAATGATGCTCCAGAGGCTTTTGTGGGGCGGGGTTTCTTTTGCTTGTAACTTCCTGGTTGTTGTATGGCATAACTTTCCCTGGGGAGATGAAACCCACAGGAGGTCTGCTTAACCAGGTAGGTAATCACTGACCAAAGTGTAGATATCACCAGAGGCCAATTTGGTGTGAACCAGTAAGCTTTGTTGGGATTGCTTATAGGAATGTGGGTGAAGGGTTGCTTACAGAAGAAATGACTCAAAGACCACTGCATCATCAAAGCTCACCCCAGGGTGGGTAACAACAGTTCACAAAGCTGTGAACCTGTACTGCCTGAGGGGAGTTCAACAGGTTGGAGAGTGTTCTTTCCAATTGGCTCAGTTGGTCTAAACTTCCAGGCAACTTGGTTGGTTTCTGCAGCTGGTCTGTCATCCTAGTCTTTGTAGCTTTTTCTCCTGAGAGTTGTCTTTGCAGCTCAGCTTGTGTTGGGGGGCCGGGAACTCTTACCATTTATAGCTTACTCTGGCAAATAGGGATCTAGTGAATCTGGTCAGTTTCAGGGACGTCTTGAAGCTATTTTCGAGTTTATAGCTTTTTATTTGAGAACCTCCCTGCAGTATAGAATGTTTAAGTCTGGGAGCACAACATTAGTCCTTTCTCTGTCTTTTCAGGTTAGGTATACCTGTATAACAATGAATAATTGGACAAGATGGGATAGCAGTGTAGCAGTTACAAATATAGCCCCATCTTATACTATTTGGTGGGGGAGAAAGAAAACTTCAAAGGGCCAGAAGGTATAATGATGGGAAGGTAGATAGAATTCTGAAAAAAAAAAAAAACCCCACCAGATTGTATTGAGATAATGAATAAGCATATTATAATTACTTAAAGACACTAAGGTAGGCTACAGATTTCTGTGTTTTTTTGGTGGACTTTTATTTTTTATTTTTTATTTATTTATTTTTTTTTGGTTTTTCGAGACAGGGTTTCTCTGGTTTTGGAGCCTGTCCTGGAACTAGCTCTTATAGACCAGGCTGGTCTCGAACTCACAGAGATCTGCCTGCCTCTGCCTCCCGAGTGCTGGGATTAAAGGCGTGCGCCACCACCGCCCGGCTTTGGTGGACTTTTATAAACATTTTGTTTCTTGTTTTTTTATTGTTCATTTAAAGTTCTGTGGTAAAATAGCTTTCCATGTCTCAATGAATATCCATTTTAATTAGGGACTCAATTGTGAATGAATTGTATCTCATTATAGGCATGGACATCATTAAAATTATTTTAGAATAAATATTAGTACTTTAAAACTTAAAAGCTAAGGACTGAAGGAATGACTCTTCCAGAAAACCCAGACACATTCGAAACATCTATATGTTGGCCAACCATCTCTCTAGTTGCAGGGATCTGATGCCCTCTTCTGGCCTTGAGAGACACTACATGCAAGTGATGCAAAGACGTATATGCAGTCAGAACACTCACACACATAAAATAAACACCTGTGGTGGTACATGATGTTTATGATTCAGCCCTTGCGGGAAGGTTGAAGCAGGAGGATTACTCTTCTAAGGCCAGCTTGTCTGCATAGTGAGAATGTGTTGAAAAGGGTGTAAGTGGTACAACTTAAAGGAAAAAAGCTAAAAATTGCATCTTTTTGATTTTTTTTTTTGTTGTTTGTAAGTTAATATCAGATAGTTGGCCTGACATGGAACTAGTAATTCTGCTTCTTCCTAAGGACTGGAATTACAGGCCTCACAGAAATAAGCCCGTTATGAAAATGTAGTTTTGGGGGTAGGTCTTTGAGAAAGATTATTTGGTAAAATGCTTGCCACACAAATATAGGGACTTACTAGTCACCAACACACATGTAAAAAGC
Source organism: Microtus oregoni (assembly GCF_018167655.1). NCBI lineage: Eukaryota > Metazoa > Chordata > Mammalia > Rodentia > Cricetidae > Microtus > Microtus oregoni. The sequence goes on from NW_024543081.1 coordinate 15,757,580, forward strand.
TGACTATGATGGCATGGGCTTTTAATCTCAACTATGAAGAGGTGATGACCAGGCTCCTTGGCCTAATCAGCGAGATACAAGTTTAGTGAGAAAGTTGCCTTTGAGATGTCTTAGTAGGCAAAGAAACTTTCCTTTACCTATTCAGGTAGTTTCTAACTTCTACACGTGCCCTGTGGTAATTATGTGCATGCAAGTGTGTGTGCATGTGCAAACGTTAATATACAAATAAGTAAACATAATTTTAAAAACTACGTAACATTTTCAGTTAAGTAGTAGGATGGCTCCGGGTAAACTGAACACATGGAAGATATCTTATTTTCAGAGCCTGGGCTCTCGGTGCTAAGGATGACCTTGCAGTTTCTGATCCTCCAGCCTCTAGCTAGTACTCAGTTTTTATTTTTTTTAATTAATTAATTTTTTTTATACCTAGGTCAGTGAAATGTACTTTGATAAAATACACTTTTTTATTCATTTTTAAATTTGTAAAGTCAGTTTTCTCCTTTTACTTTTTTGTTCTTTTTTTTTTTGGTTTTTCAAGATAGTTTCTCTGTGTGGCTTTGGAGCCTGTCCTGGAACTCACTCTGTAGACCAGGTTGGCCTCCAACTCAGAGATCTGTCTGCCTCCCGAGTGCTTGGATCTCCTTTCTCTTTTACAAGCGCAGGGGATCAAATTCAGGTTGGTAGACTTTTGCAGTAAGCATCTTTACCTGCTAAGCCATCTTGCTGAGCCCTTCAGTGTGTTTTCTTTATATAATCGGAGGATTTGTTTTAAAATGATTTTGTAATATAGAACATGAAGTATGGAAATGGCGATGTCTTAGTAATATGGAGAATGTTTTTAATTTTACGTAGATGGGAATGATGAACAATCCCAGTCCTTATGGTTCACCATATGCTCAGAATTCTGGACAGCAGATTGGAGCGAGTGGCCTTGGTCTCCCAATTCAGACAAAGACTGTACTACCAAATAACTTACCATCTCCATTTGCAATGGACAAAAAGGCAGTTCCTGGTGGGGGAATGCCCAACATGGTGAGTACGAATTTTCTTTTAGACTGTTTCTTCCTTTGTTTCTTTTTTGTTTTTGTTTTGTAGACCAGGCTGACATTGAACTCACAGAGATTGCCTGCCCCTGCCTCTCAAGTACTGGGATTAAATTTGTGTGTCATCTCCACCTGGCTCTTTGTTTTTAACATTTATTTGTATGCAGGTTGGGTATGTACACACATGCCATGATGGACATGCGAATGTTAGAAATTAGTTTACAGGAGTTGGTTTTCTCTTAACATGCATCTTGAACTGTAATCAGGTTATTACCTGGAGCCCTTTTGTGAACATTAGAGTGGCATTTAACACAGTGGTATTATATATACTTGGAGTCTGAGATACATGATGGGGTGAATTATATGAGGGAGCGCCTCATGCCTTAGAATAGAATTTTGCTTTGCAAAATTTCCACATGGAGTTTTATTTCCTGTGCGTATTGATAAAATGTGTGTATCCCTTCAGCAGGCCTTACTGATTACTGAAGGGTAGGAAACTAGAATCATTCTGCCTTGGAGAAAGACTCTTGCAAAGGCTTCTACTCTTAAGGATCAAGTATACTAATTTTATTTGCTTTAGTATAATAAAGTAATTTCTCTCAAATTAATCCTCTGTTGGGATGAAACCCATTGCACATTTGGCTACTGTTAAATTAATTGAGCAGCATTATAATGGACAATTTTCACCTGTCTTAAAATATCTACTAAGGAAGCTTTCTGTAAGTTTAAGCCAGCTGTGTCTACCCAGCAAGTTCCAGGCAAGCCAGGGCTAAGGTCTCTTAGGGGACGTGTAAGGTGTGGTACAGCACACTGTTAATCTCTGAAGGCAGAGGCAGACAGATGAATCTCTTGTGATTTGATTCCAAAAATTTCTAGTTGTGAATTTGAATTTAATAAAGAAATTTGTTTTTACCTTTTTTTTTTTTTGGTTTTTCGAGACAGGGTTTCTCTGTGGTTTTGGAGCCTGTCCTGGAACTAGCTCTGTAGACCAGGCTGGTCTCGAACTCACAGAGATCCGCCTGCCTCTGCCTCCCGAGTGCTGGGATTAAAGGCGTGCGCCACCACCGCCCGGCTTGTTTTTACCTTTTGATAACTTTTTTTTTTTTTGGAAAAGCTTCTTTCCATTGGAAGTATAAAAACAATTTTTTCTGGACATGGTGGCACATATCTTTAATTCCAGTTCTTGTGTTTGTTTTTTTTTTTCAGGATTTTTTTTTTAATGTGTATATGGATGTGTCCTGTTTTCATGGGAGTGCCCAAGTAATCTAGAAGAGGGTCTTGATTTTTTAGAACTGGAGTTAAAGGCGTTAGTGAGTTCTGGACATGTGACTATGAATTGAATTCGGTCTCTGGAAGAGCAAGCTTTAAAGCATCTCTCAAGCCCCTATGTGTTTTTTGAGACAGGGTCTGGTTATAGGCTGGCTTCAAACTTGCTGTATAGCAAAGACTGGCCTTGAATTCTGGATCTCACCCTGTGGGTTTCCAGTACCGAGAATGTGTAGTTTACCTGTTCTTCATATTTATTTAGTTCTCTGTTTCTTATACATACTTTGACTATTACTGAGAGTTGTTGTAATTATTTTTACTGCATCAAGCATTCTGATAATAGGGGTTATCATGTATTTATTGAATTGTTTCCATCCAAATTAAAAAATGAAGCCTGGCATAATTGAGAAGGGTTTAATTTGAAAATATCTAGTCCTTATTAAAAGATAGCACACAAATCTTTGTCATTTCTTTTAGGGTCAGCAGCCACCCTCATCGGTCCAGCAGCCAGGCCTGGTGACTTCAGTTGCCCCTGGGATGGGTTCTGGCGCCCACACAGCTGATCCAGAGAAGCGCAAGCTCATCCAGCAGCAGCTTGTTCTCCTTTTACACGCTCACAAGTGCCAGCGCCGGGAGCAGGCCAATGGGGAAGTGAGGCAGTGCAATCTTCCCCACTGTCGAACCATGAAAAATGTTTTAAACCACATGACACACTGTCAGTCAGGCAAGTCTTGTCAAGGTGAGTAGCCTTAGGGTGATGTCATTATGGTCATACATGTATTCTTTCATCAAATACATGAATTTGCTTCCCTTCCTTCATAAACAAATCAACTTCATATTCCAGGTGCATCCCAGACCAATAAAATCACAGCTTCTTGGTGTACATTTGCTTATTTATGCTTTTCCTGGCGATTAAACCCTGGACCATAAGCATGTTAGACAAGCACTCTATTGCTGAGCCATGTTTCTACCCCTGAATTTGCCAGAAGTTGCTGATTAGGCTGATCTAGGTATCAGCTAGGTTGTTCTGGGGATTCATTGTCATCAGCTCTCAAACATTAGGGTTAATATGATTGACAATTTGAGCACTAGAGGTCTGAACTCTGGTCTTCATGCTTGCACAGAAAGCCATTGACTCACTTTACAATTTGAACATTTGCCTGTTATAATACCTTTAAAAAGCTATTGTCTGGATGAAATACAATTAACCCAGTTTGGTGAAAGAATCTTGATTGTATTCTCTTGTGGAAATGATGAAGATAATTGGTGTGTAACAACAAAAAGATTTTAAGTGAGTAGGATATGATAGGATGGGAAATTGTAAAAGTTTTTTTTCCAATTAAATGTTTATTTACAAAGTCTCACATGACTTTTCTAAAGTAGCACAACATGTCTAAAATTCAGCGTCAAGGATATTGTTTCTAATTACACAATAAACCAAGGCAAGACATATTTCTTAAGGTTAATATTTAAGAGATATAATTGTCCTTAGGCAAAGACAGAACTAGCAGTGTTAGGGATAACTTACTAACCGAATACTTTGTCACGTTCTATTTTTAGTATTTTATGTGAATGATATCATTATTTATGGTTTTTTTCCTGTCTCTTGAAATATGGTTCTCCTTATTTTCTAGGTAGTCTCAATTTTTTTTTACTGATATTTATTGAGCTCTACATTTTTCTCTGCTCCCCTCCCTGCCTCTCCCCTCCCTCAATCAAACCTCCCCCAAGGTCCCCATGCTCCCAATTTACTCAGGAGATCTTGTCTTTTTATACTTTCTATTTGCCATGTAGATTAGATCTATGTCAGTCTCTCTTAGTGTCCTCATTGTTGTCTAAGTTCTCTGGGATTGTGGTTTGTAGGCTGGCTTTCTTTGCTTTATGTTTAAAAACCACCTATGAGTGAGTACATGTGATAATTGTCTTTCTGTGTCTGGGTTACCTCACTCAAAATAATGTTTTCTAGTTCCATCCATTTTCCTGCAAAATTCAAGCTGTCGTTTTTTTTCTGCTGTGTAGTACTTTTTTTTTTTTTTTTGTCGGGGAATTGAACCCCGGTCTCCCGCGTGACAGGCGGGGATACTAACCACTATACAAACGAGGATACTTTTTTTTTTTTAAACTTTTTTTTTTATTTATTTACTTAACTTTATTATGTTTGTTGGTGTGAAGGTGTCAGATCTCATGGAACTGCATTTTCAGACAGTTGTGAGCTGCCATGTGGGTGCTGGGAATCGAACCCGGGTCCTCTGGAAGAGCAGTCAGTGCTCTTAACCGCTGAGCCATCTCTCCAGCCCCTGCTGTGTAGTACTTAATTGTGTAAATGTACCACATTTTTCTTATCCATTCTTCGATCGAGGGGCATTTAGGTTGTTTCCGGGTTCTGGCTATGACAAACAAAGCTGCTATGAACTGCTATGAACACATATCCTTGTGGCACGATTGAGCGTCCTTTGGATATATACCCCAAAGTGGTGTTACTGGGTCTTGAGGAAGGTTGTTTCCTAATTTTCTGAGAAATCACCACACTGACATCCAAAGGGGTTCTACCAGCTTGCATTCCCACCAGTAATTCAGAAGTGTTCCCTGTGAAGCTTGTTTTCGTAAAAAGTTTCTATTCTGTGATATTTGGTAGTTGATTTGTTCTAGCATAGCACTGCTCGGGTAGTACTGTTGAAGGCTCTGTGTGGGCAAATACCTAACACAATACAGTTTTACCTAATAGTTTTATGTGTAACATTACCCAATAGTTTTATGTGTAGCAGCACTTTTATGGGTATGTGGTTTTTTTTGTCCTAAAGCTTGGAATATCTTTATTTAGGAGAGGTACCACATCTGGAGCAACTTTTAATTAGTTGACTTATTCCTGTAAAGAAAATGTGAAATTCTCTCTCTCTCTCTCTTTTGGTTTTAGTGGCACATTGTGCATCTTCTCGACAAATCATTTCACACTGGAAGAATTGTACAAGGCATGATTGTCCTGTGTGTCTTCCTCTCAAAAATGCTGGGGATAAGCGAAATCAACAGTGTAAGTGTTTGAATCTTGCTGATTTATAACCAAGCTTGAGAAGTACACTAGCACCGTTTGATAGAGTTAAGATACTGCTTGATATGTGAGACTAGTGACCAAACTGGTCCTCTATAAATTAGTAAAAACAGAACTCAGTGCGCCTTGTCTTTAAAAACATCAGTAGGTGAATGTGTATTTTCTTGCCTCTCTTTGAGAGTCTTATTAACTATGGTAGCCTACGCTGCCTTGAACTTGCTGTCTTTTTGCCTTAGCCTTCTGAGTGCTGGGATTACAATTGTGTACCATCATGTACAACTTAGTCTTGACTTTAAAATCTTCGAAATTGAATTATCATAGTTTTGGCATTGAACAGCCTATTCTTACATACTTGTGGCCAAGTAGATCATTTGAATTTAAATAAAAAAAAAAGGCTGAACTTTTTTGTTTATTTTTTAAGACAGGTTTCATTTTCTGTGTAATAGCTCTGGTTATTCTGGAACTAGCTCTTGTATACCAGGCTGGCTTGGAACTCACAGAGATCTGCTTGCCTCCGCCTCCTACATGCTGGGATTAAAGGCATGCACCACCTCTCCTTGACCTTTTTAAAGCTATGTTCTTTGTGTGCATGTGTGAATTTTTATTTTATAAAATAAAAAATTACGAGATGAAGATAATGAGATCGTTCTCAGAGAAAAGTAATAAGTAAACATACTACATTTAAAAAGTACAGCTACCACATCATTCTAAGCATTTAGCACATATAAAGCATGTATCCAGAAAATTTTTCAAAAGACCAGTTGGAGACATGGTCTATGATACTAAGATCCTTCAGTAATTGAAACTTTAAAAAAATTCATTAAGCATTTTAGTCTCTTTTTCTTACCAATGATAGTATTCTGATACTGTGTCTTTTGTCTTTTCTAGCAATTCTTTCTGGAGCACCAGTTGGGCTTGGAAACCCTAGCTCTCTAGGAGTGGGTCAACAGTCTACCCCTAGCCTAAGCACTGTTAGTCAGATTGATCCCAGCTCTATAGAGCGTGCCTATGCTGCACTTGGACTACCCTATCAAGTAAACCAGATTCCACCACAACCCCAGGTACAAGCAAAGAATCAACAAAGTCAGCAGTCTGGGCAGTCTCCCCAAGGCATGCGACCCATGAACAACATGAGTAAGTTCCTTGTCTAGTCAGAGGTGATGTGGTTAAGTATGTAATATTGTGTATAAATGAAGATTAATATAGGCATACTCCCTCTCCCCTCTGCCTCCCTACCTCTGTTGTCTCCCTTTGTTTTTTTACTAAATGAATTTTGGAATTAAGATAATTTTAAATTATAGCAGAAGGACTTCTTTAAAATCGATATGTTGAAAGAAATTACAATCAATACTTGATACTTTGGTTACGTTTCTCCTTTTCACACTTGAGATTAAATTTCCAGAAATAACATCCTTTGCGTCTCATGGACCTTTACCCACTGAGTCCATCTCATTGATCAACCCTATATGTTCTTGTTTTTTTTTTTTTCCCATTGGTTGATTTTGTTGCTGTTGTTTGCTTTTTGAGAAAGGGATCTAGCTGTCTTGGAGTTTGTTATATAGACCAGGCTGGCCTCAAGCTCAGAGATCCTCCTACCTCTGCTTCCCAAGTCCTGGCATTAAAGGCATGCACCATCACACCTGGATTAGCCAACCTTGTTTTTAGAAAGTTAATTTTTTTCCCCTTGGTGGCAATGTTGTACACCTTTAATCCCAGCACTTGAGGCAGAGGCAGGTGGATCTCTGAGTTTGAGGCCATCCTGGTCTACAGAGAGCAATCCAGTACAACCAAGGTTACACAAAGAAACCCCATTGCAAACAAAACAAAAAATTTATGTGTATTGGTGTGTGTCTGTATGCACATGTACTTGTACTGACTGGAGGGAGTACAGGACGGGGTGTTGAGTCTCCCTTGGAATTGAAGTTTTGAGGCTTCTGACAGGGATGCTGGGAACTAAACTTGAGTCTCCTAGAGTACGATCAAGTGTTGTTTTTGTTTGTTGTTTGTTTGGTTTTTGTTTCTTTGAGATAGGGTATCTACATAGCCCTGGCTGTTGTGGAACTCACTATACCAATCCAGCCTTAAATTCAGAGATCTACCTGCTTCAGCCTGTGATGCTATTATTAAAAGCTTATAGCATCATGCTAACATCCAAGCAAGTGTTCTTAACCCCTGAGTCTTTTCTCAGTCCTACCCTTTTCCTTACATTTTATGTATGAGTAAATTTTGTTTGCTTTTATATTACTTTATCACATGCACATAGAGGCCAGAAGTGGGGTGGCAGTATTCTGGATTATAGTTTCCATGTGGGTGTTCTTACAGTCTTCAATCTGTTTTTTTTTTTTCTTTTAGTATTTTTAATTATATGTATATATGTGTGTGTCCGTCCATGTGTGCATGTGAATGTGGTCAGAACTGTTGAATCTTGAGTTACATTACAGGTTCTTGTGAGCTATCTTACATGGCTGCTAGGAACCAGACTGGCGAGTCTCTTTTAGCATTAGGGGTCTTAACATTGAGCCCTCTAGCCCTGCTTTGTATCAGTTTATTGTCTTTGGTTTTTCAGCATAGGGTTTCTCTCTGTATCTCTTGACTGTTCGGGAACTCACTCACTAGGCTAAGCTGGATTCAGACTCACAGAGATCCGCTTGCCTCTGCTTCCCTGGGATTAAAGGCACGTGCCACCACCACCACCTGGCGAGACTCTTTTCTTGATTAGCCTGGAGCTCACTCATTGACTAGATTGGCTGAGCAGTAAGATCTGGAGACCACTCCTTTTGGTACTAGGGTGGTTACATTTGAGTACTGTCAAATTTGTGTTTTATGTATGTGCAAATTGAGATCTGGATTCTGGTCCTCATGCTAGTGTAGCAACACTGCCAATTGAGCCTTTTTTTTCCCAGCTCCTCTGCCTCTTTTCTTACTGGTTCGTATGGTTGCCCCATGTGCTAATTTTTCTGTGTTGTTAATTGCATTGCTAAATGTATGTGCTATTCTTTTTCTAATTTGACATTTTTTTCACTTGGTTTAAGGCATTCATTGTATGGTGACTATTTTTTTTTTCTTTCCCTCCTTTGCTTTGTTTTGCTTTAGGTGCTAGTCCCATGGGTGTAAATGGAGGTGTAGGGGTTCAGACGCCGAATCTTCTTTCTGATTCCATGTTGCATTCGGCCATAAATTCTCAAAAGTAAGTTTGTGCCTTAGTCCCTTCAAATACTTGAAAATTCCTTGAGTTTTTTATTTTATTACCTTTTTTTACAAATAACTTTTAGGAAGGAAAATGCCCTAATTTGGCATTTAAATGAGTTAAAATATACCCCTCCATCCCATTCTTCAGTGATGGATACTATCAGAATATGTGTGCAAGTGTATAAAGTTTTCAAAGAATATGTTTCTTTTTAATGTTATTTTAAGCCAGTGTTCAAGGTTCTTGGTGTGAGATAGTGTGTGTCCATATGGCAAAACAGCCTGGTGACGTGAGTTGGATTTTCAAATACAAGAGTTCCTTCCTCCTCGTCCTTCATAAGGAAATGTAACACTGAGTCACACACACAAACAACATGTAGTCTCATACATATGCCTCTTAAATACTCAGTCACCATTCATGGCAGTAATTACTGTTGTCTCTAGTTAAGTGAAGCTTGTTTCCAATACTAAAACTATTTGCCACTCATTTTTAAAGCCCAATGATGAGTGAAAATGCCAGTGTGGCCTCCTTGGGTCCTTTGCCAACAGCAGCCCAGCCATCTAGTACTGGAATTAGGAAACAGTGGCATGAAGATATTACTCAGGATCTTCGAAACCACCTTGTTCATAAACTGTAAGTAAAGTGATGGCATGTCAGTCTTAAGTGTTGTGGTGTTAATAGTGTTTCCAAAATCTAATCTTTCTCTGCTTTCCTCTCCATCTTTCTTCATGTTATTTCACAAGTCTTATCATTAACATATAAATTATCCTGCCTAGTGTTAAGAAATATTAAATAATTTTTGTTTACTTGGAGATCATTAGATGGTTCAGTGACTAAAGACTCTTGCTCTCAAATTCGTCCTTGAACTTAAATGGTAGAAAGGGGAAAACTGACTCCTGAAGATGTGTTTTGAAACCACAAACAATAAATTAAACAATTTGAATAAAAAATTACTGCCAGAGTATTTGATTAGGGTGAGTACCACCACGACATGAAGTAGGTGTGATAGTGTGGCAGAAGGGTATCAGAAATTATACACATGCATGTACAAGCTTATGCTAGTATCACATACATTTTTAGAGGTTGCCACATACCTTACTGAGAAATAGTTCAGTGGGAATCTCTTTATTTATATTTTGAGTTAGGGTTTTTTGTAATCCCAGCTGTCTTGGAACTGGCAATACAAACTAGGATGGTCTTGAACTTGGAGATCCTCCTACCTCTGCCTATTGAGTACTGAAATTAAAGGCTGTGGCTATCACATCCAAGTTTAGAGCGAGAAACCATGATGACAAAATAGCTATCTCCTTGCTTCTCTATAAGTTGTAACAAAGTTTTGAATAATTGTTGGTTTTGTTTTGATAAGTAAATTTAAAAGAACAGAAATGTTTAAAGACAAATGATATTGGAAGTCAGGTTTTCTCTGTATGTGGCACAGTACAACTTTTATGTAGAATCACAAAAACCAGAGAGTATTTAGTTTTATTCATGTGCATGTCTTTGTGTGAGTTTTATTCTATGTGGTTATGAGTGCATGGGGAGATCCACTAGAACTGCCTAATACTGCTGATGAGAGAACAGGAACTGCTCTTAATCACTAAGTGGGCTCTCTAGCCCTCCAGAAAGTATTTTTATGGGGTGGCTTTTTGTGATTACCAAACCTCTTTTAAGTTAGGGCTGAAGAGATGGCTATGGCTCAGAGGTTAAGAACACTGGCTGTTCCTCAAGGGTTACTGAGTTCAATTCCCAGGAATTAAATGGTGTCCCATAACCATCTATAATGAGATCTGGTGCCCTCTTCTGACATGCAGGCAGAACACTGTATATACATAATAAATCTTTTTAAAAAATTCTTAATTTTTTAAAGTTAATATTGTTTTATATTGTAACACCAGTCTTCCTTTAATAAAATTGTTTGATAGGTATGGTGGCACAGGCTTTTAATTCCAGCACTTGGGAGTAAGAGGCAGGCGGATCTCTGAGATTACAAGACTTGCCTAGTCTACAGAGGTCCAGGACAGCCAGTGCTATACAGAGAAACCCTGGTTTCCCCCTTGTCCCCCCGGAAAAAAAAGAAAAGAAAAAAGGAAAACATGATCAAAATTAGGCACACATTGTTCTGTTGGTAAATTTTGAAAAATATAGTAATTTAGGGTCTGGAGGTGACTTAAGAGCACTGGTTGCTATGTCAAGTACCCAAACCAGCTCACCCACATGGCAGTTCATAGCTGTCTGTAACTCCAGTCCTACTGTATATGATCCCATTTTCTGGCCTCTGTGGGCACTGCACACTCATGCAGACATACAGGTAAAAAAGCCCTAAATAAAATAGCGTTGAGACTTAATGGAATTAACAACTTAAAAAAATAATTTTATATTTTGTGAATGAACCATGTCAGTATTGATAAGGGAAAACGTCACAGTATTCACAATATTGTGTATTTCTGTGGTGAATGTATATAAAGCTGACATGCCATTATAGTGGTACCATTTTATGTTCCAGTGTTCAAGCCATATTCCCCACTCCGGATCCTGCTGCTTTAAAAGACCGACGGATGGAAAACCTTGTTGCATATGCTCGTAAAGTAGAAGGGGACATGTATGAATCTGCAAACAATAGAGTGAGCATGAAGCTTTCTTCCTTTTCTGAAGTGGGCTGGTTGATTGTAGTTGGTTGCTTTTTGCTCTTTGTTCTTTGGCTCTTTGCCACTCAGCTCCTCAATAAACCACATTTGAAGACTTTTTTTCTTGTAAATCCAGCCTTAGGTTGTCTAATTTCTAGCCATCTTTTCTTAAATTATTCCATCTATCTTAGCCTCTAGACTCTGTCTCTCAATCATTAATGTACACACACACACAAGAATGACAGAGTTTCTTTGAGTTTCCTGACTATCCTGGAAATAACTGTAGGTCTGGCTTCAAACTCAGATCCAACTGCCTCTGCCTCCTTAGTTCTGGCATTAAAGGTGTGTGCTACCATGCTCAGTTTATATTTTATTTCTTTTTTCTTTCCCTCTGTAGCTTTGGAGCCTGTCCTGGAACTAGGTCTTTTGGACCAGGCTAGCCTTGAACTCACAGAAATCCAATTGCCCTCTGCCTTTGCCTGTGCTGGGATTAAAGGTGTGTGCCACCACCGCCTGGCCTACATTTTCTTATAAGGTGTTTTACTAATACATTAATTTGGAAAGGAGCTTATTGTTAATAGTTCTGGGCTGGGTTATATAGAACGTATTTTGTCAAGTAGTGTTTTCTCTGCATTAAATTTAATGTTTAATGCAGGGGTTAAGAGCACTGGCTGCTCATCCAGAGGACCCGGGTTCAATTTCTAGCACCCACATGGCAGCTCACACCTGTTTGTAACTCCAGTTTCTGGGCTTCCGACAACCTCACACAGACATACATGCAGGCAAACCACCAAAGAAGGCAGTAAATGTATGTCATTCTTTCTGTACCCTATAAATTGCCAGTTTGTGTTTTGTAAATAAAAAATTTATGGAAGTTACACTTTAATTTTTAACTTCATAGTAAAATTGCTAATCACATGTTATTGCAAGTTGAGTTCATTTATTAATGACTTATACATTATAGTCTTCATAATTTCTTGTCTTTTTTTTTTTTTTGAGAATGATTTCTCTGTATCCCTGATTGTCCTGCAACTCACTTTGTAGGGCAGCCTCTCCCTCTACAGCCAAATTTAGTTCTTGTCTGCTCTTTAAATGGTTCAGTTTTTCTGTTAATTCCATTTCTGTTTTCTCATCTTTACTCAAATTTTATTTCTAGGCGGAATACTACCATCTCCTAGCTGAGAAGATCTATAAGATTCAGAAAGAACTAGAAGAGAAACGGAGGACTAGGCTACAGAAACAAAACATGCTACCAAGTGCTCCTGGCATGGTTTCAGTTTCTATGAATACTGGGACTAACATGGGACAGCAACAGCCAGGAATGACTACTAGTAAGTACTTTTTGTTATACTTAATACAAAGAAAATAATACATCGGCTTTTTAAAACTTGGAGGGAGGACTATTAGGTTTCTAGGTATGATAATTGACATAACTTGATAATCTACAATTATTTTCACTGCCCAAGAGAGCCTTTGAAATTGTAACACTCGCGTAATGGCAGCTTGCATGTTTTCACTGGCTTTCTTTTATTTATTTATTTATTTATTTATTTATTTATTTATTTATTATGCATACAACATTCTGCCTCCATGTATGCCCACATGCCAGAGGAGGGCACCAGATCTCATTATAGATGGTTGTGAGCCACCATGTGGTTGCTGGGAATTGAACTCATGACCTCAGGAAGAGCAGCCAATGCTCTTAACCTCTGAGCCATCTCTCCAGCCCACTGGCTTTCTTCATCATCCACCTGTCTTACATATGACAGGTACCCAGTACACATTGATAGACCAGGTAGATTCATGCATGTTTCAATAGAAACCTACATTCTAGTTGGGTTTTTTTTTTTTTTTTTTTTTTTTGATTTTTGAGACAAGGTTTCTCCGTAGTTTTTGGTTCCTGTCCTGGAACTAGCTCTTGTAGACCAGGCTGGTCTCGAACTCACAGAGATCCGCCTGCCTCTGCCTCCCGAGTGCTGGGATTAAAGGCGTGCGCCGCCACCACCTGGCTAGTTGGTTTTTGTTGTTGCTTTATTTTAAGGGTTTTGGTTTTTGTTTGTTTGTTGGTAAAGGTTGTCTTAGTGTTGTATTGCTGTGATGTACACTATGACCAGTTTTAGAGGGTTAGTTCATGATCATCATGGTGGGAAACAAACCTGTGGTACTGGAGTGAGCGGGAGAGGGAGAGGGGCATGTATGTACTTTTGAGAAGTCTTAAAGTTTACCCCTATGTTCTTCAACAAGACCATGCACATCACAACAAGGTCCTACTTCCTACTCCTTTCCAAATAGTTCTACTCTTTGAATGCCAAAGCATTCACATATGAGCCTGTAGGGCTATTCTCATTCAAACCACCACAGAGGATTTTCACCATGTAGACTGGCCTGGCCTTGAGCTCAGAGATCTTCTTGCCTCTGCCTCTCAGGTGCTGGGACTATTGGTGTGTACTTCCACCTTGTAGATCCGGGCTATCAGACTCAGGTTGCCAGGTGCAAAAGTAAGAACCTTTGTTCACAAAGCCATCTTACTTGCCCAGTGACACTCTTCTTCTCTCTGTGTACCTTGTTGAAACTTGGACGACAATCTAAGGAAATAACCAAAATTAATATATTTTATTCTTATTTTAAATTTTATTTTAAGAGGCACAAAATGAATGGCCTAATGGAGCCTCTTTGTTCATATTCTTGTCTAATTAAAATATTTGTCTATTTAAAACCATTGATCTTTGAGATTGAGGTTAGAGATTCTCTAAGCTATTATTAATACTTGATGGGATTTTGTTGTTTTCAAGAAACAAAGGGATATCTAACTTTTTCTACCTTCCCCTCCAGATGGTCCTCTACCTGATCCAGCTATGATCCGTGGCAGCGTGCCAAACCAGATGATGCCTCGGATAACTCCGCAACCTGGTAAATTTATACAGAGTTGATTGTAAAAGTCCCTGATGTAAAACAGAATGACACTTCCACCTTCCTTTTAATTCATCAGCAAGTCTCATAATTAACTGCTTTGGAAATTTGAAAATCCCTTGTATTGGAAATCCACCAAGGATGGGAAAATGAGGAGCAGATTGGCTGACAGTTCCAGGAAGTAGTTCATAGTAAATAAGCAAGCATCCATTTAAAACCAACTCATTGCCAGGCATTAGTTTTCACCTTTAATCCCAGCACTCTATAGAGTAAGTGGCTTGATGGTGAATTTCAAGGTAGGTAGACCTTCATACTGAAACCCTGTCTCAAAAAAATACCCAATACACTCATCATCAATTTATTGGCTGCATGTGAACATTTAGTTCAAGCTTGAGTTCCAGGCTAGCCAGCACTATAGAGTGAGACTATTTCAAAATTTTAAAATGATAAACAATGTAGTAATTTACTACATGGTATAAAATTTAGTTCAGTAACTATTAGCAATAATACCCTTGCTTTCTGGGTGGTGGTGGCATACGCCTTTAATCCCAGCATCCCAGCATTCGGGAGGCAGAGGCAGGTGGATCTCTGAGTTTGAGGCCAGTCTGGTCTATAAGAGCTAGTTCCAGTACAGGCTCCAAAAGATTACAGAGAAACTGTGTGTGTGTGTGTGTGTGGGGGGGGGGGGGGAGGGACGACGACAAACCAAACCAAAAAGAACAACAACAGAAAAACCTCTCCTCCAGGCTAGAGAGAGAGAGCACAGTGGCTATCTCAGATACTGACTGCTGGTTCAGAGGACACTGGTTCAATTCCCAGGACCCATATGATACCTCACACTGTAATTTCACTTCCAGGGGACCTTGCATCCTCCTATAGACATACTTGCAGGCAAATAATGGCCTTGCTTGACTGTTGTGTTTCAGTATTATTTTGTTGTTCTTCATCAAATGAGAAGAATCATATTAAAATTTATGTCTTGTTAATAAATTCAGCAAGAGTACTGAAATTAATATTTTGCATGTATTCACAGGTTTGAATCAGTTTGGTCAGATGAATATGCCACAGCCCCCTATTGGACCTCGGCAACCCTCTCCTCTTCAGCACCATGGACAGCTGGCGCAGTCTGGGGCATTAAATCCGGTTAGTTTTACCTATACACCTTTGGGGAAAAATAATCTTTTTGTTTGTTACTACTTCAAAAGCACTAATGTTCATCAGTGTAACACAGAGGCAGGTGAATCTCTGAGTTCAAGGCCCGCCTGGCCTTCAAAGTGAATTCTAGGACAGCCAGGTCTGTTCACATAGAAGCTACGCCTCAAAAACAAAACAAAAAACAACCAAAATGTTCATATCTGTCTAAGCAGAACACTTTTATCTGTGAATAATTTTTTTTTAAGGTTTATTTCGACACAGAATTTTACTGTGTAGCCCCAACTGTCCTAGATCTCTGTTCGTAGACCAGCCTGACTTCAAACTCAGAGATCCTCTTGTTTCATTCCATTTCCAGGGTGCTGGGATTAAAGGTATGTGCGCTATCACACTGGGCTAAGCACAAAATCTGAAAGTGCAGAAATTAGGATACAACACAATTTATTTTTGTTTTTCTGTTTTGCCTGAAAATCACACAGAAAAGTCTGGGGAGATGATGTGAAAGTATAAGAAACTGCATCCAGATTCCTAGCAGCCCATTAAAGCCAGGCTATGGTGGCATACACTTAAAACTTCAGTGCTACAACTGGAGATTGCCTCTAGCTCAGTTACTACCTATCTGAGCCCAAAATGTGAACTCTGGATCCAATGTGAGACCCTGTCTCTAAAATGAAATGGAGGGCCTGGGACATTGCTTAGCTAATAAGAGCCTTCTTTTTCTTTTCTTACATGACATTCAGGTTTAGTTGTGCCAGCATTGTATATGGTGGTTTATAACCATCCATAACTGCAGTTCTAAGGGAAATGTTACCATCTTCTGACTTCTAGGCAGCCTGAGTTGCACATATATACATGAAGAGAAAACATCCATATGATATTTTTTTAATATGATGATTTTTAAAAAAAAAAATGATGTGGAAAGAAAGTACGGAAGGTACCATCCTGTTCTTATGGTAGAATTTGATGAGGAAAAGCAGCTTAAGGAATAGCTTTATTTTGGCTTATGACTCCAGGGCCCAGATAGCCATAATGGCAAGCCAGAATTGGTAATAAGAGTAGGAATCTGAGAGATCACGTTTCAGCAACAAACAAGGAGCAGAGTGGTCAAACTGAAAAGGGACCAATAAGACTATAAACTCAGCCCACACATATTGACATACTTTGTTCAGCAATGCTGTATGTGCTGAAGATTTTATAATCTTCCCCAAATAGCGTCACTAGCTGGAGACCAAAGTGTTCAAATGCCCAAGCATATGGGAGAAGTTTCTCACTGATATTAACAGAGCACCTACCCAGTATCCATCTACATGCAGATTTACACATACCTCATTTTAAAAACAAAGCAAAGGTATACATGGAAGTTTCTGGCCCATCCAGTCCCACAGCTGTTTGCCCCCCCCCCCAACAAATACAGAGGCTTATATTAATTATAAACAGTTTTGCCTTTTAGTTGAGGCTTGTTATTAACTAGCTCTTACCACTTAACCCACAATTCTTGTCTATGTTTAGCCACGTGGCTTGGTATTTGTCAGTGCAGCATTCTCATCTTGTTTCCTCTGCGTCTGGTTGCCCCACTTATAATTCCTGCTTGGCTGCTGGACAGTCAGCATTTTATTAAATATGAGTTACAAATCTTTAAAGGATACAAGAGCATTATCCCATAGCATTAAAATGGAAATTTCAGTTGTGGAGATAATCCTGTAGCTGGTGGTGGAGTTTGTGTTAAATCCCAGCACTCAGTAGGGAGAGGCTGGCAGATTTTAAATTCAAGGCCAGCTTGGTCTAAAGAGTGACTTCCAGGGCAGCCAGGACTACACATAAATATGCAACAGCCCAGTTGATACATTTTCTTGATTCTATGCTACCTAAGTTCAAACCCCAGGGCCACAGGGTGAAAAGAGAACTAACCACCTTTGCAAGTTGTTCTCTCACTTATGTTCATTCTGGCACACAAATATATACATACATAAATGCAATTTTAAAAAATTACGTGGGGCAAGGTAGATTGTTAATCAGTAATGGCATTCAGGAGGCAGAGGCAGATGGATCTCTGTGATTCTGAGGCCAGCCTGGGCTACAGAGTAAGTTCCAGGACAGCCTGTCTTGGAGGGGAAAATCTCTTGATGAATGACATGGCATTATAATCTATTGAACCCTTAAGGTTTTATACCCAAAATTAGTTTCATAATTTTTCTAAAAGTTACGTTACTAAGCTAGATGTGGCTTGAGATGGTACTAGAGAAGAACATCTGGGGGTTTTCCCAGAAGACCTAGGTTCAGTTGCTTAGACCCATGTTGGGCAGCCCACATCTGCCTGTAATGTAACTCCAGTTAGGGGTTCTTTTCTTCTCTGAAGGCATCTACATATGTGCATATGTGGAATACATTCACAGAGACACCTGTGTGTGTGTGTGTGTGTGTGTGTGTGTGTGTGTGTGTGTGAGGGGGGGGGAGATGAGAGTTTTTTATAAGACAAATACTAAAATGTTGACAGAATCAGGTAGTATCCCATATTTGGCATTTCAGTGTTTAACAGCTTTTTGGTTTTCGAGACAGGGATGCTCTGTGTAGCCATGACTGTTCTGGAACTCACTTTGTAGACCAGGCTGGCCTTGAACTCACAGAGATCTGCCTGCTTCTGCCTTGTGAGTGCTGCTCTTAAAGGTGTGTATCACCACTGCCCAGCATTTAGCAGTAGCTCTTACACTTTGCTGCAGGCCTTTGCTCCTCTAAGCAGAGAACTTGATTTGCAAGGAACAGCTGCTTTCTAGTGTCTTCTTATTGCTCCTTTTGTAATCTTTTGTTTGCTTTTGCTTTTTGGCTTTTTGAGACAGGATATCTCTGTGTAACTGCTCTGGCTGTCTGTAACTTGCTTTGTAGAATAGACTGGTCTTGAACTCATATATCCTCCTCTGCCGCCCAAGTTCTTGGATTAAAGGCATGCACCTCCACCCCCAACTGCAAACTCTTTATCATTCAACCAGCTTTCAATATCAGCTTTATCCTGTTCTTCTTGACCTACAAGTGTATGGATGCATCTGTTTCTTAAATCTTTTTTTGAGTTTTTTAGCATGTGCTAGAGCTCATGAATCTGCCTCATTTTACCAGGAATTTTATCCTTTTTAATAGATAGATGTGTGTTTTAAATTACATTTTTCTTTTGTTCTCCATATTTCTTCTAAAGGTTTGGATTCATGTGCAACAATTATAGAAAGGACGTATAACAGTTTTTAGCACCTCTACAGGTCATGAGCACCACATTCGCCAGTGATATGATGATGATTATTGCCTGCTTTTAGCCTTTAGTAGTCTTAAGTTTCTGCTGTTACAGCACCAGTAGTAAAAGCAGAGAGCTTACAAATTTGTTATAATTCACTCTCCAGCAGGAAGTTTTACTTCTTTCTTGTCAGTGTTTAAGATATGTTTGTCAAGAGAACGTCTGGTCCTTTACTCTTGTTTCTTAAGGGATTTGTTGGTAGTTATGAGCCTATTATTCTTGACTAATTAAGTGGTTAGTTCTTCCACTTCTCATGTTTCTCCTCCCCAAAACTATTGCCTTTTCCCTTTCTCTACTCAAACATCTATATAGCAGAACAAGAATAATTGCTAATTATAGTAGTAGGATAATTATAATGAAACATTTGGTACTCTATGGATTATTTTATTTTTTTATTTTTGTTTTTTTTTTCTTCAGCCTATGGGCTATGGACCTCGAATGCAGCAGGCTTCCAGCCAGAACCAGTTCCTCTCCCAGACGCAGTTTCCATCTCAAGGAATGAATGTAACAAATATGTCATTGACTCCGTCCAGTGGTCAAGCACCAGTGTCTCAAGTATGTTTTTACTATTTAATTTATTTTGGTGTGCATGTTTGCAGGGCACACATACAGGATTAACAGCATATAGTCTGTTCTCTCCTTCTACCCCCCCCCCCCCCCCCCCCCCGGCCCTCTCTCTTCTTTTTTTGCTGAGAGGGTTTCGAGACAGATTTTTTTCTGTAGCTTTGGATCCTATCCTGGAACTAGCTCTTGTAGACCAGGCTGGCCTCGAACTCACAAAGATCTGTCTGCCTCTGCCTCCAGAGTGCTGGGAATAAATGCATACGCCACCACCACCTGGCTCTCCTTCTACTCTTAAATGGGGTCTTCAAGTTTCCAGGTTAAAATAGCAAATACTGCTGATACCAGTTTTTATAAGTGTGACATCCACTGAGGTTTAGAAACCGTTAATTTCTATCCCTGTATGGTTTTGAAAGGCCCCCTTTTCCCTCTTTTTTTGAGGCAGGTGGATAGTTCAAGGCTAGCCAGATCTATGTAGTGAGACCACATCTCAGAAGTTTGGTATTATTCTTTGTTAATAAACACTGTTTCCTAAATAACATATGCCCTGACTTTGTAAATATATTTTTTTCAATTTAACAGGCACAAATGTCCAGTTCTTCCTGCCCTGTGAACTCTCCTATAATGCCTCCAGGGTCTCAAGGGAGCCATGTTCACTGTTCAACTCTGCCTCAACCAGCTCATCAGAATTCGCCTTCTCCTGTTCCTAGTCGTACCCCTACTCCTCATCATACTCCCCCAAGCCTGGGACCTCAGCAACCACCAGCAACAGCAATTCCAGCACCTGTTCCTACACCTCCTGCTATACCACCTGGGCCACAGCCCCAAGCTCTGCATCCCCCATCTAGACAGACACCTACACCACCAACACATCTTCCCCCTCCAGTTCAGCCTTCACTTCCTTCTGCTCCTTCTGCTGACCAGTCCCAGCAACAGCCTCGCTCCCAGCAGAGCACAGCAGCATCTGTTCCTACCCCAACAGCACCATTGCTGCCTCCTCAGCCTTCAACTCCGGTAAGCAGATGTATCTTGGAGTGTCCGTGGAACAAGTTAAGCTCCAGTGGTGTTTCTGAACCATTTCTTGCTCTTTTACGTCATGCCTTGTCGTTTTGTCCATAGATAGAATTGAGTGTTTACTTCCTGTTTTTCCTTCATTTGATAGTACTTAGCATAGAGAAAACTAGAAGATTTTGGTTAATTTTGAACTGATCATTATGTTCCATATGATGTTCTGAGGCCTGAAGACTCTGAGGGTAGATATTTATCATTGCTTAATTTAACACATGTAATTTGCAAAAGGAAAAGAAGGGGAGAAAAAAAACAGCTTAAGTTTAAATTGCAGGGCTGATAAATGAAACTAAAAACCTATGAGTAATTCCATTGACCTCTCTCTCTCTCTCTCTCTCTCTCTCTCTCTCTCTCTCTCACACACACACACACACACACACACGGCTAATGAATGAAACTAAAAATCTATGAGTAATTCCATTGACTTCACTCACACACATAACACACACTGCCACCGCAGCCACCACATCACATTGTCCAAAATGTGTTGTTTCTATCCGTGTCCCATCGTGTCCCCCCCCCCCCCCCCCCCGTAAGGATGTCTCTGTGTAATAGTCCTAGCTGTCTTAGAACTAGCTCTTGTAGACCAAACTGGCCTCTAACCCACAGAGATCCGTTTGCCCCTGCCTACCGAGTACTGGGGTTAAAGGCATGTAACAGCACCAGCTGGCCCTAATGGCATTTTTAAAACCGTGAGCTTCTCTGAAATAATCATTTTTGGAACTTCCACCCCTAAACACTGACAAAACAAAGCTCAAAACAACGTAGTTGTTTCAAGTAAAACCAACCAGCTAGCATTGGCAAGTCCTGTTTAAAATGATCCAAGTAAGAGGAAGCATAGTAATGGATCCAGTGGTTAGCCTTGTGTAATTTTATCTGTCCGTCTATCTCTATCATCTGTCTATCTGCCTACTCATTCATTCATTCATTCTTCCTTCACCAATCCCACTTTCCCCTTCCTCTCGTTCCATCCCTCTAACTTCCCTCTACCTCTCATCCTCTCCTCAGAGAGGTTCTGTGTAATTTAAATTCTGATTGCATCATTGGCAAGTTTTTTATGTGTGTATACTTTTCCTTTTTTCCTCTCCAGCTTTCTCAGCCAGCTGTAAGCATTGAAGGCCAGGTATCAAACCCTCCATCTACTAGTAGCACAGAAGTGAATTCTCAGACTATTCCGGAGAAGCAACCTTCACAGGAAGTAAAAATGGAGGTTAAAATGGAGGTGGATCAACCTGAGCCAGTAGATGCTCAACCTGAAGATACTCAGGAGGTGAGACTAGAGCAATTAGGTTCTGCTATAAAAAGAAATTCATGTATGTTCATAATGGAGAGTAATGGTCTTGTTACCAGATGTCTTTGAAATCCTGAAAACCTACCTTATATTTTAGGCTAAAACTGAAGATGGTAAAATGGAACCTACAGAAACAGAGGAGAGAGGCACTGAGTTAAAAACTGAAATAAAAGAGGAGGAAGACCAGCCAGGTACCTCTGCTACACAGTCCTCCCCAGCTCTTGGACAGTCAAAGAAGAAGAGTAAGTTAAAGATGGGGAGATCACTCATTTGGTAAAATGATTTCCCCACAAACAATGATCTGTACTTTTTCCCTATCACCTCTGTAGATCCCCGTGCTTAGGAGGGAAAGGGACATGAATCTCTGAATTCAAGCACAGCCTTGTTTACTACATAGCAAATTCCAGGCAAGACTGAGTCAGCAGTGAAACCTTGTCTCATAGCTGAGTGTTGTTACACACTTTTAATCAGATCACTGGACAAGTTGATGTGGGGAAATACCTGGAGCTTGCTGGCTAGTGAGTTCAGGTCTTAGTAGGACATACTATTTCAGAAGAAGATGAGGGTAGAGAGTGGAGAGAGATCAGAGTTCTGGGACTGGAAAGATGGCTCAGTGGTTAAGAGCACTGGCTGCTTTTCCAGAGGACCTGGGTTCAATTCCCAGCAACCACACAGTAGTTCAAAACTGCCTGTAACTCTAGTTTGAAGGGATCCAACTCCGTCACACAAACATAGTTGCAAGCAAAAACGCCAGTGCTCCAGCATGCACATGCACACTCATAGTTCACAGAACCATAGGCAAACATAATAACACATAAGATGAAGTATCAAAAAGAAAATATGAAAACAAAAACAAGGTTATTGACCTCTGAACCACCCAAGTTTGACCCTCGGTCTCCAAACACAGGCACACACATGTTCATGGGCACTTGTGTGCAGCAGCCTTACTGGAAAGAGAATAATGACTCCTACAAATTGTTCTTGTTTTTCACAAAATTCCTTGGCATATATGCACAGGTACACAAATGCACATAAGATAAATAAAACTTTAAATATTTAAAAAAAATTGAACTTCATTTGTTTCTTAACCTCTTTGCGACTTGGATTCCTTGTAGGTCATGCAAATAAAGACTCAAGTCAAATGTGCATCATCTAATAACATGTCTTTCCCCTCAGTTCTATAGAGTATCATCCATTTTAAAGGGAAAAAAAAAACCCACTTCTCAGTGCCTTCGATTGTAAGAAACCCGATCTCAGTTCTGAATTATTGAATATTGGTGCCATAAAAAG
Organism: Microtus oregoni; assembly: GCF_018167655.1. NCBI lineage: Eukaryota > Metazoa > Chordata > Mammalia > Rodentia > Cricetidae > Microtus > Microtus oregoni. The sequence continues at coordinate 15,780,295 of NW_024543081.1, forward strand.
TGTGCCCCCCTTCCATGATTGATTTAGATTTCATTGTATGGTTCTATTCTGGCCTACAATCTTTTTTTTTTTTTTTTTTTTTTTGGATTTTCGAGACAGGGTTTTTCCGTAGCTTTTGGTTCCTGTCCTGGAACTAGCTCTGTAGACCAGGCTGGTCTCGAACTCACAGAGATCCACCTGCCTCTGCCTCCCGAGTGCTGGGATTAAAGGCGTGCGCCACCATCGCCCGGCTTCTGGCCTACAATCTTACTTCTCAACAAGGACTTGCTATGTAATTTAAACTGTCCATGATGCCTTACCTCAAAGACCTTCCTGCTTTGCCCAGTGCTAACAGTGCAGCCATGTGCTCGCTAACCACTCTGAGAGAGGACATTTTCAGTTCTGCTAGACAGAGCCCCTTCCTTCTCTTACATTGACATTTTTTTGGCTATTACTTTAAGAAGTCTCTTCTGTGTTTTTAGGAGTCTTTGCTTCTATTTCTGTTTGGAAAAGTTTGTTTTCAATAAATCTGCAGCTGGAGGGGGCTGGAGAGATGGCTCAGCGGTTAAGAGCATTGCCTGCTCTTCCAAAGGTCCTGAGTTCAATTCCCAGCAACCACATGGTGGCTCACAACCATGAGGTCTGGTGCCCTCTTCTGGCCTGCAGGCATACACACAGACAGAATATTGTATACATAATAAATAAATATTAAAAAAAATAAATCTGCAGCTGGAAAAGTAGCATAAGTAGTGAGGGTAATGGCAGCTCTGTTGACAGTATTGCTTTAAAGCAGAGTAGGAATTAAAATCAGAAAGTGAGCCCTTTAGTGAAATTTCTCTGAGGACAGCGTCAATTTTGTGTTTTGTGATTTTTAAGGTATTTTCAGAAATATAACTTGCACATATTTTTAAAATCCCTTTGCTTAATTGATAACTGATTTCAAATGGTTCTTAAAGTTTTCAAACCAGAAGAATTACGCCAGGCTCTGATGCCAACATTGGAAGCACTTTACCGGCAGGACCCAGAGTCCCTTCCCTTTCGTCAGCCTGTAGATCCAAAGCATCTAGGAATCCCTGTAAGTATTTGGCATTTTTGTGTTTCCTTTCAAATTAAGAAATAACTTTATTTGACATATGATTCACATGCTACAGAATGTACCCTGCTTAAAGTACACAAGTTTTAGTTAGCATTTTCACAACAGTGTTAATTCTTTTTTTATTACCTCCCACCCAAAACCCACATCCATTAAAATCACTAGTCACAGCAGTCTGAATTTTCTAATTTTAGGACTACCTAATTCCTCTGGATTCTTCTATTATGGTTATTTCCTTAAGTTGAAATGTATAAACACACTACTTTGTGACTCTTCTTTTCATGTAACATTATGGGATGGTGCATTGGTTGGATTTTATGGTGTTGAGATTTAGAATTAGGCCATTTAGTACTTCTTTTAATCATTTAATTCACTTATGTTGCTGCTACTGTATTTTCTGTGTCTATAGTTGACAGGCATTTGGTTATTTCCAGTTTTGAACACTAATTCTCTGAGATTTGTAGGCCCCTTTTAGTACTCAAAATTTAAAGATGCTTGGTTTTACTGTATGTATGTGGCAAACTATCTGGACCTGACATAATTATGTTTGGAGAACATTCTCATAGCCTCTTCATTTATGTATAGATGAATATTTTAAAGAAGTGACAGACTTCAGTCAACTTTTCGGAATTAGACATACAACATAGTGGAAAATTGATGATGAAAATAGGAAGATACTTCCCTAAATGTTCTGCTTATGAGTGTGTGATGCGGTGTTGCTTATACTTCTAGGATTACTTTGATATTGTGAAGAGCCCCATGGATCTTTCTACCATCAAGAGGAAGTTAGATACTGGACAGTACCAAGAGCCCTGGCAATATATAGATGACATTTGGCTTATGTTCAACAATGCCTGGTTATATAATCGCAAAACTTCAAGGGTATACAAATATTGCTCCAAACTGTCTGAGGTGTTTGAACAAGAAATCGACCCAGTCATGCAAAGCCTTGGATATTGTTGTGGCAGAAAGGTAAGAAGTAGCTTTCAGACCTGTATTTATCTTCTAGAGTGCTTAGAATCTAGTGGTAACGTGGATTAAAAATATCCTGTTTATTGCTTGGTGATAGTGATACATACTTTTAATCCTGGCACTCTGAAGGCAAAGGTAGGCAGATCTCTGTGAGTTCGCCAACCTGGTCTACTGAGCGAGTTCCAGAACAGCCAGGGCTACATAAAGAAACCCTGTTTCTGAAACAACAACAAAAAAAATCCTGTTTCTGACTTTGATACTGTCTCTCCATCTCTTCTCATTTCCCTGTCCCTCTTTTCTTTTTCTCATGTTGCTAGAGATTTTAAAACACATTATTGGATCATTTTACCTACTATCCCAACAAGGCTCTTTCTCTTAACGTGTTTGTTTATTGCACACACAATAATGGCTGCTTATGTGGAATGTGCTTTTTGTGAAGGTATTTTTTGCATAGATGAAAATTATGTGGTAGAGGTTCCCATCTAAAATATTTATTAATCATCAGACTAAGCTTATTGAGTTGGTGCTTTATTGTGTTCACCTATAGGAGCACTTTGTTCCACATGTGATACGTTTTCTGCATGTTAAAGTTCTCAGTTTCACACCACATGTTGCTTGTAGGTATCTGAAAATAGTGCTAGGCAGATACACCTGATCAGCCTGGTAAAATTGTGTAGAAAATTTGTGATGGTTTTTATAAGCTAAAGAGGCTAAGTGTGATTTACCTAACTGCGAGTAGAGATGTGCCTTACATTGGCTTGTTCTGATTGGCCTTTGTGACTATTTTGACTTGTACTTTATATGTATACACATATACATATACGTATACTTTTTTTTTTTTTCAGTTGGAGTTCTCTCCACAGACTCTGTGCTGCTATGGCAAACAGTTGTGTACAATCCCACGTGATGCTACGTATTATAGTTACCAGAACAGGTAAGGTCAATGATTGTGTGGACCATGGTCCGTGTGTCCTTGTGTATGAAGTGAATGCAATCCAGATGTACTGGTGCGCGCGCGCACACGCACACACACACACACACACACACACACGTTGTGGTTTATATATTATGTGCTTGAAAACATCTGTATAGCACAAATTCTGTTCTTTGCTGTTTGTAGAATTAAAGCATTTTCTAGTAAAGTTTTAGGGCTGGAGAGATGGCTCAGTGATAGAGTACTGGCTGTTACAGAGGTCCTGAGTTCAATTCCCAGCAACTGCATGGTTGTTCACAACCATTTATAATGGGATCTGGTGTCTTCTGGCATGCAGGTATATATGCAAGTAGAGGACTCATACTAAATTTAAAAAAAGAAAAAGAAAAAAAGCTTTGCAAGTTATGTGTACCTTTTTGTACCTAATTTCTTATTTTTGGATTGTTTATAAAAAGTATTCCAAAATATTTACTTTATTTTGTTTATATCAGGCAAATTTAAAAAGAAGGAAAGAAATCTCCCAGAATTGAGGTGTGGCTAATTAGTAGAGCACTTGCATAGCATGCAATAAACCCTGGTTTTACTCTAGCACTTCATAAACAGGGTACAATAGTTCATGCCTATAATCTAAGCACGCAGGAGGCAGGGCTAGGGGGATCACTTCCGAGTTGTCCTTGACTTTCTATACTAGTAAAAATAAACAGAACCTAGATTACATGAGACCCTGTCTGAAAAAAGAACAGAACTATGAGAAAAACTATGAGAAAGCGTCTCTGCCTTTTCTCTTGCCTAAGTTGTATTCATTCATCATCTCTTGAACATGAGTCTGTTGGTAGTAATTGGCCTGCATTAGAGCTCATCTAGTGATTGTTCCTGGCCCTCAGCAGCAGATCAGCAAGGGTGATCAGTGACTGCTCTGTGCTTGTTTAATGCTGCCGATACTGGTGTCCTTGTTTGGTTGAACTTGTGAGGTACAGATTCATTTCCAGGTTTGACAATTCTCCTAGTTTTTATTTAATGGTGCTTTCTAGATATAGAATCTAGATTTGTTCCTTTTACTTCTTGAAACCTAAGGATGGTCAAATGTTGTAATACAATCACCTTTTATTAAAGATGCAAGATAACAGCTGATAAGAAATTTTCCCGTGTTCAAATCTTGACACACAGACCACTTTTGGAATTTTTTTCCATGTTTTTTAGTTTGTTTGGAATTCAGACCAGCCTATGTCCACCTCCAGAGTGCTTGTACTAAAGACTTGCTCCACCATACCGTACTCACTTTTGGACTTTTAATAGCAGTCTACAGTGTTCATCTTATATCAGGAGATGTTTAAAAAATAATGCCTTAATAGACTTCTTTTGAAACATGTCACTCACTGGTTATAATTGTTTTTTTCTTAGTTTTCTCTCTCTCATGTTCATTTTTTAGACAAGGTCTCACTTTATAGCTTATGCTGACCTGGAATTATCTGAAATCCACCTGCCTCTGCCTCCTGAGTGCTGACATCTTGGTGTTTAATTGCTTTTTTAAAGAAGTATTGAGTGGCACTGGGTAGTAAAATCAAGCAGTATGGGTCTAAGTGAAAGGTGTTTATTTTTTTATTTGCTTATAATCATTGCTATTTGTGATCCCATTAAGATATTTATTGCTAATATGTGCTTTGCCTTGGCTTTCTGCTTTGTGTTGTCCTGTCTTGCTTTTGTTTTTTTTGTTGTCTTGCAATCCCTCATTTCTTCGTTTGTTTTGTTTTTTTTTTCTCCCTCATGCTTGTCGTTGTCTGCACTTGGCTTTGATTGCAAAAAAAAAAAATACAAAAAAACAAAAACAAAAAAACAAACAAACAAAAACCCAAACTGTGGGGCCCATAAATCCGCATCATTGAATGTCCTTGTCGCCGTTGATGACCTGCTCTCTGCTCCCGTTCCCCTCCTTGGCCTGCTGTGATTGGTGGCTTCGTTGCTTGGCTTGGGCTGTGTTGTGTGAACTGAGCAGTTCACCCCAGTATGGCCTTCTTGCCGACAGGTATCATTTCTGTGAGAAGTGTTTCAATGAAATCCAAGGGGAGAGCGTTTCTTTGGGGGATGACCCTTCCCAGCCTCAAACGTAAGTAACATTATTTTAAAAATGCTCTTTTGATTCTCTATTCTCAGGTGGTTGTTCTCGGGCATTTCTAAGTGATCTTAGACTGTTGTCCCTCCATCATTGTATCCCACTAGTCATAGCCAACTATTTAAATACAAATAAGTTTAAGGTAATTTAAATTATTGGTTTTCAGTTGCATTCTCACATAGAGGTTCCTATACTTTTTTCTGGATTCTTGGCTTATTAGTCTAGATTCTGTTGGCATAACAAAGTTCTATTACCTGTTGCTAAGCTTAGAAATATCTGAGCACTGGATGGTCATCTTAATAATAAGTACTTTTTCTGTAAAAATATGGCTTCTAAAAATGGAAAGGCTTGTGCAAAAGCATTTTTTTTTTATTAAGTATATTGAATTTGAAGGAGGTTGGACTCATACTGTTTTTTTATGCCTTCTCTTGCAGATAACATAATGCCCAGTTAATACAAACTTTAAAGCTTTAAATTAAACCTTCCTGAGGCTTTGTAGTTTTCTGAGCTTTGAGTGTTTGATAAATGCCAAGAAAATTTTCAACTCAGGGCTTGACTGGCCAACTAAACTAATATTTGTTAGTCTGTAACATAATGTTATATTTCAAAGAGGTAAAATTGTTAAAAATTTTCAAGCATTCATATTTACCTGTGATAAACAAGCTGTTGAAAGCATTCTACAAAAATAGTGTCTTACAGGGCAAAACAGATAATGTATTAGTGAAAAAGCTTCTTGAGACAATTTTGTTAAATTTTGTAGTTTATGTTGTACAATAACTTTTCCTTTCAGTTACTATTGAAACACAGTGTAGTAGGTTCTAGGTTCCAATGTAAGAGAACAGATACTGAGAACCTAGAGACGTTTTTTTTTTTTTGTTTTTTTTTTTTTTTTTTTTGGTTTTTCGAGACAGGGTTTCTCTGTGGCTTTGGAGCCTGTCCTGGAACTAGCTCTGTAGACCAGGCTGGTCTCGAACTCACAGAGATGCGCCTGCCTCTGCCTCCCGAGTGCTGGGATTAAAGGCGTGCGCCACCACATTCTGACTTTTACCAGAACCAGAGAAGTTTACACTAGGGTGGGATTTCCCTGGGAAATGCACACTTTACCCCTGGAACCAGAGTGGCTTTAAATCAGTAAGGCTCTAAGGTTAGAAAGTTTTGAATTTCTTTCCTGGTTCTTCACGTCTATAGTGGGCCTAGGAGATTGAAGTTTTAAAAAAGTTCCCATGTCATTCTGGGTGCTGTTGGTATTAGAGTCTTTTATCAAGGTCTTAAAGACATTAGGAAGGCAAATGAATCTTGAGCCTTTTTCTTCAGCAAGATGTACTTAAATATGGATATTGTTAGTAAGAAAAAAGAACCATAGTATCAAAATGTCCAGGGCAATATGGGAAGACATGGAAAATAAATACTATGAAATTAAATGATTTTTGTCCTTCATATTGAGTATGAGATATCTGTAGGAACCTGAAGTATGCACTTAGCCTCTGTTTTCACCATTGCCTAAAAATACAGGACTTGACTATCTGGGTCCTAAAACCAAACCTACCTCCAATAGTGAGAAGTGCCTTTTTTACCCCCTTCCACCCCTATTTTATCTCACTATGTATTCCAGGTCGGTTTCTAATTTGAGACCCTCTTGCTTCTGAACCATGAACATGGGATTAGATGTACATACCACTGGTGTTGACAGTACCTGTCAACTGGTTTAGTTCTGTGTTCTTTTTGCAGTGACGATGAGTGTATGATCTTACTCTGTATTCTAGACTAGCCTCAAACTCCAGGCAGTTCTCCATCTTCAGCCTCCCAAATAGAACTGTTCTTGTTTTTATTTTGTTTTTTTAAGACAGGTTCTCAACTACATGCCTTTGGCTGTCTTGGAACTCACTATATAGACCAGGCTGGCCTCAAACTCACAAATCCATCAGCTTCTGCCTCCTGAGTGTTGGGATTAAAGATGTGCAGCCCTGTGCCTGACTAAAACTATTCTTAAATAGTTTATAACCTTGTTCACAATCTGGAATCAACAGTTCATAAAAAGTGCATCCTGTATATAGTATAGTGAACCAGACTTTAAAAGAGAAGAGCAAGACATGACAACAGGAGGGGCACAGAGGCCTGTGGAGCTTTGTGAGCTCAAGGCCAGACAGTCCTACATAGGAGGATCCTGTTTTCCCAAGGGTGGGGTATTATGAAGTATTGTAGAATGTTCCTTATATACAACTGAATTTATATAACCCAATAAATACAACATAATTCAGATTGCTATATGTTCAAGTAGTAATTTTGTGTGTATTTTTTCTTATTATGTCCATTTTCTCTCCTTAGTACAATAAATAAAGAACAGTTTTCCAAGAGAAAAAATGACACACTGGATCCTGAACTGTAAGTAGTTTCTCATGAATTGTCAGTACACTCTGCACCCTTTTTCCAAAATAACTTTATATTCTTATGCTAATATTTACATCCCATAAATGTTAATAGTAAGAACTTAAGAAACATTCAGGGGCTAAAGCTAATTAGTCTTACAGTGAGTGTTACTCATTGTTCCGCCCCCCTTTTTTAATGGTTTATTTAACTTCATTTTATGTGCATTGGTGTGAAGGTGTCAGATCCCCTGGAACTGGAATTACAGACAGTTGTGAGCTGCCATGTGGGTGCTGGGAATTGAACCTGGGTCCTCGGGAAGAGCAGTCAGTGCTCTTAACCACTGAGCCATCTCTCCAGCCCCTCATTGTTCCCTTTCAAACATCAAACTACTTCTGCCCAGGGCTGTATTCTTCACCTCTCTGAATTTCCAGTGCATATAGAGAATGATCCTGGAGTTGGGAATTTAGCTCAGTGGTAGAGTGCTTGCTAGCAAACACAAGACCCTATATTCCATCCTCAGATCTAGGGGAAGAAAAATTTAAAAAGCACAGGTCCTTCTATTTTCTCTGATAATGGGGTGGGATGACTCTACACTCTCAGCAGTTACCTTCTCTCACTCTCCTTCTGGATTGGAAGTTTAGATTGTTTAACACATTTAGATTGCTTTAATGATTTTGAAATTTGCTTTACCTATAACATTAAAGCCAAAAATCTCCACTAAACTAATTTTTAATTCTTTGGCATGACAGTTGGTTGTCTGTTGAATTGTTAGACTTGATGGGAGATACTGAAGATTTCATTTGGTGAAGATGATTCAAGATCAGTCTGAGAATTGGTTGTTTTCTTTTCTAGGTTTGTTGAGTGTACAGAATGTGGAAGAAAGATGCATCAGATCTGTGTCCTTCACCATGAGATCATCTGGCCAACTGGGTGAGTCCTAGGACATGGGCCAGAAGTATTTTGTTTACTTTCCATGAACATTCTTATCCATGGCTGTATTAATGTTCAAAATTATTGGTTGATTTTGTTCTAGTTAGGGTCTCACTGTGTGGCTCTTAGTAACTCGGAACATGCTATGTAGACCAGGCTTTTCCCGTCTTTTTTTCTGGCCTGAGTGCTGGGATTGTTGGACTCTAGCGTCCAAACACCAAGAAGGAGTCGCCCTCAGAGACCATCTCACACACCACAGCCGATGCAAAAGCATGAGGATTTTATTAATTCTGTCATGACAGGGTCCCCCAGCATTCGGGAAGGTGAGGGACCTCTAATAGCTGGTACAGTCTACTTTTTTTTTTAAATATTTTTATGGTTTATTTAACTCTATTTTATGTGCATTGGTGTGAAGGTATCATCCCCTGGAACTGGATTTTCAGACAGTTGTGAGCTGCCAGGTGGGTGCTGGGAATTGAACCTGGGTCCTCAGGAAGAGCAGTCATTGCTCTTAACTGTTGAGCCATTTCTCCAGCCCCTGCAGTCTACTTTTAAAGGGGCCACAGAAGCAAGCGGGTTGTTCTTTGACTATTCTGATTGGCTTATTTGAAAGGGCTATTACCAATAATTGACTGGAGAGCTGTTGCCAGATCAGATGAGGTAAGAGGTCATTTTGACCCCGTTTCCCAGGGGACTGAATCAAAACATACGTATATGGGTAATTGTTCAGGAACTGAGTACATGTGAGTGTAGCTGTTAGGTCCTTGGTTCCCAGGGGAGGAGGGGAAGCACTATGGCACAGAGGCTGAGAGGATTCAGAATTGTCAAAAATGGCTTCAGGATTGTCTTAAAGTCTTACAGGATCAAAGCTGTGCCTCACCATACCTGGACAAAGTTACAGTCTTCTAAGTATTTTTTTTGGGATCAGAATCTGACTTACTGTTATAACAGATTTCTGCCACAGAGTTGGGCTCTGGGTTCTGTCCTGACACTGCCTGACTGGATAAAGCACATCCAAAACACCTGTAATAGCTAGACAGCCTTTGGTAGCAGATAATCTATACACATTTTATTTGTGTGTGTTTGTGTGTATTTTATATATAATCTGAACAACACAATAAAAACCTGTCTCCATAAAAGAATGCTAAACTAAAGCCACTGTTGGTTATAACTAAATTTGCCAGACTTGAAAATTATTTTTAAAATACTACTAATTTTAAAAGGGTACAGGTGTTGCTAAAAAGCCAAGGAATGCTTCCTTCTTGAAACATCTACTTGGAATGGTATATTAATTGACTCTTTTGGTAGGATTGGGGGACCAGTAAGTTACATAGCTGTACTATGGTATAGACTCATAGGATGTCCAATGACATTTAGAAAGGATGCCTCTTATTTTGTGAGAGAGAAGCTAATGTTTATTTCCCATGAAAAACAAGTTCAAGCGTCAAGTTTGTATTGTAGGGGATGGGATCTCCTCACTGTATATAACAATTAGAGTAATTGTTGATAACAGCTAAGAGGATGAACGGAAAGGAAAGGATAATTTAATTTATCTGAAATTGCCAATAAGTGATTGTCAGTGGTAACCTTTCAATTTTCTGTCACTTGTCCTTAAACATTCATGTTTAAGAGACATGCCTGAGAGGCTAGAGAGATGGCTCAGTGGTTAAGATCACTGACTGTTCTTCCAGAGGACCCAGGTTCAATTCCCAACACCCCTCATGGCAGCTACTGTCCCTAAGTCCAAAGATCTGACACCCTCACACGGACATATATACAGACAAAATACTAATATGTGTGAGAGAGACAGAGACAGACAGAGAGACGTTCTTGATAAGATTGCGATTAGAACTTAAGGTCAACCAACTTGTTAAAGACAATCACTGAGGGGTCTGAGAGGTGCCTTAATGGTTAAGAGTATTGGCTGCTCTTACAGAGGACCTGAGTTCAAATCCCAGCACCCACATGACAGCTTACAACCATCGTAACTCTAGTTCTAGAGGATTGAACATTTTCAATGTTCATAAATTAACGAATCATAAAGTTTCAGTGCACATAAAGTTAACGGGGGAAAAAAAGACAATCATTGATAATATATTAATGGGGCTTAAAGTATATAACTCTTAGAGAAGAACATAGTTCAGTTCTCAGCGCCCAAGTCAGCAACTCACAACTACAAGTAACTTTTGTTCCGAGGAATCCAAAGGCTTTTTCTGGTGTCCCCAAGTAACCCACACATTTTTTTTTTGTTAGTGGTGGTATTTTTGAGGTTGTTTCATTGTAGCCCAGGCTGGCCAGGAGCTGCTCCTGGTCTTCCTGTCTCCCGTTCCCAGTTGAGATAAACTCTTCTGTACACTAGAACGCAAAGCCTGCTTTCTAGAAAAAACCCAGTTTGTATACTGGTTACATTAACTGTTATATATAGGAATTTTTTGTGCCACGTTGGTGGTGTTGCTTTTGTTGTTGTTGTTGTTTTAAGCTTACTGATAGATTTTTGTTGCATGGTACTTGAATTTTATGTTATATAAGTAATTTTCCTACTTTACATTTTAGGTTTGTCTGTGATGGCTGTTTAAAGAAAACCGCACGTGCTAGGAAAGAAAACAAGTTTTCTGCTAAAAGTAAGTATTATTTTAAATTATTTAATTTTATTTTATGTGCTTTGGTGTGCAGGTGTCACATCCCCTGGAACTGGAGTTAACAGACAGAGCTGCTGTGTGGGTGCTAGGTATTGAACCCGGTTCTTCTGGAAGAGCAGCCAGGGCTCTTAACTGCTGAGCCATATCTCCAGCCTGGTGTAGGAGGTCCTTTTGTATTTGTGTTATTTTTACTGGTTAAATAAAGAAACTGCCTTTGCCTTTTGATAGTGCAGAACTTCGATAGTTGGGAAAATGAAAGTAAATGCTGGGAGAAAAAAGACACACAGAGAGCCACCATAAAGTTGCCAAGTCAAATATGCTAAATCTTTTCCAGTAAGCCACCACCTCGTGGTGACAGATTAACAAAAATGGGTTAGATCAGGATGTGAGAGTAGGCCAAAAAGAGGCTAGATCTCATGGGCCAGGCAGTAATTAAATCAATACAATTTCTGTGTGGTTATTTCTGGAGTAAGCTAGCCGGGTAGTGGGACACAGCCCCCTCCTGCTACAACTCCAGCCCCAAGTATTATTATTTGAGGTAAACCCTGGTTTAAAAAAATTATATAGCCAAGTGGTGGTGGTTCATGCCTTTAATCCCAGCTGCCTAAATACTAGTGAAATTGGAACTGGTCAAAATGAATTAGTTTTAAATGTTCCAAGTGTTACAGCACATACTTATTAATCCCTGTATTCTAGAAGCAAGCGGATCTCTGAGTTTGAGGCAAATCTTGGCTAAGTAGTGAGACCCTCTTTCAAAAAAGAAAAATATTTTTTTTAAGCCAAAATCACATTATAGCATAACGAAGTATAAAAATGAACCTTTTAATGAGGCGGTGGTGGCCCAGCACCTTTAATCCCAGCACTGGGAGACAGAGGCAGGCAGATCTCTTTGAGTTCAATGCCAGCCTGGTCTATAGAGCGAGTTCTAGGACTCCCTGGGCTGTTACATAGATAAACCCTGTCTTTGAAGTACAAAAACCCTTTAGAAGGGACTTTGGTTAATAATCACCCCCCGCCCTTCCCCTGTATTTATTCTTGTCCTGGCACATGTCACAATGTGGGCCAAGTGTAAAGTGATTGACTAGAGTTATTGTCGCAGGAGTATTCGGTTTCCCCCCTTTGGCACTGTAGAGGTAATTTGTTATTTAAGCCTGTGTGCCGAGGGATAGGATATCAGAGTTACCTTACTGTATTAAAAATCAAATACAGGGCTGGAGAGATGGCTCAGTGGTTAAGAGCATTGCCTGCTCTTCCAAAGGTCCTGAGTTCAATTCCCAGCAACCACATGGTGCCTCACAACCATCTGTAAAGAGGTCTGACATCCTCTTCTGGCCTTCAGGCATATACACAGACAGAATATTGTATACATAATAAAAATAAATAAATATTTAAAAAAAAATCAAATACAGTCTATGTAGTGGTGGTACACGCCTTTAACCCCACACTCCTGAGGCAGAGGCAGGCAGATAATCTTGAGTTCGAGTCCAGCCTGGTCTACAGAGTGAGTCCAGGGCAGTTAGGGCTACAAAAATGAATCCTGTCTAGAAAAACAAATCAATGCTTCAGGTTTGTACATGCACCTCAAAATTGACAGTAAAAATTTAAACCATGGTAACTTTCTTTCTAATCTTTAATACTTGGAATTGAGCCCAGGGCTACACCTTGGTAACTTTTAACTTTTATATTCCTAGGATTGCCGCCTACCAGACTTGGTACCTTTCTGGAGAATCGAGTGAATGACTTCCTAAGGCGACAAAATCATCCTGAATCAGGAGAGGTCACTGTTAGGGTTGTTCATGCTTCTGACAAAACTGTAGAGGTGAAACCAGGCATGAAAGCAAGGTGTTTAATAATTTTCATTTCTACTCTTGAAGAGCTACAGTTGTGCATTCTCAGTTACTGTTGATAATTTCCATCTGAATAATTTGTGGTTTTCTTTATCTGATATGTGTAGGTTTGTAGATAGTGGAGAGATGGCAGAATCTTTTCCATACCGAACTAAGGCCCTTTTTGCCTTTGAAGAAATCGATGGTGTTGACTTATGTTTCTTTGGCATGCATGTTCAAGAGTATGGCTCTGACTGCCCCCCACCCAACCAAAGGTAGGACTGACTTACTGTGACCAACCTCTCTTTTTGTTGGGCAGGGAATGGCAGGGAGATTGGGTTCATACTATAACTAATACAAAAGCACACTGAATGAAACTTGATATGTATAGCATGTACCAGGTAAAAATTACATGGAAGCCATTGCCAAGTCTGGTCCCCACAAAGCCACAATCTCTAATTTTCCTATGATAATTTATAAAAGCACAGGAAAGGAAGTAGATGTTTTTAGCCATGTAAATAATAACTTAATAAGTGATAGAGATTTTTCTCTCCCTGTTTTTGATATAGGAGAGTATACATATCTTACCTCGATAGTGTTCATTTCTTCCGTCCTAAATGCTTGAGGACCGCAGTCTATCATGAAATTCTAATTGGATATTTAGAATATGTCAAGAAATTGGGGTAAGCATATTAATAATTACTATCTTTTAAAAATAATGTGGAAATGTGTAAGTATGTATTTGGCTTTCTCATGTTTGTTGTGATATAGTGAAGCCATGACTTGTTAGATCTCTGATATGAATCTGATGTTACCTGTTTCCTACTTCACTAATCCTTTAGTTCCATTCTGTTGAGTTAAACCATTGTGTTTACAGTTTGTATTAAAAGTTATTGATATTGACTTGAGAGCTGGCTCAACAGTTTAAGAGCATTGGCTGCTCTTCCAGAGGACTTGGGTTCATTTTTCAGCACCCATGTGGTAACTCAAAACAGTTCTAGAAGATCTGACACTCTCACACCAATGTACATAAATAAAATTGTGGGGGAAAAAGTTGTTCATTACTTATGAAAATGAACATTTCCCTTGATCCTTTTGTACTTCGGTGTAAAGATTGGAAACAAGTTGAATGTGATGGTTTGCACTTACAGTTTCAGCACATGGGAGGGAGGCTTGGAGCTTGGAAGTTCAAGTTCATTCATAAGTTAAGATCTGAAGGTACATATATCCTAGAGACTACCATCTTACTCATAGGAGATTACTCCTAGCAGTTTACCTTGCATGTAATTTCTGTTATGATGGGTTCCTATTCCTTTGCAATATAGTTGTCTTTTGATCTTAAAGTACAGATTTTAGGATCAAGAACTAAGTCAGCCTTTTTAAATGAAATTCACAGCACTCCTTGGCCTTTCAAAACAAGTAGGTAGTACAAGAACTGTTAGTGCATAGGTTAGACCTACTTCTGGCCTAAGAATTTGGATCTGGGCTTTGGTCTTCTTGAGAAAATAAGCATTTCTGTCTGTGTTTCACCCTGTGGTTTAAAATGTATCACTGCTTGTGTGCAGTGGTATGCACCTATGGCTTCGACTACTTATAACTTTCTCTAGCACAAATGATATCTTCTTGATATCATTTATCATGATATTCCATATCTTCATGTTTTTAGATATACAACAGGGCATATTTGGGCATGTCCACCAAGTGAAGGGGATGACTATATCTTCCATTGTCACCCTCCTGATCAGAAGATCCCAAAGCCAAAGCGCCTACAGGAATGGTACAAAAAGATGCTTGACAAGGCTGTATCAGAACGTATTGTCCATGACTATAAGGTCAGTTTGAACTTGGAAATAATATTCTTGCTATTTTCTGTCCTCTCTGACAAGTCTTCTGTTCTGACTTATAACATGTGATTGCTATAATTATGCTAATTTATTAATTTATTTTTATTTCATTGAAGTGTGTATGTGTGTGTGTATATCTCCTCTTTTTTTTTTTCTTTGAGATAGGATTTCTATGTAACTTTGGAGCCTGTCATGAAACCAACTCTTGTAGACCAGGCTGAGCTCGAACTCACAGAGATCTGCCTTTCTCTACCTCCCGAGTGCTGGGACTAAAGGCATGTGCCAGGCTCATCTATGTAGGGAATTCCAGCCATCCTGGACTATGTAGTGACACCTTGTCTCTAAAAGAACTGGGGGAAAAAAGCAAAGAACTCAGCATGGTGATGCACGCCCTTAATCCTAGCACTTAAGAGACTGAAGTAGGTGGATCTCTGTGAGTTCTGAGGCCAGTCTGTTCTACATAATGGGGTCCAGGCCAGCCACTGGTACATAGTGAGACCCTGTCTCAAAGAAGGAAGTATATTGGTATAATTTAAAACGCGTTCTCATTGTTTGTCTGGCATGTTCCTTAGAGAACTTTGCCATTTTTGTCGTACAATGAAAGCTGTTCTTCCAGAGGTCCTGAGTTCAATTTCCAGCAACCACATGGTGGCTATCAACCATCTAAAATGAGGTCTGGTTTCCTCTTCTAGTGTACAAGCATACGTGTAAACAGAACACTGTATATATGTAATGAATAATTTATAAGAAAGAAAAACAAAAAGCTTAGAAATTCCTGATTGTAATTACTTGGGTTTTTTGTTTTTGTTTTAAACAGGATATTTTAAAACAAGCTACTGAAGATCGATTAACAAGTGCAAAAGAGTTACCCTATTTTGAAGGTGATTTCTGGCCCAATGTTCTGGAAGAAAGCATTAAAGAACTTGAACAGGAAGAGGAAGAGAGAAAAAGGGAAGAGAACACCAGCAATGAGAGTACTGATGTAAGGGCCTTTTCTCTCTGCAGTGTCTACCTTGATAATCTGATAATACAGAAAGGAGTTTACACTGTTTTTGTTTGTGTTCAAGACCCTGTAAGCAAGTAGCCCTGGCTGTCCTTTGTAGACCTTGCTGGCCTTGAACTCAAGAGACTTCTCTGCCTCTAGGGTCTGTGCTACTACTGCCTGTCTAGGGGTTTATACTTTCAACTTAGTTTTCTGCACACATCTTACTCTCAGCTCTCAGTCGGCCTTGGCAGCAACATAGTTCAAGGCCTACCTTGGCTGAATAGTTGACCCTATCTTAGAACAAAGGGTCATTGTAATTCTAACTGGTAGTATCCTGGGCGCTGAAGCTCCTGAAAAAGTATATAGCAAAAATACTTTTACTAGCCAAATTATGACTGGTATAAGCTTTGTAGACTGCATATCCTCTCTGTTGTATTTTTCTAGAAGTGCTAAGGATCACATCCAGGCTACCATGTTGCTACTAAGCAGGTTCTTTGTCACTGAGATATTGTATCAACACAGCCTTTCCCTGCTTTTTTTTTTTTTTTTAAAGAAACCTTCTAAAGTATAAGATTCTCATTTAACTTGTCTGTTTGTAGAACCTGGCTTAGTACCTTCTTCAGTTATTGATCACTTACACAGTGTTCTGGGTTTTAACTTAAGTCAGGGCTGACTGGCCTGGTGATACACAACTTTTTCACATTCAAGAGGCAGAGACAGAAAGATATTTCTGAGTTCTACGTATCAAAACCATGTCCAAAAAAATGCTTGGACAGGTAAGATGGCTCTGAGTAAAGGCCTTTAGCCACTTAGCCCTGAGTTCACTCCTTGGACCCACATGGTTGAAACAGAAACAGAGATCTGGCTCCCATATATTGCTCTTACCTCCACACCTTTGTGCTGTGGTCCCCACACATAAACACAGATACATGCAAGGGCCCTAGATAAAGTTCACTCTCTAGCATCAAAAATCAAAACAAAAGACTCTTAAGCCAAGCACGGCAGTAATCTCAGTATTTGGGAGGTAGAGACAGGAGGGTCAGTTTAAGACTGAGCTGAACTTCGTGACACAAATCTGTTTCCTTTTTTAATTTCTTTCAGTCTACCAGATTTTGCCCCCCCCCCCCCCCCCCAAGTGCTAGTATTAAAAGACCACGACACCACTGTCCCACTCTCCAAAATGCTTTAACCTTTGGTTCAATTCGTTGATAGATTGTGGGTGAAAGGGGAAACCAAAGCCTGCTTGCTGATTCCCTCTTCCATGCTTCATGGCTTTCATGGTTCACTAAACTCAGAACTGCCCGCCTCTGCCTCCCAAGTCCTGGGATTAAGGGCATGCGTCAATACTGGCCATCAAAATAGGAGTTTTCTAGATAAAGTTTACAAGTTTTCATTTCTTTAATGAAGCTTGGGGTTTTTACTAGGAAGGAGGTAATTGGGAGAAGTGACTCTATTCAAGAGCACTTGCTGCTCTTACAGAGGATCCCAGTTCTGTTCTGTTCCTTGCATCGAACCCAGGAAGCTCATAACTGTCTTAAACTCCAGTTTTGGATTCAAAGAGCCTCTGAAAGTGCCTACACACACACGTGACATAAGTACTCATACAGCTAAATAAATAAAAGAATATTTAAGCATCAAGTAGCTTGTGAGTTAAAAAGAACCTGATTAAAAAGGAGTGGACGATGAGTTTCTAGAGAAATAAAAGTATTAGCTAAGAGTGTAATATCCTGTTTGAAAGGAAAGTCTGTTATACCTTCAGTCTTATTTCCAGATCCATCCTAGCAACCTCACATTTTCATTTGTTCTTTGTGCTGCCTTACAGGTAACAAAAGGAGACAGCAAAAATGCTAAGAAGAAGAATAACAAGAAAACCAGCAAAAACAAAAGCAGCCTGAGTAGGGGCAATAAGAAGAAACCTGGTATGCCCAATGTGTCTAATGACCTGTCTCAGAAACTGTATGCCACCATGGAAAAGCATAAAGAGGTGAGAGTCAGCCTTCAGGGTAAAGGTGTGTGTGTGGCAGGCGAGTGCCCACCCCAACTGACACTGTAATGAGAACTCTAGGTTGCTGAAAATGAGGAGGGCAGAAATGTCTTGAGGGGTGACTGGGATGAAAAGAGTATGTGTATAGACTTTGGTTGTAAAACAGAAAATGTTTTAACTGCTTGAGTGATATCCATCCCTTCAGCCATGCCACTGCATTCTAGTGGATGCCACTATCAGAATATACTACTAATAGCCTGAACCAATTTTGAGGGTAAAATACTATCTGAGAAAGCTAACTAATGGTAATTGATTTGACTTACACCATCTAATCTTAGAAGCTAGAATCTCAGGCTATGGGTGTGTATTACAAGTTCATGACTTGGCCTTTGCAATGGGATAGCAGAAGCAAAAATGCCTGTTGTAGTATAGTGTAGGTCTTTATGCTAACTTATACAGACTTTCAGTCTCTCCAGAACTAGCCTGTAGTAGAGGTTGAGGCATGGCCGTTCATCTTCTGACCCTGGATATAAGGCACACCAGTGGTTCATCCGATATACATTCAGGCAAAGTACTGATGCACATAAATATTTTAAATTGGTAACTTAAAAAGCTTTGTAGACTTTCTGTGCCATTTTCTTTTTATTTGTTCTCTGTACTTTAGCAAGTACCTTCTAAGAAAAACATCCAAACTGATTTTAATTGTGTTGAGTTGCCACGTCTTCGCAGTGGTCTCGGCCTTTTTTCATGCCATGGGCGTATCTCCATTAAGATTTGAGTTGATGCTTTTCTGTAGTTAGATTCAGGTTAAACCACAGACCCCATCTTAAGGTATACTATTCACTGTATGTGTGCTGTCCTTGAGCTAGTCTGTTGTTTGGTTTGTTTTGTTATTTTTGGTTGTTAGCCTAGCCTTTAATTTTGTTCTAATTTTGTAGACCAGATATGTGTCAAACTCACAGAAAGCACCTGATTCTGACTTCAGAGTGCTGGGATTAAAGGTCTGTCTGTGTCAACCACACCCAGCCCTAGACTGTTCCTATTTTGAAGATAATACTGAAATGAAGTAACAGAATATTAGCTTTAAGGGTTCTTTTGGTTTGGTTTTTGTTTGTATTTTGAGATACGGTTTCTCTGTTTAACAGTCCAGGCTATCCTGTAACTCTTTGTAGACCAAGCTGACCTCTAAACTCAGATCCACCTGCCTCTGCCTCCTGAGTGCTGGGAGTAAAGGTATGCGCCTTCACTGTCTGGCTTGAGTTTTAGGTTCTTTATTGTACTCAAGTCTCAGTGAACAGGGATAGGGGAAGTATGACTGTCATTTAACCCCTGAACCCACTCTTCTGTTATGGCCCTCTCTGGTGCCTTTTTGCTGCAGTGGTATTGTAGTTCCAGAGTCACAATGAGCTTGTCTCTTGGCAGGTCTTCTTTGTAATCCGCCTCATCGCTTGTCCTGCACCCAACTCTCTGCCTCCCATTGTTGATCCTGACCCTCTCATCCCTTGTGACTTAATGGATGGTAGAGATGCATTCCTCACTCTAGCAAGGGATAAACACCTGGAATTCTCTTCACTGCGAAGAGCCCAGTGGTCTACCATGTGTATGCTGGTGGAACTCCATACACAGAGTCAAGATCGATTTGTCTACACCTGCAACGAGTGCAAGCACCATGTGGAGACTCGCTGGCATTGCACTGTGTGTGAGGTAGGTGCTATTTTGTGGGAAGGACAGGACAGGACACATTGGTCCCCATTGTCTTGAGTTGTGATATAGACATGTGGTTTAAAAAAACAAAACACGTGCTCTTGTGGGAAGTGACAGAGCTGAAGAGAATGATTTTACCTTTTTTGGTTTTCTGAGACAGAATCTTCCGTAGCTTTGGAGCCTGTCCTGGAACTAGCTCTTGTAGACCAGGCTGGCCTTGAACTCAAAGAGAACTGCCTCCCAAGTGTTGGGATTAAAGGCGTGTGCTGCCACCGCCCAGTGATTTTATCTTTTTATAAAAGGAGCTTTTCTAGCTCAAGCAAAATATATATAATGATTTCGAATTATTTCAGTCTTGCAGAGTTGACCTTCATCTTGTTTTCCCTTCCAGGATTATGACCTGTGTATCACCTGTTATAACACTAAAAATCATGACCACAAAATGGAGAAACTAGGTCTTGGCTTGGATGATGAGAGCAACAACCAGCAAGCAGCAGCCACACAGAGCCCAGGAGATTCTCGCCGCCTGAGCATCCAACGCTGCATACAGTCTCTGGTACATGCGTGCCAGTGCCGCAATGCCAACTGTTCTCTGCCTTCCTGCCAGAAGATGAAGAGGGTCGTGCAGCACACCAAAGGCTGCAAGCGGAAAACTAATGGTGGATGCCCCATCTGTAAACAGCTTATTGCCCTCTGCTGCTACCATGCCAAGCACTGCCAGGAGAACAAATGTCCGGTGCCATTCTGCCTCAACATCAAGCAAAAGCTCCGGCAGCAACAGCTGCAGCACCGGCTCCAGCAGGCTCAGATGCTCCGCAGGAGGATGGCCAGCATGCAGCGGACTGGTGTGGCGGGGCAGCAGCAGGGTCTGCCGTCCCCAACTCCTGCTACTCCAACCACCCCTACTGGCCAACAGCCAGCCACCCCACAGACACCTCAGCCCCAACCTACTTCTCAACCTCAGCCCACGCCTCCCAACAACATGCCACCCTACTTGCCCAGGACTCAAACTACTGGCCCTGTGTCCCAGGGTAAGGCAGCAGGCCAGGTGACCCCACCAACCCCACCTCAGACTGCCCAACCCCCACTTCCAGGACCTCCACCTGCAGCAGTAGAAATGGCAATGCAGATTCAGAGGGCAGCAGAGACACAACGACAGATGGCTCATGTACAAATTTTCCAAAGGCCGATCCAGCACCAGATGCCCCAGATGACGCCCATGACTCCTATGGGTATGAACCCGCCTCCTATGGCCAGAGGTCCTGGTGGGCATTTGGATCCAGGAATGGGTCCCACAGGAATGCAACAGCAATCACCTTGGGCCCAAGGAGGAATTTCTCAGCCACAGCAGATGCCTTCAGGGATGCCGAGGCCTGCAATGATGTCAGTGGCCCAGCATGGTCAGCCGTTAAACATGCCTCAACAGCCAGGATTGGGTCAAGTAGGTGTGAGCCCTCTCAAACCAGGCACTGTGTCTCAACAAGCCTTACAAAACCTTTTGCGGACTCTCAGGTCTCCCAGTTCTCCCTTACAGCAGCAACAGGTGCTTAGTATCCTTCACTCCAGCCCCCAACTGTTGGCTGCATTTATCAAGCAGCGGGCTGCCAAGTATGCCAACTCTAATTCACAACCTCTCCCTGGACAGCCTGGCATGCCTCAGGGACAGCCAGGACTGCAACCACCTACCATGCCTGGTCAGCAAGGTGTTCACTCCAACCCAGCCTTGCAGAGTATGAATCCTATGCAGGTAGGTGTCCAGAGAGCTGGCTTGCCCCAGCAGCAGCCCCAGCAGCAGCTCCAGCCACCCATGGGAGGAATGAGTCCTCAAGCTCAGCAAATGAACATGAATCACAACACCATGCCTTCACAGTTCCGAGACATCTTAAGACGTCAGATGATGCAACAGCAGGGAGCAGGGCCCGGAATTGGCCCTGGAATGGCCAACCACAACCAGTTCCAGCAGTCTCAAGGAATTGGCTACCCACCCCAGCAGCAACAGCAGCAACAGCAGCAGCGGATGCAGCATCACATGCAACAGATGCAGCAAGGGAATATGGGACAGATGGGCCAGCTTCCCCAGGCTTTGGGGGCAGAGGCAGGAGCCAGTCTGCAGGCGTATCAGCAGAGACTTCTTCAGCAACAGATGGGATCTCCTGCTCAGCCCAACCCAATGAGTCCACAGCAGCATATGCTCCCCAATCAGGCACAGTCCCCACACCTGCAAGGTCAGCAGATCCCTAATTCTCTCTCCAATCAAGTGCGTTCTCCCCAGCCTGTCCCTTCTCCGCGACCACAGTCTCAGCCCCCCCATTCCAGCCCATCTCCGAGGATGCAGCCTCAGCCCTCTCCACACCATGTTTCTCCACAGACCAGTTCCCCACATCCTGGGCTGGTAGCTGCCCAGGCTGCCAACCCCATGGAACAAGGGCATTTTGCCAGCCCAGACCAGAATTCAATGCTTTCACAGCTCGCTACCAATCCAGGCATGGCAAACCTCCACGGTGCAAGCGCCACGGACCTGGGACTGAGCACCGATAATGCAGACTTGAATTCAAACCTCTCACAGAGTACACTAGACATACACTAGAGACACCTTGTAGTATTTTGGGAGCAAAAAAATTATTTTCTCTTAACAAGACTTTTTGTACTGAAAACAATTTTTTTGAATCTTTCTTAGCCTAAAAGACAATTTTCCTTGGAACATGTAAAAACTGTGCAGTAGCCGTGTGTGGTTTAAGCAAACATGCCAGATGAGCCTGAGGGATGATAGATTACAAAGAATATATTTTTGTTATGGCTGGTCAATCCAGCCGTTTTTCTCCCCTTGTGTGTGTGGTTCAAGTGTGCACTGGGAGGCGACTGAGGCCTGAAGCCAACCATATGCTCCTGCCTTGCACCTCCAATAGGTTTTATTATTTTTTTTAAATTAATGAAAATATGTAATATTAATAGTTATTATTTACTGGTGCAGATGGTTGACATTTTTCCCTATTTTCCTCACTTTATGGAAGAATTTAAAAAAAAAGAACATTTCTAAAACCAGAGGACAAAAGGGGTTAATGTTACTTAAAATTACATTATATATATATATATATATAAAATATATATAAATATATTAAAATACCAATTTTTTTCTCTGGGTGCAAAGATGTTCATTCTTTTAAAAACATTTAAGAAAAAAAAAAACCCTCCTTCCACCCCTCAAGTCAACTTTTGTGCTCCAGAAGATTTTCTATTCCATAAGTCTGAGCGTAAAACTTCAAGTATTAAGATAATTTGTACATGTAGAGAAAAATGACTTTTTTCAAAATATACATACAGGGGCAGCTGCCAAATTGATGTATTATAATATTGTGGTTCTGTTTCTTGAGAGATTTTTTTTTTGTTATTTTTACATCTAACAAAGGAAAAAATTTAAAAAGAGGGTAAGAAATGACTCCAGTGGGGTGATTTTAACAGGGAAATGTCCGAGGTTTCTTCGCTTGCTTTCTTCCTTACTCTGCCCCCACACATACATTTTCTCTAAAACTTGAAAATAGAAAGCAAAACCCTCAACTGTTGTAAATCATGCAATTAAAGTTGATTACTTATAAATATAAACTTTGGATCACTGTATAGACTGTTAAATTTGATTTCTTATTACCTATTGTTAAATAAACTGTGTGAGACAGACACCTTGGCTTGTTTCACTTCTTTAAGGCTCATCTTAGTATTAGCGAACACCAGGTCAGGACTGGAGATGAAGCTGGTAGACTGATTGCCTAGTATGAGCTAATCAGTCCCCAGCCAGCACCCCAGTGCTCATGGGCCTGCAAACCCAGTCCTCAGAGGGTAGAGACAGAAAGATCAAAAGCTGAAAGTAATTTTTAGTTTTGCAACAAATTGGTGGACAGTCTAGGCTATCTGAGGCTCTGTATCAGAATTAAAAAGTTTCATGGGTCTCAGCACAATAGAAACTGAAGCTATTTGAACCTTTTAGCTAATTAGCAAGACTGATTAGGGTCAAGAGGAAAAAGGAAAGATTGGCATGCCTACAAACTTATATGTAATAGCTAAATTTTGACAAGTTTTTTCAAAGGTCAGGAGATAAAGTCCCTGTTTCTTACCCCATCCCATGTTACCCTTCAAAAGCAGCCATTTGTGGCAAACTTTTTTTTTTTTTTTAAGATTTAATTATTATGTATACAGTGTTCTATCTGCATGTATACCTGCACACCAGAATAGGGCACCAGATCTCATTACAGAAAGTAGTGAGCCACCATGTGATTACTGGGGAGTGCTCTTAACCTCTGAGAGACCACTAGTTTCTCCTCTAGGAGCTCACTTAAATACCCCTTGGGAGGGGTCAGGGCCTGGCATGCTGGGATTTGGAGTCCAGACCAATACAACTCCTAGGCCTGGGGGTTGGGATGGATGCAAGGGGCTGGGTGCTACGCTCCCAACTTATGTCCCCTGCAGGATAGAACGTTTTCATCTTTGAGGAACACAACAATGCTGGGAATCAATCCTGGGCCCTCTTTAACAGATGCACTATCCTGTCCAGAGCTCAAAGGATTTATGTCTTACAAGTCATTATTTGTGTTACTTTTTAAGTGATCCAGGAAAAAATGACAGGTCAAAGGTCCAGAGAGAAGTCTTAGAGAAAAAAACAGACTCTGTGTAAGGGGCCAGCTCAAACTCATACTTTGGCTGCAGCCTGAGACAGGTTTACTGAGCAGGGCATATTACATGTCTCAGGGCAGATTAAGATGGCTCAACTGAATTCCTAATTAATCTTGGGTAAGGGCGTCTGTTATGGGGGACCCAGTTTGTCTTCCCAACTATGAATCTGGAAAGCTTGAGCTTCTGGTTCCATGCAGTGGGGGATGATATGCATTAAGATTCAAAAGATAATAAAAGAGAATGGTTGGTTGTACAGTGATGGGGGCACACACCTTTAATCACAGCACTCAGGAGGCAGAGGCAGGTAGATCTCTTGTGAGTTCAAGGCCAGGCTGGTCTACAGAGCCCTGTCTTAAAAAAAAAAAAAACAACACCCCTTCACACACAGACAAAACAACAACAGAAAGATGATGGATTTTCTGACTCATTCAAACCTGATGGGAAAATGTTCCAAGCTACAAGACTTCTCCTGTCCAGAACTGGGTTCTCTGTCCTAGCTCCCTTCCTGTCTTTGCTCTACCGTGTCACAGGCATCTCAAACTAAGCCCAATTCTTTCTGTTGTTGATGATGATATTTTTAGACAGGGTCTCTTGTAACCCAGGTTGGCCTTGAATTTGTTGTCTGTGGCTAGCCCTGATCCATCTCGTCCTCCAGCATCTTCCTGTCAAGTTCAGAGGTTTGTGCCACCATAGTCAGACCCAAGGCTGGGTAAGCACTCCTACCAACTGAGCTACATTTCAGCTATTAACTGTTTTGTATGTATGTATGTATGTATGTACATACATATTGTGTACATATGTATGTGTGCATGTGGATAGCATTCAGTCACATACATGCCACACTGTACATCTGGAGGTCAGAGAACAACTTTTGGGGTTACAAAGATCAAACTTAGGTCATCTGACTTGTTCTGAAAATGCATTTATCTATTTAGACATATTTCCAGCCCTTCTAATTTTTCTTATAAAGGTTTATTATTTATTATTGTTAATATTATTATTGAGGCAGTATGTCACTTAGTAGCTCTTGCTGGTCAGGAACTTGGTGTGTAAACCAGGCTGAAAGGCTGAAACTCATACAGATCCTCCTCTCAAGGGCTGGGATTAGAAGTCAAGCAACGACCTAGAACAGATAGGGCCTGAGGAAAAAAGCTCCACTGGGAGTAGAAGCCAGGAGCAAATCCAGTCCCAGGACACTGGCGGACCAGGATCGAGCCAACAACCCTATCCAGAATCAGCAATCTCCACTTAGGACAGAGAGGGAACAAGTTCCACCAGGATCAGAAGCCAGGAGCAAATTCAGTCCCAGGAGCCAACCCAGTCCTGGGACACTGGCTGATCAGAATTGAGCCAGCAACCAGATTCAGAGTCACCTATCTCTACCGGAACAGGTACAGGGGAGTAATGGCTGAGTGAGTGAGCCAGAGCCAGAGACTGCTGAGGGTCCAGACATGAATCTTGGACCTTCAAGGGAGTAGACCTAAGCAGGCCCTGGTAGGTCTGGGCTGAGTCTAAGATCTGCCAGGAGTTAGCCTGAGCCAGGACCTCTGCCAGTCTGGGCGTGAGTGAACCTGGGACTTATGAGGAAAAAGGCAGGAACCAGAGATCTGGGCGGGGCCAGGCCTGAGTCTGGGACCTCAGAGGGAGTAGGCCTGGGCCAGGACCTCTGTGGGTCCAGGTATTGGTCTGGGACATCAAAGGGGATAGGCAGGAACCTGGAACCTCTGCGGTCCGAGTGTTAAGTCTGAGACCTCTGAGGGAGTAAGCAGGTCCTCTGCGGGTCCGGTTGCACCAGAGCCTGGGACATCCGAGGCAGTAGACTGGAACAAGAAACCTTTCCAGGTTCAAATCCAACCTAGGGACTTCTGCAGGAGGTGTTCCAGACCAGGATTTACAGAAACGGGGCAAAGCCAGCAACCTAGGTCAAAGTAGGCCTGAGACAGCAAACTCCAAGGGTGCACAGCAAAGCACATAACTGCTGAGCTATCTCCAGGAACACGGAGTAACCAATGGGGTAATAAGAACTGTGACACTGACTGTACCATGGGGAACAACCATCTGAGCTTTGGATTAATTGGTACCTAGAAGATTATTCAACAGAATCTCAGACAGCCCCAACCACACCTATTAGAAAAAAAAGATGAGTAGAAAAGGTAAGAACACATGCAACATCACAAAGAGCAACACAACCCCAGTAAAACCTAACGATCCTACAACAGCAAGACCTGAACAACCAAATATGGATGAAGCAGAAGAAAATGATCTAAAAAATAACTGCAAGAGAATGTTTGAAACCCTAAAAGAGGAAATGAGAAATTCCCTTAAAGAAATGGAGGAAAAGACAAAAAATTGGAAGACATCAGCAAATCACTTAAAACCAAGAAAAAGAAATCAAACATATGAAAGAAACTATTCGAGACTTGAAAACTGAAATAGAGATAATAAAGAAAACACAAACCACAACCGAAGGAATTATAGAAACAGAAATTATGAGAACCACAAAAATTATGAGAAATTATCCGGAACCACAAAAGCAAGCAAGAACAGCAGAATACAAGAGGTGGAAGAGAAAATCTAAGGCATTGAAGATACTATAGAGGAAATAAACCCATCAGTTAAAGAAAACATTAAATCTAACAAGAACTTAACCCAAAATATTCAGGAAATATGGGACAACATGAAAAGGCCAAATCTAAGAATAATAGATATAGAAGAAGGAGAAGTTGTTCAACTCAAAAGCACAGAAAATATATTTAACAAAATCATAGAAGAAAACTTTCCTAACCTAAGGAAAGATATGCCTACGAAGATACAAGCTTACAGAACACCAAATAGACTGGAACCAAATAAAAAGTCCTCTCGCCACATAATAAGACACTAGACATACAGAGTAAAGAAAGAATATTTAGAGCTGCAAAGGATAAAGGCCAAGTAACATATAGAGGTAGACCTATCAGAATTACACCTGATTTCTCCTTGGAGACAAAGAAGGTTGTGGTCAAGAGTTATGCAAATATTAAGAGACTGGATGCTAGCCCAGACTACTATACCCAGCAAAACTGTCAATCCCCATAGAAGGACAAAACAAGATATTCCATGACAAATCTAGACTTCACCAATACCTAGCCACAAACACAGCCCTACACAAAATACTAGAAGGAAAACTCCAACCCAAGGAATTTGGCTACACCAACAAAAACACAAGACAATTGATGGTCTCATAGCAGCAAATCCCAAAGAAGGGAAAACCGTACAAATTAACATCACCAACAAGGAAAACTAAATCAACAGGATATAGCAATCACTGGTCATTAATATCCCTTAATGTAAATGGTCTCAACTCACCTATAAAAAGGCACAGGCTAACAGATTGGATACGAAAACAGAACCCATCCTTCTTCTGCATACAAGAAACACATCTCAACCTCAAAGACAGTCATCTTCTCAGAGTAAATGGTTGGAAAAAAAATATACCAATCAGATGGACCTAAGTCAAAAGAGACAAAGAAGGTCATTTCATATTAGTCACAGGAAAAAAACCCATCAAGAGGAAATATCAATATTGAACATCTATGCCCTAAATGCAAGGGCACCCTCATATGGAAAAGAAACACTTCTAAAGTTTAAATCATACATTAAACCCCACACACTAATAGTGGGAGACTTCAACACTCCACTGTCACCTCTGGACAGGTCAGTCAGACAAAAAATGAATAAGAAATAAGAGAACTAACAGATGTTAGGATTCAAATGGACCTAACAGACATCTATAGAATATTCCATCTAAACAGAAAACAGAAAACCTTCTTCTCAGCACCTCATGGAACCTTCTAAATAAGTGACCACATACTCGTTAACAAAACAAACCTCAACAAATACAAAAAAAAATTTGAATAACCCAATGCACCTTATCAGATCACCATGGTATAAAACTAGAAGTCAACAGCAATACTAATTCCAGAAAACCCATAAACACATGGAAATTAAACAATGCTCACCTGAATCATCAATGGGTCAAGGAAGAAATAAAGGGAGAAATTAAAGACTTCCTAAAAATCAATGAAAATGACCACACAACATACCCAAAATTATGGGACACAGTGAAAGCAGTGTTAAGAGGAAAGTTCATAGCACTAAATGCCTACATAAAAAAGCTGGGAAAATCCCACACTAGTGAATTAACAGAACATTTGAAAACCTTAGAACAAAAAGAAACAAACTCACCTAAGAGAACTAGATAGCAGGAAATAATCAAGTGAGAGCTGAAATCAACAAAATAGAAACAATACAAAGAATCAATGAAACAAAGAGTTGGTTCTTCGAGAAAATCAGCAATACAGATAAGCCTTTATCCAAACTAACCAAAAGGCAGAGAGAGGATATCCAAATTAACAAAATCAGAAATGAAAAGAGGGACATAACAACAGACATGGAGGAAATACAGAGAATCATCAGGTCATATTTTGAAAACCTGTACTCCACAAAATTGGAACACTTGAAATGGACAACTTTCTGGATAAATATCACTTACCAAAATTAAATCAAGACCAGATAAGCAAATTAAACAGACCTATAACTGCTGAAGAAATAGAAACAGTCATCAAAAGTCTCCCAACCTTCAGCGCAATGCCCATCAAAATCCCAGCAAAATTCTTCACAGACCTCGAAAGAACGGTATTCATACAGAAAAGAAAAACCCAGGATAGCCAAAACAATCCTGTACAATAAAAGAGCTTCTGGAGGCATCACAGTCCCTGACTTCAAACTCTGCTACAGAGTTACAGTACTGAAAACAGCCTGGTATTGGCATAAGAACAGACAGGAGGACCAATGGAACTGAGTCGAAGACCCGAATATTAACCCACACACTTTTGAACACCTGATTTTTGACAAAGAAGCAAAAAATATCAAATAGAAAAAAAAGCATATTTAACTAATGGTGCTGGCATAACTGGATATCAACATGTAGAAAAATACAAATAGATCTATATCTATCATGCACAAAACTCAAGTCCAAATGGATCAAAAACCTCAACATAAAGCCAGCCACACTGAACCTCATAGAAGAGAAAGTGGGAAGTACACTTGAACGCATTGACACAGGGAACCACTTCCTGAATATAACTCCAGCAGCACAGACACTGAGAGAAACAATTAATAAATGGAATCTCCTGAAACCGAAAAGCTTCTGTAAAGCAAAGGACATGGTCAATAAGACAAAACGACAGCCCACATAATAGGAAAATATCTTCACTAACTCCACATCAGACAGAGGTCTGATCTCCAAAATATACAAAGAACTCAAGAAATTGGTCACCAAAAGAAAAACTAATTCAATAAAAAAATGGAATATAGACCTAAACAGAGAACTCTCAACAGAGGAATCTAAAATGGCTAAAAGACACTTAAGGAAATGTTCAATATCCTTAGTCATCAAAGAAATGCAAATCAAAAGAACTCTGAGATTCCATCTTACACCTGTAAGAATGGCCAAGAGCAAAACACTGATGACACTATGCTGGAACACCAAGGGCTCTCATGATGGTGACTTCAGAGCCAAAGTAAGCAGAGATGAGACATAGATGGAGAAATTTTACTAACTGTAGCAGGTAAGAAGAGCATGAGCATTTTGGGGAAGGCAGTGTCTTCCTGGAACATAGAAACTATAGGGATTTGATTCAGGGAGCATTCACATTTTAAGATGTGTGTGCTCACTGAAGGAGGACATGATAGTCTTAAACATGGTCAGTTTAAAGTCATGTATCCCATCCCATGCTTTTTCAAGTTAAATGAGAGAGGGCTGGCAGAGAGAAGGAACCACTGATTGACTGTATCGATCATGGTACCTGAAATGTAAGTTGACACAGTCTGACTAGAGAAACACACTTAAGATTGCACTGATGCTCCTTGGAGAGGCAGGGACATGTCAGGAGGACATTGAGATGACAATGCCACAGAACTAACTGTACTTCCCTGCTGATGTCCATGCCATTAGTTGCTCCCATTACGTTGACTTTATGTTTCTATAAATCTGAGGTTAAATAAACCCTACCTCTTGTAAGTAGAACTCTCCCAACTCCTAGACCACAGCTGTGAGAAAAATTACTAGTATAGTGGCTGGAGACAAGAATGTAAGAGAAAAATTCAAAAATCACTATGGATTTTACTAAGCCTTGATTGGACTGTTGCATGTGACATCACATGGATTCCATGTGAGGTAAGCTAGGTATCAGCCAATAGCAGGGCGCCACCTAGGACTGGGATTTGTCCCTGTCCTTCAGAGAAGCAGTTGGGTGCTGCGGGGCGAGCAGTTGGATTCAGTTGTTTCTCTTAGATTTGGACTTTTCAAAACCTGGAGGATCCCGATAGAGTGAGTTTATTTCCCAGGTTTCAGTCTGGGCTTTTTTCATTTGGTAGCTATTTATTCATTGGTTTGGGTTTTGATTTTTGTCATTAAGTTCTTTTTCCTCATTTCACCCCATTTTCCTTTTATAAACTTTTTTTTGTCATTTTTGCCTTTGTTCTTGTGCGATTTACATATTTAGTGATACATATTAACTGTACAAGATGAGGAATTTGACCATGACTTCCTGTATCTGCCTGTATTGCATTTTGATCATATTTACCTGCTCTATTTCACTTAACCACCCTTTGAATGTGACAAGAACTTCCAAATGGAGAAAGGTTGTTCCCCCTGCTTCTTCATGACCCCTAGGAAACAAAATGTGACCCTTGTGTTTGTGGAATTGGAATGTTTGAGGTAACACTTTCTCTAGTTTCAAGTTTTATTTCATTTCTTTGATGTCTGATTATAGGAATTACCTACAATGTTGTATGTAGGCTATGCCGTGAGTCAGTTTGTGTGTGTGGATGAATCCTAATGTTCCTGGTGAAGGCATCTTGAACATAAAGAACGATCTCCTTAATGTGGTGTTGAATTTGGTGTGAGCTACCTCTTATTAAGGATTATCTCTCATCAAGGATTTTCTAATCTGTGCTATTCAAGGACATTGTCTGATACTGGGCTCTTTTTAAGTTTTATTTAATTGCTTTGAGAATAAGGGCAATGCATCGTTTACGAACAAATTTGAAAATATTCCTTCCGTCATGTTGATAGACTACTGAAATATTTGGAGAACATTGCTATTAGATGTTGAGATTATAGAATCCATAGGCTATTTGTCTAAGTCACCATAAAGTCCTTCTTGATACTCAATAATTTCATTGTGTTTTGTCTAGTTTTATTTCCTAGACTTTTATATTTTCTTTAATTTATCATTTTCTTCCCTCTTGGATGTATTTTTGTTTTTTTAGTAGGCAGAGAGGGAATGGCCAGAGGTTATAGAAGGAAAGAGTTGCTAGGATAGATCTTCCCTTGAGACTAAAGGTCGTTAGTAATGATTGACACTCAGTGCGTGCCTGAAGTTTATTCCCACCCTGATAATGTATGTCTCCATGAATTTCAAGGTTTCTGTGAGAAAGGTTTTTCTTTTTCTTTTTTTGGTTTTTCGAGACAGGGTTTCTCTGTGGCTTTGGAGCCTGTCCTGGAACTAGCTCTGTAGACTAGGCTGGTCTCAAACTCACAGAGATCCGCCTGCCTCTGCCTCCCGAGTGCTGGGATTAAAGGCGTGCGCCACCATCGCCGGCGAGAAAGGGGGTTTCTGCAGTACCAGGAAGCAGGCTTGGTTAATATGAGACCTAAGCTACACAGCATAGGATGGGATCTGGAATTTAGGCTACTTAGAGCTTATTTATAATATTCAGGGGTGGGTGGAAGAGATATGGTCAATGTGTGACTGTGACAGCAATGACTCTATCTTGACTCCTGGGAAAGTAACGGGTGGGTTGGGGCTGGATACCACCCTCTCTGCTAAGGGCATTTGTCCTTTGGGGCAAAAAAATGTAAAAAATTTAAAAAAATCACTGATTTTTTTTCCTGAGCCTTGATTGGTCCATTGCATGTGACATCATATGGAATCCTTGTGAGGTATGTTAGATACTAGCCAATAAAAAGGCGCTGCCTGAGACTGGGTTGGTGGGAGAGCAGTTGGGTTCCATTTTTTTCTCATATACTTGGCCTTTTCCCCAAACTGTTGGATCTCAAGTTTTCAGTTTGGGCTTTTGACATTTGGCATATATTTATTTATTTACATTATTGGTTTGGGTTTTAATTTTTTCCTGTAAGTCCTTTTTCTTCATTTTGAACTTATTTTCCTTTTCTCAGCTTCCTTTCTTTGTCATTTTTTTTTTTGCTGTGTTCTTCCGGTTTTTTTTTAAATAAATTTAGTGGTATCCATAACTGTATAGGATGAGGAATTTTGTCATGATTTTGATATCTGTCTGTGCTCTATTTTAATCATGTTTATCTGCTGTATTTCACTTCCCTACCCATTGAATTTGACAAGTACTTTCCATTATACAAAGGCTCCCCTCCTGACTGCACATGATCTGTGGGAAACAAATTGTGACCCTTGTGTCTGTGGAACTGGCACGCTTGCAGTAACTTTCTCTAGTTCCAAGCTTTGTCCTGAAGGAGGCATTTCATTCCATTGACAGGACTTAGTGTGCTATGCTCTTTGACAATTTGTACCTGTGGACTAACCCTTAGTGTTCCTGGTTAGAGACATCTTGACCATGAAGTACGGTCTTATTAATATGGTGTTGAACTGATGTGAGCTCTCTATCACTCTCATTCAGGATTTTCCAGTCTGTCAGTCAAGGATATTGCCTGATACTGGGATCTTTCTAAAATGTCTTATATGGTTTGAGAATCAAGGTAGTACTTCCTTTATGGAAAGAGTTTGGAAGTGTAGCTTCTTTCCTTTCTGCTTCTTTGGCGTGCGCACGTGTTTCTCTGTCTCTCTCTCTTTTTATCTCTTCTCTCTCTCTCTCTCTCCCTCTCTCCCTCAATAAATGTTTTATGGCAAAAAAAAAAAAAGAAAGTGTATTTTCCCTCGGTTTTCTGGACTACGGAACTACATGCAGATCATTGCTGTTGTTGAGATTGTAGAAGATCATTTCCAGTTTGTTGATTTACATCCTGGGCTTTAGGTTTGCCTGTTTCATATTTATATACATACTGTTCCCTTCTGCTTTTTATTTATTCTTCTTTCCTATAGTGCCTTCTGACTGCATCTTCCCCTCGCTCCACTCCTCCCAGTTGCCCCCCACCTCCTCTCTCCACCTGATTCACTGTTCCTCTGTCTCCCTTAAGAGCAGGCTCCCTAGGGATAGCAACTGATTGCGGCATAACAAGGTACACTAAGAATATACTGAAATTTTTGTATTTGTTCAAGTGGTATATTACCCAATTTTTATTTTTTAAAATTCAGTCTATATTTCCCGTTGGTTTCTTTTTTCTCATATAAAACACATTTCTTATTTATAAGAGTAAATAATTATGTGTACTATATATATTATAATACTATAACATTGTGTATATTATAATACGTGCTAATTATGATAGTATAATGTGTAATTGTGCTAGTTTATTATAAGAATTTATTATACTATATTATATACTTATAATAATCAGTTATATAGTATATTTATTACATTATACTAAACATAATATAGTATATATATATTACAAATATAAAACATTACAAACATAATGTATGTACATCACAAATAAGCAGGTGCGTGATATGCATGACTCTACTGTACTTTGTTCATATTTCCCTGCACTATTTCAGTATCCCACCACATCTTTATGATGTATACTATGACTTTACAAAAGCTCAGTCCCTACTTTCCTCATGACCCAGAAGAGACAAAAGAGATCCTTTTTTGTTTGTGAACCAGCTTTGTTTCAGGGAAAACTCTATCTAGTGTTAGGTCTTTCCTTACAACCCATCTGTTCACTAGTGATTGTGCTGAGTATGGACCCCACAGTCTCCTTCTATGCTGTGCTGTTGATCAATTAGTTTGTTACAAATGTTACTTCAGCTCCTGGGTGAGGCCATTCTGACCCTTTAGTGTGTTGTTGAGATGGATGTGCAGTATCGAGGAGTCTCATTAAAGAGTCCACATCTATGTTCATCAAGGAAAGGAGCCTACACTTGCTCTGTTCATTGAGCGTATTTGGTGGTAAGATCAGTGTAACACTGGCACAGGGATGAGTTCCATGTCTTCCTTTGCTTTCTCTTTCTTGAAGTATATTCTATGACCCTGGTCTTTATTCTTCTGCAAAGTTTTGAATAATTCAGGGAATCCATGAGCTCTTGGCTCTGCCTTATCTGGAGCTGTTTCTGTTACCAGTTCAAATTTGTTGTTTATGACTCATGTGTTTGTGTTTTTATTTTATCTTCATTCAATATTC
Source organism: Microtus oregoni (assembly GCF_018167655.1). Taxonomy (NCBI): domain Eukaryota; kingdom Metazoa; phylum Chordata; class Mammalia; order Rodentia; family Cricetidae; genus Microtus; species Microtus oregoni. The sequence goes on from NW_024543081.1 coordinate 15,814,645, forward strand.
ACACATGTCTAGGAATTCCTTTTATATTTTCTAATATCCTGGAGTATAAAGCTGTAACATCCCTGAAAGACCATCAGGACTGTAGTTCTGTCAGTTACAACATTGAATTTTCTATAATGTAATCTGTATCTGCTCTCCCCTGAGGAGATTGCCTTGTGATACATCTATGAAAATAACTCGCTCTTCCCTTCAAGGATCTCAGGGTTTTCCCTCGCGTGCCCGCTTCGCTGATTCCTACTCTGAACTCTCCTGACTCCTCATCAAGTGCTGTGGATTTGGGGTCCTCTCGTGTGTCTGTATTCCTGAAGAGCATCGGCAGGTCGTTGGTGATTTCTAGATTTAATGACAGAGAACTGAAAGTTATAAACTTCGCGCCTAAAACTGCATTGAAATTTCCCACAAGATAAAGTGGTTGAAATTGAGCACAACACCATAGCCAGCAACATGGAAGAGGACACTCTTGAAGAGGATTTCAAGATCTTACTCTCCCTAGGTTGTGGTGCGTTCGGGGAGGTGAAGCTGGCCTGCCACCTGCCCACTCAAACATGAGTGGCTGTCAAGGTCCTCGAGAAAAACACCAACAGTGTGGCTGACATCAGCACTGAAGTGAACATCCTTCAGTCTGTAGAACACAGGAACATTGTTCGATTTTTCCACATGATCGACACACTGACAACCACTTACCTGATCATGGAGTATGTGGCAGGAGAAGATCTGGAGAGCTGCCTCAGGGCGCTGGGCTGTCTAAAGGAGGAGGAGGCTAGAGCGATTTTCCGGCAGGTTGTATCAGCAGTGCACTTCCTCCACCAGAGACGCATCGCACATCGAGACATTAAATTAGAAAACATCCTAGTCGATGCAGCAGGAAATGCAAAGCTTTGTGACTTTGGTATGGCAATTGAAGTCGCAGAGGGGCAGATGTTGGAGGAGATCTGTGGCTCCTTGCTCTATTGGGCCCCAGAGATCTTGGCAAGGAAACCGTACGATGGACTGGCAGGTGACATGTGGAGCCTGGGCATTGTCTTATACACCCTGGTCACAGGGAATTTTCCATACGTAGAAACCACCCTGGAAGCTATGCACAGGCTCATCACCACCACAATGTGTCCCATTCCTTACCATTTATCAAAACCCTGCCATATTATAATTGCGAGATTACTCATGGTCCCCACCTGGTACAGAATAACAATATGCCAGCTTGTGGAACGACCATGGCTGGGCCCCATTCAAGAGCATGTACCACCTGCCACTAAGGAACTCCTTCCCAGGGTCGTGGAGACTATGTGTACTATCGGCTACACCTGTGAAGAGATTGTTTCATCCCTAAAACACAGGCAGCCAAGTAACTTAACAGCCACCATGAATATCATCAAATACAAACTGAGCTGTGGAGATAGCCGTATGCAAAATAAGACTTGGTTACATGTGACCCATGCAGCTCCCCTTAGCCCCCCTGTCGCCTTGAGGAGGAGAGCTAGCGAACCAGCTCTTCCTACTGGGAAGAGTCACTTTCAGAAAGAGGGGTTGGAAGAAAGTAGCAAAGGATGCAGAAGCTGTACCATGCTCAAGAGATCCTGCAGCCTGGAGGTGATGCCGTGTTCAGGTAACACAGTCCCAGAAAAAGATGCCTTTATAGCTGATGTCATCAACTCTACTCAAGAGAACACTGCAGTCAACAGGAATTCAGTTGACAGTCTGCCTGGCAATCTCTGCAACCCAGAATCAACTCTTGATGGAACTTTCACGGGGTTTGTGAACATGGGCTTCACAGAGGAACCATCCACGGGGCAAGGCATCCCCAGTGACCAGTCCCAGGTGGCACCCACAACATCTGGATCCAGGCCATTCCGGGGCTGGAAACTGGTGAGGAAGAGAATTTCCCAGGCACTGAGAGCACTGTGCTGCTGCTGCTGCTGCTGCCTGTCCACACCACGGTGAGTCCTGAATCCTTGTGTCAGGGGCTTCACAGAAAAGAGTGGACAGTGGAGACCTACGTGGAGTGCAGTCAGTTTGGTCACCCAGAAGGATTCCTCCCTTGTATTTTCACAGTGTTGTTTCAATATCATTTATAAATGACAAGTTGAACCCACATAGAAGACACAGAAATTAAGATGTCTTCCTGTTCATGTAAATACCCGCAATGCTGAGCCTGAAGCAGATAGCATAGCATGTGGACTACAGGGTGGGAAGGAAGGGAGGGGGTTTTGGGTAAAGAGGACAAAGCTTCAGAATGGAGAAATTGGTAGGGGAACTATGGCACCAAACATTTCTCTGTCACAGTTACTAACAGGGGTGCTTTCATGTTTCTTTCTGCTTTGAAGTGTGGAAATTGAAATGGCCTAATAGAATTCCAGCCCTGGTGAGGAGTGACTGCCAATGAAGGAAGTCAGGACAGATCTCCAGAGTGCCAGTCCCTCCAACCCAGGGCCCCAGACTCCTGCATCCATCCTCCAGCTCCTGGGAATCAACTGTGATTTTGCTTCTCCTTCAGCTTCTTCCAGCTCCAGCACTGCTGCTGTACAAAGAGCTGGTCATAGGCACAGCTTCCCGATGACCCTCTACCTCCCTAGCTTTGGTTGTGCTTGTGAGGCCACTCACATTGCATGTAGAACAGCTGACTCTACCACCAGCATGCCTTTATACCAATCTGGGCTGCTCTCATCTCGATAACACTACCCTCTCCACCTTATTCTGTGACTGTGTTCTGGAAAGGACAGCGAGACCTGTGTGAGTCTCTGGAGGAGGGAGATGGGTGAAAGGAGATAAAGGGGACGAATTGAAAAACAGGATGGAGACAGGAAAAAGGGAAATGAGAGGTGGTGTAGAGTAAGGAATACAGTCTGTCCTGAGGAACTTCTATCAACAAATGACATGAAAGAGATGGGTGTGCTGACCTGTGACAGGAGCCCTGGAGAAGCTAGAGCAGGGAGAAACCTCCCCTGAAGAGCATATAGGGAGGGCCTAGGAACAGCCAGCAATGAGCATGAGAGGCCTCCTCTGATGCTTCCAGCATTGTCAAGGCACACAAGTAGGATGCTGCCTTGGAAATTTCAGTCTGATCTTTCCTACTGAGCTAGAGTGTGACAGGAGAAAAGGGAGGCCTATTGGTCAGTGGATTCCCATCTTCCTCAGTGCTGAGTAACTCCTGTCTGTCAAAGTCACTAGAGAGGGACTTTCCCTTGGTTTTTACTGAGGGAGAGTGCGATGACCTATTTGAAACACTGTCTTGGTGTGTAACTGAAGGATCAGGTCAGATACTGTGTCCTGTGATGATATGTCGGGGCTACAGGTTCCAGTGTCCATCTTCCTGCTATAGAGTCTCAGTTCCACCTCCCTGCTGCCCTGCACTGTTGCTGGCATCCCTGCTGCCCTGCACTGTTGTTGGCATCCCTGCTGCCCTGCACTGTTGGTGGCATCCCTGCTGCCCTGCACTGTTGGTGGCATCCCTGCTGCCCTGCACTGTTGGTGGCATCCCTGCTGCCCTGCACTGTTGGTGGGCATCTCTGCGTAGTCACATGCAGCATCAACACTGAAGGCCTCCCTCCCTTGTCTCATGGACCAAGCTTCTCCAGCATCTAATAGCCGGCCTCTGTCGACAGGACAGGCTTGCACACAGGATTCAGGCTCAGTCCTCTGTGATCTCTCCATCACCTCCAAACTGCTTTCTGATTGTCTTTAGGAAGAACTTCAGGAAGTGTAAAAGCAGAGGGAGGTAAGAGAAGAGAAATAATGGGGGCGGACCAGGGGGACGGGAGGTGGAGAGGATAAAGAGGAATGAGAGGACCCGTAGAGAGAGGAAGTCTGTCCTGAGACAGGGTTTCTCTGTGGCTTTTGGAGTCTGTCCTGGAACTAGCTTTTGTAGACCAGGCTGGCCTCAAACTCACAGAGATCCGCCTGCCTCTGCCTCCCGAGTGCTGGGATTAAAGGCATGCGCCACCACCGCCCAGCGGAACTCTGGTTTCTTGCCAGCCATGAGGAGGAAAGTCCCTGCTCTGAAGGTTTATAGCATGTGTAATGGTAGAAAAGTGCGAGGCGGTCTTGGAAAGGCCTTCTTGACCAGGGCTATTGATGAAGGGTTTCTCAGGACAGAAGGGTGCTCCATCATAATTGGAGTCCTCCCCTGGTCTTGTCTGACATGGCCTATGTCAGGTCTGGTGACATCTGTGTCTTTGTCCTCGCAGGCTCCTTCATCCAGGTTTTCCATGTTGCCTCCCATTGCCTGATCCAAGAATCCGGCATCATTTTCCCTTCTCACAGAGGGATTTATAACCTACATTAGACCTCACATTACCATTGTTCTGCTCCAGTGTGGGAACGTAAGTATGTCATGCCAGGTCTGATGTTGAGTTCTGCCTTCACAAGGCCAGCAGCCAGGGGACTTCTCTATGACCAATGCCCGCCACAGGGGTCATGTGCACAAGGAAACCTTCGTCATCATGGAGCTCCTGATGACAGCCTGTGGTGCAGTGTGAAGACTGGTGAGTGTGGGGTCTGAACTGTTTTCCAGGACACCTTCCAGGTAGGGAGCAGCTCGCTGAGCTGCCAAGGGGAACTGAACTCAACGGGTAATCCAGGGCCCTACCTGTGCACATCATCCCCTGAAGGTAAGGCTGAGAACAGTAAGTATCTGTTTGTGGTAGAAGATGAGTTTCTGAAGCCTGGTCCTGATGTCATGAAGAAAAGGATCCCATGAGGTGGCCTCTGCCAGCACCCCTAACACAGAGGGAAACTTACCATTGATTCGCTTGACTGAAGAGCAATGGGAGGCGGAGAGACTGTGGAGGTGTGGCAAGGGAGGAACCACCTCTCTGTTGCACTTGGCATCGGGCTTCCATCCTGACCATCTGACCTTTTAGCTAACACTGGTGCATAGTGAAGGCTTGGCCTGATCTTCATCCCAGCAGGACAACAGCCAGCTTGTGATGTCAGGTACTTTCTAGAACCCTGACCATTTGGTGAGTCCCACGTACACAGAACAAGAAGCAGAGGCTTAGGGGGTGAGAGCAACTTTAATTTATGGGCATCAGCTGGGGTCAGGTCTTGTTTCTTTTGCATATTAGTGAAGCCAGGGCTGTGAAATGGTTGAGGGTTCTGTTGAATTCTGGGCATGAGATAGGGCAATTTCCTGAATCCACATTTTACATTTTATGTTTTGAGACTGGATCTCACTTATAACCCTGGCTGTCCTGAGACTCTCTATGTAGAGCACGCAGATCTCAAACTCGTAGAGATCGACCATGTACCTCTGCCTCCTGAGGGCTGCACTACAGATGCACACTGCCATGCCTGGCTTCAACAGCTGTATGGCGTCCATGGTAAATTCCTCCAAACAGCTGTATGGCGTCAATGGTAAGTTCCTCCAAACAGTTGTATGGCATCAATGGTAAGTTCCTCCAAACAGCTGATGCAGAATTGTACCAGTTCTGTGCTTTTTCATCTTGACAGGGTCAGGACTGAACTGAAGGTACTTTCATCCATGATGGACTAGGAACAGGGGGCAAAGTCCAAACATAACCTTCAGAATAGAAGTCTATGTCCAGCATGAACAGACACTGGTGGTAAGAAGTGCCATCAGGAGTTCTTCTGTGGACACAAGGCAGTAGGCTGGGGACACGTGCCATTGCTGATACATCCTTGGGAACAAGGCACAGAGTATTAAGTCTATGCACTAACCATGTTTTCACAGAATCTCCACCTGAAGGCTTGGCACAAGTCATATGACTTCAAACTGACCAATCAGCAGAGTCCAAATTGGTTTCCTGGTGTGATTGATTGAGTTCTCTCCATTTGGGCCATGAGAACAAGGCTGAGGACTCAAGGTTTGTCACTGAGACACTGGGCTCCTGTCTTGGGATTTTGAAGTCGGAGCTTTCACTCTAAGGACACCAGGTCTAGAGGCAGTGCACGAAGCCACAATTTCTAGATAGAAGCTTCCAGTCCTCCTCATCCAACACACATAGAATCCACGTGGCTGCTGGCTTCCATGGCTAGACTTACTCATGGATGCCCCAGTGATTTCTTTACTTGGTTTGGATTGGTTTTTTGGCCATTGAACCTTCTTCATCCTTGCTGTCTAGTGGGGATCCCAGAGCTGCCGGAGTCCTGATACTGAACAACTCGGACTCTGCAGCACACACTGGACTCTGTGAGGGTAGAGGTGATCATCCCCCCCCCAGGACATTGTGTGCGATCCCTGGGGGACCATTGTCCTACCTATGTCCTCAGTGTTCTGTCATTTATGTTCCGGCTCCTACAGACCTCCAGATTTTCCATATGAGAGAAGAGAAACCTGTTTGGCTTTTGGGACTTGCTTGCCACACGTAACATAGCATCTTAAGACGCACATGTATTCTGGAAAATTACACTCTTGATGCGGAGTGTGTGCTCTTTCCCCATATCTTCAGATAGTTATTTCATCAATTTTTTATTTCATCAATTTTTCGTACTTGAAACTGTCATCTGTCTTTTGCAATTGTCCCATTAACTTGTTTCCCTGTATGGGTGTAAATTTTCAAATCTGACATCAGAATCTCCAGTCCCACAGTTCTCCCTGCTTCTCAGTAAAGTGACATAGTTGAGCTGGAGATGGAACCAGAGGATGAGAGACAGAGGCTGCAGAGGCAGCAGGAAAGAGTTTGCAGAGGGAGGAATGTGGATGGGATGGAAGAGACAGAGGGGAGGAGCCATGGGGAGAGGGAAGCTCAGTGGGTAAAGAGAGTGGAGACTGAGAGCTGCATGTTTCAGTTCCCTTAGAGCCCCTCTCACGGGTCCTTCCTGTTTAAAGTGATGAGCTCTGTACATCAAGAGACACGGGTGGAGATTGCAGGTGTGGCCTGAGACTCAGAAGCAGGAGCATCGGAGGAATTCCAGATGGCAGGGTGCCCATGTACCCAGCATAAAGGGTCTCTGTCCAGCAGAAGAGGAGGTAAGTCGTCTACCACAGGTTTCTCCCCCAGGAAACAATAGTTTTCAAGGGAAAATGTCCAGGGCTGGCCTTTCACAGTGTCCTCGTCAGAGGTGGTCTTGAGCCAATACCATGTCCAAGCTGCCCATGAATACCCTGTGGACCAGTCTGCAGGGAAATGCCTCATTAATCTGTCCATTCCTTCAGGTTTCTGGTCCTTGTGAATGTTACCTCTGTTCCCTGTGGTTGTGTTTGCCACCTTCATTTATCCTGGATTCTGCCCATCAGAAAAGACACAGTCACACTGTGTGCGGCTCTGCTTACTGTGTTCCTGAAGGGGCCTCACTGTAGAGTTTTATCAGAACTGTACTTTTCTCCTGACAGAAAAGTGACCATTGGCAGGAGGAAAATGGGCATCACTTTGGAATGCCAGGACTTTGCTCCACTTTGGAAGTGAGTAGGGCTTACCTAGACTAGGACACAGAGGCCAGCACTCTCACATCTACTTTATACCCAGGTCCCACTGGTCACAGGGGTCAGGCCTAGGTAGTCTTGTTGATCATAGAGCTAGGACTTTCAGCTCACTTGTGTGCTTGGTTGTCTGGCTGTGCTAATTGTCTAAAGTGTTGTCAGGAGCACCTGACAGGCAGATCATTGCTTCGTGTAGTGAAGGAAGGCCACTCTGATGGGGTTGAATGCCAGGGCTCATCTGTGGGCAGCACATGGCTGAAGACATCACTGAGACCACTACATACCAGCCTGTGATAGTTGAGATGTGTTTGGTTTTTGGTCTAAAGTTGACTCTGCCTTATGCATTAGGAAGCTTAAAGCTGGCCAGGCAGGCTTCCCTCAATCCCAAGGGAAAGTGGTCATTGAGCTTGTGCTACAGAAGGATGAGAAAGAGAATGAGAAACAACACTCAAGTCATGGCTTCAGAGGGATGTTGAGAAAACTTGATGTAGGTAGCACATCTCTGCCCTCTGATCCTCTAAACACTGGGGAGGAACAGTTTGAAACAAACAAGGTGAACATCTTCTCACACAAGGGGATTATAATAACCACAGCACACGATACAGATGGCATTCACCCTGCTACTCCCCAGTGACTTAGTCTTCGTTGGGTTCCACAGCCAGGAGCATGAAGGTTCACACATCCCAGCAGGAAATGGGCCCAGAGAAATTGTCTGCTTGCTCTTCGGCAGTTGTCTGATCTGTTGATCAGTGAGTGACCACTAAGGCAAGTCAGTTCTGATGTACTTTACTGTCACCAGAGCCTGGGCAAGGGAGACTTGGGGACTGTGACCAGGTCATGGAATCTCAGAAGAGACAGCACAAGTCGAACCTGGGCTCCAAGCCCATCTGATTATCTCTAAGCACATGAATCTCAGAATGCAGACATGATGCCCAAGAGGCCTGATGAGTGCAATGTATATTTTTTATATCGCTGGCCACTAGAGGGAGCCTGTTGTGGCTTTTAGACTGTTACCTGAGATCAGTCAGCTTATGATCAGGCTCACACACTTAACAGCCTCCTTCCTCACTGCCTGAGTGGTAGAGGCAACAAGAAGAGGTGTAGTCAACACCAGCTGTTTGTACCCATATCTCTGCACACACTATCCCAATGTTGCTCAGTACTATGCACCTCCCAGTGGAGACAACTGAGTCCCAGAGATGCTCATTGGCTTGCTCTTTGGACAGAGCGTGATTGGTTGGATCCCTGTTTAAATTCCTTGTCCCCAGATACGATGACCGTTGTGGTACAGCCTGGGTCCCTTGTAGTCTCAGAGGTCAACCCCAGAACTCTCATTGACCACCCTTCTCTCCTCAGATCTCCAGGATCTGTTGGACATGCTCTGGGACAAAGCTCATTGTCACCGTATGTGCATCCTGTGTCGTCTAGGCAAGTGTTGAATGAGATGGGGTGCAGGAAGCACAGGGCCCAGATACAGACATGTTGGTGGGAACGTGCTTCTCCTCCCTGACCCTAGAGCCTTTTCACAGGACAGGAGCAGGGAAGTCAGGACAAACCAATCCCTGCAATCATAGCTTCCTGAGGAGACCATGCTGAGTGCTCCCTCAGAAAGGTCACACAAGAAAGTGGACACTGACCTGTCCTCATTAGGTCCCGGATCCCACCAGAAAGAACCCTGCTATTTTGTGTAAGGCCACAGCAGAAGGACTGGTGAGTGAATCTCTCTGCCAGCCTCATTATTAATCTAAAATAAGGCTTCTCTTGTAGATGCCAGGCCACAAACTGAATCATGGACCCCAAAATTCCTGACCTGAGGATGTGCACACTGAGCATTAGTGACATTGAGGGAAGAGTCGGCCCTCACTGCCACTTCTCATGGACAACTAGCATGCCATTGTCTGAGCTCTTGAGTAGCTCTGAGGCTCCACAGGGCGTCGTGAGGACACTCTGTGGAGGAAAATGAAGTGGTTGCTCTTCCACCTTCCAACTACAGACAACCACCCAAATTACCAGCAAGATCTGTGGGATCCACAGGGGCCCCCTTGGGAAAGCCTCCCAGTGGGTAGATGTTGTTGTATCCCTGCCCAACCTAGACCCCTCTGCATTTTGACAGTGCAGAACGTGACCTGTGTCTCTTTGTGTTCACAGATAACCCAGAAACCCTATGTGAGCAGGCTAAGAAATTATCAGAAAAGAGCCTTGGGAAATGAATGTGCTTCTCTTTCTGACTGGATCATCTGAGAAGGATCATCCGAGAAGTGTCCATGGACCCCCTGTCCCAAGGTACCAATAACATGAATAGGGAGACTTGAGGTCATAAAGTTGGGCCAGACTCACTGATATTAGATAGAGACATTTTACAAACAAACACTTCTTGAAGTACTTGGCCGCAGAACACGCAATTCACAGAAATCCAAATTGATAGCTCTCAGGGTCTACCAGTTGCTCTTTCCAAGGTGACAGACCTTTGCCCTTCATCTACAGACTCAGCAAAATCCAGTCTGATGCTCAAACACCAAACGGAACAACCAACTGTACCTAAACCTAGAAGAGATGGAAGAGGGCAGAAGAGATTCCTCCAGAACCTGCACTGTGGTTCTAGTACATCCCAGAAAGCCCCAGAGATCCAGAAAGGGCTACAGGGAAGTATGAAGACTGGACACATGGTACAGAAAGCTCAGCAAAGGGCCCAGCTACATCTCGTCATCTGATTTTGTCTTGGTCACCCATGGAAGTCAAGGAAGAGAAAACGGTCTGTACATGAAAGCCTGCAGAAGTGTGAAAAACAAAGAATAGGGAATCCACTGGAAAACTAAACACAGTCACCATTTCAGCTGACCCCAAATAAAACACTATAATGTTCACATAAACATAATCAAAGAGGCATTTGTATGTTCCTGCCCTACAGGAGAAAGAGCAGAAATAAAATGGAGAAGATGGAACTGTGGACATGAAAGCCCTGAAGTCTCCAGCCAAGAAACACAGAGCTAGAGCATGGCTGGAGCAGACACTTCCCTAGGTCATCTAGAGGGAGCCTGGCCCCTGACACACCCCAGAAGACAACAGACCCCTGTCAGTGTACATCGTGTGTTTTTGTTTTTGTTTTTGTTTTTTTTTTTTTCGAGACAGGGTTTCTCTGTGGCTTTGGAGCTTGTCCTGGAACTATCTCTGTAGGCCAGGCTGGTCTCGAACTCACAGAGATCCGCCTGCCTCTGCCTCCCGAGTGCTGGGATTAGAGACATGTGCCTCTGATGTGGGAGTGTCATATATCAATCTGTTGATTTCATTGGCTAAGTAATAAACAAACTGCTTGGGCTCATAGCTTAGAACATAGGTGGGTGGAGTAAACAGAACAGAATGCTGGGAGGAAGAGGAAGTGAGCTCAGAGACACCATGCTCCCGGCTCCTGGGCGGATGCAGGGATAGCTCTGCTCTCTGAGGCACACGTGATGAAGCTCCGACCCAGGATGGACATAGGCTAGAATCTCCCTGGTAAGCCACCTCGTGGGCTACACTAGAAATGGGCTAGTCCAGGTGCAAGAGTTAGCCGAGAAGAGGCTAGATAGAAATGGGCCAAGCAGTGTTTAAAAGAATACAGTGTCAAAAAAAAAAAGAATACAGTGTCCGTGTAATTATTTCAGGGCATAAGCTAGCCAGGCGGCCGGGGTGCTGGGGACGCAGCCCCGCTGCTCTTATTACTACAAATGGCGCCCAGACGTGTGGCTAACTGAGTCCACAGAAAGCCTGAGAAAGCTTGGAAAAGAATAGAGTAAAGCATGTTTCTTGTGGCAATTTCTTGGGTCTGCTCTGCTTGCTAGAGGCAAGCAAGTGCTCTCATCTAAGAGAGGCTTTCCTGACTCAGCTTTAGCTGCAAAACCCTGCAGCTCATTAAGAGGTCCTGCCACAAAACACTTAAACAGTGTCGATGAAAAGCTGAACGCATGCTTTTCGGTTTTCAGCCATAGCAGGAAAAAAGCTGCGCCGTTTAAAAATGCCGGCTTTCTGGGCTGTCCTGCCAGGGCAAACTCTGACTCTTTTATGCAGGCGGTTCGTGCGGTTTACAAGCACAGGCTGCTGAAGCTCGCTTGCTGGTGGGGACCTTGAAATACCATAGAGTTGTGGCAGTAAACATGGCTACAGCCAGTACCTCAGCCATGAGGCTGGAAAGCTAAGGAATGGGCTACATCTAGCCGGCAAAGCCACGGCTTTAGTACTACTGAGATTGCTTGGTAAATTAAAGACTCATGTGGTCAGAAAAACAGAGAGAGATACAGTAAAGAGAGCATCAAAGACAAAGAAAATGTTTAAATGATTTACAGCATGTTAAAAATATATGCAGGCTTAAAGTTGAAGTTCTTAAAGTAAAATACAATAAAAAAAAGGAAGAGAGTTGTTATGTGTGGTAGTACACAGCTTTAATCCCAACACTTGGGAGGCAGAGGGAGATTGACCTCTGTGACTTCAAGGTGTGGTAGCACACACCTTTAATCCCAGTGCCTAGAAGGCAGAGACAAACAGATCTCTGTGAGTTCAAGGTGTAGTAGCGTACACCTTTAATCCCAATGCCTGGGAGGCAGAGACAGGCGGATCTCTGAGAGTTCAAGGACAGCCTGGTCTACAGAGTTATTCCAGGTCAAAGATATACGCTCAAAAAGCAAAAAGTTAAAAGTAAAAATAAACGAAATAGAGGTTAAAACAAAGCTGTACAAAGATGGAAAATAAACAGAGAATTTTGATACTGTATGCTACTATGCTCTCTTTTAATTGTTTGAATGCTGAGGAAGGAGCAACAGATGCCAAAAGATATTTGTTTATAAATGCTGCTGATATTTTGAAAATGCCTTGACTTTGAAATTTGGATCTAAGGACATGATGCTTTGGAAAGGAGTTACTTATTTTATTTTCACAGAGGATGAGACACTGTTCATTTCTTCTATTCCGATATGGTATGATGGACCACGCCCTCCTGAAGGGTTGCTATGAACATCTTCAGATAATTGCTTCGCTCAACTGCCAACTGAGATGAAACTAGCACACAGGTTATACCATGAAAGACCTAATTAATGGTGCCCCCATTCAGCAGGAAGCAGTTTGGAGAGAAAAAACTGCGCCCATGTTCCCAAATATGGTTTATAAACGTTCTTTAACATTTAAAGGGGGATATGATATAGATATGAATAATTTGTATTAGTATAGATTTTGCTTTATTGATAGAGATTTAAGGTCAATTTTGTTATATGTATATGCATATTTCTGCTATTGATTAAGATACTGTGATTGTGTAGTTCATTAAAAAATGTAATGTATAATTAAGAAATATAAGTTAATGGATAATCATCAGTAATAGTCAAGCTTGTAGTCATGTTAGTTAGATTTTCTAGATATAAAGAGATACATTTCAGTTAGATAGACATTCTTCATATCTTTCAAAGACTGCAGAATATGGCATTTAATGTTTTAATAACTTAGGACTTTTCATGACAATGAGACACTGTGCTCCTGGCAGCACCAATCTACTTCAAGAAGAAGATGGGCATCGAAGAGGATCCTTATGGAGTTTGATAACCATTTGGGCAAGAAACTGCTCTTGCCTGGACTATTGCATAAACTGGAACCAGAGAACCCGCAGAGAGAGGACTACTGAACTTGTCTAAAGGTGAGATGATCTTTCGGGGTTCCTGATTCATGAAAGAGTTTGCAAGACATTCTTCAGGACAAGCAGATAGTGACTGCCTTTGAAATTTCCTGCTTTGTGGAAATGTCTGCTGGAAACTATGGGCCTGTAGGCTGAAGATGGATGCCCCAACGGTACAGAGGAACTTTGGGTGACTGTACAGGCAGCGAGATGTCTCTGTCATTTCTAGAGTTTTAAAAGTTGCTTTTTTCTTGTTTGCTTAGGTAATATTGTATCTTTCTGGAGTCTTTGATGGAGTTAAGAATAGTTAGTTATAGTTATAGTTTTCCTTAGTTATGATAAAGATTATTGTAATTTTTACTTGACAACTGTTTTGTTATATGTAATTTTGCTATGTTAAGGTTAAAGCCTTCCTTTTTTTGTTTAAACAGAAAAAGGGGAAGTGATGTGGGAGTGTCATATATCAATCTATTGATTTCATTGGCTAAGTAATAAACAAACTTCTTGGGCTCATAGCTTAGAACATAGGTGGGTGGAGTAAACAGAACAGAATGCTGGGAGGAAGAGGAAGTGAGCTCAGAGACACCATCCTCTCCTCTCCTGGGCAGACACACGTGATGAAGCTCCGACCCAGGATGGACGTAGGCTAGAATCTTCCCGGTAAGCGCACCTTGGGGTGCTACACACAGATGATTAGAAATGGGCTAAATTAATATGTGAGAATTAGCCTAGAAGAGAATGGGCCAAGCAGTGTTTAAATGAATACAGTTTGTGTGTTGTTATTTCGGGCATAAGCTAGCAGGCGGCTGGGGTGCTGGGGACACAGCCCTGCCGCTTATATTACTACACGCCACCATCTCCCGGCTCATCGTGTGGTTATGAGGAGGTGGACATGTGTTGTGTGCTGTGTGGTGTGATGAGGGCTGAACCTCTCCCATTGTGTGGGATGGAGACGGGCTGTCCAGTGGATCTGATAAGAGCACAGTCAGGTGGGGAAGCAGCTGAGCCCGATACTTAGATCCTTATATGTGCTAGGCATGCTCCTCCCTGTCAACACCTTACATACATCGTCAGTTTAAGGACATGAAGGACACCCCTCACCCACACTCACCACATACTTTTCTAGGGATCAGGCCTAGATTTTCACCCCCTTCTGCTGTCAAAACACAATGCTAAGTAACAGGCCCTGCTAAGAAATCCCTCCGACTGCAGTGACAACTGAGATCTGATGGCAGGTATCTGGCGTTGTTGGACACTTCACCTCCTGTCCACGACACATACCTACTGCTAGGTTCGGGCCTGTGTGGACGCCTCCTGTCCTGACACATATGACTCCTCCCCTGACTAGGTATAATTCACTGCCGGATACCACACCCGTCCCACCTCACCTGCTCTGCCTGCTGTCAGACCCTGCTGAACAAATCCCCTCACACAACACATAAAACCTCAAATACATTCCTAAATATTGGGCCATGAAAGAGCCCCCACCTAACCACATATTCGCTCTAGGTACCAGGCCCTGCTGTGCAAACCAATCCCCACACCTCATATGAATACCCAGGCATTGGGCCCTGAATGAGACTCCCTTAACCCCACTAAATGCCTGTTATCTGGTCCTGCTGCATCATTGCCGCCCTGCCCTAAACACACTGCTTTTATTTGGGCCCCACAAGATCCCATCCACACCGCAGGAGGTCCATATACAGTGGAAGATATCAAACCCTCTTCTGCATCCCACCACACAAGCCACGTTCTCCAGTGTTAATTCTCAGGCCCTGAGGCACACCTCATGACCTGAACTCATATATAATTTAAGGGTATCACACCTTCTTGATATCCAAACACTCTAACCATGATAACTCCTATTATGTCAGCTTAAGACCCTTTAAACACACACACACACATCACCCTGCAGCAATCTCAAATCCATTGCTAGGTATCAGGCCCTGGTGACACTCCCTAATGCTTCCCACACACTCTGAAGTGTCAGGTACCCCTGGATATCAGACCAACACCGCCATCCTGCTCTCATCTGAACAGGCCTGCGCAGGCACTAATTCACCCCATCAGCTAACACGCATTTATCAGGTGTGGGGCTCTGATGGATACCCCCTCCTACTGCTCCCCACTGGTATTCACCCCTGTAGCGGCGTAAACGAATGCAGACAGAGAGTAAAAAAATATATATATAGCTTTAATGTAGAAATAGACTTACAGAACCACCGTTCCCGCAGAGACCAGGAAAGCAGAAGCGAGCTCGGAGCTTGCTCGCCAAATTTATAGGCAGACATTAGCCTGAGGCGAACACGCCCCTTAAGGGGCGGGACTTATCCCTACATCTCCCCTTTTTGTCTAAATAAGACAGAACTAAACCAAATACAACTACATACAATAACAACAAATAATAAATACAACAAACAATATTGAGAACAAAAGCTTTGCTAAACATTCTATCTCAAGAAGTCCAAATAATGTAAAGAGTAACTACAATTATATAATCTTCAACTCAGTCAAAGATCTGAGAAGGGAATAAACACTACTCAACAAACGAGATATATCCAAAATGTGCAACAATTGACAGAGACAACTGACTACCTGGGCAATCACCCAAAGTCTCGTTTGCAACGTTGAGTCAACCAATTTTGGCTAAGGCCTAACATAACTGACATACCATTATTAAAGGCAAGGAACTTTTCAAAACTATCTTACCCTGTCTTGGCAGGATATGACAGTCCTGTTTTATCCATTGATGCATGCTCTGTATCTGTGTCAGTGGTTGAGGTATGGGCATTTCTTTGCCCAAAGGCCAGTTCTGCCAAATAGAAAGGCTCCAGGTGGAGTGTTTTTGGTGCTCAACATTTTCTCGGGAATAGAGCGGTGTTGCCAGGAGCAATTGTGTCTCACTATCACGAAACTCTGAGTTAGATTAAAGGCCATTTTCTTCAGCTCTTTGAAGAGGTTGAAGATTATCTATCTATACTGAGTATAATCTCTATATATCTAAAGAACCTGATTAGTCTAATTATAAATGACAAACTTAGATGACAATTAGTCTATATAATTCTCAATATCTATCTAACTTAAAAAATAAGACAATAAACGACTGTGAAACAAATGAGGACAATGACCTCCAAATATAAATAATGTACAAATATACATTGCAGTAGGTAAATATATATCAATACACAAATATTATATAAGTATCTTAATCAGAGGTAGAAATGTACACTGCAATATGGTAAATATATACAATATATATATATATCAAGACAATATATGTCAATACATAAAGATGTTTTAAACAGAGGTAGAAACATGCATGCGTACAATAGTCAATATAATTTAACTTTGTATCAATATACAAGAATCTATACCAATATATTTGTCTATTATCCCATCATCCCTCTTTTTTTTTTCAAAATGATCCCTGAGCTTATAAAATTCCTCCCCCAACCCTCAATCATATACTAATTATAATCAACCCCTAAATGATGTCCCTAAACCCAAGGGCAAACTTTACTGGGAGAGGGGACGTCGTTCTCTAGAATTACTTCCAGCTGTCATAGGGGCGACGTTCTTTCTGGGGGATCCTGTGAAAGTAAAATGATGGTTAAATTTCAAGATAATGTTTTTTAAAATTGCAAATAGTCTCTGAGTATTTTCGTGCAGGTCTGGCCAAAATGTTGTATAAGATGTGCACCATTTCAGCTAACCAAGTTGGAACTGTCTTGTGCAGCTGGTACCCAAAGCAGGTCTTGTAGTAGCGCTATCAGTATCATGACGTCATATCAACCAGGTGGAGTTGTTGTTATGGGGCCCCATCTTCTTCCTGGAAACTTCAAATGTCACTTCAGGAAAAACTCATTGTTCATTATGAAAAACTTAAACATTAATCATATAAACATATATATATATATATATTCAATGAAAGACGTGATAGATATATTCAATGAAAAGTATGATAGATATGAAGAAAAGCAAAGATGTTTTCTAAACTCATATTTCTTTCTGTCCCATATCATGGCTCTTGACATGAGACAGAAACTCCAGAAACTCTGGGTATTTCTCTTACTAACAGGCTTGGAATTGGAGAGGGACTGAGCCAGAGTCCAACTTCAAAACCAGCTTTATAAATTTAGAAATATGGTTTAATATTACTTACACAACCCATTCAGTTGTCTTGATATTTCCTATTGGGCAGGTATTTTTCCATCTGTCAGTATCCAAACATCCAGGGTCCCTTGAATTTCTCAAAGATGAGTGTTTTCCTGTGGAGATAAGAACAGAACCCTGCCCCCATTCTATATGTTTTTCTTACCACCTGTATGAATATCATCGTTGTGGATGAGTTGTCATTTCTCCTTTCCAAGAGGTTTCTCCTCTTCAAATCGAAACTTTATTAATTTTGATGGTATCCACAATTTTTCTTCTCCTGTGGAAACAAGAGCAAAACCCCTTCCCCAACGTAGCACATCTCCTGGCTTCCACTGAGTGGTCAGCACATCTTTGAAATAAATCGGTTGATTTAGTTCAGCAGACTTTTCCATTATCCAATGTCTTTCTGCTGCTGTCGTTCCTTTCTCATTAGCGTTAAGAAAATTCAAGGTTAATAAAGCATTATGTAATCTATTTCTGGGGGTATTTTCAGTCCCTTTCTGTTTGTTCAGCATATCCTTTATAGTACGATTTGATCTTTCTATAACTGCCTGACCTGTAGGATTATTTGGTATACCTGTAATGTGTTTTATATTATAATAATAATCAAAAAAGCGTTTCATTTTCTTAGATACATATGCTGGACCATTATATGTCTTTATTTGCGCAGGTATACCCATGATGGCCATAACTTCCAATAAATGTGTGATTACTGAATCAGCCTTTTCTGAGCTCAGGGCAGTAGCCCATTGAAAACCTGAATACGTGTCTATGGTGTGGTGTACATATTTTAATTTGCCAAATTCTGCAAAGTGGAACACATCCATCTGCCAGATTTCATTCCTTTGGGTGCCCTTTGGATTAGCCCCTGCAGGCAGTGGCGTTTGGTTATAGAAAGAGCAAGTAGGGCATTTCTTTACAATCTCCTTAGCTTGTTGCCATGTAATTGAAAACTCTTTCTTCAAACCTTTGCTATTAACATGATGTTTTTTATGAAATTCAGAGGCTTGTAGCACACTACCAATCAATAATTGATCAATTTCTGCATTACCTTGTGCTAGAGGACCTGGCAGACCCGTATGGGATCGGATGTGTGTTATGTACATAGGGCAAAGCCTGTTCCTGATCAAATCTTGAACCTGGAGGAACAATGAGGTTAGTTCAGTATCATCAGGTATAAATTCAGCAGTTTCAATATGTAAAATAACTCTTTCTGCGTATTGTGAATCTGTAACTATATTAATAGGTTCTTTAAAATCCCTTAGCACCATAAGAATGGCATATAATTCCACCTTCTGGACAGAAGTATACGGACTTTGTTCCACCTTATCCAAGTCTTCTGATTTGTAACCTGCCTTCCCTGATTTATTGGCATCAGTATAGAATGTACGGGCTCCAGTTATTGGAGCATCACGGACGATTCGAGGAAGAATCCAAGAAGTTCTCTTTATGAAGTTAAGCCGCTTGCTTTTTGGATAGTTGTTATTAATGTCTCCCAAAAAATTAGCACAAGCTCTTTGCCATGGTTCATTATCTTCCCATAATTTCTTTAGTTCATCAGCAGTGAAAGGCACTATAATTTCTGCTGGGTCTATGCCTGCTAGTTGACGAAGTCTCAGCTTGCCTTTTATAATTAACTCAGAGACTTTTTCCACATAAGTTTTCAGTTTCTTACTTGGTTTATGTGGTAAAAAGATCCATTCCAAAATAATATCATCTCTCTGCATTAAAATTCCTGTAGGAGAAATTTTTGATGGTAGTATGACGAGAATACAATCGAGCTCTGGATTCACCCTGTCCACATGTGCCTGTTGTAATTTTTCCTCAATCATTGTCAGTTCCTTTTCTGCTTCAGCTGTTAATTCTCTGGGACTGTTTAAATCCTT
The DNA here is from genome assembly GCF_018167655.1 of Microtus oregoni. Lineage (NCBI taxonomy): Eukaryota > Metazoa > Chordata > Mammalia > Rodentia > Cricetidae > Microtus > Microtus oregoni. The sequence goes on from NW_024543081.1 coordinate 15,833,696, forward strand.
ATCACCATCCAAGGTTTTGTTCAAATGAATTATTAGATCAGGTGTTATTCCAATAGCTGGTCGTAGACTGGAAATGTCTCCTAACAGTCTTTGAAAGTCATTAAGAGTCCGTAGGCGATCTCTCCTAATTTGTGCTTTTTGTGTCTTAATTTTTTGCAAACCTATTTTATAACCTAAATAATTAACAGAATCTCCCTTCTGAATCTTTTCAGGAGCTATTTGCAATCCCCATTTAGGTAAAAGTATCTTTATTTCTTCAAACAGTCTGTTCAAGGTATCCATGTTTGAATCGGATAACAAGATGTCGTCCATGTAATGGTATACTATAGATCTGGGAAATTTCTTGCGTATTATTTGCAATGGTTGGTTCACAAAATATTGGCACAGGGAGGGGCTATTTAACATACCCTGGGGGAGAACGGTCCAGTGGAACCTCCTCGAAGGTTGAGAATTGTTATAAGTAGGCACTGTGAAGGCAAATTTTTCTCTATCTTCTTTTTGTAAAGGTATAGTGAAAAAACAATCCTTTAAATCAATAACTATGAGAGGCCATCCTTTTGGTAATAAAGAGGGCAAAGGAATTCCAGATTGCAGAGGGCCCATAGGTTGAATAACCTTGTTGATGGCCCTGAGATCTGTCACCATTCTCCATTTACCTGATTTTTTCTTAACCACAAATACAGGAGAATTCCAAGGGCTGGTAGATTCTTCTATATGTCCAGCATCTAATTGTTCTTGTACCAGCTGTTCTAAAGCCTGTAACTTTTCCTCAGCTAAAGGCCATTGCTTTGTCCATATTGGTTTCTCAGTCAACCATTTTAGAGGCAAGGCTGTTGGTATCTCTGAAGGGACATCAATTGCTTGTTCTTGTACAGCTCGAATGGCCGGTTTTCTCCGTTTGTAATATCTTTTAATATTATTCTCAGAAATATAGGCTCTAGATTTAGCAGGAATGTTAATTTTGGTATTCCATTGTTGTAATAGGTCACGACCCCATAAATTCATTGCGATATTGGCTACATATGGCTTTAATTTTCCTATTTGTCCCTCTGGCCCTATACATTCAACCCATCTCGTGCTCTGCCTTACTCGAGACAGGGTTCCAATTCCCAGGAGCTGAACATTTACATTCTGAAGAGGCCAATACGGATGCCAAGATTCTGGGGTAATGATACTTACATCAGCACCTGTGTCCAGCAGGCCATTAATAAAAATGCCATTTACACACACTCTCAGTTTAGGTCTTTGATCATTTATAGAAGTTTGCCAAAACACACGTAACTTATCTTTCTGATCATTATTGCTTGTAACAGTAGGCATGGGGCTTCCTAATTGTCCTGATGAGGCACGTTCTCTGCAGAAACTGGATATGACTGAACCATGTTTGCCATGGGGGCCTGTGAGGCCCCCCCTCTCACGTTTCCCGGCTGTATCAGGTTGCCTTGTCTATCTCTTGTAGACCTGCATTCATTCGTCCAATGTCTGCCCTTTCCACATCTTCTACATAAACCTGAAGGCTGAGTCCTCCTATTTCTGTTATTTCTAGAAGATGCATTATTATTATTATTTCTGAAAGATGCATTATTATTATTATTTCTGAAAATCCGTTGTCTACAATTACTTTTAATATGACCCATTTTTCCACAATTAAAACATTTGGTATTCTGGTGTCTCCTTTTACCATTGGAAATTGCTTCTTCTACCCATGCTTCAGTGCCATAATCAAATGTATCAACATTGAGTGTATGCAAGACCCATTCTTCCAACGGCGCTGATCTGAGCTTTAAAGGACCCAAAATCCTTTTGCATTCCACATTTGCATTTTCATAAGCCAAAGACTCAATCATTATACGTCTTGCTTCTGGGTCAGATATTCCTATTTGTACAGCCTTAGTTAATCTTTGTAAAAAGTCACTAAAGGGTTCTCTCTGACCCTGTTTAACTCTGACAAATGATTCCATTCTCTGTCCTGGATCTTGTACCCTGTCCCAAGCCCTTAAGGCTGCTGTATTACACATGGAGAGTGTGTTTTCATCCAGATTAGCTTGTTCCTGAGGATCGGAAAAGAGCCCTTCACCTAGAATTTGATCTAGGGAAATGTCAATTCCCTTCGCTTTTTCCTGCTGTTCTAAGAGTCTAGCCTCTTGCCTGAATAAGCATTTCCATTTCAATTGCGGTCCACTCTCGAGTACCGCAGAGCTCAGCTGGAGCCAGTCTGAGGGGGTTGCTCTGCTTGTCGTGGCCCAAGATCTTAGCATCTCTTTAACAAAAGAGGCTTGCATCCCAAAAGTCATGACAGCCTGTTTTATTTCCTTGAGATCATTCATACGCACAGGCTCCCATGTATCCTCCTTGATGACCCTAGGGTTTTTGGAACCAATCACCTTCTCTGTTGTTATTACTGGAAAGGCAGGTAGAGCTGTAGGTAGAGCTTTGTGGAAATTGTCCCGGAGAGACTTACCCACAGATGTAGTTAAAATTTGCCTTTCTACCCTTTGCTCTTCCTCATCAGAATTTAGAAATTCCTCAATCTTTTCAATTCTATTCACCATTGCCTTCTGCAATGTCTGAATCTCCTGTCCAGAATTATGTTCCAAAGCCTTCATTGAGGATTCTAAAGTATGAAGTTTGTCCGTTAGAGATAACATCTCATCTTTGGACATAATTTTTATGGCATAAACCGTGCCTTCTTGTATTGACAATCTTTCCGTCAATCTGTCATAAGCTTTAGACAAAATCCGATTGTCACATTCAGCAGTTTTGATTCTCTCAGTTAATGTTTCATTTCCTACAGAAAGGGACTGAATCTTATGGTCCAGATCAGCTGTTCCCTCTTCCATAGTATTGAATTTCTCCTTAACATCAGCCTGAAGAACTTCAACCTGATTCTTGAGAAGATTGTTATCAGCCTGGAGAACTTCAAACTGATTCTCGAAAAGATTGTTATCAGTCTGGAGAACTTCAACCTGATTCTTGAGAAGATTGTTATCAGCCTGGAGAACTTCAAACTGATTCTTGAGAAGATTGTTATCAGCCTGGAGAACTTCAAACTGATTCTTGAGAAGATTGTTGTCATTCTCAATTGTTTTTAAGCGTTCAATCTCTACCTTAAGAATCCGGGATTTGTCTCGTAAAGACTTTATCATATTTCTATTATCAAACCATTTGGTGCCAATGAAAACTACGAATCCCAGAAGGATCCATATATGTGGGGTGATAGACACCTCTTGTAAAATCTCCCACATGGTACAATTAAAAAAATCATTAAATTCTTGAACAGTAATGTGTTCAGACATTTTATTTATAAAAGAAAATTTTTTTACCTGCAATGATCGGTTCCTGCCAGTGGTGGTCTCTGTGTTTTTGGAGCCTGTCCTAGAACTAGCTCTTGTAGACCAGGCTGGCCTTGAACTCACAGAGATCCGCCTGCCTCTGCTTCCCAAGTGCAGGGATTAAAGGCGTGCTCTACCACTGCCTGGCCGGCCTCAAACTTGTGATCCTCCTGCCTCTGCCTCCTTCAGCAAATCCTACCGGCGTGCGCCACCACAACCGGCCAAGTCACTTTGTAACAGACCAAATCTGACGCTGTGGCAGCTTTTGTTGCAAAACCGCAAGTACTTGAGCTTCTGCTAATTCAGGCAGTGGGGTTCTGCTGCAAAACTTAGCCAAGGCAGGCAGAATGGGCCTGTGTCGCCGAGTGGGTCTCGGACTCGGCACTGGGGCCGGAGTCACGAACTGAAAAACAGCACCCGGGAGGGTGCTGTGTTAGGTAGCGGGCTACCCGCTTGAGTCGGGGGCAAAATAGCCCGACGTTGGACGCCAAAATGTAGCGGCGTAAACGAATGCAGACAGAGAGTAAAAATATATATATATAGCTTTAATGTAGAAATAGACTTACAGAACCACCGTTCCGCAGAGACCAGGAAAGCAGAAGCGAGCTCGGAGCTTGCTCGCCAAATTTATAGGCAGACATTAGCCCGAGGCGAACACGCCCCTTAAGGGGCGGGACTTATCCCTACACACCCCTACACTCCTGTGACCACACAGCTACTTCTAGGTATCAGGTGGTCTCGTTTGACCTCCTACCCCACATACACCACAAGCTATCAGATTGTGTTGGAAGCTTCTCCCCGTCACCCAAAATTGCCTGCCAAGTATTTGCCTTGCTGGACACCCTTCCTCTGAGCCTGTCACACCCACGGAGCTAGGCATTGAGTTCTGCCGACTCTTCCCCCAACCACACAGTGCTGTGCATGAGGCCCTACTACTAGTTACTGTGCCTTGCTGTGCCCCCACTGTAACGGCATAGAGAGTGGTGTGGATCACGTCCACCTGAACACCAGCCTGCCCTCCCGAACGATACGCTAGGTGTCAGACCACCTTATCATACACTGCTTATACACTGCTGGTCAACAAACACGGCGATATTTCATGCCCTGCTAGAAACCATGTCACCACCGTATACAAGCTTCTAGGTATCGGGTCCTAGTGCCACTCCTGTGCAGACGCTGTCACCCGTACAATGCTAGGCATCAAGACTTACCCGACATCTACCATTCTGCTACTACAGACATATATAAGGATTTAGATGGAGGATACGGAAGGATCAGAATTATATCAGTGCATACAGGACTTCAGCAAGGTATCCCTCTGTTATAGCCAAAGACATGCACACATACATGGCTAGGTAGGCATCAGGTCTTGCCAGAAACACCCTCTTCTTTAGCGAATGCCAAGGACACAGGGCAAGGTTTCAGATCTTTCTAGGTAAATCCTCCCCTACAGCCAACATTCTTCCTCCCCATCTAGGTATCAGGGCCTCCAAAGGATCCCTGCCTACAGCTAACCCCCTCCAATGAGGATTAGAAGTCAGGTCCTGCCAGGTCCTTTAAGTGCAGTCAGAGACCCCACACATAAAGAGACACAGAGGACTATGTGTCATGTATGTTTGTTGGCCACAGGTCCTCGGCAGGACCTCGCTGCTGAAGGTCCTCACATGGGATGTGCCTTTCTCTGTGTAGTACATTCCACCTGCTCTGATGTCCTGGGGCCTCACCCATGGCTTTAGCGTGTGTCAGACTCTTCTGCTTCTGTAATGGGGAAGAACATTCGTATGTGTACTGTTGGATTTTCATGTCCATTCCTGCAAAAGTGGACACGCAAGTTGGTCCATCTGAATCACATACAGTGTGGGTGTCAAATGTCAGACTGCTCTTTTCGGGTTTGCTCAGAAATGGGAGACTGGGCTACATGGCAACTCTGTACTTTGTCCTCTCCTTGGTTACCAAAGTCAAGTGCCAAGGGTTTTAAAGCCGTTCTGTGGCACGTCAGTGACATCAGCTACCCCTTCCTGGTGGCTGAGGACTGTGGTGCCCTTGGCCCTTGCTGCCCTTCTTCTCCATCTATGTGGGACTCTCCTGAACTTGAGGTCTCATCCTCTCTGTCTAAAGCCCACTGGCAACTGCCTCAGTAATCGGTAGAGTCTTCAATTAAACACCAGCCTCTGAGTAAGTTTCTAACCCTGTTTAAACGGGAATCACAAGGCTGCTGAGTCCACTCAGCAATGTGTCTGTTGCTCCTGACCATTGTGAGCACAGTGTACATCACACAGAGGGCAGAGCTATCTTCACTCCAACATGGAAATACTACGGTCATGGGTTCAATTCTGTTGTCTTACACTTGGCTCAAATTTGTCGTTGCAATTCCCACATTGTTCAGAGCAAAGACACTGTTGTCCTGAGGATGAGTGTGGAAGCCAGGCTGAGTGTCAGGACCCTTCCCCTCCCAGGCAGTCACCCAGGGACGTCAGCGTGGGGTCCAGTTTCCTTCTCTGTGCTTTGCGGTCGTGGCAGGTTTGTCTGTGTCGATGCCTGTGTGACTCCAGAAGTCCCATGACACATGTTCAGTTGGGAAATCCTTGTCCCCTCCATGGTCCCTAGAGAAAGTGAGGTCAGCACAGAGGTAGGCTCTGTTTTGAGCCAGCCAGTGCAATATCCACCTTGTCTGAGGTCTGTCATTTTCAGAATGTGAGCTGTGCAGTGGTGACCACAATGGTCCTGTACCTTGGCTGGTGACCCTTCTGAGCTCCACTAGGTGGTGCTGGTGTTTACCTTTTGCCTCCCAAAGTCATTGCAGGGTTACTTCCCATTGCGTTAAGTCACATAACCCCTTTTAAAGTTGTTATTATTCATCTACTTATTTTACATTCTGACCACAGCCTCCCCTTCACCCTCCCCTCCCAGTCCCTCTTTCCCATATTCCCCTTCCACTCTCCTTTCCCCTGTTCTTCCATCAACAACCAGGAAACGGTGGGTCTTCTATGAGTATCAATAAAACAAGGTGACCCAGTATTAGAAATGGGGTCCCAAAATCCAGTAAAGGGGTTGGAGACAGCTCCTATTCCAGCTGTTAGGAGTCCCATAAGAGGACGAAGCTACACAACAATAGCATATATGAAAAAAATAAGTATAATTCCTGCAAGATAATAGGATACTGGTGCTATGGCCATAGAATTCAGGCAGTGAAAGAGAAATAGAATGAAATAACTAGGCATTAAGGCTCAGAAAGGTACAAGAAACGGGTGCAGTAATTCTAGTAGTCTAAGTGACTACTAGACGGTGGGGTATGGATGGAGATGGGTGCCTGTTGGAGAATATTATTTTCAGGTGTGTGACTTTTGTTTACGTTGCATTTGTTTAACTCAGTGAAGCTGTGTTACTGTGCCTATCGAAAACACTTGATTATCCATAGAGAGATGAAAGGCCAATAGCGAGGCAGGAGCAAGGATAGGTGGGGCTGGCAGGCAGAATGTGTAAAAGCAGAACCAAGAGGGACCAAGGATGAAGAGAGAACAAGGAGAGGAGGACACCAGGGCTCAGCCACCCTGGCGCCCAGCCACCCAGCCAGCTACAGAGTAAGAAGGAAAGAAAGGTATCAGATATAGAGAAAGATAAAAGCCCAGAGGCAAAGGCAGATGACCCCACTTTTAAGAAAAGTGGGCAAGAAATAAGTCAAGCTAAGGCCGCGCGGTCATAACTAAGAATAAACATCTGTGCGTGATTTATTTGGGAGGTGGGTGGTGTGCACCCCCAAAAAGCCAAAAGTAAAACATCACACAACAGTGGACAGTTTACATCTATGAAAAAAGAAAGAAATAATAATAATAATCATATCTCCATTGGCTGCAATTGCCTCTGAACCAAAGATCTTTTCAACATCCCAATCCCTGATGTGGCAGCTACCCTGGGTGACATTTCTTGCCATATTACTGGTCAATTGAACTGTTCTTTAGTTAATCTTCAGGATGGCCTCTGCTTATATAGCTGGGGGTGGAAACCCTTTTTGTCTCTTTCAGCTGAACCTGCAGCCGGGTTCTGTGGCCCCACCCTGACTCTGTTCCGTTGTGTATTAATGCTCCAGTTCTCTCTGGGCCCTGATCAGTGGGTCTCCATCATGGCTGCCCCACAGCTTTCGTGGACATTTTCATGGTTCTGCATCTCACTGTGGTGTCCTCTGGCTGTTGAGCAAAGTCATACAGATGAAAGAGGGAAGAATGAGAACAAGAAAGGCTACAGAAAAAAAAAAATAACTTTCAAAAGGAAAGTGTGCTCCCAAGTGTCAACTCTCTGAATGTGGATCTTGACTTGAGTCCTGATTGGTTCCTGAACTGTGGTACGGAAGCCATTACCTCTGAACATACCCGTTCCCACCAGTAAAAATATCACACCTGCCCCCATTACCGACAACGATGATGTGTTCATTGATAAGACACTGAGATGTTTAGTTTTTTAGAGATGATTTTAAAACTCCAAATATATAGTAAATTTTGAGTTCCCAGCAGTCATATGAAGAGCTAGTGTCACCTGCTATCTTTCTCTGAAAAGCTGGACTGGGGTGGCCAAGTCCCAAGGATATACATGTAGGATCCCATCTCTGTTGGCCCCTGGAGTCCAGCCTTGCTTGAAGTTCCTTCTGTTAGGAGAAAAGGAGGACCATTCAACAGTCATTGAGCTTAGAGACAAGAGATTTGTCCAGGCAGTGGACTTTGACCCCAAGTACTGTGGGAGCCAAGAAGAGAACAGGGGAGTCTGCTGTGGGGAATGCTGGTGCTTCTGAGAGGAAGCAATAATGATGGTTCTAGGTTGCATCACAGGAGCTGGAGGCATGAGAAACCCATGCAGGTAGATACCCAGGTGCCAGACTTGGTGAACGCAGCAGCACGGCTGTCTGCATAAACAGACTCCCGGATGAGAGCTGTGCAGACATGGAGGAAGAGGAGGAAGAAATGTTCTGCTGGAGAGAGTAAGTGGACAGGGCAGGGTCATTTAGGGGGTGATCTATGGAAGGTCCCACAATCTGTCATGTCGGGTCTTCCTTCCTGAATTCCACAGAGAACTCGCAACCAAGGTGTCATGCATTGAGGGGGGTTGGGATATGGAGCTAGGTTTTTTCCTTTCTGTAGGTCAGCCAGGAGGGTGGGACTTTGGGTGGTACCCTAGACGTGGGCATTCTATTGTGTGGGCTGTACTTTGCTCAGCAAGTTAGGGCTTTCACTTTCAATTTTTCGGGTATTAACCAGCAGGAAGCTGCTCCTTACTGGGACGCTGAAGTACAGCTACTGAGCTGATACACAGGGAAGATTCCAGTTCAGCCACGGGAAGATTTTTCGGTAAGCCTCTTAACCCCACCTACCCGCTCCAACTCCCAGCTGCTCTTGCAGAGATAGATGATCAGGGGAGATCACCAAGGTCCTCAAGGCTCTGCTGAAGTGCCAGTCTGCCTGAGACCTGGCCAGCAGGCTCCCAGGGCAGGTGGCTGTTGTGGGGCCTCCTCACTCCTTTGGAAATGGAGGAAATGAATGGTGTCGAGAAAAGCAGGCAGACAATCCAGAGCTCACTGGTTCATGTGTCCTGTGGTTGGCCCTGGGTAGTTACTGCTGCCAAGACCAGATTCCACTTGGGGGCTTCAAGGTGCCCAGGAGTTGTGCCGCACACTGTGTCTCTGAGCATGTGTCCGTGCCAAGGCCCTGTGGGAATGGGGGTGCCTTGTTGAGGATTCAGTGAAGCAGGCTGAGCAGGTGGGAGACAGGCCCGCCTCCCCTGGGCCTCCCCAGCCTCTGCCCAGCCTGTGAAGGGTGGAGAAGGAAGACAGACTGTCCTGTGTGTTTGGGTGGGCAGGGCACAGTGTGGGGCATGGAGGGACAAGTTGTACAACCCCATATTTAGCTCTTTGAGTCCTGTTATCACAAGGTCAAAGGCCAGACCACAGGTAGGGGTAGAGGAGATTATCTCTGTGCCTGTAAAACCAGAGCTTTAAGATGATGATGACGATGATGATTTTATTATTAAAATTTTAATCCATACTTTTTCCTCAAATGGGGCTATGTCCTCAGAAGTTAGTGCCTCAATAGCCAAAGAATGTCTCCAGACAGTGGCACGCTGGGCACATGGAATGAGGCGGTCCTGCTTGGTTCTGGCACCTCATGGGACTGGAGACATTTCTTGTGAGGGAAGAGACTTATCAGAGTCCTGGATCCCTGTAAGTTGCTTGTGGGTGCAGTGGGGGAGAAAAGAGGAAATAGGAGAAGGGATGGAAAGAGGACGGGGCTGTAGTAGGCAGGAGACCCTCTGTCCAGGGTAAATCAGCTTGAATGTGAACCTGGGAGCTAATTAACGATCCCCAGGTTCGTGCTGTCCTGAGCCCTGTCTCCTTGCCCTAGGAAGATTCTCCACACACACTGGGAATCGAGACTTACTGAAAGCCTCTATCTGCCCCACTGAAGAGCTTCTGCACAACTAGGGAGATGACACTCCCAGCCTGGGCTTCAGCTGGCCATCAGAATGGAAGGTCTGGGGGTCACTTATCCTCCCTCCTGACTCACATCCACAGGATGCCAGTGCTAAGAGGCTCTGTGTGTAGCTGATTAAGTGGGGGGAAGGGCTTAAAGGAAGCATGAAGGACAGCTGGCCTTTCTCTTTTCCTTTCATTTCTTTTGTGGCACTAGGTGCCAGTCCCAGGACCTATGCACTGGACAAGGGCTTGACCACTGGGCTAGGCCACCAGCACAGAGTGACCAGAGACAGGAAACTCAGAGGGCAGACATTTCACCCGAGTATAAGATCACCCCAAATGCCAGTCTTTCTTCCTGACAGCCTCTGGGGTCCTGTAGCCTATAAAACAGGGCACATGAGGTAGGGACCTGAGCTCTCCTGTCATACAGGTGCCTCTAGCAAGAACCTCTGCCATCAGCCTCCTTATGTCTGGCTACTGAGGTAAATGAAGACCCGCAGTTACATATGGACTATCCTGGGAATGGCCAGGGCAGCTGTGGGTAAGGGAGCAAAAGGAAGCTGTCCTGGCAGGGAGGCCTTGTCACAGCCTGGCCTCCTTGCTCCCTCCCCACATGGCAGAAGCAGCAGGTGTCTGAGTAGTCAGTGTCTTCTGCCCGAAGGCTAAGGACACTCCCGTCATCCAGTGAGCCTGCCTGTGGTGGTTATTCTCGGTGATGACTAAAGCTCACCACGGAGATCCACAGCTGCACCAGGCTGGCAGAGAGAACCTGTCAGGACCAGGGCTTGTCAGGGGAAGCTTGAAGGAGAGTCTAGATGTGTGCTGCAGGAAGTGAGGGCCAGTTGTGTCCAGAGTATCCGTGGAAACCTTGTCTGTGGACGAAGAGCAGGAGGTAAAGCCCTACTTGGCAAAGACTAACACTCATCTTCCTCTCCAGCAAGAGGGACTCAGAACATTTGGGACTATAAGAAGCTAACTGTGCAGACATGACTTACCAAAATAGATATTGATATTTATATAGCACCCATTGGCAGATTGGGAAGGCTCAGAGGACAGCCCAGGCACCAGCTTTGCTTCTGGCAGGACCTTCTTGATGCACCATTAGGTGTCAGCATGCAGCAGGACAGTCCAAGTGGGCAGATTCAGGGTTTCTTCCTCTCTTCATAGAGCCATGAGCCTTAGCGTGGCAGCCCAGACCCACGCATCACACCCCTTCATGTAATAGGGATTGTCACCATTGCTGCACACAGTTCCCACCCCAAGTACCAGAATGTTTCTCCTCATCTCTCTGAAGAGGCTAAGTCCCTTCCCATGGCCACCTCCAGCTGATCGTCCATGTTCCGTGGACCTAACAGGACAGGAGGTCTCTGCTCTGGCTTGGTATTGGAAGAGTGAGAGGAGGCCTAGGACTGAGTCCTTCAGGGGTGGGACCAGGGCCAGGTGCTATTCGACCTTAGTTGCCCTGCTAACCCAGAGACACCAGCCTCCAATGAAGCTGTCCCCACTCCATCCTATAAATTTTTTCTCTCCCTTTTAGCCCAGACTCCCAGATAGTTGTGAGGAAAACCTGTGAGAGACCCCACTCCTGGCACCAAGGACCCTGCAGCCCTCATGGCCTCCAAAGGTATAGATTCCTCTTCTCTGGCTCTTTCCTGAGTGTGATCTGAGTGTGGGCATCGAGAACTTGTAGAGTTGAGGATAGAAAGAGAGTCCCCAAAATGAACTAACAGAGTATCAGCTACCTGGGTATAAGGCGTTCTCCTTTTTGACTCTGTCTTAGGGAGCATGCTCAGGGATCCCCTCCTCTCTCCTGTGCCTCTTAACGGGGGTTAGGAAAGCCTGGTGAAGTGGAGGAAATCACGTGGTTTAGGGACAACTCCCAAAGTCTGAGGAAACTCCAAACTCTCCAGCACACTGGATATCACTTGATCCCACAGGCTGAGGGCTTGGACCAAAGACCCCTGTTTCTCTCAGGTCTGAACATCAAAGTCCACAACAAAGAAACAGCGGGTTGGTGTGGGTGAGGGCACTCTTCCTGGCATGTAGTAGGAGCTTGCTACCTGAGAGTCTGCACATAGTCTTCCCTCTGTGCATGGTGACAGAGAGGCCGGAAGGGACCAAGTAGAGGAAGGGACACATAGACACAGGGATCAAAGATGATAGGTAAGAAGATAGGTCAGCGGTTCTCAACATGTGGCTTTAAGCCACTTTGGGTGATGAAAGACCCTTTCACAGAGGTCATCTAAGACCATCAGAAAACACAGATATTTACATTATGGTTCACAACAGTAGCAAACTTACAGTTATGAATTAGCAACAAAGGTAATTTTATGATTAGGGGTCACCACAGAGAACATGTAGTAAAGGCTTGCAGCATTAGAGAGATTCAGAATCACTAAGATAGACAGATAGATGGATACACACACACACACACACATACACACATACATACATGACATTATACACATGATGTCTATTTTTTTTGTTATCAGTGCCACACTCCCATGGATTAGGGACATGTATGTATTTATGACATCATCTAATCCTCATTTCTTCTCTTTCTTAAAGACCCACCTCTAAAACTGTTTGCATCCAGAAAGCTTTTTATATGTGAATTGAAGGCACAACACATTCCCTAGCATTGCTGACTCCATTCATGCCCCAATGGCAGATGCTGAATACTCTGGCTATCAAGTACCATATGCTCTTTGCCAGTTAGGCTCTTCCTTGCTGACCTCTAACCTCATTCTTTTTCTTCCCGAGTATTGAGGAAACCCTTCATCCAGGAAGTCACTGAGTGTCTGCAGGACTCAGCAAGCAGAAGAGATCTGCAGTTCCTGTTGGCCAAAGAAGACGCTTGGAAGGTGCTGGTAGCAGAGGCTGACTTGTCCAGGTCATCTCCACAGGACTCCCAGATTGTCCCCAGTTTTGCTCTGATCCCATATCCCTGTGCTCACCTACAGAGCTCCCCATGAGCAAATATTTGGTAGTCATGGCACAGACATTGAGTGGAGCCGTCTTTATCATGTGCCTCTCACTAATGTGTGTCTTAACATGACTTCACACACTGACACCTACGGACTAAGAACCATTGAGTGTCTGTGGTCACCCTGTAGAATGTAGAGAGTCTGAGGTTTCTTGTAGAATGCAGAGTCCTGCACATAGTAAAACTCTTTCCCATTGGTTCTACAACGTAATTCTGTGATTTGCATGAGATAGATCTTGGGGAACCCATCTTACAGCGAACAAGCCGTCTTTCTGATGCTCTGACCTCTTCTGTTACAGAGATGAGGAAGCTGCACTGCGTAAGGCTCTGAGGCAGCTCCTAGAGCTCCCGGTCGTGGAGGACAAAGAACGGCTTCAAAAAGAACTGCAGGACAGGAAGAGGTTTGCGGAACATTTTCCTCAGTTGAAAAGGAAGCTGGAGAAAATCATCAGGAAGCTCCGAGCTCTGGCTGACCATCTCGACCAGGTGCACAAGGGCTGCACCATCTCCAACGTGGTGACCAACACCACTAGCGCTACCTCTGGAGTCCTGGGCATCCTGGGTCTAGCTCTGGCACCTGTGACAGCAGGGGGCAGTTTGCTGCTCTCAGCCACTGGGGTGGGGCTGGGGGCAGTGGCTACTGTGACTGGTGCTGCCACTGTAGTTGTGGAAGAAACAAGCAAGTGGTCAGATGAAGCCGAAGCCAAGCGCCTGTTGTCAGACACCATGGACACTATGAAGAAAGTTCTTGACCTGGGAAAGATCGTGTGTAAACTTTCTGGAAAGTCCTATGGTCTCTTCAGTAAATTGAAAACCTTGGGACAAAACATCCGTGCCATTAGGGTAGCCAGAGCCAACCCTCACTTAGTGGCAGATGCCAAGCTCCTCATGACTGCTAGAAGAATCTCTGCCCAACAAGCTAGTCAGGTGAAGAATGTCTTTGAAGGCACTGCTCTGGCAATGACCAAAAAGGCCCGAATCAGAGGGGCAGCCATTGCAGGTGTCTTCCTTGCAGTCGATGTGTATTACCTTGTAAGAGAATCTATGCATTTATATGACGGAGCAAAGTCAGAGTCAGCCAAAGAACTGCGGGTGCTCGCTCAGGAGCTAGAGGAGAAGTTGAAAGAGTTTGATAAGTTCTATAAGACTTTCTAGGTTCCTTAGTGACAGCCTCCCCCGACCACACAGAGGTCAGTCAGAGGAGAAGACCTGGACAGATTAGAGGTACTGAGGCATTTTGTTGGAGGAGGAATGAGGTAGCTAGCGTTAACTGTCATCTCGACACAACCTAGCATCTTGTGAGAAGAGAGTCTTTGTGAGGGACTGTCTACTTCAAGTTGTCCTGTAAGCATACTTGGGAGAGATTTTTCTTCATGACTCTAATTGAGGTGGGTAAATTCCTTCACTGCGGGGGCACTGTTCTCTGGGTATGGGTTCTGAACTGTATAAGGGAAAGAAGGCTGTGCACCGGTAAGCATGCATGCATGAATTCATTTCTCACTGCACTGGACTGTGGACACATTGTGGCTAACTGCTTTGACTTCCAGCCTTGACTTCCTCAGTGATGGACTATAGCCTGGAACTGTAGATCAAAATAAAGCTTTCTCCTCTCAGTTGCTTTTCTGTCAGGTGCTCATCACAGCAAGAGCAATGAAAGTTGGGAAGGCAGAGAGTGTGGGAGTGAGTCTATAGAACTGAGCGTTGAGAAGTTTGTGTTTCTGTGGCTCACTGTATGGTTAATACGGACGGCTAGAGGGTCAAGGAAAGTTATGACAGCATCCTGAACTGAGGGACCAGAGAGGACTAGAGATTGTGGGAATGGGTCTAAAGACACATAGTGGTTTGTGGGTATGAACAGAGAGGGGTGTGCAGGGGCGAGTAATAGGAAGGTCAGGGAAACAGAAAAGCTGGGAGTAGAAGGCTCCAAGCCTCCCTCCCCACAGAACAATGTGTTGTGAGCCACAGCCCTTTCTGTCCAGCATCAGCTAAACCAACTCCCGCTCTGTCCATCGGGCACCTTCCATATGATGACAGAGGTGCTGAGGATGGTGGAGGTGACAGCACAGGGAATAGAACTCTTGACGAGGGGCCAGCCCATAAAGGGGACAGGGTTGCAGGAAGGACCGGTGAAATTAAAACCAATCTCCATGTGTCAAGCTGGGTCAGTAGTTTATTTGGAGAGAGAGAGTCTGAATAAGAGATCAAACAAGTTGTGGGGTGGATATATCGGCTAGTTTGTGATCAGGAGACTCAGTCTGTGAGCCTCGGCCCCTCTTGACTGAGGAAAGGGAGGTAGGCAAGATGATGTCTTAGGTCCACTGGCTCTGCCCACATGATATCTATAAACTATGGCAGAATAACTATTGCTGATAGATGGGGAAAACTATACTATGAACAACCAACAGCACAAGAGAAGGTGACTTGCAAAAAACAGGCAGAAAGTGTCAGCATGTCCCAATTGTGATCTGTATTTTTTATCCTTAAAGATTAAATTTATTTGGAGAAAGCCAAAAATCTCTTAACCAAAGGACAGGATTTTACATCTCAAGGCATCTCCTTAGTAATATCTACAGACTGAAAAATCGTTTTCACAGAAGATAGCTTTGTACAAATGTTACATGTATTCAGAGCCTAAGTCAACCCGCTTTACTTTAACAGGGGCACAAATTAGGAGAGTGGGTCAGAACCACTTTCTCTTGGGTGCAAATGTCTGAAGGCAAAGGGACAAAGAGGGCAAACTGTCTTTCATTGTCCACAACCACATTCCTCATGGGTATCCCTCTAGAAGAGTTATTGGCCGTCAACTCCACTGGATAAGTGTTTGCTATGCCCACTGCATAGCACACTAAACTTAGTGCTCACATGAGAGACAGAGGTGTCTTTTGCCTGCAGGTACCCTGACTTCCTCCAACAGAAAAACATGCCATCTCTGGAGCTGATGCCCACAGTGGTGCACGTCAAAGCACATAGGTCAAGCTGCCGTGTTGCCAGTGAAACCAAGCCTTTCAGCTGTTTTTCCTATTGTTCTCTACTCTCAAAGGAAGTCAAGAATCCACCCTCATAACAGGAAGCCACACACTGTAGGTCACATGATAGACCCGAGCACCAGCTTGGGATTCCAGTAAAGGAAACTTGTATGTGGTAGGGTACTCACCAGAGAAGATAACTCAGACACAGGTTTAAGCCAATAAAGTCTTTATTAGCTGGCCAGTGACTACAAGGGTGTTCAGAATCCCAGTATAGCACTGAGCCTTTCTCAGGGGGAGTTTTTAAGCACAAAATCCTTATCCTAGGCTGACACGCTTCAGTTAAC
This sequence comes from Microtus oregoni, assembly GCF_018167655.1. Taxonomy (NCBI): domain Eukaryota; kingdom Metazoa; phylum Chordata; class Mammalia; order Rodentia; family Cricetidae; genus Microtus; species Microtus oregoni. The sequence continues at coordinate 15,849,784 of NW_024543081.1, forward strand.
AAGAACAGTTAGCCAGGAGCAGAACAGAAGTAAAAAGCAAGGTTAGTACACTTAGGGGCTTTCTCAGAAGCATGGACTTTGATGGGTTAAGTCTTTGTTTCCGTTTTGTCGTTCTGTCTACATGCTGAGTTTTACAGCCTGAATGGTGCTCCCATCATGGAGTCAGTTGTGCTGAGGTATGGTGGCTTACTAAGAGCTGGGGGCCTTTTTCAGTAGAAACCTGAAAACACCCAAATCAAGGTTGAAGGACTGCAACTCAGATCTCCCTATTTATACACCCCTATTCACTACCCCAGCCCATTAGCTGAAATGCCCTGACCTCCAGGGGCGAAGGCAGCAGGAAAAGGCAGACAGGAGCAGGAATCAAAGATAACAAAGAGATGATTCCCTTGAGAAAAGCAGCAACTCCTGAGCCCACACCTTCTGGTCTTCTGGTGACTGAGATGAAATGTCTTTGATTTCCAACCTCTCCTTCTCCCTCCCTCCTTCCCTCCCTCCCTCTCTCCCTCCCTCCCCCCCTTTCTCTTTCTCTCTCTCACTTGCCCTGGACCTGTGGTCAGTTTTGGCTTGTCCAGCTGAGGCTGCAGTTTTTCTTGCCCTCGCTTCCGCTCTTGTATTTCCTTCTCTAGCGGCTTTGCTCCTCCACAGAATCCACTCAGCTCAAAGAGAGGAAGCGCTCAAAGAGGAATCATCTTCCACTGGAGTACTCTGAGGCTTTCGATTCAGGTTGGATCTTGGGGAAGTCCTCTGTCATGACATCTACAATCGTTCAGAGCTAGAGATCATCTTTGGGGCTCCATAGTATCATCCTGCCTCCTTTGCTGGTCTTCATTGGGCCCCACCTCCCCTGTAGCCATCACCCTACAGTACCCACAGCAAATGCTCTTCTTGCTCTGCCTGTCATGGAGTCATGGTCTCAGTCATGGCCTCTGCGGCCTCAGTAATCATGTCAATCTCAGTTCCATTGTCTCCTTATCCTGGCCATCCTATACCCCAGTGCACATCCTAGTACCCTGATCTCCATCCTAGTACCCTGATGCCCATCCTAGTACCCTGATCTCCATCCTATACCCCAGTGTACATCCTAGTACTCTGATCTTCATCCTATACCCCAGTGCACATCCTAGTACCCTGATCTCCATCCTAGTACCCAGCGTCCATACTAGTACTGGCCTTAATCTTAACCATCTCGATATTTGTCTCCAAAGGGATCATAGGTTCTCCTAGGTGGATGTTCATTAAAGCTGCCTATGGTGGTCCAGGCCATCCAGTCTGTGTTTTGTTGGAATCTTGATTTCTACCTTGATTGAAAGAACAGTCACCCTGTCTTTATCCTACGCTTGATCAGTAAAATCCTCTCCAGGCCTTCTGCTACCTAGAGACTCCTCACCGAGACTCAGGGCACTGAGCAGGGAACCCAGTTCCTCTAAGTCAGTGAATCCAAAACCATTAACCTGTCTGGATTGCTGGGTTTGTGAGGTAAGTGTACTGCAATTGTATTTATCCCTCTGGAGATTTCCTTAGGGGCTTTTCTGTCCCATCATCACAGAGCAGATTCCTTGGGGAAGAAGTAGAAAGTAACATTTGGAAAAACTGCTCCAGTTGATATTGGGTTCCCAAGCAGGGCACGGAGCAGTGAAAATGATCGAACGACCAATCAGAGGGGCCGATACACATCCTTGTCATTACCATGTTAATGATGGGCACATCACTGTGAGGTCACTTTTTTCATTGGTCGCGTTGACTGGTTTGGGGTCAAAGGTGCTTTCTTCACCAGTTCCCCTCCCCCTATCCTCAGCCAGAAAGTCTGTTAGAGACATGGTCTTTCTCTTTCTCCTCCTCATCCTCCCCTGCCTTCTCCTTCCTCTTTTGCTGAGGCTGCCACGTTAGGGAGGAGGAGAGAATGCAAAGGTTCCCTGTACTTTTTAATAGGGAGCCACAGACAACACCAGGGACAAGGGCATCGGGAATCCTGGTGGCCCTGCCACTTGGCTCAGAAGGACGATAATGGTGACGTTTATTAGAGTCAAAATGTGTCCGCTCGGGGCTGGAGAGATGGCTCAGTGGTTAAGAGCATTGCCTGCTCTTCCAAAGGTCCTGAGTTCAATTCCCGACAACCACATGGTGGCTCACAACCATCTGTAATGAGGTCTGGTGCCCTCCTCTGGCCTGCAGACATACATGCAGACAGAATATTGTATACATAATAAGTAAATAAATATTAAAAAACTGTGCCCGCTCATGTCTCAGCTGACAGCAATGATGCCAGGCATATTTCTAACATTCACAGCACTGGGGTTCAGCTGCTAAGCCCCATGTGCCACTGAAATTGCAGGAACCATGCAGGGAAAGCAGGTCAGGGTTATTCGCGACCTTTCTGATAGTTGTGATTCAACACGGCTTCAGTCAAATCACACTAGATCCCTGGACTCCCTGAGCCTCTGCTGTGTTAGCCAGCTGGCTCCCCTGGGCACTGACTCCCCGACTTTATCCCAAAGCTTTCTCCCAAGGAGTCGGAAAGCAAGCCCTTTGCTGTGTTTCTGTGTGGCTTTCCCACTCTACAGAGACTCAATTACTCCAGACTCCACCACTTGCAGTCCCACTAGAGAACCAAGTGAAACTCATTCCTGACTAGCTGAGCTGAGTTCAGGCGTGTTCCTCGCCCATATGCCAAGTTCTGGATTGACTGGGTTCAGGGCCTGTGTGCAGGTGTGCATGAGGTGTAGCCGTTAAGTGGCCAAGAGAAACAGCTGGACAGCATCATTCTTCTCCAAGATGCCTTCTTGTTTTCTTTTCAGCCCCTGGGAGAGCTTTAAGGATGGCCATTTTCATGGCATTCCTGCATGAATGGCCCTTCAGACTGTCGCCCTGATTAACTTCTGGCTTGCTGTTCTTCCATGGATTTTATTGCCCTTATAATAAAGATTTCATGCTGCCCATAGATGCCTGTTTTATCGAGCAGTGCTCAAATGTGTAGCCATATGCAGAGTACTGACTCTGGGTGGGGGAGTTAGGGAGAGTGGTGGATAAAAGGGCAAAATATGGGCGTGTTTTCCATTTCTTCTTCCACAGGGGAGATGAAGGCCACCAGGACTTTCTGAAGAGTCTTCTGAGAACATGCTTAGATGGTCCTCGCCAGGGAAAGAGAGAGGTCCAACACGGGACTGCATCATGGAGGGTACATCTCCCGTTCGGATAATCAGACGAGATGTTCCTGTCAAGCTGACTTCTAAGCATTGGTGTTCACACCTGTAGATGACTTTTTCCAGCCTTTTCTAGCCGTGAAGGTAAAACCATGCACTGGGCAGTGTACACTGGAGGCTGATGCACCGGGCAGTGTGCACTGGAGGCTGATACACTGGGCAGTGTACACTGGAGGCTGATGCACCGGGCACTGTACACTGGAGGTTGATACACTGGGCAGTGTGCACTGGAGGCTGATACACTGGGCAGTGTACACTGGAGGCTGATACACTGGGCAGTGTGCACTGGAGGCTGATACACTGGGCAGTGTACACTGGAGGCTGATGCACCGGGCACTGTACACTGGAGGTTGATACACTGGGCAGTGTGCACTGGAGGCTGATACACTGGGCAGTGTACACTGGAGGCTGATACACTGGGCAGTGTGCACTGGAGGCTGATACACTGGGCAGTGTACACTGGAGGCTGATGCACCGGGCACTGTACACTGGAGGTTGATACACTGGGCAGTGTGCACTGGAGGCTGATACACTGGGCAGTGTACACTGGAGGCTGATACACTGGGCAGTGTGCACTGGAGGCTGATACACTGGGCAGTGTGCACTGGAGGCTGATGTACTGGGCAGTGTGCACTGGAGGCTGATGCACTGGGCAGTGTACACTGGAGGCTGATACACTGGGCAGTGTGCACTGGAGGCTGATGCACTGGGCAGTGTACAGTGGAGGCTGATACCCAGCCAAGCTCCCTATAATAAGTGACCATTGCTGTGGCAAAGTGGGGCTGTGTACAATCATAAACACAAGTGTGATGGAGGAAGCTCATTGGCTAATAAAGGCACTGCCCTGGCCCATTTTATTGGTTAGAGGATAGGTGGGAGGAGAAAACAGGACAGAACACTGGGAGGAAGAGGAAGTGAGCTCAGAGACTTGACAGCTCTCCTCTAGGGAGCAGATGCCTCAGCAGAGACGCCATGCCCAGCTCCCGGGATGAACCATGCCCAGCTCCCGGGATGAAGCTCCGACCCAGGATGGACTAGGCTAGAATCTCCCCGGTAAGCACACCTTGGGGTGCTACACACAGATGATTAGAAATGGGCTAAATTAATATGTGAGAATTAGCCTAGAAGAGATTGGGCCAAGCAGTGTTTAAAAGAATACAGTGTCCATGTAATTATTTCGGGGCATAAGCTAGCCGGGCAGGCGGCTGGGGTGTTGGGGACGCAGCCCCGCCGCCGCCCTTACTACTTCACAAGTGAGTCACCACACAATTATATTACTTCCCCTGCAAGTCTCAGGGAACATGGAAGTGGAGGGAACAGAGAATGTAAGAGCTAGGGAAGGGGTAGAGAGCTGTGGAGCTGTCATTTCCCAATCGAAGCTTTCCATACAGAATGGAGAAGAGATGCTCCTAAGGCTCAAGAAGGTAACAAAACATGCAAGGCTTAAGAAGTTCATAAATTACAAGATTCACAAGGAACCTCCACTCCAAGTTTATTAAGGCAGTACGCCTTAACTGCTAGAGACCTTTCCAGCTGGCCCGCCCACAGCTTGTGCAGCAGTCTCCAAACACAGATTTTATGAGCAGTCACCCATGCAGGAGTGGCTGCTCTGTGAGACAGCTGTCGTCACCCACACACCTCTAAGCAACCCCTTAAATAATCTCCTGTAAGTAACCCAAATGAACCTACTGAGTTACTGAGCCAGCCTCAGGTAGGGTCGTTTTTATGGTCTGTCACCAGCACCTTTCTTGGCCTGGTGTAAATAGATATTTGTTCATAACTCCCAGGAAAAGTCAGGTGCCAACTTAGAATTCTCAGAACACGGATAGCTAGGATCAGGTGAAACAATTCTTGGATCATCATGCATGGAGTGGATAACTGACACATAACCCATGGTGCCAGCATTTCAGGCGACTTTACCACCCCATTAGACAAAGCAAAGAGCTTCAGAAACATGCGGATGATTGACATGAATAGCAGTTGCTCATGGGGGACCCAGCCAGACCATCTACACTACGTCCGCTGTCCTCAAGGCCAGGCGGGAACTGGGAAATGATCTTATGGTGTTTGAAGTGTCGTGACTCATCTTAGGCTCCAGGGAAAGTGCAGGGATGAAAATCAGATTCTCAGAACCCATAACCACATTCTCTCCTTTTGGAGAATAAGACAGCTGTAGATCAAAAAAAAAAAAGAAAACAGGAATCACACCTGGATATAATCCCAGCAGTACCACGCTTAAGCGTATAAGGAAGTGTTTGCAGACCAGGACTGTCTCTGAAACAACTATAATTTTCTTTTTCTAATTATTTTATTTTATTAAAAATTCTTAGTATAATCTTTTCTCATTTTACATAGTTATCCCCATTCCAGCTCCCTCCTCTCCACCCCTCCACCCTTTCCTCCACCTCTCTCCCCATCCATTACTCAAAAAGGGTAAGGCTTCCCATGGGGAGTCAACAAAGTCTGTCACTTAGAGGCAAGACCAAGGCCCTCCCCACTATATCTAGGCTGAGCAAGGTATCCATCCAAAAAGAATGTGATCAAGTAGTAGGGGCAAATCCTGGTCCCACTGCCAGCAGTCCCACAGGCTGACCAAACCTCACAATCCTTTTCTACTTTATTTAACCTTTTATTTATTCTTTATGTTTTCACCTCATTTATCTCAATTCCAGTCATCTCCCCACCCCTTCATATCCACCCTCTGTCCTTGCATCCTCCCCGCAAAATGAACTAAAATAAAATTTAAGGGAAAAAAAAGAAAAAGAGGAAAAGAAAAATCTCATCATGGAAGATGCACTGTGACCCTTTTGTCCACGTATCTTTACTACAAGTGGTCATTGCAAACATTCTTTGGTCTGGTTCAAGGCCTCTGGTTTCTGCTACACTACTGATGCTGGGCCCTCACTGGATTCCTCTTGGACATCCTGTTGCTGCCCTGTGTCATGAAGATCCTGCAGCTTTGGGTCTGCACGACCAGCCCTTTCAAGTGCTCCAGTAGATCACAGATGGGGTGGATGCTGTAGTGGGTGAACTCAGAACCACACAGTTCTGGGTCTGGGTAGTGCAGGGCTGGTCAGCCAGCCAGCTCTCCCCAGTCCTCACAGCCAGGGCGAGCTCTCCAGTGCTGCCCCAGCTAGTGCACCATATGTAGCAAGGAGCAAGGGACAGGGCCAGTTCTCCTGCTCTCGGGCCCTCAGATCCTCTCTCCCACACCTACACCACCAGGGCCAGCTCTACTCTGTTGCACAGGTAAGGTGCCGAGGCCACTCTCTGGAGTGCTGCAGTGGTGAGGGGCAGGAACAGCTCGCCCACTCTTATGACCTTCAGGCCAGCTCTCCCACCTGCCACAGGTGGCATGGGGTGGAGCAGGGGAAAGAACACTCGCCTATGTCCCCCAAGACACGGCCAGCTCTATTGTGTTGCCCAGTTGAGGTGTAGGACCCTCCCTCCTGAGTGTTTCACCCAATGAGGGGCAAGACCAGTTCTCCCTAGTGTTGCTGTCAGTGAAGGTAAGGCCAACTCTGTACATCCCTATACTTTGGGCCCTCAGTGGTACCATGAGCCATGATCATCAACAGAGACCATGGCTATAACAGGGCCATGAACCCAGACAAGGGCCTGGGGCAGCAGGCCAGGCCCAGACATCGCCATGGCCCTGGATGGCAATGAAGTCAGCACCTCAGCTTGCTCCTCACCACTGTCACCTCTTCAGATGTGCACGTGTCTGTGGGGAGTGAGAAGATGAACCATTATCATTCTATCTATCTATCTATCTATCTATCTATCTATCTATCTATCTATCTATCTATATCTGTCCCATAGCATTTACTCACCATAATAATGCCCCACTGCCCAGCGGTGTAAGACACCAGGCAAACCTGTGTTTTCTCATAGGAGCCCAGAGCAGACAGCCCCGGGCATGCGTATGAGCCTCCCTGTCCTGCTCAGTCTGTCACAGCGCTGGGCAGGACCTTGCTTTCTCCTCCTATAATTTTCTAAGTCAAAGCATTGCAATTGTTTCTTTCCTTTAATTTTTTAAAGATCAATTAATTTATTATTCATATTTTATGTGTGTTGGTGTTTAGCCTTCCTGTCTGTGGCTGCCCTGCATGCATGCCTGGTCCGAGGAGGCCAGAAGAGGGTGCTGGATCATCTGGAATTGGAGCTAAGGATGGTTGTAAGCTGTCGTGTGGGTGCTGGGAATTGAACCCTGGTCGTTGACAAGAACAGCAATGGTAAATGACAGCCTTGTTCGTCTCTGAGCCATCTCTCCAGATCCCTTTGGCTATCAGTTTTACCAGAGAAGTTTGGATTTTGAAAAATATTAGAATTGCTCAGCTGTGTTCATACTAGCCTTATTATAATAGCCAGAAGCTGGAAACAACATAGATGTCTATAACCCAAGAATGGATAAAGAAAATGTGGTGCATTTACACAGTGGAGCATAACTCAGATGTTAGAAAACATGACATAAAATTTGCTGGCAAATGAATGGAACTAGAAATAAAATTCTAAGAAAGACAACCCAGACCCGGAATAGGGTATGCACTCTGTAGGTAGGACCCAGCCATGACAAGCTCAATAGAGGCCTGAGTCTCAGAAGTTTACCCTGAGACGATGCCTGGTTACAAGAAAGACCACAAACTGAGACCACCCAGGCACCACCCAGGAACAGACCATCCAGAGGAAATTCCTAACGTTTCAACCATTGTAGATAGGATCACCAGCCAGCACACATCCATCGTTTTTCACCAGGACACCCCTAAACAAATGTCAGCTAATCAGGGGTCTTGAACCTTAGCCATCCCTCACATCCAACCTCTGCTATGAGAAAACCCAACCCCAGCTGAGCTCAGGGCTCTCTGATCACTCCAATACATTGGACACACGGAGAGTCCAAGTTTGCAAACTTGTGTAAGAACAAAGGCTCTTTGCTTTTATGTACAGTACTCAGTCTCCTAGTTGGTTTTGGGGGGACTCTGTGATTTGGGCATAGCATACTCAGTTATGATATTATAACTTATAAGTGGATACTATTTGTTAAGTAAAGGATAATCCACTACAATTATTGCATGCAGTGCATGCATCCCCCTGAGAAGGGGACATAGAATGGATTTGTGGGTAGATTTGGGGGCAGGTGGGGATGGGGACAGGGAGGAACAGATGAGGGTGGAGAGAGAGTGTGCAGAGAGAGATGACTGGATTAGGTGGGCATTTAAGGGGCAGAGGGGAAACCTAGTGCAGTGGAAACTTCCTAGAAGCTATCAGGTCGACTCTAGTGAGGACTCCTAGCAATGGACAGGCTGAGCTGGCCATCATCTGTAACCAGTCAGGCTCCCAGTGGTGGGACTGGGACACCAAACCAGCCACAAAACATTTGACCATGCTGACAAGAAGCACTGGGGCAATGGTGGCTCAGAGTTTGGAGGTGCGGCCAACCAATGACCTGTCTAACTTGGGGCCCAAGTCACAAGAGGGAGCCCGTGCCCAACGCTGTCTGGAGGTCAGGAACTGGAAGCTATGTGGCTATGTGACACACAGACCTAGGGCAGAAAAAACATGACTGAGAAAAAAATGTCTAATGCTAGTCTTCTATACTCACAGGACCAGTCTAGCCCAATTGTCATCAGAGAGGTTTTCCCCAGCAGCTGATGGGAGCAGATGCAGAGACCCACAGCCAAACATTAGACAGAGCTCCTGGGACCCTGCAGAAGAGGGAGAGGAAGGACTGCAGGAGCCAGAGGGGCCAAGGACACCAGGAGAACACAGTCCACAGAATCAACTAACCAGGGCTCCCAGGGACTCCCAGAGACTGCCTGGGTCTGCTCTATGTCCTCAGCGTACAAGTTGTGGTTGTTTAGCTTGGTGTTTTTGTGGGCTCCCAACAGTGGAAGGGGGTGTCTTTGATTCTTTTGCCTGCTTGCTTGCTTGGGACTCTTTCTTCCTACTGGATTGTTTCCAGCATTGATATGAGGGTTTCTGCCTAGTCTTACCACATCTTGTTATGCCACGTTTGGTTAATATCCCTGGGAAGCTTGAGCTTTTCTGAAAGGAACTGGAGGAGCAGTAGATCTGGGGGAGAGGGAAACTGGGGTGAGGAACTGGCAGAAGGGGAGGGAGGAGAGGCTGTGATCAGGATGTATTGTATGAGAGAAGAATAAAGTTTTAAAAGAAAAAATAGATTTTTGAAGCTGTGGTAAAATATACATATGGCCCACCATAAGCACTCTGGTGTGTGTGTGTGTGTGTGTGTGTGTGTGTGTGTGTGTGTGTGTGCGTGTGTGGAGAGAGAGAGAGAGAGAGAGAGAGAGAGAGAGAGAGAGCGCAACATCTCCAGCATCCAGATCTCTTCATCTGTGGGCTGACACTGCTCTCCACAACCTCTGGAACCACCACTGGCTCCTCCCCTGTGACATCTCCCTCCCCCATTGTCCTCATGAAGGAGACATCAGCATCTGTCCTTCCATGTCCCGCTTATTTCGTCTATGCTAATAATGGCAGGCTTCATCGTGTTGTGTGTGGGACAGAATTTCCTGCCCATTAAACGCTGAGAGATTCCACTCCACACTCTCAGTCTGTTCAGCTCACGGTGGACATCCAGGCTGTGCCTTTGACTGTTATCAATTAAGTTGCTGGGAATGTGGGAGAACAAACATCTGGCCATGTCTCTGTTTTTGTTGTTGTTTCTATGCATTTATTCAGAAGGGGATTGGCTAGGTAATGTGGCATTTGTGTATCTGGGGCAACCCTCCACCCTGGTTGCAGAAGCCAGGTGCGGTGGATTTCAAGACTTTGCTATGACGTAACAGTGACACCTGCCAGCTCTCCGATGTCCTCTAACTCGGAGTATAGGAGGGGAGACCGGATGGTACCTTTAAAATTTGCTACCCGGCTGCCTGGTGATGTGACTTTCGTAACATGTCCCCTCTCCCACTCAGGAATCTACTGACCATGAGGCCAGGTCCTCTCCCTGGCTGAACTTTGTAGGCAGCTTCCACAATAATCAGCGGCAAGTCTCCAGGTGATTTCCAGCTTTTCTGGATCAATTCTGGGTCAGCTCACTCTGGTTTAATCCAAAGCTGCTCACTCAGCAAATGGCCCTGCTGCTCCTGACAATTACCCATGTGGCCAACTGGGGCCAAAGTTATCCATGCTCCAAACAAAAATATTACATTCATGGCCTAGAGTCTGTCATCTTTATGTGCAGTTCGACAATTGCTTATAGTCCAGAGGCTGAGAAGCAATATTTGCACTTGGTTCGAAAACGTGGAACCTTCTTGAAACTGATACTTGTTATCTGGGGCCTGGTTTTTCCCTAATGAACAAAGACAAATCAGATGTTCTTGGGGTCCAAGTGTCCAGACTGTGATCATGTGGGGCAGTGGCTGTCCTTCCTCTCCCGGGGAGCCACCCGGGGCTCTCAACAGAGCACACTTACGCTCATCCCTGTGCTTTCCCGTCATGGGAGGTTTGTCTGTCCTGGCCATTAGATGATTTCAGAAGCCACCAGGTCACAGGCTCATTTGGAAGATCCCAGCCGCTAGAAGAAGAGAGACCAGCAGGAGGTGAATACTACTCTTGGCCATGCCTTCTCCAGGGTATGGACTGTGATAGGGTAACCATGGTGATCAGACATCTTGGTCACTGACGCCTCCTCTAGGAGATGCTGTGGTCCACACAACTCCCCCTAGATCCTTCAGCTAATGCTTCCCATTGCATCAGGGTCACATTCCATTGGGCTAAAATGACCTCTAGATCATCCTCAACTCTTAAATGACAGCCACCCTGAGTACCATTTCTTGGCATGTCACTGGTCAACCGAGCCATTCTTTAGCAGATCTCCAGGACATCCAGGTAGGATGGACCTAAGGTTAGAGACCCCCTACTCCACTCCCCCACCGCACGAGTCTGTAGCTCCATCCTGATGCTCAACCCAGAGACTGTCAAGAGTCTGCAGATATTTCAGTGTGTTCTGTACTCTGCAGAGGGCCCATATCCCTGCTAGCCTGCAGCTTGCATGGACCCTCACAGTCTTGCATCTTGCTGTCTAGCTAAAGTCATATTAATAAACGGGGACAGATTTCAGTGGAAGGAAACTTGACAGAAGAAACACAGTCAACAATCACTGTAAACCAGAGAGCATGGCCACAAGTATTTGTGGGGGGAGAGAGGAGTCAAATAGACTCTGGGAGAGCCAAGGTGTTCTTTGTTTTTAACGTCCTTTCCCCAAGAGGTGAGAGGCCATCTTTCTCTATACATCATCCTGTGGAAATGCAGGTAGTAAAACTATAGCCACAGTCTGTGGTTATGGTGAGGAACTTTTTTCTTCCCCATCTGAACCTGGGTCAGGCAGATTAATTTTGCTGTGTGGACTGAGGTACCTGACTTGGGCTAAAAGTATTTCAGTGAAAGTAACGACTCCAACCTCCATGTACCTGGTTTCATCTTTCATCTTATGACAGTCATAGGTGAGTTGATATCAGGAAAGATGGTATCACAACTGAAGGCAGTGAGCTTCTCCAACTTGAGTCGAAAGTGGCCCAGGAGTAGGACCTGGTACTGGTTCACATAGGCATCCCAGCATTCTTGTGTTCCTCAGAGGAGAGCCTCAACAGTGTGGGGTGCTGTGAGTATAAGATCCCGACCGAGAGTTAGCTTGTATTTTGTTGTTGTTGTTGTTGTTTTGTTTTTCATTAATGGTTGCCACCACAGCTCTTAGACAGGTGGGCCGTCCTGTGACTGCAGGGTCTGATCGTTTGGAAAGGTATGACACAGGGCATTTACATGGCCCCAAAGTTTGGGTTAGAACCCCCTTTGTAATGTCTTTTATTTTGTGGACAGATGAAAAGTTTTGAGACATCTGCAAGTGCTAGGGTTGGAGCTGAAGTCAGAACTGCTTTTAAAGTTTCAAATGCCTTTTGTTTAGTTTCAGTCCAAATTAGGGACGCAGTGTCCCTGCCCCTTGTGCTGGTGTATAGAGGCCTTGCTATGTCCACAAACCCTGATATTCAGAGGCAGCAATACCTAGCTACACCTAGGAACTCTTGAACCTGCCTCTTAGTCTTTGGAACTGAATCTCCAAGATTGCTCCTTTTGCCTCCCCAAGCTGGGTATCACGATGGGTAGGCTCTGATGTACAAAGTCGGTCCTTCAAAGCCGATGCTCTGGAGATCAAGGTCACTCTTGCTGCAGTCCCTCAGTGGCGCTTTTAGAACTTATTTTAGTTTTAGAGGCTGGGAGGAGGTTTGGTTAGAGTATACGTTGTTAGAGTGTGGTCCCAGGAAACCTCTGATGAAGAGCAGGAGATCAGCATTTAGTGTCTCATCAAACAGGGCTGGCTGGAGAATTTTCAGATCTTTGGGACAACCTGGTCCAGGGAAGTTGCCCACTGTAACCTTTTTTCTCGATCTGACCATGTAAGAGCAAAAATGGGTTGACTCACTTGTGCCCACGGGAGGCTGAAGAAGACATCCTTCAGGTCCAAGACAGTGTACACCTGTTTGTCTGGAAGAATCAGACTCGTGAGAACCAGAGGTCCAGGTTTCTTGACAGACATGAGAGGTGTATTCGAGGGTGACTGGCAGGGCACCAGGATGCCCGTCTCTCTAAGCCTGGCAATGTGGACCACAACTTCCCTTTTTTGTTTCCAGGGTCATTGGGTATTGTTTAGTCTGCAGAGAGTAGCTGAACTGATTAATTGAGCAATTACATGAACTTGGTGTTGAGGCAGTATTGAGGGGTTGATTTCGGCCCAGATCCCCAATAATTGTAAATCCAAGAGATAGTCCAGCTGTATCCTTTGATTAGGGGCAGGACTTTCAGCTAGGAGATATTCTTCTGACAGAATCTGTAAGTCTAACTGTGTCTCATCATGAGAGTTGACAGTGGCTTTAAGTTTATGCAAAAGGTTCTCTCAATTGGTTCTCTGCTGTTAAACACCTTTGAGCTTCCTCCAGCAACTGGGACCCGTTTATACCTATACATTTTTCTAATTTTTCTAACTATTTTCTAACATCTGGGGCCAACTGGGTGTCGTTCATCCTTCTGAAAGAACCTGGTAAAAATTATTTAAAGTCCCGTTGGTCAGTGTTGGACATAAGGGAAAATCCATTCTGTCCGGGCTGACTAGTCCTGCTCTAATCCGCACACTGACAAGGTTCTGGGGGAGGGGTATTCTACTTTTGGCAAAGAATGGTAGGTTTTGAGTTCTCCAATTACATAGATTGCTTGTTGAAAAAGATACATACATCATGAAAGAGGAAGGAGAGGAACTTCCTCTTTTGCTCAGGGGAACATTTCCTGTTCCCATTCGCAGGGGCTGCTTAGAGAAAGGGGGAAGGGGAGAAAAGGAAGTGTGTGGTTTGGGAAACTATTTCTCCTTGTGGGCATTCTGCTTAGAGGTCAGCCACACACCCCCCTCCCCACCGCTTCATAGAGACTGGGACTGACTCCAGCCATGAGTGGGAGTCCAGCAACAAAACAGTAGAACGCTCTTGAGTGGGACAGGCAGAGGTAATTTAGGCTTCTGGGTGACCTAGTGGAACCAAAAGGATTCAGGTCCCCGACAAGAAGGCACAGGTCATAAACAGACAGACCGTTTTGTTTTGTCTTTTTTTTTTTTTTTTCCCTCTCTCACACCAGAGAACGCCACTGCTCAGGTCAATTCAGGGAAATAGAACTGACAGAAACACATAGAGAGACACACAGTAGAGACAAAAAGGGGTGGACGCCACACATTCATACACCTGAGCAGACCAGGGGAGTCTGGTGCCGTCTCACACAGATCCCGGACACTGATCAATGGCCATGTCCGGCCTCTTAACGAGACTTACCTTCAGAAGGTGACAGGCCAGGTGACATTCCAATGTGTTTCTTTTTCCAGTGGAGGTATCAGACCCCTCGGAAATATTAGGCAGTGAAGAACCAAAGTTCCTCCATTTTGTCCTCTGCCTCCATCTTGTGTCTTGTGTAAGACATCTCCCGTAAAACATTCCAGTCCTCAGAAATGGCTACGGGCAAAAATAACACGGTAGCCGTCTGGAAAGTACAGATAATTACAGAATGTCGCCACCTGAGGGTCAACTGATAAGAAAATGTGACAAGCAACATGCGAGGTTCAAAAGTAAAATTTCTGAAGTCCCTGGACAAGAGTCAATCAGGATTGAGCCTGTCACCCCACACTCCGCTAATGTAAATTTTCTGGGTTTTGCCTTTAAATAATGCCCTCTAGAAGGGCAGGGTACCTCCTCTTGCCCCTGCTGCACCAGTTGCTTTGACGAGCTCCCTGTCAGCTTGTATTGTGCACACAATAAACCTTGCTTTTTGCATTTTGGTGAGCCGGTCTCCCTGGTGGTCTTTTGGGGTCCCCACAGACTGGGCATAGCAGGCAGGAAGTGACCAAAGGGAATCCTGGGGACCTGAAATGTCGAAGGTTTCCTACCCCCTTTGAACTCCTTGACCACTATGCTCTTTCCTGCTCTGAGGGGATCTGATGTCTCTAGGGATCTCCAGAAATGTGGGAATCCACCAGAGAAGGCTATTCAGACACAGGCTCGAGCCAATAGAAAGTCTTTGCTAGTCCCCCAGTATCTACAACTGTGCTCCAAATCACAGTATTGCATTGAGCCTTTCTCAGGGTGAGTTTTAAGCACAAAAACCATATTCCGGCATGGCATACTTCAGTTAAGCAGAACAGTCAGCCAGGAGCTGACTCCAGAAGCTACAAAGCAAGGTTGGCCCATTTAGAGACTTCCACGAGAACCATGGAATTTATGGGTTAGAATTTAGTTTTCCTTATGTCAGGTGATGCTGTCTATGTGCTGGGTTTGTGGTCTGAATGGTGCTTCCATCATGGAGTCAGCTGTGCTAAGGTCTGGAGGCCTACTAAGGTTTGGGGGCCTGTTGCCCTGATGTGATACTGAGTGATTCAGAGCAGGAGTTCCTGGGAGGAGAACCCACAAAAGCAGATGACCAGATGCTGTGCACGCCATCCTTGGCAGCACCAAGGTCAACACCAACAGAACACAGGAGGTGGGGGCGGTGCTGAGGCTGTAGCTGGGGAATGAGGGGATGAACAGAACCTAGGAGGTACAGGGGGTGATTTGTGGAGGGTCCCTGAGTCTGTGGTGCCAGGTCTTTTCCCTCCAGGCCACAGAGACCCCCCAATTTAAAATGGGTTCAGCTAAGAACCTAGGACTAAGGTCACTCCTTTGAGTGGGTCAGCCAGGAGCGTGGGATGAGGGTAGCATCCAGCAAGACTCAAATTTCCTGGGTTCTGTCAGTTCCTTGCCAAGTGGGACTTTTTCTCTTTGGTTTTCTGGTTTGGGTAAATCAGCAGGAGGCCGTGTTCGGTAACCACTTGGATGCACAGCTGGTCACCATGTCCACACAGCTAAGGACTGTCCAGCTCCATCCAAACTCAGCCTGTTGAAGTTTTTGTGTAAATTGGGGAATGTCTAAGCTCTCACACCTGCACACCCCCACAGCCTCTCTGAAAGAGGAACATGGCCCCTGTTTTGTTGATAAGTTCAACAAGGTCAGGCATCTGCCTCGGGTCATCAATGAAACTAGCCTTGCAGCAGATTTGGGGTCCAGCTGCTCCCCCTTCCCATCTACTCATGAGACACAGTGAAGGGCTCCTCAGATGGGACCATAGAACCTATGGGATGCAGCATGTGCACCAGGTTCCTGACACGTGACCGGGAGACCTCAGGGAGGAGTCTGCTCTCAGTGCCCCTCCTCTGGGAAACAGGAAGCAACAAGATAGGGGATAGGGGGACCACACATCTCTGTGTGGGGGCCTGGACAGGCAGAGCTGGCTTTGGGGTGCTCTGACTTAAGCAGAATGGGGACAAAGACTGCTTTTTGAGACACAAGGACCCCACCCAGGGTTTTTGCACCCAACCTGACTCTGAACCTTCACTCTGGGTCAGGCCTTGTGAGGAAACTGAGGTTTCAGAATAGAGAGACTTGACCAGGATTCTGGGACAGGGATTGAGCAGGTGGCTGGCAGCCATCTACCTTCTGAGCCCTTTGCTCTCCTGTTAGGGTATGAGTGGAAAGGGCGGGGGGGGGGGCTCTCCTGTATCCCTGTGGGGGTTGGGACACACACACCCATAGCCTGCTCCAGGAAGCCCAGTGTCCCCCATATCCCCACCCCTGCAGCACTCTTTCCAGTTTTTGGAGTGCTCTCTGGGGTCAATGGACTCGGGTTTGCTTGACCACCACAACCTGACTGCAAAGTCGATTCCTTCTCTCCTTGGGCTGTTACCAGCTGCCTCTGTCACCCTGCACACGGTTTCTTGGAATATTTGCTCGGACTCTGCCCACTCGATACCTGGGGTCAGATGTGACCCTGCTTGGGATTGGTTCAGAGTGTTTGATGTCTGAGGACATCTGGGTATCTATGATTATAGGGGAGTCAGTTGGCGGTGAATGTTTGGAATCATTTAGGCAGGGGAAAGTAGGAGTATGAGAAGAGAGATGAGATTTGTGGGGAACAGGTGATCGTGAGGGAACAGGAACCAGAGGGTGAGGGTGGGGGTTAGGAGAGCACCCTGTGTTGAAGGAAGGTTAAGCATGCTGCTATCTGGGTTGTGTAGTAGAGTGGCCTGGAAGGAGGTGGGTTGAGTGGTAAGAGAGGAGGCCTTGGAGGGTCATCTTGGCAGGTGGGAGACCGCAGCAGGTGATAGACAGATACATCATGCTGAGAGCTTGGGTATAGAGTTTATTTAGTGCGTTATGGAGGAAAAGGAAAGGGGAAAAGGAAGAAGGGGGAATAAGTGAGAGAGAGAGGCAGGGTTGGGGAGGAGAGAGCAGAAGCTACCTTTTCAGGACAGAGATGGAAAGAGAGAGAGCTCATGCTGAGGAGGCAAGAGACCTGCTTATCTCAGTGGAAGGGGGAGGGTTGGGAAGGGACAGGATACCCAGGTGACAGGACAGGCTAGTAGATCATAACATTCCCATCTCTTATAATAAAAAGGTGGGAAGTTAGGCACAACAGGTGTCCCTAGCCCCTGGTTCCTGAGCCAACCAGCTGGGAATCAGCTTGACTTTATTATCAATCCCCCCTCCCCCCCCCCCCCCACCGCCCCCCAGCCTGGAGACATCCGGCTAGTTGCCCTGGGGTTTGTGTTGTTTTTGTCGTTCTCACATTTCAGCTATGGAAAACAAACCACATCCTAACTAAATTTAGATAGTCACACCTCATGGACAACCATGGCTGCCGCCATTTTCTTTGACCTTAGCAAAGGAGGACCCTCCATGTGAGGTCCCGCCCCTAGCCAGCTTCCTTCCGCTCACTTTTCATTTAGCTATATGTGTATAAAAACTTAAATTCAAGTGGGTGTAAATATATGTATATTTACTGTTACACGTTATAATTGTCTGTTTACTTATCTCATTCCAGACTACAAAACAACTCTCATGTTCTAAATTGGTACATACTTTTAAGCCTCTTACAAAAAGTACTATTTATGTAATCCGACCCTGCTTTAGAATATATTAAGCTATTCTCTACTGTTGTCAGTTCCACCATTAGCTTCTGCTAAGCTGAGAGCCGTTGCAGTCAAGCTTAGACTCGGTTCTCCAGGCAGGCAGATTCTATACTGTAGTTATACCTGATAAATAGCCCTCAACTGCCAGAGATCTGGGAAATATGGAACTTAAATATTTAATTATTAAAAAACTTTTCGTAACAGAAAGAGACAGTTTGGCTCTTAGCAGCAGCAGGCTATTTCCTCCAAAGAAGACAGAAGACAGATGGGCACAGAACAACGTCCATCCGCAACTTGCTTTATCAAATGCTGACCAAAACTGCCTTTCATCTAAACTGAAGGTATCCAGACAGTGGACAGAATCACTGGAATTGACAGCCTAGCTGCTCAGGTCAAGGTAGGCTTGTCTTCCTACAGATTTCTAACTCACAGGATCTTCTAAAACCTGGCAGACCCTGCACTAAACAGCAAAAGGCAAATATGACCCTCAGTGACCATAAAGGACTCCGAGGAGTAGCTCTAGGTGCCAACCAAGTAAGTTCTCTGTTGCTTTTTTAATTGATAACTCAAGTAAAATTTTATCCTTCTCAAAGATCTCCGATGCAGTTTGACAGCTGAGAGGTTTTGTCATTTAAAAGGACAACCTCACCAAAAAATTTCAGTAAAATACAAAATAAATGTTGTTAAGGTGTGTACCTGCAAGTTATACAGAAGATGTTAGGACAAAATTCTCTATCATGCTGTCTTTCATAGTCTTAAAGATACTTTTCATTATACAAAAATATCTGTCACAGTCATTGTGGTATAAATATGCTACTGTTTAAAACTTATGTTTTCATAAACCCAGAAAGTTCTTGTAAGTTCCAGGGAGATCAATTAAAGGATCCACCGTAAACAGGTCAGATACACCCTTCTCAATTCCCTGATACTGAAAAATTTTTCTTCCTAAATTTAACTTTGTCCTCTGTTCTGTTAATACCTTGCTAGGTCCAAGAGACACTGGATAGTTCCATACCACCAACCCTGGACAGATAAAAAGTGACCAGCTACCCCAGGATATGACCAGCACCCAGTTTTCTCAGGTCCCCCCAAGACAATGCCCACAAATAAGCAGGAAGCTGTCTTGAGAATCCTCCCTCCTGATTTCTTTAACCCGTTGTGCCTAACTTCCAGCCTTTGCATTATAAAAAAGAGGTGGGAATGTTATGATTTACTAGCCTGTCCTGTCATCTGGGTACCCTGTCCCTTTAAGAGGCAAGCCCTGCCCAATCCCAACCATTGCCTTTAACTGAGGCAAGCAGATCTCTCGCCTCCTGCATCCTGAGCTCTCTATCCTGAAGAGGTAACTTCTGCTCTCTCTCCCCTTCCTCTCTATCTCTCTCCCCCCAACTCTCTCTTTCTCTCTCTCTGCCTCTCTTTCTTCTTCCCCCTTATCCCCTTCCTCATTTTCTTTTCCCTTCATAACCCACTAAATAAACTCTATAACCAATCTCTCTGCATGAGGTATTTTTCTGTCTCTCACCCACTGCAGTCTCCCATCTGCCAAGGCGACCCACCAAGGTCTCAGGGACTCACCCAGGCCTTGGGTCACCTGCTACTACCCCTCGGGGGACCAGCCCCCCCCCACTATATCTTTAAAAAAGAATAATGGGAGGAGGAGAACTTGAGGGAGCAGACAAGCTTTGGGTTCAGTTCTTTCTGCCCTTGTCAGTCACCATGGAGAGAACTGTGGGTCACCAGATCCCTGGTCACAGCAGCTGTCCCCATTCTGTCCCACAGGTTGTTATTTCCTCCTGTAGCCTGGACACCCGGTGAGCTGTAAAGAAAGCTATCAGGATCCTCTGAGTGACACCAAGACCCACAGCTGTCATGGGCTCCCCAGGTAATCAGTCTGTTCTCTGCTGCTGCTCATGGCCTAGGACTCCAGGGCCTCCCTGCTGAGGCCTGCGGAGGAGTCAAAGCTGCAGGAGGAGAACCCCAAGTGTGAGCAGAGAGCTCCCCAGTCCTGGGTTAGAGCAGCCCCACATCCTCATCTTCTCTTGGGATGCATTCTCAGGAGGAACTTCAGCAATACCCAGTTTGAAAATTGGAAGCCAAGGAGGTTGGAACGGAGGGAGCAGGAGGCAGGGAATGTGAAGATGGGAGGCAGCTCCAGCCCTCTCTTGGTGGCTCGCTCTCAGCTGACCCTGTGGCGCTGTCCCTGAGGAGGGAGCCCACCCTGCACCAGCTCAGACACCCACCTGTTCTAACTGCTTCAGCAGGAAGTTACTACACCCCAGAGAGACCTTGCCCACAGTCCATCTATGTTACCTGGAGATTCTCACCTCTTATAACCTATTCAGAGCCGAGTGTCCCCATGTGTCCAGGCAGAGCAGAGCCTGCTGCAGCCTCTACTGCACCCCATTAATTCCAACGGACCTAATCCCCATCCCCAAGCTGTGTCAGGGCACCTGCCCTACACAGCCAGGACCAGAGCTTGTTTTCCCAATGTGTTGGTCTCAAGCCAGGCCTGGTTTTTCTTTTGTCATATAAAAAAGTGAAGTTGAAACATAAGACCAGAAAAAACCAATAACAACAACAAGAAAGGTCTGCTCAGAAGTGACTCTACCCAGGAACAGCCCTAAGCCCAGGAACAGCCCTAAGCCCAGGAACAGCCCTAAGCCCAGGAACAGCCCTAAGCCCAGGAACAGCCCCCTACACCAGTCCTTGTTCCACACTGGTGTCCTGAGCCCTGTGCTCACTGTCTTCTTCCCTCACCTCTGCCGCTTAGGCAGTCAAGTCATTTGCTCAGCTTGGCCAACCCACACTGCAAAGCAGTCTTGTTAAAGAATGAGAGAGAGAAAACTACAGAGCTGTGCAATTGGTCAGGATGCCATTACAACTTCAGTGGGATCAACTTACCCCACCCAAGGGTGTACTCCCCAAGGAACCTCCATGCGTGCGATAGAGAGAAGCTGGAGCTTTCATGGCCATCACAGTGTGATTCACAATAACTGAGACATGGGAAGAGCAATCCTGCACATCAACAGATCATAGAGAAACTGGAAGGCATGAAGAAAAACATTGATGCCATCAAGCTGACCAAAGCCAGCCCTCGCCTGACAAATAGTGCCAAGCGTCTAATGACCACAGGGAAGGTGTCAGCCCAAAGCACTAGACAGGTGGAGAAAGCCTTTGGAGGCACTGCGCTGGCAATGACCAAAGGAGCCCGGATCATGGGTGCAGCCACTGCAGGTCTCACCCTTGTGCTAGATGTGGTCAGTCTCATAGAAGACTCAAAGCATTTGCATGAGGGTGCAAAGGCAGAGTCTGCTGCAAAGCTGCGGCAGAAGGCTCAGGAACTGGAGCAGAAGTTGCAGGAGCTCACCCAGTTGCATGACATCCTGACTCAGTGACCTCTTCTTCACTGCAGCTCAGAACTGTAGGTAGGTGCTGCCCTGAACAAGGCCACAGACACATGAGAGGCTCTGACTGTATCCCATCACAGCAATGCCCCTGTGGCAGGAGTGTGTGCTAGAGGGAGAGGACACAGTCTGGGGAAGTGATGAGGTTTAATTGCTATTGAAGTTTAAAATCTGCTGCAATTGGATGAGATCTGTTGAGATGCACATGGAGGGCTAACCTTATTCTATAACATTTGAAGAATAAATTTATAAACACTGACCTGTCAGACTTTGTGTGTTTTTTCCAAATGATAACATGTGTTTTCTAAATTGTTGACTATAAAGAGTTAATAATTGCCTCCTGATTTTTATCGTGATTTTAAAAACTTGTCTTTCTTGTGGTTTAACAAGAATATTTGAAATTTATACAAGAACCATTTTCCTTATTTGTGTAGCGCTCCCCATAGATGCACCCTGAAGCTGGAAAGGAGCGGGGTCCACTTCTCCCTTTGCAGCTCAAGCAGCCTTCTTCCCAAGGTTCTGAACACTGGGCTGAGAGATGACTTGTGTGTATTGTAGGTCTTATCTGTTAGAGGAACATTCTTCTGCTTCTCAACCCCTTCGATCCTTCCTTGGACTGGAATGTCTGGTAAGCGAAAGCTTGATGTGGACAAAACCATCTCCCTGGGGTGCCGAGCAGTGACAGAATGGAGTGCTGGCCCGGACAAAATTAGAAAAGTACCTACCTGTTTCCTGAGCTGCCCAACAACTTGCTCCTCAGTGCATGGCGTCCTCTCTACTGCTGAGCCCATTTACCCATGTTAGTGAACACTGTGCCAGGGCTCAGATTCTGACCCTGAACAAACTCAGGAGCCATCACCAGAGCTCACCACATCCTTGACCTTGAACCCTGCACTCTCCCCTGACTCCATCAGTCTGGCCCTTAGGGCACAGATTACTTGAAGAGCCTGTGCCTTTGTCACTGCACTCTTCCAGGCTCTCAGGACTCTCAAAACAACTGCACCATAGCCCTTTCAGTGAATGACCACTTCCATATTGCTGCCCACCTAGGAAGACACTTTCCTTTATGAAGGAGAAAACTAAGCCATGGAGGATGTGGCAGAAGAACTGAGACAGTCCATCATGACTTCTCATAGATACAGAAACTTTATGGGTGATGAAAGTATTATTCTAGTAGGTAGCAGGATATTATCAAAATAGAGATGCATTTAAAAAGTACTTAAAATGAATGTATGTGATGTAACAATGTATCTCAGGTGTTAGAAGTGCTATTAGCAAAAGAAAAGGCTATGGACAGAGACCAGTGAGGCTCAGAGATGAGTAGAGGCCCAGAAAGGGACAGGGGAGATGGACAGGGTGAAGGAAGGACAGTGCAGAGGAGGAGCTGTGACCAGGTCTGTCCTTGCCTAACACAAGTGACAGGCAGCAGGACTGTGCCTGCAGCTGCTGCCCCTGGGGTCTGTGTTCAGTTCAGGCACCAGGGGTGTCCTGTATGTGGGAAGATAGGATGGTCCTCATGATGGGCTGTGACTCCTCAGACACGAAAAATGGAAGGATTCATGGTGTCCACAGCACTGCAGATGGCTGTCCCTGGCACGTGCTCAGTCAACACAGACCCAGCTGTAGCGGGTGTGACATCTGAACCCAGCTATAAAGATAAACTATTGAAATGGAAATGATGGAGGAGAGGAGAGTTGGGCGGTTGTCCTGTGAAGTAATAAGGGCGGCGGCGGGGCTGCGTCCCCAACACCCCAGCCGCCTGCCTGGCTAGCTTATGCCCCAAAATAATTACACAGACACTGTATTCTTTTAAGCACTGCTTGGCCCATTCTCTTCTAGGCTAATTCTCACATATTAATTTAGCCCATTTCTAATCATCTGTGTATGGCACCCCAAGGTGCGCTTACCAGGAAGATTCTAGCCTACGTCCATCCTGGGTCGGATCTTCATCCTGGGAGCAGGGCATGGCGTCTCTCTTAGGCGTCTCCTCCCGAGCGGAGAGCTGTCGAGTCTGAGCTCACTTCCTCTTCCTCCCAGCGTCCTGTTCTGTTTACTCCTCCCACCTATCCTCTAACCAATAAAATGGGCCAGGGCAGTGCCTTTATTAGCCAATGACCTTCCTCCATCATTTCCCCTTTTTCGGTTTAAACAAAAAAAAAAAAAGGCTTTAACATAGCAAAATTACATATAACAAAACAGTTATCAAGTAAAAGTTACAATAATCTTTATCATAACTAAGGAAAACTGTAACTATAACTAACTATTCTTAACTCCATCAAAGACTCCAGAAAGATATATTACCTAAGTAAACAAGAACTAAGAAACTTCAAACTCTAGAAATGACAAAGACATCTCGCTGCCTGGACAGTCACCCAAAGTTCCTCTGTACCGTTGGGGCATCCATCTTCAGCCTTCAGGCCCATGGTATCCAGCAAACATTTCCATAAAGCAGGAAAATTCAAAGTCAGTTCAGTCACTATCTGTTGTGTCCTGCAGAATGTCTCGCAGACTCTTTCAAAATGAATCAGGAACCCCGAAAGATCATCTCACCTTAGGCAAGTTCAGTAGTCCTCTCTCTGCGGGTTCTCTGTGTCCAGTTTATGCAATAGTTCAGGCAAGAGCAGTTTCTTGCCCAAATGGCTATCAAACTCCATAACGAGCCTCTTCGATGCCCATCTTCCTCTTGAAGTAGATTGGTGCTGCCAGGAGCAGAGTGTCTCATTGTCATGAAAAGTCCTCAGTTATTAAAACATCAAATGTCCTATTCTGTAATCTTTGAAAGACATGAAGAATGTCTATCTAAAATATATCTCTATATATCTAGAAAATCTAACTAACATGACTACAAGCTTTACTATTATCGATGATTCTCCATTAACAACCTATATTTCTTAATTATACAGTACATATTTAAATGAACTACACAATCACAATACCTTAATCAAAATCAGAAACACTTATACATATAACAAAATTGACCTTAAATCTCTATCAATAAAGCAAAATCTATACTAATGCAAATTATTTATATCTATATCATATCCCCCTTTAAATGTAAAAGAACGTTTATAAACCATATTTGGGAATATGGGCGCAGTTTTTTCTCTCCAAACTGCCTCCTGCTGAATGGGGGCGTCGTTAATTAGGTCTTTTATGGTATAACCTGTGTGCTAGTTTCATCTCAGTTGGCAGTTGAGCGAAGCAATTTTTTGAAGATGTTTACTGCAACCCTTCAGGAGGACGTGGTCCATCATACCAAATCGGAATAGAAGAAATGAAGAGCGTCTCATCCTCTGTGAAAACAAAATAAGAAACTCCTTTCCAAAGTATCATGTCCTTAGATCCAAATTCATAATATCTATGTTGGATTAGTTCAGCAGTATTTATAAATAAATATCTTTTAGCATCTGTTTCTCCTTCCTCAGCATTTAAACAATTAAAAGAGAGCATAATAGCATACAGTATCAAAATTCTCTGTGTATTTTTCATCTTTGTGCAGCTTTGTTTTAACCTCTATTTTGTTTATTTTTACTTTTAACTCTTTGCTTTTTGAGACAGGTTCTCTGTATCTTTGACCTGAAGTAACTCTGTAGACCAGGCTGTCTTTGAACTCTCAGAGATCCGCCTGTCTCTGCCTCCCAGGCATTCGGGATTAAAGGTGTACACTACTACACCTTGAACTCACAGAGATCTGTTTGTCTCTGCCTTCTAGGCACTGGGATTAAAGGCGTGTGCTACCACACACAACAACTCTCTTCCTTTTTTTGTTTTTTACTTTAAGAACTTCAACTTTTAGTCTGCATATATTTTTAACACACTGTAAACCATTTAAAAATTTTCTTTGTCTTTGAATCTCTCTTTACTGTATATCTCTCTTTTTCTGACCACATGAGTCTTTAATTTACCAAGCAGTATCAGTAGGATTACAGGCGTGGCTTTGCCGGCTGGATCCAGCCCATTCCTTAGCTTTCCAGCCTCATGACTGAGGTACTGGCTGTAGCCAGCAAGCGAGCTTCAGCAGCCTGTACTTGCAAACCGCACAAACCGCCTGCGTAAAAGAGTCAGAGTTTGTCCTGGCAGGATAGCCCAGAAAGCCGGCATTTTTAAACGGCGCAGCTTTTTTCCTGCTACGGCTAAAAACCGAAAAGCATGCGTTCAGCTTTTCGTCAACACCGTTTAAGTGTTTCGTGGCAGGACCTCTTAATGAGCTGCAGGCTTTGCAGCTAAAGCTGAGTCAGGAAGCCTCTCTTAGATGAGGCGCTTGCTTGCCTCTAGCAAGCAGAGTAGAACCGAGAAATTGCTGCTACCAAGAAACCAGGCACAATGCTTTCATTTTGTTCTATAATTACTTCCCAAGCTGTCTCAGGCTTATGTGGAAGCAGTTGTCCACATGGGTGCCATATGAAGTAATAAGGGCGGCGGCGGGGCTGCGTCCCCAACACCCCAGCCGCCTGCCCGGCTAGCTTATGCCCCAAAATAATTACGCAGACACTGTATTCTTTTAAGCACTGCTTGGCCCATTCTCTTCTAGGCTAATTCTCACATATTAATTTAGCCCATTTCTAATCATCTGTGTATGGCACCCCAAGGTGCGCTTACCAGGAAGATTCTAGCCTATGTCCATCCTGGGTCGGAACTTCATGGCATGTGTCTGCCCGGAAGCGGGGCATGGCGTCTCTCTCAGGCGTCTCCTCCTGAGCGGAGAGCTGTCGAGTCTGAGCTCACTTCCTCTTCCTCCCAGCGTTCTGTTCTGTTTCCACCTCCCACCTATCTTCTAACCAATAAAATGGGCCAGGGCAGTTCCTTTATTAGCCAATGACCTTCCTCCATCAGTCCTGTGTACAGGGAGGGCACAGGACCCTCAAGGATTATCACCAGGGTGTCACTTTATGGTGATAGACTGTTCTTTACCTGATTGTCACAACGGCTCTACGAACCCATGTCTCTGATGAGTAATCAAGGACCCTATGAGCACATGGACTGAGTGCAGTCACAGCGAGGAAACTGAAGCTGTCCTGAGGTCAAGCTCACTGGGCAGGCATGGCAAAGGCAAGTGTTTACCACATGGAAGCCGTGAACAAGGAGTGACAGGAGGAGACACAGTCAAGAATTAGCATTCGATGACATGCTCCGAGTGACCCATGGTCTCCAAGTGTAGCCCACTTCCTTACAGACTCCAGAATTCTACTCATTCAGTAAGTTAAGCAACTGATCAGGTCAGAGCCTTCTAGAACAATCTCTGCAATTCAGACACAATGAGAGGCATGCGCTATTAACACACACGCTGTCTGCAATTCAGTCACAATCACTATGACATTTCACACCTCACCTTCTTCCCTGCTATTTCTCCATGATGAGTTCTGTGCTATGAGAGGAAAAATGGGAAGATTTTTTTTAAAGAACTCAAACAAGTTTTAGGATGAATTTATAGAGTTGATCTTCTGCTCCCTGCTGGGTGGAGTGTGATGGTGGCCTTGTTCTAATGCAGTCCACATGACAAAGAAAAAAAGTAAATACTAAAGAAAGTGAAGTGACTGTGGATACCTCTTACCACAGGGTACCCTGTACATGGTGGGCAATGAAAGATCTCCGAAGAAAGATCTCATCTGGGATAATAGTTATGAGATCCTCAAGAGACAGATCCAAGTATCAGTCACCAAGTTGGCTCAGGGCCAAAGGCTGAGTATGGACAGAGCAAGTGTGCACAGTCGGGGTCTCCTCCCCACAGAGCCATGAGCCCTAGCATGGGGGTCCACACCCAGGTGCTATTACCTCCATTGATATTAACTATTATGGCTGCTACACACTGGTCCCTCCCCCAGATGCCAGAACATTGCCATCATCTCTCCCATGTGCCCATTCAATCCCTTGCCATTGCCACAACTTGAACTGACCAACTTTTCTTGGATCCGAATAGGACAGGAGGTCACTGTCTTGGCTAGGACGACCACAGCTGTCAGGACCACTTCTGTCGTCTGCCAGTTCTGTGACTTCGGTAAGGTCATTGCCACTTCCTGACGTAGTGCCACTGCTATTGAAATTTAGTTTTAGAGGAACAGGATCATGACATGGAGTGCTCAGAATATGGTCAGCATACAGTAGGTGCTCCTGAAAGTTACCATTAAAAGCCTAGAATGAGAAAAACAGAGTCAAAAGTCTTCTTGTAAGTGAGAAGACTCAAGAACTCATTTGGGGACAAGTCAGAAAGGTGTAGACATGATCAACCCATGTCCCCAGGTTCTGTCTCAGTCACTCTCCTCCCATGTGAGGAGCTGTAACAACAGCAGGATCCTCTGGGCTGAGGAGGCCGAGACCCCCCAGTGCAGCAGCACAGAGCTGGGCTGACCCTGACTGTCTCTACTGAGATTTGGAGCCCCAGGTATGCTTCATAGGAATGGAAATGCAGGCTGATAGGACATGGTGGTGACAGCCTAGGATAAATGATAGGTCAGGGATGGAAAACCAAATGCCAGCTCCCTTCCCAAAGCCCAGAGAGTCCAGTAGCAGTGTCATAGTCAGGGTTCAGGAGATACTGTGAGTGACCCTAGATAGGAGCTGTAGGTGGAAGGCTGGGAAAGCAGGGCAGGAAAGAAAAGGGGGGGGGGGTTGACAGGTGTCTCTTAGAATAGACATGGCAGAAACTGCTGGAACCTTGCAAGGCCTCCTTCTGAAGGCATGCCTCACTGCAATGGATTTCTACTCTAAGAACTCTGTGCAGGGAACAAATTCAACACTGTTGTTCAATCCATAAAACAGTAAGAAAACCCAGGTTGAGGCTGGACTTTGCAGAGCACTGGCTGGGTCCAGGTCAGACAATGAAAAATAAACCCGAGCTCACCAGTCTCTATGTGCTTCTTGCTTCTTTGCTGGACAGTTTCTACACAACAGCACATTGGGTGCCTGGTGAGTGCAGACAGATTTTATCAGAAGCCAAACAATTTGTGGTGTGTGGTGTCAACCAATCAGAGGTCAAAAGACATAATTTTGGCCTAGCAGGTTGACTCAAAGGATGAAGGCACCCTCCTCCTGTAACACCCGATTTGGTGTTACACCCTCGGTACAGTTCGCGCGCCACTGTACCAAACGCGAGTCCGGCAAGGGCCTGGAGATTGAAAAGAACACACAGAGAGACCAGGGTCATTCCAAAGGAGATCAGCCGAATGCCACTTTATTCAGCCTTGGGGAAGTCCTTATCTACCTAACTGCAGCACAAGGATCTCTGCCCAGGCAGGTGGGATATTACCTTATTAACAATGGAGTGAATGCCCTGCAGCTAACCACCAGGCAGGGCAGAGATAGCACAGAAACACACAGGAAGCTTAGTTAGTTGATCATAAACTGTCCCCGCGAATGCACCCCAGGAATAAGGGAGACCAGGACCCTACATCCTCCAAACATGGTGATGTGAACTGATCCTAGGGACACCCATGGTGGAAGGTGAGCACTGACTTCTTCAAGTTGTTCTCTGACACCCCTAATATGGCACTCCCTACAAAACACACACCAATACTGAGTTAATAAAAATAATGAAATATTTTTTTTTAAAAAGATTTTGAGATTATCTGAAATTGAAAGAAAGGAGGAAGCACAGCCCATGAGTCTTGGGTTCTTCCTGAACTGGGAATGGGATGCTGGCCAAGATGAGGTCTCAGCTCACCCATCTCTGACTCTCTGATGCTCTATAGACTTGGGTAGAATAAATGGCATTTACTGCTCAGGAAAAATAGATGCAAGAACAATCATACAAGAGAAGGTGGCATGGGAAAAAGAAAACAGGATGTGTTGGAATGCAACTTACTGTATATAGTCTTTATTGGAGAGCTATGGACGATGTGTGGTCAGGGAATCAGGAAGCCTGGTGGCCAGCCAGGGATTAGAGGGAGGCCTTTGGGGTGAACAGGATAATGGTGACATTCATCAGAGCCAGAAAGTGGCTGTTATTGTCTCATTAACACTGAGGACGTCAGGCCCATTTCTAACACAGACAGCACAAGGGTCCTGTGGTAAAGTCCCATGTGCCACTGAAATGGCAAGGAGACCCTACCGGGAAAGTAGGGTGGGATTTCCCATGGACACACTTGATGGTTGTATCTCAAGATGGCTGCAGTCAAGCCAAGTTGGGTCTCTGCCATGACACACTGAACCTGTGTAGTACTGGCTGACTGATGACCTTGGTCCCAGATACCTAGCTTCCCTTCATTGTGAAACTTCTCCCAGGGAGTCAGAGAATTGAGTCCTCCATGGCCTTCCTGTGTGCTCACTCTCTCTCACACAGGCACTTTCTTTGGCCTCTGTCATCTACAAACCCCTCTGGAACAATGGATGAAAGCCACACCTGTCTGCTTGGCTGGGCACAAGTGCATTCCTCACCACCCTGTAAGGCCCAGATCGCCTAGACTCAGGGACCTGTATAAAGGGTGTGTGAGGGTCAGTACAGAGAGATGAGAGATAATTAGACAGCAAAACTCCTCCTTCAATCTGCTTTTGGCTCCCTCCTTGACCTGCAAGAGTGTTCAAAAATTTCTTCTGTTACTGCACCTGCACATTCTCCACAGGGGCCTTCTTGACCTTGAGAACACAGATTTGTTTAAATACTTGCTTGCAACCCCCTAATAGCTTCTACTTCCCTTTAGACAACCCCTACAACCTCATGATAAATACAGGTGAGTGCTGTACCCAGGGGGTCCTAAGGCCCCTCCAGGGTAAGGATCACACACAGTGGCTTGTTAAGGACAGACTCTGGGGCCTGCTGAGTGACGGTGAGGAGTGAGAGAGGGAAGAGCATTGGTGACAAAATGACATGGTCTTCATTCCCTCTTCACATTGACGAATACACCTGCCAGAACTTTCTGAGGAGGCGGTAAGGGACCATTCTCAGAATCTTCTGTTTGTGGAGAAGTGGCAGGGCTCTGTGTGAGCCCACACTAGGGCATCGATTCCCATATATCCATGCAGGTTACTGAGTAGGGTAGTGGGTAACACATTTGCTTTTCAGGCTGTTGCTGAAGTCTCTGCCATGTCAAAGCCTAACACACGTACACATGGCAGAGGCCGGGCCTCCTGCTGAGATGATATCTGGTAACGGAGACATCCTTAACCAATTTCTCATGTACCCGGGTTACCTGAGTACCATTCCAGTGGACGTACTGCAACAGGCTCATGTCACAGGCATGCAGGTTTCTTGCGATTCCTAGCCGATTTCAAAATGGCCTCGGCCGGGCCGTGGTGGCGCACGCCTTTAATCCCAGCACTCGGGAGGCAGAGGCAGGCGGATCTCTGTGAGTTCGAGACCAGCCTGGTCTACAAGAGCTAGTTCCAGGACAGGCTCCAAAACCACAGAGAAACCCTGTCTCGAAAAACCAAAAAAAAAAAAAAAAAAAAAAAAAATGGCCTCAAGTGGGCATTTACAAACATTTTAAAATTGGAACCCTGATTGCTCTTCGAGCAGATGAGGGGGGGGGACTTGATCGGGGGAGGGGGAGGGAAATGGGAAGCGGTTGTGGGGACGAGGCAGAAATCCTTAATAAATAAATAAATTTAAAAAATAAAAAAAAATTTAAAAAAAAATAAATAAAAAAAAATTGGAACGATCTAACTTACAACAAATTATACTCCAAAGCGTGTGTTTTTTTTCCAGGTGCAGCGCTCTCGTTCTTCCCCTCCCCTTCTGCTTTTCTTTCTCTGTTCATTCGTGACCATGCGGTTCATTCCACCCCCACTTCCATCTCTCTTTGTGTGTTCATTCACTGATGGCCCTTTTGTCTCACTCTGACTTATAGTCCCACCTCCCGCTCAGATCCTGCCTAGTGGCTGGGACCTGGTTCTCAATTGCCTTTTTATCCCACCTGATTCCCCCCACCCCAGCTCCCACCTAGCGCAGAGAGCCCCAGTGACTCCCTCATGCGGCATAGGAATGCTCAGGCTCCACTCCACAGACAGCTCTTTTGTCCCGCACCCACTTCTATCTCTTTATGTCTGTTCATTTGCTGATGGTCTTTAGTCCCACCCCGACTTCTGTAGTCTCCAGTACATGGACAGCATGGCTATGAGGGGCCCTGGCACAGGCCGGGGGCTTGGCCTTATGTTCTGCATAGCTATTTCCCTGGTCTCTGCCATCCACGCTCAGGCCACTCTGGCATCTCCATTGCGGCCCCGCCATTCCCCGCTGACAACAAATCCGTTTTTCCCCGTCTTTCTACTCTAAAACTCTGTAAATAATGTTTCATCCTTATGTTTCTGTACCCTCTGGAAATTCCTAGTCAGCTGACACAGGTCTCTAAGGCTGTTCTATTTGTTTCTCTATTAAAATAATGTGGCCACAATGTGTTTATGTAAGTATGAAACTGTGTTTTTGTGATGTGAATTTAAGTTTTGTGTATATGTGTGCTTCCAGATTACAACAGCTCTAAAAATTTAGCTTATATGCCCAGTTAATACCAGGTAATGGTACCTGGTTCTCAAGTACCTCTATAGAGCTGAGATCATGGCATCTTAACAATAATAGAGCTTTTAACACAGAGACGTGCCAGTTTTGGCAACACCCTATGTGTCCTCTAAGAAGACAGAAGACCTTCCACCTTGCCTCTGGGTTTGGCAAAGCCACCCACACAGAAGTATAAAGAGGCCTTTTACCACTCCAGCTTCCTGGACACTTCACCTGGGGAATCGATCTGCTCATCGTGCCAAGATATGTAGACTAAACCTTCTCCCTCACAGGAAAATCTTTGGGCCTGATAAGTACAGCTTCTAAGACTGATGTTCTCCAAGGGTAAGGAGAGGACTTGGGATTGCCTCCTAGCCAGAAGCTGTCTTGTTTTTGCTCATCTATTCCTCCCAGATCTGTCTAAAGGCATTTGACAACTCAAGGTACTGTACTTTAACAGGCTTCATAGTCCAGGATTAACAGGTTTCACTCTTCAGAGGTTCAGATTCCCAATTTCCTC
Organism: Microtus oregoni; assembly: GCF_018167655.1. Lineage (NCBI taxonomy): Eukaryota > Metazoa > Chordata > Mammalia > Rodentia > Cricetidae > Microtus > Microtus oregoni. Next base: position 15,881,829 of record NW_024543081.1, read on the forward strand.
GAATAGCCTTCTAACCTAAAATAATAGCCTTTTGTTATGACACCAAGAGATAAAATCTGTTCTAGTTCTCTTACAGGTTCCTGGAAAAGTTCTATCGCTATATCAAAATCAGGTCTGGTAAAATCCAAGGTTTTTAATTTTTAACCCCAGCCAGTTTGAAGCATTTTTTGCAGGTTACTCCTGCTGCCAATGTCAAGATCAACCAACAAAGCACTCCCAGGATAACACCAAAAGCATCTTTACCAGTCCTGGGAATTTACCATTGTTACCAGCTCTCCTGGATCGGGACACTTGCCAACTCTTCTGGATCGAGGACACCTACCAACTAAACTCTGGTTTCATCTGCTATTGTGTCTCATTCCATGGCTAGTCCGATTTCATAGGTCCAGTAATAACAATATTTTTTTCTCCTAGACACCTGCCTCTTTACCTCACTCAAGAAACAAATGCCTGGCATCTCCAGGATGACAGTGAACAGGATGCCTTTCCCGCCACAACTCCCACTGAGCGTGAACCCTCCAACTTTCAGCTCTCCCCTCTACTACATCGTCCCATGCCCACAGGAAGTAGTCAAACTTGAGTCTATGCCCTTTTTCCAAACAGAGCTTAAAATGTTGGTCATAATTATTGCCTCAGCTGTTACCCCTGTATCCAAAGAGTCTGGAATGTTAAGTTGGGAGCTTAACCCAGCCCTACCCAGCCCTACCCAGCGTCTGGCATCCATACCAGTCCTCTGGCCTGGGAGTTGCATTGGTCAGGAGTCCAAATCCCAGCATGCCAGGTCCAGATCTCTCCCCAGGGGAGGGTCAGGACCACCCCCACAGGGTACTTAAGTGGGCTCGCAGAGGAGGAACACGCGGATCCGAGTTTGCGTGTGCTCCCCACTTTCCTGTCTCCCTTGCCACACTCTTGGCAACCTAAGAGTGCTGTATTTAATAAAACATGGTTATAATTTGGTTTAATCTTACCTAATTGGATTTCTTTGCTAAGGCAGAGCAGCTCATCTTAGAGACTGGCACCTAAATAGCAGCTTGACAAGGGTGTCCCCAGGATCATAGCTGCTGAGCAGCTGTGAGTCCACTTGCTCTACTCAGGCTGGAAACATTGGCCTTGCGCTTGTCTCTGTCTGTGACTCAAATGCACAGCCAGGGACTGAACACACTGCTAAGGAGAGCTGTGTCCATCTAACGCAACCAGAAGATTCTTCCGTAAGTAGGGAGATATCTGTCTATGCCCACGGTCACTCTTAAAAAGACTAATTCCCCCATTTTATAAAGTGAATTAGGTATTGGCCAGGGTCACAGATTCATCAGCCTATGGCTGAACTAGCATCCAGGTTGGAATCTGGCTGCTTTCTCCTCTGCCTTAGAAATCAGCACAAGAGACTGTAGGACACCCACAGATGGGTTCACTGAGGGGTTCAGTTAGTTCCAGACAGCCTGATGTGTGACTAGGGCACCTCAGAGGGAAGGTGGCTGTTCTGGGTGCCCTCTGGGAAATGGGGGGATTGAGGATGTGAATGGAGAGAGCAGAGAACCCAGAGTCCTCCCATTCTTGTGTCCTGACCATCCTGGAGTTCCCTAAGATGTTGCCACAGGAACGAATGGGGCCAATGTGGACGTGTGAGATACAAGGAGCCCAGAGACTGCAGCGTGAATCTCCCAGTATGTGTGTCTGTGCCAGGATCCATGGTGGAACCTGAGGCCCAGAAAAGAGTGTCCTGTTCTGGATTCTAGAAGGAAAGAAGTCAGTGGATGTCCAGCCTGCACCCCCTGGCCTTAGCCAGGCTCTCTTCAGTCTGTGGGACTGCAGAGGGGGTCAGAGGATGTTCTGTGTGCTGGGTGGAAAAGACTGCCAGCCTGGGGACCCAGAGAGCAAAGTGCACAATCCTGCAAAAGTGTCAAAGGCTGTGTGTTTGAGAGATCAAAGGGCAGAGCCAAGAGAGAGGCCAGCCATGTTTCTGTACAAGCAGAGAATATTCTAGAAACTTTGGAATTATTAAAAATTACATGTTCCCCTCAGGATCAGAATCAGCTGTGTGACATCGTGCACAGTACTTTCCCTCTCAGAATCTCTGTTTTTCTTCAGATAAACAGAGTTAGGATTGGCTGCTCTGCTCATCCCTAGCAGGGCACTGCTCTCCTTGGTAGCCTGATATCTGGCAAACTTTGTACCACAGGCTTCAAAACGTGTTTCTTTTTTAACACTTTGTTTCTGTGTCTTGGTGTCCTTGGGTTTCGTGAACTCTAGTTGAGTGGTGTGTGACTAGTCTTGGTTGTCATCTTGACTACATCTGAAATTAAATTAAAACCAAATGTAGGGCACACCTGTGAGGAGATTTTACTTAATTTGAAGTGGTGAGGCTCACTTTCAAGCCAGATATTTAAAGTTGTAAGATGCGTCTTTAATACAGATCTATTGTGGAAGAAAGCCCTGACTCTAAGCCATGCCTTCTGCTGGAAGCCTATATAAGGTCATAGAAGAAGGAAGTTGTTGATCTTTGGCTCATTGTTTTCGCCTCACTAACAAGTCCATTCCTTCACCGCATTACAGCCTCCTTCTTCAGGATTCCCGCATATACTGAAGACCAGCCGAGACATCCAGCCTTGGGGACTGAGCAGCATCTGGAGTCTTCAGCCTTCCATTCGTAGGCAGCCACTGTTGGACCAGCTGAGCCACAGCCTGTGAGTCATTCTAATAAACCCCTTTCTATGTGGAAACATGGATTCTGTAAGTTCTGTTACTCTAGAGAACCTGACTAGTACAGATGGTCACTTCTCCCCAACTTACCCTACTTGGGCCTTAAGCAAGTTACTCTGACCTGCACCATGCATGCCAGCAAAGGTTTCCATGAACTCACATTCCTGTTTCTCTGCTGCATAGCTGGGGAGCTGCGGCCCCACCTGAATGTATTACAGTCCTGGGTGGGTGTTGCTGACTGTCCTACAAAACTCCACAAGCTTCCACAGTTGACAACTACAGTGAGGATGTGTACCCACAGCTGGACCAATGGGCACCTTCCAGATGTTTAAATCCTTTGGTCATTAAGTTATTTTTAAGTTTCATCTCTGTGTTAATGTGATTTTTACGAATCTGGTATTAATGATATGACTCCATCACTGTCACCCTGATCTCAGTCAGGGTGTTAGCATTATTGAAAAGATATGATATTTGCCCTGAGGAGCTGCCCCAGACTTCACATTGGGGAGGGGAGTTCACAGCACCTGCCATGTCTCAGACTTCGACCAGCTCCTGTTTTTGAAATATTCTTTTTTTTGTTTTGTTTTGTTTTTGTTTTTCAAGACAGGGTTTCTCTGTGGAAGCCTGTCCTGGAACTAGCTCTGTAGACCAGGCTGGTCTCGAACTCACAGAGATCCGCCTGCCTCTGCCTCTCAAGTACTGGGATTAAAGGCGTGCACCACCATCGCCCGGCTTGAAATATTCTTTATTTCATTATAAATTCATGTGAGTATGAGAAGGCTTGAACAAGGGAGAGGCACAAAACTGGGATTCTAACACTTGGGTGTGGCAGGTCTAAGATTAGGAGTTCAGGATTCTCCTGGGCTACACAGTGAGTTTGAGGGCAGCCTGGGCTATGTACACACTTGGAGGGTTTGGGCAGAACACTTAGCCATTAGTTACAAGGTCAGAGTGCAGTCCTGAGAGTGAGCCGCCAGTATCTTCAGCTCTTCCCACACCAACAGGTCATTCACTCTCGTTTTGATCAGGTCCCTGGAGGAGCTGATGCCTCCGACCCACACTGCTAAAAACATGTTTCTTTCCTTCCCAGCTTCCAGGAAATCCCAGTGCAGCTTGTGTTTCTATCTTAATGAAGTCTTCCCCACTCCCAAAGACTCCTGAGGACTGGTCAGAATGAAGGAATGAGCGTCCTCACACACTGGCTGTGTTAACGCCCTTAACCCAGTTCTTCTAATCCTACAAATGTCATAAGGAAATTAGCACAAATGTAGGCTCTAACTGGCAGGGAGAACATTCTTTGCATCACTATTAACATAATGATTAGGATCACCACAAAGTCCCGGAGTCAGGGAGAAGAGCAGGGTCAAAGACACGCACACACACACACACACACACACACACACACACACACACACCAGGGCTGGGGACAGGCAGGACTCTAGGTCCTGATAGGACAAGGATATTGCAGAAGCAAGGAGGTTGTGGTCCCTTTGAATCACAGAGGACCCCAGTGTATTTACTAATATGTGGACCTGATACTTGGCACAGGGAGTGCTGTGGAAACAGAAGAACCATTTATAACACACACAGACTATGATGCACACATGTAATATAAAGAGGGGGGAATGCAGTTGTGTCTTTAAGACAGTGGAGTTTAGTCATCTGAGAGTGAGGTGTGGATTACCATGTTCAGGGTTCAAGTCCTCCTCTGCCAATACTGAAAACTCACACACATTATCGAAATATGTGCCTGTCAACCTCCATGACATGGAGTCTCAAGAGTCTCAACCTGATAGAGCATGTCCAAAGACTCCTATGTGTGAGTAAGAAGTCAGAGCATCATGGACAGTAAGTGTCTTGGTTTGGAATAGGAATGGCCTCCATAGGCTCATACATTTGATGCCTGGTCGTTAGGGTGTGGGGCTACTTGAGAGGGATCAGGAAGTGTGGTGTTGCTGGATTAGGTGTGGCCATGATGAAGGAAGTGTGTCACTAGGGGTGGACCTTGAGGCTTCACAAGCTCAGGGCAAGCCAGTGTCTCTTTCCTGCTACCTACGGATCTGAATGGAGGATTCTCACCTATAAAAGCACCAGGTCTGCCTGCGTGCCACCATGCTCACGACATGAAGATAAATGGACTAAACCTCTGCAAGTGTAGACAAGCCCCAAATAAATGCTCTCTTTTGTAAGAGTTGCATTGGCTATGGTGTCTCTTCACAGCAGTAGAACAGTGACTAAGACAGTAAGCTTACGATATTCCAGCCAGTCATTGGTTACACATGCCTTTAATCCCAGCCCTCAGGATGCAGAAGTGTTGTAGAATATTATTTTAATGTGTGCTACTTTTTTATGCTTTAGAATATTTAAGTAAAATTCACCTATCAAGTTTCAGGAGGTCTCCCTTGATCAAACCTGATCCATATCGTTCCTAAAGAAATCAACAACCTCTCATCTCTTTTGGGAACAAAACACTAAAGCATTTTGATATCTACTTGGAAAATACATATTTTGACTTCTTTTCAACTTAAGGTTTTCCTAAAGTTCAGTTTTGCAGTCAATTCACAATCCCATTCTCCCAGCAGCTGTCTCTTGCCCATCAGCCATCAAAAAATTCAAAATCAACACACAACTACACAGGATCTAGACTCCCTATGGATTTCCCATCTTATGTGACTTTTTCCTTTTACTCTCTCTTTAAAGACTTAAGTGTATAAATTTTGCATTTTTATGATTATTCACTTCTTCGTTCTTTCTTAAGCCTACATACCTTATAAAACACACTGGAACCTGGTTAGAGGTTTCTCCATCTGGACCTCTTTTATTGTGTATCTTTTCTGACTGCACGAGCAAACTTTAAAACTGCTAACATACACCTGGATCCTCGGGCATGGCTTTTAATGGTAGGATCTTCCCTATTTTCAGGTTAAGAAAGCTAGGGCTAAATCCCCAGCCTGGTCATAGGTAGGTGAACAAGAACTGCATTGGCCCTTTCTAGAGCTCTAGAATTCCAATGCTTACACTGTGTCAGGCATTTTTACTTTTTTAAATTTTTATTGATTTTTATTGAGCTCTATCTATTTCTCTGCTCACCTCCCTGCCTCTCCCCTCCCCTTCAACCCTCCCACAAATTCCCATGCTCCCAATTTACTAAGGAGATCTTGTCTTTTCTACTTTACATGTAGATTAGATCTATGTAAGTCTCTCTTAGGGTCCTCTTGTTGTCTAGGGTATCTAGGATTGTGATTTATAAGCTGGCTTTCTTTGTTTTATGTTTAAAAAGCACCTATTAGTGAGTACATGTGATAATTTCTTTCTGAGTCTGGGTTACCTCACTCAAAATGACGTTTTCTAGCTCCATCCATTTGCCTGCAAAATTCAAGATGTCGTTTTTCTTTCTGCTGTGTAGTACTCCATTATGTAAATATACCACATTTTCTTTATCCATTCTTCAGTCAAGGGACATTTCGGTTGTTTCCAGGTTCTGGCTATGACAAACAATGCTGCTATGAACATAGTTGAGCACATGTCCTTGTGGCACGGTTGAGCATCCTTTGGATATATACCCAAAAGTGGTGTTACTGGGTCTGGAGGAAGGTTGTTCCTCATTTTTCTGAGAAATCGCCACACTGACATCCAAAGGGGTTGTACCAGCTTGCACTCCCACCAGCAATGCAGGAATGTTTCCTGTACCCCACAACCCCTCCAGCATAAGTTGTCATGAGTGTTTTTGATCTTGGCCATTCTTACAGGTGTAAGATGGAATCTCAGAGTTGTTTTGATTTGCATTTCTCTGATGACTAAGGACGTTGAACATTTCCTTAAGTGTCTTTTAGCCTTTTTAGATTCCTCTGTTGAGAGTTCTCTGCTTAGGTCTGTACTACATTTTTTATTGGATTATTTGTTCTTTTGATGACTGATTTCTTGAGTTCTTTGTATATTTTGGAGATCAGATCTCTGTCTGATGTGGGGTTGGTGAAGATCTTTTCCCATTCTGTAGGCTGTCATTTTGTCTTGTTCACCGTGTCCTTTGCTTTACAGAAACTTCTCAGTTTCAGGAGATTCTATTTATTAATTGTTTCTTTTAGTGTCTGATGTGGAGTTGGTGAAGATCTTTACCCATTCTGTAGGCTGTCATTTTGTCTTGTTGACCGTGTCCTTTGCTTTACAGAAACTTCTCAGTTTCAGGAGATTCTATTTATTAATTGTTTCTTTTAGTGTCTGATGTGGAGTTGGTGAAGATCTTTTCCCATTCTGTAGGCTGTCATTTTGTCTTGTTGACCGTGTCCTTTGTTTTACAGAAACTTCTCAGGAGATCCTATTTATTAATTCTTTCTTTCAGTGTCTGTGCTATTGGGATTATATTTAGGAAGTGGTCTTCTGTGCCATTGCGTTCAAGTGTACTTCCCACTTTCTCTTCTATGAGATTCAGCGTGGCTGGCTTTATGTTGAGGTCTTTGATCCATTTGGACTTGAGTCTTGTGCATGGTGATAGATATGGATCTATTTTCATTCTTCTACATGTTGATATCCAGTTATGCCTGCATTATTTGTTAAATATTCTCTTTTTTCCATTTGATATTTTTTTTGCTTCTTTGTCAAAAATCAGGTGTTCGAAGGTATGTGGATTAATATCCGGGTCTTTGATTCAGTTCCATTGATCCTCCTGTCTGTTCTTATGACAATACCAGGCTGTTTTCAGTACTGTAGCTCTTGTAGTAGAGCTTGAAGTCAGGGATTATGATTCCTCCTGAAGTTATTTTATTGTCCAGGATTGTTTTGGCTATCTTGGGTTTTTTGATTTTCCATATGAAGTTGAGTACCGTCCTTTTGAGGTCTGTGAAGAATTTTGCTGTGATTTTTCTGGGCATTGCATTGAATGTGTAGATTGCTTTTGATTAGATTGCCATTTTTACAATGCTGCATACCCAAGAGCATGGGAGATCTTTCCACTTTCTGGTGTCTTCTTCAATTTCTTTCTTCAAAGATTTAAAGTTCTTGTCATACAAGTCTTTCTCTTGTTTGATTAGAGTTAGTGCAAGATATGCTATTTGTAGCTATTGTGAAGGGTGATGTTTCTCTGTTTTTGTTCTCGATCCATTTATCATCTGTGTACAGGAAGGCTACTGATTTTTTGGTTAATCTTGTATCCTGCTACATTACTAAAAGTGTTTATGAGTTGTAGAAGTTCCTTGGTAGAATGTTTGTTGTCGCTTATACAAGCTATCATATCAATAGCAAATTGTGAGAGTTTGACTTCTTTTCCAATTTGTATTCCCTTGATCTCCTTTTGTTGTCTTATTGCTCTAGCTAGGACCTCAAGAACTATATTGAATAGATACGAAGAGAGTGGACAACCTTGTCTTGTTCCTGATTTTCAGTGGAATTGCTGAGAATTTCTCTCCATTTAGTTTGATGTTGGCTGTTGGCTTGCTGTATATTGCCTTTATTATGTTTAGGTATGTTCCTTGTATTCCTGCTCTCTCCAAGACCTTTATCATGAAAGAATGCTGCATTTTGTCAAAAACTTTTTCAGCATCTAATAAGATGATCATGTGGTTTTTATTTCATAGTTTGTTTATATGGTGGATTACGTTGACAGATTTTCATATGTTGAACCATCCCTGCATCTCTGGGATGAAGCAGAATTGATCATGGTAGATGATGGTTCTGATGTGTTATTGGATTTGATTTGCCAGAATTTTGTTTAGTATTTTTGCATTAATGTTCATGAGTGAGATGGTCTGTAATTCTCTTTCTTAGTAATGTCTCTGTGTGGTTTGAGTATCAGGGTAATTGTAGCCTAATAAAAAGAGTTTAGCAATGTTCCTTCTGTTTCTATTGTGTGGAACAATTTGAAAAGTATTGGTATTAGTTCTTCTTTGAAAATCTTGTAGAATTCTGAGCTGAAACCATTTGGTCCTGGGCTTTTTTGGTTGGGAGACTTTTGATGACTGTTTCTATTTCTTCAGCAGTTATAGATCTGTTTAATTTGCTTATCTGGTAGTGATTTAATTTTGGTAAGTGATATTTATCAGAAAGTAGTCCTTATCCCTTTACATGTTCCAATTTTGTGGAGTACAGGTTTTTGAAATATGATATGATGTATTTCCTCAGGGTCTGTTGTAATGTCCCCTTTTTCATTTTTGATTTTGTTAATTTAGATATCCTCTCTCTGACTTTTGGTTAGTTTGGATAAAGGTTTGTCTATTTCGTTGATTTTCTCAAAGAACCAACTCTTTGTCTCACTGATTCTTTGTATTATTTTCTTTGTTTCTATTTTGTTGATTTCAGCTCTCAATTTGATTATTTCCTGCTGTCTAGTTCTCTTTGGTGAGTTTGCTTCTTTTTGTTCTTTCATATGTTTTCAAATGTTCTGTTAATTCACTAGTGTGGGATTATTTTCAGCTTCTTTATGTAGGCATTTAGTGCTCTCAACTTTCCTTTTAACACTGCTTTCATTGTGTCCAATAAATTTTGGTATGTTTTATGGTCATTTTCATTAAATTATAGGAAGTATTTAATCTCTCCTTTTATTTCTTCCTTGACCCATTGATGATTCAGGTGAGAATTGTTTAATTTTCATGTATTTATGGGCTTTCTGGAATTAGTATTACAGTTGAATTCTAATTTTTAGCCATGGTGATCTGATAAGATACATGGGGTTATTCCAATTTTTTTTATATTTGTTGTGGTTTGTTTTGTTACTGAGCATGAGGTCATTTTTTGAGAAGGTTTTATGAGGTGCTGAGAAAAAGGTATATTCTTTTGTGTTTAGATGGAATATTCTATAGATGTCTGTTAAGTCCATTTGAGTTATAACATCTGTTAGTTCCCTTATTTCTCTGTTAATTTTTTGCCTGACTATACTGTTTAGTGGTGAGAATGGAATGTTGAAGTCTCCCACTATTAGTGTGTGCGGTTTCATGTATGATTTAAGTTTTAGAAGTGTTTCTTTTACATATGAGGATGCCCTTGTATTTGGGGCATAGATGTTTAGTATTGAGAATTCCTCTTGATGGATTTTTCCTGTGACTAATATGAAATTACCTCCTTTGTCTCTTTTTATTGATTCTAGTTTGTAGTCTATTTCATTAGATATTAGGACAGCTAATTCAGCTTGTTTTTTAAGGTCCATTTGATTGGAAAAAATTTTCCCAACCCTTTACTCTGAGGCAATGTCTTTCTTTGAGGTTGAGGTATGTTTCTTGTATGCAGAAGAAGGATGGATTCTGTTTTCGTATCTAATCTGTTAGCCTGTGTCTTTTAATAGTTGAGTTGAGTCCATTTATATTAAGGGATATTAATGACCAGTGATTGCTATCTCCTCTTAATTTAGTTTATATTGTTGGTGATGTTATTGTGTGTGTTTTCCCCTTTTTTGGGATTTGCTGCTGTGATTTCATCAATTGTCTGTGTTTTGTTGATGTAGCCAACTTCCTTGGGTTGTAGTTTTCCTTCTAGAATTTTGTATAGGGCTGGGTTTGTGGCTAGGTGTTGGTTAAATCTGGTTTTGTCACGGAATATCTTGTGTTGTCCTTCTGTGATGATTGAAAGTTTTCCTGGCATAATAGTCTGGGCTTGCATCCACCGTGTCTTATTGTCTGCATAATGTTTGACCATGATCTTCTGGCTTTCATTGTCTCCAATGAGATATCAGTTGTAATTCTGATAGCTCTGCCTTTATGTTACTTGGTTTTTTTCCTTTGCAGCTCTTAATATTCTTTCTTTATTCTGTATGTTTAGTGTTTTATTAAGTGCCAAGGGAACTTTTTTTCATCTAGTCTGTTCGTTGTTCTGTAGGCTTCTAGTATCTTCATAGGCATATATTTCTTTAGGTTGGGAACGTTTTCTTCTATGATTTTGTTAAATATATTTTCTGTGTTTTTGAGTTGAACTTCTTCTCCTTCTTCTATACCTATTATTTTTAGATTTGGTCTTTTCATGGTGTTCCATATTTCCTGAATATTTTGGGTTAAGCTTTTGTTAGATTTAATGTTTTCTTTGACTGGTGAGTCTATTTCCTCTATAGGATCTTCAGCGCTTGAGATTCTCTCTCCCATCTCTTGTATTCTGCTGTTTATGCTTGCATTTGTGATTCCTGATCTTTTTCTCATGATTTCTGTTTCTATAATTCCCTTGGCTTGTGTTTTCTTTATTGTCTCTATTTCAGTTTTCAAGTCTTAAATAGTTTCTTTCATATGTTTGATTGTTTTTTCTTGGTTGGTTTTCTTTAATGGATTGGTTGATGTCTTCCAATTTTTTTGTTTGTCTTTTCTTCCATTTCTGTGAATGAATTTCTCATTTCCTCTTTAAGAGTTTCAAACATTCTCCTCAAGTTATTTTTTAGGTCATTTTCTTCTGCTTCATCTATATTTGGTGTTCAAGTCTTGCTGTTGTAGGGTCTCTAGATTTTACTGGTGGTCTGTTGTTCTTTTTGTTGTTGCATGTGTTCTTACCTTGTGTATTCATCTTTTCCTCTAATGGGTGTGGTCATGACTGTCTGTGATTCTGATGATTAATCTTCTAGGTGCCAGTGAATCCAAGGCTCAGGTGGTTGTTCCTCATGGTACAGTTAGTGCCACAGTTCTAGTTACCCCATTGGTCTTATTCCTGGAAGTTGCTCAGTACTCCTGTGTTGTAATAGGAGCGGCAGGGCTGCGTCCCCAGCACCCCGGCTGCCTGGCTAGCTTATGCCCGAAATAACAACACACAAACTGTATTCATTTAATCACTGCTTGGCCCATTTCTATCTAACCTCTTCTAGGCTAATTCTCACATATTAATTTAGCCCATTTCTAATCATCTGTGTAGCACCCCTAGGTGCGCTTACCGGGAAGATTCTAGCCTATGTCCATCCTGGGTCGGAGCTTCATTGCAGCCTGGGAGCTGGGAGCATGGCTTCTCTCTGAGGCGTCTGCTCCCAAGAGGAGAGCTGTGGAATCTGAGCTCACTTCCTCTTCCTCCCAGCGTTCTGTTCTGTTTACTCCTCCCACCTATCTTCTAACCAATGAGGGCCAAGCAGTTTCTTTTTATTTAACCAATGACCTTCCTCCATCACTCCTGGGCTTTGCTCTGCTCCCATGGAGTTTTCTGTCTCAGGCCTGCTCTGGCCTAGGTATCGGCTCAGGTCTGTTTCTATAAAAGTTTCTGGCCAGGATCCTTTCCTGCAGAGGTCCCTGGCTTGGGGTTGGTCCTGTAAATGTCTCTGGCTCTGATCTTCTCGCTCAGAGATCCCATACTCAGGTGTGCTCAGACTCCCAGAGGATCTGGCTCAGGCCTACTCCCTTAGATGTCCCAGACTCACACCCAGACCCATAGAGGTCCTGGCTTAGGCCTACTCCCTCAGAGGTCCCAGACTCAGCCTGGACTTGTAGAGATCTCTGGTTCCTGCCTACTCCCTCTGAGGTCCCAGACTCATGCCCAGACCCATAGTGGTCCTGGCTCAGGTCTACTCCCTCAAAGGTTCCAGATTCATGACTGGACCCACAGCAGTCTTTGGCTCTGGCCCACTCACTCAGTGGTTGCTCCCTTCTATCTGCTCCTGTGGAGTTCACTGTCTCAGGTCTGCTCTGGCCCAGGGCGCTGGCTCAATCCTGCCTCCACAAATGTTCCTGGTCTGGATCTGCTCCTGTGGAGCTCGCTGTCTCAGGCCTGCTCTGGCCTAGGAGGTTGGCTCAATCAAACTTCTGTAGAGCTCTCCACTTTAGGCCTGCTCTGACCTAGGTTGCTGACCCAATCCTGCTTCTGCAAATGACCCTGGTCTCTGCCCGCTCCTGCTCCCATGGTGTTCACTGTCCCAGGCCCACTTTGGCCCAGATCACTGGCTCAGTATTGCTCCTATGGAGTCATGACCTCATGCCTGCTCTGACATTTTTACTTTTTAAATTTGTTCCTACTTAATATACTAGCTGCTCAAGGTATCAGTGTCTCATACAAACTCTTTCTTTGTTGTTATTTTTCAAGACAGAGTTTCTCTGTAGTTTTGAAGCCTGTCCTAGAACCTGCTCTGTAGACCAGGTTGACTTCAAAGGCACAAAGATTCCACTGTCTCTACCTCCCAAGTGCTGGGGTTTAATGTGTGTGCTACCACTGTGTGGTCCCCATAGAAAGTCTTAAGGAGCCGTATCCTCCCTTTTTTTTTTATTCAACTTTCTCAGGCCATATGGAAATATAGCCCACATTAGTTTGCCAAATGTGGTTGGGTTTTTTATGACTCTTTTGGGAGCCGGCCATCCAGCTACAAAGCAAGCCATGAAGAGTAAAATTTACTGAAGTAAGAGAATGGAAAAAGCCAAGAGGTAAAAGAGAAACAGGTTAATTTAAGTTACAAAGAGCTGATAAGAAACAAGACAAGCTAAGGCTGGTCATTTATAAATAAGAATAAGCCTCCATGCGTGATTTATTTGGGAACTGGGTGGCATCAACCCAAGGAAGTAAGAAAACCAACAACACACAGGTATGTGGAATTCAGTGAGTCAGAGACCAGCCTGGTCTACAAGTGGGTTCCAGAACAGAAAGGGCTACATAGAGAATCCCTGTGCCAACTCCCCCCCCCACCAAAAAAAAAAACAAGAAAGAAAGAAAGAAAGAAGGAAGGAAGGAAAGCATAATCAATACTAACAGGGTACTGTGAACAACCCCCATGTGGCTACCAAAACATTCCTCTCCATCTTTCATTCAGTGTTCAGGGTCTGTTGTTTCTCCATAGCTGTGTCCTCAGCTGACACCTTCTCCACTGTCCCCAGAATGCCATTAGTCCTCCTCCTTGCCTGGACAGAGGGCAGCAGTGCTGGAGCCACAGGACAGGCTTCTTGAATAGCAGTCACAGCACCTGGAAGCAGACATGTTTGAGTCACTTTGTTTTGGCCCTTGGCAGTCATCATCGAATCTGTGCCAGGATCTGTGGGTCACCAAATCCCTGGTCACAGCAGCTGTCCTCATTCTGTCCCACAGGTTATTATTTCCTCTTGTAGCCTGGCACCCGGTGAGCTGTAAGGAAACCTCTCAGGATCCTCTGAGTGACACCAAGACCAAGCAGCTGTCATAGGCTCCACAGGTAATCAGTCTATTCTCTGCTGCTGCTCATGGCCTAGGACTGCCAGGGCCTCCCTGCTGAGGCCTGCTGAGGAGTCAAAGATGCAGAAGGAGAACCCCAAGGGGAAGCAGAGAGTTCCCCAGTCCTGGGTCAGAGCAGCCTCCCTCCTAGCTTTGTTTTGGGATGCATTCTCAGGAGTAACTTCAGCAATACCCAGTCTGAAAAATGGAAGCCAAGGAGGTTGGAACGGAGGGAGCAGGAGGCAGGGAATGTGAAGATGGGAGACAGCTCCAGCCCTCTCTTGGTGGCTCGCTCTCAGCTGATCCTGTGGCGCTGTCCCTGAGGAGGGAGCCCACCCTGCACCAGCTCAGACACCCACCTGTTCTAACTGCTTCAGCAGGAAGTTTCTACACCCACAGTCCATATATGTTACCTGGAGACTGTCTCTTCATATTACCTATTCAGGGCCAAGTGTCCCCATGTGTCCAGGCAGGCTGGAGTCTGCTGCAGCCTCTACTGCACCTCATTAACTTCAGGCTACCTAATCCCCATCCCCTGCACAGCCAGGACCAGAGCTTGTTTACCAGGTGTGTTGGTCTCAAGTCAGGCCTGGTTTTTCTTTTGTCACGTTAAAAAAAAAAAATGAAGTTGAAACAGAAGACCAGAAAAAAAACAACAACAAAAGTCTGCTCAGAAGTGACTCTACCCAGGAACAGCCCCCTACACCAGCCCTTGATCCACACTGGTGTCCTGAGCCCTGTGCTCACTGTCTTCTTCCCTCACCTCTGCTGCTTAGGCGGTCAAGTCATTTGCTCAACTTGACCAACACACACTGCACAGCAGGCATGTTAAAGAATGAGAGAGAAAAAACTACAGAGCTGTGCACTGGGTCAGGACGTCAATAGAACTTCAATGTGGCCAACTTATCCCAGCCAAAGATGTACTCCCCAAAGAGCCTCCATGTGTGCGTTAGAGAGGAGCTGGGGCCTTCATGGCCATCACAGTGAGATTCACAATAACTGAGACATGGGAAGAGCAATCCTGCACATCAACAGATCATAGAGACAATGCGGTGCGCATGACGATGGAATTTATTCAGACATAGAGATGAATGAAAGTGTGCCATCTGCAGGACAATGGTGGAACTGTGGGGCATCCTGTTGACCAAAATAAGTCAGATTTAAAGACAAATATTGACTGTTTTCTTTCAAATGTGGAACCTAGACTAGAGAGAGAGAGAGAGAGAGACAGACAGACAGACAGACAGACACACACACACACACACACACACACACACACACACACACACGGAGAGAGAGAGAGAGAGAGAGAGAGAGAGAGAGATAGAGAGAGAACATAGAGGGACATAGAGGGGAACTATTAGCCAAAGGCAGACTAGTAACTGGAGAAGGTACCGAGTGAATATTGCCAACACACATGATAAACTTGACTGAAATGGTGTTTCAAAACTCTCCACACTGGACAATAAATAGACGTTAATAACAGAGAAATCATGCAATAGAATAAAGAAGGGAGGAAAGCTTAGATGTGGGGCACTTAGAGCATGCAGGAGGCTCTAGGGTCCATGAGGAAGGATACAGAGCACGTGGAGTCTGCAGGGTAAGTATTCCCTTCTAAATGGGGAGGCCTGGAAAGCCTGGGCAGGTGCTGGGGTGCCAGATCCTGACACACGAGGAAACCAGGGTCAGCATGGAGGGTCCCACCAACCAGAGACCCCCGTATGCTGCTGATCTTAGCGTGTCCATCACAATAGCAGAGACCCCCGTATGCTGCCGATCTGAGCGTGTCCATCACAATAGCAGAGACCCCCGTATGCTGCCGATCTGAGCGTGTCCATCACAGCAGGAGTCTTTACTGGCACTTGATCTCAGTAGTGTGTCCTTGAAATGTCATTTTGAACCGTGAGAGGCACACCCTCCAGGTATGTTACAACACAGCTCGTCCTCACTCCCTTCTCTTTAATATCATAACCCCCACATCGCGTGGGCAGGAACTGACCTCAAGTGACCTGAGAAGATTTGCAGCCATTACAATGTTGGTCTCCTTTAACGGGAAGTTCATGTTTTCTTTGCCGCCTTTACTGCCAGAACTGCCCCGTATGCCTCCTCCCTTCTTCTTCTTCATTCTCCTTTTCTCCATACCCCTCTCTTTCCCTCTTCCCTCTCTCTTCCCTGTCACTCAAAAGAAGTCTTGCTATGTCACCCAAGTTGACTGCAAACTCACAATCCTCCTGTCTCATCTGCGATGTGCTGGGTTATGGGTCTGCACCATCATTTCAGGATTCCATTTATCATACATCAGAAATGCTGACTAGGAGCCGGGCGGTGGTGGCGCACGCCTTTAATCCCAGCACTCGGGAGGCAGAGGCAGGCGGATCTCTGTGAGTTCGAGACCAGCCTGGTCTAGAAGAGCTAGTTCCAGGACAGGCTCCAAAACCACAGAGAAACCCTGTCTCGAAAAACCAAAAAAAAAAAAAAAAAAAAAAAAAAAAAAAGAAATGCTGACTAGGGCCGGGTGGTGGAGGCCAAGCCTTTAATCCCAGTAATCATGAAGCAGAGGCACAAGGAGCTCTGTGAGTTCAAAGCCAGCCTGCTCTACAGGGCAAGTTTTAGGACAGCTATGGCTGTTACACAAGAAAACCTGTTTCAAAAAACCAAAAAAATATTCGTCAGTATTGCTATAGGATAGGGTCATTTCAGGTTCCCTATCTTCATCTGGTGATGGATGGAGATAGAGACAGAGACCCACACTGGAGCACTGGACTGAGTTCCCAAGGTCCCAATGAGGAGCAGAAGGAGGGAGAACATGAGCAAAGAAGTCGGGACCACGAGGGGTGCACCCACCCACTGAGACAGTGGAGCTGATCTATTGGGAGCTCACCAAGGCCAGCTGGACTGTGACTGAAAAAGCATGGGATAAAACTGGACTCTCTGAGCATGGCTAACAATGAGGGCTGATGAGAAGCCAAGGACAATGGCACGGGGTTTTGAACCTATGTAATGTTCTGGCTTTGTGGGAGCCTAGCCAGTTTGGATGTTCACCTTCCTAGAAATGGACGGAGAGGGGAGGACCTAGGACTTACCACAGGGCAGGGAACCCTGACTGCTCTTTGGACTGGAGAGGGAGGGGGAGAGGAGTGGGGGGAGGGGGAAAAGGGTGGGAGGAGGGGAAGAAGGGTGGGAGGAGGGGGAGGGAAATGGGAGGCTGGGAGGAGGTGGAAACTTGTTTTTTTTTTCTCCTTTTCTCAATAAAAAAATGGAAAAAATAAATAAATAAATAAATAAAAGCAGAATCATACAAAAAAAAAAAACCAAAAAAAGAAATGCTAGGTAATTCGATATTTAACAATAATTAATTGGATATTTCAGAACAGGTAGTGATAGTGAGAATTGAATTTTGAACAATCTTTTTTAATGATTTATTTATTTTAATTTTATATAAATATGTCTTTTTCCTGCATGTATTTCTGTGTGAGGGTGTTGGATCTCTGGCGCTGGAGTTACAGACAGTTTGTGAGGTGCCTGTGGGTGATGGGATTTGAACCCGGTACCTCTGGAAGAACAGCCAGTGCCCTTAACTGCTGAGCCATCTCTCCGGCCCTATTTTGAACATTCTAAAGTAAATGATAAAATTTTAAACTAATAACATGCTAATTTATCATGAAATATCCTACTGTGTTACATACATACATACAATTACAATGGGACAATTAAAAATGAATATTCAAAAATCACTTAAAATTATTGTTAAAAATTTAAATTCTGAATTAGTAGAGTCTTGGCATATGTGTGTGTGTGTGTGTGTGTGTGTGTGTGTGTGTGTATGTATGTATATATATTGAATAATCCACAAATACTCATTCTTCCTGTCTTCTTTGTCTGGTATTGCCAAATCCAATTCTTTTTAATGTTTTGTTTGGGTTTTTTTCATTTATTTTTCAATACAGAGTCTCACTTCGTAGCTCTACCTCTCCTGGAACTCCCTATGTGGACCAGCCTGGCCTAGAACACACAGAGACCCACCTGCCTCTCCTCCCGAGTGCTGGGATTCAAGGTATGCACCACCATGCCGGCCTGTATTGGCTTTGTAAAATTCTTCTCTTGGCTCTGAGACCACTCGCTCATTTATTCTGTACAAGTTAGTTGTTAAAGCTGACGTCACTCACTTTTGTCATTGTTGTAAATAATGAAAGCAGATTATCTCACTGACAATATTGCTTATTTTGGTCCATTCTGGAAGGGAGGCAGGCTGGGCAGTCCACATCATGGCGCACAAAAGCAGTAACATGAAAGGCCAAGACAAGACGGCAATCAGCCCCAAAGACACATCCCAGCTGCCCTCCTGACCCCAGCCAGGCTCAACTTCCCAAGGTGCCTCAGCTCAGTCTGAACCACTCATGCACTCAGAGAATTAGGATCTGTTATTTCTGGGAACTCCCTCACACCCCACCGAGAGAAGGGCTACTGATCTCCCAGATATTTATTAACCCAGTGAATTGAAACACAGGATTAATAACTGATCATCCAAGTGACAAAGTCAATTTGGGACTAGAGAGTGGCTCAGCGGTTAAGAGCACTGGCTGCTCTTTCATAAGACATGGGTTCAGATCCCAACGCCCACATCAGGTTCCCAGCAGGCTGTAACTGCAGCTCCAGGGGACCCAAGGCCCTCTTCGGTCACCAGAGACACACATGGTGCAAAGACATGCGTACAAGCAGGCAAACATTCCCATACATAAAATAAAAATCAAGGGAAAACATCACATTCAAGGACTGGGCCCCAGGCACACAGTAGATGGATGCCATCACTGGACTCTCCCTCTTCCTGGGGATGAGAGACTCACTTTCTAACTGTTCTGAGCTGAAAACCATACATGTCTCTGCAAAGCACCAAGACAGTTCCCTGGTATATCTGTCCTCTCAGGATGCCATCACAAAGTGACACTGGGTAGGTGGCTTAAAGAGAAAAGATCTCTTCTCTCACTGTTCTGGAATCCAGCAACCACAATCAAAGTGTGGCAGATTAGCCCTGGGGGGGGGGCACTCTCTTCCAAGTCGGTAGAGGGAGCCCATACCCTGTTCTAGCCCAAGGTCTCTCTTGTGTGTCTGGAGAGAAGAGAGTAAGGGAAAGGGAGAAAGGGGAGGGTGGGGGAGACAGAGAAGGAGGGAATGGAGGGAGGACGCTTCTTCTGGCTGCTGTGAGGACACTAACATTCTGGGTCAGGGACCTCGCTCACAACCTCACTTGCTTCCTTCTCTATCTCCAAATACAGTCACCTGGGGAGAGAGCTTTAACAAATGTGTTAAGAGACATAACTTAGTCCCTACCAAAAGTGACACCAGATTATACCTGAAGGGACAGATGCTCAGAACACATTTTAAAACCTAGTTCCTGAAGCCATTCAGGGTCTCCAGCATGCTCGTCTAACCATATTCCTTTTCCTTCACATCTAGAGAGGAAAGGCTTCATCATGTCTGTGGTTGAGTATCTCTGGGACAAATGGAGCACAATGGCCCTACAGCTCCTGCCGATCAAAGACAAATTCAGAAAACAACTTGTGGAAAGAGCTGGTCTGTCCAGTTTCTCTCCATTTGATTTGATGTTGGCTGTCGGCTTGTTGATTGTTTATATCATATTTAGGTATGTTTCTTGTATCCCTGATCTTTGCAAAATTTTTATCATGTAGGGGAGTGAATTTTGCCAAAGGCTTTTTCAGCATCTAAGAAGATGATCATGTGGTATTTATCTTTCAGTCCATTTATATTGTGGATTACACTGACAGATTTTCTTACACTGAACCATCAAGTAAGAGATGAATCCTACTTATTCATGATGAATGATTTTTTTAAGTGTTCTAGGATAGAGTTTGCCAATATTTTATGAACTTTTTGCATCAGTGTTCTACATGGAGACTCTTTCGTTGTTGCATTGTTGTGTGGTTTGGGTTAAGGTAACAGTAGCCTGATAGAAAGAATTGTACCTAGCTTTTCTATGTGGACTCTGGAACACAGAACTCAGGTCCATGTGTTTGTATGGCATACACTTTACCAAATTAGCCACATCCTAACGGTGCATCTAGATATTAAGGGAGAATTGTCTGCTATCCTCAAGACACAGCACAGTTACGTGAGAGCTCACACGGGGTGACACACACCAGGAAAGATGCGTTGGCAGAGAAGCCGTATTCTGACACGAGTTAGCAGTCAAGAAGGAGCTGTTCAGGACTGCTGCCCTAAGGGAAAGAGACAGAACACTTCTGGATAGGCATTCAGCTGGAGACTCTGGCAGACAAGCTGAGTGAGGGGCAGTAGTGAGCAGGGAGCAGGGGCACTGTGAAGCTGACCTCATGGGATTCCTCCTGAAAGAGGTCAAGACTAAGACATCAAAAGTTAAACACAGGAACTTGATTGAGTATTGAGTATCAAAAGCAGAGCAGTCTCACAACCTGACTTAAGATTCTTGACAAGTCTGGGCAGGGAACATCAACCATCCCAGAAAAGGCATGGAAAGCCAAGGTTGAGCCACACTATAAAAGTAGCTTAGAAAAGCTTAATAAAGTTGACCAAGGAAAAGTATTTGTCCACATAAGTCTCAGTGTCCAGAAGTTTTTTGGGCCTTGATCACATACACAGTCCCCATGAGAGACCTGGGGTCTCCCTCCCTCCTGGAGTCCATGCCTTTAGTGTCTAGATTCCCTGGAGGTCAGAAATGACAGCAAAATCTCACCACACATCACCTTTCTCAGCCTGGGAATTCTAGCGAGAGCTAGGGAACCTACATGTTGTGTTTTCTCTGTTTTGCCTGCAATGGAAACACTTGCATAGGCACAGTGAGGTGCCTTGGGGATAGGACCCACATAGAAGTGGGGATCCACTCATGGTTCTTTATCTTATGCTCACAGCTGGAAGGGAGCTTTGTGTGCTGGGCTTTGAGGGGAAGGGTCTTAGCTGTGAGCAGCCCCACCAGCTCAGGTGTACACACAGCTGCAGGGCAAAGAGACATCAGCTTCAGAGAATACCTGTTCAGGGTTTCTCTCTCAGGGGTGTGCAATATGTACACACTCAAAATTCAAGTCCCCAAGCAAATGTGGACATCCCTGACCAGCAGGTCACTGTAGGGTAGACAGGTCAGTTCCCAGTAGCTGATGCCAAGAGAAGGTTTTTATTTGGGCAAGTGTTCTCTTCAGTGAACACTGACTTACCTAAAATAAAGGGTTATTTTTTCTCTAACCTCACTTCTCTGTGTTTTAGAGTTCCTACAGAGAAGTATGTTGGTAGTGATGACATTGGCCTTGAGGAAAATCCATCTTTATTAAATCTTTTAAAAATGCATTTAAAAATGTGTGGTAAGTGACTTGAGATAACTCAGGAGTTAAGAGCACTGGCTCCAGATGACCGAATTGCAGTTCCCAGCATCCTCATGATGGCTCACAACTGCCTGTAACTCTGGGTCTAGTGATCCAATTCCTTCTTCTGCCCTTCATGACACCAGGACTGCAGATGGTACACACACACACACACACACACACACACACACACACACACACACACAAAGGCAAAACACTCAAACAAATAAAATAAAAATTTTAAAGGACTCAGTAATATGGTTTT
This sequence comes from Microtus oregoni, assembly GCF_018167655.1. Classification (NCBI taxonomy): domain Eukaryota; kingdom Metazoa; phylum Chordata; class Mammalia; order Rodentia; family Cricetidae; genus Microtus; species Microtus oregoni. The sequence continues at coordinate 15,903,195 of NW_024543081.1, forward strand.
TAACTCATTGTGTCCTTAACAATTAAATGTTGTGTGGTGGATCCAACCTGCTCATCAATGCAAGAACGACATTATACAGCTGTAGCACTCTCCTCCACTTCACTCCAGCAGATGCTCTGATTGCCACAGGACAGATCTTTCCAAATTCTCGTCCTCACTCTGTTAGTTGGTCTCTCCCTTTACAGGAAAGTGAAAGATGCCTCACGTGAGAAGGAAAGGTTTCTGGAAGTTTATCCACAGATGAAACGGGAGCTTGAGGAGAGCATCAGGAAGCTCCACGCCCTTGCAGACATGATTGACAAGGTTTACAGGGGCTACACCATCACGCAAGTGCTGGCCAGCTCCACCAGTGCTGTGTCTGGGTTCCTGACAATCCTTGGTCTCGCTCTGGCACCTGTGTCAGCAGGATTCAGTGTGGGACTTTCAGCCACAGGCTTGGGGCTTGGGGCAGCAGCGGCTGTGATGAGTGTTTCCGCAACCATTGTGGAAAAGGTAAGCATGGTGTTCGTGGAAGCTGAAGCCAGCGAGCCAAGAAACAACGACACCGAGGAGAACATACAAGACTCTTTGAAGGAGATCACCACCAGGCTTGTTTCTGTATCTAAGAGATTTGTTAACACTGTGGATGACATAAAGAAGAACATTGATGCCATCAAGCTGACCAAAGCCAACCCTTGCCTAGCAAATAAAGCTAAGCGTCTAATGACCACAGGTAAGGTGTCAGCCAAAAGCACTAAACAGGTAATGAAAGCCTTTGGAGGCACTGCTCTGGCAATGACCAAAAGAGCCCGGATCATGGGTGCAGCCACTGCAGGTCACTCCCTAGCGCTAGATATAGTCAGCATCGTAAAAGATACAAAGCATTTTCAGGAGGGTGCAAAGGCAGAGTTTGCTGCAAAGCTGCGGCAGCAGGCTCGGGATCTAGAGCAGAAGTTGCAGGAGCTCATCCGGGTGCATGACAGCCTGACTCAGTGACCTCTTCTTGAGTGCAGTGCGGAGGACTGGGGGTGGAGTGTGCTGGGCAGAGCCATGGACACTTGATGGTTCCTGAATGTATCCTCTTTATACCAATGCCATAACAGTGGTAGTGCCTGCTAGAGGAGAGGCCAGATCAAGAGAAAGGAAACCAGAACACAGAACACATATGGGACAGGCTTGTTATCTCCCGCTAGACTCTACCTTCATCTTAGATCTAACAACCTCCAGCATCCCATATGAGGACCATGCTCCCAAGCTGGGAAGAACATCCAAGGCCTGACTAAGCCACAGCACAACTGCTCCCCAGTCCCACCTACCACACTGTCCTAACAGAGGCTCACCATCCTCACAGTTCCCCGAGCTGCCAACTTTCCCACTGCTTTCATATTGACCTTTTACTTCTTCGTAGTTCTGCCTCATTCTGTGTTTTTCCAATTATTTCCCAATCTTACCATCAGATTCTGGGTGTGAACCCCACTTCTGTCTTCATGGTTTGGTCACATGGAGTGATGGATTTTGGTGGAATGCTCAGAGGGTGGAAAGGAAGGGAGGCTGGGGACACCATCTGCAGGGTCATAACAGGTTCTTGGTCCTATGTGCCAGCCGTGGGCTCTACAGGAAGGAGGGGTGACAGGATGTGGTGGTGAGTTCTGCTCTCTGTAAGCAGACTCTTGGGAAAATCTCAAGGCTTAATTTCTACTGAAGTTTAAAACCTGCTCTAATTGGATGAGATCTGCTGAGATGCACGTGAAAGCTGCACTTGCTCCATTATATGTGAAGAATTAGTTTGTAAACACTGGAAACACTGGCCGGGTCATGCTTTGTGTTGTATGAAAATGATATCACGTGTTTTCTAGATTGTTGACTACAGAAAGTTGATCATTGTCTCCAGATTTCTATCATCTCCTCTTTTTAAAACTGTTTTCTTTATTGTGGATTAACAAGAATATTTGAAATTTAAACAAGAACCGTTTTCATTCTTGATCTCACCCTCCCCTTCTGGCAACAGAAGCACCCTGAGGCTGCAGCAGTGAGCAGTGTCCCCTCGTTCCTTACCACTCAAGTGGCCTTTTTCCCAAGTTCTGAACACCTGAGGCAGAGAGATGACCTTTGTATTCCTGGGTCTTGTCTGTTAGAGGATCATTCTTGGGTCACACAGCCCCTTCTGTCCTTCCTTGGAAGGGATGTCTGGCCAAGGGACAGCTGGATGTGGACAAAGCCATTGCCCTGGGGACTCAGAGTGGGAAGAGAACTGAGTAGTGGACAAACATGGGAAAGAAATCAATCTGCATCATGAGCTGCCTAGCAACTTGCTCCTCAGTGTCAAAATTCATGGAGTCCTCTCTACTGCTGAGCCCATGTGCCTGTGTTATAGTGAACACTGTGCCAGGGCTCGGATTCTGTCCCTGACCAAACTCAGGAGCCATTGCCAGAGCTCACGACATCCTTGACCTTGAACCCTGTCCTCTCTCCTGACTCCATCAGTGTCCTAAGGACACAGATTACTTGAAGAGCCTGTGCCTTTGTCACTGCACTCTTCAAGGCTCTCAAGACTCTCAAAACTACTGCACCATAGCCCTTTCAATGAATGATCACTTAGGTGTCCAGTGCCCAGAGAGCTCCCTGCAGCTTCCAGTCCATGGTCATTTCACCTCCATGGTTCTGCCCACAAGGAACACACCTTCCTTTACGAGAGAGACAGACAAGCATGGTGGGTGTCGGTGAGAATTGACACAGCCCATGGACACTTCTTATAGATGCAGCATTAGTTCATGTGTGGTGAAAGTATTCTAGTAGGTAGAGAGATACTTTCAAGATAGAGATACATTTAAAAAGAACTTAAAATGAATTTCTATGATGTAATAATGTATCTCAGGTGTTAGAAGTGCTCTTAACAAGAGAGACCAGTGAGGCTCACAGATGAGTAGAGGCCCAGAAAGGGACAGGAGAGATGGACAGGGTGAAGGAAGGACAGTGCAGAGGAGGAGCTGTGACCAGGTTGTCCCTGCTGAACACAAGTAACAGGCAACAGGACTGTGCCTGCAGCTGCTGACCCCAGAGATGTCTGCACTGAGCTCAGGCAGCTGAGGGGTGTCCTGTATGTGGGGAAGATAGGATGGTCCTCATGATGGGCTGTGACTCCTCAGCCACAAGAAGGGAAGGATTCATGGTGTCCACAGCACTGCAGATGGCTGTCCCTGGCACGTGCTCAGTCAACACAGACCCAGCTGTAGTGGGTGTGACATCTCAACCCAGCTATAAAGATAAACTATTGAAATGGAAATGATGGAGGAGAGGAGAGTTGGGCGGTTGTCCTGTGTACAGGGAGGGCACAGGACCCTCAAGGATTATCACCAGGGTGTCACTTTTTTTAAAAATATTTATTTATTTATTATGTATACAATATTCTGTCAGTGTGTACGCCTGCAGGCCTGAAGAGGGCACCAGACCCCATTACAGATTGTTGTGAGCCACCATGTGGTTGCTGGGAATTGAACTCCGGACCTTTGGAAGAGCAGGCAATGCTCTTTACCTCTGAGCCATCTCTCCAGCCCCCACCAGGGTGTCACTTTATGGTGATAGACTGTTCTTTACCTGATTGTCACAACGGCTCTACGAACCCATGTCTCTGATGAGTAATCAAGGACCCTGTGAGCACACGGACTGAGTGCAGTCACAGCGAGGAAACTGAAGCTGTCCTGAGGTCAAGCTCACTGGGCAGGCATGGCAAAGGCAAGTGTTTACCACATGGAAGCCGTGAACAAGGAGTGACAGGAGGAGACACAAGAATTAGCATTCGATGACATGCTCCGAGTGACCCATGGTCTCGAAGTGTAGCCCACTTCCTTACAGACTCCAGAATTCTACTCATTCAGTAAGTTAAACCACTCATTAAGTCAGAGCCTTCTAGAACAATCTTTGCAAATAGAGATACAAACAGAGACAAGCTCTGTTAACACAAACGCTGTCTGCTATTCAGCCAAGGGGACAAGCACGATGATATTTTACACCTCACCTTCTTCCCTGCGATTTCTCCATGGTGAGTCCAGTGTGAGGAAAAATGTAGATTTCAGACAAGTTTCAGAATGGACTCATAGAGTTAGATGATCTTCTGCTCCCTTCTGGGTGGAGTGTGATGGTGGCCTCATTCCATTGCTGTCCACATGACAATAAGGAAAAAAAATATAAATGGAAGGGAAGTGGCTGTGGGCACTGCTTACCACAGAATACCATCTACAGGGTGGGCAGTGAGGCCATTCTGAAGAAAGATCTCATGTGGGATTACTGTTGTGAAATCCTCGGGAAGCAGAGCCAAGTATCAGTCACCCAGTTGGTTCCAGGCAAGAGGCTTAATGTAGACAGAGCAAGTGTGTACAGTCGGGGTCTCCTCCCCACAGAGCCATGAGCTCAGCATGGGGGTCCACACCCAGGTGCTATCACCTCCATTAATATTAACTATTACGGTTGCTACACACTGGTCCCTCCCCCAGATGCCAGAACATTGCCATCATCTCTCTCAAGTGCCCATTTTATTCCCTCTCGTGGTCACAAGTCCAACTAATGAACTTTTCCTTGAATCTAAATAGGACAGGAGGCCATTCTCTTGGCTAGGATGCCCACAGCTGTCAGGACCACTTCTATCATCGGCTAATTATGTGAATTTTGCGAGTTCCTTATCACTTCCCAACTAAGTGTCATTGCTACTGCTATTTAATGTAAGAGGAACAGGAACACGACATGGAGTGCTCAGAATATGGTCAGCACACAGTAGGTGTTCCTGAAGTTACTATTGAAAGCCTCATGTGAGAAAATCAGAGTCAAAAGTCTTATAAGCGAGAAGACTCAAGAACTCATTTGGGGACAAGTCAGAAAGATGTAGACATGATCAACCCATGTCCCCAGGTTCTGTCTCAGTCACTCTCCTCCCATGTGAGGAGCTGTAACAACAGCAGGATCCTCTGACCGAGACCCCACAGTGCAGGTGCACAGTGCTGGATTGACCCTGGCTGTACCTACTGAGATCTGGAGCTCCAGCTCTGTTCAGTAGGAAGGGGAATGCAGGCTGATAGAACGTGGTGGTGACAGCCCAGGATGAGCAACTGGTCAGGAATGGAAAACCAAATGCCAGCTCCCTTCCCAAAGCCCAGAGAGTCCAGTAGCAGTGTCATAGTCAGGGTTCAAGAGATACTGTGAGTGACCCTAGATAGGAGCTTGAAGGACCCAGCGATGACAGTCCAATAGAGGCCTGAGTCTCAATAGTTTACCTGAGGCAATACAGGGTTGCAAGAAAGGCTACAAACTGAGACCACCCAGGAACCACCCAGGAACAGCCCATCTGAAGGAAATTCCAAACTTTGTAAATAGGATCACCTTCCAGCACACCTCCATCCCTTTTCACCAGCACACCCCTAGACAAATGTCAACTAGTTAGAGTCTTAAACCTTAGAAATTCCTCACCCCTACCTTCGCTACTACAAAAACCCTACCCTAACTGACATCAGGGCTCTCCAACTATTCCAATATGATGGACACACAGAAAGTCCAAGTTTGCAAACTTGTGTAAGAATAAAGGCTCTTTGCTTTTACATACAGGACTCGGTCTCTAAGTTGGTTTTGCGGGGACTCTGTGATCTGGGCATAACAGAGCTCTAGGTAGAAGGCTAGGACAGCAGATCTGGAAGGCAAGGAGGAACTGACAGGTAGTTCTTAGAACAGTGTAGTGATATGAGCTGCGGGGCTGTGTCCCCAGCACCCCAGCCGCCTGCTAGCTTATGCCCCGAAATAATTACACGGACACTGTATTCTTTTAAACACTGCTTGGCCCATTAACTCTAGCCCTTACAGGCTAATTCTCATATTCCGATTAACCCATCTCTAATAATCTGTGTAGCATCAGTCTTACCGGGAAAGATTCTAGCCTACGTCCATCCTGGGTCTGAGCTTCATGCGTCTGCCCAGGAGAGGGGAGCATTGTGTCTCTGAGCTCACTTCCTCTTCCTCCCAGCATTATGTTCTGTTTATTCCACCCACCTATGTTCTAACCAATAAAACGGGCCAAGGCAGTTTCTTTATTTTTTAACCAATGACCTTCCTCCATCAGAACAGACCTGGCAGAAACTATTGGAACCTTGTCAGCCCTGTGTCTGAAGGCATGCCCAGCTGCAATGATTTCCACTCTAAGAACCCTGTGCAGGTGGCTACATAGGGAACTAATTAAACACTGTTGTTCAGTCCACAAAAACAGTAAGAAAACCCAGGTTGGAGCAGGAAACTGCAGAGCACTGGCTGGGTCCAGGCCAGACAGCGAAAAATAATCCTGCGCTTCCCCGCTGTCTGTGTGCTGCTTGCTTCTTCGCTGGACAGTTTCTGCACAACAGCACAATCGGGCCTGGTGAGTGCAGACAGATCTTACCAGAAACCAAACAGTTTGAGGTGTCCCTATAGAATTGGAAAATATCTTTACTAATCACTAATCCACTCCAAAAACATAAGAACTCTGGAAATTAGTCATTAAAAGAACAATTAATCCAATAAAAATATATGCAACAGACCTAAACTGAAAACTCTCAATAGATGAACTTAAAATGACTGAAAGACATTCAAAAAATGTTTAAACATAACATCCTTAATCACTGGAGAAATGTAAGTTAAAACAACTTTGAGACTCCATCTTATCCCTGTAAAAATGACCAAGATCAAAAACATTGCTCACAACTTATGCTTAAGAGAAACTCCTCCACTGCTGTCAAATTCTCAGAAAATTAGGCAACAAACTATTTTAAAACTGAGCTATACCTCTTTTGGGCCTATATACAAAAGATGCTCAACCATGCTATAAGGACACGTGCTCAACCATGTTTGCAGCAGAATTACTTTATCATACACAGAATCTGAAAACAACCCAAATGTATCTCTTCTACACACATCATAAATGAGACAGCCACAAATACCATAAATATCTTTGAGTAACTCTAATCCCACAAATTGAAAAACCTGTATAACAAGTACTTTAAATCTTTGAAGAAAGAAATTTACGCCATCAGAAAATGTAAAGAACTCCTATTCTCTTGTAAAGACAGCGCCAACATAGCAAAATTGACAATCTTACTGAAAGCAACCTACAGATTTAGTGTAAATGCCCATTAAACTTATAACAAAATTTTTCAGACTTTGATAAAATAATCCTCCACCTTATGAGAAAAGACAAAAACTCAGGATAGCCTGAACAATCTTAAAATCCTGTCCAATCAAGGAACTTTTGAATGTATCACAGTCTCTGACTTTAAACTTCACTACAGAGTCATAGTACTGAAATCAATCCACCTTGGATACGAATTCCCCTGCCTACAAACAGCAGACTTTTGACAAAGAAGCAAAATTGTGAAACAGAAAAGAAGCATTTTAACTTGCTTATTTTAGAGGCTACCTTAATTTAAATCTGTCCTTTTTTTTTTTTTTTTTTTAGTTGAAGCTGTGCTATATGGCATAGGGTAGGACACAGGTTTACTTTGTCTGTTAGACTGTCTTTCTGAGCTCTGTAGGCGGATTTTTAACATCTGTTTTATTTTAACTTGTAAATCATAAAATTAGGAGAATTTTTGAATTTCTTCCTTTGTTTTATAGACTGTGTAAGGTTAAACTTGTTCTCTAAAGTTACTTTTGTTTCTGTTTGTTTTTTACCCACAGGTGGGTTAGATTAACTGGCTACTGTGTGCACATGGCACCTCAATCCTAGTGGTAACTTTGTGATTTTGGGGCCAAAAGTCATTTTTTTTAATTTTTTTACTTATTGAGCAAGCAATAAAAGTTGTAATTTTGTGTCTATTATGCTTACAGATTTTTAATAACTCTGCCATTGTTTCTGCTCCATTTTTATTTTCTTTAGTTACCAACATATATAACCAAATACTTTTTTATTCCATATAAGTTATTTACAATTTTTTTTCCAATTTAAATTTTGTCCTGCTTTCTTACATTTTTTTTTTATTCTACATCTTTATTTTTGAGTGCTTCCTACTCATGCATCCACCGATTTTTCTCACGGGTGCTGGTCACTTTTTTCATGTTTTGTGGGGGTACACAAATCAGCCTTATGTTCTCCTCCATCCATTCTCCCATTTCTCTTGGGGATTTAGCGATCAGCATTTATGATCACTCTTGTGTTGTCCCTTCTCCGGGGTCATGGAGTTCGGCGGTCAATAGCACATTGTCTTTTTCATACTTCTTGTTTTTCCTCCAGCATTTCTTGGGGGTCAGTAGTCAGCACCACATTTCTCTTTAATCTGGGGGTTTAGTGGTGCCCCACGTTGGGCGCCATTATGTTTGAGCCCATGTTGCTCCAACACAGATAACTATTTTCTCTAACTGGACTGAAACGGAGACACAAAGAATAATCAGACGCAACTTACATGGTCATCATGGAAGGGCATCTCAGGGTTCTTTCTCCTGACCATCTTCCCACGTTTATTATCCAAACAGCTTATATACCATCACATAAATTGAGTGGAAAATACATTAGGCTGTCTCCTAGGTAACCAGGTGAATGGCCTTTTGTTACGTCTGCATCTACCTGTTTGCCAAGTATGCTAGCTGTCACATAGGCCTGAATTAGCATCTCTATAAGAAAGATATCCTCCAAATTACAAAGGAAGGAGCACCAAACATCCTGACCCTTTAAGTCATCAGCTTCAGCCCACACCTCTCCTCAGGTGATCTACATTTATAACAGAAGAGAAGGAGCAGCACATCCTGGCTATTGTTAGGCAGAGACAGCTTGTCTGCAGAGCTATGTGACCCCTCGGATGGGGCCTATGGCTTTGTCACTTGGCTGCCAACACCCTAGAGAAATATGGGCCTACACCTCACCTGCATATGTGTGTCAAACTGAGGTGAGTTATCTGCACTTTGTCATTGAAATAGGGTAATTGTGGGTTACACGCCATTCTCTGCCTACAGTCCCTCTACGACCCTCCTGGAAATTGGCGCTTCTTTATAGGCTTCTTCCTGGATTCAGACTGTCCTTCAGACTCAGTGGCTGGGGTAGTGGCTGCCTCTTCTACTTTCAGGTGGTCACTTAGAGATGTGAGCCCTGGATGAACTTCTCTTCCCTGTGTTTTGCAGTCCTGGGATGTTTGTCCCTTGAATAACTTCAGATGCCCCATTTCATATGGTTGGAAGACTCCTGTCCCTACTATGTGATGTCCCTAGAGAAAGGGAGACCAGGAGAGAGGTGGACGCATGTTTTGGGCACCTAGTACCAGTGTGCAGCATGTTTGAGTTGAGCATACTCCCCATAATGTTAACTGGATGGTTGTAATAACCAGGGAGCCTGGATGCCATGGCTGCAGAGCCCTCTGAGGTCCACTAGGTGGTGCTGGTGATCACCCCTTCCTCCCAAAGCCAAAGCAAGTTTACTTCCCTTTGCATTAAGGCCACACTCCCAATGGCTGCAATTGCATCTGGAGCAAAGGTCTTTTCGGCATCCCCACCTCTGGAGTGGCAGCCACACTGCATGACATTTTTTGTCATGTCACTGGTCTGTGATCCATTTTTTTGCATTATCTTCAGGATGTCCAAGTGAGATGGTTTCTCCTTGTTTACCTGGAGGTTGATATTTTTAGTTCTCTCTTTCAGGCAAATCTGTAGACTGTCCTATTGCTCCATGTTGACTCTCCTCATGACTGTATTAATGTTCTGGTTCATTCTACGCTCTGCTCTGAGACTCCCTTCCAGGCTGTCACTCAGCTTTCTGTGGACATTTTAACGATCTGCACCTGACTGCGAATTTCTCACTCTCAGGCTAAAGCCTTGGTGATGGAGGGAAAAGAGACAGAGCGGGGGAGTGTGGAGAAAGAGAGCAGCAAAGAATAACTTTACATTTGATAATCCTATTGGTTCCCTCTGTGTGTGTGTGTGTGTGTGTGTGTGTGAGTGTGTGTGTGTGTGTGTGTGTGTGTGTGTAAGTGCCTGGTTGTCTGTGTGTGTGTGTGTGTGTGTGTGTGTGTGTGTGTGTGTGTGTGTTAGTGGTGCCTGGTCGTCTGTGTGTACTCCACTTGTGTGCCGTGCCTACAGAGGTCATAACAGGCTGTCAGCTCCTCTGGACCTGGAATCACAGGAGGCTGTGAGCTACTTGATGTGGGTGCTGAGACTGAACTACCCAGACTCCAAATAACTTCAAGGTAGAAAGTATGGTCACAAGAGTTTAATGTCTGATGGTAAATCTTGGCTTGGGCTTGGAAAGTCTCTGAATCCTGAGATTTAAGCCATTACCTCTCCCAGTAGCTCAGTATCCTCAACAGAAAGTCACAGCGCTCCCTCCATATTAACACAATCACTGCTGTCTGTTATAAACCAGGAAAGTTCTGGATAATAAGAAATGATGCTTAAACTCCAGTCCGATGTGGAAGTAAGCGTGTTGGCAGCAGTAGTGTGGATCTCTCAAGAGTGAGGATGGCCACCAAGCTCCAAGGACACACGAGTGGAATGGAACCTGTCCTGACACAAGGGTCAATGGCCAACGACGTCCAGCCTTGTTTAAATCCCATGCAGCATGGAACAAAGCTGACTTGTTCCACAGTCGTCACTACCTGTTGTTGACTCAAACTTCCTGTCTGCAGTGGGCTTTGGCTCCTCTATGCAAGGGGTCATGTGATCCAATGTGTGGCAGAAGTATCAATATTGGCAGGGGGCCGCTATGCACTGTGCCTGCCACCATCAGTAGCTCTGTCCTCATCAAATATCTGGGACACGGAGGGACATTCTGCTGAAGTGCAATAGGGGATGGGAAGGTTGGTGCAGGAGAATTGTCTGTATTCTGTCAATCATGTTTTAAATAAACGCTGATTGGCCAGGTAGAAAGTATAGGTGGGAAAACCAGGCAGGAAGTAGAAATGGTACAATGAGAACAAGAGAATTCTGGGAAGGAGGAAGTTGATTCCTCCCACTCCTGCCCAGATCACCGAAGCAGCAGGATGTGATCTGCCCCACTGAAAAAGGTACTGAGCCACATATCTAACACAGATCAGAAAAATGAGTTAATCAACATGTGAGAGTTAGCCAGTGAGAAGCTAGAGCTAATGGGCCAATCAGCTTATAATTTATGGAGACCGATGTGTGATTTTCTTTGGGGCTAAACAGTTGTGGGGTACCAGGCGGGACCAAAACCACAACAAACAGCAGCCTGGCCCTCGTGTTACACACGGGGGGAGGCTTGCCAGAGCAGGAAGGGGTGGGGGTGATCTGTGCAGGGGTCCTCAGTTTGTGCTGGTATGTCTCACCGCTGTGGGGAGCCCACCAGAGATGGGGTTGGCCAGAGCAGAATTGGGAGTGTTAAGCTGAGGTCACTCTGTTGACTAGTATGGTGGGCAGGGCTGTGGGTGGCACCCTCCAAGTGTCCATTCCAGTGTGTAGATTGGATCAGGGCTGCCCAGGCAAGACTTTCGCTTTCCATTTCCCAGCAGGGTCCTTCAGGCCAGAGGCTGCTGCTCCAGAGACTTTTGCTTTCCATTTCCCAGCAGGGTCCGTCAGGCCAGAGGCTGCTGCTCCTTCTGACTTATGTTCAGCCGTGACCAGATCTACACAGCCTAGAACATCTGGGTCCTGGAAAACTCATTCCTGCAGAGACTCCTTGGTAAGCTGAGCCTCCTTGGCTGCTCTGCCTCCTCATCCTCACAGGTTTACCTGGGGAAAGAGGGATAAATGCCTCATTGTAGGGATGAGCCCAGGGAACTCAGGCATCATCGCCAGCCCAGAGTTCAGAAGAACCTGCAGCCAGGTTGGCATCTGGATATTTCCCTCTGCACTAAACACAAGAAAGGATGGGCAAACCCTCAGATGGGGTCAGCATATGGTCTAGGGCTCAGCTCAGGGTCTAGGATGCATAGGGTTCCAGACAGCAACTCCTGACAGAAAGCAGATTCTGGGTGTCCAGCAGCTGGGGAAATGGAGAAACTGAAGGGTGTGGAGGAGGGCAGGAGACTCAGAACTCGCTGATCCTTGAGAGCATCTGACGTTGGGCCAAGACTATGGCTGCCTAGACCAGCTGGGGACAAATGCTGATTTGGAGATACAGGAAGCCCAGAGGCTGAGCCACCAACTGTCTCTGAGTATGTATCTCTGTCATGCCATGGGGAAACTGAGGACCTAGGGAGTGGCTTTTTCTGAAGAGTCTGTGAAGAGGCTGAACAGGTGGGTGTCAGACCTGACCTCTCTGGGCCCTCCCTGACCTCTGTCCAGCCTGTAGGGGATGGAGGAGAGAGAAATGGTTCCCTGTGTATTAGCTGGGGAAGGGTGTCAGTGTTGGGGCAGGAAAGGAAAATGTGAACAATCAGGTAAACAACTCGCTGAACTGTGTGTTAACCACAAGGTCAAAGATCAGACTTCAGGTGTGTGTTTAGGGAGGGGGTTTAGTCCCCTGTGCCCGTCGAAGAGAACATTCTAGAAACATTGGAGGATTAGAAGAGGCAAGGAGGACAGAGAGGATAGTTAAAAAGCAAGCACTTGTTATCCTTTATTGATGCCATGTCCTCAGAAATTGGTGACTCTGTGTCCAATAAATGTCTCCCAGAGCCCAGATCAGGGGCACTGTGGGCTCAATAGGACAGTATCCACTTAGATGGATCTGGAACCAGCATTGGGCTACTACTCGGAACATGGCTCACACTGGTGCTGGACCAAGACTAATGGAGAGAGAGGCCCAGGAAAACACTGTGTTCAGTCCACAGAGGGAATGCAGAAGCCAGTCAGAAAGAGGAGGCCTGGGAGATTTCAGTGGGTGGAGGATGCAGGCATCTTATGGGGAGGAAAAGGCTAGGATGGGCCTGAAAAAATGGAAGTTGCTTGAGGGGATTAGCAGGAGGGACTGCAACAGGCTGGGACCTCTGAGAAAGGTTCAAGGTCTGGAACCTGACCCTGGTGAAGGAATGGACTTGTTAATGAGGCGAAACCATGGAGTCAAAGATCAACAACTTCCTTCTTTCATGACCTTATATAGGCTTTCAGCAGAAGGAGTGGCTTAGATTAGAGTCAGGGCTTCCTTCTTCAACAGGTCTGTGTTAAAGAAGCATCTTCCCACTTTAAATATCTGACTTAGAAGTGAGCATTGCCACAACAAATTAAGAAAATCTCTTCACAGGTGTGTCCAACATTTGGGTTTAATTTAATTCCAGATGTAGTCAAGTTGCCAACCAAGACTTGTCACACACATCTCTACCAAAGTCCACTAACTCCAGGGAGTGCACTGCCACCAGACACAGAAATTAAGTGTTAGGCAATAAACACTTTTGAAAGCTGGTGGTACAAAGTTTGAAACATAGTTTCGTTGAGCTAAGGCTGACTGGGAAGTGTGTGTGTGCCTGTGTTTATGTGCACTTTGTGGGATGTTGTTTAAATTAGTTAAAGTGAAAACAGTTTATATTTTAACAATCTACACCCTGAGTCCTTGACTGATCTGGGATCCAGGATTTGGGGCCTGGCTTCTTCCCTCTGAGCATCTCCAGCATCAGAGACAAGCTCCTTCTTCCTGGTACCCACTTTCCCATGGCCTCTGCGGCCAGGTATCCAGCTACCAAAGAGAGCAATGCCTGCTAGGGATGAACAGAGCAGACAATCCTAACTCTGTTTATCTGACGAAAAAGAGATTCTGAGAGGGAAAGTACTATGCACGATGTTACTCAGCTGATTCTGACTTTCAGGGGAAATGTGATTTTTAATAATTCCAAAGTTTCTAGAATATTCTCTGCTTGTACAGACACATAGCTGGCCCCTCTCTTGGCTCTGTCCTTTGATCTCTCAAACACACAGCCTTTGACCCTGAATCCCCCGAAGGTGGCTTTTAACAGTTGGATCTTCCCTCTTTTCAGGTTAAGAAAACTAAGGCTAAAATCCAAGCCTGGTCATATGCAGGTGATCAAGAACTGCATTGACCCTTTCTAGAGCTCTCAAATTCCAATTCATTTCATGGGCATGGTGGCATGCAGGCAGACCTGGTGCTTTTATAGGTGAGAATTCTACATTCATATCAGCAGGTAGCAGGAGAGAGAGAGAGTCTGGCTTGCCCTGAGCTTGTGAAGCCTCAAGGTCCACCCCTAGTGACACACTTCTGATGGAGGAGGGTCATTGGCTAATAAAGGAACTGCCTTGGCCCATTTTATTGGTTAGAAGGTAGGTGGGAGGAGTAAACAGAACAGAACGCTGGGAGGAAGAGGAAGTGAGCTCAGACTCGACAGCTCTCCTCTCGGGAGCAGATGCCTCAGAGAGACGCCATGCCCCGCTCCCGGGCAGACACAGGCCATGAAGTTCAGACCCAGGATGGACTAGGCTAGAATCTTCCTGGTAAGACCGGTTCTCACAGATTATTAGAGATGGGTTGATCGGGATGTGAGAAATAGCCTGTAAGTGCTAGAGCTAAAGGGCCAAGCAGTGTTTAAAAGAATACAGTGTCCATGTAATTATTTCGGGGCATAAGCTAGCCGAGCAGACAGCCGGGGTGCTGGGGAGGCAGCCCCGCCGCTCTTATTACTACAAATGGCGCCCACGTGGACAACTGCTTCCACATAATGCCTGAGACAGCTTGGGAAGTAATTCTAGAACAAAATGAAAGCATTGTGCCTGGTTTCTTGGTAACAGCAATTTCTCAGTTCTACTCTCATCTAAGAGAGGCTTCCTGACTCAGCTTCAGCTGCAAAACCCTGCAGCTCATTAAGAGGTCCTGCCACTAAACACTTAAACAGTGTTGATGAAAAGCTGAACGCATGCTTTTCGGTTTTCAGCTGTAGCAGGAAAAAAGCTGCGCCGTTTAAAAATGCCAGCTTTCTGGGCTGTCCTGCCAGGGCAAACTCTGACTCTTTTACGCAGGCGGTTCGTGCGGTTTACAAGCACAGGCTGCTGAAGCTCGCTTGCTGGCAGGGACCTTAAAATGCCATAGAGTTGTGGCAGTAAACATGGCTACAACTGGTACCTCAGCCATGAGGCTGAAAAGCTAAGGAATGGACTGGATCTAGCTGACAAAGCCACGCCTTTAGTCCTACTGAGATTGCTTGGAAAATTAAAGATTCGTATGGTCAAAAAAAAGAGAGATATACAGTAAAGAGAGATTCAAAGACAGAGAAAATTTCTAAATGGTTTAAAGTGTGTTAAAAATATATGCAGACTAAAAGTTGAAGTTCTTAAAGTAAAAAGCATAAAAAAAGGAAGAGAGTTGTTGTATGTGGTAGTACACACCTTTAAGCCCAACACTTGGAAGGCAGAGGGAGATTGACCTCTGTGACTTCAAAGTGTGGTAGCACACGCCTTTAATCCCAGTGCCTAGAAGGCAGAGATGAACAGATCTCTGTGAGTTCAAGGTGTAGGAGTGTACACCTTTAATCCCGAATGCCTGGGAGGCAGAGACAGGCGGATCTCTGAGAGTTCAAAGACAGCCTGGTCTACAGAGTTACTTCAAGTCAAAGATACAAAGAACCTGTCTCAAAAAGCAAAGAGTTAACAGTAAAAATAAACAAAATAGATGTTAAAACAAAGCTACACAAAGATGGAAAATACACAGAGAATTTTGATACTGTATGCTATTATGCTCTATTTAAATTATTTAAATGCTGAGGAAGAAGCAACAGATGCTAAAAGATATTTATTTATAAATGCTGCTGAACTAATCCAACATAGATATTTTGATGCCTTGACTTTGAAATTTGGACCTAAGGACATGATGCTTTGGAAAGGAGTTTCTCATTTTGTTTTCACAGAGGATCAGACCTTGTGGATTGCATTTATCCCGATATGGTATGATGGACCACGCCCTCCTGAAGGGTTGCAGTGAACATCTTCAGAAAATTGCTTCACTCAACTGCCAACTGAGATGAAACTAGCACACAGGTTATACCATGAAAGACCTAATTAACGACGCCCCCATTCAGCAGGAAGCAGTTTGGAGCGAAAAAACTGCGCCCATGTTCCCAAATATGGTTTATAAACGTTCTTTTACATTTATAAAATGTAAAATATAAAAGGGGGATATGATAGAGATATGAATAATTTACATTGATATGGATTTTGTTTTAGTGATTTAAATTTAAGGTCAATTTTGTTATATGTATATGTGTTTCTGATCTTGATTAAGGAACTGTGATTGTGTAGTTCATTTAAAAATGTAATGTATAATTAGAAATATAGATTGTTAATAGATAATCATAATAGTCAAGTTTGTAGTCATGTTAGTTAAGATTTTCTAGATGTACATAGATATATTTTAGATAGGCATTCTTCATATCTTTCAAAGATTATAAAATATGGCATTTTAAATGTTTTAATAATGTTTCATGACAATGAGACACTGTGCTCCTGGCAGCACGAATCTACTTCAAGAGGAAGATGGGCATCGAAGAGGCTCGTTATGGAGTTTGATAGCCATTTGGGCAAGAAACTGCTCTTGCCTGGACTATTGCATAAACTGGACACAGAGAACCCACAGAGAGAGGACTACTAAACTTGCCTATGGTGAGATGATCTTTCGGGGTTCCTGATTCATGAAAGAGTCTGCAAGACATTCTTCAGGACAAGCAGATAGTGACTGCCTTTGAATTTTCCTGCTTTATGGAAATGTTGGCTGGATACCATGAGCCTGAAGGCTGAAGATGGATGCCCCAACAGTACAGAGGAACTTTGGGTGACTGTCCAGGCAGCGAGATGTCTTTGTCATTTCTAGAGTTTTAAAAGTTGCTTTTTTCTTGTTTGCTTAGGTAGTATTGTATCTTTCTGGAGTCTTTGATGGAGTTAAGAATAGTTAGTTATAGTTATAGTTTTCCTTAGTTATGATAAAGATTATTGTAACTTTTACTTGATAACTGTTTTGTTATATGTTATTTTGCTATGTTAAGGTTAAAGCCTTCCTTTTTTTGTTTAAACAGAAAAAGGGGAAATGATGGAGGAAGGTCATTGGCTAATAAAGGAACTGCCTTGGCCCATTTTATTGGTTAGAAGATAGGTGGGAGGAGTAAACAGAACAGAACACTGGGAGGGAGAGGAAGTGAGCTCAGACTCGACAGCTCTCCTCTCGGGAGCAGATGCCTCAGAGAGACGCCATGCCCCGCTCCCGGGCAGACACACGCCATGAAGCTCCAACCCAGGATGGACTAGGCTAGAATCTTCCTGGTAAGACCGGTTCTCACAGATTATTAGAGATGGGTTGATCGGGATGTGAGAAATAGCCTGTAAGTGCTAGAGCTAAAGGGCCAAGCAGTGTTTAAAAGAATACAGTGTCCGTGTAATTATTTCAGGGCATAAGCTAGCCGAGCAGGCAGCCGGGGTGCTGGGGACGCAGCCCCGCCGCTCTTATTACTACACACTTCCTCCATCATGGCCACACCTACTCCAACTGTGTCGGGCATTTTTACTTTTTTTAAAAAATTTTTATTGATTTTTATTGAGCTCTCCATTTTTCTTCCCCCCCCCCAACATATCTCTCCCCTCTTGTTCAACCTTATCCCATGGTCCCTATGCTTCTAATTTACTCAGGAGATTTTGTCATTTTCTACTTCCCATGTAGATTAGATCTCTCTTAGGGTACTCGTTGTTTTCTAGGTTCTCAGGGATTGTGATATGTAGGCTGCTTTTATTTGTTTTATGTTTAAATACCACTTATGAGTGAGTACATATGATAATTGTCTTTCTGGGTCTGGGTCACCTCACTCAAAATGATGTTTTCTAGCTCCATCCATTTGCCTGCAAAATTCAAGATGTTGTTATTTTTTTCTGCTGTGTAGAACTCCTTTGTGTAAATGTACCACATTTTCCTTATCCATTCTTCAGTCAAATGGCATTTAGGTTGTTTCCAGGTTCTGTCTACGACAAACAAAGCTGCTATGAACATAGTTGAGCACATGTCCTTGTGGCACGATTGAGCATCCTTTGGAGAGATACCCTTAAGCAGTATTGCTGGGTCTTGGGAAAGGTTATTTTCTAATGTTCTGAGAAATCACATCACTGACATTCAAAGGGGCTGTACCAGCTTGCATTCCCACCCGCAATGCAGAAGTGTTCCCTTTACCCCACAGCTCTCCGGCAGAAGTTGTCATGATTGTTTTTGATCTTGGCCATCCTTACAGGTGTAAGATGGAATCTCAGACTTGTTTTGATTTGCATTTCTTTGATGACTAAGGATGTTGAACATTCCCTTAAGTGTCTTTCAGCCATTTTAGATTCCTCTGTGGAGAGTTCTCTGTTTAGGTCTGTATGATGACAATGTCTTGATTTCTTTGTATATTTTGGAGATCAGCCCTCTGTCCGATGAGGGGGGTTGGTGAAGATCTTTTCCCATTCTGTAGGCTGTCGTTTTGTCTTGTTGACTGTGTCCTTTGCTTTACAGAAGCTTTTCAGTTTCAGAAGGTCCCTTTTATTAATTGTATTTCGCAGTATCTTGGCTACTGGGGTTATATTTAGGAAGGTCTCCTGTGCCAATGCAATCGAGTGTACTTCCCACTTTCTCTTCTATGAGGTTCTGTGTGGCTGGCTTTGGTTGAGGTCTTTGATCCATTTAGACTTGAGTTTTGTGCATGATAGATATGGATCTATTTGTATTCTTCTACATGTTGATATCCAGTTATGCCAGCACCATTTGTTAAATGTGCTTTCTTTTTTCTATTTGATATTTTTTGCTTCTTTGTCAAAAATCAGGTGTTCGAAGGTGTGTGTATTAATATCTGTGTCTTTTATTCCATTGGTCTTCCTGTTTGTTTTTATGCCACTACCAGGCTGTTTTAGTACTGTAGCTCTGCAGTAGAGTTTGAATGAAGTCAGGGGTTGTGATGACTCCAGAAGTTCTTTTATTGTACAGGATTGTTTTGGCTATCCTGGGTTTTTTGCTTTTCCATATGAATTTGAGTACTGTTCTTTCAAGGTCTGTGAAGAATTTTGCTGGGATTTTGATAGGCATTGCATTGAATCTGTAGATTGCTTTTGGAAGATTGCCACTTTTACTATGTTAATTCACCTCCCCAAAAGCATGGGAGATCTTTCCGCTTTCTGGTGTCTTCTTCAATTACTATCTTCAAAGATTTAATGTTCTTGTCATACAAGTTTTCCACTTGTTTGGTTAGAGTTACTCTGAGATATTTTATGCTATTGGTGGCTATTGTGAAGGGTGATGTTTCTCTGATTTCTTTCTCAGCCTATAATGTTTCTGAGTTAACCTTGTATCCTGTTACATTTCTGAAAGTGTTTAGGAGTTGTAGAAGTTCCTTGGTAGAATTTTTGGGGTCGCTTATGTAGACTATCATATCATCAGCAAACAGTGAGAGTTTGACTTCTTTTCCAATTTGTATCCCCTTTATCTCCTTTTGTTGTCTTTTTGCTCTAGCTAGGACCTCAAGAACCATATTAAATAGATATGGAGAGAGGGAACAACCTTGTCTTTTTCCTGATTTCAGTGGAATCATTGGGAGTTTCTCTCCATTTAGTTTGATGTTGGCTGTTGCTTGTTGTATATTGCCTTTATTATGTGTAGGTATGTTCCTTGTATCCCTGCTCTCTCCAAGACTTTTATCATGAAGGGATGTTGTATTTTTTCGAAAGCTTTTTCGGCATCTAATTAGATGATCTTGTGGTTTGTTTTTTTTTTTAATTTCTCAGTTTGTTTATATGGTGGATTACATTGACAGATTTTTGTATGTTAAACCATCCCTGCATGTCTGGGATGAAGCCAACTTGATCATGGTGGATGATGGTTCTGATGTGTTGTTGGATTTGATTTGCTAGATTTTTTTTTTTCAAGACAGGGTTTCTCTGTGGTTTTGGAGCCTTTCCTGGAACTATCTCTTGTAGACCAGGCTGGTCTTGAACTCACAGAGATCCGCCTGCCTCTGCCTCCCGAGTGCTGGGATTAAAGGGGTGCGCCACCACCGCCTGGCGATTTGCCAGAATTTTATTTAGTATTTTTGCATCAATGTTCATGAGTGAGAAGGTCTGTAATTCTATTTCTTAGTCGTGTTTTTATGTGGCTTGGGTATCAGTGTAATTGTAGCCTCATAAAAAGAGTTTGGCAATATTCTTTCTGTTTCTAGTGTATGGAATAATTTGAGGAATATTGGTATTAGTTCTTCTTTGAAAGTATTGTAGGATTCTGAGCTGAAACCACCTGTTCCTGGGCTTTTTGTGGTTGGGAGATTTTGATGACTATTTCCATTTCTTCAGCAGTTATAGATCTGTTTAATTTGCTTATCTGGTTTTGATTTAATTTTGGTAAGTGATATTTATCCTGAAAGTTGTATATTTCCTTTAAGTGTTCCAAGTTTGTGGAGTACAGGTTTTTGAAATATGACCTGATGATTCTCTGTATTTCCTCCAGGTCTGTTATTATGTCCCCTTTTTCATTGCTTATTTTGTTAATGGGGATATTCTCTCTCTGCCTTTTTGTTAGTTTGGATAAAGGTTTGTCTATTTCGTTGATTTTCTCAAAGAACCAGCTCTTTGTCTCATTGATTCTTTGTATTGTTTTCTTTGTTTCTATTTTGTTGATTTCAGCTATCAATTTGATTATTTCCTGCCGTCTAATTCTCTTGGGTGAGTTTGCTTCTTTTTGCTCTAAAGTTTTCAAATGTTCTGTTAATCCACTAGTGTGGGATTTTTCCAGCTTCTTTATGTAGACATTTAGTACTACGAACTTTCCTGTTAACACTGCTTTCGTTGTGTCCCATAAATCTGGGTATGTTATGTGGTCATTTTCATTAAATTATAGGAAGTCTTTAATTTCTCCCTTTATTTCTTCCTTGACCCATTGATGATTCA
Organism: Microtus oregoni; assembly: GCF_018167655.1. Lineage (NCBI taxonomy): Eukaryota > Metazoa > Chordata > Mammalia > Rodentia > Cricetidae > Microtus > Microtus oregoni. Next base: position 15,923,946 of record NW_024543081.1, read on the forward strand.
GTGAACATTGTTTAATTTCTATGTGTATTTATGGGCTTTCTGGAATTAGTAATACTATTGAATTCTAATTTTAAGCCATGGTAATCTGATAAGATACATGGGGTTGTTCCAATTTTTTGTATTTGTTGAGGTTTTTGTTACCAAGTATGAGGTCAATTTTTGATAAAGTTCCTTGAGGTCCTGAGAATAAGGTATATTCTTTTGTGTTTGGATGGAATATTCTATAGTGGCTGTTAAGTCCATTTGAGTCATAACATCTGTTAGTTACCTTATTTCTCTGTTCATTTTTATGTCTGACTAACTTGTCCAGTGGTTAGAGTGCAGTGTTGAAGTCTCCCACTATTAGTGTGTGGGGTTTAATGTATGGTTTAAACTTTAGAAGTGTTTCTTTTACATATGACTGAGCCCTTGTATTTGGGGCATAGATGTTCAGTATTAAGATTTCCTCTTGATGGATTTTTCCTGTGACTAATATGAAATGTCCTTCTTTGTCTCTTTTAATTGATTTTAGTTTGAAGTCTACTTTGTTAGACATTGGGATAGCTACACCAGTTGTTTCTTAGGTCCATCTGATTGGAAAATTTTTCCCTACCCTTTACGCCGAGGCGATGTCTGTCTTTGAGGTTGAGGTGTGTTTCTGTATGCTGAATAAGAATGGATTCTGTTTTTATATCCAATCTGTTAGCCTGTATTGAGCCCATCTGTATTAAGGGATATTAATGACCAGTGATTGCTATCTCCTGTTAGTTTACTTTTCCTTGTTGGTGATGTTAATTTGTGTGTTTTCCCCTTCTTTGGGATTTGCTACTATTAGACTATCAATTGTCTGTGTTTTTGTTGATGTAGCCAACTTCCTTAGGTTGGAGTTTCCCTTCTAATATTTAGTAGGGCTGGGTTTGTGTGTAGCTATTGGTTAAATGTGGTTTTGTCGTGGAATATCTTGTTTTTTCCTTCTATAGTGATTGAAAGTTTTGCTGGGTATAATAGTCATGGGTGGCATCTGTGGTCTCTTATTGTCTGCATAATGCTTGACCACGACCTTCTGGCTTTCATTGCCTCCAATGAGGAATCAGGTGTAATTCTGATAGGTCTGCCTTTATATGCTACTTAGCCTTTTCCCTTCACAGCTCTTAATATTCTTTTTTTATTCTGTATGTTTAGTGTTTTGATTATTAAGTTGCAACAGGACTTTTTTTTATCTAGTCTGTTTGGTGTTCTGTACCCTTCTTATATTTTCATAGGCATATCTTTCTTTAGGTTTGGAAAGTTTTCTTCTATGGTTTTGTTAAATATATTTTCTGTGGCTTTGAGTTGAACTTCTCCTTCTTCTATACCTATTACTCTTAGGTTTGGCCTTTTTTTATGGTGTCCCATATTTCCTGAATATTTTGGGTTAAGCTTTTGTTAGACTTAATGTTTTCTTTGACTGAGGAGTCTATTTTTTCTATTGTATCTTCAGTGCTTGACATTCTCTCTTCCATTCTTTGTATTCTGCTGTTTATGTTTGCGTTTGTGGTTCCTGATCATTTTCTCATAATTTCTGTTTCTATAATTCTCTTGTCCTGTGTTTTCCTTATTGTCTCTATTTCAGTTTTCAAGTCTCAAATAGTTTCTTTCATCTTTGATTGTTTTTTCTTGGTTTTCCTTAAGGGATTTGCTGATGTCTTCCAATTTTTTGTTTGTCTTTTCCTCTATTTCTTTGAGGGAATTTCTCATTTCCTCTTGAAGAGTCTCAAACATTCTCCTGAAGTTATTTTTAATTCATGTTCTTCTGCTTCATCTATATTTGGTTGTCCAATTCTTGCTGTAGTATGCTCTCTAGATTTTACTGGTACTGTGTTGCTCTTTGTGGTGTTGCATGTGTTCTTAACTTGTGTACTCATCTTTTCCTCTAATGGGTGTGATCGTGACTGTCTGTGATTCTGATGATTAATCTTCTAGGTGCCAGTGAATCCAAGGCTCAGATGGTTGTTCCTCGTGCTACACTCAGTGCCACAGTTCTAGTTACGCCATTGATCACTCCTTATTCCTGGAGGTTGCTCAGCACTCCTGGGCTTTGCTCCACTCCCATGGAGTTTGCTGTCTAAGGCCTGCTCTAGGCTAGGTTATTGGCTCAGATCTGTTTCTGTAAAAGTCCCTGGTCTAGATCTTCTCCTGCAGGGCCCCTGGCTTGGGGTTGGTCCTATAAACGTCTCTGGTTCTGATCTACTCCCTCAGAGGTCTGAGACTCGAGTGTGCCCAAACCCGCAGAGGACCTGTCTCAGGCCTACTCCCTCCAAGGTCCTAGACTCACGCCCAGACACACAGGGATCCTGACTCAGGTCTAGTCCCCCATAGGTCCAAGATTCATGCCTGCACCTGCACCAGTCTCTGGTTTTGGCCCATTCGCTCCCTGTACCTGCTCCTGTTAAGTTTGTTGTCTCAAGTCTGCTCTGGCCCAATCCTGCCTCCACAAATGACCCTGGTCTGTTCAGCTCCTGCTTCTGCTCCTGTAGCATTCACTGTCCTAAGCCTGCTTTGTCCCAGGTCGCTGCCTCAGTCCTGTCCTTTTGGAGTTTGATGCCTCAGACCTGTTCTGGCCTAGGTTGCTGGCTCAGTCCTGATTTGGCCTAGGTCACTGGCTCAGACTTGCTCCTATGGAGTTCACTACCTCAGGCCTGCCCTGTCCTAGGTCACTGGCTCGGTCCTGCTCCTATGGAGTTCACTACCTCAGGCCTGCTCTGACATTTTTACTTTTTAAATTTGTTCCTACTTAATATACTAGCTGCTCAAGTTTTCACTATCTCGTACATACTCTTTCTTTATTGTTGTTATTTTTCAAGACAGGGTTTCTCTGAGTTTTGGACCCTGTCCTAGAACTAGCTCTGTAGACCAGGCTGGCTTCAAAGGCACAGAGATTCCACTGTCTCTGCCTCCCAAGTGCTTGGATTTAATGTGTGTGCCACCACCATCTGGCCCCCATAGAAACTCTAAAAGAAGCCATATCCTCCCTTTTTTCAGCTTTCTCAGGCCATATGGAAATATAGACCACACTAGTTTGCTAAAATGTTGTGAGGTTTTTTTTTTATTACTCTTTTGTGGGCCAGACATCCAGCTACAAAGCAAACCATGAAATAAGAGTAAGATTTACTGAAGTAAGAGAAAGGAAAAAGCCAAGAGGCAAAAGAGAGAAAGGTTAATTTAAGTTAAGAAGAGCTAAAAAAAAAAAAAAAAAAAAAAAAGACAAGCTAAGGCCGGTCATTTATAAGTAAGAATAAGCTTCCATGTGTGATTTATTTGGGAGCTGGGTGGCAGTCCCCCAAAGGAGTAAGAAAACCAACAACACACAGGTATATGGAACTCAGTGAGTTAGAAGCCAGCCTGGTCTACAAGTGGGTTCCAGAGCAGCCAAGGCTACATGGAGAATCCCTGTGCCAAAACACAAAAAAACAAAGAAAGAAAGAAAGAAAGAAAGAAAGAAAGAAAGAAAGAAAGAAAGAAAGAAAAGAACTCATAATCAATACTAACAGGGTACTGGGAGGAACCCAAAGGTAGCTACCAATATATTCCTCTCCATCTCTCATTCTGTGTTCAGGGTCTTTGTTTCTCCACAGCTGTGTCCTCAGCTGACACCTACTGCACTGTCCCCACATTGACAGAAGTCCTCCTCCTTGCCTGGACAGAGGGCAGCAGGGCTGGAGCCACAAGGCAGGCTCGTTTACATAGCAGTCACAGAGTCTGGGGAGCAGACATGCTTTGAGTCACTTTCTTTCGGCCCTTGGCAGTCAACATCGAATGATCTGTAGGTCACCAGATCCCTGGTCACAGCAGCTGTCCCCATTCTATCCCACAGGTTGTTATTTCCTCCTGTAGCCCGGACACCCGGTGAGCTGTAAGGAAACCTCTCAGGATCCCGTGAGTGACACCAAGACCCACAGCTGTCATGGGCTCCACAGGTAATCAGTCTGTTCTCTGCTGCTGTTCATAGCCTAGGACTGCCAGGGCCTCCCTGCTGAGTGCCTGCTGAGGAGTCAAAGATGCAGAAGGAGAACCCCAAGGGGAAGCAGAGAGTTCCCCAGTTTGGATTAGAGCAGCTGCCCTCCTAGCCATGTCTTTGGATGCATTCTCTGGAGTAACTTCAGCAATACCCAGTTTGAAAATTGGAAGCCAAGGAGGGAGGAACGGAGGGAGCAGGAGGCAGGGAATGTGAAGATGGGAGGCAGCTCCAGCCCTCTCTTGGTGGCTCGCTCTCAGCTGACCCTGTGGCGCTGTCCCTGAGGAGGGAGCCCACCCTGCACCAGCTCAGACACCCACCTGTTCTAACTGCTTCAGCAGGAAGTTACTACACCCCAGAGAGACCTTGCCCACAGTCCATCTATGCTACCTGGAGATTCTCACCTCCTATAACCTATTCAGAGCCGAGTGTCCCCATGTGTCCAGGCAGAGCAGAGCCTGCTGCAGCCTCTACTGCACCCCATTAATTCCAGCGGACCTAATCCCCATCCCCAAGCTGTGTCAGGGCACCTGCCCTACACAGCCAGGACCAGAGCTTCTTTTCGAATGTGTTGGTCTCAAGCCAGGCCTGGTTTTTCTTTTGTCATGTAAAAAAGTGAAGTTGAAACATAAGACCAGAAAAAAACCAATAACAACAACAAGAAAGGTCTGCTCAGAAGTGACTCTACCCAGGAACAGCCCTCTACACCAGCCCTTGTTCCACACTGGTGTCCTGAGCCCTGTGTTCACATGTTCTGCTGCTGGTCGTGAATGAAGGCCTTTACTGCTGGAACTGCCCCGTGTGCCTCCTCCCTTCTTCATTCTCCTTTTCTCCCTACCGCTCTCTCTCCCTTGTCTCTCTCTCTCTCCCCTGTCACTCAAAAAGTCTTGCTATGTTTCTTAAGCTTACCGCAAATTCACAATCCTGCCTCATCTGCAATGTCCTGGTTATGGATCTGCACCATCATTTCAGGATTCCATTTATCACACATCAGAAATGCTGACTAGGGCCAGGTGGTGGTGGCCAAGCCTTTAATCCCAGCAATCAGGAAGGAGAGGGGCAGGTGGATCTCTGTGAGTTCAAAGCCAGCCTGCTCTACAGGGCAAGTTTTAGCACAGCTATGGCTGTTACCCAAGAAAACCTGTTTCAGAAAACCAAAAAAAGAAATGCTAGCTAATTTGATGTTTAAGAGTAATTAATTGAATGTTTCAGAGCAGGTAGTGATAGTGAGAATTGACTTTTGAACAATCTTTGTTAATGATTTATTTTAATTTTATGTAAATTTTTCTTTTTCCTGCATGTATGTCTGTGTGAGGGTGTTGGATCCCTGGTGCTGGAGTTACAGACAGTTTGTAAGATGCCTGTGGGTGATGGGAATTGAACCCGGTACCTCTGGAAGAACAGCCAGTGCCCTTAACTGCTGAGCCATCTCTCCGGTCCTATTTTGAACATTCTAAAGTAAATGATAAAATTTTAATTTATCATGAAATATCATACTGTGTTTCATAATACATACAATTACAATGGTACAATTGAAAATGAATATTCAAAAATCACTTAAAATTATTGTTAAAAATTTAAATTCTGAATTAGTAGAGTCTTGGCATATATATATGTGTGTGTGTGTGTGTGTGTGTGTGTGTGTGTGTATGTATATATATTGAATAATCCACAAATACTCATACTTCCTATCTTCTTTGCCTGGTATTGCCAAATCCAATTCTTTTTAATGTTTTGTTTGGGTTTTTTTCATTTATTTTTCAATACAGAATCTCACTTCGTAGCTCTACCTCTCCTGGAACTCCCTATGTGGACCAGCCTGGCCTAGAACACACAGAGACCCACCTGCCTCTCCTCCCGAGTGCTGGGATTCAAGGTGTGCACCACCATGCCGGCCTGTATTGGCTTTGTAAAATTCTTCTCTTGGCTCTGAGACCACTCGCTCATTTATTCTGTACAAGTTAGTTGTTAAAGCTGACGTCACTCACTTTTGTCATTGTTGTAAATAATGAAAGCAGATTATCTCACTGACAATATTGCATATTTTGGTCCATCCTGGAAGGGAGGCAGGGTGGGCAGTCCGTTTCGTGGCGCACAAAAGCAGTAACATGAAGAGCCAAGACAAGACGGCAATCAACCCCAAAGACACATCCCAGCTGCCGTCCTGACCCCAGCCAGGCTCAACTTCCCAAGGTGCCCCCAGCTCAGTCTTTGAACCACTCATGCACTCAGAGAACTTAGGATCTGTTATTTCTGGGAACTCCCTCACACCCCACCGAGAGAAGGGCTACTGATCTCCCAGATATTTATTAATCCAGAATTAATAACTAATTAATTAGAACTCAGAATTAATAACTAATCATTCCAGTGAGGAAAGTCAAGTTTGGGACAAGAGAGTGGCTCAGTGGTTAAGAGCGCTTGCTGCTCTTTCATAAGACATGGGTTCAGTTCCCAACGCCCACATCAGGTTCACAGCAGGCTGTAACTGCAGCTCCAGGGAGCCCAAGGCCATCTTCCGTCACCAGAGACACACATGGTGCAAAGACATAAATACAAGCAGGCAGATCTTCCTATACATGAAATAAAAATCAAGGAAAAACATCACATTCAAGGACTGGGCCCCAGGCACACAGTAGATGGATGCCATCACTGGACTCTCCTTCTTCCTGGGGATGAGAGATTCACTTTCTAACTGCTCTGAGCTGAAAACCATACATGTCTCTGCAAAGCACCAAGACAGTACCTTAATATATCCTCTCAGGATGCCATCACAAACTTACACTGGGTAGGTGGTTTAAAGAGAAGGCCTCTTCTCTCACTTTTCTGGAATCCAGCAACCACAATCAAAGTGTGGCAGATTGGCCCTGGGGGTTGGCAGAGGGAGCCTGTACCCTGTTCTAGCCCAAGGTCTCTCTTGTGTGTCTGGAGAGAAGAGAGTAAGGGAAAGGGAGAAAGGGGAGGGTGGGGGAGACAGAGAAGGAGGGAATGGAGGGAGGGCGCTTCTTCTGGCTCCTGTGAGGACACTAACCCTCTGGGTCAGGGACCTCACTCACAACCTCACTTGCTTCCTTCTCTATCTCCAAATATAGTCACCTGGGGATAGAGCTTTAACAAGTGTGTTAAGGGTCACAACTTAGTCCCTATCAAAAGTGACACCAGATTATACCTGAAGGGACAGATGCTCAGGAACAAATTTAAAACCTAGTTCCTGAAGCCATTCAAGCTCTCCAGCATGGTCTTCTAATCATATTCCTTTTCCTTCCCATCTAGAGAGGAAAGGCTTCATTGAGTCTGTGGTTGAGTATCTCTGGGACACATGGAGCACAGTGGCCCTGCAGCTCCTGCCGACCATAGATGGATTCGGACAACAACTTGTGGAAAGAGCTGGTTTGTCCAGTTTCTCTCCATTTAATTTGATGTTGGCTGTCGGCTTGTTGTTGATTGTTTATATTATATTTAGGTATGTTTCTTGTATCCGTGATTGTTGTAAAACCTTTATCATGAAAGGGGGTGGATTTTGCCAAAGGCTGTTTTCGGCATCTAAGGAGATGATCATGTGGTTTTTTTCTTTCAGTCTGTTTATATTGTAGATTACATTGACAGACTTTCTTACATTGAACCATCAAGTAAGAGATGAATTTTTCTTGTTCATGATGCATGATTTTTTAAGTGTTCTACGATTAAGTATGCCAATATTTTGTGAAGTTTTTGCATCAGTGTTCTACATGAGACTTTTTCATTGTTCCATTGTGTGGTTTGGGTTAAGGTAACAGTAGCCTGATAGAAAGAATTCCACCTAGCTTTTCTATGTGGACTCTGGAACACAGAACTCAGGTCCACGTGTTTTCCTGGCAAACACTTTACCTGATTAGCCACATCCTAACGGTGCATCTAAATATCAAGGGAGAATTTTCTGCTGTCCTCAAGACATAGCACAGTTGTGTGAAAGCTAACAGGGAGCGACATACACCAAGAAAGATGCCTTGGCAGAGAAGCCGTTTTCTGACACGAGTTAGCAGTCAGGAAGGTGCTGGTCTGGGCTGCTGCTCTAAGGGAAAGAGACAGAACACTTCTGGAGAGGCATTCAGCTGGAGACTCTGGCAGACAAGCTGAGTGAGGGGCAGTAGTGAGCAGGGAGCACGGGCACTGTGAAGCTGACCTCATGGGATTCCTCCTGAGGGAGGTCAAGACTAAGATAGCAAAAGTTAAACACAGGAACTTGATTGAGTATTGAGTATCAAAAGTAGGGCAGTCTCACAACTGACTTAAGATTCTTGACAAGTCTGGGCGGGGAACACCAGCCATTGCAGAAAACACATGAAAAGTCAAGACCAAGCCACACTATAAAAGTAGTGCTGAATAGTATAATAAAGTTGACCAAGGAAAAATATTTCTCCACATAAGCCTCAGTTTCCAGAATTTTGCAGGGCCTTGATCACATACACAGTCTCCATGAGAGACCTGGGGTCTCCCTCCCTCCTGGAGTCCATGCCTTTAGTGTCTAGATCCCCTGGAGGTCAGAAATGACAGCAAAATCCCACCACATGTCACCTTTCTCAGGCTGGGAATTCATTCTAGGGAACCCACATGTTGTGCTTTCTCAGTTTTGCCTGTTACTGAAACACTTGCATAGGCACAGTGAGGTGCCTTGGGGATGGGACCCACATAGAAATGGGGATCCACTCATGGTTCTTTATCTTCTGCTCACAGCTGGAAGGGAACATTTTGTGCTGGGCTTTGAGAGGAAGGGTCTTAGCTGTGAGCAGCCCCACCAGCTCAGGTGTACACACAGCTGCAGGGCAAAGAGACATCAGCTTCAAAGAATACCTGTGCAGGGTTTTCTCTCAGGGGTGTGCAATTTGCAGAGTCTCAAATCACAAGTCCCAAAGCAAATGTGGACATCCAAACCAGCAGGTCACTGTAGAGTAGACAGGTCAGTTCCCAGTAGCTGATGGCAAGACCAGGATTTTTATTGGGAAAAGTGTACTCTTTGGAGAACACTAACTTTCCTAAAATACAGTTTTTTTTCTAATCTCACTTCTCTGTTTTTTAGAGTTCCTACAGAGAAGTATGTTGGTATATTGGCCTTGAGGGGATGCCATATTTATTAAATGTCTAGCAATAAAAATGTGTGGTAAGTGACTAGAGATGACTCAGGAGTTAAGAGCACTGGCTGCTCCTCCAGGTGGCTGACATCCAGTTCCCAGCATCCTCATGATGGCTCACAACTGCCTGTAACTTTGGGTCTAGTGATCCAGTTTCTTCTTCTGCCCTCCATGACACCAGGACTGCAGATGGTACACACACACCTGCAGGCAAAACACTCAAACAAATAAAATAAAAAATTTAAAGGACACATTAATATGGTTTTTAACTCATCGTGTCCTTAACAATTAAACATTGTGTGGTGGATCCAACCTGCTCATCAATGCAAGAACGACATTATGCAGCTGTAAAACAATCCTCCATTTCATTCCCAGCAGATGCTCTGATTGCCACAGGATCTTTCCAAACTCTCTTCCTCACTCTGTTAGTTGTTCTCTCCCTTTACAGGAAAGTGAAAGATGCCTCACGTGAGAAGAAAAGGTTTCTGGAAGTTTATCCTCAGATGAAACAGGAGCTTGAGGAGAGCATCAGGAAGCTCCACGCCCTTGCAGACAAGATTGACAAGGTGCACAGGGGCTGCTCCATCACCCAAGTGGTGGCCAAGTCCACCGGTGCTGTGTCTGGGGTCCTGACAGTCCTTGGTCTCGCTCTGGCACCTGTGTCAGCAGGATTCAGTTTGGGACTTTCAGCCACAGGCTTGGGGCTTGGAGCAGCAGCGGCTGTGACGAGTGTTTCCACAACCATTGTGGAAAAGGTAAGCACAGCGTCATTAGAAGCTGAAGCTAGACAGCTTCTGACAAGGAGCAACGACACTGAGAATGACATTAAAAGCAACAACATTGAGAAGGACATTACAGAATCATTGGAGAAGATCACCACCAGGCTTGTTTCTGTATCTAAGCAATTTGTTAAGAATGTGGATGACATAAAGAAGAACATTGATGCCATCAAGCTGGAAAAAGCCAACCCTCACCTAGCAAATAAAGCTAAGCGTCTAATGACCACAGGGAAAGTGTCAGCCAAAAGCACGAAAGAGGTGAAGAAAGCCTTTAGAGGCACTGCTCTGGCAATGACCAAAAACGACCGGATCTTTGCTGCAGCCACTGCAAGTCACTCCCTAGCACTAGATATAATTAGCATCATAGAAGACACAAAACATTTGCAGGAGGGTGCAGAGTTTGCTGCAAAGCTGCGGCAGAAGGCTCAGGAACTGGAGCAGAAGTTGCAGGAGCTCATCCGGGTGCATGACAGCCTGACTCAGTGACCTCTTCTTCAGTGCAGCTCAGAGGACTGAGAGTGGAGTGTGCTGGACAGAGCCATGGACACTTGATGGATCTGAATGTATCCCCTTTATAACAATACTACAATGGTGGTAGTGCTTGGTAGTGGTGCGGCCACATCAAGAGAAAGGAAGCCAGAACACAGAACACAGATGGGACAGGCTTGTTACCTCTCACTAGACTCCACCTCCCTCTTAGATCTAACAACCTCCAGCATCCCATATGAGGATCACGCTCCCAAGCTGGGGAGAACATCCAAGGCCTGACTAAGCCACAGCATGGCTGCTCCTCAGTCACACCCACCTCCTTACAGAGGCTCACCATCCTCACAGTTCCCTGAGCTGCCAACATTCCCACTGCTTTCTGAATGCTTGGGTAGAGACTTCTCCTCCTTCCTAGTTCTGCCTCATTCTGTGTTTTTCCAATTGTATCCCAATCTTATAATCAGACTCTGGGTGTGAACCCCATTTCTTTGTTCATGATTTGGTCACATGGAGTGATGGATTTTTGTGGAATGCTCAGAGGGTGGAAAGGAAGGGAGGCTGGAGACATCATCTGCAGGGTCATCACAGGTTCTTGGTCCTATGTGCCAGCCGTGGGCTCTACAGGAAGGAGGAGTGACAGGATGTGGTGGTGAGTTCTGCTCTCTGTAAGCAGACTCTTGGGGAAATCTCAAGGCTTAATTCCTACTGAAGTTTAAAACCTGCTCTAATTGGATGAGATCTGCTGAGATGCACGTGAAAGCTGCACTTGCTCCATTATATGTGAAGAATTAATTAGTAAACACTGTAAACCGGCCTGGTCATGCTTTGTGTTGTATGAAAATGATATCACGTGTTTTCTAGATTGTTGACTACAGAAAGTTGATCATTTTCTCCAGATTTCTATCATCTCCTCTTTTTAAAACTGTTTTCTTTATTGTTGATTAACAAGAATATTTGAAATTTAAACAAGAACCGTTTTCCTTCCTGATCTCACCTTCCCCTTCTGGCAACAGAAGCACCCTGAAGCTGCAGCAGTGAGCGGTGTCCCCTCGTTCCTTACCACTCAAGTGGCCTTCTTCCCAAGTTCTGAACACCTGAGACCGAGAGCTGACCTGTGTACTTTCTGGGTCTTGTCTGTTAGAGGATCATTCTTGGGTCACACAGCCCCTCCTGTCCTTGCATGGAAGGGATGTCTGGCCAAGGGACAGCTGGATGTGGACAAAGCCATTGCCCTGGGGACTCAGTGGGAAGAGAACTGAGTAGTGGACAAACATGGGAAAGAAATCAATCTGCATCATGAGCCGCCTAGCAATTTGCTCCTCAGTGTCCAAGTTCATGGAGTCCTCTCTACTGCTGAGCCCATGTGTCCGTGTTATAGTGAACACTGTGCCAGGGCTCAGAATCTGTCCCTGAACAAACTCAAGAGCCATTGCCAGAGCTCACGACATCCTTGACCTTGAACCCTGCCCTCTCTCCCACCAGTGTGGCCCTTAGGGCACAGATTACTTGAAGAGCCTGTGCCTTTGTCACTGCACTCTTCCAGGCTCTCAGGACTCAAAACAACTGCACCATAGCCCTTTCAGTGAATGACCACTTTAGGTGTCCAGTGTCTGTCCACATAGCTCCCTGAATCTTCCAGTCCATGGTCACTTCACCTCCACAGTTCTGCTCACCAGGAACACACCTTCCTTTATGACAGAGACAAACAAGCATGGTGGGTGTCCGTGAGAATTGACACAGCCCATGGTCACTTCTTATAGATGCAGCATTAGTTCATGTGTGGTGAAAGTATTCTAGTAGGTAGAAGTATATTTTCAAGATAGAGATACATTTAAAAAGAACTTAAAATGAATTTCTATGATGTAACAATGTATCTCAGGTGTTAGAAGTGCTCTTAGCAAAAGAAAAGGCTATGGACAGAGACCAGTGAGGCTCACAGATGAATAGAGGCCTAGAAAGGGACAGGGGAGATGGACAGGGTGAAGGAAGGACAGTGCAGAGGAGGAGCTGTGACCAGGTTGTCCCTGCTGAACACCAGTGACAGGCAACAGGACTGTGCCTGCAGCTGCTGCCCCTGGAGGGGTCTGTGTTCAGTTCAGGCATCTGAGTGTGTCCTGTATGTCACCAACCCATGCTTTGCCCATCGGAAAGTGACCTCTGGATGTGACAGTGGTGGTGGTGGTGTTGAGGGTGGTAGTGGTGACAGCAGGGAGGGTGGAGCCCTTGGCAGGGGTCAGGGCACCTAAGGGACCAATGAAATTAAAATGGATCCGCATGTGCAGGGCTGGGACAGTGGAGGTGAAGGAGAGAAAGAAACACGGGTTACACATTTATCACCTTTAATGGGCACCTGGTGCAGTCAACCTACTGTGTACACGCGGAAGCTTAGGTAACAATTCCTCCTCAAGGGAATTTAATTATGAAAAATTAAAACTTCACTTCTAACGAACTTAGGATAAAGTGCTCACCTCAGACCTGTGTTCTTGTTGCTTCACTTGAAACCCAACTGTACCTTCACTTCCCCTGACTTTGAAACGGCTAACACTTAGGAAAGCTATCTCTTCAATTAGAAACAGCAGAAACTGCTGGAACCTTGTCAGCCCGGCTTCTGAAGGCATGCCTGACTGCACTAGATCTCCTCTCCAAGCGCCCTCTGCAGGTGGCTGTGCAGGGTATGAATTCAACACTGTTGTTCAGCCCATAAACACAGTGAGAAAACCCTGGTCTGGGCTGGACTTTGCAGAGCTCTGGCTGGGTCCAGGCCAGACAGTGAAAACAGCCCTGAGCTCCACAGCCCTCTGTGCGGCCTGATTCTTTACTGCTCAGCTTTTCCACAGCAGCGCATTCAGGGCCCAGTGAGTGCAGACAGATTTTATCAGAAGCCAAACAGTTTGTGGTGTGTAGTGTGCAACCCCTTGGGGTCGGAAGACATGGTTTTGGCCTGGCAGGATGGCTCAAAGGATGAAGTTACTTTCCTCCAAACATGGAGATGTGAACCTGATCCTGGAGGACCCCCTTTGTGGAAGGTAAACACCGACACCTTAAGATGTTCTCTGACACCCCTAAGCCCGCCATGGCACCCACTCATTCCCTCCAAAACACATGCACACACTGAGTTAATAAATGAAATTAAATATCATTTATAAAAGATATTGAGGTTATCTGAAATTGGAAGGAAGGAGGAGGCTCAGCCTATGAGCCTCAGCTTCTTCCAGAGCTGGGAATGGGGTGCTGGCCTAGACAATGTCTCAGGTCACCTGAGTCTGTCTGCCTGATGCTGTATAGACTTGGGATGGATAAACATCAGTTACTGCTCAGGAAAAATGGATGAAACAGTCAACCATGTAACAGGAGGCTGCGTGGGACAGAGGAAATGGACAGGAAGTGTTGGAATCCCACCTGCCATAGTCTTTAATGCGGAGCTATGGATGATGTGAGGTCAAGGGAAGCAGGAAACCTGGTGACCTCCAGGGATTAGAGGGAGAGTTTGTGTCCTGAGCAGGATAATGGTGACATTCACCAGAGCCAGAAAGTGGCTGCTCCTGTCATTAGTATTCAGGCATCTCTACTGGCCTGCCCTTGGGGTCCTGACAGGATCCGTCCTCAGCTACAGCCACTAACAGCACCTCCTGTGCACATCTGCTACATTCCCTTTAAACGGTGGGCCTTGCCCACCTACCGTCTCTCTCTCTCCTCTCTCTCTCTCTCTGTGTCTCTTCTCTCCTCTCTTCTCTCCCCTCTCTCTGTCTCTCTCTGTCTCTCTGTGTCTCTCTCTGTCTCTCTGTGTCTCTCTCTGTCTCTCTGTGTCTCTCTCTGTCTCTCTCTGTCTCTCTGTGTCTCTCTCTGTGTCTCTCTGTGTCTCTCTGTGTCTCTCTGTGTCTCTCTGTGTCTCTCTGTGTCTCTCTCTGTTTCTCTCTGTCTCTCTGTGTCTCTCTCTGTGTCTCTCTGTGTCTCTCTCTGTCTCTCTCTGTCTCTCTGTGTCTCTCTCTGTCTCTGTCTCTCTCTGTGTCTCTCTGTGTCTCTCTATGTCTCTCTCTGTCTCTCTGTGTCTCTCTCTGTGTCTCTCTGTCTCTCTCTGTGTCTCTCTCTGTCTCTCTGTGTCTCTCGATGTCTCTCTCTGTCTCTCTGTGTCTCTCTCTGTCTCTCTCTGTGTCTCTCTCTGTCTCTCTGTGTCTCTCGATGTCTCTCTGTGTCTCTCTCCCCTCTCTCTGTCTCTCTGTGTCTCTCTGTGTCTCTTTCTGTCTCTCTCTTTCTGTATCTCTCTCTGTATTTCACCACTCTTGTCCACAGGGACCAGTCTTGCCCCATTCCTGCCCCCCTCTGCCCCTCTCCCCCTTCTCCCTCCCCTTCCAGTAAACCTCCTGTGTGAGCCTCACTGCAGGACGTGACTTCTCAGTGCAGAATTTCCCAGTGTTGTAATTTTCAAAAGCAGCGAGAGTGAGAAAGATGCCGAGCCACAGAGCTCACGTGGAGGGTGTTTGTTGGGGGAAAGGGAATGGGAGGAAGGGGAAGGGGAAAGGAGAGACCAGCCTCTGGGGACAGGAGCACCAGAAGAGATGCGGGGGGTGGGGGGGTGGTAGTGAGCAGGCCCACCTTTTACAGGGGAACATAGCAAACGTGCACAGGAGGAGCTCTTAGTGGCTGCAGTGAGGACGGATCCTGTCAGGACCCGAAGGGCCGTACAGATGCCTGAATACTAATATTTGTCTCACTGACATCCGGGATGCCAGATCCATTTTTAACACAGCCTGTGGTAAACTCTCACGTGCCACTACAAAAGCAGGGTGCCCGGGTGAGAATTTTCCTCTCTGAAGCTAGTTTTAGAGACTCGGGTCTTTTTCCTGTACAAACAGTTAATTTCCTGAGCTATGATCCTATGTTAGTTGAAACCAAGGTGGGGGGTAAATACAGAATATTAGCAGTCTGTTACGTCAGAGCAGGAGACAGTAGATTCCACCTTCCCGAGTCTGCTGTTGGAGCAGACACATTGCCTGCTGTATGAGGCTCCTTTCTTATCAGTGACAACTGTCAATAAAGAAAGTTTGTGGGGAGCATTTCTATGTAGATTTTGGCTATGAGAAAAGGACTTGACTGAATATTTTTCACACCATGGCTTCACAGTGTGGGGGGAGGTATCCAGTTAACCTACAGGAAAAGTCGATTCATACACTGCAGGGATATTATAGAAGGGAGAAATGCCATGAGTTCACAAGATTTTTACAGAATTGACAGTGACTTATCCAAAGCTTGTCCCATACATAGCTCTGCAAAAACAGGTTCTCCAGGTGGAGTGAGCATATACACTACGTGGATAGTCTGATAGATCTGTCAGCTGTCCATTTACTTATAATACTTGTGGGCTCACCTCCTTTCTCCCGTCCCACTCCTATGTGGGCACCATTGAAGCTGGATCCCCTCTTTAAACCTCACTGGCAGCATCCTCAGGTCTCAGCAGGAGTTTTGAAGGTGAGCCACAGGCTCTGTGTCAGTCACTAGAGCCTGTCTGAACTGGAATCACAGAGCTACTGCGGTCCCTCCATAGATACACCTGCCATCCCTGACCTGCATATGTGTGTCAAACTGAGGAGAGTTATCTGCACTTTGTCATGGAAATAGGGTAGTTGTGGTTACACGCCATCCTCTGCCTACAGTTCCTCTACGACCCTCCTGGAAGTTGGCACTTGTGATTTGGGCTCTGCTGTCTCATCTGAGCAAAGACATATAGGCTTCTTCTCGAAATCAGGAGGTTGGCTAGACTCAGGGCTGGGGGCAGTGAGCACCTCTTCTGTTTCCCTGTGTTCACCCAGAGCTGTGAACAAGGGATGCACTTCTCTTCCCTGGTTTTGCAGACCTGGGATGTTTGCCTCTTGAGTGACTTCAGATGCCCCATTTTTCACATAGTCAGTTGTCCCTACTATGTGATGTCCCTACTATGTGATGTCCCTAGAGAAAGGGAGACCAGGAGAGAGGTGGACGTGTTATGGGCACCGAGTACAGTGTCCAGCATGTTTGAGTCCATGGTGTGGACTGGATGGTTGCAGTAACCAGGGTACCTAGATGCCGTGGCTGCAGAGCCCACTGAGGTCCACTAGGTGGTGCTGGTGATCACCCCCTTCCTCCCAAAGCCAAAGCAGGGTTACTTCCCTTTGCATTAAGGCCACACTCCCAATGGCTGCAATTGCATCTGGAGCAAAGGTCTTTTCGGCATCCCCACCTCTGGAGTGGCAGCCACACTGCATGACATTTTTTGTCATGTTACTGGTCTGTGATCCATTTTTTTGCATTATCTTCAGGATGTCCAAGTGAGATGGTTTCTCCTTGTTTACCTGGAGGTTGATGTACTTATTTCTCTCTTTCAGGCAAATCTGTAGACTGTCCTATTGCTCCATGTTGACTCTCCTCATGACTGTATTAATGTTCTGGTTCATTCTACGCTCTGCTCTGAGACTCCCTTCCAGGCTGTCACTCAGCTTTCTGTGGACATTTTAACGATCTGCACCTGACTGCGAATTTCTCACTCTCAGGCTAAACCCTTGGTGATGGAGGGAAAAGAGACAGAGCGGGGGAGTGTGGAGAATGAGAGCAGCAAACAATAACTTTACATTTGATAATCCTATTGGTTCTCTGTGTGTGTGTGTGTGTGTGTGTGTGTGTGTGTGTGTGTGTGTGTTAGTGGTGCCTGGTTGTCTGTGTGTGTGTGTGTGTGTGTGTGTGTGTGTTAGTGGTGCCTGGTTGTCTGTGTGTGTGTGTGTGTGTGTGTGTGTGTGTGTGTGTGTGTGTTAGTGCCTGGTCGTCTGTGTGTACTCCACTTGTGTGCTGTGCCTACAGAGGTCATAACAGGGTGTCAGCTCCTCTAGACCTGGAATCACAGGAGGCTGTGAGCTACTTGATGTGGGTGCTGAGACTGAACAACCCAGACTCCAAATAACTTCAAGGTAGAAAGTATGGTCACAAGAGTTTAATGTCTGATGGTAAATCTTGGCTTGGGCTTGGAAAGTCTCTGAATCCTGAGATTTAAGCCATTACCTCTCCCAGTAGCTCAGTATCCTCAACAGAAAGTCACAGCACTCCCTCCATATTAACACAATCACTGCTGTCTGTTGTAAACCAGGAAAGTTCTGGATAATAAGAAATGATGCTTAAACTCCAGTCCGATGTGGAAGTAAGCGTGTTGGCAGCAGTAGTGTGGATCTCTCAAGAGTGAGGATGGCCACCAAGCTCCAAGGACACACGAGTGGAATGGAACCTGTCCTGACACAAGGGTCAATGGCCAACGAGGTCCAGCCTTGTTTAAATCCCATGCAGCATGGAACAACGCTGACTTGTTCCACAGTCGTCACTACCTGTTGTTGACTCAAACTTCCTGTCTGCAGTGGGCTTTGGCTCCTCTATGCAAGGGGTCATGGGAGCCAGAGAGTCTGCCATGAAAGCTCCTGGGCTTTCTCAGAGGTTCTGTGTGATGGATCTGAGCACAGAGCACAAACGTGAGGCAGAAGTATCCACATAGGTGGGGGGCTACGCACTGTGCCTGCCACCATCAGCAGCGCTGTCCTCTTCAAATATCTGAGACAGGGACATTCTGCTGAAGTGCAGTAGGGGATGGGAAGGGTGTTTGCTAGGGCACTGGGGAGGCTTGGCAGAGCAGCAAGGGGCTGGGGGTGATCTGTGGACGGCTCCCCAGTTTGTGGTGGTGTGTCTTCCCTCCACAGGGAGCCCACCAGAGATGAGTTGGCCAGAGCAGAACTGGGAATGTTGAGCTAAGGTCACTCTGTTGACTCAGCGAGGTAGGCGGGGCTGTTGGTGGAACCCTCCAAGTGTCCATACCAGTGTGTTGATTGGATCAAGTCAGCCCAGGTGAGACTTTCACTTTCCACTTCCCAGCTTGGTCCATCAGGCCAGAGGCTGCTGCTCCTTCTGATTCAGATGTGCAGCTGGTGACCGGATCTACACGCCTAGGCCATCTGGGTCCTGACAAACTCATCCCTGCAGAGACTCCTTGGTAAGCTGAGCCTCCTTGGCTGCTCTGCCTCCTCATCCTCACAGGTTTACCAGGGGAAAGAGGGATAATTGCCTCATTGTAGGGATGAACCCAGGGAACTCAGGCATCATTGACAGCCCAGAGTTCAGAAAAACCTGCAGCCAGGTTGGCATCTGGATCTTTCTCTCTGCACTAAACACAAGAAAGGATGGGCAAACCCTCAGATGGGGTCAGTATGTGGTCTAGGGCTCAGCTCATGGGCTAGGATGCTAGGGTCAGGACAGCAGACTCCTGACAGAAAGCAGATTCTGGGTGTCCAGCAGCTGGGGAAATGGAGAAACTGAAGGGTGTGGAGGAGGGCAGGAGACTCAGAACTCACTGGTCCTTGAGAGCATCTGACGGTGGACCAGGACTGTGGCTGCCTAGACCAGCTGGAGACAAATGCTGACTTGGAGATACAGGAAGCCCGGAGATTGTGCCACCAACTGTCTCTGAGTATGTATCTCTGCCATGCCATGGGGAAACTGAGGACCTAGGGAGTGGCTTTTTCTGAAGAATCTGTGAAGAAGGCTGAACAGGTGGGTCACAGACCTGACCTACTAGGCCTCCTCTGACCTCTGTCCAGCCTGTAGGGGATGGAGGAGAGAGAAATGGTTCCCTGTGTATTAGCTGGGGAAAGGTGTCAGTGTTGGGGCAGGAAAGGAAAATGTGAACAATCAGGTAAACAACTCGCTGAACTGTGTGTTAACCACAAGGTCAAAGATCAGACTTCAGGTGTGTGTGGAGGGAGGGGTTTTAGTCCCTTGTGCCCGTCGAAGAGGAGAACATTCTAGAAACATTGGAGGATTAGAAGAGGCAAGGAGGACAGAGAGGATAATTAAAAAAGCAAGCACTTGTTATCCTTTATTGATGCCATGTCCTCAGAAATTGGTGACTCTGTGTCCAATAAATGTCTCCCAGTGCCCAGAAAGGGGCACTGTGGGCTCAATAGGACAGTACCCACTTAGATGGTTCTGGAACCATTATTGGGCTACTACTCGGAACATGGCTCACACTGGTGCTGGACCAAGACTAATGGAGAGAGGGGCCCAGGAAAACACCGTGTTCAGTCCACAGAGGAAATTCAGAAGCCAGTCAGAAAGAGGAGGCCTGGGAGATTTCAGTGGGTGGAGGATGCAGGCATCTTATGCAGAGGAACAGGCTAGGATGGGACTGAAAAAATGGAAAAGGAACAGAACCAGGCAGAGTTGGGGAGTGAACCACAGCGGGTCCCACATTTAATGGTGGCTAAGACCACAAAGATTCATCAAGCACTATGAGATGAGAAGGGTCTGAGGTCTCTCCACTGAGTAGGTATTACAGAAGACAAGACTGAGGGGGGCAGCTAGTGTGAGGCTTTTCTGGGGTGTCAGCAGTCAGAATGTGTGTGACTCCTCTTGCCCTTCTCAGGCAGGGAACATTGGCCTATGCTTGCCTCTGCTTGTGACTTAGATGCACAGCTGGGGACTGGACACACTGCTAAGGACCACTGTGTCCCATATAACTCAGTTCCATAAGTAGGGAAATACCTACCCATACTCCCAGCTGTGCAGGAGGGCTGCTTGTTGGTTCCCGGACTCCCGGCTAGCTTAGACCCAAAATAATCACACAGAAACTGCATAAATTAAATCACTGCTTGGCCCATTAGCTCTAGCTTCTTACTGGCTAACTCTTACATCTGAATTTAACCCATTTATATTAATCTGTGTATGGCCACATGGCTGTGGCTTACCAGCAAAAGTTTCCAGCATCTGTCTGTGGCAGCTCCATAGCTTCTCTCTGACTCCACCTTTCTTCTTCCCAACATTCAGCTTATTTTTACCCACCTCGCTAAATTCTGCCCTGCTATAGGTCCAAAGCAGTTTCTTTATTCATTAATGGTAATCACAGCATACAGAGGGAAATCCCACATTAACTCCCCTTTTCTGTTTAAACAAAAAGGAAGGCTTTAACTTTAACATAGTAAAATTACATATAACAAAAAAGGTATCAACAAGAATTACAGTTATAATATTTTATATACTTTATCCTTTATGATAACTAAGGAAAACTATCACTATAAATTCTTCAGATCCATTAAAGACTCCAGAAGGATATAATATTACCTAAGTAAACAGGAAGTGCAGTGTAAGCAACTTCCGAAATTCTAGAATTGACAGAGACATCTCTTTGCCTGGACAGTCACCCAAAGTTCTTTTGTACCATTAGGGCATCCATCTTTAGCTTGCCCATATTATCCACCAGACTTTTCCATGAAGCAGGACATTTCAAAGACAGTTCCACCTATATTGGCAGTTTGTCAGTCACTTTCTTCTGTGTTCTGCAGATTGTCTGACAGACTCTTTCATGAAGCAGGAACCCCAAAGGACAGTCTCACTGAACTGGCAAGGTTAGCAGTCATAATTCTGTGGGTCCTACATGTCTAGTTCATCAAGCAGTCCAGGCAAGAGCAGTTTCTTGCCCAAATGGCTAACCAACTTTATAAGGAGCCTCTTCAATGCCCATCATCCTCTTGAAGTAGCTTGGTGCTGCCAAGAGCAGATGTGTCTTACTGTCATGAAAAGTCTTAAGTTCTTAACATTTTAAATGCCATATTCTGAAGGTCTCTGAAAGATTTGAAGAATACATATTGAACAGAAATATAATCTCTATACATCTAGAATATCTAACTAACATAACTACAAGCTTAACTATTATAGATGATTATCTATTAACCTATATTTTTAATCATACCGCTGGGTGGTGGTGGTGCATGCCTTTAATCCCAGCACTCGGGAGGCAGAGGTAGCTGGATCTCTGTGAGTTCGAGGCCAGCCTGGTCTAGAAGAGCTAGTTCCAGGACAAGAACCAAAGAGCTACGGAGAAACCCTGTCTCAAAAATAAAATAAGTAAGTAAATAAATAAATAAATATACATTATTTTTTTAACGAGCTACATAAACATAACTTAATCAAGAGCAGAAGTATACATATAACAAGATTGATCTTAAATTTGAATCAATAAACCAATGCAAATTATTCATATCTATATCATATCCCCATTTAAATGTAAACAAACATTTATAGACAATATTTGGGAATATGGGTGTAGTTTTCTTCATACTGCTTCCTGCTGATTGGGGACACTGTTAATCATGTCTTTCATGGTGTAGCCTGTGTGCTAGGTTCACCTCGGTCAGCAGTTGGACAAAGTAATTTTTGAGGGTATTCATGGTGACCTTTCAGGAGGTAGTAGTCTATCAAACCATATTAGCCTGGAATGAATCCACAGGTTCTCATCCTCTGTGGAAACAAAAGAAAAAGCTCTTTTCCAAAACAACATATCCTTAGACCCAAATTTTGAAGTCAAGATACCTTTATAATATACATGATGGTTTAGTTTAGCAGCCCATACAATGAAATGTCTCTCTATATTTAGTTCCTTCACAGTCAAAAAATACAAAGAAAACACAATAATATACCTAATCCAGACTCTCTGTGTATAATCCATCTTTACATGGATTATTTTCTTTACTCCTTTTAATGTATGATTGTCTATACTCTGTCTCTTTAAAGACTTTATTTTATTTTTTGAAAACCATTTACTTCTTTTTACCACTCTCTATAGACTTTTTCTTCTCTCTCCCAAGCCTACGTACATTTATCCAACACTGTGACCCATTTAGAGGTCTTTTATGAATGAATCTGTTCTATTGTGAATCTGTAATTCTTTACTGTCTAGGAGCACTTCTTAAAATGCTAAGTGCTTGATAATGCACCATTACTAGGGTATATAAGTACTTCCTGCTTGCCCCCCAAATCCAGCATGGTGGAGCCACTTGTGTCTCTGAGCCACATACACTGCCACACTTCCAGGCACACAGCCAGTCCACATTGCCACCAAGCAAGATACAGCACGCTGCTCACAAACCCCATCCAAATCTTGATTTCCTGAAAGAGTCAGAGTTTGTGCTAGCAGCACGGCCCACAGCCAGTAAGTTGCCGTTTTGAAACTGCACAGCTGCCACCACTGAATCAGTAACATTTCACCACGACTCTCTCCAAACATACGTCTGTTCCAGGTTCCATAGTGTAAAATGAGGCCCAGATTAAAGTATCTTCTTCCAAATACTAGAAGTAAGTCAGTGGATATCCAGCCTGCACACCCTGGCCTTAGCCAGGCTCTCTTCAGTCTGTGGGGCAGCAGAGAGAAGGCCAGGGTTGTTCTGTGTGCTGGGTGGGAGAGAGTGCCAGCCTGGAGACAGAGAGGGCAAGGTGCACAATCCTGCAAACAGTGACATAGGCTGTGTGTTTGAGAGATCAAAGGGCACAGTCAAGGGAGGGGCAAGCTGTGTGTTTATACAAACAAAGAGCATTGTAGAAACCTTGGAATTATTAAAAAAAAAAAACCACAAAGTCAGAATCAGCTGTGTGACATCGTGCACAGTACTTTCCCTCTCAGAATCTCTCTCTTTCGTCAGATAAACAAAGTTACTATGGCTGCTTTGTTCATGCATACCAGGACACTGCTCTCCTTGGTGGCTGGATGGTAGGCACACATGCCGCAGAGGCCATGGGAAAGTGGGTACCAGGAAGAATGAGCTTGTCTCTGAACCTGGAGATGCTCAGAGGGAAGAATCCAGGCACCAAATCCTGGATCCCAGATCAGTCAATGACTCAGGATGCAGATGGTTAACATATAAACTGTTTTCACTTGAACTGATTTAAACAACATCCCACACAGTGCACATAAACACAGGCACACACAAACTTCCCAGTCAGCCTTAGCTCAATGAGCTATGTTTCAAACTTTGTACCACAAGTTTCCAAAAGTGTTCATTACCTAACACTTAATTTCTGTGTCTTGGTACCAGTGCACTCCCGTGGGTTCGTGGACTCTGGGTGAGTGGTGTGTGATTAGTCTTGATTGTCAACTTGACTACATCTGGAATTAAATTAAAACCCAAATGTAGGGCACACCTGTGAGGGGATTTTGCTTAATTTGAAGTGGTGAGGCTCACTTCTAAGTCAGATTTAAAGCAGGAAGGCGTGTCTTTATACAGATATATTGAGGAAGTAAGCCACGCCTTCTGCTGAAAGTCTATATAAGGTCACGGAAGAAGGAAGCTGGTGATCTTTGCCTCCTTGGTTTTGCCTCATTAACAAGTCGATCCCTTCGCCGCATTACAACCTCCTTCTTCAGGATTCCCACATATACTGAAGACCAGCTGAGACATCCAGCTTTGTGGACAGAGCAGCGTCTGGAGTCTTCAGCCTTCCATTCGTAGGCAGCCACTGTTGGACCAGCTGAGCCACAGCCCGTGAGTCATTCTAATAAACCCCTTTCTATGTAGAGAGATGGATTCTGTGAGTTCTGTCACTCTAGAGATCCTGACGAGTACAGATTTCACTTCTCCTCACCCCCATTTGGCCTTAAGCAAGCTACTCTGACCTGCACCTCACACCCCAGCACAGGCTTCCATGGACTTGCTCTGATGTTTGCCTGCTGCACATGTAGGTGGCTATGGCCCCACCTGAGCATATTACTGTCGTGGATGGTTGTTGTTATCTGTTCTACAAAACTCTACCATCTTCCACAGCCAACAGCTACAGTGGGGATGTGTACCCAGAGCTGGACCAATAGGCATCTTCCAGAGCTTTAAATGCTTTGTGCATTAAATGACTTTTAAGTTGCATCTCTGTATTAATGTGATTTTTTTTACACCTTCAAATGATGAGATAACTCCACCCCTGTCACCTTAAGTCTCAAGTTACTGTTAGCATTATTGAACAGGAAGGATGCTGGCCCTGAAGAATCTGACCGTGGGTTTCACATTGGGGAGAGGACTTCAGAACACTTGCTATGTCTAAAACTCTGACTGGCTGTTAGGTTTTTTGAAATATTCTTGCTATTTCATTTTGAATTCATGTGAGATTGTTGATCTTGAATTCATGTGAGTAAGAGGTTTGAACAGGGGGCGGGCCACAAACCTGGGATCCTAACACTTGAAAAAGAAAGAAAGAAAGAAAGAAAGAGAGAAAAAAAAAGAAAGGAAGGAAGGAAGAGAAAGGAAGGAAGGACGGAAGGAAGGAGGAAAGTTACCATCAATACAAACATGGTTCCCACACCCAGGTGGCTAGCAGAACATTCCTCTCCATCTCTCAGTCTATGTGCAGGGTCTGTCATTTCTCCACAGCTGTGTCCTCAGCTGACACCTTCTGCACTGTCCCCAGCATGCCATAAGTTCTCCTCCTTGCCTGGAAAGAGGACAGCAGGGCTGGACTACAGGACAGGCTTCTTAAATAACAGTCACAGAGTCCAGAGAGGCAGACAGGCTTTGGGTTCAGTTCTTTTTGTTTTAGGAGTCACCATTGAGAGAACTGTGGGTCACCAGATCCCTGGTCACAGCAGCTGTCCCCATTCTGTCCCACAGGTTGTTATTTCCTCCTGTAGCCTGGACACCTGGTGAGCTGTAAGGATCCTCTGAGTGACACCAAGACCCAGCAGCTGTCATGGGCTCCCCAGGTAATCAGTCTGTTCTCTGCTGCTGCTCATGGCCTAGGACTGCCAGGGCCTCCCTACTGAGGCCTGTTGAGGAGTCAAAGATGTAGGAGGAGAACCCCAAGTGGGAGCAGAGAGTTCTCCAGTCCTGGGTCAGAGCAGCCTCCCTCCTAGCCTTGTCTTGAAGTGCATTAAAAAGGTATCTTCTCAATACCCAGCCTGAAAAATGGAAGCCAGAAGAGGAGGCAGGGAGAGAAGGAGTTGAGGAAGTAAACTCTACACCCAGGAATCACCCTGTACCCAGGGACCACCCTACAAACAGGGGCCAGCCTAGAACCAGGGACCACCCAACGCCCAGGGACCACCCTACAATCAAGTACTACCCTACACCCAGGGACCACCCTACACTCAAGGACTACTCTACACCCTGGGACCACCTTATACTCAAGGACTACCCTACACCCAGGGACCACCCTACACTCAAGGACTACCCTACACCCAGGGACCACCATACACACAGGAATACCCTACACCCAGGGACCACCATACACACAGGAATACCCTACACCCAGGGACCACCATACACACAGGAATACCCTACACCCAGGGACCACCCTACATGTAGGAACAGCCTACACTCAGGAATCACCCTACACCAACCTGATCCACACCAGTCCCCAAATCACTGTGTTCCCTGGCTTCTCCTGGTCTCACATCCCAGAGATCCACCTGCCTTAGCCTCCCAAGGGCTGGGATTAAAGTCATGCACCACCATGCCACCTCCATTTCTTTTTTAAAATTCTATTGGCTCAGTAGACCATTCATTCATTTATTCATTCAATCAATCACTAAAAGCTAGTTTTTAAAACTAGTGTTACTCAGAGTTGGAGAGATGTCCCAATAGTTGAGAGAACTGGCTGCTCTTCCAGAGAATCCAGGTTCAATTCCCAGCACCCACATGACAGCAAACAACTGTTTGGAACTCCAGTCCCAAGGGATCTGACACCCTCACATAGACATACATGCAAGCAAAACACCAAAGTACATTTATTGAAATTTTTTTTAAAGAATAGTGCTACTCACTTTCAGCATATTTTGACCAATGAGAATAGATTTGTTTTGTTTACAGTGTTGTATGATTTGGTCCATCCTGGCAGGGAGACAAGTTGGGTAGCTCACATCATGGCACACAAAAAGTAGACAAAGCAGTAACAAGAAAGGAACAAGGCACCTATCAGTCCCAAAGTCACATCCCAGGTGCCCACCTGACTCCAGCCAGGTCCCACTTCCCATGATGCCTCAGCTCAGTCTTTGAACCAAGCATTCACTCCCAGCACCCCTGCTCTACTTATATCTGGACGCTCCTCACAGACCGCATAGAGAAGGGCGGGTGATCTCATACATATTTATTCATCCCCTGGGGTGAAACTCGGGATTAATAATTAACCATTCCAGTGTGGAAAGTCATGTTTCGAGCTGGAGAGTGGCTCAGTGGTTAAGAGCACTTGCTGCTCATGCAGAGGACACGGGTTCGGTTCCCAGCACCCCTAGCAGGTTCACAGACATCTGTAACTGCTACTCCAGGGAACGAAGACCCACATTGGAGACCATGCACATACACAGTATATAGACATGTATACAAGCAGACAAATATTCCCATACATAAAATAAAAATCAAGGAAAAATCACATTCAAGGACCGTACGAGCAGTAAATGGAAGTGATCACTGGAATCCTCCTGCGGACAAGGGACTCACTTCCTGCTTGTTCTGGCCTGAAGACAATACCTATCTTTGCAAAGCACCATGGTACGACTCTGGTACATTGGTCTTCTCGGGATGACATCACAACATGACACTGGTTAGGTGGCCTAAAAAGAAAAGACTTCTTCTCTCACTGCCCTGGAATCTAATTTCTGCAATCAAAGTGCAGCAGGTTGGGCCATAGTGTTCATCTCTTCCTGGTGGAGAGAGGGAGCCTGTACCTCTACCAGCCCATGGGCTCTCTTATGGAGAGAGGAAGAGAGGCAAGGGCAGAGACAAAAGGGAGCAGGTTTAAGATAGAGAAGGAGGGAAAGGGAGGGAGGGAGTGTCTTCCTCTTGCTATGAGGCACTGACACTGTGGATTGGGGACCTCACTCATGGCCTCACTTATTTCCATTGCTTTGTTTCCTTAATGGCTAGATGTCCAAATACAGTCGCCTGGGTTGGGGCTTTTACAAATGAGCTAAAGCTCACAACTCAGCCTCTATCCCTAGTGACGCCAAAATATACTTCAAGGGACAGATGCTCAGAAATATTTAACCAGTGTCTTCCTGATGTCGTTCAAGTTCTCTAGCATGGTCCTCTAACCACATTCTTTTTCCTTCCCATCCAGAGAGGAAAGGCTTCGTTGAGTGTGTGCTTCATTACCTCGTGGACACGAGGAGCACAGAGGCCCTGCAGCTCCTGCTGACTAAAGAGGAAGCCTGGAAACAGCTTGTGGAAGAAGCTGGTTTGTCCAGGTCACCTCCCTAGGGATGCTAGCAAAGCCACCAGAGCCATGTGTCACTGGCTTTTTCTGGGCAGGAATTCTCTATGCAGGTAGACCAAGTAACTGGGGCTCAGGGTGTCCCTTCTCTGTAAATATTTCCTCAGTACTAATCACTAGCAGGAGACAGGCTCTGGTTGAGGAAGATGGCAGTCACAGGGGACAGGATTGTTTCTTCCATTGTTGTTCCTGTGTCCATAAGAACTTAATTTATTTCCTTCTGCTTCATTTGGGGACCATTAAATTTCGCTGTAAGAAAAAGAAGAGGATGCATGTGGGGGGCTCAGCATATGGCCAGCACGTAGTATGTGCTCAGCAGTTCATTGAAAGCTGGCTTTTGCAAAAAGTTTTGGTTTTAGTTTGTGTGTGTATTGTGTGTGTGTGCGTGCGCGTGCATGTATACTTCCTGCACTTGAGTGAGCTTATCTTACAAGCTCTCTCCCTCACTAAGTCAGTCTCTCCTGATACAGGGCAGAGGAAGCTTCCTTGCATGAAGCTCTTGCTGAGATCATTCCAGATCCAGATGTAGAAGATGAAGACGAGCTCCAAAATGACCGGCAGGAGAGGAAAAGTTTTTTAGATGCCTGTCCTCAAGTGAAATTGGAGCTTGAGGAGCGCATCAGGAAGCTCCACACCCTTGCAGACAAGATTGACAAGGTGCACAGGGACTGCACCATCACACATGTGGTGGCCAGCTCCACCAGTGCTGCATCTGGGGTCCTGACAATTCTTGGTCTCGCTCTGGCCCCTGTGACGGCAGAATTCAGTCTGGGACTTTCAGCCACAGCCTTGGGGCTTGGGGCAGCAGCAGCTGTGACAAGTGTTTCCGCAACCATTGTGGAGAAGGTAAGCATGATGTCGGCAGAAGCTGAAGCCAGCGAGCTTCTGTCAATCAGCAAGGACACAGTAAAGGCAATTAAAGAAGTTGTGGAGAAGAGCACCCCCAGGCTTATTTCTGTATCTAAGAATTCCTTCCGGAACCTGGAAGTCATCAAGAAGAGCATTGATGCCATCAAGCTGACCAAAGCCAAACCTCACCTAGCAATTAATGCCAAGTATCTCATAAATACAGGGAGGGTGTCAACCCAGAGCACTAAACAGGTGGAGAAAACCTTAGGAGACACTGCTCTGGCAATGACCAAAGGAGCCTGGATCACGGGGGTAGCGACTGCAGGTTTCTTCCTTGTGCTAGATGTGGTCGGTATCATAGTAGACACAATGCATTTACAGGAGGGTGCAAAGGCAGAGTCTGCTGCAAAGCTGAGGCAGAAGGCTCAGGACCTGGAGCAGAAGTTGCAGGAGCTTATCTGGGTTCATTATAGCCTGACTCAGTGACCTTTTTCTTCTTCAGTGACGCTCAGAACTGGAGGTAGGCGCTGCCCTAAAAAGTGCCATGGATACATGAGAGGCCCTGACTGGATCCCTTCACAGCAATGCTCCTGTGGCAGCAGTGCCTGCTAGAGAGAGAAGACACAGACTGGGGGAAATGACAAGGTTTAATTCCCTTGAAGTTTAAACTCTGCTGCAATTAGATGAGATCTGTTGAGATGCATTGGAGGGTGCCGCGGACTGACTCTCTTGGAGATCGAAGACCAAGGGAGAACAGGGGTGAAGACTTAGGAGAACCCAGGATTCAGCGAATGACAGACAGACACAACTCTAATGAGATTTGAATCTGCTGCAACTTTACTAAACTTCAAGCATCACTTTTAAGAGATTACAGAAGGAAGTTGGCAGACATAAAAGTTTCCATAGAAAAATGATTACAGACAATTGATTATTCTTAACAAGTCTTGTGGTCAGGGCCAGGTGGGCAGAGCTTTTCTTAGAAATTCATCTCACACCACTCACTAATTGTGCTTTCTCATGGCCCTAAATCATATCTGCCCTCAAGGTAACCAAAGTAACCCAAACACCATTCTCAACTGTGCTTCCTCATGGCCCTAAATCATATCTGCCCTCAAGGTAACCAAGGTAACCCAAACACCATTCTTCAGAATTCCACCCCCAGGGTTTGTTCCAATATTGAATGGCCGACTTCATGTTATCAAGAATAGCCTGCCTTTCTTTCCTATCTAAAATGCACCAGGGGTTTCTCATTCTGGCTAGCCTCTCCATAAATGGTAACTCATGCCATTCCATACATTTTCCTTCATAATTTGTTCATATTCTACCAAATCTCCTATCATGAGCTCTTTCTGTTCTAGGGTATCTGTAAATTCCCCAGAGAGCGAGCCAGAGTCTTAATCATAACATTAATGGCCTGAATCAAGGGAGGGAACTGATGCATCAGTTCCTCCGTATTCAAGGAGCCATTAGGAATGTTTCCTGGTTCCTTGAACAGACTAAGTTTTTATCAAGAGAAAAATAGAACAGAAGAAAGGATAGCAGAGTCAATGCAAGAAACCATCGCCAGGATCAAAGTGAACGAGTTCGTTGAGGCTAATCAGGCACCTCAACTCGAGCAGACCGCCAGGGAACCGCCGGGGGCCAAGCTCCAAGAAGCACAAGCCGTGGATGTGGCAGGAGGGCTGACCTTATTCCAAAATATTTGAAGAATAAATTTATAAACCCTGACCTATCAGACTTGGTGTTTTCTCCAAATGATATTATATGTTTTCTAAATTGTTACTATAAAAAGTTGATAAGTGCCTCCTGATTTTTATTATCATGTTTTAAGAAACTTTCCCTTCTCTTTGTTGCCCTCCCCTCCTGGCCACAGATGCACCCTGAGACATGCACCCTGAGACATGGAGCCATGTCCCCTCCTCCCTTGCAGCTCAAGTGGCCTTCTTCCCAAGTTCTAAACACTGGGCGAAGAGATGTCCTGTGTGTATTCAAAGTCTTTTTTTTTAAAGATTTATTTATTTATTATGTATACAACATTCTGCCCGCACGCCAGAGGAGGGTGCCAGATCTCAGTACAGATGGTTGTGAGCCACCATGTGGTTGCTGGGAATTGAACTCAGGACCTCTGGAAGAGCAGCCAGTGCTCTTATCCTCTGAGCCATCTCTCCAGCCCCCTGTCTGTTAGAAGAACACTCTTGTGTTCAACAGCCCCTCTGTCCTTCCTTGGACTGGAATGTCTGGCTAAGAGAAAGTTTGGTGTGGACGTAACCATCTCCCTGGGGGAACAGAACAGAGTCCTGGACGAACTTGGTACCTACCTGTGTCCTGAGATGCCTAGTACTTGCTCCTCAGTGTCCAAGTTCATAGCGTCCTCTCTACTGTTGTGCTCATGTGCCCATGTTAGTGAACACTGTGCCAGCTGCTCAGCATGTGTTCCTTAACAAACACAAGAGCCATCACCAGAACTCACCACATCTTTGGCATGAACCCTGTACTCTTTCCTCACCCTGTCAGTCTGGCGCTTAGGGACAGAGATTCCTTGATGAGCCTGTGCTTCTGTCTGCCCTCTTCCAGGCTCTCAGGCCTCTCAGAACCACTACATCATAGCCCTTCGAACGAATGACCACTATATGCGTGCGCCCAGTGTCCAGTGATAAGGTAGCTCCCTGCAGCTGTCCAATTCAGGGCCACCTCACTTCCACAGTTCTGCCCAAGTAGGAACACACCTTTCTTTAGGAAAGAGAAAAATAGGCCATGGTGGATGTGGGGAGAGAATTGAGATGGCTCATTGTGACCTCTCATAGATACGTGAACTTTATGGGTGGTGAAAGTAATCTAGTAATTATTATTAATCTAGAATATTTTCAAAATAGAGTACATGTTTTAAAAACTTAAAATGAAATTATGTAATGTAATAATGTATCTCAGTTATTAAAAGAGCACTTTAAGAAAGAAAACACTATGTAAAGAGACCAGTGAGACTCAGACCCCAGAAAAGGAGTGGGAAGATGGACAGGGTGAAGGAAGGACAGCGCAGAGGAGGAGCTGTGACCAGGTCTGTCCCTGCTGAACACCAGTGACAGGCAGCAGGACAGCTGTGGCTCATGGAGGGGCAGGCACGGCAAAGGCAAGTGTTTACCACATGGAAGCCAGGAAACAACAGGGAGTGACAGGAGGAGACACAGTCAAGAAACAGCATTCGATGACATGCTCCGAGTGACCCATGGTCTATATAAGTGTAGCCCACTTCCTTACAGACTCCAGAATTCTACTCATTCGGTAAGTTAAGCCACTCATCAGTCAGAGCCTTCCAGAACAAACTCTGCAAATTCAGATACAACCAGAGACAAGCTCTATTAACACACATGCTGTCTGCTATTCAGCCCAGGGGACAATCACGATGACCTTACACCTCGCCTTCTTCCCTGCTATTTCTCTATGACGAGTACAGTGCTATGGGAGAAAAAAGTGTACAAGATTTAAGAACCCTGACAAGTTTCAGGATGGACTCATAGAGTTGATCTTCTGCTCCCTACTGGGTGGAGTGTGATGGTGGCCGCATTCCATTGCTGTCCACATGACAGAGAAAAAAATAAATACATAAGGAAGGGAAGAGCCTGTGGGCACCGTTTACCATAGAATACTGTCCGCGTACAGGGTGGGCAGTGATGCCATTCCAAAGAAAAATCCCACATGGGATTACAGTTGGGGATCCTCAGGAAACAGATCCAAGTATCATTCACCCGATGGCTCAGGGCAAGAGGCTGAGTGTGGACAGAGCAAGTGTGCACAGTCAGAGTCTTCTCTCCACAGAGTCATGAGCCCTAGCATGGGAGTGTATCTGTGCCAAGTACGACGGTGAAACCTGAGACCCAGAAAAGAGTGTCCTGTTCCAGAGAATAGTAGGAAGGAAGTCAGTGGATGTCCAGCCTGCACCCCCTGGTCTTAGCCACCCTCTCTTCAGCCTGTGGGGCAGCAGAGAAAAGGCCAAGGTTGTTCTGTGTGCTGGTGGGAGAGAGTGCCAGCCTGGGGACAGAGAGGGCAAGGTGCACAATCCTGCAAACAGTGCCATAGGCTGTGTGTTTGAGAGATCAAAGGGCACAGTCAAGGGAGGGACAAGCTGTGTGTTTATACAAACAAAGAGCATTGTAGAAACCTTGGAATTATTAAAAAACACAAAGTAAGAATCAGCTGTGTGACATCGTGCACAGTACTTTCCCTCTCAGAATCTCTTTCGTCAGATAAACAAAGTTACTATGGCTGCTTTGCTCATGCATACCAGGGCACTGCTCTCCGTGGCTGGATGGCCAGCACACATGCTTCAGAGGCCATGGGAAAGTGGGTACCAGGAAGAATGAGCTTGTCTCTGAACCCGGAGATGCTCAGAGGGAAGAAGCCAGGCACCAAATCCTGGATCCCAGATTAGTCAATGACTCAGGATGCAGATGGTTAACATATAAACTGTTTTCACTTGAACTGATTTAAACAACATCCCACACAGTGCACATAAACACAGGCACACACAAACTTCCCAGTCAGCCTTAGCTCAATGAGCTATGTTTCAAACTTTGTACCACAAGTTTCCAAAAGTGTTCATTACCTAACACTTAATTTCTGTGTCTTGGTGGCAGTGCACTCCCGTGGGTTCGTGGACTCTGGGTGAGTGGTGTGTGACTAGTCTTGATTGTCAACTTGACTACATCTGGAATTAAATTAAAACCCAAATGTAGGGCACACCTGTGAGGGGATTTTGCTTAATTTGAAGTGGTGAGGCTCACTTCTAAGTCAGATTTAAAGCAGGAAGGCGTGTCTTTATACAGATATATTGAGGAAGTAAGCCACGCCTTCTGCTGAAAGCCTATATAAGGTCATGGAAGAAGGAAGCTGCTGATCTTTGCCTCCTTGGTTTTGCCTCATTAACAAGTCAATCCCTTCACCGCATTACAGCCTCCTTCTTCAGGATTCCCGCATATACTGAGGACCAGCTGAGACGTCCAGCCTTGTGGACTGAGCAGCGTCTGGAGTCTTCAGCCTTCCATTCGTAGGCAGCCACTGTTGGATCAGCTGAGCCACAGCCCGTGAGTCATTCTAATAAACCCCTTTCTATGTAGAGAGATGGATTCTGTGAGTTCTGTTACTCTAGAGAACCTGACTAGTACAGATGTCACTTCTCCCCAACTTACCCCACGAGGGCCTTAAGCAAGCTACTCTGACCTGTACCACAAAGCCCAGCAAAGGTTCCCATGGACTCACTCTTCTGTCTATCTGCTGGATAATTCGGGGACTGTCACCCCACCTGATCATACTACAGTCATGGGTGAGTGTTGTTGACTGTTCTACAAAACTCCACAACCTTCCACAGCCAACAGCTACAGTGGTGATGTGTACCCGGAGATGGATCAAGGGCATCTTCCAAAATTTAAAATTCTTTGGTCAGTAAGTTACTTTTAAGATGCATCTCAGTGTTAATGATTATTTTTGAACCTGGCATTGAGGAGATGACTCCATCCCTGTCACCCTGACCCAAGTCCCTGACAGAATTACTGAAAACGTATGATGTTGGTCCTGAGGAGCTGACCCAGACTTCACTTCAGGGAGGGGACTTCTCAACACCTGCCATGTGTCAGACTCTGATTTGCTCTTACATTTTAAAAATATTCTTTCATTTCATTGTCAATTCCTGTGAGTATTTCCAGGCTTGCACAGGGGAGGGGCACAAACCTGGGCTCCTGACACTTGGGTGGAGCACGTCTAAGATTAGGCATTTATGAGGCTGCAGGTAAGAAGTTCATGTTTCTCCTAGGCTACAGAGTAAATGTGTGGACAGCCTGGATAGGTGTGTGCCTGCAGGGTTTGAATGAGTCATCAATTACAAGGTCAGACTGCAGTCCTGAGAGTGAACCACCTGTATCGTCAGCTCTTCCCACACTCTCATTTTGATCAGGTCCCAGGAGGAGCTGATGCCTCCGACCCACACTGCTAAACATGTTTTCTTTCCTTCCTCAGCTTCCGGACAATCCCAGTGCAGTGTGTGTTTCTCTCTTTATGAAGTCTTTTCCCACCCCCAAAGACTCCTGAGGACTGGTCAGAATGAAGGAATGAGCGTCCTCACACACTGCCTGTGTTAACGCCCTTAACCCAGTCCTTCTACTCCTACAAATGTCATAAGGAAATAATCTCAAATGCAGGCTCTAACAGGCAATGAGAACATTCTTTGCATCACTATTAACATAATGATTAGGATTACCACGAAGTCCAGGAGTCAGGGAGAAGAGCAGGTGTCAAAGACACACACACACACACATACACACACACACACACACACACACACACACACACAGTAGGGCTGGGAAACAGGCAGGACTCCAGGTCCTGATAGGACAAGGATATTGCAGAAGCAAGGAGGGTGTGGTCCTTTGGCATCACAGAGGACCCCAGTGCATTTACTAAGATGTGGACCTGGTACTTGGCACGGCTGTGGAAACAGAAGAACCATTTATAACACACAATGATGCACACATGTAATATAATGAGGGGGGAATGCAGTTGTGTCTTTAAGACAGTGGAGTTTAGTCATCTGCGAGTGAGATGTGGATTACCATATTCAGGGTTCAAGTCCTCCTCTGCCAACACTAAAAACTCACACACATTATCGAAATATGTGCCTGTCAACCTCCATGACATGGAGTCTCAAGAGTCTCAACCTGATACAGCATGTCCAAAGACTCCTATGTGTGAGTAAGGAGTCAGAGCATCATGGACAGTAAGTGTCCTGGTTTGGAATAGGAACGGCCCCCATAGGCTCATACATTTGATGCCTGGTCGTTAGGGTGTGGGGCTACTTGAGAGGGATCAGGAAGTGTGGTGTTGCTGGAGTAGGTGTGGCCATGATGAAGGAAGTGTGTCACTAGGGGTGGACCTTGAGGCTTCACAAGCTCAGGGCAAGCCAGTGTCTCTCTCTCTCTCTCTCTCCTGCTACCTGGGGATCTGAATGTAGAATTCTCACCTGTAAAAGCACCAGGTCTGCCTGCATGCCACCATGCTCACGACATGAAGATAAATGGACTAAACCTCTGCAACTGTAGACAAGCCCCAAATAAATGCTCTCTTTTGTAAGAGTTGCATTGGCTATGGCGTCTCTTCGCAGCAGTAGAACAGTGACTAAGACAGTAATCTTACGATATTCCAGCCAGTCATTGGTTACACATGCCTTTAATCCCAGCCCTCAGGATGCAGAAGTGTTGTAGAATATTATTTTAAGGTGTGCCACTTTTCTTTATGCTCTAGGTTATTTATTTAATGGTGCAAAGAAGTGTTACATTTGTTTAATTAAGTAAAATTCACCTGTCAAGTTTCAGGAGGTCTCCCATGATCAAACCTGATCCAGATGATTCCTGTAGGAGTCAACAACCTCTCATCTCCTCTGCGAACAAAACTGCAAAGCACTTTTAATTTCTAGTTAAAAAAATACATATTTTGACTTCTTTTTCAACTTAAGGCTTTCCTAAAGTTCAGTTTTGCAGTCAACTCACAATCCCATTCTCCCAGCAGCTGTCTCTTGCCCATCAGCCATCAAAAAATTCAAAATCAACACAAAACTATACAGGATCCAGACTCCCTGTGGATTTCCCATCTTATGTGACTTTTTCCTTTTACTCTCTCTTTAACAACTTTATTGTATAAACTATGCATTTTATGACTATTCACTTTTTCTTTATTTCTTAATGTATGTACATTATAAAACACACTGGAACCTGGTTAGAGGTTTTTCCATCTAGACATCTTTTATTAATTGTCTTTTCTGACTGCACGAGCACACTTTGAAACTGCTAAAATACACCTGGATCCCCCGACCATGGCTTTTAACAGTTGGATCTTCCGTCTTTTCAGGTTAAGAAAGCTAGGGCTAAAACCCACAACCCAGTCATATGTGGGTGATCAAGAACTGCATTGGCCCTTTCTAGAGCTCTAGAATTCCAATGCTTACACTGTGTCAGGCATTTTTACTTTTTATTAATTTTATTGATTTTTATTGAGCTCTACAATTTTCTTTGTTCCTCTCCATGACTCTCCCCACCCTTCAGCCCTCTCCCATGGTCCCGATGCTCCAAATTTACTCAGGAGATCTTGTCATTTTCTACTCCCCATATAGATTAGATCTCTCTTGGCGTCCTCATTGTTATCTAGGTTCTCAGGGATTGTGGTTTGTAGGCTGGTTTTATTTGTTTTATGTTTAATTACAACTTATGAGTGAGTACATATGACAATTGTCTTTCTGGGTCTGGGTTACCTCACTCAATATGATGTTTTCTAGCTCCATCTATTTGCCTGCAAAATTCAAGCTGTCATTTTTTCTACTGTGTAGTATTCCATTGTGTAAATGTGCCACATTTTCCTTATTCACTCTTCGGTCGAGCTGCATTTCGGTTGTTTCCAGGTTCTGGCTATGACAAACAATGCCGCAATGAACATAGTTGAGCACATGTCCTTATGGCACGATTGAACATCCTTTGGATACCCAAAAGTAATATTACTGGTTCATGAGGAAGGTTGTTTCCTAATTTTCTGAGCAATTGCCACACTGACATCCAAAGGGGTTGTACCAGCTTGCACTCCCACTAACAATGAGGAATGTTTCCTTTTCCCCACAACCTCTCCAGCAAAAGTTGTCATGAGTGTTTTTAATCTTGGCCATTCTTACAGGTGTAAGATAGAATCTCAGAGTCCTTCTGATTTGCATTTCTCTGATGACTAAGGATGTTGAGCATTTCTTTAAGTGTCTTTCAACCATTTTAGATTCCTCTGTTGAGAAATTTCTGTTTAGGTCTGTACTCCATTTTTATTGGATTATTTGTTCTTTTGATGATCAATTTCTCTTTTTTATTGATTTTTATTGAGCTTTACATTTTTTCTGCTCCCCTCCATGCCTCTCCCCTCCCCTTCAACCCTTCCCCATCCCCTCCAGCATAAGTTCTCATCAGTGTTTTTGATCTTGGCCATTCTTAAGTTGTAAGATAGAATCTCAGATTTGTTTTGATTTGCATTTCTCTGATGACTAATGATGTTGAGCATTTCCTTAAGTGTCTTTCAATCATTTTAGATTCCTCTGTTGAGAGTTCTCTGTTTAGGTCTGTGTGATGACCAATTTCTTGAGTTCTTTGTATATTTTGGAGATGAACCCTCTGTCTGATGTAGGGTTGGTGAAGATCTTTTCTGATTCTGTAGGCTGTCATTTTGTCTTGTTGACCATGTCCTTTGCTTCACGGAAGCTTTTCAGTTTCAAGTGGTCCCATTTATTAATTGTTTCTCTCAGTGTCTATACTACTAGGGTTATATTAAGGAAGTGGTCTCCTGTGCCAATGCATTGGAGTGTACTTTCCACTTTCTCTTCTATAAGGTTCAGTGTGGCTGGCTTTATGGTGAGGTCTTTGATCCATTTGGACTTGAGTTCTGTGCATGATAGATATGGATCTATTTTCATTATTCTTCACGTTGATATCCAGTTATGCCAGCACATTTGTTAATATGTTTTCTTTTTTCTATTTGATATTTTTTGCTTCTTTGTCAAAAATCATGTGTTCGAAGGTATGTGGATTAATATCCAGGTCTTCGATTCAGTTCCGTTGGTTGTTTTTATGGCAATGCCAGGCTGTTTTCAGTACTGTAGCTCTGCAGTCGAGTTTGAAGTCAGGGATTGTGATGATTTCAGAAATTCTTTTATTGTACAGGATTGTTTTGGCTATTCTGGGTTTTTTGCTTTTCCATATGAAGTTGAGTATCGTTCTTTCAAGGTCTGTGAAGAATTTTCCTGGGATTTTGATGGACATTGCATTGAATCTGTAGATTGCTTCTGGTAAGATTGCCACTTTTACTATGTTAATTCTGCCTACTCAAGAGCATAGGAGATCTTTCCGCTTTCTGGTGTCTTCTTCAGTTTCTTTCTTCAAAGATATAAAATTCTTCTCATACAAGTCTTCCACTTGTTTGGTTAGAGTTACTCTGAGATATTTTATGCTATTTGTGGCTACTGTGAAGGGTGATGTTTCTCTAATATCTTTCTCAGCCCATTTATCATCTGTGTACAGGACGGCTACTGATCTTTTTAAGTTAATCTTGTATCCTGTTACATTACTGAAAGTGTTTATGAATTGTAGAAGTTCCTTCATAGAATTTTTGGGGTTGCTTAATGTAGACTATCATATCATCAGCAAATAGTGAGAGTTTGACATCGTCTTTTCCAATTTGTATCCCCCTTGATCTCCTTTTATTGACTTATTGCTCTAGCTAGGAACTCAAGACCATATTGAACAGATATGGAGAGAGTGGACAACCTTGTCTTGTTCATGATTTCAGTGGAATCGCTGGGAGTTTCTCTCCATTTAGTTTGATGTTGGCTGTTGCTTGCTGTATATTGCCTTAATTATGTTTAGGAATGTTCCTTGTATCCCTGCTCTCGCCAAGACTTTTATCATGAAGGGATGCTGTATTTTGTCAAAAGCTTTTTCAGCATCTAATGAGATGATCATGTGGTTTTTTATTTCTCAGTTTGTTTATATGATGGATTACGTTGACAGATTTTCATATGTTAATCCGTCCCTGCATCTCTGGAATGAAGCTGATTTGATCATGGTGGATGATGGTTCTGACGTGTTATTGGATTTGATTTGCCAGAATTTTATTTAGTATTTTTGCATCAATGTTCATGGTCTGTAGTTCTATTTCTTAGTAATGTCTTTGTGTGGTTTGGGTATCAGGGTAACTGTAGCCTCATAAAAAGTGTTTGGCACTGTTCCCTCTGTTTCTATTGTGTGGAATAATTTGAGGAGTATTGGTATTAGTTCTTCTTTGAAAGTCTTGTAGAATTCTGAGCCTAAACCATCTGGTCCTATGCTTTTTTTGGTTGGGAGATTTTGATGACTGTTTCTATTTCTTCAGTAGTTATAGGTCTGTTTAATTTGCTTATCTGGTCTTGATTTAATTTTGGTAAGTGATATTTATCCAGAAAGTTTTCCATTTCCTTTAAGTTTTCCAATTTTATGGAGCACATGTTTTTGAAATATGACCTGATGATTCTCTGTATTTCCTCCAGGTCTGTTGTTATGTTCCCTTTTTCATTTCTTATTTTGTTAATTTGGATATTCTCTCTCTACCTTTTTGTTAGTTTGGATAAAGGTTTGTCTATTTCGTTGATTTTTCTTAAAGAACCAGATCTTTGTCTCATTGATTCTTTGTATTGTTTTCTTTGTTTCTATTCTGTTGATTTCAGCTCTCAATTTGATTATTTCCTGCCATCTAGTCCTCTTCGGTGAGTTTGCTTCTTTTTGTTCTAAAGTTTTCACATGTTCTGTTAATTCACTAGTGTGGGATTTTTTCCAGCTTCTTTATGTAGGCATCTAGTGCTATCAACTTTCCTCTTAACACTGCTTTCATTGTGTCCCATAAACTTGGGTATGTTATGTGGTCATTTTCAATAAATTTTAGGAAGTCTTTAATTTCCCCCTTTATTTCTTCCTTGACCCATTGATGATTCAGGTGAACATTGCTTATTTCCATGTATTTGTTGGCTTTCTGGAATTAGTATTACTATTGAATTCTAATTTTAATCCATGGTAATCTGAAAAGATACATGGGGTTGTTCCAATTTTTTG
Source organism: Microtus oregoni (assembly GCF_018167655.1). Taxonomy (NCBI): domain Eukaryota; kingdom Metazoa; phylum Chordata; class Mammalia; order Rodentia; family Cricetidae; genus Microtus; species Microtus oregoni. The sequence goes on from NW_024543081.1 coordinate 15,963,811, forward strand.
TATTTGTTGAGGTTTGTTTTGTTACAGAGTAGGAGGTCAATTTTTGAGAAGTTTCCATGAGGTGCAGAGAATAAGGTATATTCTTTTGTGTTTGGATGGAATATTCTATAGTGGCTGTTAAGTCCATTTGAGTCATAACATCTGTTAGTTACCTTATTTCTCTGTTCATTTTTATGTCTGACTGACCTGTCCAGTGGTTAGAGTGCAGTGTTGAAGTCTCCCACTATTAGTGTGTGGGGTTTAATGTATGGTTTAAACTTTAGAAGTGTTTCTTTTACATATGACTGAGCCCTTGTATTTGGGGCATAGATGTTCAGTATTAAGATTTCCTCTTGATGGATTTTTCCTGTGACTAATATGAAATGTCCTTCTTTGTCTCTTTTAATTGATTTTAGTTTGAAGTCTACTTTGTTAGACATTGGGATAGCTACACCAGTTGTTTCTTAGATCCATTTGATTGGAAATTTTTTTCCCAACCCTTTACTCTAAGGCTATGTCTGTCTCTCTCTCTCTCTCTCTCTCTCTCTCTCTCTCTCTCTCTTTTTTTTTTTTTTTTTTGGTTTTTCGAGACAGGGTTTCTCCATAGCTTTTTTGGTTCCTGTCCTGGAACTAGCTCTTGTAGACCAGGCTGGCCTCGAACTCCCAGAGATCCACCTGCCTATGCCTCCTGAGTGCTGAGATTAAAGGCGTGCACCACCACCGCCTGGCCCTATGTCTGTCTTTGAGGTTGAGGTGTGTTTCTTGTATGCAGAAGAAGGATGGATTCTGTTTTTGTATCCAATCTGTTAGCCTATATCTTTTTACAGTTGAGTTGAGCCCATTTGTATTAAGTGATATTAATGACCAGTGATTGCTATCTCCTGTTAATTTACTTTTTATTGTTGGTGATGTTAATTGTGTGTTTTCCACTTCTTTGGGATTTGCTGCTATAAGACCATCAATTGTCTGTGTTTTTGTTGATATAGCCAACTTCCTTGGGTTGGAGTTTTCCTTCTAGTATTTTGTAGGGCTGAGTTTATGGGTAGCTATTGGTTAAATGTGGTTTTGTCATGGAATATCTTGTTTTGTCCTTCTATGGTGATTGAAAGATTTTTCTTGGTGTAATAGTCTGAGTGGCATCTGTGGTCTCTTATTGTCTGCATAATGCTTGACCACGACCTTTTGGCTTTCATTGTCTTCGATGAGAAGTCAGGTGTAATTCTGATAGGTATGCCTTTATATGTTACTTGACCTATTTCCTTCACAGCTCTTAATATTCTTTCTTTATTCTGTATGTCTAGTGTTTTGATTATTAAGTGGTGACGGGACTTTTTTCCATCTAGTCTATTTGGTGTTCTATATGCTTCTTATATCTTATAGGCATATCTTCCTTTATGTTTAGAAAGTTTTCTTCTAAGATTTTGTTAAATATATTTTCTGTGGTTTTGAGTTGAACTTCTCCTATCTCTAATATTCTTAGGTTTGGTCTTTTCATGGTGTCCCATATTTCCTGGATATTTTGGGTTAAGCTTTTGTTAGATTTAATTTTTCTTTGACTGGTGAGTCTATTTCCACTATTGTATCTTCAGCGCTTGAGATTCTCTTTTCCATCTCTTGTATTCTGCTGTTTCTGTTTGCATTTGTGGTTCCTGATCATTTTCTCAGAACTTCTGTTTTTATAATTCCATTGGCTTATGTTTTCTTCATTGTCTCTATTTCAGTTTTCAAGTCTTGAATAGTTTCTTTCATATGTTTGATTGTTTTTTCTTGGTTTTCCTTAAGGGATTTGCTGATGTCTTCCAATTTTTTGTTTGTCTTTTCTTCTATTTCTTTGAGGGAATTTCTCATTTCCTCTTTAAGAGTCTCAAACATGCTCCTGAAGTGATTAATCTTCTAGGTGCCAGTGAATCCAAGGTTCAGAGGATTGTTTCTCATGTTATACTCAGTGCCACAGTTCTAGTTACCCCATTGATCACTCCTTATTCCTGGAGGGTGCTCAGAGCTCCTGGACTTTGCTCCACTCCCCTGGAGTTTGCTGTCTAAGGCCTGCTCTAGGCTAGGTTATTGGTTCAGTTCTGTTTCTGTAAAAGTCCCTGATCTGGATCTACTCCTGCAGAGGTCCCTGGCTTGGTGTTGCCTGTAAATTCTTCTGGCTCTGATCTTCTCCCTCAGAGGTCCCAGACTCACACTTGAACCGACAGTGTTTCTGGTTCCTGCCTACTTTCTTTGGTGTCCCAGACCGAAACCCAGACCCACAGAGGTTCTGGCTCAGGCCTATTCCCTCAGAGGTCCCAGACTCATGCCTAGATCTGCAGATATCTCTGGTTCCTGCCTACTCCCTCTGAGGTCCCAGACTCATGCCCAGACCCCCAGCAGTCTCTGGATCTGGCCCACTCACTCAGTGGTTGCTCTCCTGTACCTGCTCCTGTGGAGTTTGCTGTCTCAGGTCTGCTCTGGTCCAGGTTGCTGGCTCAGTCCTGCCTCCACAAATGTCCCTGGTCTGGATCTATTCCTGCTCCTGTGGAACTTGCTGTCTCAAGCCCGCTTTGGCCTAGGTTGCTGGCCCAATCCTGCTTCTGCAAATTACCCTGGTCTTTGTCTATTCCTGCTCCCATGGAGTTCGCTGTCCCAGGCCTGCTTTGGCCCAGGTCGCTGGCTCAGTCCTGTTCCTATGGAGTTCACTATCTCAGGCCTGCTCTGCCATTTTTTAAAAATATTTATTTATTTATTATGTATACAATATTCTTTCTGCGTGTATGCCTGAAGGCCAGAAGAGGGCACCAGATCTCATTACAGATGGTTGTGAGCCACCATGTGGTTGCTGGGAATTGAACTCAGGACCTTTGGAAGAGCAGGCAATGCTCCTAACCGCTGAGCCATCTCTCCATCCCCTGCTCTGCCATTTTTACTTTTTAATTTCTTTCTACTTAATGTACTAGCTGCTCAAGGTTTCATTATCTCATACAAACTCTTTCTTTGTTGTTATTTTTCATTCAAGGTTTCTCTGTAGTTTGGGAGCCTGTCCTAGCACTAGCTCTGTGGACCAGACTGGCCTTGAAGGCACGTTAGCAAGCTATATGAAGCCACACCTGATAATCAGCTCCTAATTATGACTAAGACCTGACTTATGCTATTATCACGCAATGATCATCAGCTGCTTGCATATGCGTGGGCCTATGGGCAGTACCCACCTGGCAATCCAGGGATGGCAGCCCGTGCCTTTTTAAGGGCTGGGAGAGGTTGGCCTTGGGGGAGAGAGAGAGAGGAGAGAGAGAGAAAAGTGAATAAAGTCCTGGAATAAACTGCAGTGAGAAGAGCTCCGGTGTGTCGTGCGTCATCCTTGCGGGACGAGGCTGTCTGTCACAAGTGGTGGCCTCGTACGGGGACAAGTCGTACAGGGACAAGTCATACGGGGAACCTCCAAACCTCTCTCCGTGGAGCCCAGAACTTGCTGCAGTCAGGGGTGCACCGGTAAGATTGAGGAATCGCAATAAATGCGGGTTTTATGCTCTCACCTGTAGAAAAGGTAGAGCAGGAAAGCAGAGCCACGACCAAAGTGGATGGTTTAAAGTGAAACTAAAAGGAAGAATGGGATTTTAGAATGGGCGCTTCAACATCACACCTGATTTTTCTGGCTCTTAACGAGCTGTTATGGAGCACTTTGGAGAGGTTTTTGGCTAAATATGACACAATTGCACCTTTGTTTGCCATCTCTGGCAATCTTAATGTGTCATCCTGGGATAAGCCTGGTAGAGATCTGAACTTTGCCACTGAGCAAGGTACGCTAAGGAAGGGAGTTGTATTCACGTGGTTTGAATTACCGAGACCGCCTGAGATCGCAGTGAAGTGTGAGCAGCTGTGGCTCCAAGGCCAAGGAGCTCCAGGCAGCTCCAAGGCCAAGCAGCACTGAGGGACTGCAAAGCTGCAAACACCCGGGACCTGCCTCAGGGCGTAGAAGCACAGCACAACCACAACCACAATAAGATCCTAAGATCCGTTGGCCTAGAGGGCAACCGGCCGGACTGGGTTGGGGCCTGCCGCTCAGCCCTACCTACTGTGCCTCCACCTTACAGCTCGGTGGGGGGTGGGGAAGTGGAACCTCCGCCTCTCCCCCAGTGTTGCTGTGAGTCCGAGCACGACTGGAAAATGGCAGTAAGAATGCAGCATCCCCAGTCAGCAGGAAGTAGCCAGACGGATTGACAACGCCCAAATTCCCTATAAGATAATTTAAGCAGGGTCCCTTCAGAGCAACAAGCCTGCTTTCTCCTGAGTTCTGCTCCACCCTTCAGTGGTTGCAGAGCAGCCTGCTTTCCTGAGTTCCGCGCCACTCCATGCACCAGTTTGGAGAAGGCAGCTGGAGCAGAGCTTTGCTAAGTGGCTGTGGTGGAAGGCACATTGCCTCAGCCCAGTCGGTGTCTAGCCTGGCGGATGCCACAGCAGTGCCAAGAGTCTCAGCAAACGCAACAACAAGTGCTGGAGCTGAGACAAGCTGGAGCACAGACCTCACAGGGCTGCCCGAGAATGCGTAGCTGCGGGGAAAGGAAAAGACAATGGCAGTTTCAGGCTCTGCACGCCACTGAAGAGTCTGCAGCAGAGCGAATTTAAATCAAGAGACTGCCCTATTGTAGGAGCAGGTACCTGTGTGTTCTGTTTTAGCCAAAGGGTTGGTAGAATACCATAGCCCAAATGGGAGGTTGGGTCTAGTGGTGATTGGGGATTCTACTGCTGGCAATCTCAACACCTGTTGCCATGGGCATTCATTTTAAATCCTGTGTAAGATCAGACAATCCATGAGAATGCGGTATATGGTTACTTAGCAGAAGCAGGATCAGCTGAGCTGCTAGGGAAGCCAAAGAGGTGCATGAGGGAGTAGGTGTCTTCCATGCACTCAGCTGACAAGAATGAATGTGCCACGGGGGTATGGCAGCTGGCGTATGTTATTAGAGGCAAGTCTATAGTCTGTCAAACATTTCTATCCATCCGGGGCTGTGTGTGACCAACATTCAATATGACTCATGCAACTAATTTGTTTAAAGAATTGTCTAGATATCTTTTAGGCAATTGGTCTGGTAAATTCGAACAACTGGAAAAGTTGCAGGTGGCGATGGTGACTGCAAATTCCACATGCATGGATACCAGCCTGGCAGAAGAACTATCTTCCTGGATCACTCCATGGATCATCTGAAGGAGTGGGCGGGATAAGAGCCCTAACAGGCTTAATGGTGCTTGCCTCCCTGGTATGCCTATGGTGCATTTGTCACATAAGGGTTTCACAGCATTGCAATGCAGTTGTGATCATTCAGGCCTTCACGGCTATTGAAGCAGGACAGTCCCCTCAAGCTTGGTTATCTATATTTGAGCACAGGATGCGAGGCTTGTGCACTGCACTTGAGGTAAGCATACATCAGCCTCAAGAATAGCAAGTCTGATTGCATGTGGGTTGGTGTCTAACTCCCACCTCTGTAAAGAGACACTGGACAGGTCTAGTGTTCTCTGAGTGGATGACACCTGGACAAACACTAGTACATGTTCAATTTTTAACAGAGATCAGACCTCTACTCTTACCTGTTGCTTTACAAAACAAAAGGGGGAACTGTAGCAAGCTGCGTGAAGCCACACCTGATAATCAGCTCCTAATTATGACTAAGACCTGACTTATGCTATTATCACGCAATGATCATCAGCTGCTTGCATATGTGTGGGCCTATGGGCAGTGCCCACCTGGCAATCCAGCGTTGGCAGCCCGTGCCTTTTTAAGGGCTGGGAGAGGTCTGCCCGGGAGGAGAGAGAGGGAGAGAGAGAGAAAAGTGAATAAAGTCCTGGAATAAACTGCAGTGAGAAGAGCTCCAGTGTGTTGTGCGTCATCCTTGCTGGATGAGGTGGGGCGTGACAGGCACAGAGATTTCACAGTCTCTGCCTCCCAAATGCTAAGATTTAATGTATGTGCTACCACTGTCTGGACCCCATAGAAACTCTTTTTTTTAAAAAAAATATTTATTTATTTATTTATTTATTTATTATGTATACAATATTCTGTCTGTGTGTATATCTGCAGGCCAGAAGAGGGCACCAGACCTCATTCCAGATGGTTGTGAGCCACCATGTGGTTGCTGGGAATTGAACTCGGGACCTTTGAAAGAGCAGGCAATGCTCTTAACCACTGAGCCATCGCTCCAGCCCCCATATGTAGGGATAAGTCCCGCCCCTTAGAGGGCGTGTTCACCTCGGCTAATGTTTGCCTATAAATTTGGCAAGCATGCTCACAGCGCTTGCTTCTGCTTTCCTGGTCTCTGCAGGAACGGTAGTTCTGTAAGTCTATTTCTCCATTAAAGCTACATATGTATATATATATATATATATATATATATATATATATATATATATATTACAATCTCTCTGCATTCGTTTACGCCGATACACCCATAAAAACTCTTAAAGGAGCCATATCCTCCTTTTTTTTCAACTTTCTCAGGCCAAATGGAAATACAGCCCACATTAATTCGCTAAAATATTGGAGGTTTTTCTTATTACTCTTTTGGGGGCAAGGCACCCAGCTACAAAGCAAACCATGAAATAAGAGTAAGATTTACTGAAGTAAGAGGATGGAAAAAGCCAAGAGGCAAAAGAGAGAGAGGTTAATTTAAGAAGAGCAGACAAGAAACAAGACAAGCTAAGGCTTAAGTAAGAATAAGCCTCCACATGAGATTTATTTGGGAGCTGGATAACAGGCCCCCAAAGAAAACCAACAACACACAGGTATGTGGGACTCAGTGAGTTTGAAGTCAGCCTGATCAACAACTGGGTTCCAGAGCAGCCAAGGCTACATGGAGAATCCCTGTGCCAAAACCCAAAAAAAACAAACAAAAAAAAAGGAAGAAAAGAACATATAATGAATATAAACTGGGTACTGGGAACAACCCACATGTGGCTTCCAGAGCATTCCTCTCCATCTCTCAGTCTATGTGCAGGGCTGTCGTTTCTCCACAGCTGTGTCCTCAGCTGACACCTTCTGCACTGTCCCCAGCATGCCATTTGTTCTCCACCTTGCCTGGAAAGAGGACAGCAGGGCTGGACTACAGGACAGGCTTCTTAAATAACAGTCACAGAGTCCAGAGAGGCAGACAGGCTTTGGATTCAGTTCTTTCTGTCCTAGGAGTCACCATTGAGAGACCTGTGAGTCACCAGATCCCTGGTCACAGCAGCTGTCCCCATTCTGTCCCACAGGTTGTTATTTCCTCCTGTAGCCTGGACACCCGGTGAGCTGTAAGGAAAGCTGTCAGGATCCTCTGAGTGACACCAAGACCCAGCAGCTGTCATGGGCTCCCCAGGTAATCAGTCTGTTCTCTGTGATGCTCATGGCCTAGGACTGCCAGGGCCTCCCTGCTGAGGCCTGCTGAGGAGTCAAAGATGATAACATAAGTTAGTTGTTAAAGCTGACTTTTGTCATTGTTGTAAATAATGAAAGCAGATTATCTCACTGACAATATTGCTTATTTTGGTCCATTCTAGAAGGGAGGCAGGATGGGCAGTCCACATCATGGCACACAAAAGCAGTAACATGAAGGGCCAAGACAAGACGGCAATCAGCCCCAAGACACATCCCAGCTGCCGTCCTGACCCCAGCCAGGCTCAACTTCCCAAGGTGCCTCAGCTCAGTCTGAACCACTCATGCACTCAGAGAATTAGGATCTGTTATTTCTGGGAACTCCCTCACACCCCACCGAGAGAAGGGCTACTGATCTCCCAGATATTTATTAACCCAGTGAATTGAAACACAGGATTAATAACTGATCATCCCAGTGACAAAGTCAATTTGGGACTAGAGAGTGGCTCAGCGGTTAAGAGCACTGGCTGCTCTTTCATAAGACATGGGTTCAGATCCCAACGCCCACATCAGGTTCACAGCAGGCTGTAACTGCAGCTCCAGGGGACCCAAGGCCCTCTTTGATCACCAGACACACACGTGGTGCATAGACATAAATACAAGCAGGCAAAAATTCCCATACATAAATAAAAATCAGGGGAAAACATCACATTCAAGGACTGGGCCCCAGGCACACAGTAGATGGATGCCATCACTGGACTCTCCTTCTTCCTGGGGACGAGAGACTCACTTTCTAACTGTTCTGAGCTGAAAACCATACGTGTCTCTAAAATACCATGACATCTCCCTAGTATATCTGTCCTCTCAGGATGCCATCACAAAGTGACACTGGGTAGGTGGTTTAAAGAGAAAAGACCTCTTCTCTCACTGTTCTGGAATCCAGCAACCACAATCAAAGTGTGGCAGATTAGCCCTGGGCAGGGGGGGGGGGGGACACTCTCTTCCAAGCTGGTAGAGGGAGCCCATACCCTGTTCTAGCCCAAGGTCTCTCTTGTGTGTCTGGAGAGAAGAGAGTATAAAAGAGAGAAAGAGAAGGAGGGAATGGAGGGAGGGAGCTTCTTCTGACTGCTGTGAGGACACTAACCCTCTGGGTCAGGGACCTCACTCACAACCTCACTTGCTTCCTTCTCTATCTCCAAATACAGTTACCTGGTGATAGAGCTTTAACAAATGTGTTAAGGGTCACAACTCAGTCCCTACCAAAAGTGATAGGGGACAGATGCTCAGGAACACATTTTGAAACCTAGTTTCATGAATCCATTCAAGCTCTCCAGCATGGTCCTCTAACCATATTCCTTTTCCTTCCCATCCAGAGAGGAACGGCTTCATTATGTCTGTGTTTGACTACCTCTGGGACACAAGAAACACAGAGGCCCTGCAGGTCCTGCCTACTAAAGAGGAATCTGGAATACAACTTGTGGAAAGAGCTGGTCTGTCCAGTTTCTCTCCATTTAATTTGATGTTGGCTGTTGGCTTGTTGTTTATTGTTTATATTACATATAGGTATGTTCCTGTATCCCTAATCTTTCCTAAACCTTTATCATGAAATGGGGTGGATTTTGCCAAAGGCTTTTTTCAGCATGTAAGAAAGTTATCATGTGGTTTTTGTCTTTCTGTCTGTTTATATGGTGGATTACATTGACAGATTTTCTTATATTGAACCATCCCAGCATGTAAGGGATGAACCCTACTTGTTCATGATGAATGTTTTTACGTGTTCTAGGATTGAGTTAGCCAATATTTTGTGACGTTTTTGCATCAGTGTTCTACATGGAGACTCTTTCATTGTTGCATCGTTGTGTGGTTTGGGTTAAGGTAACAGTAGCCTGATAGAAAGAATTGTACCTAGCTTTTCTATGTGGACTCTGGAACACAGAACTCAGGTCCACGTGTTTGTATGGCAAACACTTTACCTAATTAACCACATTCTAAGGGGGCATCTAGATATTAAGAGAGAATTGTCTGCTGTCCTCAAGACACAGTGCAGTCACGTGACAGCTCACACAGGGTGACACACACCAAGAAAGATGCCTTGGTAGAGAAGCTGTATTCTGACACGAGTTAGCAGTCAGGAAGGTGCTGGTCTGGGCTGTTGCTCTAAGGGAAAGAGACAGAAGAGGTCTGGATATGCATTCAGCTGGGGACTATGGCAGACAAGCTGAGTGAGGGGCAGAAGCTGACCTCATGGGATTCCTCCTGAAAGAGGTCAAGACTAAGACACCAGAAGATAAACACAGGAACTTGATTGAGTATTGAGTATCAAAGGCAGAGCGGTCTCACAACCTGACTTAAGATTCTTGGCAAGGCTGGGCAGGGAACACCAACGTACACAGGAAAGGCATGGAAAGTCAAGACTGAGCCACACTATGAAAGTAGCTTAGAAAAGTTTAGTAAAGTTGACTCAAGGAAAAATATTTACCCACATAAGCCTCAGTGTCCAGAAGTTTGTTGGGCCTTAATCACATACACAGTCCCCATGAGAGTCCTGGGGTCTGCCTTTCTCCTGGAGCCCATGCCTTTAGTGTCTAGATTCCCCTGTAGGTCAGAAATGACAGCAAAATCCCACCACATGTCACCATTCTCAGGCTTGAAATTCATCCTTCGGAGAGCTAGAGAACCTACCTATTTGGTTTTTTTTTTCATTCTTTCTTTTTTCTATTACTTTATAAATAATACCAATCAAAGTTCCCACTTCATTCCCTCCTCCCACTTTCCTCCTGATCCCCCACACACCCTTCCCCACCCCTCTCCACTCCTAAGAGAGGGCGTGGCACCCTGTCCTGTGGGAAGTCCAAGGCTCTTTCCCCCTACATCCAGGCTTAGGAAGGTGTGCATCCAAAGAGAATAGGATCCCAAAAAGGCAGTACATGCAGTAGAGACAAATCCCAGTGCCATTATCATTGGTCCCTCAGTCTGCCCCAAATGTCATCACAATTCAGAGGGTCCAGTTTGATCCCATGCTCGTTTATTCCCAGTCCAGCTGGAGTTGGTGAGCTCCCATTAGCTCAGGCACACTGTCTCAGTGGGTGAACAAACCCCTCATGGTCCTGACTTCCTTGTTCATATTCTCCCTCCTTCTGCTCTTCAACTTGACCTTGGGAGCTCAGTCCATTGCTCCAATGTGGGTCTCTGTCTCCATCTGTCTCCGGATGAAGGTTCTATGGTGATATTCAACGTAGTCATCAGTCTGACTACAGGACAAGGCCAGTTCAGTCACCCTCTCCTCTGCTGCCCAGGGTCCTAGCTGGGGTCATCCCCATGGCCTCCTGGGAGCCCTTCCAGAGCCAAGCCTCTTGCCAACCCTAAAATGGCTCCCTCAATTAAGATATCTCCTTCCCTGCTCCCATATCTGTCCTTCCTCCATCTCAACCATCCCACTCCCCCAAGCTCTCCCTAACCCTCCCCTTCTCCCTTCTCTCTCCCTCCCTCCCATTCACTCCAACCCCCACCCCCATGCTTCCAATTTTTCCCTGGCGATCTTGTCTGCTTCCAATTTCCAGGAGGATCTATATGTGTTTTTCTTTGGGTTCACCTTATTACTTAGCTTCTCTAGGATCATGAACTATAGGCTCAATGTCCTTTGTTTATGGCTAGAATCCACTAATGAGTGAGTACATAGCATATTGATATTTTTGGGTTTGGGTTTTCTCACTCAGGATAGTGTTTTCTACTTCCATCCATTTGCATGCAAAATTCAAGATGTCATTTTTTTTAATATTTATTTATTTAGTATACAGTGTTCTGCCTGAACATATCCCTGCAGGCCAGAAGAGGGCACCAGACCCCATTACTGATGGTTGTGAGCCACCATGTGGTTGCTGGGAATTGAACTCAGGACCTTTGGAAGAGCAGGCAATGCTCTTAACCTCTGAGCCATCTCTCCAGCCCCAAGATGTCATTGTTTTTAACACATTGTATATGTGCCATACTTTCTTTATCCATTCTTCCATTGAAGGGCATCTAGGTTCTGGCTATTACAAATAGTGCTGCTATGAACATAGTAGAACAAATGTTTTTGTAGTATGATTGGGCATCTTTTGGGTATATTCCCAAGAGTAGAATTGCTGGATCCTGAGGGAGGTTGACTCCCAATTTTCGGAGAAACAGCCACACTGATTTCCAAAGTGGTTGCACAAGTTTGCATTCCGACCAGCAATGGATGAGTGTTCCACTTACTTCACATCTATTCCAGCATAAGCTATCATTGGTGTTTTTGATTTTAGCCATCTGACAGGTGTAAGATGGTATCTCAAAGATGTTTTAATTTGCATTTCCCTGATAGCTAAGAAAGTTGAACATGTCCTTAAGTATCTTTTGACATTTGAAATTCTTCTGTTGAGAATTCTCTGTTTAGTTCAGTACCCCATTTTTAATTGGTTTATTTAGAATTTTAATGTCTAATTTCTTGAGCATCTGAGGGAATGAAATGGAGGATTGTCTTAAAGCTCTGATTGCCCCAGGACAGATCTTTCCAAACTCTCTTCCTCACTCTGTTAGTTGGTCTCTCCCTTTACAGGAAAGTGAAAGATGCCTCACATAAAGCTCATGGTGAGACCACAGTGGATACAGAAGTAGCAGATGAAGAGAAACACCAAAAGGCCCTGCAGGAGAAGAAAAGGTTTTTGGAAGTTTATCCTCGGGTGAAACTGGAGCTCGAGGAGCGCATCAGGAAGCTCCACGCCCTTGCAGACAAGATTGACAAGGTGCACAAGGACTGCACCATCACACAAGTGGTGGCCAGCTCCACCGGTGCTGTGTCTGGGGTCCTGACAGTCCTTGGTATTGCTCTGGCACCTGTGACAGCAGGGGTCAGTCTGGGACTTTCAGCCTTTCCACAACCATTGTGGAAAAGGTAAGCACAGCGTCGGTGGAAGCTGAAGCCAGCCAGCTTCTGACAAGGAGCAATGACACTGAGAATGACATTAAAAGCAACAACACTGAGAAGGTCATTAAAGAAGTTTTGGAGAAGAACACCCCCAAACTGTTTTCTGTATTTATGAAATCCTCCCGGAAACTGGAAGTCATGAAGAAGAACATTGATGCCATCAAGCTGACCAAAGCCAGCCCTCGCCTGGCAAGTAATGCCAAGCGTCTAATGACCACAAGGAAGGTGTCAGCCCAAAGCACTAGACAGGTGAAGAAAGCCTTTGAAGGCACTGCGCTAGCAATGACCAAAGGAGCCCGGATCATGGGTGCAGCCACTGCAGGTCTCACCCTTGTGCTAGATGTGGTCAGTCTCATAGAAGACTCAAAGCATTTGCATGAGGGTGCAAAGGCAGAGTCTGCTGCAAAGCTGCGGCAGAAGGCTCAGGAACTGGAGCAGAAGTTGCAGGAGCTCATCTGGGTTCATGACATCCTGATTCAGTGACCTCTTCTTCAGTGCAGCTCAGAGGACTGGGGGTGGGGTGTGCTGGGCAGAGCCATGGACACTTGATGGCTCCTTAGTGTATCCTCTTTATACCAATGCCGGATGGTGGTAGTGCCTGCTAGAGGAGAGGCCACATTAAGAGAAAGGAAGCCAGGACAGAGGTGGGACAGGCTTGTGATCTCCCACTACACTTCCCTGCACTTTTAGATCCAAAAACCTCCAACATCCCACATAAGGACCACGCTCCCAAGCTGGGGAGCACATCCAAGGCCTGACTAAGCACAGCATGGCTGCTCCTCAGTCACACCCACCACACTGCTCCTAACTGAAGCTCACCATCCTCACAGGTCCCTGAGCTGCCAACTTTCCCACTGCTTTCTGAATGCTTGCATAGAGACTTCTTCTCCTTCCTAGTTCTGCCTCATTCTGGGTTTTTCCAATTATTTCCCAATCTTACAATCAGATTCTGGGTGTGAACCCCATTTTTTTCTTCATGGTTTGGTCACATGGAGTGATGGAGATTTTAGTGGAATGCTCAGAGGGTAGAAAGGGAGGGATGCTGGGGACACCATCTGCAGGGTCATCACAGGTTCTTGGTCTTATGTGCCAGCCGTGGGCTCTACAGGAAGGAGGGGTGACAGGATGTGGTGGTGAGTTCTGCTCTCTGTAAGCAGACTCTTGGGGAAATCTCAAGGCTTAATTCCTACTGAAGTTTAAAACCTGCTCTAATTGGATGAGATCTGCTGAGATGCACGTGAAAGCTGCACTTGCTCCATTATATGTGAAGAATTAATTAGTAAACACTGTAAACCGGCCTGGTCATGCTTTGTGTTGTATGAAAATGATATCACATGTTTTCTAGATTGTTGACTACAGAAAGTTGATCATTGTCTCCAGATTTCTATCATCTCCTCTTTTTAAAACTGTTTTCTTTATTGTGGATTAACAAGAATATTTGAAATTTATACAAGAACCGTTTTCCTTCTTGATCTCACCCTCCCCTTCTGGCCACAGAAGCACCCTGAGGCTGCAGCAGTGAGCGGTGTCCCCTCGTTCCTTACCACTCAAGTGGCCTTCTTCCTAAGTTCTGAACACCTGAGACAGAGAGATGACCTGTGTACTTCCTGGGTCTTGTCTGTTAGAGGATCATTCTTGGGTCACACAGCCCCTCTGTCCTTCCTTGGAAGGGATGTCTGGCCAAGGGACAGCTGGATGTGGACAAAGCCATTGCCCTGGGGACTCAGAGTGGGAAGAGAACTGAGTAGTGGACAAACATGGGAAAGAAATCAATCTGCATCATGAGCCGCCTAGCAACTTGCTCCTCAGTGTCCAAGTTAATGGAGTCCTCTCTACTGCTGAGCCCATGTGCCCCTGTGATAGTGAACACTGTGCCAGGGCTCAGATTCTGTCCCAGAACAAACTCAAGAGCCATCACCAGAGCTCACCACATCCTTGACCTTGAACCCTTAGGACACAAATTACTTGAAGAGCCTGTGCCTTTGTCACTGCACTCTTCAAGGCTCACAGGCCTCTCAAAACTACTGCACCATAGCCCTTTCAATGAATGATCACTTTAGGTGTCTAGTGCCCAGAGAGTTCCCTGCAGCTTCCAGTCCAGGGCCACTTCACCTCCATGGTTCTGCCCACAAGGAACACACCTTCCTTTACGAAAGACAGAAACAAGCCATGGTGGGTGTCAGTGAGAATTGACAGTGGTCACTTTTCATAGATACAGCATTACTTCATGGGTGGTGAAAGTATTCTAGTAGGTAGAAGGATACTTTCAAGATAGAGATACATTTAAAAAGAAATTAAAATGAATTTCTATGATGGAAAGACACCAGTAAGGCTCAGAGATGAGTAGAGGCCCCAGAAAGGGACAGGGGAGATGGACAGTGTGGAAGGAAAGACAGCGCAGAGGAAGAGCTGTGACCAGGTTGTCCCTGCTGAACACCAGTGACAGGCAACAGGACAGTGCCTGCAGCTGCTGCCCCTGGAGGGGTCTGTGTTCAGTTCAGGTATCTGAGGTTGTCATGTATGTCACCAACCCATGTTTTGCCCATCGGAAAGTGACCTCCGGATGGTAACAGTGGTGGTGTTGGTGTTGAGGGTGGTAGTGGTGGTGACAGCAGGGGGGGTGGAGCCCTTGGCAGGGGTCAGGGCACCTAAGGGACCAATGAAATTAAAATGGATCCGCATGTGCAGGGCTGGGACAGTGGTGGTGAAGGAGAGAAAGAAACACGGGTTACACATTTATCACCTTTAATGGGCACCTGGTGCAGTCAACCTACTGTGTATACGCGGAAGCTTAAGTAACAATTCCTCCTCAAGGGAATTTAATTATGAAGAATTAAAACTTCACTTCTAACGTACTTAGGATAAAGTGCTCACCTCGGACCTGTGTTCTTGTTACTTCTCTTGAAACCCAACTGTACCTTTGCTTCCCCTGACTTTGAAACGGCTAACACTTAGGAAAGCTATCTCTTCAATTAGAAATAGCAGAAACTGCTGGAACCTTGTCAGCCCGGCTTCTGAAGGCATGCCTGACTGCACTAGATCTAATCTCCAAGCGCCCTCTGCAGGTGACTGCAGGGTATGAATTCAACATTGTTGTTCAGCCCATTAACACAGTGAGAAAACCCTGGTCTGGGCTGGACTTTGCAGAGCACTGGTTGGGTCCAGGCCAGACAGTGAAAACAGCCCTGAGCTCCACAGCCCTCTGTGCTGCTTGATTCTTTACTGCTCAGCTTTTCCACAGCAGCACATTCAGGGCCCGGTGAGTGCAGACAGATTTTATCAGAAGCCAAACAGTTTGTGGTGTGTAGTGTGCAACCCCTTGGGGTCGGAAGACATGGTTTTGGCCTGGCAGGATGGCTCAAAGGATGAAGTTACTTTCCCCAAACATGAAGATGTGAACCTGATCCTGGGGGACCCCTGTTGTGGAAGGCAAGCACCAATACCTCAAGATGTTCTCTGACACCCCTAAGCCCGCCATGGCACCCACTCATTCCCTCCAAAACACATGCACACACTGAGTTAATAAATGAAATTAAATATCATTTATAAAAGATATTGAGGTTATCTGAAATTGGAAGGAAGGAGGAGGCTCAGTCCTTGAGCCTCAGCTTCTTCCAGAGCTGGGAATGGGGTGCTGGCCTAGACAATGTCTCAGGTCACCTGAGTCTGTCTGCCTGATGCTGTATAGACTTGGGATGGATAAACATCAGTTACTGCTCAGGAAAAATGGATGAAACAGTCGACCATGTAACAGGAGGCTGCGTGGGACAGAGGAAATGGACAGGAAGTGTTGGAATCCCACCTGCCATAGTCTTTAATGCGGAGCTATGGATGATGTGAGGTCAAGGGAAGCAGGAAACCTGGTGACCTCCAGGGATTAGAGGGAGAGTTTGTGTCCTGAGAAGGATAATGGTGACATTCACCAGAGCCAGAAAGTGGCTGCTCCTGTCATTAGTATTCAGGCATCTGTACTGGCCTGCCCTTGGGGTCCTGACAGGATCCGTCCTCAGCTACAGCCACTAACAGCACCTCCTGTGCACATCTGCTACATTCCCTTTAAACGGTGGGCCTTGCCCACCTACCGTCTCTCTCTCTCCTCTCTCTCTCTCTCTGTGTCTCTTCTCTCCTCTCTTCTCTCCCCTCTCTCTGTCTCTCTGTGTCTCTCTCTGTCTCTCTGTGTCTCTCTCTGTCTCTCTCTGTATCTCTCTCTGTATTTCACCACTCTTGTCCACAGGGACCAGTCTTCCCCCATTCCTGCCCCCCTCTGCCCCCTCTCCCCCTTCTCCCTCCCCTTCCAGTAAACCTCCTATGTAAGCCTCACTGCAGGACGTGACTTCTCAGTGCAGAATTTCCCAGTGTTGTAATTTTCAAAAGCAGCGAGAGTGAGAAAGATGCCGAGCCACACGTGGAGGGTGTTTGTTGGGGGAAAGGGAATGGGAGGAAGGGGAAGGGGAAAGGAGAGACCAGCCTCTGGGGACAGGAGCACCAGAAGAGATGCGGGGGGTGGGAGGGGGTGGTAGTGAGCAGGCCCACCTTTTACAGGGGAACATAGCAAACGTGCACAGGAGGAGCTCTTAGTGGCTGCAGTGAGGACGGATCCTGTCAGGACCCGAAGGGCCATACAGATGCCTGAATACTAATATTTGTCTCACTAACATCTGGGATGCCAGACCCATTTTTAACACAGCCTGTGGTAAACTCTCACGTGCCACTACAAAAGCAGGGTGCCCGGGTGAGAATTTTTCTCTCTGAAGCTAGTTTTAGAGACTCGGGTCTTTTTCCTGTACAAACAGTTAATTTCCTGAGCTATGATCCTATGTTAGTTGAAACCAAGGTGGGGGGTAAATACAGAATATTAGCAGTCTGTTACGTCAGAGCAGGAGACAGTAGATTCCACCTTCCCGAGTCTGCTGTTGGAGCAGACACATTGCCTGCTGTATGAGGCTCCTTTCTTATCAGTGACAACTGTCAATAAAGAAAGTTTGTGGGGAGCATTTTTATGTAGATTTTGGCTATGAGAAAAGGACTTGACTGAATATTTTTCACACCATGGCTTCACAGTGTGGGGGGAGGTATCCAGTTAACCTACAGGAAAAGTCGATTCATACACTGCAGGGATATTATAGAAGGGAGAAATGCCATGAGTTCACAAGATTTTTACAGAATTGACAGTGACTTATCCAAAGCTTGTCCCATACATAGCTCTGCAAAAACAGATTCTCCAGGTGGAGTGAGCATATACACTCCGTGGATAGTCCGATAGATCTGTCAGCTGTCCATTTACTTATAATACTTGTGGGCTCACCTCCTTTCTCTCCTCCCACTCCTATGTGGGCACCATTGAAGCTGGATCCCCTCTTTAAACCTCACTGGCAGCATCCTCAGGTCTCAGCAGGAGTTTTGAAGGTGAGCCACAGGCTCTGTGTCAGTCACTAGAGCCTGTCTGAACTGGAATCACAGAGCTACTGCGGTCCCTCCATAGATACACCTGCCATCCCTGACCTGCATATGTGTGTCAAACTGAGGAGAGTTATCTGCACTTTGTCATGGAAATAGGGTAGTTGTGGTTACACGCCATCCTCTGCCTACAGTTCCTCTACGACCCTCCTGGAAGTTGGCACTTGTGATTTGGGCTCTGCTGTCTCATCTGAGCAAAGGCATATAGGCTTCTTCTCGAAATCAGGAGGTTGGCTAGACTCAGGGCTGGGGGCAGTGAGCACCTCTTCTGTTTCCCTGTGTTCACCCAGAGCTGTGAACAAGGGATGCACTTCTCTTCCCTGGTTTTGCAGACCTGGGATGTTTGCCTCTTGAGTGACTTCAGATGCCCCATTTTTCACATAGTCAGTTGTCCCTACTATGTGATGTCCCTACTATGTGATGTCCCTAGAGAAAGGGAGACCAGGAGAGAGGTGGACGTGTTATGGGCACCGAGTACAGTGTCCAGCATGTTTGAGTCCATGGTGTGGACTGGATGGTTGCAGTAACCAGGGTACCTAGATGCCGTGGCTGCAGAGCCCACTGAGGTCCACTAGGTGGTGCTGGTGATCACCCCTTCCTCCCAAAGCCAAAGCAGGGTTACTTCCCTTTGCATTAAGGCCACACTCCCAATGGCTGCAATTGCATCTGGAGCAAAGGTCTTTTCGGCATCCCCACCTCTGGAGTGTCAGCCACACTGCATGACATTTTTTGTCATGTTACTGGTCTGTGATCCATTTCTTTGCATTATCTTCAGGATGTCCAAGTGAGATGGTTTCTCCTTGTTTACCTGGAGGTTGATGTACTTATTTCTCTCTTTCAGGCAAATCTGTAGACTGTCCTATTGCTCCATGTTGACTCTCCTCATGACTGTATTAATGTTCTGGTTCATTTTCTGCTCTGCTCTGAGACCCCCTTCCAGGCTGTCACTCAGCTGTCTGTGGACATTTTAATGATCTGCACCTGACTGCGAATTTCTCACTCTCAGGCTAAACCCTTGGTGATGGAGGGAAAAGAGACAGAGCGGGGGAGTGTGGAGAATGAGAGCAGCAAACAATAACTTTACATTTGATAATCCTATTGGTTCTCTGTGTGTGTGTGTGTGTGTGTGTGTGTGTGTGTGTGTGTGTGTTAGTGGTGCCTGGTTGTCTGTGTGTGTGTGTGTGTGTTAGTGGTGCCTGGTTGTCTGTGTGTGTGTGTGTGTGTGTGTGTGTGTGTGTGAGTGTGTGTGTGTGTTAGTGCCTGGTCGTCTGTGTGTACTCCACTTGTGTGCCGTGCCTACAGAGGTCATAACAGGCTGTCAGCTCCTCTGGACCTGGAATCACAGGAGGCTGTGAGCTACTTGATGTGGGTGCTGAGACTGAACTACCCAGACTCCAAATAACTTCAAGGTAGAAAGTATGGTCACAAAAGTTTAATGTCTGATGGTAAATCTTGGCTTGGGCTTGGAAAGTCTCTGAACCCTGAGATTTAAGCCATTACCTCTCCCAGTAGCTCAGTATCCTCAACAGAAAGTCACAGCGCTCCCTCCATATTAACACAATCACTGCTGTCTGTTGTAAACCAGGAAAGTTCTGGATAATAAGAAATGATGATTAAACTCCAGTCCGATGTGGAAGTAAGCGTGTTGGCAGCAGTAGTGTGGATCTCTCAAGAGTGAGGATGGCCACCAAGCTCCAAGGACACACGAATGGAATGGAACCTGTCCTGACACAAGGGTCAATGGCCAACGTGGTCCAGCCTTGTTTAAATCCCATGCAGCATGGAACAAAGCTGACTTGTTCCACAGTCGTCACTACCTGTTGTTGACTCAAACTTCCTGTCTGCAGTGGGCTTTGGCTCCTCTATGCAAGGGGTCATGGGAGCCAGAGAGTCTGCCATGAAAGCTCCTGGGCTTTCTCAGAGGTTCTGTGTGATGGATCTGAGCACAGAGCACAAACGTGAGGCAGAAGTATCCACATAGACAGGGGGCTACGCACTGTGCCTGCCACCATCAGCAGCGCTGTCCTCTTCAAATATCTGAGACAGGGACATTCTGCTGAAGTGCAGTAGGGGATGGGAAGGGTGTTTGCTAGGGCACTGGGGAGGCTTGGCAGAGCAGCAAGGGGCTGGGGGTGATCTGTGGACGGCTCCCCAGTTTGTGGTGGTGTGTCTTCCCTCCACAGGGAGCCCACCAGAGATGAGTTGGCCAGAGCAGAACTGGGAATGTTGAGCTAAGGTCACTCTGTTGACTCAGCAAGGTGGGCGGGGCTGTGGGTAGCACCCTCCAAGTGTCCATTCCAGTGTGTTGATTGGATCAGGGCTGCCCAGGTGAAACTTTCACTTTCCACTTCCCAGCTGAGTTCATCAGGCCAGAGGCTGCTGCTCCTTCTGACTCAGATGTGCAGCTGTGACCGGATCTACACAGCCTAGGCCATCTGGATCCTGGACAAACTCATCCCTGCAGAGACTCCTTGGTAAGCTGAGCCTCCTTGGCTGCTCTGCCTCCTCATCCTCACAGGTTTACCTGGGGAAAGAGGGATAAATGCCTCATTGTAGGGATGAACCAAGGGAACTCAGGCATCATTGACAGCCCAGAGTTCAGAAAAACCTGCAGCCAGGTTGGCATCTGGATATTTCCCTCTGAAGTAAACACAAGAAAGGATGGGCAATCCCTCAGATGGGGTCAGCATGTGGTCTGGGGCTCAGCTCAGGGGCTAGGATGCCTAGGGGTCCAGACAGCAGACTCCTGACAGAAAGCAGATTCTGGGTGTCCAGCAGCTGGGGAAATAGAGAAACTGAAGGGTATGGAAGAGGGCAGGAGACTCAGAACTCGCTGGTCCTTGAGAGCATCTGACAATGGACCAGGACTGTGGCTGCCTAGACCAGCTGGGGACAAATGCTGATTTGGAGATACAGGAAGCCCAGAGACTGAGCCACCAACTGTCTCTGAGTATGTATCTCTGCCATGCCATGGGGAAACTGAGGACCTAGGGAGTGGGTTTTGCTGAGGAGTCTGTGAAGAGACTGAGCAGGTGGGTCACAAGCCTGACCTACTGAACATCCTCTGACCTCTGTCCAGTCTATAGGGGATGGAGGAGAGAGAAATGGTTCCCTGTGTTTTAGCTGGGGAAGGGTGTCAGTGTTGGGGCAGGAAGAGAAAATGTGAACAATCAGGTAAACAACTCACTGAACTGTGTATTAACCACAAGGTCAAAGATCAGACTTCAGGTGTGTGTGGAGGGAGGGGGTTTAGTCCTGTATGACTGTTGACGAGGAGAATGTTCTAGAAACATTGGGAAGATAAAATGAGGGGAGGAGGAGGAAGAAGAAGAAAATTTAAAAGCAATTACTCATTATCTTTTAATGACGCCATGTCCTCAGAGATTAGTGACTCTATGTCCAATAAATGTCCCCCAGAGCCCAGATCAGGGGCACTGTGGGCTCAATAGGACAGTACCCACTTAGATGGATCTGGAACCATTATTGGGCTACTACTCGGATCATGGCTGACACTGGTGCTGGACCAAGACTAATGGAGAGAGGGGCCCAGGAAAACACTGTGTTCAGTCCACAGAGGAAATGCAGAAGCCAGTCAGAAAGAGGAGGCCTGGGAGATTTCAGTGGGTGGAGGATGCAGGCATCTTATGGGGAGGAACAGTCCAATACAGGCCTGAAAAAAAAAACCTGGAAGTTGTTTGAGGAGATTAGGAGAAGAGCCTGCATCAGGCTGGGGACCTCTGTGATAGGTTCAAGGTCCTGAACCTGACCCTGGGAGAGAATTAAGGATTCTCTCAGAGAGGAGCGTGCTGTCCTCACCCCTTCTGCCCAAGTGAAGAAGTCAGTAGACACCAGGAGATGCTTTGTTAAGAGCTTGAGCACTGATGGAGGACACAGGCTCTCAGCCTGGAACTTCAGTCGGCCAGGAGCAGAAAAGGACAGGCTCACCCTCACATTTCCTGGGACATAACGAGGGAGTCACTCATCCAAGAAGGCTCACTGTCCTGCTGGCCAGATGGAGGGCTTAATACAGGTAGAGCAAGACAAAATTTTATATATTTATTCATTTTTGTGGTACTGGGCTTCAATCCCAGGGCCTAGGGCCTGCCTGGCAAGAACTCTACCGCTGAGTCATCTCTCCTGCCCAGACTCACACAGAACTATAAGATGCACGGTGCAGACACTTCACCAATGCTTACTGTCGCCCGAATTTCCTACTTTTCAGCTGACAGCCTCTGAGGTCCTGTACCTGTGAGGCAGGAGGGAAGTGGTAGGGACTGTATGTCTTCCACACACCGTGCCTTTAGCAGGTGCCCCAAGAAACCCCTCAGGATCCTTCTTGTGCCTTGTTGGTCAGGACCAAGTCACTTAGCCACTGTGTTATTGAACTCAAGTCTGAGAAAAACCAATTCTGTGTGGAGGATAGTGGGGGCAAGGGGGTGGGGGTGGCTATTACACACAGTAGGAAGTCAGGGATGCCATCTTCCTGGGAACACCCCATGCTGCTAAGGCTTAATAGAGAAGAGAACCTTTGGCTATCCAGGTAGGGACACCTCACAGCTTTCTTCCAAGAGACAAAAGTGACTTATCTCTGTGAAGTTGATGTCCTCCAGCCCAAGGACCCAGGGACACACCTGTCATTCAGTGGAATGGTTGTTCCCAGTGGTGCAGAGGGTTCACCACAGAGGCTGGAGGGAGGGTAGATAGAACCTTCATTAGGATCTAGGCTGCGGGTGGGTGGTGCTAGCGGGAATGTCTGGATTTATGTGGAGAAGGTGAGGGCCAGATGTGCCATGGAATCTCTCCGTATCCTGTATAAGGAGACCTGAGAAAGGACCCACCAAGGTGTACTTGACCAGGAAGGGACTTCATTTTTTCTGCCATGGCACAGGGACTCGATGTGGTCATGTGACTGAAGCACAGTACCTGCAAGGATGCAATTTACAAAGAGATACTTACTGAGCTCCCTGGAGGAGGCTGGGAAGTCTCAGAGCATGGCCCAGGCCTCAACTTTAGTTTTTGACAGGATATTCTTATTACACCAAAACAAGATGTCATCACAGAGTAGGACAGAGTAAGAATGCAGACTCCATACTCTCTGCCTCTTCTCAGAGTCCTAAGCCCCAGCCTGGCTGCTCAGGCCCCTGAAGCAGAACCGCTCTGTTGATGGTAGCTGGTATTGCTCAAATACAGTTCCCACCCACGAGTTGTCGCCAGAATGTTCTTCCCTCTCTCCACTTCCTGTCTTTTTCACAACTATGTCCTCAGTGTGTCACGCTTCCCTTGGAACCCACAGGACAGTAGGCTTCTTCCCAGGCTGGGGCGAGGGAGACAGGAGGGAGCCAGAAGCCTGGTTTTGTTAAATAGCGGCTATGTGATTCAGGGAAAGACTGAGCTCTGTGAATTAAGTCACTTTGACTCTTGGCAGCCACCCTGAAGGGAACTGTGGAACAACAAGAGATGTGGTCACCCACCTTTCCTACAGTTATCCCACTTCAGCCCAACTGTGTTTCTTCTTCCTAGAGCCGGGACATCCAGTGAGCTGTCAGGAAAATCCCTCACTGATCCTGTGGCGGGCGACCAGGATCCAGAAGCACTCATGGCCTCCAGAGGTAGGCCTGACCCTCAACCTTGTTGCCCTCTGCTCTTATCTGTATAGCAGATAAGAATGAGAGCACCAGTGACCAAGGTGTGTGCCCTAGCTCTAAGTCTCTAGGGATCCATGTCCTAGCCCCGTATGGGGACATATGAGGGGTTACTTTCCCTCCACCTGTCCTCTCTGCTGTGACCAGGCGAACCCTATGATGTAGAGGACAGCAGGGCATGTGGCGCCATCACACCCCCCAAAGTCAGCGTGGTTCACCGACGTGGTACACTGATCGTGTAATTTCCAAACATCCAGAGAGGGCAGAGCTCCCATCGGGGAAGAAATACTTCTGCAATCTCGTCCAAAGCAGGTCATCATTGGCTCTGTAATCTACTTAGACATATTCATTATGAATATAAGATAACTCCAAAAATAATACCTTGCTGTGTTCAACACACTCTGATATCATTTCTGTTCCATTTTCCAATGTTGCACTTTGACCCAATAAACTGGTGTCAGAGGCAGAGAAAGTCACCTTTGGAGGTACAGATGTGGCAGATGCACAAGGTAAATGCAAACCAGCCCTGAAGTTTCCCCTTCCCCAGTGACACCTCCGTATATATCTCCTTCCCACGATATGTCTCACAATACCACAGACAGATGGAAAACAAAAGTCTGTCTTTCCTCTCAGCTCTGGAAGCCAATGTAAATGAGGAAGGTGAGGCAGGTTGGTTAGCGTGAGGCTCTCTGCCTGGTTTGCAATGGGAGCAGGCTCACTGTAAGTGCAGAAGCCTCTACTGCTGTGTTTGTATGAAAAGTAGCAGAAGGGAGAGGGAGAAAAAGAGAGACAGGGATGGAGGGAAAATAAGAGGAAAGGAGGGAGTTCTCCGGGGTGTATTAGGGACTCGGTTTATATTGCTTCATTGCAATGGCTTCACTCCACGTAGACTCTACCTATAAATATAGACACAGGGCCTCACAACTACTGCATAGACACCAAAGGACACAACACCACAACACTGGTGAATCCATCAGCAGAATGGCATGTGACAAACGCTCATGGCATGACACTAAGAGCTTTGTTCTCCATGCCACCTCAGCCCCTCTGACTTGTCTCTAACTTCATTCTTTGTTTCACGTAGAGAGCAGACTCTTCACGGGTGAAGCCCCTGGGCACCTCCAGAACACAGCAGGCAGAGATGGCCTGCATCGCCTGATGACCGAAGATGGAGCCTGGGAGGCGTTTGTATCCAAGGCCAAGTTGCCCAGGTTACCTCTCTGGGGTGCCCCAGCACTGCCCCCAAACCCCTTCATGACAGGATCTCCTGGGCAGGCACACACACTTCAGACAGTCCCAGGAGATGGAGTCAAGGGCATTCCTCAACAATCCTCGGAAACAACTCTAACATGCTGTCCCTGACAAGCAGCCACATCAGATTGAGGGGACATGGTGCCCACAGGGGAAAAGATCATTTCATTTTTGATTAGTGGATTGGAGTATGTAAGACTTGTGTAATACATGGGCACGGACACGCATGTCAAGGTCAGATGGCATTATTCTTTACTACTAATTTGGCTGAACTTGGGCAGAGCCAAAGAAACACATGGATTGGTAACAGCTGCTAAGCCTATGCTTAAGACTGGGAGGCAGCTGCTGCCCACCGCTCACATGTGGTACCAAACTCCTGGTCATGGTCTGTGCCAGGAAAAGTCATGTTCAGCCACCCCTCCTCGATAAACCAATCAGAATAGCCAAATTGGTTGTAAAGCGGGTAATGGTCATATGGGAAAGAGGAAGACCAGGGTACAGTGTCTCCTCGGGTCTGTCTCTGGGTCCTGAGTGAGATTAAACTCTGAATAGGATGCAGAGACATGAACTTGGAAGTAGTCCTAGTCAAAGACTGGTCTGGTCTTTAGAATCTTCCAGATTCAGGATGTTCAAGTTAGATGGTCTCACGGCTGAAGTGCTCAGGTGAACACACCTGTCTGGCAGGCCAGGGCTGTAGAGGACATTCCAGCAGCTGAGGAGAATGAGAAATCTTGTCTTTGGGGAAAACGATCTCTCTGCAGCACACAAAGAGTCCGTGAATGAAGGGGGCATTGATGTCATTCAGGGTTCTGTGTTCATCTGCAGACTCCCCTCAGCACACACATGGTGGTGGTGCTAGTGGCAATGAGTCAACCCTCAGCACATCTGTCTGGAGGTGATGGCGTTTACCTGGTAGTTAAGCACAATTTTGCAATGTCCACAGCTACCTTGCCTTTCAGGTTGACTACGATGAGACATGTGCAAACATGTGTGTGTTCATGTGTGTGCGAGGTGTGCATAAGTACACGGAGAGGTCAGAGGATAGCCTCAGCTGTACCTTAGGGACTGTCCTTGTTTTTGAAGCAGAGTTTCTCACTGGACTCTCGTTTGCCAAGTAGCCTGGACGACATGGCCAGTGAGTCCCAGGGTCCACCTGTCTCTGCCTCCCCAGCACCGAGATTACAAAGCCATCCCCGGGGTCCGGCTCTTTTTACTGCTGTTTGAGGGATGGGACTCCAGCTTGCTTACTCACACAGCAAGCTCCTTCCCCACTGAGTGTCTCTCCAGCCCTTATGGTGACTCCCCCCTACTAAGGACAACAAAGTTTGTCTTTGAAATACCTAATATCACGCACCAAAGTGGAACTTGCCAACCTTTAGAGTTCCTGTTGGGTGGTGACTGGATACATAACTGCAGGGGGCTGTGACCGCCTGTTTTACACAGAGGAGAGGCATCTTTCTCATGCACTTGACCTCCGCTCTTACAGGGATAAGGCAGTGGCTCTTCACAAAGTGCTGAGGGACCTGACAGCACTCTCGGCCCTAGCAGACAGAGACAGACTTCAGAGAGACCTGCAGGGCAGGAAGAGGTTTCTGAAAGCATTTCCTCACCTGAAGGCAGAGGTGGAGGAGCACATCAGGCAGCTCCACGCCCTGGCTGACCGCGCTGAGGAGGTGCACAAGGGCTGCGCCATCTCCAACGTAGTGGCTGACTCCTTTAGCACCTTCTCCGACACGCTGGACCTCTTTGGTCTGTTTCTGGCACCAGTGACAGCAGAGGGAAGTCTGATGCTCTCTGCCACTGGCTTGGGGCTGGGGGTAGCAGCTACCGTGACTAATGTTGCTACTTCCATCGTGGAGGAAGCAAGCAGGTTTTCGGATGAAGTGAAAACTGGTCACCATGATTCAACTGGCATGGATTTGTTGGAGGCTGGAGCAGCCGTGGCCAGGGTTGCCAGCAAGTTCCCTCAGGCTGCCAGAGATATCATCGAAGATCTTGAAGCCCTTGAGCGACACATGGATGCCCTCAGGCTGGTAAGAGCCAACCCTCACTTAGAAGAAGATGCCAGGATCCTCGCTAAATCAGGAAAGATCCCCGACCAGCGTGCTAGACAGGTGAGGGCCACCTTGAGAGGAACCCCTCTGGCGATGAGCAATGAAGCCCGCCTCAAGAGGGCCACTGCTGCAGGTGTGTCTCTCTTGCAAGATGTGGACAGCCTTGTGAAGACATCAAAGCATCTGTACGAAGGGGCACAGTCAGAGTCCGCTCAAGCTCTCAGGGAGCTGGCTGAAGAGCTGGAGGAGACAATGGGGAAGCTCGAAAAATTCTACACCACTCTGCTTATCTCCCAATTAGTCTCCCCATCCCCCAAAACATGCTGAGGTCAGAGGATAGGAACTGAACAGAGATGGGGACTGTGGAGACACTGTTAGAGGGGAACAAGAGTCCAGCCAAGTCCTTGGGACAGAGACGCAGGCCTATGGCTGATCATGGAAGGTTCATGTGCACAGCAGTGGGTTAAGTGTGTCCAACTGGAGCCTGAGACAGGGACCAGAGGAGGTGCCAGGGAGGGATTGGAGAGAACGGCCTCTGGACTAAACATGGAAGAAGCCAGTTATCACAAAGACTGGAAAGCCCTCCCCATCTCGGCTACCGGAAACAAAGCATGAGAAAGAAGTCACAGAACACAAACCCAAGAGAAGGTGTGTGCTATGTAGATAAGCCATGAGCCCCCAGCCCTGTGCTTTGGAGCCTGTGCCTTCCCCAGCTCCCCAGTCCATTCCTGTCCTCAGGCATGTCTTCATACCCTAAATAAACTGCTCCTGCTGTAACAACCTCACTGTGTGTATTTGTCCTGGGGCATGAGAACCTGGAAGATTTGGGAGGTATCCTAGCTCTCCGTGTTTCCTCTAACAGCTGGTGAGCCGGTCAGGGGTTAAACACAAAGGTTCCTGAACTCTTCATTAGCAAGGACACCAGGTGCAAGTGCTGTTCCCTCCTTCCAGAAGCTCAGGGACTCCAAGGAAATCTCCTTCAGGTGGCTCCATGTGTGGGAACACTCCTCTCCTCCCACCTCTCCCTTCTGTGTGTGTGTGTGTGTTTCATGGAGATGGTGCACAGTGTGATTGATCCCTCTCCTCCAACTGGGGCAGTAAGGGAACTGATGGCAGGACAAAGCAGCACAGGAAGTGACATGAAGTCCCAGGCCTGGGCTCCGGGTTGAGAGGCAGCAGCTGCTCATTGCTGTAGTCAACAAAAAATACAACTCTCATCTCAAGCGGGAAAAGACATAATTGATTGTGGAACCAAATAGGAGTGACCATGGCTCAGGAAGACAGATTTAGATGACCCCAAAGTCCATCTTCTGACATGGTAACCATTTCATGAAGCTTTTATAGTAACAGACAAAGAAAGCCATAAATGAACACATTTCCAGGATAATCGGGGAGACATTGGAGAGGGCTACAGACCTCGGGTGTCATCTGTGAGAGGTCTTAGTTTGTGGGCTGAAGGAAGCTAGTGGTCTACTGTGTTAATACATCTCAAGTGTTTTTTTATCTTAGTCAGAGTGTTAAATCCAACACAGCAGTGGCAATAAATGGATATTCAGGGGACTAAGAACAGTCAGAGACAAAGTATTATTAGGTCATGATCGGTAACATTCCAACCTCCCTGCTGCTATTGATGTCCTCATGAGCTAATTAGGATCTTAGAAGCCTCAGTTGGGATGCCTTCTGGACACTTCCATTTGTACCATCTACATTTGCTCCTGAGCTTGGAGCCAGGGTCTGTGCCCCATGAAGCCAGGTGAGGGATGGGGAGGAGTTTGTACAAGAAGCAGAGATGGCAAGTGATCCAGTGAGGGTCCCACAGTCACTGGTGGCTGAGACCACAAAGACTCATCAAGCACTGTGAGATGAGAGGGTTGCTCCTCTGAGTGGATACTAGAGATGGCAAGACAGAGGGTGGCACCAAGAGAGTGGCTTGTCTGAGGCGTCCTCTGGATCATCAGCTGCTCAGAATGTGTGACCCCACTTGCCCTTCTCAGGCTGGGAACATCGGTCCATAGCTTGCCTCTGGTTGGGACTGGGGACTGGACACACCGCTAAGGACCACTGTGTCCCATCAAACCTAGTCGGGAAAAGATTCTTCCATAAATCGGGAAATATCGGCCCATCCCCACAACCACTGTAAAGAGGACTATTGCCCCATTTTATAATTGTGATTTAGGCAATGGGCAGGGTCACAGGTTCATCAGCCTGTGGCTGAACTGCATCGACGTTATAATCTGGGTGTTTTTTCCACTCCCTCAGAAGTCTGCACAAGAGACTGTCAGACATCCTTAGATGTGTTGTCGAAGGCTGCTCATTCCTTCCTGGCTGCCCAGATCCTCCAGACCACCTGACTTATGACAATAGCACCTCAGAGGGAAGGTGGCTGTTCTGGGTGCCCTCTGGGAAATGGGGGGATTGAGGATGTGAATGGAGAGAGCAGAGAACCCAGAGTCCTCCCATTCTTGTGTCCTGACCATCCTGGAGT
This sequence comes from Microtus oregoni, assembly GCF_018167655.1. Classification (NCBI taxonomy): domain Eukaryota; kingdom Metazoa; phylum Chordata; class Mammalia; order Rodentia; family Cricetidae; genus Microtus; species Microtus oregoni. The sequence goes on from NW_024543081.1 coordinate 15,992,948, forward strand.
TCCCTAAGATGTTGCCACAGGAACGGATGGGGCCAATGTGGACGTGTGAGATACAAGGAGCCCAGAGACTGCAGCGTGAATCTCCCAGTATGTGTGTCTGTGCCAGGATCCATGGTGGAACCTGAGGCCCAGAAAAGAGTGTCCTGTTCTGGATTCTAGAAGGAAGGAAGTCAGTGGATGTCCAGCCTGCACCCCCTGGCCTTAGCCAGGCTCTCTTCAGTCTGTGGGGCAGCAGAGAGAAGGCCAGGGTTGTTCTGTGTGCTGGGTGGGAGAGAGTGCCAGCCTGGGGACAGAGAGGGCAAGGTGCACAATCCTGCAAACAGTGCATAGGCTGTGTGTTTGAGAGATCAAAGGGCACAGTCAAGGGAGGGACAAGCTGTGTGTTTATACAAACAAAGAGCATTCTAGAAACCTTGGAATTATTTAAAAAAAAAACAACACAAAGTCAAAATCAGCTGTGCACAGTACTTTCCCTCTCAGAATCTCTCTTTTTAATCAGATAAACAGAGTTAGGATTGTCTGCTCTGCTCATTCCTAGCAGGCACTGCTCTCCTTGGTAGCTGGGTGTCTGGCACACATGCCGCAGAGGCCATGGGAAAGTGGGTACCAGGAAGAAGGAGCTTGTCTCTGATGCTGGAGATGCTCAGAGGGAAGAAGCCAGGCCCCAAATCCTGCATCCCGATAAGTCAGAGTCAGGGTATAGATGGTGAAAATGTAAACTGTTTTCACTTGAACTAATTTAAACAACATCCCACACAGTGCACATAAACACAGGCACACACAAACTTCCCAGTCAGCCTTAGCTCCACGAAGCTGAGTTTCAGCATTTGTCTCATGGGCTTTCAAAAGGTTTCTTTCCTACCACTGAATTTCTGAGTCTGGGTGGCAGAGCACCTACTGGGGTTCGTGGACTCTGGCTGAGTGGTGTGTGACTAGTCTTGGTTGTCAACTTGACTACGTCTGGAATTCAATTAAAACCCAAATATGGGGCCACCTGTGAGGGACTTTTGCTTAATTTGAAGTGAGAAGATGCACCAGTGAGCTGGATCTTATGGTGGGAAGACTCTTCTTTAATACAGATCTTCTGACTCTAATCTAGACCACGCCTTCTGCTGGAAGTCTATATAAGGTCACGGAAGAAGGCAGTTGTTGATCTTTGCCTCCTTGTTTTTGCGTCACTAACAAGTCGATCCCTTCACCGCATTACAGCCTCCTTCTTCAGGATTCCCGCATATACTGAAGACCAGCTGAGACATCCAGCCTTGTGGACAGAGCAGCGTCTGGAGTCTTCAGCCTTCCATTCGTAGGCAGCCACTGTTGGACCAGCTGAGCCCGTGAGTCATTCTAATAAACCCCTTACTATGTAGAGAGATGGATTCTGTGAGTTCTGCTACTCTAGAGAACCTGACTAGTACAGATGGTCACTTCTCCTCACCCCCATTTGGCCTTAAGCAAGCTACTCTGACCTGCACCTCACACCCCAGCACAGGCTTCCATGGACTTGCTCTGCTGTCTGCCTGCTGCACATGTGGGTGGCTATGGCCCCACCTGAGCATATTACTGTCCTGGATGGTTGTTGTTATCTGTTCTACAAAACTCTACCATCTTCCACAGCCAACAGCTACAGTGGGGATGTGTACCCAGAGCTGGTACAATCTTCCAGATATTTAAATTGGCCAGTAAGTTAATTTTAAGATGCATCTCTGTATTAACGTGACTTTTTTAAACCTTTGAATGATGAGATGACTCCATCCCTGTCACCTTAAGTCCCAAGTCCCTTTTAGCATTACTGAACAGGAAGAATGCTGGCCCTGAGGAGCTGAATCTGGGGTTCACTTTGGGGAGGGGACTTGAGAACACCTGCTATGTCTAAGACTCTAACTGGCTCTTAGGCCTTTTGAAATATTCTTTCTATTTCATTATAAATTGGTGCGAATATGAGAAGGCTTGAACGGGGGGAGGGGCACAAACCTGGGATTCTAACACTTGGATGAGGCAGGTCTAAGATTAGGAGTTCAAGGTTCTCCTGGGCTACACAGTGAGTTTGAGGACAGCCTAGGCTACGTACACACTTGGAGGGTTTGGGCAGAACACTTATCTGTCAGTTACAAGGTCAGAGTGCAGTCCTGAGGGTGAGCCGCCAGTATCTTCAGCTCTTCCCACACCAACAGGTCATTCACTCTCGTTTTGGTCAGGTCCCAGGAGGAGCTGATGCCTCCGACCCACACTGCTAAACATGTTTCTTTCCTTCCTCAGCTTCCAGGCAATCCCAGTGTAGTGTGTGTTTCTCTCTTTATGAAGACTTTTCCCACCCCCAAAGACTCCTGAGGACTGGTCAGAATGAAGGAATGAGCGTCCTCACACACTGCCTGTGTTAACGCCCTTAACCCAGTCCTTCTACTTCTACAAATGTCATAAGGAAATAATCTCAAATGCAGGCTCTAACAGGCAATGAGAACATTCTTTGTATCACTATTTAAATAATGATTAGGATTACCACAAAGTCCAGGAGTCAGGGAGAAGAGCAGGTATCAAAGACACACACAGTAGGGCTGGGAAACAGGCAGGACTCCAGGTCCTGATAGGACAAAAAAGATATTGCAGAAGCAAGGAGGTTGTGGTCCCTTGGAATCAAAGGATCCCAGTGCATTTACTAATATGAGGGCCTGGTACTTGGCACAGGCAGTGCTGTGGAAACAGAAGAACCATTTATAACACACACAGACTATGATGCACGCATGTAATATAAAGAAGGGGAAATGTAGTTGTGTCTTTAAGACAGTGGAGTTTAGTCATCTGCGAGTAAAATGTGGATTATCATGTTCTGGGTTCAAGTCCTTTCTCTATCAACACTGAAAACACATTCATATTAGCTAAATACATGCCTGTACCACCTCCTTGACATGGATTCAGAAGATCTCGACCTACTAAGGTATGTGTAAAGACTTCATTATGTATGTGTAAGGAGCCAGAGCATCATGAACGGTAAGCATCCTGGCTTGGCATAGGACCGGCCCCCATGGGCACATATGTTGATGCCTGGTCTCTAGGGTGTGGCGCTACTTGAGAGGGATTAGAAAATGTGGTGTTGTTAGAGTAGGTGTGGCCTTGTTGAAGGAAGTGTGTCACTGAGGGTTGGCTTTGAGATTTCAATAGCTCAAGACAGACCCATGGTCTCTGACTTCCTGCTGTCTGTGGATCTGTTTGTAGAATTCGCAGCTATAAAAGCACCAGGTCTGCCTGCGTGCCACCATGCTCCCAACACGAAGCTAAATGGACTAAACCTCTGCAACTGTAAACAAGCCAAATGTTTTATTTTATAAGAGTTTCTTTAGTCATGGTGTCTCCTCACAGCAATAGAGCAGGGACTAAGTCAGTCAGAATAAGAAATTACAGCCAGGCAGTGGTGGTACATGTCTTTAATTCTAGCACTCAGGAAGCAGAGGTACATGGATCTCTGTGAGTTTGAGGCCAGCCTGGTCTACAGAGTGAGTTCTAGGACAGCCAGTGCTACATGGAGAATCCCTGTGTCAAAAAACAATTTCAAGAGAAAGAGAGAGGAAGGAGAAGAAGGAGGAGGAGGAGGAGGAGGAGGAGGAGGAGGAGGAGGAGGAGGAGAAGGAGAAGAAGAAGAAGAAGAAGAAGAAGAAGAAGAAGAAGAAGAAGAAGAAGAAGAAGAAGAGAAGAAATTACCATTGAGCAGCATGGTGGTGGCGCACTCCTTTAATCCCAGCACTTGGGAGGCAGAGACAGGTGAATCTCTGTGAATTTGAGGCCAGCCTGGACTACAAAGCAAGTTCTAGAACAGCCAGGACTGTTATACAGAGAAACTCTGTCTCAAAAAAACAAAAAGAAGAAGAGGAGGAGGAGGAGGAAGAGAAGGAAGAAGAAGAAGAAGAAAGAGGGAGAGAGGGAGGGAAGGAGAGAGAGAGTGAAGGAGGGGGGAGTGAAGAAGGAAAAAAAGGAAGAAAGAAGTGACCATCAATTCAAACACGGTGCCCACACCCAGGTGGCTTCCAGAACATTCCTCTCCATCTCTCATTCCATGTTCAGGGTCTTTGTTTCTCCACAGCTGTGTCCTCAGCTGCCACCTTCTCCACTGTCCCCAGCATGTCATTAGTCCTCCTCCTTGCCAGGACAGAGAACAGCAGGGCTGGAACCAGAGGACAGGCTTCCTTAAATAGCAGTCACAGAGTCCAGAGGAGCAGACAGGCTTTGGGTTCAGTTCTTTCTGCCCTTGGCAGTCACCATTGAGAGAACTGTGGGTCACCAGATCCCTGGTCACAGAGCTGTCCCCATTCTGTCCCGCAGGTTGTTATTTCCTCCTGTAGCCTGGACACCCGGTGAGCTGTAAGGAAAGCTGTCAGGATCCTCTGAGTGACACCAAGACCCAGCAGCTGTCATGGGCTCCCCAGGTAATCAGTCTGTTCTCTGCTGCTGCTCATGGCCTAGGACTGCCAGGGCCTCCCTGCTGAGGCCTGCTGAGGAGTCAAAGCTGCAGGAGGAGAACCCCAAGTGGGAGCAGAGAGTTCCCCAGTCCTGGGTCAGAGTAG